>NC_054481.1:45011712-46385879 GCF_017639515.1 Carcharodon carcharias
ATCCCTAGATTACTCCCAGTGCCACTTGCAAGCAAGCTCAGAAATAGGAAAATAGCACAGATGAATACGTGGCTTAAGAGTTGGTGCAGGAGGGAGGGTTTTAGATTCCTGGATCACTGGGACCGTTTCTGGGGAAGGTGGGACCTGTACACGCGGGACAGTTTACATCTGAACCAGAGCGGGACTAACATCCTTGTGGGTGGGTTTGCTAATGCTGTTGGGAGGAGTTTAAACTAACTCAGCAGGGGGAGGGGACACAGAATGTTAGCAGAATAGGGACACATCATAATACAGTAAAACAATCAGGTCAGAGGGAGTACAGCTGCAATAAGCTACAAGGGAGTAAGGCAAGGCTGGATGGCCTCTACTTTAATGCCAGGAGTATTACAGGTAAAACGGATGAGTTAAGGGTGAGGATTGACACGTGGAATTGAGACATAGTAGCCATCACTGAGACGTGGTTGAGGGAAGGGCAGGATTGGCAGCTCAACATTCCAGGATATAGAATCTTCAGGAGAGACAGGGGAGGAGGTAAAAGAGGAGGAAGCATTGCATTATTAGTTAAGGAGTCAGCTACTGCAGTAAGGAGAGATGATATCTTGGAGGGGGCATCGAATGAAGCTTTGTGGGTAGAGCTTAGGAATAAAAAAGGGGCAACCACATTATTAGGTGTTTACTATAGACCCCCAGATAGTCAGCGAGAAATTGAGGAGCAAATATGTGCACAATTTGTGGAGATGTGTAAAAACAATAACAATAGGGTAATTATATTAGGTGATTTCGACTTTCCCAACATTAATTGGGATAGACATAGTGTTAAGGGCTTGGATGGAGTGGATTTCTTGAAATGTGTACAGGAGAACTTTTTAGGTCAATATGTAGAGGGTCCAACAAGGGACGGTGCATTGCTGGATCTAATTCTGGGGAATGAAGCCGGACAGGTGGCTGAGGTGGTGGTGGGCGAGCATTTTAGCGATAGCGACCACAACATGATACAGTTTAAAACAAAAAACTGCGGATGCTGGAAATCCAAAACAAAAACAGAATTACCTGGAAAAACTCAGCAGGTCTGGCAGCATCGGCAGGGAAGAAAAGAGTTGACGTTTCGAATCCTCATGACCCTTCAACAGAACTGAGTGAATATTAGGAGAGGGGTGAAACATAAGCTGGTTTAAGGTGGGGTGGGGTATGGGGGAGAGAAGTTGGGGGGGTGTTGTGTTTGTATGGACAAGCAAGCAGTGATAGGAGCAGATAATCAAAAGATGTCACAGACAGAAGAACAAAGGGGTGTTGTCGCCACCTTCAACACCTCTTTGTTCTTCTGTCTGTGACATCTTTTGATTATCTGCTCCTATCACTGCTCGCTTGTCCCTACAACCACACCACCCCCACCCCCACCCACTTCTCTCCCCCCACCCACCCACCTCCACCTTAAACCAGCTTATATTTCACCCCTCTCCTAATATTCACTCAGTTCTGTTGAAGGGTCATGAGGACTCAAAACGTCAACTCTTTTCCTCTCCGCCGATGCTGCCAGACATGCTGAATTTTTCCAGGTAATTCTGTTTTTGTTATGGTACAGTGTAAGTTTGTTATGGACAAAGAAATCGACAAGTTGCAAAAAACTGTTTTGGATTGGGGGAGAGAGGATTTTAGTAAAATAAGGCAGGATCTGGCCAAGGTAGACTTGGAACAGTTACTTGTGGGGAAATCTACAGAGGAGTAGTGGGGGTGTTCAAAAAAGAAATGGGGAGGGTGCAGGCTCAACATGTTACCTTAGGGTGATAGGAAGGAGTAACAAGCCCAAAGAACCATGGATGACCAGAGATATTCAGGTTACGATGAGAAGGAAAGGAAAGACTTTTAGCAGGTACAAGGGAAACAAATCAGCAGAGGCATTAGTGGAGCATGACAGTGCAGGGTGGAGCTTAAGAAAGCAATCAGGAGAGCAAAGAGGAGATATGAGAAAGCTCAAGCTGGTAAAAGTAGGGAAAATCCCAAGATATTCTATAATTATATCAGTGGGAAGAGGAAAACCAGGGAAAGAGTAGGGCCCATAAGGGACCAAGGGGGCAATCTACGGGTGGAGCCAGAGGACATCGCTAGAGTGTTGAATGAATACTTCACGTCCATCTTCACCCAAGAGAATGAGGATGAAGATATCAAACTCGGGGAGAGAGACTGTGAGGTTCTTAAGCAAATTGATATAGGGAGGTGTTGGCAGGCTTAAAAGTGGACAAATCTCCGGGTCCGGATGATTAGTATCCCAGACTGCTGAGGGAGGCAAGGGAGGAGATTACAGGGGCAATGACCCAAATTTTTAATTCCTCTCTGGTCACAGGGGAGGTGCCAGAGGACTGGAGAACAGCTAATGTGGTACTGTTATTTAAGAAGGGTTGTAGCAATAAGCCAGGAAACTACAGGCCAGTGAGTCTCACATCAGTGGTAGGGAAACTATTGGAAAAAGTTCTGAAGGAGAGTATCTATCTCCACTTGGAGAGGCAAGGTTTGATCAGGGATAATCAGCATGGCTTTGTCAGAGGGAGGTCATGCCTAACAAATTTGACTGAATTTTTTGAGGAGGTGACCAGGTGTGTAGATGAGGGTAGTGTAGTTGATGTAGTTTATATGGATTTCAGCAAAGTCTTTGATAAGGTCCCACATGGGAGACTTATAAAGAAGGCAAATGCACATGGGATACAGGGTAATTTGATAAACTGGATTCAAAATTGGCTTAACTGTAGGAGGCAGAGGGTAATGACAGAAGGATGCTTTAGTGGCTGGAAGCCAGTGTCCAGTGGCGTACCACAGGGATCTGTGCTGGGTCCCTTATTATTTGCCATTTATATAAACGACATAGATGACTATGTGAGGGGTAGGATTAGTAAGTTTGCGGATGACACAAAGATTGGCCGGGTGGTTAACAGTGAGGTTGAGTGTCTTTGGCTACAGGAAGATATTGACGGGATGGTCAAATGGGCAGATAAGTGGCAGATGGAATTTAACACTGAAAAGTGCCAGGTGATACACTTTGGAAGGAGTAATTTGACAAGGAAGTATTCAATAAACGGCATGACACTAGGAAGTTCTGAGGAACATAGGGACCTTGGCGTGTGTGTCCATTGATCTCTGACGGCGGAGGGGAACATTATGGGGGGATGAAAAGGTAAATGGGACCTTGCCTTTATCAATCGAGGCATAAATTACAATAGTAGGGAGGTCATATTGGAGTTGTATAGAACCTTGGTGAGGCCACAGCTGGAGTACTGTGTGCAGTTCTGCTCACAACATTATAGGAAGGATGTGTTGCACTGGAGGGGGTGCAGAGGAGATTCACCAGGATGTTGCCTGGGATGAGACATTTAAGTTGTGAAGAGAGGTTGGATAGACTTGGGTTGTTTTCGTTGGAGTAGAGAAAATTGAGGGGCAACCTGATTGAGGTGTTCAAGATTATGAGGGGCATGGACAGGGTGGATAGGGGGCAGCTGTTCCCCTTAGTTGAAGGATCAGTCACAAGGGGGCATAAGTTCAAGATGAGGGGCAGGAGGTTTAGGGGGGGCTGTGAGCAAAAACCTTTTTACCCAGAGCGTGGTGACAGTCTGGAATGCGCTGCCTTGGTGGGTGGTGGAGGCGGATTGCCTCACATCCTTTAAAAAGTACCTGGATGAGCACTTGGCTCATCATAACCTTCAAGGCTATGGGCCAAGTGCTGGTAAATGAGATTAGGTAGGTAGGTCAGGTTTTTCTCACGTGCCGGTGCAGACTCGAGGGCCGAAGAGCCTCTTCTGCACTGTGATTCCGTGGTAAGAGCATCCCCTGTTATATAACCTGATCTGAATCTAAGTGGATGTTGCTAATTTTGTTATCTAAAATAGCAACTAATATCAAACAACATCATAGCAGGTTGACCTAGCGGAGTGACGTGAAGCACTGCCCCGCCTGTTATATATCATTTATTGTTTCAATCAGACTTGATTTGCATCAAATGTCAACTGTGGCACACTCTTACTTCTGAATCACAAAGTTTTGGGTTCATGCCCAACTCCAGGCCTTGAGAACAAATATCAAGGCCGCAGTCCAGAGCAGTACTGAGGGAAGAATGCTGCACTGCTGTCTTTCCACTGAGACATTAAACTGAGATCCTATCTGCCTGCTTGGGTGGATGTAAAAGACTATTTCAAAGAAGTTTCAAAGAGTTTATCTGAGGTGTCCTGACCAATATTTATCCTCAATCACACAAAGAGATTATACAATCATTATCATATTGCTGTTTGTAGGAGTTTGCTGTGCACAAATTGATTTCTTTATTCCCTACATACAACATTGACTGCACTGCAAACGTATTTCATTGGCTGTAAAGTGCTTTGTGATGTCAAGTGGTCATGAAAAGTGCTATACATATAAAAGTCTTTCTTTCTTTATTTCATGCAGAATGCTGAGTCTTGTTCAAAGGAAAGGGTAGATTGGAAAATCTGGAGAGGGAAGCCTCTGAAAATGTTGCCATTTCAGCACATTTGTGCGGTTGGTCAGAAGCCCTTGCAGTAGCATTTATTTCCTAACAAAGTAGACAGGTGAGACGACATTCCGACTATTTTTCTTTACATTCTGGGATGAGAGCAGTAAGATATTTTGAATTTCTTACTCATTTCTTTTACCCAAATTATAAAACAAGCAAATAATTAATACAATGCAACTTCTTGCAATAACCAATTTCTAAGTTTACCATCTTTGCTGCAATTTGTGATACAAGTACTTCAATTCTATATATAAGGTCAAAGGCGGGAGGAAAAATGGTTTTGCACGGTTCTCAACAATTAACCACTTGTTCCATTAAATCACACACTCTAGTTATATACCAGCAATGTAAAGTTGCAAAATTAAATAAAAAGATTCCTTTTGAAAATTCCTTTTTGACAGATGCTTGGTGAGAAACATAACTACTACTTTATGTGCAAAGTTCACACCCTGTGCAACTTGAGATCAAGTACATGGGCTGTGCCAAATGATTCAGTAATCAGTCAAATGTTAGAAGCAGTCCATTTATATTTATTTGGCTGCTTAGTTTTCAATTAATAGTGCAGCTTTCTTTCTCTCATTCATCTGGTTCACTAATGTCCTTTAGGGAAGGAAATCTGTTGTCCTTTCCTGGTCTGGCCTACATGTGACTCCAAACCCACAGCAATGTGGTTGACTCTTAAATGTCCTCTGAACAAGAGACAAGGGCAATTAGGAGTGGGCAATAGCCAGCGTCGCCCACATCCCATGAATGAATAATAAAAAAAACAAATTACTGAGGATGCTGGAGAGCTGAAACAAAAACTGACTTCTCTGATTGTTATCTGTGAATTCTGATTCTTAATTAGCAGACCAGACTTATACGTGCCACAGCACCTTGCTGTAGTCAATTCAATGGGACCATTAATGCAGTGCCTTGACATTCCATTTTTTTTTTATATAATTCTATTCCTTCCTGATTCTCCTAGGCCCCCCACTATCATGCCCACTATGGCGGGCCCCATAAATCCTGCCCCTCATCTCAGTGATTTTCATTCAAGACTGAAAATTCTGAATGTTTCTAGCTTCATTTCATAACTCAATCTTCTGACAGTAGAGATCAGCCTCATGGCTCTTTGTACTATTTCTATTTTTAAATAGGCAGAGCAAATGTCCTCCCTGATCATCTACATTTGCTGCCAACAAAATGCAATGAGTCAACAACATAATTTCAAAATACATCACTGTTTATTGCTTTTTCAAATCATATTTTTGCAAAGTGTTAAAGTAGGGAAGGGTTTAGTCTCCACCCTTTTTGCTATCAGCATCATCATATTCACAGCAGCATATAATTGAACTGAAACCATAATCACTGTGCGAGTTTCATGCTGCCCTAAAATGTCACTCAATGACGGTTAAAAGTCATACCTTGAATGAGCGTGACGCACTGCTCAGGAAACACACTCCCTCCCTAAGGTGTGTAATTAAGTTACCATGCAGCAACACAAACATCACATTGGATACTGAGCTATACATAGTAGGAAGATCACAAGTTCAATCCTTAAACTCGAATCCGTTAACATCTCAAATGAGGTATCTGTGGGGCACTGAAAGTGACATCAGTGTCCTTACAGAGTGCAAAAATCAGACTGAGCTCCCACTTTTGATCATGGTCAAGTGATATCTGAATTCAGGTCCAGACAGGGCACTTAGCAGGCAGCTCAAGCCTGAACCAGGAGGCCCAAGCATCAAAGAAATTTGATCAGCACACTCAGCATGAGATGCTGATATTAATCGCACTACTACAAGAAAGACTTACATTTACATCATGTCTTTCATAATTGCAGGATATCCCAAAGCACTCATTTGAAGTGTAGTCACTGTTGTAATGTAGGAAACTCAGGAGCCAATTTAACATTGTAAGCTCCCACATCTGTTTTTAGTGATATTGATTGAGGAATAAATATTGTTCAGGACACCAGAGATAACTCCCTTGCTCTGCTTCAAAATATTGCTACAAGATATTTTACATTCTCCTGAGAGGACAGATAGGGCCTTGGTTTAGCACCTTATTTAAAAGACACACGTCCAATACTCCAAATGTGAGCAGGAAGCCTCTGAAAATTTCATCCACTAGTTTAACGTGATGTAACCTTCTGCAACAAAGCCCACAATTTTCTATGGCAAATTAGGAAATACAATGTCAGAGCTCCCTGGATGGCTAAAGGGATTGAGAGTAAAATGAATCACAAAAAGGGTGTGTATGACAAATGTCAGGTTGATAATACAAGTGAGAACCAGGCTGAACTTAGGAGGTTCAGAGGGAAAATGAAAAAGAAAATAAGAGAGGCAAAGAGAGAGTATGAGAACAGAATGGAAGCTAATATAAAAGAGAATCCATAAGTCTTTTATATGTGCATAAATAGTAAAGGAGTAGTGAAGGGGAAATGGAGCCCATTAGGTACCTAAGGGAGAATCTATGCATGGAGGCAGAAAGCATGACTGAGGTACTAAGTGAGTAGTGTTCACCTGTCTTTGCCAAGGAAGAAGATGCTACCAGAGTCATAATTAATGAGTAGTTAGTTGAAACACTGAATTTTCCAAGAGATAGTGTTAGAGGCAACAAGGCTGGGAAAATAGGGAGGAGTTGCTCTGGCACAGCTCCCAACACATTCCTGCCATCAGGAAAGTTTCCCAGCAGCCAGGATGCAGCACGGCTACTCGCTCCACAGAGGTGAGTAGCCAATTTAATAATTAACACCATGAGGACTCGAAACGTCAACTCTTTTCTTCTCTGCTGATGCTGCCAGACCTGCTGAGTTTTTCCAGGTAATTCTGTTTTTGTTTTGACCCCAACTAAGGGCCATTTTTCAGGCTAACCAATATTTTGCAGGCAGTGAATTGGCCTCTTGCCATTTGGGGAGGCCACCAATTCAGTGGAGGTGGCCTCCCTGCACCAGGCTGGGGGCCATTGAAGCCGAAGTCCCCAAGCCCTACCGACGGGTCGCAGACAGGAAAGGCTGCCCCCTTGACCCTAGCAATCCCTCAGATCCCTTTCCCCCATATTTTGTGGGGTCTGTTGTCTTCCTCCTCCTAAAATATTTAATTATTGTACTCTCCAAGGGTGCCTCCATTTTGAGGCATTCTCATGTTCTCAGACCTGCCTCAGCTGTGCTCACCTCTCCCAGAGGGGTCAGCAGCTTTGGGAGCCCACCCACTGGAGTGCAGAGGCAGCCAGTTAGAAAGCTGCCTCTGGGAAAAGAGCTCCACCAGTCTGACTCCCTGCAAGGCCAGGTTCAGGATTGCATTTGCACCCAACATTGGGGTCCCGAAGCTCACAAGATCCACCCCACTGAATTAGCTAAAAATTGATAAAGAGCATTCTTACGATCTCCGTAGAGATGGATAACTTTTAAAAAGAGATTTGAACTTCTAATTATTTGTTGAAAGAATGACCTGAAATGATTTCTAAACATTTATTGTAACAGATGACAAAAAACTCCATTGACTAAACAATATTTTCTTTTTGTAAGTAGCTTATACTTTAAAATACAAAGTAAAGATTCCCCATTTAATATTTAGCATGACCTAAAATCTCTCTTTATGGTTACATGTTATACTGTCCCTTAAGGGACACTTCATCCTCCAGGAACTAGTCTAAAATTCGCAGTTCCCAATGGATTGATTCTTTTTTACTTTCCCAGTCAGGTAACCTTTAATTCCAGTATTAACTTTTACTGAGAAGGTTACACTGGAGATTCCTTCCCTCTAGCCCAAGCTAGGTAAATCTTCCAGTCTCCTTTAAATCCTCCAAAACTTGATCTCTTCAATCTGAGTGCAAGCTTTCACCCATTATTGTTCACCACACAGAGAGTCAGTATTTTCTCTGCTTCAGGTGCAGGTCTGGCTGTTTCTGCCTCCTGCTGTCTGCTTCTCAGATGGCTGCTGACCACTCCAAGCCAATTGCTGTCTGTCTGTGATACTCGCTGAGCCTATAGCCTAATCTCAAAAATGGCTTCCTCTGCCTTCTTCCCCATGGCAATGTGAAAAACATTAACTTTGTATCTGGGTAGAAATGCTAATTAGCTATCCTTGATCCCAACTCCCTTTCATCCTGGAATTAAATGGACAGTTTACAGCACAACTGTTTACAGCCCAACACCAATAACATCTTTTTAGAACTTCAGGAGACTTGAGTCTACTCAAAACAAACTCAGAGCCTGCTGCCATTGCCTCTAAGCATAAGTATCTTGCACATTTTCTTAGCAAAACAATCTAAGACTTCCTTTGATTTTTGAACAATGCCGTTCAGGGGAAGGGCTCCCTGATTCAGTGGCATCACCCTAGAGGCACTGGTAACGCAGGTGGAAGCCACGAGAGACTTCACGTTTCCACTGGGGTCACAAAGCCTTCAAAGTACAGCCTCAGGAGGGAATGGGAACTGGTAGCAAAGGTGGTTAATGCCCAGAGTGTCACCCCAAGAATATGGCAACAGTGTCAAAAAATTTTAATGACCTCACCTGAATGGGCAAGGCACGTGAATGCATCTGCACATACATCTCAGATTCCCACTGTCAGATTTTCAAGGGATTTAAACTTGATACTGTTCGGTTTTAGCAAATCTTTTACTGGCACCGTTCAGAGATTAACACATTGTCTAGGCAGTAAGTTACAGTTCCAAACAGATCATATGCCGCCTGCAGAATAGCATGTATTGTCTACTTCTTTTTGTTCAGTTTCTTTAGCAAGAGGACGTTAGGCTGCAACTAAAATTATATCCACCCACTCAAGGTAAACTGTGTTCCTCTTGTCTTGTCCTGTGCTTGACTGGCCAAATTACTCTTCTTTTATCTCCCACAGTACTGGTTAGCTAACTCAATAATACCAATCATTTTTGTCCACACTAGCTCAAACAGTTTTTTTCTGCTTATCTAGCAAGTTTAAATATCTGAGCAAAATTCTACCTAGGTATTTCTTAATCCCAACATTTTGTAAGGACATCCTGTAGCTTTTCAGCCAATCTCTGGATTGAATTAAGAATTGTCAGAGTTACAATTAATATCCATCTTTTATTGACAGTAACAATTGCTAATGTAGTTTGCGAGTTTCATTTATTGATCGCATCTACTTCCCTTAAGAACTTCCTGTTCTGAGGGGAGGGTATGCTCAAACATGCAGTTTACATTTTAGAATTATTCAAACTACTGCATTTCTAAAACTATTTAAGTTAGATTACTACATTATCAGAGACAATACCTTATCTTTATAATTTACCAGTAAATTAATCAGTAAGTCAATTGTTAGTAAATTAATCCACGAGAAAGCTCAAAAGCTATTAAATATTTTAAGGAAAACTGAACTCTTATCAAATCATGTGACTTTGTGACAAAAAGTTTGGTAGTTCATACCAGGTAACACCTGTTCTGTAGCTCTACTTTCTTTATTATTTGCATTTATTAAATGTATTCAGTTTAGTGTACATTTGACATCCTTTCACACCTTGCGTGCCAACTCACAAATTACAGTTCATTCTTACACAAATATTATAATTAAAAACTCATTACTAAAAAAAATAAAGAGAAAGCTTATAGCAACCCTTTACACCACCCATTTTTTAACACTGTTCAATGCACCACACCCCCATCAGTCACCCAGCAACACACGCTGTCAGTCTGACTGAAGAGATACACGGTTGGCCTTAGGTCACTCAGGTCCCATATGCCATTTTCCTCACTGCAGCATTATCAGCTCACATTTCAGCGATTTTCCATTCAAAAAATGTAAAAAATTAAAAGTATAAAGCTAACTAACGGCAGATGCAGTTAAATATCCATTTTTCTATTTTTGTTTACCATAATGGGACTGTCACTGGCTTGACCTATCCTATTTGTAAAATTAATCTATGATGATTCAATTATCTGTCACACCCTCCACAGTTAATCACTAGTATATGTTCCTTTGCCATGTACGTGATTTCAGTCTCTGATTCTTCAACCATATTTCTCCTGGTTTAATCTCTCTAAAGGGCATTCAGTGAAACAAAATCAATACAGTACATAGTCATAGCTTGACACTGAAATCGTAAATTCTCTGGTTTCTTTTGTCTTTGACATTCATGAAGAGATGACTCTTTCCTGCCCTATTCCAAAGATTTGAGTTTTCCTTAAAATGTTTAATAGCTTTTGAGCTTTTTCATGGATTAATTTACTAACAATTGACTTACTGATTAATTTACTGGTAAATTATAAAGATAAGGTATTGTCTCTGATAATGTAGTAATCTAACTTAAATAGTTTTAGAAATGCAGTAGTTTGAGTAATTCTAAAATGTAACCTGCATGTTTGAGCATATCCTCCTCTCAGAATAGGAAGTTCTTAAGGGAGGTAGATGCGATCGATAAATGAAACTCGAAAACTACATTTTTAATCTTCCTCAGCAACCTGATTGTTTTCATATTTACATCAAAGAGCTCCAGATTCTTACCAAAATCTGCAGTTACCGTTCATTCTTACACAAATATTTTCATTAAAAACTCATTATTAAAAAAGGAAGAGAAAGTTTACTTCAACCTTTTCACCACCCATCTCTTAACATTGTTCAATGCACCACACCCCCTTCACTCACACAGCAGCACACCCTGCCAGCCTCCAAGATTGATCCAGTATCCTCAAAGATCATCATTCAAATTGAGTCTTGTGCGGTTGACTTGCCTGATAAATTTTTCATCCTATAGCCCCCTCGTGTGGCTATTGGTCCAGTCAATTTTGCAAGTTTGTTCTTTAACATTTTTGAAATTCTTGCTCCTATATTCATTTTTAATTTATTCATTCACAGGATGTGGGTGTTGCTGGCAAAGCCTTGAGATGATGTTGGTGAGCTGCTTTCTTGAAACTCTGCAATCCATGTGGTGATGGAATTCACCCATTTCTAACACCTTACAACTAATTACTTTGCTAGATGATACTGTCTCTTAATATTTTGTATTTCACAGCTGATTGCAATCTAGTTATACTCACCCCTCTTAGCAATTGCAGTGACTACACTTCAGAAATAGTTCATTGGCTGTGGAGTACTTTGGGGCATGTTATGTAAGTGCAGGGAAGGAAGAGAGAAGGGACAAGAGAAAGGAGGAAGAATGAGGAAAAAAGGATGTGAGAAAAAGAAAAAGGAGGTAAAAAGAGAAAGAAAGAAAGAAGGAGAAAAAGAGAATCTACATAGCACCTTTCACCATCTCAGGATGCTCCAAATTATTCCACAGTCAATGAACTATTTGTCAAATGTTGTCACTGTAACTGCTTAGAAGGATCAATAACTGGATTTCAATATTCTTTCCTGCTTTCTCTCTTTTATTGTCTGTCTCACTCTTTCAGTATTCTGTCTCTCTTAATTTTTCTCTCATCCTTTCTTTCTCGCATCCTTTCCCTCTTACTCTTTTTTTCCCTTTTCCTTATCTCTTTTTTTCTTTCCTAATCCTTGTAGCTTTGTTATCATTAAATGGTCATTGTACCCAACAAACTAAACAATGACGCAAAACCAAATTATTGAAGATGCTAGAAATCTGAAATAAAAGCAGAAAATGCTGGAAATATTCAGCAGATCAGGCAGCAGTTCTGGCCAATGACCTTGCGTCAGAACTCTAACTTTGTGAGTCTTTTTGGTGGGGAGGATATCTGGACAGAGACTCAAACAGAATTCCAAGATTGCAAGTTGTCTGATTAAGCCTGAGACACTGCCTGGCGCCACAATCTAAGTGAATGGATTTGGAGGTGGTGGGGAAATAAGCAAAATAGCATTGGCTGTGATCTGGTGTTCTTGAGGGTTTCACCACTTCACACTACTTTGCTTACAGAGCATGTTGGCTCATAACAGGAGGCAGTAAATATGGATGGGAGAAGCACACACAAAATTAATCCCACCATTAACATTAAAGGAGGCCATTTTGGGTAATAATTGGCACCAAGAGAATAGAGGGAATTAGGAGATGGTGAAGTCAGATGTCTATCCCATACTGGGAATGACAAGAGCCTCAATACCATGGGAACAGGATCACTTCCAAGTCAACCACCATTCTGACATCCTGCGCAAATGGAGTAAATTACCATTTTTTGCTGTTTGCACTATTTCCTTGGAGATTCTGCTGTAGAATCCCCATGAATATTCCAGGTCTTCCTCTCTTGTGGAGAGGGTCTTCTCAAGTATCATGCACAGCAGTCCTTCTCTGTACAATTCTTTCAGCACTTCCAGTTCTTTTTCAAAAAACTAAATCAATTTTGGTTTACATGGTTCCATTACCTTTCCAGTTTGTACAAGGTGTCAGCCTTGGCTCAGTGGTAACACTCTTGCCTCTGAGTTAGAAGGTTATAAATTTAAGCCCCACTCTAATGACTTCAGCACATAATCCAGGCTGACAACTCATTGAGAGGTGCTGCCTTTCAAACGAGATGGTAAACCTCTCTGAACCCTCAGTGAAAATAAAAGGCACTACAACAACAACTTACATTTATATAGTGCCTCTAAGATAATGAAACATGACAAGAGCTTGGCCAAAGAGGTAGGTTTTAAGAAATGCCTTAAAGCAGGAAAGGGTAGTAGAGGTATAAGGAGGTGAATTTCAGAGCTCGAGGCCTAGGCAACGGAAGGCATGGCCACCAAATGTGGAGCAATTATGACTGGGAGTGCACAAGAGGCCAGAATTAGAGAAGCGAAGATATCTCAGATGGTTATGGGATTGGGGGATATTACAGGGAATAGAGAGGAGCAAGGCCATGGAGGATTTTGAAAACAAGACGTTTCTTGACCGGGAGCCAATGTAGGTCAGCAAAAACAGGAGTGATAGGCGAACAGGACTTGCTGCAGGTTAAGATATGGACAGTAGACATTTAAATGGCCTGAATTTTATGGAGTGTAGAATGTGGGAGACCAGTCAGGATTGCATGGGAATAGCTGATCTAGAGGTAACGAAGACATGGATGAGGGTTTCGACAGCAGATGAGCTGAGGAGGGGCAAAGTCAAGCAATGTTAGAGGTGGAAATAGGCGGTCTCAGTGATGAAATTAGTATGAGATCAGAAGCTAATCTCAAGGGCAAATGTGACACCAAGGTTGCAAACAACTAGCTTAATCTCAGACTGTTGCCAGAGAGAGGGATGAAGCCGGTAGTCAGGATACAGAATTTGAAGTCGGGACCAAAAACAATCGTTTCAATTGTCCCATTATTTAATTGGAGGAAACTTCTGCACATCTAGTAATGAACATCGGATAAGCAGTCTGCTAATTTAGCAAAATCGGAGGAGTCAAGGGAGGTAGTGATAAGGCAGAGCTGGGTGTTTTCAGCATACTTGTGGAAACTAAAGCCGTGCCTCTGGATGATGTTGCCAAGGGGCAGCTTGTTGATGAGAATTAAGAGAGGTCAATAATTGATCCTTGGGGGACAACAGAGTTAATAGTTCGGAAACAGGAAATGAAGCCATTACAAGTAATTCTATGGTTATGATTAGATAGATAAGAATGGAACTACATGAGAGTAGTCCCATCCAACTGGACGACAATGGGAGGCATTGGTGAGGAGGAGGATGGCGTGGTCAACCCTGTCAAAGGCTGCCAGACAGGATGAGAAGGACAAGGAGGGAAAGTTTACCTTTGTCACAGTCACATAGGATGTCACTGGGCAAAGAAGAGCAAGGGACAAATTTAATAGTCACTTGGGCAAATGGGGGTTAATTAAGGAAAGCCAGCACAGATTTGTTAAGTGAGAATCATGTTTAACTAACTTGCTGGAGATTTTGATGAGGTAACAGAGATGATTGATGAGAGTAATGCTGTTGATATAGTTGTACATGAATTTCCAAAGTACATGACTTGATAAAGTGCCGCAAATAGACTTGTGAGCAAAGTTAGAGCTCATGGAATAAAAAGGATAATAGCAACATGGATCTAAAATTGGCTGAGTGACAGAAAACAGAGAATAGTGGTTAATGGATGTTTTTCGACTGGAGAAAGGTATAGTGGAGTTCCCCAAGGCTTGGTGTTAATCAGGCTCTTCCTGATATATAATTAGACCTTGGTGTACAGGGCACAGTTTCAAAATTTGCAGACGATACAAAACTTGAAAGTATTGTGAACTGTGAAGAGGATAGAACTTCTAAAATGACATAGTCAGGTTGGTGGAATGGGCAGACAAGTGGCAGATGAAATTTAATGCAGAGAAGTGTGAAGTGATTTATTTTTGGTATGGAGAATGGGGAGAGGCAATATAAAATAAAAAGTACAATTCTGAAGGGACCTGATGTATATGTGCATTAATCATTAAAGGTGGCAGGACAGTTTGAGAGCACGGTTAGTAAAGCATAAGTATCCTAGGCTTTATTAATAGAAGTATAGAGTACAATAGCAAGAAGGTTATTTTAAATTTGCATAGAATACTGCTTCAACCTCAGCTGGAATATTGCACCCAGATCTGGTCACCATACCTTAGGAAGGATGTGAAGGCAATTGGAGAGAGTGCAGAAAAGATTCACAAGAACAATTGCATAGATAGATTAGAGAAGTTAGGACTGTTTTCCTTGGAGAAGAGAAGATTGAAAGGATATTTAACAGAGATATTCAAAATCATGAGGGGTCTGGACAGAGTAGATAGGGAAAAACTCTTCCCCTTGGAAGGCTATGGGCCAAGTGCTGGTAAATGGGATTAGGTAGGTAGGTCAGGTGTTTCTCATGTGTCGGTGTAGACTCGATGGGCTAAAGGGCCTCTTCTGCACTGTGATTCTGTGTGATTCTGTGATTCTTAGTGGAAGGAATGAGAACAAGTGAACACAGATTTAAAGTAATTGGCAAAAGAGGCAATGACAATTTGGAAAAGTGTAATATTTATCCTACAAAATGCAAGTTGGTTCAAATTACCACATTTAACATGCAAAGTTCTGCAAGTTAGTTCACTTTTCAAACAAGTTTGTACCTCAGCTTAGGGAAAAGCAGTTTCACGCAGCATGTGGTTAGGATCTGAAATGCACTGCCTGACAGTGTGGTGGAGGCAGGGTCAATCAAGGCAGTCAAGTAGGAATTTGATTATTATTTGAAAAGGAAGAATGTCTAGGGCTAGGGGGAGAAGGCAGGGGAGTGGCACTAGGGTCTTCAATTGCTCCTTCGGAGAGCCAGCACAGACACGAAGAGCCGAACAGCCTCCTTATGTTTTGTGATTTCTGAATCCCATCTGAAAACAGATAAGCTGGTGATTTATTGGTTTGCTGTTTGAGGGGCCTTACTGTACACAAATACCAGCAATTATACTTCAAAAGCATTACATTGGCTTTGGGATGTTGTGAATGGAGTGATATAAAATGCAAATATAAATATAAATGCAAATTTATCCTTTATCCCCTTTAATTCTTCAGTAATTGAAAATCTTAATGCAGCTCTTCAAATCCCTGAGCAGGAAATCTTCCCTCCAACTGCCCATAGCCTCAGCAATAGGCTTAAAACAAACTGGGAACTCACTTATTGCAGCAGACTTAATTTGAACTGGGAGAGATGGTGCACACGTGGAAGAGATAAAGCTGGTTAATCAACAGGGTTACACCCAGAATTAACTAGTCTTTCTCTTAAAGATGCCAGTCAACCTACTATGCACTTCCACTATTTTCTGCTTTTATTCAAGAAGATTATATATTTTGTCCCAGTCTGGGTCTTCAAATCATTCAACATGAGTTTAATTTGAGTTTACGTCATGTTACCTTACCTTCCAAAAAGCAGGTATGCCTTTATAATTAATACCTTTCAGTGCCTTGAGCACAAGTTCAAGTCAATTTGCCAATGGTTTGAAACAACTCCCTCTTGACCTTGCGCCATGACACACTCTCAGGACTATGCTTGATATCTAAGTTAGGTGAGGATGTTTTCTTCTTGGATGATAGCTTCTGGATCCTGATGTACCAGTTTTACCATGTCCTTTTAAGGCAGATTTTAAAATGCCATTTTTTTTTAAACAAAGCAGCAAATTGAAACAAAGGCACTTAGAAAGCGTTAAATTCAGATTATTGCTGCATCTTCAAAGACCTTGTTCGTTGACAGTATATTTTATTTTGTATCGCATTTCTATCCATGGTGCTGAAAGTGTATTTTTTTTCTTAAATATACTCTATCTGTAATATTAAAAAGCCTGTCTGCAATTTTGAATTTGTGCCTCACTGTTAGATCTTCTGGCTTGTTTAGTTTTTATTTTCTTAGCCAGCCATCAATGAAACATCATCTCAGTCAGTTTGTCGATTATGGGCTCTCACTTGTGCTCAGGTGAGCTTGCAGGGGAGAAGGGCATGTAACTAGGCAGGGTGGTGGTGTATCAGAACCCTGCCCCCTTCCCACCTCTCTTAGAATTAAGCTCGGGGCAGGAAGGCCCACGGTCAACCAATTAAAGACCACTTAAGAGCCTAATCCTGCTGCCACTGGTATTAACCCAGTGGCGGGCGGGTCTGTTAACATTAGGTGTGTACAACAGGTAAAACTGTAGCCAGTTTGTCATCTGTGGTGGAGGGGCTCCCTCAACCAAAGGCATTCAGTGCCTGATGATCAGGATGGGGGGCTGAGAGCTAGCTCCCTGCCCTTTGTGCTGATCCCCCTACATCCCTCTCCCAACAACCCCCACCCTGCAAAACAACCCCTCCCCCATCCCTACATTACTTACCTGTAGTCGGGTTGTTCCGTGATCCTGGGACTCCAGTAGGTGTTTTTCCTGCAACTGCCACTGCCTCCCCTGTGACGCTACTGAGCACAAGAGCTGCCAGCCTCTGATTGGCCAGCAGCTCTCAGTGAGATTTCTCCTTCCAGGGATAAAAACAAAAAAACTGCGGATGCTGGAAATCCAAAACAAAAACAGAATTACCTGGAAAAACTCAGCAGGTCTGGCAGCATCGGCGGAGAAGGAAAGAGTTGACGTTTCGAGTCCTCATGACCCTTCGACAGAACTGTCGAAGGGTCATGAGGACTCGAAACGTCAACTCTTTTCTTCTCCGCCGATGCTGCCAGACCTGCTGAGTTTTTCCAGGTAATTCTGTTTTTGTTTCTCCTTCCAGGGCCTTGATTCCAGGGGAAGGCCCATTGCTGGTCTCACCACTGCCTGATTGGCTTGTGGTTTGGCGGGCCTTCCCAATAAAAGGCAGCGCAAGTCTCTCACTGGCTCTCCGATCAGCAGGTGAGACACCCATGCTTCTACAAGATTCTGCCCTATACCTTGTGAAGAAACCAAGCAGGGTGCTGGCAGGGAATAAGTGGAGATTATGGTATTGGTAACTACAAGACAGTATTAATGGTGTTGTTTCATTTTCTTTCTAACAGTCAGCCGATGTGGGAACCAGAATAGTAAGTGTCATCTACTAGTTTTGCAGAATCCAAAGCTGGGAAACAAAATTTGAAGCATAGCACTCATTGTTTGGGATCTAGGAATAGCCTAGAAGTCCAAAATAGCATCCATGTGCATTTGCATGCACAATTCTGGTGTGAATTGACATTGACTGGATACTATATTCATGAAGATGTTTGCAGTTAACATCCACTGGAAGTATGCAGAGCAGGCACACCATTATGTCGATCAGCATACAATGCTGATTTCATATGACCATTACTGTTTTGGAGTTCAACACTCCAGCTAACACAATCTTAGCTATACACAGCTGAACACACATTCAACAGCAGGTAGGAGTCCCCGACACTATTTAAAGGAATCATCACTTACTTTCAGGTTAGTTGCTGATTGATTGCTATTGGCTGTTGCTAGAACTGCCCCTGGTCTGTCACCCAGAGGCAGCCTTGAGACACCTGCTTTCATCGGCCTCAGGGAGATCCTGATTGTGTCAACAATTTGCCCCCAAATTGGCACTCAATTCAACCTAGTTGGCTACCAAATGCTGCTGGGAGGGTAGCTGGTGCTTTCTAGACTTAATTAAAGTTGTTAAATTTTACAGGGACTGATGTGGCATATGCTGAAGGAGTCGGTCATGATTTCATGTGTTGCTGATTGAGGTCATCTTTCATTCAATGTTGAAAAGTTTGAGCTCCAACTCTGTGCAAAGCCCTGTGCCATGTTGGTGCTGGGCACTTCATGCTACATGAGATTGAGCACAGGCTTTCCAGCAGTGGTCTCAGTGCACCAAACATTTGGGTGTGTACACCATTTGTCATCTTCTGTAGCCTGGCCCATCAAAATCCTCACCTCTGTTCTCAACAGAAGACATTGAACTTTGATCTCTAGCAAGCTGACACCTAAGCTATCCTTTCTCTCTTACCTGGCTCCAGTGCATTTTGTGCCCTATGCCTCACCACGTGCAGGCTCCTCCTCTATCTTATCCTCTAAAATACATGCAATGTCAATATCTGAGCTACTGGCTACAACTGTGAGATTGAATGACAGTGTCTCTTTATCCTTACTTTATTTTTCTTCCTCCACTGCCTGGATAGGCTCTAGTATTAACAACAGCCTGAACGAAAATAGGATAAGGGTTAGTTTGTGGTGAAGGGAGAGGAGAAGGTAAGAAGTGCATGATTATACCCTCTGTAGCTTCTCAGTTGGAAGAGATTGATGGATGAGCAAGAAGTAGGATGAGAGAAGGAGGAGTAGGTATGTTGATACCCTCATTATGAATTGTTTCAACCCCACCAGTGACCACAGCGCTGTCCCTTTCTATGATGGCCAGCACTGTCTCATCCACAGGGTTAAAATATGCAAATACGGCTTGTCCTCCCTCCAGTTAATTCCTGCAGCCTTCTGAAATGTGCCAGCTTCTCCTACAGGAATGAGGTGAGTATGCCAGTGAGTGTTGTGCAATATGTTTAGTGATGTGGCTGTCAGGGTTTGACAGCTGCCAGTATTCAAGTTGTGAGATCTGGATGTAAGGGTTGCAACTGTACCAAATATGCAAAGGTCAGGTATGAATTGCAGGGTTGACTCCTGATTGATGTAGGCAATCACAATATTGTGCCAGCTGCTGAAGCACACTACCAATGAGCAATGCACAAAACGTTGACTGGACATAGCAATCATTTAAATTAGGTAGTGGCAGTCAAGGGGTGCAAGTTTATCACGCATTGTGATCTCCAAGTCCAACTCAATTAAACCTCCTGGATGTTTAGTCATCCAGCTTTGGCTGCACTGCCTTTCCCTCTCATAGCAATGTAACAAGACTGTACCCACATAATCTCCCATTTGAGAACGTCCTATTGCTCATTTACTATTTTATCTGCCAACCTTTGATTCCAATCCAGCAAAGCCAGATCCTTTTTCAACTCTGAAATTAGCGCTCCACCAGTTGAGGATTTTCTTGCTCGATTGTCCCTTTTCCTTTTCCACAGCAACTCTAAACCTAGCTTCAATTATGATCACTGTTTCCCAAATGCTCCCCACTGGAATTTACTCCATTTGCTTTACTTAATTTCCCCAGAACCAGATCCAGCAACGCTACCTTCCTCATTTGGTTGGAAACCTACCAATCAAGAAGGTCTTCTGTACTCATTTCAAGAATTCCTGCCCTTCTTTGCTCTGTGTACTGTTATTATCCCAGTCTATCTTAAAGTCCCTCATTATCACTACTCTAAGTTATTGCATCTTTCTGAGATTTGCCTGAAAATTTGCTCCTCTACCTTCTTAGATAGATTCTGTCCTTGAATCCTCGTACACCATTCCTTTCCAGTGCTATAGCAGCAAGCTGAATTTTGTCGGTTACCTGCAACTTTCACTGCCGGGGCAGAAAGTAGAAGGTGACATGCTCAGCAGCCCCAAGATGGCATATTGGCTGAAGTGGCTAATTAAGAGGCCGCTGCTAGGGCTGTCATCCAATTAAGGACGATAGCCTGTCTCAAGAGCTGCCTGTCCAATCAAAGGGTGGCAACACGGCAACTTCAGCAACACCACTATTAGAAGTATCCATTCCTGAGGCTGCATGACCAGGGAGCAAGTGTCTCAATGGCGGGGCACCTTTTAAGGGTAATAAATGGGGGAAGGTAAGAGACCCCAGTAACAGGGAGGGGTGGTCGTGGAACACCAGCAGTGCCCTTGCCTCAAGGATAGCCATTGCCCCGAGGAAGCCCCACAGTGGGCCATGGAGTGCCCGTAAGGAGGTCACCCCCCATCCCCAGAAACCACTGGGAGGCCTCCCGAATTTACCTGACGATCTCCCCAAGCAGTGGCACACCCTCCCAATGCAGGCAAAATGCCCCCAGAGGCAGGATATGGCTCTGAACTGGCCACTTAAGTTGGCTGCCCAGTGGGTGGCTAAGCTGCCAGTTTCTCACCACTGGCTATAGGGCATGACCAACACTTCCCTCTGCCATTTTGCCAGCTCTTCCACCTCCCGAGAGGCCAGGAAAATGAAGGCCAGTATATTTGATCATTACTGCCAACCCCCTTTTTTTGCCAACAATATATTTTCTGAATGATTTATAGCTAGGAATATTAAGTTTCCAATGCTCCCATGTTGAGCCAGGCCTCTGTTATTGCCACTATATCACCATCCAATCTAACAATTTGTGCTTGCAGCTCATTAACATTATTTCCCATGCTCCATGCATTTGCACACCTGCACTCCAAGCCCATCCTAATCTGCCTCACATTTTTTGAACTACTCTTTATTCTAATGCTGTTTGTCATTCCCAGTCCTCTGTGTATCTTACTTCTCCTCTCTAATGCTTCATTCTGGTGCCCTTCCCCCTGTTAAATTAGTTGAAACCCTCCCCACACACTAGTTAATCTCCCTCCATGAGGAGATTGGTCTCAGATCTGTGAGGCAAACTGTCTACTTCATACAGGTCTCTCCTATCTCTGAACTGATTCCAATGCCCTGAGAATCTGAAGCAAAATTTCTCCAGCAAAATCTGCACAATTGCTCTAGCCATGCATTAACCTGCTTTATTTTATGGCTCATATACTCACTAGAAAATAGCATTGGGAGTAATCCAGACATTATCACCACTGAGTTCTTGCTCTTTATTTTCCTCCCTAGCTCCTGAAACAGAGGCACAACCATTTTCCTTCCTTGTCATTAGTTCCAAAATAGGCCATGAATTCTGACTGTTTCCCTTCCTCCTCAAAATGCTCTGGACCAATCCATGATATGCTTTACCCTGACACTAGGGAGGCAATGTACCTATGCAAGAGTCACATGGACAGTTACAGAAACATCTGTCTATTCCTGATTATTGAATTCTTCATGAACATTGCACTTCCATGCTTTACTGTGCCCTATGTGCAGTCCTTTGCCCAATGATGCCGCAAGTTGCTCTGGATTGCAGTCTTTTGAGGTGGCGCCTCCCTCACTGGTATTTAGCACTAAAAACTGGTTTGTGAGCACTACACTCAGAGTATACCTGCATTCCATACCCCTTCTTCCTAAGCTGCCAGATAGCCATTCCCTTACTATCCTCCTGAGCTCTCTGTGGCTGCAGAATGACCACTTCCTGAAATGTGCAATCCAGGAAATTTTCAGCCTCCTGTATATCTTGCAAAGACATCAGTTGCTTCTCAATCTCCAAAACACTGAGTTTAACTTCAAGCAGCCAGAAACACCTTCTACATACGCGGTTATCCAGAACACATGTAGCTTCTGAGAATTCCCATATTATATAGATATTGCAGGCAACAAATCTCAGCTGTCTCGCCATACATGATTTGAAATACATAGACTTTTAACTGCTTAGTGAGTCGTGTATTTTATTTAGGAATGCAATATGGCACTTTGGAAGTTAATAGCCTTCATATATATTTCTCTAGCCTTCAAATTGATTATGGATGTAAGCATTGTGTTTAACAGCAGGATGGTTTTACTTGAGGACTCCTAACTTGTTCTCCTTCCAGAACTGAGTTGCTAACACTTTGCATCTGACGACAGCATACAGCACCCTCTACAGTGCTGATATGCTATGACAATCTTTGACCCAGTTTCTGAAAGAACCCTTCCAGTGAGAATCAGATGTCACAATAAAGCAAGGCTCAAAAGGATAATTCAAACATGAAAACCTTCAGAATAATTTGTTAATATAAATTTCAGCTCAACAATAAATAAGGGAGGCTATTGTAGTGTTAATCTACATTAGCAGAATCTAAAATAATTTGCCGACTGAAATACAAAACACCAGACAGCTGCTTCAAGCTTTGACATCAGAGAGAGAAAGAGAGAATGAATAAAAAAAAACTACTATCTACTCAAGTTCTGAAGAACAGCCTAATTAGCTACGCAGGGTAGAATGGCAACAATGAAAACATGGTGTCTAATCTGTGATCTACAAAAGAGTCAAGGTTTAAGTGGGGCAGGTAGGAAAATAGAGTTAGGCCACAATCAGGTCATCCATGATCTTACTGAATGGTGGAGCAGACTTGAGGAGCCAAAATGCCGACACCTGCTCCTTATTTTCTGTGAAGGAGAAAATTGAGGTCAGCTGCATCATTTAAAATACTACTGCTGATCAACAGAGTACCTGGTATTCCTTTAGATGGAGTAACTCTTTCAAGTACAAACCCGTTTCCATCTGCTTCAGATGTTGTTTCATAGTTTGCCATTGTGAGATTTGAACTCTTGATAATCTTTTAAATGAAAACCAAATCAACAAAATTGGGATAAATCAGGCACAGCCCCTAATTCAGGTCATCTGTAAAACCAAGAACAAAGTTTAAAGGAAACTTACAAACTTTAAATCAAAATGTGATTAAAGGGGTCAACAAAACACCCCAATCCCCGCGGTGCCCACCGAGCACGGAAGGCCTCGAGAGTGCCAGCAGACACCGCGTGCTCCTTCTCCAGGGACGTCCGGCAGCAAACGTAGCCACGGAAGAGGGACAAACAATCGGGCGGGACTCCCCCGTCGATCGCCCGCTGCCTGGACCTGTTAATGGCCAACTTGGCCAGGCCCAGGAGCAGGTTCACGAGGAGGTCCTCCTCCTTCCCGACCCCCTTCCGCACCAGGCGCCCATAGATCAGGAGCGTGGGGCTGAAGTGCAAACAAAACATCAATAAAAGGTTTTTCAAATAACTAAAAAGGGAGTGCAGTCTACAACACCCTATGTATACATGGTCCACTTGAACTCTTGATCTTGGGGTTACAAACCCAGTACCATAACCACTTGGCTATTTAGGCCAAGCCTGGGTATCCTTGTACATGAATTACAAAAATGTTAGCATGCAGGTACAGCAATTAATTAGGAAGACAAATGGAATGTTGATCTTCATAGCAAAGAGGATGGATTATAAAAGTAGGGAAGTCTTGCTACAACTGTACAGGCATTGGTGAGACTGCACCTGGAATACTGCACGCAGTTCTGGTCTCCTTACTTAAAGGAGATATACTTGCATTGGAAGCAGTTCATAGAAGTTTCACTAGGCTGATTCTTCAGATGACGGCGTTGTCTTATGAGGAAAGGTTGAGCAGGTTGGGCCTATACTCATTGAGGTTTAGAAGAATGAGAGGTGATCTAACTGAAACATATAAGATTCCGAGAGGGCTTGATAGGGTTGGTACTGAGTGGAGGCTTCCTCTCGTGATGGAATCCAGAACCAGGGGCATAGTTTAAAAATAAGAGATTTCCCATTTAAGATGGAGATGAGAAAGAATTTCTTCTCTCCAAGGGACACTTTCTTTGGAATTCTCTTCCTCAGAGAGCAGTGGAGGCTGGGTCAATGGATTTATTCAGGGCTGAGTTGGACAGATTTTTGATTTACAAGGGAGCCAAACGTTATGGGGGCCAGCAGGAAAGTCAAATTAGACCACAATAAGATCAGCCATGATTTTAATGAATGGCAGAGCCGGCTCGATGGGCCAAATGGCCTGTTCCTACTCCTATTTCTTGTGATTTTATGATCACTGTGATGGAATCTGTCATTGAAGCCAAGCCATCCACTCTAATTAATTACAAGAGAGGTCCTAGGGAGAAGAATGAGTGCACTAAGAGCCACTCGAAATAAAGTCCAACAGATTGCTAGGTGGCGCGCCAATGACTACAGGTTACAACTTTGCCAGGATATCCAGATATTCTTTGGCACAGGGAATGTTAGGGGCATGTATGGAGGGATCAAAAAGGCAACCAGTCCATCAAGAAGAAAACAGCTCCATTGAAAACAAAGGCAGGGGTGGTCAACACCAGCTTCAATAGATAGTTGGAGAGATAGGTGGAACACTTGAGTTGTAATCCAGGGAGAACACTGTCACTGAGGAAGATCTAGACATCATAGAAAGCATGCCTGCCAGGCAGAGCTGGATGTTGAACCCACAGCAAAGCTAATGATTCGTCTGCCATGGGAAAAGCTCCAGACGCTGAGGCTATATCCCCTGAACTCAGCAAGCACAGGAAACTGGAACTCCTGCAGCAACTGCTCAAACCTCCTTCTCTCTATTGGAGGGAAGGTCAGTGCCCCAGGATATGCGTGATGTAAAGATTGTGACCCTGTACACGAACATGAGTGACTGCAGCAATTGCAACGACTGTTAAGACATCTCCCTGCTTAACATCATGGGAATAGTATTTGCCCATGTTGTCCTTGTCAGACTGCCGATCCTGGTTGAACACATTTACCTCCAAATCCTTGTGTGGTTTCAGAACTGGAAGATCTATAATTGATATGATTTTCTCTATCCGGCAGCTAAAAGAGAAATACCACGAACAAGGGAGACCGCTATAAATTGCCATCATCAATCTCACCAAGGAATTTGAACATGGGAGCAGAGGTGATCTCTTTAAACTCTTGGAGAAAATTGACTGGTCGCTGAAAATGCTCATGGTAATCTCTTCTTTCCATGACAACATGATGGGTGAAGTCAGCTCTGACAGTGCAACAGTATATCTCTTTGAAATCTGCAGAAGGTCAAACAAAATTGGCATATTCTTCTCCTTTTGTTGGCATATGCCTTCAGGCTGTCCACAAAGTGTATCTACTTATATACCAGAACTGATAGAAAGATGTTCAGCCTTGTTCACCTGAGATCCAAGAGAGAGGTGCAAAAAGTCCTCATCAGAGAGTTGCTGACGATGCCACACTAGCATTCCATACCGAGAAACACCTTCAGCAGCAAATGCAGAGACTCTCTCATGTCTGTAAAGAATTTGGTTTGACCATCACCAGCAAGAAGGTAATTGTCATGGTCTGGGATGTTGCCATACTGCCTTCTATCAGCATCGACAATGTGGCGCTGGAAGTTGTTGATAGCTTCACATATCTTGGCTCCACAATTTGTCACTTGATGCTGAAATCAATACACACATTGCAAAAGCTGCAGTAGTTATGTCCAAACTGAGTAAGAGAGTGTGGAACAACAGAAACCTGACTGAAAACACCAAACTGCGAGTCTATTGTGCCTGCATCCTCAGCAGAGCGGCTCCTCTACAGTGGTGAGACCTGGGCACCATAAGCTAGTCAGGAGAAAAGGCTGAACAGTTTCCACCTTTACTATCTTAGATATATCCTCGGTATCTCTTGGCAGGACAAGGTCACCAACTCAGAGGTTCTGGGGTGTCCTAATTCCACCAACTCATTGCTAAATGTCAACATCTGCGCTGGTCCGGCCACATTCACTAGATGGATGACAGCCGTATACCCAAAACCTTCTGTGTGATGAACTGACCATGGGCCACCACCTTGTGGGCATCTATACCTCCACTACAAGGACACCCTTAAGTGAGATATGAAGGTGGCGGACATTGACAACTGGGAGGCAGTCATTGATCTCATAGAGGAAAAGGGGTATTACTGACAGCAACTTCTGGATTTCCATGTTGAATGCGCATGTGCAAACACCAGAGGTTACAGTCATTTTCAGAGTTGTGATGATACCGAATGCTGACAGATACGCCATCATTAAAATTGCAAAAGTTGAATTTTAAAAATGATATATCAGAAATGATTAGATACTACAGGAGAGAAAGACAATAGGAATTATGAGGAATTTAGGAGAGGAGTGAAAGTTATTAGGAAGCCAAAGAGAAATTGGGAAATCAAATTATCAAGAATAGTGTTATTTTCAGATAAATAACAAAAAGAAAATTCAAGTAGGAATAGCGCCATTAAAGGATAAGAAAGAGAAGCTCACAGGTAATGACAGACAAATGGCAGAAATATTGACTAACAACTTTATCACAGTTTTTACTGAAGAAGATAATGAGATAAACAACTTAATGAGAGGATGAGCTTATAAAAAATATTAATACAGTTGGGATAGAAAGGGAGAAAATCATTTACAAACTAATAAAACTAGAAGATGATAGAACTCCAGGTCTGGATGGTACACACACACGTATACTCAAGGATATTATAGATGAGACTACAGAGGCACTAATTTATATATGTATATATAAAATCGAAATTTCATCGAAGCGGGGCAAGAGGACTAACGGAGATAACAGAGATAGAACAAAACATGAACTATAGATCAGTCAACTTAATTTCAGTGATAGGAAACATAATATTGAGTCCACTAAATTAATGAATAAATCACACCTAAAGACAAAATTTAATGCAAAATAGTCAGCATGGATTCTGAGTAGACCTTATAGTCTGATAGAATTCTTTGACACTGTAACAGAAAGAAAGAAACAGTAGACAAGGACAATGTAGTAGATGTCATATATTTGGATTTTCAAATGGCCTTTGATAAGGTACTACACAAGTTTATGACAAAGGTGGCATCAGAGGACAAATAGTTGAATAGACAGCAAATTATCCATAAAGAATATAAAGCAAGGAATAAGGTAAAAGGTAGTTATTTAGATCACAGGAAGGTAGAAAGAAGTGTTCCTGAAGGATCATTGTTGGGACACTGTTAGGAGAGTGTGAGAGGAGGACATTGAGCCAAACAGTCAGTAGCACCTAGAATATAGTGCGAGAGGAGGACCTTGGGGCAGGCAGTCAGCAGCACCGAGAGGAAAGTGTGAGAGGAGGACCCAAGCTAGGCACTCAACAGCACGTAGAGGAGACAGAGGAGCTATAAAAATAGCACGAGAAGCAGCAAGAATTCAAGAGCAGAGATGACTGAGGGAGTTTGATGAGGAGGGAGGAGGTGCTCCACTCCTTTTCTACCTTTCCTCAGAAAGAAGAGCAGCAGCCTTGGTAAGTAGGACCTGGTGAGTAAATTAGAAGAGTGTAATTTTTTTTTAAAGTAGCTATATTTGGATTTAACTGAGAAGTGCCAGGGATAAGGGAAATTTAGGGCCAATATAATAAATGAATATAAATAATCCAAAGTACAATAAAGTTAACTTGAGGAAAGTAGAGTTAAGACATTGCAAGGAAGCCGAGTGAAAAAAACAGACTGGCATCACAGGAAAACCATAAATTCATTGGTAAGGAACTGCTAGTTTGAACTAACTATTCTAAGTTGATTTCAGGTTAAAGGTGACTACTGTGGCCCAGGATTGGAGGCCTAACACTTCAGCTTCAACTCAGCAGAGAGAGCGAGTTCCAGTTGATTTTAAAAAGTGTATTTTGAATCTCTATTCTAACTTGCTTTCAGATTAAAGGTAAATAGGAGAAATATTTTACAGATTGATAAACTAAATACCAGTAGGAAATTTAAAAACAAATTGAAAAACTAGTTAAATAAAATAGAGATGCAGGGCCAGGCAATGTGTTGTAGCTGCATGATGTGGGAGCTGGTGGACCCCATTGTGGTTCCTAGTGACCACATCTGTAGCAAATATTGGTTGCTCAAGGAACTCCGGCTCAGAGTTGATGAGCTGGAGTCTGAGCTTCGGACACTGTGACACATCAGGGAGGGGGAGAGTTACCTGGACGTTGTGTTAGATTAACTACCTTAAATTCAGCCAGTGGTCAGGGACAGGAAGGTGTGACTATGAGTGAGGCAAGTAGAGGGATCCAGGAAATAGCACTGCAGGAGCCTGAGCCCTTTCCCTTATCCAACAGGTTCGAGATTCTTGCTCCCTGTGTGGACGAGAGAGGGGACTGTAGGGAGGATGAGCAAACTGACCATTGCACCGTGTTACAGGGAGCCATTCAAGTAGGGGGAGAAAAGAGAAATGTAATTGTAATCGGGGATAGTATAGTTAGGGGAATAGATACTGTTCTCTGTAGCCAGGATCGAGAGCCCCGAAGGCTGTGTTGCCTACCTGGTGCCAGGGTTAAGGGTATCTCATCTTGGCTGCAGAGCAACTTGGAGTGGGAGGGGAAAGATCCAGTTGTCATGGTCCATATAGGTACCAACGATATAGGTAGAACGAGGAAAGAAGTTCTGCTGAGGGAATACGAGCAGCTAGGGGCTAAATCAAAAAGCAGAACCTAAAAGGTAATGATCTCCGGATTACTACCTGAACCATAAGTTAATTGGCACAGGGTCAAAAAGACTAAAGGGGTAAATGCATGGCTCAAAGATTGGTGTGGGAGAAATGGGTTTGAATTCATGGGACATTGGCACCAGTACTGGGGAAAAAGGGAGCTATTCTGTTCAGACGGGCTCCACTTGAATCATGCTGGGACCAGTGTCCTGTCAAATCGCATAACTAGGGTTGTAGATAGGGCTTTAAACTAAATAGTGGGGGGAAGGATTCAGTTGCATGGAAATAGAAAAAATCAAAGTTTAAGGAGAGCGTAAGAGTGCAGGTTAGTGACGAAGCTGATTGTTACCAAAAAGTGAAAGGAAGGGACAGAGTGTGTAAACGCCATATTGCACCAAAGAATCAAATAAGAGTAGGGAAAATTGACAATAGGGAAAACTTAAAGGCTTCGTATCTGAATGCGCATAGCATTCGAAACAAAACTAGTGAGTTAACAACGCAAATAGAGATAAATAGGTGTGATTTGGTGGCGAGTACAGAGACATGGTTACAGGGAGAACAGGTTTGGGAGTTGAACATCCAAGGGTATTCAGTGTTTCAGTAGGATAGGCAGGAAGGAAAAGGAGGTGGTGTAGCTTTGTTAGTAAAAGAAGAGATCAGTGCTATAGTGAGGAATGATATAGGCACTGGAGAGCAAGACATAAAGTCAGTCTGGGTAGAAATAAGAAATACCAAGGGAAAGAAGTCTCTGGTAGGAGTAATCTATAGGTCCCCAAACAGTAGTTCAGCAGTAAAGCACAGTATAAACCAGGAAATACTGGGAGCATTTAAGAAAGGCACGGCAATAATCATGGGTGATTTTAATATGCATATAGACTGGACTAATCAAATTGGCAAGGGTAGCCTTGAGGAAGAGTTCATAGAATGTATTAGAGATTGTTTCTTGGAGTAACATGTTGTGGAATCAACCAGGGAGCATGCTATTCTGGATTTGGCTTTGTGTAATGAGATGGGATTAATTAATGATCTCATAGTAAAGGATCCTCTAGAGAAGAGTGATCATAGCATGCTAGAATTTCAAGTTCAGTTTGAGAGCGAGAAACTTGAGTCCCACACTAGTGTTCTGGAGTTAAACAAAGGTAACTAAATTCCAAAGAGGAAGAAAGATGGTAAGAGGGTGAAAAAGCATCTATGGCTAAGCAAGGAAGTTAAAGATAACATAAAAGCAAAAACTAAGGCATACCAAATTGCAAAGCTCAGTGGCAGGTTGGAAGATTAGGAAACTTTTAAAGATCAAAAAAGGGTTACTAAAACAATAATAAAAAGATCAAAGGTAAACTATGAAAGAAAACTCGTACAAATGTAAAAACTGATAGCAAAAGGTTCTACAAGTATATAAAAGGAAAGGGAGTAGCTAAAGTGAATGTTGGTCCCTTGGAGGATGAGACTGGGGAGTTAATAATGGGGAACACAGAAATGGCAGAGACAGTAAATCAATATTTTGTCTTAGTTTTCACGGTGGAGGACAATAGTACCACCCCAATAGTAATAGGTAGTGCAGAGAGTATAGAGAAGGAGGAACTTAGAACAATCACCATCAATAAAGAAAAAGTACTGAGAAAACGATTGGGATTAAAGGGTGACAAGTCCCCAGGACCTGATGGCCTACATCCCAGGGTCTTAAAGGAAGTGGCAGCGGAGATAGTGGAAACATTGGCTATAATATTCCAAAATTCCAAGGATTCTGGAAAAGTTCCAGTGGATTGGAAAAATGCTAATATAACACCCTCATTCAAAAAGTGGGGAGGAGGCAGAAAGTAGGAAACTATAGACCAGTTAGTTTAGCATCTGTCGTTGGGAAATTGTTGGAATCCATTATTAAGGAAGTAGTAATGGGGCATTTGGAAAGTCAAAATGCAATCCATCAGAGTCAGCATGGTTTTATGAAGAGTAAATCGTGTTTGAATAATTTGCTAGAGTTCTTTGAAGATGTGACAAGCAAAGTAGATAATGGGGATCCTGTAAATGTAGTATATCTGGACTTCCAGAAGGCCTTTGATAAGGTGCCGCACAAAAGATTGATACACAAGATAAGATCACATGGAGTTAGGGGTAATATGTTAGCTTGGATAGAGGATTGGCTAACCAACAGAAAGCAGAGTCAGGATAAGTGGGTCTTTTTCTGGATGGCAAGCTGTAACTATTGGGGCGTCACAGGTTTCAGTCCTTGGACCCCAACTATTTGCAGATTACACCAAAATAGGTAGGAAAGTAAGTTGCAATGAAGAAATAAGAAATTTACAAATGGATGTGGACAGGTTAGGTGAATGGGTCAAAACTTGGCAGATGGAGTTTAATGTGGATAAGTGTGAGGTTATCCATTTTGGTTGGAAGAATAAAAAGCTGACTTATTATTTAAATGGAGAGAAACTTCAGAATGCTTCAGTGCAGAGGGATCTGGGTGTCCTCGTGCATGAATCGCTGAAAGCTAGTATGCAGGTACAGCAGGTAATAAGGAAGGCAAATGGAATTTTGGCATTTATTGCTAAGGGAATAGAGTATAAAGATAGGGAAGTGTTGCTGCAACTGTGCAAGGCATTGGTGATATCGCACCTGGAGTACTGTGCACAGTTTTGGTCCCCTTACTTGAGGAAGGATGTAGTTGCATTGGAGGTGGTTCAGAGGAGGTTCACTAGATTGATTCCAGAGATGCGGGGCTTGACTTATGAGGAGAGATTGAGCAGTTTAGGCCTATACTCGCTCGAGTTTAGAAGGATGAGAGGAAATCTAATCGAGGTATATAAGATGCTAAAGGGGATAGACAAAGTAGACGTGGAGCAGATGTTTCCCCTTGTGGGGCATTCTAGAACGAGAGGCCATAGTTTTAGACTAAGGGGTGGTAAATTTAAATCAGAGATGAGGAAGAATTACTTTTCTCGAAGGGTCGTGAATCTGTGGAATTCACTACCTCAGAGCGCAGCCGGGACGCTGAATAAAGTTGAGGAGGAGATGGACAGATTTTTAATTAGTAATGGGTTGAAAGGCTATGGGGAGAGTGCGGGAAATTGAAGTTGAGGCCGAAATTAGATCAGCCATGATCATATTGAATGGCAGGGCAACTCGAGGGGCTGAATTGCCTACTCCTGCACATAGTTCTTATGTTCTTATGTTCTCAGTCGAGTGGAAAGCATGTCCTGTAATATGTGCAACAACATGGATGTTACCGGTGTCCTAGATGACGAGATGTGCAGGAAGTGCTGCCAGCTCCAGGAACTTGAGCTTCGGGTTTCAGAGCTTGAGCGGCGGCTGAAGTCCCTGTGGTGCATCCATGATGCTTAGAGCTACATGGATAGAATGTTCAGAGAGGTGTTCACACCGCAGCTTAAGGGCCTGGAGACAGAGAGAGAATGGGTGACCACCAGGCAGTCCAAGAGAAGTAGGCAAGTAGTGCAGGAGTCCCCTGGGGTCCCGTTCACAAATTGTTTTCCGTTTTGGAAGCTGGTGATGCCGCGGGTTCTTCAGAGTGCAGGCAAAGCCAAGTTTGTGGCACTATGAATGGCTTGGCTGTACAGGAAGGGAGGAAGATGAAAGAAAGCAAAAGTGATTGGGGATTCATTAGTTAGGGGAACAGATAGGCGTTTCTGTGGCCATCGACGTGACTCCAGGATGGTATGTTGCCTCCCTGGTGTCAGGGTCAAGGATGTCACAAAGCGGCTGCAGGACAGCCAGTGGTCATGGTTCACATTGGTACCAATGATTTAGGGAGGAAGGGGGATGTGGTCCTGCAATCAGAATTTAGGGAGCTAGGTAGAAAATTAGCAAGCAGGACCTCTAATGTAGTAATCTCCGGATTACTCCCAGTGCCACTTGCCAGTGAGTACAGAAATAGGAGGATAAAGCATATGAATGCGTGGCTGCAAAGATGGTGCACGAGGTAGGGCTTTAGATTTCTGGGGCATTGGGACTGGCTCTGTGGTTGCACCTGAACAGAGCTGGGACTGAGCTCCTTGTGGGGCATTTTCCTGGTGCTGTTGGGAGGGCTTTAAACTAATTCGCTGGGGTGTGGGACCCAAGAGAAAATATTAGAGAGGAACACCAGGGTGCACAAAATACTGGGAGGGACCGTTGGCACTAGTATAAAGAATAGTAAGTTAATAGGTGAAGTCGGGGTGAGGGAGAAAGTGACAAAATCTAAATCAGGGTTACTATGCATGTATGCGAATGCATGGAGTACAGTAAATGAGATTGGGGAGTTACATATGCAGATTGCCATGTGGAAATATGATGATGTGGCGACAACAGAGACCTGGCTCAAGGAAGGGCAGAAATTAGTGTTAAATAGTCCCAGGAACAAGGTGTTCAGGAAAGGTAGGAAAGGAAGGAAGGGAGGAGGGGTGGCGTTATTGGTTAGGAAGAGTATTACAGTCCTGGAGAAAGAGGATGTCCCAGAAGGTTCAAGGACAGAAGCAATTTGGCTGGAGCTAAGGAACAAATAGGGTGCAATTACATTGCCCAGGTGTAGTCTATAGATCATAGTCTATAGTGAGAAGGATGTAGAAGAACAAATCTGCAGGGAAATTGCAGAGAGATGCAAGCATTATAGAGTAGTTATAAAGGGTGACTTTAATTACCTGAATGTATACTGGGACAGTGGTAGAGTGAAGGGCAGAGAGGGGCAAAAGTTCCTAGATTGTGTTCAGGAAAATTTTCTACAGCAGAATGTGACCAATCCAACAAGAAAAGATGCACTGTTGGACCTGGTTCTTGGAAATGAGGTGGGCCAAGTAGATCAAGGGCAGGATTTTACGTTCGTTGGCATGCACCCAACCCAATTGGGCATAAAATAGTGCACGATGACATCGGGTGAGCATACCAACCTCATCGCGCACTCAAGTGATATTTCGGTCAGCAGGCATGCACAAGAGTCGGCAGCACCCCCGCCAACAATTAAGAGGGCTATTAAGTCCATTAATCAATTAATTAAGCAGTATTTTTCACTGCCCATCCGACCTTACGGTTGGCAGGCAGGCAAATCAGCCAAGCGACCTTTGGACTTTTTACAAAACCTCATCCATGGACGGGATGAGGTTTCCGATACTAATTAAAAACAAATAAAAATTTTTAAACATAATTTTTAAGTCCGTGTTCATGTGACTGAGTCACACATGGGGACACATTTCCCTTATTTTTAAAATTTTTATTTTTGATTGTAAAATTCTTCAGCTCCCTGAGGCTGCTCTGTACCTTCAGGGAGCTTTCAGTGCGCGCTCTCCCATGCATGTGCAGACTTTAGCACCCACACTTCAACCTCCCCCACCCCGGCAGCGCTGAGGTTCTCAGCATGCGTTTCACACTGGCTGGCCGCTAATTGGCCAGCCAGCGTGAAATTGTGGTCAGGGCCCAATCGCAGGCAGTGGACCATTTCTCACCCATTCCCAGGCCCACCCACCGTGCCCGCCCAAGGAACGGAAAATCCTGGCCCAAGTATCAGTGGGGGAACATTTAGGAGACAGTGATCATTGTATTGTATGCCTTAGGATGACGATAGAAAAGGATGATAGGCAATCCAGAGTAAGAATCATTAACTAGACGAGAGCCGACTTTGATGGGGCAAGAATGTAGCTTGGCCAAATAGATTGGAATGAAAGGTTGGTGGGAAAAACTGTAGCTGAACAATGGGCTACCTTCATAGAGTCATAGAGGTCTACAGCACAGAAAAAGATCCTTTGGCCCATCCCTTCAAAAAAGAATTGGTTTGGGCACAGTCAAGGTATATTCCATCGGAATGGAAAGGTAGGGCAAGACAAGAGGAGCATTTAGGAGGCAGGAATCATTGCGTTGTATGTTTTAGGATGATGATAGAAAAGGACAATAGGCAATCCAGAGTAAAAATAATTAACTGAACAAGAGCCGATTTTAATGGTGCAAGAACTGAGCTGGACCAAATAAACTGGAACGAAAGGTTGGCAGGAAAAACTGTTAGCTGAACAATGGGCTTACTTCAAAAAAGAATTGGTTCGGGCACAGTCAAGGTATATTCCATCGAAAAGGGAAGGTAGGACAAACAAATCCAGAGTTCCCTGAATGAAAAATGAGTTTGAAATTAAGAAAAAGAAAAAGTGTGCTTATGACAGATGTCAGGTAGAAAGTACAATTGAGAACCAAGACAAGTACAGAAGGTTCAGAGGGGAGGTGAAAAAGCATATTAGCGAAGGGAGGGGGGATTATGAGAAAAGACTGGCAGCCAACATAAAGGGGAATCCCAAAGTCTTCTCTAGGTATACAAATATTAAAAGGATGATAAAAGGAGTAGGGCCGATTAGGGACCTAAAAGGGAATTTACAAATGGATGAAGAGGCCATGGCTGAGGTATTAAATGAATACTTTTCATCCGTCTTTACCAAGGAGGTAGATGTTACCCAGGCCATGGTGACAGATGAGGAAACTCTGTCACTAGAAGGGTTCAAAGTTGATGAGGAGGTTGACAAGGCACCGGGACCGGATGAGATGTATCCAAGGATATTGAAGGAAGTGAGAGTAGAAATTGTAAGGGCACTGGCCATAATTTTTCAGTCTTCCCTCAACTCAGGGGAAGTGCCCAGGGACTAAAGAATTGCAAACATTACGCCCTTGTTCACAAAAGATTGTAAGGATAAGCCCAGCAATTGCAGACCAGTCAGTTTAACTTCAGTGGAATAGAATTAGTAGTCACATGGAAAAACATGGATTGATGAGGAAGAGCCAGTATGGATTTCTGAAATTATGTTTAACTAACTTGCTGGAGTTTTTTGAAGAAGTAACAGAAAAGGTCAATGAGGGTAATGCTGTTGATGTGATGTATATCAACTTTCAAAAGGCATTTGATACAGTGCTACACAACAGATTTGTGAGAAAAGTTATTGTTCATGGAATAAAAGGGACAGTAGCAAAGTGGATACAAAATTGGCTGAAAAGTAGGAAGCAGAGAGTAATGGTCAATGGATATTTTTCAGGCTGGAGGAAGATTGTAGTTGAGTTCCCCAAGGGTTGGTATGGGGACTCTTGCTTTTCCTAATATATATTAATGATCTAGATCTTGGTATGCAGGGGACAATTTCAAAGTTTGCAGATGATACAAAGCTTGGGAGTGTTGTAAATTGCGAGGAGGGCAGCGTAGAACTTCAAAAGGACATAAACAAGTTGGTGGGGTGGGCAGACAGGTGGCAGATGAAGTTTAATGTGGAGAAGTATAAGGTGATGCATTTTCATAGGAAGAACTTGGACAGACAATATAAAATAAGGGGTGAAATTTTGAAGGGGGCGCAGGAGCAGAAAGACCTGGGTGTATATGTGCATAGATCATTTAGGGTGGCAGGACAGGTGGAGAGAGCAGTTAATAAAGCATATGGTATCCTGGGCTTTATTAATAGGGACATAGAGTACAAGAGCAAGGAGGTTATGCTGAATTTATATTAGATACTCGTTAGACTTCAGCTGGAGTATTGTGTACAGTTCTGGGCACCACATTATAGAAAGGATGTGAATAGATTGGAGAGAGTACAGAAGAGGTTTACAAGAATGGTTCCAGGGATGAGAAACTTCAGTTACAAAGATAGATTGGAGAGGTTGGGACTGTTCTCCTTGGCAAGGAGAAGGCTTAGAGGAGATTTGATAGAGATGTTCAAAATCATGAGGGGGCTGGACAGAGTAGATAGGGAGAAGCTGTTCCTGCCCGTAAAAGGATCAAGAATGAGAGGGCACTGATTTAAGGTGGTTTTCAAAAGAAGCAAATGTGACGTGAGAAAAAACTTTTTCACACAAGTGGTTCAGGTCATAGAGTCACAGAGGTCTACAGCACAGAAAGGGTCTGGAATTTACTGCCTGTAAGTGTGGTGGAGGCATGTTCAATCGAGGCATTCAAGAGGACATTAGATGATTATTTGAATAGAAACAATGTGCAGGGGTACGGGCAAAGGCAGGGCAATGGCACTAGGTCATAATACTCATTTGATGAACTGGTGCAGACACGATGGGCCGAATGGCCTCCCTCTGTGACTTCAAAATTTTGTGAGTCATAATTTACGTTAATGATTTCAGTTTAGGAATAAGTAACAGAATATCAAAATTTATAGAAGACATCAAATTAACGGGTATAGCTATCACTGAGGAAGAATGCAACATAATACAAGGAAACGTTAAAAAACTTGCAGACTGAGCAGCTAATGGGGGAGGCAGTGGCATAGTGATATTATCACTGGACTTGTATTCCAGAGACCCAGGGTAATTCTCTGCGGACCTGGATTCGAAACTCGCCATGGCAGTTGGTGAAATATGAATCCAATAAGAATCCAGAATTAAAAGTCTGATGATGACCATGAAACCATTGTCAGTTGTCGTAAAAACCCAGCTGGTTCACAAATGTCCTTTAGGGAAGGAAATCTGCTGTCCTTACCTGGTCTGGCTTACAATGTGACTCCAGATCCACAGCAAGATGGTTGACTCTCAAATGTCCTCTGAACAAGGGCAATCAGAGATGAGCAATAAATGCTGGCCTAGCCAGTGATGCCCACATTTCATGAATGAATTTTTAAAAAGCAGCAAATTTACTTTATCATAGATAAATGTGAGGTGATACACTTTAGAGGAAATATAGAAACTTAACTTCCACCTTAGAAAATCAGAAACTGAATGGGTTAAAAGAACAATTGGATCTGAGAATACAGGTGAAAAAATTATTAAAAGTACAATCACTGGTCAGCAATTGGCAATGAAAATACTATCAAAGCCCTGAGATTTATTATAAGGGTATGGAATTCAAAAGTCATGATGTTGTGTTAAACTTGTACAAGATCCTGGTCAGGCTGCCCTTAAAGTACCATGCAAAGTTCTAGTCTTCATGTTAGAAAGAGTATATAGAAATACTGGAGAAAGTGCAGAAGAAAAGGCTTAAAGGTTGGGACCGGAACTAAAAGATGAAAGTTATCAGAAAGATTGAACAAGTTGGGTTTTTGTCTTTAGACAAAAGACTTAGAGGTAATCTGACAAAATTAGGAATCGTTTGAACATAGTAAATGTAGAGAAACTGATTCCACTTTGAGAGAATCCAAAACCAGTGGCCATAAATACAAGGTAGTTATCAATAAATCCAATAAGGAAATAAGGAGAAATTTATTTACTCAGAGTGTAAAATGTGTAAGTCTCTACTACAGCAAGTGCTCATGCAAATAGCTTAGATTCTTTCAAAAGGAAACTAGCTACAATCATGATTGAAAAGGGAATATAAAGATACGTTGAAAGGCTGAGATAAGGCAGCTGAAATGGGAGGGGACTCCTGTGGAGTATAAACACTAACACAGAGCAGATGGGCTGAATGGCCTGTTTCTGTCCTGTATATTCAATGGGCAGAATTTAGTGGGTGGTGGGGTTTCCTGCCCCACCACGAAAAAGTCACCGTGGAACTCACCCTGCTCCTGATGGCTCTAAGGCGCGTTATTTGGTTGGAGGTGGGTCTTCTGCCCACATCTGGGGAAGAACTCCCACCTCCTAGAGATGCTGGACATCTGATTGGGGTTCAAAGGCCAGCGGGAGGGGTCCCCCAATCACAAAAGGGGACCCATGAATGAGGATTACACCCCGCAGCCCCCCACTCCTTTCCTGCTCAAGGACTAAGCAGGCTACCCTGCCAGGCTCCCCATCCCTCACCCTGGTCTCTGCCTTCTCCCACCAACTGAAAAATTGCAGTCGGCAGGGGGAGAAGTGGCCCTTAAGAAGTCATTAATTGGCCACGTAAGGGCTTGAAAAGGGGGTAAGGCAGGCATGGCAGCCCTAGGCCTCACCTGTCACCTGTAAAATTACTTTGAGGATGGGGTTGGGTGGTCAGCCAGCAGCGAAGTCGCCCACCAAATTTTACAGGTTGCCCCACCTGCAAACCTATTGGGTGATCACTGTAAAATTCTACCCTATGTAATTTAGACAGTAATACTCCTTACCTATTTAAAACTTAAATGGTTCCTTGCACTACTTTTTTCCTTATGGCCATCAGTATCTGACACAGCAAACGAGGTAAGGTGAGAGTGACTGCCCTTGACATCAAGGCCGCATTTTACCCAGTGTGGCATCAAGGAGCCCTAGCAAAACTGCAGTTAATGGGAATCAGGGAAAACTTTCCACTGGTTGGAGTCCTACCTAGCACAAAGGAAGATGGTTGTGGTTGTTGGAGGTCAGTCATCTCAGCTCCAGGACATCACCGCAGGAGTTCCTCAGGGTAGTGTCCTCAGCCCAACCATTTTCAGCTGCTTCATTTATAACCTTCCTTCCATCATAAGGTCAAAAGTGGGGATGTTCGCTGATGATTGCACAATGTTCACCATTTGCAACTTCTCAGATACTGAGCAGTCCATGTCCAAATGCAGCAAGACCTGGACAATATCCAGGCTTGGGCTGACAAGTGGCAAGTAACATTCGCGCCATACAAGTGTCAGGCAATGATCATCTCCAACAAGACAAAAACAGAATTACCTGGAAAAACTCAACAGGTCTGGCAGCATTGGCGGAGAAGAAGAGTTGACCTTTCGAGTCCTCATGACCCTTCGACAGAACTTCGACAGAATCCAACCATTGCCCCTTGATGTTCAATGGCATTACCATCACTGAGTTCCCCACTATCAACTTCCTGGGGGTTACCATTGACAGAATCTGAACTGGACTAGCCATATAAATAATGTCGCTACAAGAGCAGGTCAGAGGCTAGGAATCATGTGACGGGTAATTCATGTCCTGACTGCCCAAAGCCTGTCCACCGTCTACAAGGCACAAGTCAGGAGTGTGATGGAATACGGCCACTTGCCTGGATGAATGCAGCTCCCACAACACTCAAGAAGCTCGACACCGCCCAGGACAAAGCACCACATCCACAAACATTCATTCCGTCTACCTCCGATGCACAGTAACAACAGTGTGTACCATCTACAAGATGCACTGCAGGGATTCACCAAGGCTCCTGAGATAGCACCTTCCAAACCCATGAACACTACCACCTAGAAGGGCAAGGGCAGCAGATAGATGGGAACACCACCACCCGGAAGTTCCCCTCCAAGTCACTTACCATCCTGATTTGGAAATATATCATTGTCCCTTCACTGTCGCTGGGTCAAAATCCTGGAACTCCCTTCCTAACAGCACTGTGGGTGTACCTACCCCACATGACTGCAATGGTTCAAGAAGGTAGCTCACCACCACCTTCTCAAGGGCAACTACAGATGGGCAACAAATGCTGGCCCAGCCAGCGAAGCCCACATCCCATGAATTGGTAAAAAAAAAAAGTTTTTTGTGCGGTGAGTGACTAGTCTGGACAAGTCATGAACATGATTTATTTTCTTCCAAATGGTTCTGAATTTCAACGGTCTGTTGTAATGATATGGATACAGCCCAGCATGACGGTAAACATCATGCAGAGCCCAGGTATTTGAAACTGAAATCTCTACTAATCTCTATGGTATGGAGCCAGGAGATTCCTATAAATACTGTCTGGTTGCTGCCTGTAATGAAAACAGTTTACTTCTTTGCTTTATTTTATGAACAATATAATTTGTCAGCCCCCAAATGATCATGAAAAAATGTGATATACCAGTGGTACAAATGAAGAGTAACAGCATGTGGGATTTAATGATTGTGCAAATTAAAATCTTTTAATCCTAAATTGCTGTTATGGAGCTGATGCTGTAATTACACAGTATAATTGTGATCATCAGGAGAGGTAGTTGCATTAACTAGCTGCAGATAATGATAGCATTACATAGATTAGAAAAAATATCCTTGAAAACAGAATAAGTACTGTGTCCATTTTTTGTCACTGAGGTGAAGAATGAGTTTGAAGGAAAAACTGGAGAAACTTGGGTAAATGGGCAAAGTTTGTTTAACAACATTTTAGTAGAAGACAACCAAAATACCTTCAAAGATATCACGCTGAACATGTAGGATAGATACATAATGAAAACCAATAAGCAAACAGTGACCCAAATTGGATTAACTGACAAATTAAAAATGATATAATGAGGAAAAATTGCCTCCTTCAGAGTGAAGGGAAGAGGGACTCACTGGGTTGAATGGAAGAAAATGCAGAAACATGTTTGTTTTTTATTATTCATTCATGAGATGTGGGCATCCCTGAATAGGCTAGCATTTATTGTCCGTCAATAATTGCCATTGAGAAGGTGGTGGTGAGCCACCTCTTGAACCACAGCAGTCTATGTGGTGTAGGTACCCCCACAGTGTGATGAGGTCAGGAGTTCCAAGAGTTTGATCTAATGACAATGAAGGGAACATTATATATGTCTAATTTAGGATTGTGTGTTGTTGGGAGGGATATGGTTACAGAACCATGTGTCTAAATAAGTCTTTGTGGTCTTCAGTAGGTTACCTGTAAGCCTTTATTGACAAGTAGAACTATTTACACATGTACAGTGAAGGGTACAATCTAGGAGCTTTGTCCACGTTTAGGTCTTTACCCATCTCTGCTCAACACCACTCTGACACACACTGAGTCATGTGCCTTCTTTTGTCACTGTGTGTGTGGTACTGTAGTCAGTACCACATTAACCCTATATGTGCCACAGGCCCTCATGCTACATGTGTGACTTGGACAGGAACTTGGAGGTGGTGGTATTCCCATGTATTTTCTACCCATGTCCTCCTAAGTGGTTGCAAATTTGGAAGGTATTTTCGAAGAAGCCTTGGTATGTTGCTGCAGTGCATTGTGTGAATGATACATATTGTACCCACGGTGCACCAGTGATGGATAAATGAAAGTTTAAGGTGGTGGGGGATTGGGTGCCAATCAATGCAGCTGCTTTGTCCTGGTGATGTCAAGCTTCTTTAGTGCATTAGGGCTATACTGATTCAGCCAAATGGGGCATATTTCATCACAGTCCTGACTTGTGTCTTATAGATGGTGGAAAGGCGTTGGAGTCAGAAGGTGAGTTGTTCTCCACAGAACATCCAGCCTCTGAACTGCTCTTGGAATCACATTTGTGTGGCTGTCCTGATCAGTGGTGAACCCACCCTCCCCTCCTTGGATGCTAACGGTGGGGAATTCAGCTATGGTAATGCTGTTGAGTGTCAAGGGGACGTTCGACTCTCTCTAGTCGTTGGTCATGAAAATGGTCATTGTCTAGCACTCGTGTGCTGTGAATTGCCATTTATCAGTCCAAAGCCTGAATGCTGTCCAGGCCTTGCTACATGCAGGCATGGACTGCTTATTTGTCTGAGGAATTGGGAATGGAAATGAAGACTGTGGAGTCATCAGTGAACATCCCACTTCTGACCTTAAGAGAAGATCATTGATGAAACAGTTGAAGGGGGTTTGGCTTAGGAAACTACCCTGAGAAGCTCCTGCATCCATGTCTTAGGGCTGAGATGATTGGCCTCCAACAAGCACAACCATCTGGAATATAGGAACATAGGAACAGAAGTAGGTAATTTAGTGTAAGAAATCTGATTCATCAATGAGATCATGATTGATCTGTAAACTTAACACTTTTGGATAACAAAAATCGTATCAGTCTTGATTTAAAATTAACCATTTAGCATTAATTGTTCTTTGCAAAGGAGAGTTTCAAACTTCTACCACCCTTCGTATATGGAATGGGGCGGGGGGGTGGGGGGTGGAGGGGGAGAGGGGGAACGGAGAGGAGGGGGGAGGAGAGAGAGGGAGGGGGAAGAGAGAGAGGGGGGAGGAGAGAGAGGGGAGGGGAGGTGGAGGAGGGGTGAAGAGGGGGAGGGAAGAGGGGAAGGGGGGAGGGAAGGGTGATTGAGTGAGCACCAAGAGATTAGGATTGAGCCAGACAGATTCCGTCCCTCTCACACTCTAATGGTGATCTTTATTAATTACTCTTTTTTAAATTATCAATTTATTGCTTTGACATAGCTTTATTTTTGCTCAGCAAGTTGTTCCTTTTCTTCATATCTCAACCCTATTTTGAAATTCATATTTAATGTTGTGCCAAACTTTATCTTTCTGAAATTTTCTCATTGGCCCCTTGAGTGAGAAAATGGAAATGTGATTCCCCTAAGTGAAAAGGTTGGACAAGCTTGGTATAGGGGGTAGACAGGAAAATAGAGGCAACAATCAGATCAGCCACAATCTTATTAAATGACAGAGGAGGCTCGAGGTGCTGAATGGCCTAGTCCTTCTAATTTGTATATTTATTCGTATTATCATGAATAAATTTGAGGATTGACTATATAATAATACAACAAGCATTGTCAAATTTTAATTTAGAAGTGGAAGATCATGCCTGATGAATCTTCTCAGTTCCTTTGACGAAAAAAGATTTCAAGTGGTCTGCAGAAAACCATGAAAAGTAGTCAGCCTAGACTTTCAAAAGATATTTGACAAACTCATGGAGAAAAGTCAGTTAGGTTCCTTTACCAGCTTGCACCTCACCTCAATCAGTATTCGCTACATTCTGATGACCCAATTCTCCCAGGCGTGGATCCAGGGAAATCTCCTCCCTCATGTTTAACATGTCAATAAACAGTGCTAAAATAATGGTATACTGATAGACTGTGATGATAGTGAATAATGATAGATCATCTAATCATTAACCCACATTATTTTGCAGTAGCCATAGCGTCAAGTTGGTATTGTTTACTTAACTAGGGTTCAATGTAAAAGATATAATGACTATATCTAATTCCTGAGATAAAAACAAAAAAACTGCGGATGCTGGAAATCCAAAACAAAAACAGAGTTACCTGGAAAAACTCAGCAGGTCTGGCAGCATTGGCGGAGAAGAAAAGAGTTGACATTTCGAGTCCTCATGACCCTTCAACAGTTCTGTTGAAGGGTCATGAGGACTCAAAACATCAACTCTTTTCTTCTCCGCCGATGCTGCCATATCTAATTCCTGGTTAGATCATGGATGACAAGATCAGTGCTCAGGGTGAGATAGTACAAATTGTAATAGCATGTTGCCATCTTTTAAAAATCTGCCATTCCTATTTATAATCCTGTTACATTTTGGGAAAAAGTGCAAAGTAAGGCTTATGTCTCACAAAGAGAAACTTCCCATGCTGCAGTATAGGAAACAAACTGAGATCAGACAGCAATAATCCAACAATGGTACTGTGTCTTCACCAAATCATCACTTAATCCAGTCTCCATTCTCCTACACAGACTTCTGGGTGGGTTGGCAAAGATGACATATACAGTTCCTGGAGAATGGCAGAACTGAAGCCAAGACATTGGCATCAAAGACAAATGTGGTGATGCCAGGACTTTATTTTATAGTATCGGAGGTTCATTCACGTTTGAAACTAGAGCATTCTCATTAATCAAACTTGATTGAAGCCAATCAGATTTCATTGAAGATAGCTTCAATAAGATGCACATGCACAGATGAACATTAATCAGTTATCCAGGAAGAATAGGGTACTGGCTCAAATAGCTATGATTAATTCATAGCAGTTGGTTCATGTGTACCAGTAAAACAAAGAAAGCAGATTGATTGAGCTGTGGATTTGTCCTTCAGAACGACTTTGCTATTCTAAAATCCCTAGAACAACAGAGGTAAAATCCACATCTACTGTCTCAGGATGTTGCTCATAGATTAAGAACTGAAGGCCTGGGAATGAGCAAGTCTAAAATGGACAAAAACATAAAAGGAAAGAGTAAAGGACTGTAAAAGAGACATGGGAATCAATGAGTAGGAGGTTCAGGGGGCAAGCAGATGTCTACAACTGTTAGTGACAATTCCGGGAGGAGGGCCAAGGGCTACAAGTGAAAAAGCAGATAGATCAGGTGTCAAGGTAAGTCAGGACTTATTCCTGTTTTTCTCTGCTTACTACGTTACTGCTGAGCAGAGAAGTGTCATGGCAACTGAAAGGGTCTTGTCCCTGATTGGTTATTTTTCACAATCATAAAAAAAAGTTAATTTTTTTCCCCAGTATACAAGTGATTGATTTGGTGTTCCCAAGAACAAGCAAATAGCTGGGGTATAAACTGACGGTCAGGCAGACATTACAGAAAAAAAACTGCCATTAAATCAACAGAATTAAATATATTAAATACAATTAAAACATTAAATAAACCTATTGATTGATACAGTACAGTGCCCAAAATGTAACAAGGGCAAGAAGACAACGGCCTGAATTGTTCAGGATGGCAAGGTTTCCCTTCCTGCCAGCTGAAGAGTCAGCAAGTAATACATCCCCGCCAACTCCAAGTGCCCCACCGCCATTTCACACTCAAATGAGTTTTACGTGGCTGCAGGCGGGACTTCCGCCCCTTACTCAGGAGAGTCCCACCTTAGAGAGCCGCCTGAGACTAAGTCTGGGCACTAGGGGCCCAGATAAGCTCAAGGGGTCCTAGGGTAGGGAAGGCTTGTAGGGGCGCAAGGGGGCAATTGGGGTCTTGGGAGAAAGACTGGGGTTGGGGAAGAGGTCCTGTGGCCACTGGACCTTAAGGAGGAAGGCACCTGATTTCAGAAGGGAGCTTCTGATGGAGGTGCCACCCCCACCTTCTCGCCTGAGATTTAACTCTGTTGATTTTCAGCCTTCCCCCATGCAAGTTCAACATTCCCGCCAGCCTAAAAATTGAGGTTGGGTGGGAAATGGCCCTTAAGTGGCCAATAATTGGCCACTTGAGAATTGCACTGGGGCAAGGGTGGGCTTCCCCTCTGAGGCCTTGCCACCCCAGCGTAAAATTGCTGTTTGATCAGGGCAGGAACCTGGAGGGAATCCCGTCCTTCCAGTTTCAAGCCCACCTGCCTAAGAACCTGCCAGTGGGGAATGTAAAATTCTGGCCAATGTCAACCATTAAATAAACAACATGGAAAAAGAATTCCTTGGCACCATCTAGGATCTGCGTTTCTTCAGTATATTTATTGACTTGACAGCCATTGGAATAAAGTTATTACATTCGCCAAGATATTTATGAACATATTAAATATGTCAAAAGAGGTTAGTAAACATGTCTTTCGGCAGTGGGGTTAGCATGTGGCTTCCCTGCCTCAAACTACTGTTGAAGTAACCTATAATTTTTTTTTTTAATAAATTAGTTGCTTAAAAAAAGAGAATATTAAAAAGTGTGGGGAGCAAGCGAGAGTGGAATTAGATTGGAGTACTCATGTGGAGAGAATCCCTGGTAAAGGCTATGTGAGCCAAGTGGCCTTTCTCTGTACTGTCACATTCTACGATTCAATATTTTCCAACACAATGCTTACAATTAGGAGTATGTTGAAATAGCAAAGTCTAAAGTTAACAAAAGCATTTAATGAGGGTTTCAGCAACAGGTGAGCTGAGACAGGGGCAAGGTTGGGCAATGTTGCTGAGGTAGGAATAGGTGTTTTTAGTGAAAGCATGAATATGAGGTCAAAAGCTCATTTCAGGGTCAAATGTGATACCAAGATTACGAATGAATGGTTTAATGTCAGACTGTTGCCAGGAAGAGGGATAAGTCAATAGCTAGAAAATGGAGTTTGGAATGTGAACCAAAATTAATGGTTCCAGTCTTTCCAATATTTAATTGGAGGAAATTTCTGCTTATCCAGTACTGAATGTTGAATAAACTGTTTGATAGTTTAGCAAGAGTAGTGAGAATGAATGTTATTTTTAAAAATATTTTTGGAGAATATTGTGTTATTCTGTGAAGAAGGCTGTGTGTGTGTGTAAATGGTTTAATTAAGCTGGGGAAGGTTACTAAGAAGGCGGGTTGTCTGGGGGTTTAAAACTTGGAAGGAGAAAGGCATTAGGTTTGCACATTTGTAATAAAATATTATGAGGGGCTGAGGTATAAGTAAATTGCTTGGATCTAACATTTGCATTTGTAGATGAGTTGAGAGTTTGTTTGAATATCAAAGGGAAGTCAAAGATATTAAGAAACATGTTTGCAATTTGCAGGAGTTCCATAGGTAAGAAAACAGAAAATATTACATTCTATTGACCTGAAAGTGGAGACAAAATAATAAAAACATGAAAGATTTTATATTTGGAAGGATTTGAGTTTCAAAGATGTGTGAGAACAATGGAACATGAGAGGAAGTGGGGAGAAATGTATTTTAGAGTTATTGTAGCTGGAATTGGTAGCTGTTAGCTGTAGCTATGGGCTGTTGGCTATGTGAGGAAGATCTCCTGGAAATAGTACTTGGCTGGAAGAAGTTGCAGGTTGAATCAGCCAATCCAGTCAAGCCAAGAAAAGTCTTGGGCTGCAAAAATCATTAGTGCTCTGAAGTTTTGGATTTCCACGGGAGAGTGGAGACAGTTTAAGTGGTTGTATGGTATCCCTTTATTAAAGCTCCAGCAGTTTGCCTTGGATAATTTTATTGGAATTTTATAGTTAAACAACTCTAAGGGAGTGTTAAAAACAAAAAAACTGCGGATGCTGGAAATCCAAAACAAAAAACAGAATTACCTGGAAAAACTCAGCAGGTCTGGCAGCATCGGCAGAGAAGAAAAGAGTTGACGTTTCGAGTCCTCATGACCCTTCGACAGAACTTGAGTTCGAGTCCAAGAAAGAGTTGAAATATAAGCTGGTTTAAGGTGTGTGTGTGTGTTGGGGGAGGGGGGTTGAGAGAGAGAGAAGTGGAGGGGGTTGGTGTGTGACACCAACCCCCTCCACTTCTCTCTCTCTCTCTCTCTCTCTCTCTCCCCCCCCCCCCCCCACACACACCTTAAACCAGCTTATATTTCAACTCTTTCTTGGACTCGAACTCAAGTTCTGTCGAAGGGTCATGAGGACTCGAAACGTCAACTCTTTTCTTCTCCGCCGATGCTGCCAGACCTGCTGAGTTTTTCCAGGTAATTCTGTTTTTGTCTAAGGGAGTGTTGCCTGGAAGGTGTTTACTTGTGGGTCTGACCAAGAAGGGAGTCTTTTGGGGGAATGTTTTATAAGACTAATTTTAACTGTGCAGCTGTAATCTTGTGTACTTAAGTTTTCTTTTATTCTTGTTAATAAAACTTTTACATCTTTTTAAAACCCCAAAAGTGTTACTGGACTTCTTGCTGCTGAGATTAGTACGTTTTCTTCTTGTTTTTAGAATACAAAAAAATGGGTATGGCCTGTAAGTCAAATTTCCTTCTGGGATTTGGTTTGCACAGCAATTAACATCTGTTGTGGTCATAACAAAGTGTAGAAGTGAAGAGAGATAGTGGTGAGGTAGAGCTGGTATCGTCAGTGATATGTCAAAACAAATGCTGTGCTTTTGAATGATGTCACCAAGGGCCAGCATGTAGAAGAGAAATAGGAGGAAGCCAAAGAGAGATCCTTGGTGAACACCAGAGGTAATGGTGCGGAAGCAGGAAGAGAAGCCATTGCAAGTGATTCTCTGGCTACAACTGAATAGATAAGAATGGAATCAGGTGAGAGCAGTCTTACACAGCTGGGCAACAGTGGAAGGGCATTGAAGGAGAATGGTGTGGTCAACCATGTCAAAAGTTGCAGACAGGTTGAGAAGGACAAGGAGGAAAAATTCACCTTTGTCACAGTTACATAGAATGTCATTTGCTGGTTTGATAAGGGCTGTTTCAGTATCATGACAGTGGCAAAAATCTGTTTGGAGCAATTCAAACATGAGGATCCAGGGAAATGGGAATGGGTTTAGAAGGCGACAGCACATTCAAGGACTTTGGAAAGGAAAAAAAGTCAGAGATGGTATTGTAGTTAGCAAGGATAGTGGGATCAAAGGTTTGTTTTTTGTGGAGAGGTGACTATGAAGGAGAGAGAGAGAGAGAGACAACACCCAAAGAAACATTAAAAATATTGACTAACATGGAGACCAGGAGGGGAAGTTGGGTGGTTGGCAGTTTAGTGGGAATAGGATCGAGGGAATATGAGGTGGGTCTCATGGACAAGATGAGCTGAGAGAAAGCATGACAGGAAATAGGAGAGAAGCTACAGAAATATGTGAGCTGAGGGCAAGGGTAGGAGGAGCATTAGAGGAGGTTTAGACAAGTGAAAAGGAGAGACAAGGTAGAGGCATCTGATCGGATGGTCTTGATCTTAGTGACAAAGAAGTCCTTGAGCTGCTTATACTTACTTTTGAAAGTGAGGGTGGAGGAGACAGGGACAGGGATTTTAAGAAGATGATTTTTCAGTAGAGAAAAGAAGCAGAGTCATCTTCACATTTCAGGATGATCCTGGAACACTGAGCAGATTTAAACAGATGAAAGCAGGACCCAAGTGATCCAGCCAGATCTGGTGGAGGATGGCTAAACCAGTTGTCTGTCATATCCTTTCAGGTCTGCATTCCTTAAACATAGGGAGCAGAGATAAGGACTGTACTAGGGGGAAAAGCCAGGGTAAGTAAGAGTAATGGTTTTATTGGGACTAGGGGACCAAATGTGGAGGTGAGGTTGTGGTTAGGCAACTCAGTAGCTGCAGAAATGTTGTGGTGAACAAAGGGCAAAGGCTAGACAGTTGGGATTTTGAAAGTACAGTTCTAAGTAAATTGGGGATTAGAATATCCAAAAGTTACTGTCCGAGTGTGTGACTCTGCTGCTGGCTTTGTATAAACAACACTTTGCTTTCTCACTCAGCATTGATATGCATTATCATTTGCATTTGTGCAATAGATTTGAACTAAATTCGCAGTGGATATTCAGGGCTAGTAATTATGAGTGTTAAGTACTCTTTAATGACATGATGTATGTTAATGACTGCCAATCAACCTCTCTGACCATCAAAAAGTAAGTATTGCAAGTGTGGAGTCTCATTCCTTCACACTATGAATCGTTTAAGATTTTAATAATGTCAAATATTGCATTTTTTTTGTTATTTTAACTTTGCCTCCTTTCTTTCCCTTTGGATGCAGTCTTTCTCTCACTGTGTTTAACTTTCTATACCTGATTTGACATTGAATTCACCATCTTCAATTAAACATATTTCTCAGCCCTTCTACTATTTAGTTCCCAATTGTTAAATTTCATTGTTTAAGGAGATCCTTGTTCAGCAAGGTGCCGAATGCTGTGTTCCTTTACTCCATTGTTATCAGCTCACTCTTACATAAATTTTGTGATCAAAATAGTTTTGAGCTTAGGGTGCAGGCTCAAGTCTAACTAATGGCATAAAACTGAAAATGCTGGAAATACTCAGCAGGCAGAATTTTCTGGTAAAAAAAAAAATGGGACTCCATCCCATTCTCTCAGTTCCTTCGCCTCCGTCGCATCTGTTCCGATGATGCTACATTCAAAAACAGTTCCTCTGACATGTCCTCCTTCTTCCTTAACCGAGGTTTTCCACCCACGGTCGTTGACAGGGCCCTCAACCGTGTCCAGCCCATCTCCCGCGCATCCGCCCTCACGCCTTCTCCTCCCTCCCAGAAACATGATAGGGTCCCCCTTGTCCTCACTTATCACCCCACCAGCCTCCGCATTCAAAGGATCATCCTCCGCCATTTCCGCCAACTCCAGCATGATGCCACCACCAAACACATCTTCCCTTCACCCCCCCTTATCGGCATTCCGTAGGGATCGCTCCCTCCGGGACACCCTGGTCCACTCCTCCATCACCCCCTACTCCTCAACCCCCTCCTATGGCACCACCCCATGCCCACACAAAAGATGCAACACCTGCCCCTTCACTTCCTCTCTCTTCACCGTCCAAGGACCCAAACACTCCTTTCAAGTGAAGCAGCATTTCACTTGCATTTCCCCCAACTTAGTCTACTGCATTCGTTGCTCCCAATGTGGTCTCCTCTACATTGGAGAAACCAAACGTAAACTGGGCGACTGCTTTGCAGAACACCTGCGGTCTGTCCGCAAGAATGACCCAAACCTCCCTGTCGCTTGCCATTTTAACACTCCACCCTGCTCTCTTGCCCACATGTCTGTCCTTGGCTTGCTGCATTGTTCCAGTGAAGCCCAACGCAAACTGGAGGAACAACACCTCATTTTCCGACTAGGGACTTTACAGCCTTCCGGACTGAATATTGAATTCAACAACTTTAGGTCGTGAGCTCCCTCCCCCATCCCCACCCCCTTTCTGTTTCCCCCTTCCCCCTTTTTTTTCTTCCAATAAATTATAAAGATTTTCCTTTTCCCACCTATTTCCATTATATAAAAAAAATAAATAAAAAAAAAAACCCCACTAGAGCTATACCTTGAGTGCCCTACCATCCATTCTTAATTAGCACATTCGTTTAGATAATATCACCAACTTTAACTTTAACACCTATGTGTTCTATTGTACTATTGTCGTTGACATCTTTTGATGATCTGCTTCTATCACTGCTTGTTTGTCCCTACAACCACTGCACCCCCCCCCCCCCATCTCTCTGTCTCTCTATCTCTCCGCCCCCCACACACACACCTTAAACCAGCTTATATTTCAACTCTTTCTTGGACTCGAACTCAAGTTCTGTCGAAGGGTCATGAGGACTCGAAACGTCAACTCTTTTCTTCTCCGCTGATGCTGCCAGACCTGCTGAGTTTTTCCAGGTAATTCTGTTTTTGTTTTAGAATTTTCTGGTGACGTGCAGGGGGCAAACCCCACATGTCAGCACTTAAAATGGCACACGCTGACATCGGGCGAGCGTCCCAACATCACCGCACGCCATTGCGATATTTAGCTGGGTGGGCACGCGATGAAGTGCGACGCGCACCCGCCATTAATTAAAAGGCTTGGTAAGGCCCTTAACTCGGCAATCGACGCCGATTTTGAGGCACCCGTGCGATCTTCAGCTCAGCACACAGGCACAACGGGCAGGAAGGTAAGTGACTTTTTAACAAGACTCATCCACGGGTGGGATATGTGGGCTCAGTGGGGATGTCAATGCTTAATGTGAAGTATTTATTGCAGCAAGTATTTTCAATTTGCCTGTGTGATCTGCAGCCCTTCAGAACAAAATCCAGCTGCTTTCTCCGTACTTTGAAGCTTCAGCTCAGCACTCTGCAGTCAGTAATCTTTCTCAGGCCTGCAGCTTTCCGGAGGCCTCCATTTAGCCTGAGTATGGGTTCTGACATCTCCACTGGAGGTAGCTCCTCTGAGGAGGAAGGGAGAGCTAGATTAAAGAGGAGGCCAGGATTAGACAATCAGCCTCCAGGGGAGCCACCTTTGGGAGGCCAGGTGCAGGTACAAAGGGCACAGGGCCAAGAGCTAGTCCAAGGTGGAAGGGGCCGCAGAAGATGCCACTATCCTGCCGCCAGAGTATACAGATGGCGAAGCAGCTACCTCAATATGTCTGAGATGCAGTGCCGAAGGAGGCTCCGTCTCTCAAGGGAAACGGTCAACTACATCTGTCAGATGATTGGCCCTGAGATCTCTCCTAACTGTGTGGGCGGACACCCCATGCCAGAAGCACTGAAGGTCACAGTTGCCCTCCACTTCTATGCATCTGGCTCCGTCCAGGGCTCGGTGGGTGATCTTTGTGATGTCTCCTAATCAGCCATCCACACTTTTGTCAAGCAGGTTACAGATGCTCTGTTCAGACGTGCATTGACCTTCATCCACTTCCGCTGCGACCAGGCAAGTCAGGCACAGCTTCGCGGCCATTGCTGGATTCCCCCGTGTCCAGGGTGCTATAGACTGCACACATGTGGCCATCAAGGCGCCAGTAGGTGAGCTTGGTGCCTTAGTCAACAGGAAGGGCTTCCACTTCATGAACGTGCAGATGGTGCGATCACAGGATGCAGATTCTGCAAGTTTGTGCAAGGTACCCAGACAGCTCCCACAACACCCACATCCTCAGACAGTCCCAGGTGCCGGGACTCTTCAGTGCTCCAGCTCAGCTGGATGGATCGCTGGTGAGTGACAAGGGTTATCCCCTCAGAAAGTGGCTCATGATGTCTCTCTGCTATCAAAGAACAGAAGCTGAGGAGCGCTACAATAGGAACCACGGCTCCACAAGGGCTGTGGTGGAAACAGCCATCGGTCTTCTAAAGATGCGCTTCCAATGGCTGGACCACTCAGGGGGCGCACTCCAGTGCCCCCCCAGATTGCACTCTGTGATAGTGATTGCATGCTGCACTCTGCACAATCTTGCGCTGGAAAGGGGGGATGCAGTGGACGATGAAAACCTTGATGCAATGGATGCGGCTGCACACGATGACTCCAGCAGTGGTTCAGAGGATGAGGGCAATAATGAGGGGCAGCACGCCGACCCGCATCTACACCAAGGAGGCAGGAACATCCAGGAGACTTTAATCCAACGAATTCAGCTAGCTCCACACGAATGGATCTGCAGGACCAGCACTGCCTGGCACATCCATATGCAGCACATAAGTGCTACATCTTCCACTTCATCAGCTGCAACTAAGGGCTTAGTACAGAAACATCAATGTCCACTCAAACACTCATGATATGTCTGTGAAACATACAAATGCAGCACAAGGGAGACACCTTCAGCCATGTTAACAAATGTGGACTTTATTCCCATCCATCCATCAGATGGTGCCACAAAAATCAAACAAAGCATTGCTCCAATGTTGACAAATATAAATTTCCTAATCTAGGGCCAACAAAAAAGCACCAGTGAGAAACCCGTGGTGTGCCTAACATGCCTTATGCTTATGTTTGCGGGTGCCTCATCTTGGTGCCACCCCATCGCTCGGAGTGGCTTATGAGACAGGCTGCTGACTCTGCTGCCCCGTTGGCCTCGATGACCTTGGCGGACGTCCTCTGGCCCGTGGAGCCTGTGCTGGCCCCTCCTGGGAGGGATGGGCCAGTTCCAGAACTAGTACCTCCCCAGTTGTTGCAACCTCCAACTGATGCAACGGTCACTGGAAGAGGGGCGGAGAAGCTGCTGCCCTCATCTAGAGCACCCTGAGAGGAGCTCGCACAGATGACAGGCAGCTGCTGCGCCGACATGAGGTCACTTTGGACCTCCCTGCTCACCACAGATGGATGGGCACCGAGCTGGGACACTTGATGCCCAGAACATCTCCCACATTGCCAATGACCACCTCTGGCCAGTAGCGCTGTGGGGGCTTGCAGGTCCGAGCGTAACCCCATCAGAAGCTGATCAATCCGTTGGAAGCCCCTCTCCTTGAGAGTCGCCAATCTCTCCATGGAGGAAGCCTGACACTCTGACATGAGGTTCATGCCATCACTGACATTCTGCCTGGATTCCTCCACCACAGAGACCAAGTGAAGCACACTCTCATGCAACACTGCCAGACGTTCCTGCACAGCTGGCTGCTTTTCCTGCAGCTGCTGCATGGCGGACATCTCCAGAGGCACATCATCACAGCCTGACTTAGCATGTGCCTGGCCCCCTGCAGTCCTCCAGCTGTTGGTGCCATCGGCACTCTCTGTCTGTGCCATCTCCTCCAGTGATTGTGGAGTGCCCTCTCCACTGTGCTCCGGGACACTAGCCGATGTTACATTCCCCACTGATGTGGTAGTCACTGCACTGGTGCCTGGCTCGCTGAAATGATGGGACGCTCGTGCAACTGACACCCCTCAGGTGTGGAAGGGGGAGTCTGGACATTTTCCTGACAGATGCTGAAATTAACAACAAGGACAGTGAATCAGTTAGCGTTCAGTCAGTAACACAATTCATCCCTTTCCTCCCCAGCTCATAACCTTGAAGAACCTAAGGAGACAAACATTGGTAGGGTGGTAAATAGTCAAGAGGAGGCCCAAACATTACACATGCATACAGACAGGCTGATCAGATGGCCTAAGGAATGCCACATGGAATATTATGTGGATAAGAGTGAGGTTATGCACTTGAGCAAAACAAATAAGGTACGGGAATACAGGAGAAATGGTAGGACCATGGAAAGTGAGGATGATTACACAGACCTTGCTGGGCAGACCTATTAAGGTAGCAGAACAGGAATATAAGGCATTTAACGAGGTAAAAGCCAGACTTGCCTTTATTAGCCGAGGAATAGAATGTAGGAAAAGGGAGGTCATGTTGCAAGTGCAGAAAACGCTGTTAAGGCCACAGCTACAGTTCTGTGTTCAGTGATCTGCGCTTCATGGGAGGGATGCATTGGAGTGGAGAGAGTACAGAGGTTCCTGACCAGGATGCGTGCTGGCCTGGAGAGCTGGAGTTATGAGGAAACATTGCATACACTTGTGACATTTGCCGTGGAGCACAGGAGATTGACAGGTCACATTATTGACATTCATACCGTTATGAGGGGCATAGACTGGGTGGACAGAAGGCAACATTTCCCCTTGGCAGAGAGATGACTAACCTGGTGGCATTTATTTGAGTGCCATGAGGTTGACAGGTGAGGTGCTAAGGATCTTTTGGACAGAGTAATGTGGGGCGCACTGGCTGAAAGGGTGGTGGAAGTACAAACCTTCCTAAGATGCAATAAGTATATGGATGTGCAGCAGCGATGCCATGGCATGGTGGGCCATGGGGATAGTGGTGAGAAATGGGATAAGGTGACTTTGGAAGGTGCTGGAGACGCACATCCTCAAGGGGCTGAGGGATCTTTGTGTATGACCCACATGTCTGACTGTATCAGTCTGTGAATGAGCAGTGTTGCCGCATTAACGATTGCAGCAATCATCAGTGCTTTGGATGGTGGGAAGACAGAGTGGATGGGACTGCAGGCATCTGCACCCCAGCCTCACCGACAACTGCTGACCTGGCCACTTGGCTCCTTTCCAGCTCCATGGCTTGTTCTTCAAATCAGGTGAGTATGTGGAACATGGGCTCGCCACCACTAATGTGTGAACGCTCATGGATGTTGTGTGCATTTTTCACCTGCAGAACAGAGAACACCATTTATTGGGGCTAATCACTCATGTACTGTGCACGCGCATGCCGCACCCCAACCACAGTGGCCCATCTGAGGCCTCCAGCAGCTCCTGTCCACACTACCAGTGATCAGTCACCAAAAGATAGTATGGCTGCTCCCAACCCCCTTCCCCAACGGCCACCTTGGACACATTCAGCATCCATCACTTTCAATAACACACAGGTCTTAGCACCCATGGCAAGGAGGTGCAACTAGGTGCAGTGCTGAGGCCACTAGATGGCTCTTGGCCATGACACCTTAAGGCTCCCCTTCCACCATCTCATCACCGTCAATAAGACATGTGTTGGAGTTCTGAGTGTGTGCCTAGCTGCCTCTCCTGCAGGTTGTCCCCAGACTACTCAAGTGCAACAAACAACAACACATGGTTTGGGCAGAATCCATCTTCTCATCAACCACTAAGGCTGATGTAAGCGTGGTCACTATCTGCTTACCCACCCAGCGTGCACCAAATGCCCAATGCAGTAACAACACTAAGACATGGTGGGGGGGGAGCCTCAAAGGCTAAGGCTACCTGCTGAGTTAAATGGCCAAGGCCAACATGGTACTCACCCTTCCAGAGCGCAACAAATCATTGAAGTACTTGCAGCACTGGATCCATGTTTGCCGCACAACATCCCTGGAGCTGACGACCTCTGCCACCTCCTGCCAGGCCCACTTCGTCACGTGGGGGACCCTCCTCCTCCCATCCTGGGGAAACAGGACCTCTCGCCGTGCTGCCACCTCCTCAACAAGGGCAGCAAGGCAGTCAACAGAGAAACGAGGGGCACATTGGTCCTCCGCTGGCCTACCCTACAGCCTGCCCTCCTCCTCTGGCCTTCCCTCTACCACTGCTGTGCAGACCCCCTACAGTGCAACCTGGAGCTGGCCATGGTGATCAGCCTAAAGGAGGCTGCCTGGCCTTTCTTTATACAGACTGCCGGTTCCCCATTGGAACCGGCGGTCTGTACATGCCCAATGCAATTTTAAAAGTCCCGCTCTCTACAGGAGTGCGAAATGTGCTGGGCGGGCCTTAATTGGCCCACCCGCACAAAATGGCGGCGCGCGATCGGGTCCGCGCCCGCCCGCCAAACGAAAAATTAAGCCCAGCCAAGTCTGGCAGCAAAACTCTGACAAAAGGTCATTGACCTTAAAAGTTGACTCTGTTTCTCTCTCCACAGATGCTCCCTGAGCTGCTGAGTGTTTCCAGCGATTTCTGCTTTTCTTTCAGATTTCCAACATTGGCAGAATTTTACTTCTGTCTAAACAATGGCATGTATCATTGGATGCCCTGATACAGCAAAATCTGACAGAATAATTCATTGCATTAAAATTACAAATTTTCTTTTGTTATACTAAGCTGCCACGTAGCATAAAATCTCAATTAATACTAGTGTTCCAAAATAAGATACTTTATATCTGTGACCTTGTTGCAAATTTTCTTTTCAAACAACACATAATCCGTTGTCTGCTCTCACAAGCTAGCTGGTATCCCTCTGTAAGGCACTCGGCTTTATACTTGCGAACAAGTAAACCTCCTTTGCAGGTACTACATCAGAAAAATCTAACAAACGCCAGAAGGATGAGCTGCATAGGGAATACCAAATGACCAGAAGAGCATTCAAATCATTTATGTGGTTCCATATACAAAACCAAGAACAACTAGAGAAACAGCCCCTCCCTTATCCCTGTAATTTATTTCCACACTATTTATTTACTTCATGAAATATCTAATAGATGATTTTCTTCCTTATTTTAGTTTGTGAAATTTGATGAGCCTTTTTAAAAAAAGTTGGCTTGTTTTTTGCTTCAAGAAAGTGTAGCGATATTGAATCTGAAAATAACAAATGTGACTGCAATTTTGTAAAATCAAGTGGGTTGCACTTAGTATTCATCGTTGTGCTCTAAAGTGAGTCATCAAATTGATTTCATAAATATAAAACAAAAATTGCTATTCTGCCTTTGTATAAGGCCTTGCTTAGGCTTCATTTAGAAAGTTTTATCCAGTTTTGGTCCCCTCACATAGTGATAAGATATAAAGTATCTTACTTTGGAACACTAGTATTAGTTGAGATTTTAAGCTACGTGGCAGCTTATTATAACAAAAGAAAATTTGTAATTTTAATGCAATGAATTATTCTGTCAGATTTTGCTGTATCAGGGCATCCAATGGTGTATGCCATTAGTTAGATAGAAGTAAAATTCTGCCAATGTTGGAAATCTAGATGGTTAGAAGGCCCTGAAATAGCTTCAGAAAAGAGTCAGGTAAGACAAAATACTATGGATGCTGGAAATCTGAAACAAAAACAAAAAATGCTGGAAAAACTCAGCAGGCCTGACAGCACCTGTGGAGAGAAAAACAGACAGACAAATGTCACTTGATTGATATCTACTTTAAAAGGCTTTAAAAGTCATAATAGATTTAAAGAGCTGAAGAAATTTACTATCAAAAAGAGTAGAATTCCAGGAGATTTGATTGAGGCCATTACAGTAATTAAATAATTAGATTTGGGCCTTATGGATAGATTATTTGAGTTAGGTGATTAGGGAGATTCTATGATTATGTTATTTAAGCATGGAATTAGGTTAGGTGTTAGGGGGTATTTCAGAGTCATCTATCTATTTCCTGGCTCATGCAATGAGTGCAGATTCACTGAAAACATTGAAAGTTGGCTGGATGACTCCTGAATATGGCTGACATACCTGCATATAAAAAAGAGACACACTTATACACAGCCTTTCATGACCACCGGACGTCTCAAAGCTCTTTACAGCCAATGAAGTACCTTTGAAGTTTAGACGCCATTGTAATGTAGGAAACACGGCAGTCAACTATGCACAGAAAGCTCTCACAAACAACAATGTGATAATGACAAATAATGTTGATGTTTCTACAGGCCGGGATACTGGGAATAATTCCCTTGCTGCTCTTTGAAATAATGCAATGAAATCTTTTAAGTTTAACTGAGAGGGCAGACAGTGGGTGGATGAGAGGGGGCGGTGTGGTGTGTGATTTCCAGTCTCTATGGTCTCCTGGAACATTTTTGAATATCTTTGAGGGTAAGAGGAATTTTTCAGTATTTTTATCTAAATTAGATTCACAGGCTGATTAAGAGTTTGACAGGCCATGACATAAATATTCCTTCCATGCATGTAACCATCTTTTTATCAGCTGATAGGATGTTAGTCCTAGGTGGTTAGAAGGGTTTTATGGGCTCTTACAGCCTACACAATAAGAATGGGAGAGCACCCATACATACCAGGGCTGAATTTTTGGGCTCCACCTGGGATGGAAATGGAGGCAGACAGAGCCTAAAAATAATAGCACGGCCTGGCATACAGGTTTTTTGATGCTGTTCCAGACACCAGCCATGTTCACCAGGATGGTACTTGGAGAGCTTATTAAGAGCTTGTCAACAGAGGGAGTTAAGAGTTTCATGGGGATGCATGGGCTACATGTACTGTCTGAGGTAAACCAAGTGAAAGGAGATGAGTACAGAGTGGGAATCCAGTCCAATCCACAAAATTACCCTGGAGCCATAAAGTTTCAATGGCGCAGAGGGAACTCAGCAACTGGGATTCAGGTGCCCATTGTGCTGTGCAAGTGACAGGGAGAGTAGGAAGTAGGGGTTCAGGCAATGCAGAAGGTTGTCACCCTCCTGGCATTGGGGGGGACGTGGTTTGGGCTGAAGAGCAGGGGACAAGGCAGCCAAGGAAAACTGGGCACCCAGCTGAGCACAAGGAATCAGCAGCTGGCAATGGGGGCACAATTCTCAGATTTTGGGCCCCGTGGTCATGAGGTGCAACACTTTCCACAAGAAGGGTGAAGCCCCAGCATGAAGGCAGAGGAGATGAATGAAAGGCAGGAAGGACCCAAAGCCCATACCTTCCACGTAAAATCTACAACTCAAGAAGGAGCTACCTGGAGTTGGCCAAGAGCCAGTGCCACAGGAGACTGCGACTCTTCAGGTAGATGGTCAGACATCTGTTCCCTTGTCACTGAAGACCTCGAATGTCACAGCACTGGTTACTGGTGACTGTCACTATGATCTTGAACTTCTTCACCTCTAGCTCCTTCCAAGGAACTGCTGCAGACATAGGTGGCATCTTGCAAATGACAGCACATTGCTGCATCTCGCAGATTACTGACGACCTTTTTGTGAGAATCGCTCAGTACATTCATTTCATGATAGCCAAGCCCTCACAGGGACACGGGGCATTTGGTTTCACCACCATTGCTAGATTCCCCCAGGTGCAAGGCATCATCGATTGCACCCATGTGCATTCTAGGCACCCAATAACCACCAGTGAGATTCAACAGAAAAGGCTTCCATTCCTTCAATGTTTAACGGGGCTATACCACAAGAGTTTCCCCCATATCTGTGCTCGCTATCCTGGTAGCTGCCATGACTCCTTCGTTCTCTGGCAGTCCAGGCTGCCGGAAATCTTCACTGTAACCCCCAAAGTCCCAGGATGGATTCTAGGGGATGAGAGATATCCCTTGATGAGATGTCTACTCACCCCCTCCCCCTAGTAAAAAGAGCCCTTGCAAGGACACGGGGCTTTGGGTTTTGCTGCTAATGCTGGATTCCCCCAGGTGCAAAGCATTATCTTTTGCACCCATGTGCCTTCAAGGTACCCAATAACGGGCCAGTGAGATTCAACAGGAAAGGTTTCCATTCCTTCAATGTTTATCTGGTCTTTACCACAAGAGCTTCCTCCATATCTGTGCTCGCTATCGTGGTAGCTGACATGACTCCTTCATTCTCTGGCATTCCAGGCTGCCGGAATTCTTCACTGTAACCCCCAAAGTCCCAGGATGGATTCTAGGGGACAAGAGATATCCTTTGAGGAGATGGCTACTCACCCTCTCCCCCCATTAACAAGAGCCCACAGATAGAGGCTCAAAGGTAATATAACCAAGGCCATCTGCTTAAAAGGACAACTATTGAGCAGGCTTCTGAAGGTGCATAACAGTGCCTGGACCGCTCTGGAGGTTCCATGCAATATACTCCTGCTAGGGTCTCACTCACTGTAGTGGTCTGCTGCATCTCGCACATTGCTGCATCTCCATAACATGGCCCTCCAAAGAGGAGTGAGCCTATGGACAGTGAAACCCTGCAACAAGATAGCTCATCAGAGTAACAGGAGGAGCAGGACGTGGGGGAGGAGGGGGAAGTGAAGGTGTAGGGGGAAGATGCAGAATACCAAGGTGCCCCGGTTGCACAAGGACGTGGCCAGGCATGGGGAAGGATACAAAAGTCTCTCCAGGATGTCATGAGTCTTTTGATTCAGGAACTTTGTCCCTCTGTCCCAGGATGAAGAGCATGGGATGCAAGTCACTCTGAGGTTACTGTGCTAACACATCCATTTAAGATGCAGGCTTAGCATTGATGATGCACATATGCCTAGAACCTTGGCCCTCTCCTTGATCTCCCTCCTTCGCCACCTCATACCACTTTTTTTTGCCACACTGCCAATGAAAGGAGTCTTAGGCATGTGTCTTGAAGTGTGATTAGTTATAAAATGATAAGAAAGGGAAACAATGCACATAGACAGTGAGAAGAAACCCCAGTGACCCAAACAATACGTTCTATGATGAGGTGACCTCCACACTTAGCCACTCCTATGCAGTTTTCTCTTGTACCCTCAGAAGAGGTGGAGGCAGCCTGTTCACCTGGCCTCTGCCTGCGGTGGTGAAGATGCTTGTGGCAGTCATCCACGTTGTGGAGGTGCCCGTAGGGATCAGGTTTTGTAGGCTGTTGCAACTGCACCTTTTCAGGGACAGCCTCTGTCATTTAGCCCTTCTGCACAGAGGCTCTTACAGTCAGAGGAGCCAAGGAGGCTGAGGATAATGAAGGTGCCCTTGAGGGGTGGTGTCCTCATCCTCCTCTGTGACATCCTCAGCCCTCGTCTGGTGCTCCTGATGGAGGGGAACACCAATTGGTATGCAACTGGCATCCACTCCAGACATCTCTGCGCCACCAAGGTAACTGATTGCTCCAGGCTACAGAGTTGCAAGCATCCTGTTTATGCCAGTGCACTGCTCTTGCACCCACTCAGAGTGATGCCACATATGGCTCTCCACAAAGTTGGCCACTTTATGTTGGAGCTCATGCACTCATTGACTTGAACCATGGTGATGCAAATGAGCTGGGTGGACTCCTCCATCCTCAGCCCATAACCTTGCACTGCCTCAGGGAACTTGGACATGTGGAGCACATCTCCTGCTGCTGTTCCAGGTAGAGCCTCCTTTCCTCCTGAGGCCCTACATCTCTATCAAGCTAAGCATGGCTCCATCTGCCCTTCCTCCTTGGAGGGGAACTGCCTCTGACACCACCACCTGAACACTTGAGCCATGCTCTGCACTCAGTGCCACCCTATCTAAATGCCTACCAGGACTCACCGAGGTGAGAGAATCTACACTGCTGGACAATGCGCTTGTCAGGTGTGATGGTGCTTCCTTGGTTTTGAGAGTTTGCTCTTGGGCTTTGGAGGGAGTTGGAGAGGGTGCCATTGGGTGAACACCTGCACTTGTGGGAGACACAAGAACCAGCCTAGGAGAGCAATTTTGAGGCTTCCCAATGCAGCTCTGTGCTCGGCATGCTATTGAAGGGATGACAATGCACATCCAATTGAACATTTTGACCTCTATAATCACCATCTGCACCATGGATTCCCATCTTGCCAGGCCTGATTTTCCCACATCCAGAATCCTGCTCTTTCCTCCATTGGCATTATCCTCTGGTCGTAGGGAACCCCGCCACTTGTCATCGCCATTCCCCAGGCACTGTGTGCCTGTTTCTCCTGCTAACACAAAAGAGAGTGAGATAAGGCACTGCAGTCTTCTTTGGCCAATGACATTGACCCTTATCCATTAGAAGGTGCATGTATCAGTGGTGGAAGCTCCTCAGCAATGCTATGGCTCTGAGCTATTCTGAGGGATGAGTAAATACCAAGGGCACACACCCCTCCCAAAATCAGGTGTAGCATGTGGCCTAAGGGTCCTCAAGTGATGTGTCTGCTGGAGAGTACATGCCCTGAGATTTGTCCTGAGGGTTGGGTGGTTGCATGCATCTTGCCAGAGCGAAAGAGGTCATTGAGCCTTTTAGGGTCTACCGCAAGCCTACCTTCACTAGCCAATACATGCATTGGGATTCTTACAGCTCCACGTGCTCCCAAATTGGCCTTATCGGCAACCATGTAAATAGGGCCCAAGCAGTTTGCTCATCATGCAAGTTTGATGCTGAAATAGGGCACATCAAAGACATCCTGTGGGATAATGCCTTTCTTGATCAGATCATTTCATGCTGTAAATCACGCAAACTCATGAACGGGCTAAGGCTGTCACTTTCGGCCCTGAAAAGTGCCCAATCTACCTACCTGGAAGGGCAAGGTATCTCTCAACTTTGAGCAACAGGTAAAGCTAGCTGTTTCACGCTGCTACTATGCAGTAGCAACAATAGTGGTATGCGCCACTAACAGGATGCTGCCATCAAGCCAAAAAGACATTCTGCCTATCACACAAATGAGTAATGTGGTATATGAATTTCAGTGCCAGTGTGCTAAAAATTACGTTGACAACCAATTTAAGATTGTCACTCAGGCTCGCAGTTTGGCAGACTTATGTGTACTAGAAGCTACACACATAGGGCCCTGTTCTTTGCAGACAAAAAGAATATGTACACACGTTGCACCCGTTTCAGCTAAACAAAGTAATTGATAGTTATTCACTGTTTTTTTTCTCAGGGCAATGCCTTGACTAATCAGAGTCAAGCTGCCTGGTTTAAATTTCAAACAATGTTTGGCAGTTAACTGTCAGTCACCATTAACTGGTGCATTCTCCATGGTAACACCTCTACCAAACAAAGTCCACTTGCTAACCAATCAGGACTCTCTTCTCATGCAGTAGAAAGTTATTGCTTCCCCTAACATTGGTATTTTTACAATTGTCCTGATTGGTGCAAGACGAAACATTTCAACAAAATGTCTTTTTTCAGCAATACTCAAATTTGAAAATTCTCACCCTTGTGTTCAACTCCCTCTATTGCCTCTCCCTTCCCTATCTCTGTAACTTTCTCCAGCTCCATAACCCCTGTAGCACTTTATGCTCATTCAATTATAGTCTCTTGTGCATACCTGATTTTCAACACATACATCATTGGTGGACATGCCTTCACCTGCCTAGGCCCTAACTACAGAACTCCCTTTGTTAACCTTGCTTGGCTCTTTACTTCGCTCTCTTTGAAGTGGCTGTTTAAAACTTACCCCTTTACTCTTCCTTTGGTCACGTGTCCTAGTATCCATGTTAAAGGCACTATATAAATGTGAGTTGTTGTGGCTCTGAATCCCACACTTGTGATAGTTGGAAACCTGCAGTGGGTAGATCAACACCTGAAAGAGAAACAATGCCTTAAGATTTTGATGTCATTATGTGGAACTGTCTTTGTTAAAGTACACATCGAAATGGCACCACACAAGTGTCAGGCAATAACCATCTCCAACAAGAGAGAATCTAACCATCGCTCCTTGACATTCAATGTCATTACCATCACTGAACCCCCACTATCAACATCCTGGGTGTTAAATTGACCAGAAACTGAACTGGACTAGCCATATAAATACTGTGGCAACAAGAGCAGGTCAGGAGCTAGGAATCCTGAGATGAGTAACTCACCTCCTGGCTCCCCAAAGCCTGTCCGCCATCTACAAGGCACGAGTCAATAGTGATGGAATACTCCCCACTTGCCTGGTTGAGTGCAGCTCCCACAACATTTAAGAAGCTTGACACCGTCCAGGACAAAGCAACCCACTCAATTGGCACCACATCCACGAACATTCACTCCCTCCACCACCGGCACACAGTAGCAGCAGTGTGTACCAACTACAAGATGCACTGCAGGAATTCACCAAGGCTCCTGAGACAGCACCTTCCAAACCCACGACCACTATCACCTAGAAGGACAAGGGCAGCAGATAGATGGGAACACCACCATCGAGAAGTTCCCCTCCAAGTCACTCACCAACCTGACTTGGAAACACATCACTATTCCTTCACTGTCGCTGGGTCAAAATTCTGGAACGCCCTTCCTAACAGCACTGTGGGTGTACTTACACCACATGGACTGCAGCGGTTCAAGAAGCTAGCTCACCACCACCTTCTCAAGGGCAACTAGGGATGGGCAATAAATGCTGGCCTGGCCAGCAAAGCCCACATCCTGTGAATGAATAAAAGTTAAAATTTCAAACCCCAAAAACAAATGAACATCACTATGAGGCAAAACCATCCACCAGTCCAGGTTGGACATGGTCTGTAGGGGCATTTGCTGTTGGCTGCCTGTACCTCTTCCACAGATTTGCCCATTCCTGGCAGATCCTGGAAAAAAGGGCACGGAATTTTTGCCAGGACGCCTGAGACCTTCTGCGACCATCAGACACTGCAGGGACTTGCAGGCATCATTGGCACATGTAACAAGATTATTTAATTTATTAAGCTCCTTTTTTAAGCAATTGTTTCCACTAGTTGTGCCAATCTAAGGAAAAAAAGAGGCACTTCTGTTGAAGTTTTTTGACGGGGTCAATGGCCAACCTGGTTGTCTCACCTAAAGAGGCTGACCAGTTGAACTGACCGTCGCCAAGGGAGCGCACCCTAGCAACAGTTTGCGGGCGCGCCGCCGAACTCAGCGTCCGAAATGCACGCGCGCACGCAATCCTGTACGTGCGCGCGCGCGCCCAGAGCCCGCGTATGTGCGTGCTCGCGGGTGCCGCTCCCGGATCCCGTCTCCGCCTGGTGACCGAATTCGTGTCGACTGACCAGAGTCCGCGAATTCAAGCCCGACACCGATAGCCCGCGCCAGGTAACGGCTGGGAAGGGGAATCCGGGGCGGCTGTGTTAGGGGGCACCGGGAATCCGACACAAGGAAGTCGGGCCCCAACTGGCTGAAGAAGCCGTTGAGGCCTAGGCCGGGAACGAGCCGGCAAAACCGACAGAGCCGGCGGAAGGAAGGGGCGGGGGTGGTGGGGGTGGTGGTAGTGGTGGTGGGTGGAGGGAATAGTCGGCGAGCCGAGCGGCAGGCCCTGGTCTGCCGGTCACACTCCGTGGGAGGCTCGACGAGGAAATGACCGCTGAGACCCAGGAAGGAGAAAAGCTGCCCCTGCACCCGCCCCCCCGCCTTAATGACCTGCCCCCGACCCGGGGGTCAGCCCGGCTTGGGAGTCCGCGGGAGGGAGGTGTTTCCAGGGCTGAGGCAGTGTCCTGGGGCCGGGGGTTGGTAACATAGCCGAGGGAAGGGAAAGTGAATACAATACAGTAAACCGGGACAGTTCGGTACTCAGAGTTACTACAGCGCCAGGGTAACGAGGTGGTCAGAAAAAACACATTTTCCACTGGAGTTCATCAAAGTACGTTTACGATTCTGCCTCAAGCTGAAGCTCAAATGTTTAGCAATTCTCTACTCCCTGTAGTAATTCTCTATTCGGACGACTGAAGTGACATAGCTGTCCTATTGTATTCACTATTTAGTTTCTTCCCCCTTAAAATAATTATTTGAGGCAGGGGAAGGAGTTGATTTGTAGAGCTTTTAATTGGAGGGAGAGAAAGAAAGCCTAAGGTTTTAGGAATTTCAGGCATGTTATCCAGGAAACCCTGCTTGCATACCTGGCAAAGGATTTGACCAGATTGCTGATGCTCCTCAGAAAGCTATTAGGTGTCTATCCTTTGTCAGCTAGACAGCAGAGTTCTGCGTTATTTTCTTTTGTCCAAGCACTATAATGTAAAGCTTGAAAAGGAACTAATGTGGAAACTTTTAACCATCTGTGAAGGTTCTTTATAAATTCATTCACGTTTTGTATATGAGGTTTTGCCACAGGGTTATGTAATGGTCAAATGAAATTTTTTTACCCAGCATCCGTCTAAGTTTAGATGTGCCAAGAAAGAGAATGTTTAGCCTTTCAGTACAAGAGTGAAGCAGTTATGGGTTAGCCAGTGCTCAAATTGACACGGTGAATTTAGATTATTGTATTAGTCAGAGAAATGACCAGTTCTGGTAGTGTGATTGAGGGATACATATTGGGTAAGACATTGGAAGAATACCCCTTCTCCTCTGTGAGATAGATGGGGCCTCAGTTTAATCTTACCTGAGAGACAGTACTATGAGCCATGCACACTCCCTCAGTAATTGTGTTCAAGTTCCTGTTGTAGGGCTTGAATCCATTACCCCGTGTTGTGAGTATACCACTGCGTTAAACGAATAGATTTTTAAATCATTACTGCATTTTTTCTGTGGACTCAGGAAACTTTGCAATTATATACTTAAGAAGCAACAGTACATATTTTAGAGAAATTTCAATAATGTACACACTGCATAAAAATGAATGGAGAAGCTTCCATCAAAGGCTTCTTCCAGAGAAGTCTGATATCTTTTTGAATTTAGAATTGAGGTTAACTGTGTCTGAAATGCCTATTATTACAGAAGGTTGTGTTTTACATTGGTTTTGGAATGCTTTGTGAGTTTGAAGTTGCATTGTACCAACCTCTAATGATTTCAGTGTAATGAGACTTGAGTCATTTGGTTGAAGTCCGAATAGGGTGGGGAATAATAAGATAAGAAAGAAGGAATGTAAAGTGTTCCTGTCAAAGATAAGAATCGCAACAAAAATGAGTTGCTTGCGACTGCAGACTAAAATGCTTTGCAAAATTATTTTCTTCAAGTTTTGAAAACACTCATTTGCAGTTTGCACTTGTTTTCATGTTTTCTCCAGGAGCTAGGAAAATCACAATTTGTACTGTTTAATTCGGTTTAGCCGACTTCTATGCGTTGACATGTTGTAAGCTCCATGGTCATTGAATTTAAACTGACAGTTCAGTGCAGAATCGAGGGACTGTTGCATTAATAGACGTATGATAAACCAAGGCCCAACCCTCCTGTAAAGATCCCATGGACATGTTAATTACATATATGTTGTGTTTAATTGTGGGCGTTAACAGGGAATTCACGAGGAGGTCGCTCTGCCTCTCTTCTGTGGCTATACCCGTGCCCAGGTGCCTGCTGGTACGCCTCAGGCCATCTGGTTCTGATTGCCATCCTCAGGCCTCAGAATGTTACTTTAAAATGATTAACTAATCTTCCTTTAAAGTTTTTTTTGTTACACCATATTAGTGGCGCCTCTTTCAGAAGGGGTTCTTAATTCCACAATATGTAAGTGTATGTTTGTAATGTTAAACACATATCGAAATTGCGTAAAAAGTGTCCCTAGTTTTATCCTTTACCAACTGGCTTTCTGGAATATAACATAGTGGCAGGGAATGTTGCTTCAAAGTGAAGATTGAAACCTTTTTAAAACTTCAGACCGAAAACTACAATCCTATTGACTATTGTGAAAAATGGCAGATAATTAATGTCATCTGCTGGGGTATGATTACTCTCCAATAATTATACAGTATTAATCTTCACATGTCTGCTGACACCACCCAGCTGTACCTCTCCACTGACTCTCCCGACTCCTCCACTGTTGCTAAATTATCACTGTTGCTTATCTGGTGTCCAGTGCTGGGTGAGCAGAAATTTCTTCCGATTAAATATCAGGAATACTGAAGCCGTTGTTTTTTGGTCCCCCAGTCCAAACTTGTTCCGAGCTACCAACTCCATCCCTTTCCCTGGTAACAGTCTGAGATTAAATCAGCTTGTTTGCAACCTTGATGTCATATTTGACCATGAAATAAGCTTCCTGCCTCATTTGCACCTCCACTAAGAACTCCTTTTTTCACTTTTGCAACATGCCTGACTTCGCCCCGTCTTAGCTGAAACCCTCGATCATGCTTTTGTTACCACTAGACTTGACTATTCCAATATGCTTCTTGCTGGTCTCCTACTTTCTACCCACCATAAACTTAGTCATCCAAAACTCTACTGCCTGTGTCTCAACTCACACCAAGTCCTGTTCACCTATCACTTCTGTGATGCTGACCTACATTGGCTCCTGGTCAAGCAAGGTCTTGATTTTAAAGTTCCAATCTTTGTTTTCAAATCCCTCCATAGCCTCGCCCCTCCTTAGCTCTGTAATCTCTTCACTCCACAACGTTGAGATTTCTGCATTTTGAGATTTCTGATTCTAATTGCTCCACCATTGTTGGCGCTGCCTTCAGTAGCCTACATATGAATTAAGAGCAGGAGTATATCTCTCCGCATCTCTACCTCACTTAGCTTCCTTAAGACACTCCTTAAAACCCACCTCTCTGGCTGATTTTTTGGTAACCTGACCTAATGTCTCATGTGGCTTGTCTTATTTTTTATTTTATAATGCTTGTGTGAAGCATACCTGTGAAAATTAATGCTGTATAACTGTCAGAGAATGATCATACCCCAACAGTTAACATTATTTTCTGCCATTTTTCACAATGGTCACTAGGATTTTAGTTTTCGCTCTGAATTTTTTAGTTTTCAATCTTCACCTTGTGATGCTTTATTCTTGGAATATGAACAATATGAACAGTGGAAGAATCAAGTGGATATGTGACTGAGTTATGTCCCAACCAAAATGGAAACACAATATGGTCTTGGCAATGTCATTTCCTACAAAAAGTAAAATCCGAAATATTGTATTATGTGAGATGGATGCCCATGCGGTGAATGATGAAGTTTCAAACCTCTAGGGTTCTTGGATGAAATCTACAAGAAAAATGATCTGTTAAATGCCTATGAAGCATGGTCAAATTTTGATAGGTTTTGGAAATCAGATGGTCCTTCCATGGAAAAATATATCATGGATTTTAACAGATTGTATAAAATATTGACTTAATTTAATTTGGGGATTCCTGGATTAGTTCTAGGATTTAAATCACTGAATTGTGCCAAGGCCCCTCTCCTGGACAGACTGCTGGTTCTAACTGGTGTTCAATTCTTGAAGATCAATAACTTTTTCTAGATCAAATGTCTGTTGCCTTGAAAAAATTCCTGTGGAAGCAGCCAATACCTTCAGCTTTCATGGAGCATTCTGCAGCGTCACAGGATAAAGGACACAAGAATTGCTGAGTTTCGAAATGGACCAGATATTGGCTGCAGGCAACAATATGATAAGATTAAAGACAAGCAGAATGACGATGCAAGGATCTTTAGCAGATTTATCTATTACAGCAGAAGACAGAATTGGAACAGCACTAATATGCAGATGAATCCCAGGAATGCCCAAGGAACAGTTGGTACTTCAGTTGTAACTCAAAGTGCCATTCTGCAGTAAACTGCTCAAAGCGGAGAAGCAGGCTCCTAGAAGTGATGCATGGCCAAAATAATTCTAATGAAGATAGTGGAGATAATGGCATATCTGAACAAATTATGCTGATCACGAGGAGTTTTAGTCCTGTGATAAATGTGTTTGTCATGAACACCTTTAACTTTGCAGTACTAGATGGCCCTTGCATTTAAACGGTATTTGGATCAGCAAAGTGTTGATTTCCTAAGAGTGAGGATTAACACAAGGCTAAGGCATAAAGAAGTAATATTTGCTTTAGGTTTGATGTAGTCTCTAGTGCGATGCTGAGTAAACCTACTATGAAGAAGGCACAAATGAAACTTGACATGAGTATGATAAGGCAATTATTTCTGAAAAGTCAGTGGATGTGCAGTTTACCCATCCAGGACATTTTTGTGTCCGCTTAGCAAAACCTGATGTTTCTCATCCAGTGTTAGACAAGTATTAATGGAACCATGTGATAAGAATCAAAAAGAAACATTGTCTTAAAGATGCATAGGCAATTTGCTCATCCTCCTCGTCAAAAGTTAAAATTCCTGCTAAAAGATGCAAGTGTGGTTGAAGAAATCTATACAAGGCTAATAGAAGAGATTAGTGAGAAGTGTGAAATCAAGTGTGAAATCAGTAAAAGGTGTTGGACACTGAGATAAAAACAAAAAACTGTGGATGCTGGAAATCCAAAACAGAAACAGAATTACCTGGAAAAACTCAGCAGGTCTGGCAGCACGGCAGAGAAGAAAAGAGTTGACGTTTCGAGTCCTCAATGACATGTCCTGTTGTAAACCTTTCATTGGCATGTGGCTTTAGGAGGTAGTTGTCACAGTTCTAAAGATATGGGAACAATTAAATATTTGCATTTTACATTTTGTAAACTTGGCGACCAGATTTAGTCTTTCTACAATAATACATGGTAAAGACAAAAGGGTTATTATGGACAAAATCATGGATAAATCCATAGAGGCTGGACTTGGACCACCAGCAAAGTTTCAGACAAATAATGAAGGCAAATTTGGCAATGATTAGTTCAGAGCATTGAAAATATCAACATCATAATCATAAATATTGCAGCTGACAGTTCTTTCAGCAGTGGACTTTGTAACAGGAATTATGCAGTGATTGATAAAATTCTGCATAAAATTTTAGCTGTTCACCCAGGCTGTAAGTTGACAATCGCCTTAGCATGGGCATTCATGCAAAAAATTCACACTGGGTGATATAGTCCTTATTGATTGGTCTTTGAGCAAAATTGCACATTGCCTTCTGTGCTATATGTCGCTCTTGATCCAGAAGGCAGCACAATCAATGTTTTCTGTATATTTGAATGCCTTTCATGCAAGGTGATGGGTTTTCATCAAAGTTGAGATCTCTCAGAAAATTCAGAGGGCACTGAGGCATTGTATAACACCATCAGAGAATTTAACTCAGATTTGTTGTATTACAAAACAAGGGATTGTAGGGAATGGAAAGGCCCTGGTAAAGTAATAGGTCATGATGATAAGAGATTCCTTGTCAAACATGGCAAACAGTTGAGGTTCATTTCACACTGAAATGGAATTAATTACAAACTCTGACTCTGAACAGCATTTGAGGCGCCTTGCACCTCAAATGTACATCTTTTGTGATGAAAGTTTCGAGGAACAGAATACAGCAGATCAAGGACTAGATAGTGGTAATGTGAGTGATCGTGACACATGACAGAGCTGCCATATCCGAAAGACCAAGTCCCAAGGGTAGGTACTCAGGTGAGATATATTCCAGATGGTACTAGTGGATAGAGGGATGCGATACTTGTGGGATGTACAGGAAAAGCTACTGGCAAGTTTAAATATTGGTTGAAGATTGGTCAGGAAGTGAGGTCCATTGATGAGCAGAATGGTGAAAGTGTAAAGTAAGAAAGCGCAGTGCAAGTAATGAAAATTGGTCCAGAATTGGCTCTTGTCAAAAAAAAAATCACGTACTGAGGTAGGATCCTCCAGTAATGCAAGAGAATGATTTCACAGTAGTAGTTCTGACAAACATAAAAGTGCAAGGAGAGGCTTTCGAGCTTGAACAGATTAGGCAATAAATAAAGGCTTCAGAACAAAGCTAGAAGCAGAAGTCCTCATGATCATGAAGCTTCGGTGGCTGTTCACAAACTTAAGGATAAATTAATGAGCGGCAAAAAACAGAATTAGCTTGGAGTTCTGAGGTACCAGATAAAGGGCAACCAGCTTTATCATATAGGTGGATTTGTACAGGAAATGTCATTGTAGATTTGGCAAAAGACTATTGCTGGGAATTTTGAAGAGTGATTGGATAATACAGATGTTCGAATGGACTCACCCACAGCTGGAATAGTAATCTTGAAAACCTTTTTGGCCACATATTCATGAGTGTGTAGATCAATCAATGTAAAGGCTGTATTTCTGCAGTGTGATACTTTTTGAGAAATAAGCGTTTCTGCAACATCCCAAAGAGGCATCAGAAAAGCTAAACAAATGCATCAATGACCTAAATGGTGCTTCCAGGGTATGTTATTTTTCAGTAAGACCTATTTTTCTGAAAATGGGTTGTGTTCAAGTAAAAGCAGATCCCACAATGTTTTATCATAAGGAAAACTTCCACGCATCTTCATCCTGCATGCTAATTTCTTATGGGCTGGTTCAGTGGAATTTGAGAAATTGACTATTAATAAGGTTGGAGCAAAATGTAAAATTGGGAGTCAATCTTATGGGACTTTTAAATGTATTGGTTTCGATATTCAGAGTATGCCTGCATTAACTTTAAATCAACAATCCTATTTGGAGGGTTACTCCCATTCCAGTTAATTGTACTAGGTCCTTGTAGAGAGTTGAGGTTATATCTGAAGAGGAGACAGAGAATTGTAAAGGGTGATTGGTCAATTGAACTGATTGGTCACTTGGACTAGACCAACTATTCATTTTAGTGTGTTGGACTTGAGTAGTACAATGAAACATCCTAAAGTCTAGAATGTTTTGATGGCAAAAAAAGCAGTAAAGAATTAAATCTGGAGAAATGTATACTTAAGTTCTCACTCATAGGTGACCCAAAGACCATACAACTGGTCATTTTTAAAGATGCTTCACATATTAATCTTCCCGAAGGGATTTCTAGTGCAGCTTGTTTCATATATCTTATGGGTGAAAATGGGAAATGTTGTCCTATAGTTTGGGAAGCTAAGAAAATAAGGGTTGTTAAAATACTTTGCCTACTAAAATACTGACTCTTGTGGAGGTAGTGATATTGGATTCTGTTTCTTAAAGTTTTAAGTGAGATTCTGGATATTGGACATACTAAAGATAGTATACCCATTTAATGCTGTATATATAAATGTTCATTTTGGGATAAATGTGCAACCTACGAAAAATGAGAGTGAGAAAAGGTTACAAATTGAACTTTCCGGCTTGAAACAAATGCTGGAGAGAAAAGAAATCGCAAATTAAATGGGGGGCTGTAAGTCATCAACTGTCTGTACATGCATTTCTTTTTGTGTAACAAATAAATGAAGGGTCCTAAAAGGAGGGGCATTTTTCAATGTAATGCTTTGTAGTGCATATGGAGGTTTTTGATTTAATTTTTTATAAAATTTTTGGTTATGCATATAAAGTCTATTTTTTATTTAAAGGGATAGAAGGGAATCTGTTAATTTTATATAAATCGTGTTTCACTGCATGCAGGTGGTGCTCATAACTGGGGATTCACTGTGCCCCTATTAATAGACAAAGACTAAAACTGGTTGTTGAATTAGGGAATGTATGCTTGTTATATGAAGCTCTGGTAAATAAATGCTTCTAAAATTGTGTAGAATACTGGCTCCAGTTCTATCCTTCACCAAGTGGCTTTCTGGAATATAGTGAGCATATTTGAAGATCTAGAAGTTCTAATGGTATCCTGGTCAACGTTCACCAAAGTAGATTAACTAGTGAGTCATCTTATTGCTTCCTGTAGGATCGTGTTGCTTGCAAACTGCGCCTTTATTAACTAAAACAACAGTGACTGCACTGTAGAAGTAATTCATTGGCTGTAAAGCACTTTGGGACACCCGGAGGGTGTGAAAAGCACTGTACAAATTCAAATTCCTTCTTTCCCACGCTTGTCTATAAGCTTAGACAAAAATAATATTGTCATTTATGCCTCAAGATTTTTAATCAGCTGAAAACATTAGTTAATTTTAATTATCCTGTCACGAGTCCATTGGCTAAGTCCTTTTAATGCTCTTGACCTCACCATTCAAGTCCTGCTGCACAGAATCATGTTTATGTACTTGAAAAAACAATATTCTGAAATATGTTTTCAGCCTTAAGTAGTCATGGTTGATGTAATATGTGATAATATACCAATAGGATGCTGGATAAATTCCACTACTTTGAATCCTTTTATGTAAAGGGTAATAGTTACCAACAAAAGGCTGGAATTTTGGAAAGAGCAACATTGTAGGTTGCAATTAATCCTATCATTTTGCTAGAAATGTCAAATTCTATATCAGGATACTGGGTTTAGCTTTGTTTCAGTCTCTATCAGTAAAGTTTTATGGGTAAGTGAAATTTTTATACCGTCTCCTTGGACTGTGGAAAGCATCCAACAGTACGATTTTAGATTTTGCCCTACCATATTTTTTTTTCATGCTCCGTAAGAGCATTTTGAACTATAGAACTGTTTGTGGGAGAGGGGGAGCAATTACAGGCGAATGAATTAAACTGCATTTATTTTGCACTTATCATTCAATATTGAAACCTACTGGTTATTTTTTCTCCATTACCTATTTATGTTATTAAGCACCCTATGGTAATGCACAACACAAGTGAATGAGTGAAGTTCATTGGACCTGTCTAGTCCATTAACTTCCTCTTTGTACCACACAATGTTTTAGTTACTTAAAAGTTCAAAGTGAAACCTTCTACAAATAATATTGTATTCCTGATTAAAAGAGACAGGAAGCAGAGTGTTAGATCAATATTTAAATCCGGCTGACTGCACATTCAAAGAGCACCAGAATTATTTTTTTTAAAATGCTGACTGTAATTCAATGACAAACGGTGCCATAGCATTTCCACTCAGGATGGCACTAACTTCTAGTGATGCACTTCAGCTTTTCACTGTCATTCCTGTTAACCTGTGCTCCAGAGAAATTAGTTTATGTGAACGTGAGATATTGTATTCTTTGGATCACCAAGGTAGTTAAAACCAGAACGCATTCACTGGCAATAAAACCACAGTGATGCTCATTCAGTGATTTTATGCACTACTGGTGTTTGACAATGCTTCTTTTAAAGTGCCTCACAAAGTTGTTTCTTAAATTAAGAATTAAGCTTTTGCATTATAAGACAATGGAAATATATACATATTTGCAAATATATGTAGTCTAGCCTTTAATTATCCTTGTGTTCATTTTTAGCACTGAATTCATCATGCTATATTACTGAATTAAAACGATAATTTTGATTAATCTGTTTTAGTTCCAAGAATGTTTTGCTCAAAGAATAACTTTTAGTAGTCAGTAAACGAACTCTGGTTGTTACTACTTTGATCAAAGTTTTCGTGATATTAAGGTGAACAGACAGGGTACATAGGACCATTTCAACTGGTTAGGGAATCACGGGCTAAGGTACGTAGTCTAAATATTAGAGCCAGACCTATCATAAGTGAAATTAGGAAAGACTACAATGTATAAAGGGTGATATTCTTAAATATACCATATACTCGTGTAAAAGTTGATTTCTTGAGACAATTTTTTCAGCCAAAAGTCATGTGGTCAACTTTTACTTGGGTAACGTTTTCAAGGGGTTGACCTGCATGCTTGATTTGGGTCACACTGAATGGACAAGGTGACCTCTAGTGGCTAGAAAGCCTGAGGCTTTGTCGGATTAATTTAAGTAGTTTTCAACCCATTATAAAAGGGAGTTGCAGTCTGTTAAATTAATTTTTGAAACCAAATTCTCTGCTCAATATTCATTTTCATGTACTGCTGCAGAAAAAACCAAACCTGTAATTGCATTTCTACTGCATAGAAATGTATTTATGAAAATAGCTTTGCTACAATTTGAGTGATATATCAGTGAGTCCACCTTCTACTCTTGCACTATGCGAAGTTCCAGATAATATTCTCTCTCTTTAAAAATGAAACAAAGCAGTATTTATAGCCTCAGCTAGTAACCATCACTGTATTTATCTCTATATAACTTTTATGACAGCTAGGATTTTTTGCTATCCTAACTCACATGGAGAAGTATTTGGTTGGTCTTGTATTCCAATTGCACCTCAAGCATTTAAAGCAATGGTTTCTCTCTTCCCCAACCCCACATAGAGTCATAGACTCTATCCTCTGTCACATACCCTTTAGTTCTGACATTTTTAGGTTTTGATTCCTGAAAATCTAGGGTCAATGTTTACACAAGGTATATGAAAAGGTATGATTTTTTTAGGCCAGAAATCATGAGATTCGCTTTAACATAAGATTGACGTTTACACAGGTAGATATGGACCTTAACAATGGACCAGCCACAATACCCTAGGGTAGTCAGTTCCACAAGAACATAAATTAGGTGCAGGAATAGGCCATTTGGCCTCTTAAGCCTGCTCCACCATTTGATAAGATCATGGCTGATCTAATTGTGGCCTCAATTCCACTTCTCTGCCTGCTTCACTTAACCCTTGACTCCCTTATTGATCAAAAACCTGTCTAACTCAGCCTTGAATATATTCAATGACCCAGCTCCACTGTTTTCTGGGGAAGCGAATCCCACAGATTAACGACCCTTGAGACGCTGTTATCTTGGTCTTAAATGGGAGAACCCTAATTTTTAAACTATGTCCCCTAGTTTTAAACTTTCCCCACAAGGGGAAACATCCTCCCAATGTTCACCCTGCCAAATCCCCTCAGAATCGTATATGATTCACAAAGATTCACAACCCTCTGAGTGAAGACATTTCTCCTCACCTCAATCTTGAATGATCCTAAGACTTTGCCTCCATGCTCTAGATTCCACTGCTAGGGAAACAACCTCTCAGTGTCTACTCTGTAAAGCCCCTTCAGAATCATGTTTCAGTGAGATCACCTATCATTCTTTTAAAGCCCAGAGAGTATAAACCCAATTTACTCAGCCTCTCATATCTCAGGAACCAATCTAGTGAACCTCCGCTGTACTTCCTCCAAGGCAAATCTATCCTTCCTTTGATATTGAGACCAAAACTAATTGTAGGTCTCTCCAAACAAAACCCAGTACAATTTGTGCTAAAATATCCTTATTCTTGCACTAAAATCTTCTTGCAAAGAAAACAATTTTTTAATTCATTCATGGGATGTGGGCATCGCTGGCTACACCAGCATTTATTGCCCATCTCTAATTGCCCTTGAGAAGGTGGTGGTGAGCTGCTGCCTTGAACCACTGCAGCCCATGTGGTGTAGGTACATCCACAGTGTACCTACACATGGAGGGTACCCTCAATGTGAAGGCTCCACAAGGACTCTGCAAGGGGCACTTCTACTGGTACTGTCATGGACAGATGCGTTTGCGGCAGGCAGGTTGGTGAGGATGAGGTCTAGAGTGTTTTTCCTTCTTGGTTCCCTCACCCCATGCCACAGACCCAGTCTAGCTGCTATGTCCTTCAGGACTAGGTCAGTAGTTGTGCTACCGAGCCACTCTTGGTGTTGGACTTTGAAGTCCCCCACCTTGAGTATATTCTGTGCCCTTGTCACCCTCAGTGCTTCTTCCTCAGAGTGATGTTCAATATGGAGGAGTACTGATTCATCAGCTGAGGGTCGGGGGGAGGGGGTGGCAGGGGTTGCAGAATGTGGTAATCAGCAGGAGGTTTCCTTGCCCACGTTTGACCTGATGACATGAGACTTCATGGGGTCCGGACTCAATGTTGAGGACTCCCAGGACAACTCCCTGCCAACTGTATACCACTGTGCTGCCACCTCTGCTGGGTCTGTCCTCCCAGTGGGACAGAACGTACCCAGGGGTGATGATGATGGTGTCTCGGACGTTATCTGTAAGATCTGATTCCATGAGTGACTGTCAGGCAGTTGCTTAACTAGCCCCAAATGTTAGTAAGGAGGACTTTTCAGGGTTGACAGGGCTGAGTTTGCCATTGCCATTTCCGGTGATTAGGTCGATGCAGGTGGTCCATCCGCTTTCATTCCTTTTAGACTTTTTAGCGGTTTGATATAGCTGAGAGGGCATTTAAGAATCAACCACAGTGCTGTGGGTTTGTAGTCACATGTAGACCAGACCAGCTAAGGACAGCAGATTTCCTTCCCTAAAGGGCATTTGTGAACCAGCTGGATTTTTACGACAACTGACAATAGTTTCATGGTCATCATTAGACTTTTAATTCCAGATTTTTCTGAATTTTTTTGAATTCAAATTTCACCCTCTGCGTGGTGGGATTTGAATCCGAGTCCCAAGAGCCATTACCCTGGGCCTCTGGATTACTCGTCCGGTGACTATATACCACTATGCCGCTGCCTCATACTATTTGCCTTATAAATTGCTTGCTGTATCTGCATGCCAACGTTGTATTCCTTTGACGAGTACATCCAAGTCACTCTTTTAACATCAACATTTAGAAGTTTCATAAAAACAAAAAAACTGCGGATGCTGGAAATCCAAAACAAAAACAGAATTACCTGGAAAAACTCAGCAGGTCTGGCAGCATCGGCGGAGAAGAAAAGAGTTGACGTTTCGAGTCCTCATGACCCTTCGACAGAAGTTTCATGCCTTTTGAAAAATATTCCAGTCTTCTATTCTTACTAGCAAAGTGAATAATCTCATACTGTCCCTTTATTATACTCCATCTGCCATCTTGTTGGCCACTCACTTAACCGGTTTATATTTCTGCAGCCTCTTTGCGTCCTCATGACTTACATTCCCACTTAGCTTTGTGTGGTCAGCAAACGTAGATACGTTACATTCAGTCTTTTCGTCGTCATAAATATAGATTGCAGATAGCTGAAGTCTCAGCACTGATCCTTGCAGCGCTTCACTAGTTACAGCTGCCAACTTGAAAATGCCCCATTTATCCCTAATTTCTGCTTCCTGTATGATACCCAGTTCTCCATTCATGCTAATATATTACCCCCAGCTCATGGGCACTTATCTTGAATATTTATCTTTTGTGTGGCACGTTATCAAGGTGGATAACGTTATCAAGGTGGCCTTTTGGAATTCCAAGTGTGCAGTGTCTTTAGGTTCCCCTTTATCTATCCTATTAGCTACATCCTCAAAAGTTCTAACAAATTTGTCGAACACCATTTCCCTTTCATAAAACCTCATGTTAACTTTGTCTGATCATATATGATTTTCCATGTGTGCTGTTAAGACTTTCTTAATACTAGATTCCAGCACTTTCTTAATAACTGATATCAAGTTAACTGTCTTATAATTCCCCATTTTCTTTCTCCACCTCCTTTCTTGAACACCAGTGTCGCATTTGCTAACTTCCAATCCGCTGTGAACATTCTAAAATTATGGGAATTTTGCAAAATCATAACCAGCACATCCACTATCTCTGCAGCTGCTGCTTTTAGCACACTAAGGTGCTAAAGGGGACTTGTCATCTCTTGGTCCCTTAAGTTTGTCTAATATTTTTTCTCTGCTACTATTCAGAATCACAGAGTGCAGAAGAGGCCCATCGAGTCTGCACTGACACGTGAGGAACACCTGACCTACCTACCTAATCCCATTTACCAGCACTTGGCCCATAGCCTTGAATGTTATGATGTGCCAAGTGCTCATCCAGGTACTTTTTAAAGGATGTGAGGCAACCCGCCTCCTCCACCCTTCCAGTTCCTCATTAGCCCCTTGGTTACCCTTTATTTCTGTAATTTGCGTCTTCTAATGTGAAGTCAAATACAAAATATTTGTTCAATATCTCTGCCATTTCTTCATAATTTTTCCTGGCTCTGCCTCTAAGGAACCAGCATTTAGTTTAGCTACTCCTTTTTATATACACATAAAGGTCCAGCAGTCAGTTTTTACACTCTTTTTGTTAGTTTACTCTCATTCTATTTTTTACCTTATCAACTTTTTGGTAGTCCTTTGATTTCTAAGACACTCCCAATCCCTAAATTCACTCTAAACTGTGCACCTGTATGGCCACACACTTGATTGTTAACACTGCTCCTTTGGTATTTGGAGAATATTCTGCTGCTCCACTAATCGATGCTTTGTGAAGCCGTGATTAAATGTATGGCTGGATTTCCATTGGTGCCTGATCCTGCTTGTTGCAGCTGGCCAGGCCACGTAGCAAAAGCTGATTAGTTGACAGGGAGAGAGCGTGCACTGGTAGCAGGAGATGCAGAGAAGGACCTGCCATTTTAGGAATTGGATTTGTCTGATTGCTACGAACCATTTAGTTGTTTCTGAGAGACCGTGAGCTCTGTTGGCACAAATATTTGTTTGAGGTACTGTTATCCAGGAGGGATGCAGCTGCTGACATTGGCTGGTAAGGAACCAGTGGGATTGGGAACATGAGGATTTCCGGAATCAGCTGTGCTCAGGAGAGGCGGTGAGCCCCGGGGTTCAGGAGGGAGGCAGCAAGCATGAGAGTTTGAAAGGAAGTGGCAAGTAGGGAGAGGCAGCGAGCGAGATGGTTTGGGAGGGAAGTGGTGATTCGGAAACGAGGGGTGGCAAGTGAGAGGGCTCATGAGGGGAGCAGCGAATCTGGCTTGGGAGAGGTGGCGAGTGAATGGGTTTGGGGGAGAAGTTTTTATTCTTTCTTGGGATGTGGGCATCGCCGGCCAGGCCAGCATTTGTTGCCCATCCCCAATTGCCCTTGAGCTGAGTGGCTTGCTTGGCCATTTCAAGAGAGCAATTAAGAGTCAACCACATTGCTGTGGGCGTAGAGTAACATGTAAGCCAACCCAGATAAGGCAGATTTCCTTTCCTAAAGGACAATAGCGAACCAGATGGGTTTTTACGACAATCGATGATGGTTTCATGGTTACCATTCCTGAGACTAGCTTTTCAATTCCAGATTTATATTTATTGAATTTAAATTCTCCAAGCTGCCATGGTGAGATTTCAACCCGTGTTTCCAGAGAAATAGCCTGGGCCTCTGGATTACAAGTTGAGTGACCTTACCATTACTCCCCATCTTCCCCAGAAGAGGCGAGCCCAGGTTGGGAGAGGCAACTAAGCGAAAAGTTTCGGGACAGCAGCAGCAAAGTCAAAGAGGCAACGAGCAAGGGGGTTCAGGAGGGCAGTGTTGAGTCTTAAGAGGTGAACAAGAGGGTTCAGGAGGGCAGCAATGAGTTGAGAGAGGCACCGAGCACGAGGGTTCAAGAGGGCAGCAGCGAAAGCGAGGGTTTGGGAGGACAGCGGTGAGCATTAGGATTCAGGATAGGCAGTGAACACGAGGATTCAGGAGAGGCAGTGAGCGCGAGGGTTCGGGAGAAGCGATGAGTGCAAGGGTTCAGGAGGGCAAGAGTCTCTCTCTCTCATCCTCCAAATCGCTACATCGCTATTTGATTCGCTAGGACACTAATTCAGGCTGATTTAAGTTGGGCCCATCCCTACATATCGCTCTCTCATGGAGCACTGGCACCAGTACTCGGGAAAGAATCAGAACCCATTCTTTCCACACCACTCTTTCAACCATTTGTTTAATTCTCGAATCTGCTTGACCCAATGCCAATTGGCATGTGGCTCAGGTGACACCTTTGAGATTCTTTGTTTTAATTTGGACCCTAATTCCTTAAAAGTCTCAGCAGAGCATCATCCCTAGTTCTACTTATATCGTCATTCCTATGTTAACCATGAAAACTGGATCCTCCCCTTCCCAATTTAAGTTTGATTCCAGCCACAACGGGATGTCTTTAACCCTGGACACGGGCAGGCAACACAACCTTTTGAACTCCCAGTCATGGCTGCAGAGAACAGCATCTATCCCCCTGACTATACTGTCCCCTGTCATTACGTATTTCTTTTCACCTCTCCCACGTGCCCCCCCGCCCCGACTCCTTTGAATGGGTTCTTGCACTATGAAGCTGTGGTTGGTTTGCAGGAGCCCTTGTTCTCATCCAAACAGGTAGCAAGTATTTCGTATCTGTTGGCCAAAGGCAAGGGCCGAGACTCCTCCATCACTACATGCTGGATCCTCATACCAGCCTGCTCACAGTCATACCCTCCTGACCATTGACCATCTCTAAAGTTCTGCTAAACCTAAGGGGTGTGACTGCCTCCTGAATGTTCAGGTCACTCTCCCTTTCCATACCCCACTATCTGCAGCTCGAATCCCAGTTCCGAAATCATGCCAAAGTTACTGAAGCTGCCGACACTTGCCTCAGAGGTGTTGTTTGAGATTGCAATGCTTACAAAAACACTCAAGTTGCAATTATGGCACATTACATGTCCTACATCGTGCCTAACCTTATTTATTGATTTGATTAGTTAAATAATCACTAATTTAGTGAAGTAATAATTAGTAAGTTGCTGTCGCTAGCTTAGAGACGACAAAACACTTTCCAGCTACTGGAGGTAAAATAAAAAAGAATAAAAAGCAGTACCTCCTTCATCCTCTGCACTAATTTCCCGCTTGTATCAAATTTCCAACTTAGCACTCTGTTCCCAATCTCTCTGCTTCACATTCCATGCCTGAGCAAATACTGTCTACTTATATTGTTGATATCAGATCAGTTGAAAATTTTAAATCTGAGATTAATAGATTTTTATAAACCAAAGAGATATGGGGCAAAGGCCCCACATAAAGTTAGGTTGCAGATTAACCATGATGCCTTTGAACAGAACAGGCGCAAGGGGCTAAATAGCCTACTCCATTCCGGTGTATGTTTTCCTTTGTAGACTTTACGCAAAAGCATTTCATATGAATCTGTGATTTCACAGGGTGTGTTTTTTTAATCAAGACCACAAACTGCGCGCACGCATACACGTATCAACTGCACTGAATAATTACAATAGTGACAACACAAGTTTTTATTCCTTCAGTTACTGGTATGTTATTATGGTTCATTTATTGGAGTAGGAAAAAAGAATTGAGTGGGTTTTATTTGTGATGTACTGTTGTCAATCCTCGGATTCAACATCTGGAAATGTCATTTTAAAGTTATTTCTGCATGAATGTATTAGGAGTATTTCAATTAACCTTTTATTTGTAGCTAAGCGCAAAATAACCAGCCAGCTCCAGTTGGCAAAAAGCAAACTCTTGAAATTCTTATGAGTGGAATTGTTAATCCTAGCTAGCTAGCAGAATGAGAGATTTTTTTTTGGCTTTAGTAATCAGCATTTCAATCAGCTTTTTACATGAAATTCAGTGCCAAATGTGTCTATATCCTAGTGCTGAGATTCAATTTGTCACCAACAATCCTAACATGTTCTGATGCTGTAAGCAAAGAATTAACTTTGGTGACTGGTATGTAGAATATTTTAAGGTATTCAACAGTGAAGAATGTCCATTGTTCCAAATTCTTGAAGGTTCTGTAATGGTAGTTATGAAAGACTTAGTAATGGTTCATAACAATCAGCAATAACACTTGAGCCATAATGTACTTGCAATCCAAAAGCAGTTGCTCGAATTTGGCATCTCAAATGAAAGATGTTCTGTTACCCAGGCAACCTTAAACCTCCTGTACCATCTGTCATTAATAAGGTAATAAGAAACCTGTTTCTCTTGAATTAATGTATTTTGTTAAGGCTTGTGTTGAATTTCATAAAATCAGCTTAAGTGGCAATTTTTTATTTTATTCTTTCATGGGATATGGGCATCACTGGCTGGATCAATATTTGTTGCCCTTCACTAATTGTCCTTAAGAACCGCTGCAGTTCGTGTGGTGTAGGTACATCTACTGTGCTGTTAGGAAGAGAGTTCCAGGATTTTGACTTGGTAACAGTGAACAAACGGCGATATATTTCCAAGTTAGGATGGTGTGTGCTTGGAAGGGAACTTGCAGGTGATGGTGTTCCCATGCATCTGTTCCCTTGTACTTCTAGGTGGTGAAGGTTGCGGGTTTGGAAGGTACAGTCGAAGGATCCTCGGTGATTTGCTGCAGTGCACCTTGTAAATGGTACGCACTGCTGGCACTGAGTTGATGGTGGAGCAAGTAGATGTTGAAGGTGCTGGCGGACAGGGTGCCAACCAAGTGCTGCTGTATCCTGGATGGCGTCAAGCTTCTTGAGTGTTGTTGGAGCTGCACTCATCCAGGCAAGTGGCGAGTATTCCATCACGCTCCTGACCTGTGCCTTGTAGATGGTGGACAGGCTTTGGGAAGTCGGGAGGTGAGTTACTCACCACGGATTCCCAGCCTCTGTCCTGCTCTTGTAGCTACAGTAGTTATATGGCTAGTCCAGTTTAGTTTCTGGTCAATAGTTACTCCCAAGATGTTGAAAGTGCAGGATTCAGTGATATAGTGATATCTCAAGTAAGTTTATTTTACTTTTGGAATTTTTGAAAGGTTACTTAATTGAGGAACTGGAACCGGGTGTGGTGAAATTGCCACACACTCTAAGACACTTTTTTACAAATATTTGGCTACATCATGTCCTTAATAGTCATTAATAATACCTTCTGTAAATAAATTCGTAACCTTGCTGCCACAGTTCTTTCTTGGCAAGAAGTTTATTTTTTGTCACCAACTTCAGTTGAATTTTGGATAACTCAACTGCACACTGGTGGCTGCTGCTGAGGTAGTTTGTTCCCACATGCATAATACACAGTCTGCATTATACCTTTTCTGAGAAATATAGGAAAAATTGGTCCCATCATTTGCTTAAATGTGGAACAATCAGTATCTTGTTTCTTTGGACTAAAATATATTTGAGTCACAGCTAAGCAGTGCAAGCAGAATGGAATCCTTGATAATCAAAATTGAGGACAAAATTGAGGACAAAATGTGAGCTCTGATTCGGACAGTGAAAAGTTGCTAATTGCAGCTACCTAATTATATTTAATATTGAACACATGGCAACTTCTGCATAGGTTTAATGACTGAGACCAGCAGCCTCAGTTTTGCAGGAGGTTGTTCAGTTAGGAATTTATTGAAGACCAATATATCATGTAAGGTTTCATTTGAGTTGTCAGCTTACAAAACAAATATAAATTAAGTGATTAACTATTGTTATTCTGCACCCATGCTGACTGGAAGAGTGTAGTGAGTTCTCACATTCCATTATAATAGAGTTCAATGACCTTCATTAAACTCGACTTGTCCCTCAGTCTGCTGTACAGGAGATTGGTGCACTCAGTCAAACGGCACAAAATAGAAACAGCTTTTCATGATTTCTTGTTCCACACACTGGTTCTTAATGTGTGAAACAGACTACCAGCAGAGACAGTGGTGATAGATAGTGTTGATCAACTTGAGAGGGAATGCATTATGTTTTTGTGAAAAAAGTCATTGGAACATAAGTAGAGCTATTTTTCAAACGTTGGGACCAGAGAGAGATGACAGTGGTCTTTTCCAGACTCCTACGTTCCTGTGCTTGTGTGTAAATTGTTGACAAGTAGTGATCAAAGACATTTTAGTGTTCAAAAGAAACATGGTTCAGTTGTTTGTTATTCATTCAGGCTGTAAAGGTGTTTGTGGCTGATTGCGCTGGAACAATTCAAGTGCAGATGGTAACTATTCCAGAGTACCCACCCTGTGAACATATTGATTAGAACACGGGTTGGTGCCAGCAGTTTTCCCAGTGATGTGATTTCAATCTTGGTTTAAGAATTTTGATAAAGGTGTAGGTATAGGCTAGATGCACCTCACTAATGAATATCTTTTGTTCTTCTTTGGTTATTTAGATGTATTACTAGAGGCATTAGAGCAGATCAGCTGCCTATTAATTTCAACTAGAAATTAGACAGAAAAACTTGCATTTACATAGTGCCTTACTTGACCTCAAAGTCCCAAAGTGCTTTACAATCAATAAAGTACTTATGGAGTATAGTAACTATTGTAATATAGGAATAATGTATAATGAATAATGTATTTCATGAGAAAATCATAAAGACTAAGGATTGCCTTCACCAAAAAACACAACTAATGTCTAATGTATCCAGAAAAAGGGTTAATGCTAAGGTTTTCATGTAACGTGTAGTGCTGTGATAATATTTGCTTTATTTTTTAAAAGCCTGTTCTTTTATAATTGGTACTTGTTAGCTACTGTTGAACCCAGATGATATCTTATACAGAATGTGTGATGGCCTTCCTTTCAGTAATTTGGTGTGATTACTTAAGATAATACTAATGCCTTAATATTTTTGACATGAGCAGCATTTTCTTTGACTAGGTGTTTGAAACGCTGATTGAAATGTTATTTTACTCTTCATAAAATCTTATAGGTTCAGTGACAGTCATACGGAAATTTTGACACTAGAATGTCTCGTCATCAATTCTTGTTTGAACCAATCACATGCCATGCCTGGAATCAAGATCGGACACGTAAGTTATATTTTGGGATGCCCTTCTAAGCAGACATTAGTAACCAACCTTTAAGGAAAAATGGAAAGATTGTTGTTATGCTATTAGTTTGGTGTTTTTATGTTGGAGGCAATTTTACGCCAATACTTGTTCACAGGGGCCTGATGTCTTTTTGTCATAGAGTCATAGAGGTCTACATCACAGAAAAAGGCCCTTCAGCCATCAAGTCTGCACCAATCAAACAAGTACCTATTCTAATCCCATTTTCCAGCACTAGGCCCATTGCCTTGTATGCCATGGCATCGCAAGTGCACATCCAAATACTTCTTAAATGTTATGAGGGTTTCTGCTTCTACCTCCCTTTCAGGCAGTGAGTTCCAGATTCCCACCACCCTCTGGGTGAAAAAATTCTTCCTCACATCCCCTCTAAACCTCCTGCCCCTTACCTTAAATTTATGCCCCCTGATTATTGATCCCTCCACCGAGGGGAAAACTTCCTTCCTGTCTACCCTATCTATGCCCCTCATGATCTTATACATTTTATCATTTTTGCTGGCTCCTCATGTTTATACCGCTAAACCTCATATCCCAGAGGTAGAATGGTAGACCCAAAAATGTTGCTTTCGAGATTGGAGAAGATAATTTAACTAAGTACTCAGTCCTACATAAATCTCCTATGTTCTGTAATGTAAAAGTGTCAATTCATACCCTGAGTTGTGGAAACTCCATTAAAATAACTGCAAATAAAAAATACAGCACAATTGACAACTTAATTGAGGCTGTGTAAAAGAACCAATGAGAATTTTAAAAGGCTCTACTTCATGAGAGTTTCTTCACTATCCTTTATTTGTTTGAGGAGCAGCTAGTGACTCATGGTTGGCTAACCATATTTTAGAGGTATTTCCATTGCCCAGGAATGTGATCAGTTATACCATTAAGAAAGCTCTGTAGTTGTATTTGCAAGAGATGGTACATTTAATGTGGTCCAATGTGGATGTCTTTAAATTATGAAAAAAAAATTGTCAGTCACTCCTGTGACACACTGTAGCTGGCACAGTATCATCTTGTATATAGTCTGTTACTTCCAGGTTAAGCAGTTCACTACAAGTTTAAGATGCCATGGATAAATAGAAGTTAGAAACTAATTAAAATTGAGGAGGTAGATCTTGGAGGCCTTTAAGAATATGAAAAAAATAACAAAGTTAAGAGCAGGATATGAAAAGCTAAGAGGACGTATAAGGGAATAAAAATCAAAAAGGACAAATTAATCAGTAAAATTGAATTGTTACAGTAAGGTGGTACCCCTGAGATGAGAGGATTCACAGACAAAGATCATAAAATGGTGTAGCTATTAAGTAAGTACTTTGCATTGGTGTTTACTAAAGAGAGGTTGTTCGAACAGTGATGAATCTTGAAGTGGATATGTCAGGCTGAAGGAAGACTAAGTATCACAGCCTGACAGGATACATAATCTTGAAGGATGAAATGACTCAATCTTAGAAATTATACCTCAGGTGTACATGAATATGGATGCATGTCGGAGGAGTAGAACATGGCTAATGTGGTGCCTTTTTTAATAAAAGACAACTAAATCAGGTATTTAGAGGACAGTTAGCCTATCTGTAGTAAAGACATGAGGGGAAAGTCTTTAAGAAGTTGAGAAAATATTTAGAGATAACCATCACAGCTATCAAAGGAAAGTTGTGCTTGACAAATATAATAAAATTTGAGATGGTAATGTATATGGTAGATGGTGAAACACTGTGGATATAGCACATTGGGACTTTAGGAAAACCTTTAACAAGGTAGCACACGTGCGATGACTAGAGTTGTATAAAAGATATGGAAATGAGAGGAGGGTGGCAAACTGGTTTTAAAATGTAATAAGGGAGAAAACAGAACATATGCAGTTTTTCAGGGTGTAGGAAGTAGGAAATGATGCCCCCCAGACATCAGTTCTATTCACTGTGTATACCAATGTTTTGGATATAGATCTAGAGCAATTGATGTTGAAATTTGCAAATGATATGGTGGATGGTGTAGTTAATTATTTAGCAGACCAAAGGAAGTTGTATTAGGTTATTACATCAGATGGAATGTTAATGCCAGTAAAGTGCGAGATGTTATACCTTGAACTGAAATAGTGCTGTGGAAGACAGGACATAAAAGATAGCATCTCAGGTTGATAAGATCTTAAAACCTAGAATTCCAATTTTAAATCAAGAGGTAAAGAGAATGTAAAAACCATGAGGTAATGATGAACCTGTCTAAAACCTTGATATGATTTCCCTTAGAGAAGTGTGCTTAGTATTAGGCTTCACACTGAAGGAAGGTTGCTGAGGCTTTAGATTAATTTGGTTATTTCCTGGTATAAAGCACTACAAATGCAAAGAAAGCTTTGAAAAGTTGGGGCCTGTCTCATTAGAACCATCTAGATTATGGGACAAAACAATGGTATTTAAAATGTGGAAGTATGGGCCAGGGCATATAGGAGCAGAATGTTAAGGTATGTATTAGTTAAAGCAGCTAGGATGAATGCCAAGAGATATATGTAAGATTTAAAACTAAATGTAAGATTTAAAATGGAGAGCAAGAGAATTGTGAGGCTTTGGGATTTACTTTCCTGAGTTAGTGGGTAAGGTTGTGTCAAAATTCAAGATTAAATAAAATAGGTGGATGACAGAAAGAGGGGAGTAATGGAATTTGGGCACCTGATCTATAAGTATTAGTAAGACAGCTTGCTTGTGTTGCAGATGATCATCAGTGCAGGCTCTTTGAGCTGAATGGTTGGTTTCTATACATTGCTATATAAATATCTTCAGTGGTACCGGTCGTCGTTTTTTTTAAAAGCACGCTTTGATTTGCAAATGATTATCATCAACTTGGCACATGGAAGTTGTACTTACATTTTTTTATTGATTTACATAAGAAAATGTGACATAATCCAGAGATCATTAACAAAATCCATGTTTTAATTTTTTTTTTATTCGTTCATGGGATGTGGGCATCGCCGGCTAGGCCAGCGTTTATTGCCGATCCCTAACTTCCCTTGAGAAAGTGGTATGCCCTCTTGAACCGCTGCAGTCCATGTGTTGTAGGAACACCAACAGTGCTGTTAGGAAGGGAGTTCCAGGATTTTCACCCACCAACAGTAAAGGAGCAGCGATATGGTTCCAAGGTGTATGACTTGGGGGGCAACTTGCAGGTGGTGGTGTTCCCATGCATCTGCTGCCCTTGTCCTTCTAAGTGGTAGAATATGTGGGTCTGGAACCTTAAACTGAACTGAGCGTTAAAAAGACAAGTATATGAGGGAGAGATAAGGGAATAGAGGGTTACTATGATTGATTTGGTTGAGGAAAGCTGGGAGGAGGCTTGAGTAGAGCATAAACATCAGCATGAACTGGTCGGGCCGAATGGCCTCCTTCTGTGCCGTATATCCTATATATATTGTTCCCCTATTATTTATACTTTGCTGTCCCTGTCAGCTTGTTAAAATGTAATCTATAATACTTAGCTTGTGGTCCTCAGTGCACTTTTTGAATTAGCCTAATTAATTAACTCTTAATTCAAAGTTGCTCAGTTCAAATTGGCCAAAAAGCTACATTAAGTGAGCAGGAATAGATTTTGCCCTTTTATGATTCCATCCCTTATTCTACAATATGTTGCACTAAATTAAATTTGCATATGAAAAGAACAGCCTCCAGTGCCCACTTTCTTGATTTAATGGTGTAATATTCTCCTTAATTGCCAAAGAAATACATGGAATTAAAAGATAGGTGTTTCCCACTATTATTTGCATGGTCTACTTCAGTGTAGTACAAGATCACTTCAGTAAATTGCAAAAGTGCCTAATAACCTAATGTGTTAGTTACATCACCACCGTACATGAACAGATAATCTGACCCATTGGTGCAATTACAATTCCTTGAGATAAAAGAATGTATTTGGCCTGAAGTCTACCAGTCTAGTAAAGTTCTCCTTCAAAATCTTGAATTTAAAATTCAGGGACCCTTCTTTATATCTGATACTTAATATTGAATGGGTGATTATTAATGTAAATTTTTACTAGTCGTTTTTTTGATTTCTGCAGAGATAGCACTTAGCCCAAATAACCATGAGGTTCATATTTATAAGAAAAGTGGAAACCAGTGGATCAAGAATCACGAACTGAAGGAGCATAATGGTCGAATAACAGGTACAGTAGAAGCTTGAATGCTTCTGGTTCTAGATATTAATACTCCAAATTTATTTGAAGAATTGAGAGCAGCACCAAACAGCAAAGTTATTGCTACTTTTTGACATTCCACATCAAAATGCAAGTTTCTTGAGTCTTATAGCATTTTCATTCAAAGGTGCTACTAAATATCAACCTTAATAAAGGCAGTGACCATGTAATGTTTTTCCTACTGTATTGATTTTAAAGAAGACTTCTTAAGATCATTAATCTAAAAGTCAAAACAAAATACTGCAGATGGTGGAAATCTGAAATAAAAACAGAAAATGCTGGAAAAACTCAGCAGGTCTGACAGCATTTATGGAGAGAGAAACAGATCCTTCTGGTCATACAGCCTAGAAACATTAACTCTGTTTCTCACTCCACAAATCCTGTCAGACCTGCTGAGCTTTTCCAGCATTTTCTGTTTTTATTAAGCTAAAAATCAAGCAGATTTTCAAACTCTTTCTTTTTTATTTTAATTGTTTCAAATGATGAAAGAGGGTTCTAGTGTTCTTCTCCAGAAGCCAGCTGATGAAGGATGGAACAGGAGCCAATATTTACACACTTTATATCTATTTACAGAGTTATGCATTACAAGCCATATACCTCCTAACCCAACCACTACAGTTTCAATCTGTGTCTATTTATAGAAAACATAGGAAATAGGAGCAGTAGGCCATTCAGCCCCTTGAGACTGCTCTGCCATTCAACCAAATCGTTGCTGATCTTCTACCTCATTGCATTTTCCTGCATATCCGTTGATGCCTCTAATATTTAAAATTCTGTCAGTCTCTGTCTTGAACATACTCAATGACTGAACCTCCGCAGCCCTCTTGAGTAGAGAATTCCTAAGATTCACCACCCTCTGAGTGAAGAGATTCCTCCTCATCTCAGTCCTAATTGGCCTACCCCTTATTCTGAGACTATGTCCCTTGGTTCTAGACCCCGCCAGCCAGGAGAAACATCTTTCCTGCATCTACCCTGTTGAGCCCTATAAGATTTTTATATGTTCAAATGAGTTCACCTCTCATTTTTTATTTTCTCATTCAAATAAATTATCAGTTCATCCCCACCACATGCATGCATTTAAACACAATATACATTTAACATTAGGAGAGTGGCAGAAAGTCAAGTTTATGTCCATGCTTTCACCAAATTAGCCCACAATTTGAGTTTTTCCTCAATGTAATACTGAGTAGCATTTCCCTGTGTTATAGAAATTTAAGCAGTTGAGCTGAGTGGAGGGGAGGTATAAACTTCTATTCGTGAAACAAAAGGCAGAAAATAATCGGTTCTATGCACCACCCTGTTCTGTCCTGGTGATATTCCAAGTTGATAAGATTTACTCTTCATATTGAAAATATAAAGTTAGAATGAGGATGCAGATCAGGGAACTGTTATGGCACAGCCAGTGGTAAATGCTGAGTTGTTCAAATCCCAAAGGGAAACTTGAAATAACTGCCACAACTTGTTTTGCAATTTGTATAAATTTTGATATTCGTGTCCTGAATTCAGTAGTAATAAGACCACCAAGTCTTAAAGGTTTTTACAAAACTAGGTTGAACGTTTATTAATAGAAGAAATGACTTTAAATACATATATAGAGCTACTAATAACCCCCAGTCACACTTTTGTTAAGGCAACAGTAAGACGTAAAGATTTTAAAAGACACAGGCAAAGAAACATGTTACCCTGAACAAGTCGACTTCTGAAAAGTTTTCTTAACTTCAGTCCTTTGAGGCATAGATGCCGAAGGCTTTTTTACACACTTGTAAGATCTTAAAAATGCTTTCCCTTACACACAGCTCTTGCTCCTTCTTTATACATATCTTTCTCTTTGAATACAGATACCCATTGTTTCACTATGTCTTTGGACTTTATCTCCCTGATATTAAAACCCTCTCATAGCACTAAGTTTTACCAGTAATCTTTGGGAAAAATAAACACCGCTTCTAAACTTCACCTGGCTAAGTGCCACATTTCACCCATCCTTTGAAAACGATCCAGTCTGGTTCATTTCAAAATGCAAATGTTCCATTGACACCTATGTTTCTAAACTTCCCCATGTTTATCTAATTAACATTTCAAACCTAACCTCTCCTCTTAGATCAAAGCACCCAGACTAGCTGCCTCTAATTCAATTAAATCTCTCTCTTTCTCACACACACGCACACACACACACACATATATAGATGCATCCCACTATTACTCTATTTTACAATAAATTCCAATAACGTTGAAATTTATTATATCTTCTTGACAGATGCTCCTGTTTGCAGTGTGAATGATTTTTTAAATTGCTGAAGTACCTTGTCTCAATGATTATATTCGAACCATTGTTGCTTATTTAGCTCTTCCCTTGAATAGCTTGCTTGAAAAGTCCATTTTGGAGCTGCATGTGAGAATCAGGAGAAGTAATAACTACAACAGCTGTATTTCCTCCAGGGCAAATTTCTGTTGTGCACTTTCTGCTGACATGCCAGCTTTTATCTTTGTTTTTTAAACTCTTCCTCAAGTCACTTATCACTGCACTCAAATTCCCAAATATCTTGCCTTTGGCCTTCCATTCATCATGACAGCTACTGATGTGCTAAATCTCACTCACTCATGCCTTTGATGCCCTTGTCCACACTAGAAGTATCCTCTGCCTCTCACCCACTCCTCTGTCTTCCTCTCTCCCCTGTCTCCATAATTATTCCCCTTGTATACCCCTCATCTTTGCTCCTTTGAGTCCAAGAGATGCAGACTTTAACATCTTTGAACAATTGGTTTAACCACTCTTGGCCAGATTTGGCTAGACCACTTAAAGCATTATCAGACAATGCCCTCTGTCACTAAAACTGTTCACTATTCAAAGATCAATGAATGGAAAGATGAGCTGAGGTAGTGGTGAAGCTGGGCAATACTAAGCAGGTGCAAGTATGCACCAGTGATTGTATGGATATGTGGACACCTCATCTGTCTCTGATTTATCAATGTTTGTCTAACATCCAATATTGGATGAGCAGAAATGTCCTCTAATTATTGTTAAGACAAAAGCCTATTGTCTTTGGTCCTTGTTTAAGCTGAACAAAACATTCAGAACCTCAGATTTGGGATTGATCCCCAAGTTGAGTTTCCGACCACATATCCATACTGTCACCAAAGCTGCCCACTTCACCTCCATAACATTGCTCAACTCTGACCTTCCCTTGGCCCACCTACTGAAACACTCATCCATGTCTTTGTTACCTATAGACTTGACTATTCTAATGATTCTCTGGGCGGCCTCCCATCTTCCACCCTACATAGACTTGTGCTCATCCAAAGCTTTGTTGCCTGCATCTTAACTCACTCCAAATCTCATTCCCCCATCACCCCTTTGCTTGCTATCCTTCGCAAGCTCCTGATGTAACACTGCCTAATTTTAAAACCCTCATCCTTGTTTTCTGATCCCTCTATGGTGTCACCTGTCTGTGTAACATCCCCCTGCCTTACAACCTTCCAAGATCTCTGCACTCCAATTGTGGACTGTTGCACATTCTCAATTTTCATTGCACCACCATTGTCACCTGTGCTTTCAGTTATCTGGGCCATAAGCTCTGGAATTCCCTCCTGAGATCTCTCCACCTCTCTACCTCTCTCTTTTAAGATGTTCCTAAAAGCCTACCTTTTTGATCAATTTTTAGGTCATCTTTCCTGATTTCTGCCTTAGTGGCTTAATGTTAAAAATGTCTTTTTTTTACTAATATTGCCTTGGGATGTTTTACTGTGATAAATGTGCTTATTTAAATGAGTTGTTACTATAACTGGGCTTTATGATTGGAAAATCTTCATTATGCATGCCTAAGACAAAAGTGTTCACCAGATGTGTTTTAGTGACAGCACATTAACCTTAGTTCTGCTCTTTTGGGCTCATTGATATCCAATTTGCCATATGCCATTTGCATTGCTCATCTATGTAAATCATTCAAAATTAAATTGGAAAAACCAAATCTGTGTTCTTTTCAAGTACTGAAATTGGATGTTTCTATTTTTAAAGTGTATCCCAGGCTCAATTACAAACGTTACTGGAAGATAGATGATCTTTGAGGCTTACCTACAAGATTACATGCTAAACACTAACATTTATTGTTTAACAAGTTAAGCAGATCATTAATCAGCTAATCATTTTCTCTGAGAGTATTTGGGTCTGATCAGAGGTTTACTGTTGTCAGACAAAAAGTAATAACCAAACTAAAAATTCTTCAGTATAGTATGTAGGTTTTGGCTAATGGACAATTAAATCAGTTGCAAAGCCTTAGTGGCTTAATGTTAAAAATGTCCTTTTTTATTAATGTTGCTCTTGTTAAGTGCCTTGGGATGTTTTGCTGTAAAAAATGTGCTTATTTAACTGAGTTGTTACTGTAACTGGACTTTATGACTGGAAAATCTTCATTATGCATGTCTGAGACAAAAGTGAAATTGAGGTGAAATCTCAACATTAGGGATGTTAGGGACATGTTGGTAATTAATAGAAACTGGGTCATTGAAAAATTTATTTATTCTTTCATGGGATGTGGGTGTTGCTGGCAAGGCTAGCATTTGTTACCGACCCCTAATTATCCTTGCTCGGCCATTGTCAAGAGTCAAGCATGTTGCTGTGGTCCTGGAGTCACACGTAGGCCAGACCAGGTAAGGATGACAGATTTCCTTCCCTAAAGAACATAGTGAACCAGATAGGTTTTTTACTATAATGGATGATGATTGTCATGGTCAATCCCAGATTCATTAACTTAATTTCAATTCCATAAGCTGCCATGGTGGGATTTGAACCCATGCCCCCAGAGCATTAGCCTCTGGATTACTAGCCAAGTAACGTTACCACTATGCCACCATCTCTCTAACTGAGCTCATTAACTGGTTTAGCAGTAATTTATTGAGTGTACATTGTTATTGTAAGTTATAGAATCATAGAATGGTTACAGCATAGAAGGAGGCCAGTTGGCCCATCAGCCATCACGTCTATGCTGCCCCTCTGAAGGATCAATTCACCTAATGCCACTCCCCTGCCTTTTCCCCTTAACCCTGCACAATCGTCCTCTTCAGACAATGATCCAATTCCCTTTTGAAAGCCTCAATTGACCCTGCCTCCTCCACACTCCCAGGCAGTTCATTCCAGAGATCCTAACCACTCTGCTATGTGAATGAGCAGGTACTTTGCAAGCATCTAATTCATAGAACATAGCATTTTTTGATATTGATTGTGCTAGAGGAACCAGATAGGAAGAATATTTCAGGCTTGCTAAACTCTTTTACCTTGATTTTTTTTTTAACCATGTAATTTATATCAAATCTACATTCAGTCATGATACACGCAAGTACGTGCGCACGCACATGTACAATAAGAGTTTTTGTTTAATATGAACGGATAGGGAAAATTACGTTAGAATGCTTGTGTCTCCTCTTGGCTTGAAAGCATGATTGGCATGTCACCTGGTTGTATTTTCTGTATGATAAATGAAGTAACTTGAGCCAATAAGCATTGTAGAATCTTTGGACATAGCATCTCTGAAACACAAACGTAGTGATGTAGAGCAAAAAATAATTAAACTTGTTATAATTAGTGGCTAGTTCTAATACGCATCCTTTAAATTAGACTTGGATAGATGTTACCACCATGACCATTATTTTTGATTAACCAGCAAAGGTTAGGTTATTTATAATTGAAATGTTAAAGTCAAGAGCTACCTGTTTTGGCTGGGTGTTTTTTTGACATTTGAAAGCAAAGAAATGTAGCAGCATGAATAAGATTTACTTTCTCTGTGCTTTTATGGCATGTTTTGGTTGTTGGATTCCTAAACAGTTTAAACTAATTGATTGCTATATTATCTGTACAGGCATTGATTGGGCTCCCCAGAGTGATCGCATTGTAACCTGTGGCGCTGACCGTAATGCTTACGTGTGGAGTCAGAAAGACGGTGTGTGGAAGCCAACGTTGGTCATTCTAAGAATTAACCGCGCTGCAACGTTTGTGAAGTGGTCTCCTCAGGAAAATAAGTTTGCTGTAGGTAGTGGTGCTCGGCTGATCTCAGTGTGCTACTTTGAAGGAGAAAATGATTGGTGAGTGAGTATTTGATCAAATCAAGAGTGCAGACAGAATTAAGTGCCTTCCAAGGAATTTGGGTTTTCAGCAATTGGCACTGTTTTGTTAGATGTTTATGATCTATTTCCTGTAGTCAGATGTACAATAGCTATGCGAACATTGCTTTTATTGTAAAATTATATATGATTGTTGATTAATGAGCTGTATCAACAAATAAATGCTTGAGAACAAATGCATTATAGTTTTGAAAGCACAATAGATAGGAGCAAGAGTAGGCCATATAGCCCTCAAGCAGGCTCCGTCATTTAATAATATCATGGCTGATCTTGACCTTAAATTTTATTCAAATTTAGCATCCTCAATATACTCAATGACTGAACATCCACAGCTCTCTGATGTAGAGACTTCTAAAGACACTCAAACTTTTGAGTGAAGAAATTTCTCATCTCAGTCCTAAATGGCCGTCCCCTTATCTGAGACTATGACCCCCTAACTGTAGACTTTAGCTAAGAGAAACAGTCTCTCAACATCTATCCTGTCAAACCCACTCAAAAGGTTGTTTCAGTGAGATTACTTCACGTTCTTCAAAACCACAAGAATATCAGCCCATTTTACTTGATCTCTCCTATAGGACCACCCTTTTGTCCCAAGAATCAATCTACTGAGCCATCATTGCACCCCCTGAGGCAGGTATATCCTTCTTTAGGTATGAAGACTAAAGCATTATTTCAAAGCGCTGTACAATTGCATCAAGACTATTTAATCTTGTACTGTAATCCCCTTGAAATAAAGACTGACATCTTATTTACCTTCCTAATTGCTAGCTATACCTGTGTGTTAACTTGGGTATCCATGTACTGGAAACACAAAATTCCTCTATGTAATAGTTTCTCATCATTTAAAAAATAATCTTTTTCTATCCTTTTTACCTTGCATTTCCCTGCATTATGTTCATCTGCCATCTTCTTTTCCATTTACTGGGTCTACTTATCTATCCCTTTGCAGACTGTCCTCTTTACAGCTTACTTTTCTTCCAAGCTTTGTATCTCAGCAAACTTAGGTGCATTACACTCAGTTCCCTCATCTGAGTCATTAATATAAATGGTAAATAACTTGGTTTGAAACTATGCCTGGATTCTTAATACATTTTGTTCATTTAGACTGAATCAGTGTTAAGTAATTATTCATTCATAATATTTGCAAATGCTGGGACTTGAATGCAGAACAAGGCTTGACAATACTCAGGGACTGTTTAACATATAAACAGATGGAAGGAAATTGAAGAATTTTTTCTTTCTTTAAGTCATTATGGACAAGCTACAGTGTGCACTTTCAGTAATTATTCAGGTCATCATCTGCAGAAGATAGGTGACATTGTTTCAATGGCAAAAGTATTTTTAGCTGTGGAGTTATTTTAGCCTTTTTAATTTGTTCAGGATGGTTTTAACTTCCAGCTGATGCGAGAAAGACATTTTAAACTGCTTAAATATTTTTCCTTAGTAGCTTTTAAAATATGTACTTTTTATTCAGCATCTTGAGGGTAGAAGCGGACACTAGAATAGAAGGATCTCTAAATAGAATATCAGTTTTCAGAGACTGTTGGTTAAAATGTTTTGTTTTGTGGTATTTTCCAACCTTTGCCCTAAACGTTCAGCTCATCTGCTGAATGTGTTAACTCCTTGCTTGCTCGTTTCATAGGAGTCCTCCACTACTAAATTCTGCATATAAAAATATAAATAGTGAGTGTTGGCTAAATATTCAACCACAGACCGCATCACAGCTAAGCCACACCTTCATTCACATCGTGTCCCTTGCAGCAGAAACTGGTAGATAGATATCCAGTGTCTCTGCTTACCAAAACATGGGCACTGTGGACAATTGTTGCTCTACTGATAATCTGTGCCAGTTAGCAGAGTGCTGAGTGTCAAATATGGGACCTTCCTGGTTTGTGCAGTTCAGCTACTCTCTGCCTTAACTAGCTGAGCCATCTTAAGAAGTGTTAATCAATAAGGAAGTACAAGAATGGAAAAGATGCTGTAGTCTATTTTCCTGACCCTTGAATACTTCTCAATCATACATTCCCTTAAAATATCTATCCAATTCCTCCTGAAAAGGTTCCATGCTCCCTTCCTCCCAGGGCAATCTTAAGCCTCTTAAGCAAACGCCCCAGTTCTGGAATTTGTGACAATCTCAAATGTATTATTGGGGTTTGAGTTCTTTAATGCTTTAAGAATGCTTCAATAGTATCACCATAGAAACGTGCCTTCTGCATAGTATCCCAAGTTTTTCCATTTTTCCTCATGAATCCTGTGCCTTAAAATATCAATTTGGTTACACTTTTCTGAGCTGCCTCCAATCCTGGATATCCTTGCTGTAGTAAAGCACTTGGAATTATACCATTTTTCAGGTATAGCCAGTGTAGTTGCTTGTACACGTTTGATTTTTTTTATCTATTATCTCTTGGTTTTTGCCTAAATGTTTGGTTAGCTTTTCTTACTGCTGGCAAACACTACTATCGATTGCAATGAGTTGTCCATTAACGCTTTTAGGTCTGTTATGTCCTGTAGCTTAGAAGCATTTAGTTTCAAACTATGCCATTTGTTCCCCTTCTCTTATCAGCTCATCATCTAAACCTATACAGATCCCTTTGTGTTCGCTTTACTTCTGCAATTGTGTGAATCTCCTCTCCAAATTTAGCATCATCTGCAAGCAGATCTTTCCATTAACAGTTTGGTAAACCTTTGGTTAACTTGCAGTATGTAAATTGTGCTGCTGCATTGCATTGTGATGGAATGCAGGTTTATGTCTACAATTCATACAGCTGCAATTTTCTTGTCTAAACCTTCAGAGGGAGATGCTGAACTCAGACCGATGCTTTCCTCCTTGAGGGTAAAATGGAAAATTAAAGTTAAATTAATCTGTGAGGCTCTTGTGTATCTAATACACACCATTTGCACAGCATTTGCTAAAGCCTGGGAACTGAGCCCATCTGCCTTCTTGCTCATGAAATGATGCACTCCAAAACAGTGAAGGTGTGGAACAGGGAGAGATCTTTGAATGGAAGTTTCAAGATCATAAATCTCACTTTAGGTGAAATTTATATTTTGTGTATTTATGAAAGAGCGCACTTGTTAAGCTTTAACATAATTAGCTGTAGTTCTCTGTTTTAGGTGGGTGAGTAAACACATCAAGAAGCCAATTCGTTCTACTATCCTTAGCCTTGACTGGCATCCCAATAATGTCTTACTGGCAGCAGGCTCATGTGACTTCAAATGCAGGTGAGAGGCACTGCAGCTTCTGTTTGAGGTTTTTATGTAATTTACAGATACTGGTTTTGGTCATCCTGTACCACATCAAAATTAATTTCATACAGCTTCCTATCAATTTTGAAGAAACATATGCATAGTTTCTTCAAAAAGTTTTGAATGTGGATAGTAGCAATTCAGTTTAAGGATTCAGATTATGTCTTAAACTCCTGGAGTGAAGTTCTGATTATTGTAGTCATTAAAATTCTAGTGTAGGAGAAAAAGGTCATTCAAATGCTGGAAACCTGTTTGCCCTTTTCTAATCCGTGGCCCCTATGAATGATTGTAATAATACTACCATCACCCTACCTGTGGCTTGTGCTGCAGGTTGTTCTCACCACAACTGTTTGCTATCATCCCATTTTAGTTTTCTTTTCCTGTATTTTATGCCCATATTTCAATTCTCTATCTAATTCCTTCTTAAATATAATGATTGCTTGTTTCAATAACCACTTTTGATACAAAGAATATCTTTCTGATCTCCCCAGTTTTTCTTTGTATTAATTCCATTTATACTTTCAGTACCAACTCATCAGAGAAAATAAATCTTCCTACTCACTCTTCAAACCCTTTCAATTTTTAGAAGCATTTCTATTAGATCCCTTTAAACTTCTGTGCTCCAGTGAATACAGCCTTTGTCACCAAACTATATCATTTGATTCCTATTATAATTTCAGTGAACCTACTTTGCTACTTTTCTATGGCTTGACGAGCTTCCTCTAACAGCATGCCCAAACTGTGGCATAAACAGTAACTTCTCCCAATTCACCAACTCTTAGCTATATATTCAGTGCTGCTGGAGATAGCACCAAAAATCACATTTGTTTTGTTCTTTTTGCCCTATGATCCTGTATCCATAAATCTCCTCTTCCCTCAATCCATTAAGAATCTTACAGTTCTGATCTTTGATATTACCCCAAAATGTACTTCACATTGTTCTCCATATAATTTTCCACATAACCGTACACTGCCTAAGGCTTCATGTAATCTCCTGCATTATGCCTGAGAGAGAGCTATCTGAACTCTGAAGTTGAGATACTGATCTAAGCTCTTCATTTTGAGTGATTTTCTTGCTATACTGTATATTACTGTGGAAGATTTCCAATGTTTGAAGATTAAGTAGGCCACAACAAACAAAGGGTGCTTTCAATTTTATCACCTGACAATTACCTTTAATGTTACCGTTTATTTGGAAGTACAGTAGATTGAAAAGTATTATTTCATGGCGAATTGAGCATTAGAATTTAATGAACTGAACATTTCTCATGAAAGAGCATGATATAAAAGTTAACAACAAAGCAAAATACTAGATGCTTAAAATCTGAAATGAAAATAAAAAATGCTAGAAATGCTCAACTGCATCTATGGAGAGAGAGAGAGAGAAAAACAGGGTTAATGTTTCAGGTCGGTGACCTTATGCTAATACTCAAAAAAAAAAGTTAGAGGTAACTGGTTAAAAACCAATGCAGAGGCAGGGAAAGGTATGAAGGAGAGGAAAGAACATGCTTGTCATTGGATGTGGTGGGGAGGCAGAAGTGATTTAAATGACGAAATGGAATGGTGCAAGACAAAGGAGCTGGTAATGGGACAAATGAAGAAACAAAAGAGCCGAGAGGAAGCGTAAATGGGAAAAGCAAAATCATCACCAGTAGCTGCCGTCCAAACTGTTAGTGCTCGCGTTGTGTTAGTGCTGTTTCCTACTCTCACCTTGAATTGAAAATTTCATCAGCTTTGCTTTCAATTTGCACCCTTTCAAATGCACATAGCCCATCTCTGACGCTTCCCTTCCTCGGCTTCTTTGTCTCCATTTGTGGGGATAGGCTATCGGTTAATAATCAACATAAGCTGACAGGCTCCCACCATTACCTTGACTGCTTCCTTCTACCTTCTATTCCATTCTCCTAGTATCTCAGTATCCGTCACATCTGTTCCGACAATGCCACCTTCCGTAAAAGTGCTTCTGATAAGTCTTTCTTTTCCTTAACTGAGGATTCCCACTCCATCCCCTGTGGTTGACAGCCCTCAATAGTGTCCATCCCATTTTCCCCACTTTGCTCTCACCTCTTCCCCTCTGTTCCAGAACCAGAGCAGGGTTCTGCTTTTACATAGCGCCATGCATTTTATGTAATTCTGAAACAGGCTGTTTGGCCCAACTGGTCCAAGTCATAATTTATGTTCAATGCAAGCTGCCTCCCATCCCTCTTCATTTAACTCAATCTGCACAAACTTCTATTGCTGTCCCTCACATTTTGAACTAGCATATAGGAACACTGCTGGTCAGCTGATTTCTTGTAAGGCCAATTGTAGGTATCAGCTACTGATGATATTCAAGATGAAATTTATAATGACATAGAATTTACAGCACAGAATCAGGCAGTTTGGTCTCACTGGTCTATGTCAGGCTTGATCCTCCATGCAAACCCCCTCTTACTCCACTCATCTCACCTTGTCCCCTCATGGTCCTCTATTTGCTTCTTCTTCATGGATGAATCAAACTCCATCTTAAATGCAGATGGGGAGATTTAAAGAGTGAAATCCGGAGATTTAGCGCCTAGGAAGCTGATAACACTGCCATCATGGTAGAGCAATTAAAATCAGGATGCTTAAGTGATTTGAATAGAGGAATGCTGATATTTCGGAGGATTGTGGGCTGCAGCAGATTACAGAAGTAGGAAGGGGCAAGGCCATGGAGGGATTTGAAAACGATTTTAAAATCGAGGCATTGCTCAACTGAGAGCCTGTGTAGGTCAGCAAGCCGAGGAATGATGGGTAGACAGGATTTGGGCAGCAAAGTTTTTGATGACAAATTTACAGAGGGTAGAATGTGGGAGGCCAATCAGGAGTGTATTAGAATAGTCAAGTAACAGGCATGATCAACTGCGCAAATATGTGAACGAAAGTTTGTTTTGGGGTCAAATATAACACCAAGGTTGAGAACAGTCTGGTTCAACCTCAGGCAATTGACAGAAAGAGGGAGAGATGGAGTTGATGGCGAGGGAGCAAAGTTTGTGGCGGGGACCGAAGACAGTGGCTGCAGTCTTAATATTTAATTGAGGAAATTTCTGCTCATCCAGTAATATGGAGTTGGGGCAGTGTCAAGGGAGGTGGTGGGGAGGGAGATCTGGGGGCGTCAGTGTACATATGGAGACAGAAATTGTGGTTTGGGTGATGTCGCCAATGGGCAGCATTAGATGAGAAATAGGATGGGTCCAAGAATTGGTCTTCAGGGCACACCAGAAATAACTACATGAATAGGAAGAGAAGCCGGTGATGATGGTTCTCTAGCTATGATTAGGTAGGTAAGAACGGAACCAGGCAAGTGCAGTCCCACTCAGCTGGATGACAGTGAAGAGAATTTGGAGGAAGATGGTGTGATCAACTGTGTTGAAGACAGCAGATTGGTTGAGGTCAAGGAGGGTTAGTTTCTCTTTATTGCATTCAGAAAGAATGTCATTTGTGACTTTGATAAGAGAAGTTTTGAGTACTATGGCAGGGGCAGAAAGCTGATTGGAGGGAATCAAACATGGAGCTTCGGGAAAGTTGGGATCAGATTTTGCGGGGTGGGACGGTGATGACAATGTGTTCAGGGATAAGGTTAAATTATAGAAAAATGCTTGGGTAGTGTTAGCAAGTTAACTCAAGCATTTCTGTCCTACACCAAATACTTTGTAATACTTTGTAATGCTTTGTGATGCCATGTTATCTTATATTTGACCATGCAAAATGTCATAAACCCTCCTTCAGCATATTGTTCTGACAGTTCAATTTCTATTTTCTTTAGAGTTTTCTCTGCTTACATCAAAGAAGTAGACACAAAGCCTTCTGCCACACCCTGGGGTTCCAAAATGCCTTTCGGACAAGTGATGGCAGAGTTTGGGGGTGCCGGTAGTGGTGGTTGGGTCCACAGTGTTTCTTTCTCTGCCACAGGAAACCGCCTGGCATGGGTCAGCCACGACAGCACTATATCTGTTGTTGACGCTGGTAAAAATATGACGTAAGTGCCATTCCTTCTCTTAATTTCAGGTGAAAGTAGGACCATGCTAGCCTCAAATTTAAAATCATTGAAGAGAAACATAGGAGGATGGGTTTTGAATCTAAGCATATTTGTGAATCACCACTGTTCTGATGTTTTTATTTCAAACTTACAGAGCAATTTTGATACTTTGATTTTTGGAAATATCTACTGTAACCATTGTATTGTGAAATGTTGATCTTTGGTATCCTTAGTAGTGGTGTTTCATTTTCACTTGCAAATTAAGGTTAGGTTGTGTGTTTATTGTGGGATTCAAATACATTCAAATTTGGTGTTTGACATTTGGACTATCACAAATCAGTTAAGCAGAGGTGAAGAGACAATTTGTGTTTGTACAAAGTAAATTCATATCAGTTGCACTGCTCACTTTGAACATAGTGAGCAGTCGACTCATGTTCCTATGTTTCTGTGTAAAGTGTTGGGATTTCTTTTGTATTGAGTTGTTGCATTTGCATAGTGCTTTCCTGTGTAATGCATGTTCATCCCACATGGTGTCAGTAGGATGCTATGTAAACTTGTACATCTAACAGTGGGAGGAAAATGTCGGCTAGTAGTCTTGATCAAAACAATCCCTGATTTTATAGAAAGTACATTATATTGTTGCTAGACATAAATTCTTAAAAGCAATTTTATTTTTATCTTTAGTCCCTTAAGTAGGTTCTTCTTTCATTCTAGGCTGTTCCTAGGGTGTCTATTATGAAATATCAACCATAAATCCAAGATTTATTCTCTTGCAAGCAGCAGTTGGTGCAGCTTCAGGCCAGAGTGAGGAAAATTTAGAAAATCTTGCTGCAGGCTAGGAAATTGACATCCCAGTCTTAGCATTGATTCCAGTGAAATCTTGCATTCCATCATGCTTGTAATGGAGCCACTCCCTATAATTGACATCACTTGAGCAGTTGGACAGGGAATAAGATCCTACTCGAGAGTCTCCTTGGGGCAATGGTGATGATTAAAATATAAGTCAAAGTATTTCACAGGAATATAATTTTCTTCAATACGAGCAAGGAGTACTTGAATAAAATGTACTCTTCCCATACCTTCGCTCCCTGTAAGCTATGGCCGTGCTTATTACGAAGACAAAAAAAAAGGACATTAGCAATTTCTCACTGTGGTTGGATAGTTCAGTTTAGTTCAACACTGAAGTGTAAGAAATAGCAATTTGATTAGTGACTAGATATTTTGTTCTATTTTCCCAGGCTAGTACAACTGTATAGACCAGAAGGAGCCTGATCTGTCTTGCGTTATCTAATCTCAGCTGACACAGTGGTTTAACTCTCTACAATTGTCTTCAGTCACTCTTGGTTAGAGACAGGGGAAAAGTTAGCCAGCACTTCTCCTGAACACATTCAGTGATGTCAACTGGAAAGTGTGTATGTGTGAATGCCTAGTCGAAAACAGAATGGTGCTTTACGACACTTTCCACAGTTGAACAGTCTGCCAGCACCTACTGTCTAGCTGCATTCGTATCAGAGAGCTGGCCTGCAAACTATTATAATAAGGACCTGCTCTGTCAGGAGAAAATTGGTCAAACAATTTTGACTAAATTTGTGTCAATTCTACCTACAACTGTAGGAATTCTACCTTTTAAAAGGGAAATAGGTGAATAAATAGTGGCTAAGAATGCTTAAAAGATAAGTGGTTAGAATTAAAGTGCAATCTTTCTTTATAGGGTTTCTCAAACGAAGACCGAATTTCTCCCTCTGTTGAGTGTGATTTTTGTCTCTGAGAATAACATAGTGGCAGCAGTGAGTACAACCTAGTTTCATGTTACAAAAGTCTATGAGAATGACTCGAGCTTCTGTATTGTATAGTCCACAGTTGCTATTAAATGTCTTAAATGTAGTGTTTGCCACTATGTGGCAGAATGCCACTCATTGGATCCTCACTCGTACTTTGATATTTTAGAACCAATCTAGCATGGGTAAGTCAAAGAAAAGTTGGATCCCTTGGGATATACTGTACAACTCATCACTGGGCCCTGGACCAGGTAGAAAGGAGGAGGAATAAGAGAAGAGAGACTCAGCCTTGTGTGTTGTTCAATGGCCTCTGTTAGGAAAAGCACCTATCAAATGGGGCAGGTTTGCACTTAGCCAGGATTTCACCCTCTAGCAACTAGTCTGCTGGCAGTTTGTGCCTAAGCTTCCATATTACTAATGGCAACCAGAGGGCTCAGCCACTTGAGATATCTTACTCCCGGAGGGGTGAAAGTCTTCAGGACTAAAGGTGAGGAAACTGAGGGAGCGAAGGAGGTAAAGGATTCTGATCCCACTAGCAGTACTGCTTCCTGATGCTCTGTTTAAATTAACACTGTTAAAAACTCATCTCAGTATTAATGTTTAAGTGTGTAATAGGTTGGTAATGCTATTTTTAATAAGATTCCACTTACTGAACACTGATTAGAAGTAGATTTGTATGGTAGTATAGAGGATCTGGTTTTTGATTCTAAAATTGTGCACATTTATCAGTATTTATCCATGATAAACATTAAACTGGATAGCCTGTTCTACAGCTTTCTGTGTATCTGTAGGGCCATGATTGCTGTCCGATGCTGTTCATGTATGATGATCGTGGTTCTTTGACCTACATCTCCAAGCTAGACATTCCAAAGCAGAGCATTCAGCGCAACATGTCTGCCATGCAGCGCTTCCACAATCTGGATAGAAGGGCAACCACAGAAGATCGAAATACCACACTCGAGACTCTCCACCAGAACAGTATCACGTAAGTTTGAGACAGTCAAGGCTAGCAGTTTTTCAGCCAAACTACCTTGGGGCCCCATTTACGTGTACTATTTCGTTAGACTTGAGTGTTTATATTGCTTGTCAAAATTCATCTAATTGGAATAGTTAGGTATTTTATGCATCAGGAATGTTTTCCAAATCCAAAATCACAGTTGATGAGTTCCTATTCTTAGCTGCTTGTCAGTTAGATCACCCCGTCTCAGTCATGTTGAGCTTCACCTGTTCACCTGTTCTCATTACCACCCCAATTTGCAGGAACCCATGAGATGGCAACAAGCAAAATACATCATCATTCTCATTTACCTACAAGTGGAACTGGTACCTAGCAATCAGGAACATCATTGGAATCAAAAACAGAAATAGAAATACCTGGAAAAACGCAGCAGGTCTGGCAGCATCGGCGGAGGAGAGCACAGTTGACGTTTCGAGTCCTAGGGTCATGAGGACTCAACGTCAACTGTGCCCTCCTCCGCCGATGCTGCCAGACCTGCTGAGTTTTTCCAGGTATTTCTGTTTTTGTTTTGGATTTCCAGCATCCGCAGTTTTTTGCTTTTACATCATTGGAATTACTTGTTTTGAAATGTCATTGCTTAAACCTTTTTATCTGTCAGTTTGTTAGAGGTGGTGTGTGTTGTGATGGGAAGACAAATGGGGAAATTGCAGAAATTTGAAGGGACGAAGAAAAGGATTTGGTAACTTAATTCTGTTTAAGGGTTTTGGAGTGGGTGATTATTTCATGCTTAGATCTTTGACTTGTGGATTAACCAGGCAGCTTTCAAACTATTATTGTCAATATTCTTGTTCGGTTCTCTGCATGAAAGCAGGTTCCAAATCTGCCCCAGCTAGAACGGGGACTGTGCCATGTGCTGTTGGCACCAATCTGATCCACACTGGCCTTCCAGCCAACCAGTCAACCACCACCCCCCATGAAGTCTGAGTTACTGTGGCAACATGCACATTTACACGCATATTGTAGTCCCGGAGCTTGAACAGTGATGGTAGAGGCTCCAGTGTTCTTTCATGGCTGATCAGGAATTTTTCCTGCCCTTACCAACTGCTTTTGGCATATTTTGGAAGGATTTGCAAGTTGAACAACTTGTCTGGCACGTTATAAGCAAACCTTCCTTTGCCATAAAGTCCTGGAGTGAGACTTGAAACTGGAGCTTCTGGCTCCAAGGCAGGGATGCTATCAGTGCAGCACAAGACCTCTGTATTATCAGTATTGTGAATGCAGAAATATATAGCTTATTAAATTTTTTAAACTTTTTTTAAAAAATCTGAATGGGAAGCTTTTGAAGATTTGCAAGATGAATGTTTTTTTGGTAAGGGATAATCAGATCTGAGCCACAAGAAGGATGAGTCTTCAATCTGATGGTTTTCACCTGTGTATTCCAGGATATGTTTATGCTACCAGTACTCAGGAATACACTCAACATTATAAATAGGGTGGATTCCAAATGACAGCAGTCAAGGCAAACAACTTGTACTAGAAGCAGTTCTGTACATTATAATGACAGCATTTTAGGTTATAACCTACTCTTTGGAACTAACTAATGGACACTTGAGATTCTGTAACCAAATCATATTTTTTCTTGAGGAGCTGGGTGGGAGTGGACCCTAGAGACCAAACTGGATAGGCAAGAATGTGTTGGATAAAGCTATAGTTCTTCCCCTTTACAGTATAAGAATGTTTTTCCAACAAATAGATTTGAGTGTGTTGTTCTTAGAATTTTAGCTCATTTAAATTGATGTCTTTAGAGAGAATTAGACAAGCTGCATTAGTCCACTTATCAACCAGTAAAATTTATCTGTAATCTAATAATGTGTACATTTGATGTATGTGTTATTTCTTTGAAAAATGTGGTATGTTTTATGCAAGAAATCCCCTCTAGAAGCAATTAGTTGGAAGTTTTGGACCCCCAAGGCTGGCACAAATCCTAAAGCTTAATAAAATTATGCTATACTGCTGTTTGTTTTGGTTTTGGACTTTGACTTTTACTTATCAAGGGCTTGAGAGGAATGGTTTTATCTTTAATATTGCTGAGTGCTCTGGTCCAGTACCCTGGAAGTACCCTGTTACCGAGCCTGATTGTTAATGCCATTTGGAATTCAATGGTAGATATTGACTACAATATGAAACAATCTGATGTTTAATTTTGTTTGTTAAATGACAAGAGTTCTTTCCCATAAACTAGATCCTTTATAAGGCTGGTGGTAGTTTCAGACCATAAATGTTCCATAAGAATATAAGAAATAGGAGTTGGAGTAGGCCATTCAGCCCTTCGAGCCTGCTCCACCATTCAATATGATCATGGCTAATCTGATTGTGACCTGCACTCCATTTTCCTGCCTGCCCCCACAATCTTGGACTCCCTTACAGATCAAAAATCTGTCTTAACTCAGCCTTGAATCTATTCAATGGCCCAGCCTCCATTGCTCTCTGAGGGAGAGAATCCCAAAGATTAACAACTGAGAATAAATTCCTCCTCATCTCCATCTTAAATGGGCAACCCTTAATTCTGAAACTTTTCCCCCTTCCCCCTTGTTCTCAATTTCCCCATGAAGAGGAACATCATCTCAGCATCTACTTGTCAAACCATTTCAGAATCTTATATGTTTCAATAAGATCACCTCTCATTCTCCTAAGCTCCAATGAGTATAGGCCCAACTTGCTCAAATTCTCCTCATAATACATTCCCTTCATTCCAGGTATCAACCTAGTGAACTTTCTCTCAACTACCTGCAATGGAAATATATTCCTCAAATTAGGAGACCAGAACTGTACACAATACTCCAGGTGTGACTCACCAACGCCTTGTACAGTTGTAACAAGTCATCCCTACTTTTATACTCCATCCCCCTTACAATTAAGGCCAAGATTCCATTTGCCTTCCTAATTTCTTACTGTACCTCCATGTTAACTTTCTGTGATTCCTGTAAGAGGACACCCAGATCCCTCTGTACTGTAGCATTATGTGGTCTTTCCCTATTTAAATAATATTTTGCTTTTCTATTCTACCCACCAAACTCACATTTTCCCACATTATACTCTTAAATTTTTGTATACTTACTTAACCCATCTATATCTTTTTGCAGACGCTTTGTATCCTTCTCACAACTTGCTTTCCCACCTATTTTTGTAATGTCATAAAATTTGGTTACAGCACATTCTGTCCCTTCATCCAAGTTATTAATATAGATTTTAAATAGTTGAGGCCACAGCACTGATCCCTGTAGCATCCCACTATTGATAGGCAGTTGGTGAAGGAAAACACAAGTCAATCTTTGCTCAATTTGATTTATTTGCAATGTAAAACATCGCAAGTGTTTAGCTCCTAACTCTACAACCCACCACCAGTACCAATAAGTGTGTCTCATTATTTGCACAAGTAATTATCCAATGAGTGCCCACTTGTATGTTCTTAATCTTATTAATTATTATTAATCTTAATAACTACTTGATCGCTAACTTGAAAATTACTCATTTTTCATGATTACTGTGTCCTCTTAGTTAACCAATCCTCTATTCATGCTAATATATTATCCCTAAACCATGAGTTCTTGCATAATAGCCTTTTATATAGCATCTTATCAAATGCCTTTTGGAAATTCAAAAACTCTACCTCGATTGATTTCCCCTTTATTCACCATGCTTGTTACTTCCTCAAAAAACAAAAATAAATTTGTCAAACATGATTTCCCTTTCACAAAACCAAGTTGACTGCTTGATTGTATTATGGTTTTCTAAGTATCCTGCTAATACTTTCAATAACGAACTGCAACATTTTCGGAATGATATCAGGTTAGCTGCCCATAGGTTACTGCTTTGTCTTCTTCCTTTCTTCAATAGGTGTTAAATTTATGGGTTTCCAGCCTGCTGGGACCTTTCCAGAATCTAGAGAATTTTGGAAGATGACAATCGATGCATCCACTGTCTTTGCAGCCACCTTTTTTCAAACCCTTGAACGCATGCCATCAGGTCCAAGGGACTTGTCAGCCTTTAGGCCATTAGATTTCCTAGTACTTTTTCTCAAATTATATTGAAACTTCTTTCCTTTTTCCCTTCAGATTTTTTTACTGTTGCTGGGATGCTTTTCATATCATCTACTGGGAAGACGTATACAAAATACTTGTTCAAAATCTCTGCAATTTCCTTATTTCCCATTAATAATTCCCCAGCCTTATCCTCGAAGGGTCTTGCTGCTAGTTTTAGCTGCTCTATTTATTTTTATATACTTGTATGTAAAATATATATTCTCATACTTTAATATCACCCTCTTTATTATTTTTTTAGTTCCCCTTTGCTGGTTTCTAAAAATTTTCCCAATCCTCTGGCCTACCACCAATCTTCACAGCTATCAAACCCTTTCTTTCAATATTATGCCATCCTTAACTTCCTTAGCCATGGGTGGTTCATCCTTCTTAGTCTTTCTCAATGGATATGTCCTTGTTGAGTGTTATGAAATATATCCTTAAATGTCTACCACAGCTTCTCTACCATCTTACCTTCTGATCTATTTTCCCATTCCACTTTAGCCAACTGTGTCTTCAAACTTTTGTTCTTTCATTCATAGGATGTGGGGCTTCCCTGTCTAGGCCAGCATTTATTGCCCATCCCTTAATTGCCCATGAGAAGATGGTGGTGGTGAGCTGCCTTCATGAACCACTGCAGTCCATGTGTTGTAGGAACACCTACAGTACTGTTAGGAAGGGAGTTCCTGGATTTTGACCCAGCAAGAGTAAAGGAATGGCAATATAATCCCAAGTCAGGATGGTGTGTGACTTGGAGGAGACTTTGCACATGGTGGTGTCCCCATGCATCTGCTGCCCTTGTCTTTCTAGGTGGCAGAGGTCACGGGTTTGAAAGGTGCTATTGAAGGAGCCTTGGTGAGTTGCTGCAGTGCATCTTGTAGGTGGTACACACTGCTGCCACTGTGTGTTGGTAGTGGAAGGAGTGAATGTTGAAGGTGGTGGATGGGTGCCAATCAAACAGACTGTTTTGTCCTGGATGGTATCAAGCTTCTTGAATGTTGTTGGAACTGCACTCATTCAGGCCAGTGGTGAGTATTCCATCACACTCTTATGCCTTGTAGATGGCGAACAGGCTTTAGGGAGTCAAGAGGTGAGTTACCCTCCACAGAATTCCCAGCTTCTGAGCTGCTCTTGTAGCCACGGTATTTATATAGCTGGTCCAGTTCAGTTTCTAGTCGATGATAATTTCCAGGAAGATGTTAGTGGGGGATTCAGCGACAGTAATGCCATTGAATATCAAGGAGAGACAGTTAGATACTCACTTGTTGGAGATGGACATTGCCTGACACTTGTGGGCACAAATGTTACTTGCCATTTATCAACTAAAGCCTGAATATTGTCCAGATCTTGCTGCATATGGACTGCTTCAGTATCTGAGGAGTTGTGACTTGCAATTGCCTTTATTTAAGTTTAGGTCACCAGTTTCAAGCCGACGTTTTCCAAACTGAATGTGAAATTCTTTCTTGCTCATTGCTTCCTAGAGGTTCCTTCACTCTGATTATTAATCCTATTTTATTATAGATTACTAGGTCTAAGTAGTCTGTACCTGGTTAGTTCCATGTTGTATTGTTCGCACTACTTTGTCCAACAGATGAAGTAGGATGGAAGGAACTAGGGATTATGTGCTGTAAACTCAAATGTAATATCAAACCCCTCATATCTGAAGTTAAAGAGAGTTGCCTGTAGACTCCTGGTTTCTAAGCGGACTGAAGTGTTTTGGTGCTTTGTGCCAATTGTGTGTATTATATAAAATTATGATTTTCTCTCCACAGCCAAGTCTCAGTATATGAAGGTGATAAGAGAGATTGTCGGAAGTTTTGCACTACTGGTATTGACGGCGCAATGACAATTTGGGATTTTAAGGTGAAGTCACATTTATTTTAGGGGGTTTTCAATTGGTTCCAACCACATGATAAATGTTTAAAAATTGTTTGTAATTAAAACTTCTAGCTTATTGCATGCATTGTATAAAACTCTATGCAGTTGGAATTTATATTCAAGCCGTTAACCAGTTCAATGCTCTGTTACCAGTTTCTTCAGAATTACTTGGACTGATTTGAGAAAGGCTGTGTTTGCTGGCAATGCAGTGCATGTGCAGTTGTAATGTTTTACTTTGTGACACAATTGCCTGCAGTCTTTCCTGCACTGCAACCATGGCTACACCTCCCCAAATACATTTCACTGATGACCTGATTGTGGATTACTTCCATTCCCCCTTCTCCCCCCTTCCCTCCCCACAAACCATTTCTCAATTTAAATCATTCATAAGTATGAAACATGGCCATAGTGTGTCATAATTTAAAATGGTAAGAAAGAAACTTTTCAGAATGCATTTCAATCAAAATTAATCCTCAGATGGGGAGAGAAAAAAAAGAGATTTTGACCAACATTAAAGAGCAGGAGAAAGATGAGCAGAGATGGGGGACTAGATAGGTACAGAGAAAAGGGGAGAGAAACAGAGCAGGAGAAAGAGAAGTGACTCTGCTAGAAGTGGAAGATTCAATGTTAATACTTAATATTACCACCACCACCTTCTCGGGGGCAACTAGGGATGGGCAATAAACGCTGGCCCAGCCAGCGAAGCCCACATCCCATGAATGAATTTTTTAAAATGTACAAACAGCACCAATTCTGGACTAAGCTCCACAGAAATTTTTTTAAAGACAGATTTTGCTGGCACTGTCAGTGGCATCATGGGTTTGTTGCACATGCTTAGATGAGTATCGGTGTATTTTTGTTGGCAGGAAACAATGTTTGAGAAATATCAGGTATTAACTGTAAAATTGTGTACACCCCTGACATGTTAATCATCCATCCACTAGTTAATTAGATAACTAAATCAGGTTTTCAGAGATTAGGTTCAGCGAGTATAAAAGTAGACTACAATATAGTGCTGACTTTGTCTGCACTGGAGTACTGTGTTTGGCTGCAGTAGAGTGCTTCAGTTGGAGTTTGGTGACTGAGAGAGTTCGGTGAGAAGGGAGGAGATGCTCCTTTTTCTACCTTTGCTCAGAAAGAAGAACGGCGGCCTTGGTAAGTAGGAACTTGTGAGTAAATTAGAAAAGTGTAATATTTTTAAAGTTCCTATACTTGGATTTGATTGTGAAGCACCAGGAATAAGGAAAATTTAACGGCCAATATAATAAAGTAATATAAATAATCCAAAGTAGAATAAAGTTAACGTAAGGGAAGTAGAGTTGAGACATGGCAGGGCAGGTCAGTCAAGTGGAACGCGTGTCCTGTAATGTGTGCAAAGTCATGGATGCTACCGGTGTCCTAGCTGACCACATGTGCAGGAAGTGCTGTCAGCTGCAGAAACTTGAGCTCCGGGTTTCAGAGCTCGAATGGCAGCTGGAGTCACTGTGGCACATCCGCAAGGCTGAGAGCTACGTGGATAGCTTGTTCAGAGAGGTGGTCACACCACAGCATAAGGGCCTGGAAACAGAGGGAATGAGTGACCACCAGGCAGTCCAAGAGAGGTAGGTAGGTAGTGCAGGAATCCCCTGGGTCCCACTCAAAAATTAATTTTCTGTTTTGGAAGCTGGTGAGGGGGCTGGCTGCTCAGGAGTGCAGTCAGAGCCACGTTTGTTTACCATGAGCAGCTCGCCTGTACAGGAGGGGAAAATGAAGAAAGGAAGAGCGATGGTGATAAGGGAATCATTGGTTAGGGAAGCAGACAGGTGCTTCTTTGGCCATAGACATGACTCCAGAATGGTATATTGCCTCCCTGGTGCCAGGGTCAAGGATGTCAGAGTAGTTGTAGGGCATTCTTATGGGGGACGGTGATCAGCCAGAGGTTGTGATCCACATTGGAACCAATGACTGAGGCAGGAATGGGGATGTGGTCCTGCAATCAGAATTTAGCAAGCTAGGTAGAAAATTAGCAAGCAGGACCTCAAATGTAGTAATCTCCGGAGTGCTCCCAGTGCCACGTGCCATTGAGTACAGAAATAGGAGGATAAGGCAGATGAATGCATGGCTGAAAATATGGTGCAGGAGGAAGGGCTTTAGATTCCTGGGACTGGCTCTGAGGGAGATGGCACCTGTACAAGCCGGACAGGTTGCACCTGAACGGAGCTGAGACTGAGTTCCTTGTGGGGCATTTTGCTAGTGCTGTTGGATGGGCTTTAAACTAACTCGGCAGAGGTGTGGGAAGCTAGAGAAAACATTAGAGAGGAACACCAGGGTGCACGTAAATCTAGGACAGATAGCTCTAGAATAGAGAATAGTAAGTTAATGGGTAAAGTCGGGATAAGGGAGAAAGTAACAAAATCTAAATCATGGTTACTATTCATGTATGTGAATGTATGGAATCTTGTAAATAAGATTGGGGAGTTACAGGCCCAGATTGCCATGTGGAAATATGATGATGTGGCGGTAACAGAGACCTGGCTCAAAGAAGGGCAGAACTGGGTGTTAAATATTTCCAGGTACAAGACCTTCAGAACAGATAGGAAAAGAGGGGGGTGGCAATATTGGTAAAGGAGACCATTGAAGTGCTGGAGAAATAGGATGCCCCAGAGGGTTCAAGGACCGAATAATTTGGCGAGAGCTAAGAAGCAAAAAAGGTGCAATTACATTGCCTGGTGTAGTCTATAGACCGCCAAATAGTGAGAAGGATGTAGAAGAACAAATCTGCAGGGAAATTACAGATGCAGGCATTGTAGAGAAGTTATAATGGGGAACTTTAATTACTCGAATGTAGACTGGGACAGTAGCAGTGTAAAGATCGAAGAGAGGCAAAAGTTCCTAGAATGTGTTCAGAAGAATTTTCTACAGTAATATGTGTCCATTCCAACAAGAAAAGACGCACTTTTGGATCTGGCTCTTGGAAATGGGGCGAGTCAAGTAGATCAAGTGTCAGTGGGGGAGCATTTAGGAGACGGTAATCCTTGCATTGTACGTTTTAGGAAGATGATAGAAAAGGACAATAGGCAATCCAGAGTAAAAATAATTAACTGAACAAGAGCCAACTTCAATGGGCCAAGAACGGAGCTGGGCCAAATAAACTGGAACGAAAGGTTGGCAGGAAAAGCTGTTAGCTGAACAATGGATTTACTTCAAAAAAAGAATTGGTTCGGCCACAGTCAAGTTATATTCCGTCGAAAGGGAAAGCTAGGACAAACAAATCCAGAGCTCCCTGGATGAAAAATGAGATTGAAATTAGGATAAAGAAGAAAAAGTGCGCTTATAACAGATGTCAGGTAGAAAATACCATTGAGAACCAAGTGGAGTACAGAAGGTTCAGAGGGGAGGTGAAAACGCAGATTAGAGAAGCGAAGAAGTATTATGGGAAATGCCTGCCATCCAACATAAAGGAGAACCCCAAACTCTCGTATAGGCATATAAATAGTAAAAGGGGGAGTAGGGTCAGTTAGGGACCTGAAAGGAAATTTACACATGGATGAAGGGGCCACGGCTGAGGTATTAGGTGAATACTTTGCATCCGTCTTTACCAAGGAGGTAGATGCTATCCAGGCCATGGTGACAGATAAGGAAACTCTGTCACTAGAAGGGTTCAAAAGTGTTGAATAGATTGTTGGTACTTAAAATTGACAAGGCACCGGGACCGGATGAGATGCATCCAAGTACATTGAAGAGAGTAAGAGTAGAAATTGCAGAGGGACTGGCCATAACCTTTCAGTCTTCCCTTGACTCAAGGGAGGTGCCAGAGGACTGGAGAATTGCAAACATTACGCCCATGTTCAAAAAAGGTTATAAGGATAAACATAGCAATTGCAGACCAGTCCGTTTAACTTCAGTGGTGGGCAAGATTCTAGAAACAATTATTCGGGATAGAATTAGTAGTCACATGGAAAGAAATGGGATGATAAGGAAGAGCCAGTTATGGATTTCTAAAGGGGAAATCATGTTTAACTAACTTCCTGGAGTTTTTTGAAGAGCTAACCGAAAAGGTCAATGAGGGTAATGCTGTTGATATGATGTACATGGACTTTCAAAAGGCATTTGATACAGTACCACAAAATCGACTTGAGAAAAGTTATTGCTCATGGAATAAAAGGGACAGTAACAACGTGGATACAAAATTGGCTGAAAAATAGGAAGCAGAGAGTCATGGTCAATGGATATTTTTCAGGCTGGAGGAACGTCTGTAGTGGAGTTCCCCAGAGGTCGGTATTGGGACTCTTGCTATTCCTGATATATATTAATAATCTAGATCTTGATGTGCAGGGGACGATTTCAAAGTTTGCGGATGATACGAAGCTTCGGAGTGTTATGAACTGCAAGGAGGATCATGTGGAACTTCAAGAGGGCATAGGCAAATTGGTGGAGTGAGCAGATAGGTGGCAGATGAAGTTCAATGCGGAGAAGTGTGAAGTGATGCATTTTGGTAGGAAGAACATGAACACAATATAAAATAAAAAGTGAAATTTTGAAGGGGGCGCAGGAGCAGAAAGACTTGGGTCAATATGTGCATAGATCTTTGAAGGTGGCAGGACAGGTGGAGAGAGCATTTAGTAAAACATATAGTATCCTGGGCTTCATTAGTAGGGGCATAGAGTACAAGAGCAAGGAGGTTATGTTGAATTTATATAAGACACTTGTTAGACCTCAGCTGGAATACTGTGTACAGTTCTGGGCACCATGTCATAGGAAGGATGTGAACACGTTGGAGAGAGTGCAGGAAGGGTTTACAAGAACGGTGCCAGGGATGAGAAACTTCAACTATGAGGATAGATTGGAAAGGCTGGGACTGTTCTCCTTAGAGAGAAGAATACTGAGGGGAGATTTGATAGAGATGTTCAAAATCATGAGGGGGCCGGACAGAGTAGATAGGGAGAAGCTGTCCCACTCGTAAAAGGATCAAGAATGAGAGGGTGCAGATTTAAAGTGATTTGCAAAAGAAGCAAGTGTGATGTGAGAAAAAACTTTTTCACACAACGAGTGGTTCAGGTCTGGAATGCATTACTTAGAAGTGTGGTGGAGGTAGGTTCAATCGAGGCATTCAACAGGACATTAGATGATTATTTGAATAGAAACAATATGCAAGGGTACAGAGAAACGTCAGGGCAATGGCACTAGGTCATAATTCTCATTTGGAGAACTGGTGCAGACATGATGGGCCAAATGGCCGCCTCCTGTGCCGTTAAGATTCTTGAGTCAGCAGGTTGCACTTTTGCTTCTTTTCTCTACGTCTGTAGCATCCAAAGTCTTAAACATAAATTTATCGACTATGGATGTTAAAGGATAGAAAAGAACTGGTTAGTACCTTGGCAGAAATATTCAGTACTCAAAGGATGAGAGCTGAGAGAATGGAATGGTCCAAATAACTGTTTTGAAGAAAAAAAAAACAAAGAAAGAATTTGGATTTATGTAGCACCTTTAACATCCTTGGGTGGCCCCGTAATACTTCAGAGCTATTTGATTACTTTTGTGTGTTTTCATTGTTGTTTTGTAGGCAAACATAGTGATCAATTTGCATACAAAGTACCACAAAGAGTAATGAAATGAATGACCAGTTAATTGTTTGGGTGACATTGGTTGATGGAAGAATGTTGGCCAGGCCATTCCCCTGCCCCCTCGCCCCAACTGCCACTGATCTTCAAAAGAGTGCTCTGGAATCTTTTACATTACCTGATAAGCAGGCATGGTCTCAACTTATTGTTTCAAGTACAACATGGCCCCTTCTGCAGTATCACTCCCTCAACATCATAATGAAGTTTCAACTTTGTGTATGTTCAGGAGTCTTTTGCATGGATTTGACCTTTTAACTTGAGTGCAAATGCTACCACTGATCAAGGTGACATATAAAGGCATTATAAAATACAGAGATTGGTCAGCATCTACAAACATAACTTCTGAAAGGGCAAGAGGGAATGTTTTAAGTGACAGGACTAAATTTTTATGTTGCCTCCACTGGGGTAACTTGCTAATTTTGGGCTGAGGTGGATAAGCTCCTAACAATAGGAGAGAATATTGGAGGGAATTGAAACTGATATGGTGGAGGGCAGAAAGGAAATCATTTAATGATCCCATTGCCAGCTGTTTAGCAGTATTATTGGGGTGATGAAATCTGCTTGAGACACTGTAAGTATTGCAATTGGGTCAACAGCAAGCACAATAAGGGGCTGTAATGAAGTTTCAAAGTGTCAATTCCGAAATCTGGTAACAGCTAAACTACAGAAGAATTAGCCTCTCAGGTTGCATATATTATCATTAAGCTCCTGCTTTGCATTTCATCCCCTCAGCTGTTACATTTCTAGCTTGCGTGGTGTATTGTTGACTTGCTCCACCTTTGCCGCCCCCAATTAGGATTCCCTCAGTATATATGAAATGTACAATCTGCAAATTTTGGGCTCAGTTTTTCCCCCCCAGTATTTTCATCCAGTTTGTCAGAATACTATTCCTTCCTGCTGCTACCACGCACTTATTTGGAACTCTTATTTACTTTCAGTCTCTGGAATCCTCGATCCAAGGTGTGCGCATTATGTGAACAGGAATCCTTGTGATCTAGCATGACAAAACGCCATGAGAAAAGAAGAGCTTCCCCCTGCCCTCCCAGCAGCAGCTGACCAGAGGCCGGCGAAAAAATCCTGAAAAGAAAAACAAGGAAAGGCACTGAAAAATACTGAAATCAATGCTCCACCGCTTTATCGTTCTGGGAATTGTTTTTTGTTTTGTTTTTAAAGGAATTGGTTTGAAGTGGGTTTTTTTTTTCCTTTTTTCTTAGCTAAAGCTGCCTTCAAAGCAGTTTCTACAGCATTCTGAGGGACATACCCCAAAGAGGGTAATAATGTACACTAATTTAAGGGGACTTTTATGAAGTGTGTCTGCTAGAAAATAAACACTACAAAACTTGGCTGTTAACATGCCTCTTTATTGTCAGTTAAGTTGCCGAAGAAGCAATCCAAGATAGTGTCATGCTTGTTTCTGGAGAATGATGTACATAGGCATATTAAGGGGGATGAGTGCTATAGTGCCAGAGTGTAAAGTGTTTCCCTGCAAGGTATTTCTCTCTTCACCCACCTATTTGTCTTTAACAGGGGAGATGGAGGCGTAGTGGCAGTGTCATTGGGCTAGTAATCCAGAGACCCAAGCTAATGCCGTAGGGACATGCATTCAAATCCCACCAAGGCAGCTGGTGGAATTTAAATTCAGTTAATTTTAAAAGAGAGTCTGAAATTGAAAGCTAGTCTCAGTAGTGTTGACCATGAAACTATCAATTGTCATAAAAAAAACTCATCTGGTTCACTAAAGCCCTTACCTGGTCTGGCCTACATGTGACTCCAGACCCACAGCAATGTGGTTGACTCTTAACTGCCCTCTGAAATGGCTTGGCAAGCCACTCAGTTCAAGGGCAGTTAGGGATGAGCAACTAATGCTGGCCTTGCCAGTGACATCCACATTCTATGAAAGAATTTTTTAAAGTCTCATATCATTGACTATTGGCTAACCTCTTTGGAGTTTAATTGCTGAAATGACATGCTTGGGAATGAAAGATATCCCCTGGATTTTTATTCTTTCGTGGAATTTGGGTGTTGCTAGCAAGGCCAGTATTTGTTGTTCATCTCTAATTACCCTTGAACTGAATGGCTTGCTAGGCCATTTCAGAAGGCTAAGAGTCAACCGCTTTACTGTGGGTCTGGAATCATGTAGGCCAGACTAGATAAGGATGGCAGATTTCCTTCCTTAAAGGACATTGTTGTAAAAACCCATCTGTTTCTTTAATCTGACAGATGTCATGGTCACCATACTGACACCAGTTTTGTATTCCAGATTTATTAATTGAATTTAAATTCCACCAACTGTCGTGGTGGGATTTGAACCCCTGTGCCCAGACCATTAGCTTGGGCCTCTGTATTACTAGTCCAATGACATCACGGCTACCACAACACCACTGTCTGCCCATCGGTCCTGTGATATATTCATTAATTCGATATCCAAGACTGCAGATCTGCAGCACTATAAGGCACAATAGGTGATTGATCTATTAATGAGACTGGAGGGTAGACCTGTCACTGCAAGTTGGTTTTCTTCTACTGTGCTTCAGATACCCTCAAGCCAGTAGCATGATCCTGACTTAAAAAAAAACAGCAGGAAGTTTTCCATGTTGGTAAGCTGCTTGCTATTAGATGGTTAAACTCCAGCAGTAGCCTTCACAAGCTTGGGATTCCCTAAGCCTATTGCCAACCAGTGCCTAAGCTTTGCTGAGCTTGCAGAAGTCAGTTATGTCCCTGCAGGGTAAAGAGTATGCATTCCATGTAAGCAAACAGAAATGAATAACCTGTGATAATTTTTAATCGGCTGGGTTTGGAAAATCAATGTAGTCAGACACTGGGTTGGCCAAAGCAAAATAAAACCTATTTGGAGAATTCATGGTGGCACAGTGGTATATTTCCAAAGAGATTCTGCATTTTAGATCAGGCTAAATCACATTAGAGCAACCTAATCAAATTCAATTTCCCCTGCTTTTCTCCATGACCTTGATTAGTGGAAGTGTAGATTAAAATGATTTTCTGTTTCCAGATACTGATAGGGAGCAATCATTCCCCAGCCCATTACCAGTTTATTGAAAGTTCCCACTATAAGACTCATCTCCTTTAAATACTTGAAGATTTGATGCATCTTTTTCAAAATGACTAGGTATTATATTTTGTAATGCCAGATGAATCAAATGAATGGGAGTGCTTTGGTACATTGAAGTGCATATTCGAGGTGCATAACTTGTGACATTGTGTTCCATAAATTCATTGTATGTACCCTTTATAAAAGCTGTAGTTTCAAAACCTCAAGATTAGTCCTTTTCAAGAGATCCACTGGCTGATAGTATGCAGAATGTGAATATTGCTGAAAAGGGAGTAGTGGCTGAAGCTTTTCACCTTGCATTCATCAGGACCAACACAAGAATGCCAAATTTCAAATGATCAACAATTTATACTACAGAAAAAAAAAGGTGCTGATTAGTTGGGAAGTCAAATCTGGCAGAGTTATGTAGGCCACATGCCCCAGTGATTGGCTGATCGAATCAAATGCCCTGTTCCTTTGGTTGTTCATTTAAGGCAGAGTCCTACCATACTCAACCAGCCTGCGCTTGCAAAACACAAAGCAAAACATCTACTGTTAGATATGACTTTTGATTGGGCAGCACTTCCTGAACAATCCTGAGTGCGCTAATAGCTACACTAACAGCCAATTTAAGATAACTAGCCAAGCTTGTAACATGGCTCACTTACGCTTGCTAGAAGTGACATACATTCATACACGGACCCATCTTCTCCAAACAAATGGAATATGTTCAAGCTTTGTGCTTTTTAAAAAGTTACCCGGGGGTTGGGTAGCCTATAGTTCCCTGGCACTTTCTCCATGGCAATGAATCGGCCAGTCAGTCGAGGTGATCATTTAAAATTTTGCATTCTTGTGTTTGCCCTGGTGAGTGCAAGATGAAAAGCTTCAACATGTCTGTCTTTTCAGCAATATGGAAATGTGTAGCTGTCTTTCTGATGTGCCTTCTAAGTTCACTCTTTTTGGCTGTGTGTCATGTTCTGTCTTGTAATGAGAAAGATTCAGGAAATGGTATGGAGCTCTGTGGTAAGATTACATCAGGGTCTGGCGGTGATTGGAGACTGAGATAACTGCCTCTCAGCAGAATTCTCTAAACACAGTTTGTAAGATATGTAAATATTCTATCTAGCCAGTGAGCTTTAATCCTGTAGATTCTTTCTTTCAGCAGTGGTGGCTATCATATTGGATAAGTGAACACAAAAACATTCAAACAGTCGTGATGCAACTTGCATTCTGTATTTGCATTAAGGCTTTTAATCAACAAGGAGGTCGAGGGTTTTCTGGGACAGGCAGGAAAGTGGAGTTAAGGCCACAATCAGATTAGCCATGATCTTATTGAATGGTGGAGCAAGTTCAAGGGGCACAATGGCCTACTTATGCTTCTATTTCTTATGATCTACTGGTGAATGATGGTTAAATATGAATCCTAGCGCTAGTAAGAATGGTACTGCTTTTTAAGTGATCGACCTGCTCCCAAAACTCTTCAATCAGTAGCGATATTTGGCCTGTACATTTAAACATTCATTGGGGAACTATAAATATACAATTCAGTCAGAAACCTCCAAGGATTGACAAATTATGATCTACTGAGTTAGGTAAGTTTTTACAAATGGTCAATGTTCATAGCTCCTTGTAATTAGTTGTGATTAATGGGTATGAAAAAGGCTTTTGGATATTCATACCCAAAGTAAGAGCAGTCTTTCTAGAAGTTATTCCAGAACATGATTTTAAAAATCATGTTTGACCTTTGTTGGAATGGGACATGGGGATGTACTAGTAAAAGATAACTTTTAAGACGGATATCTGGAGTTTTCATGCAGAGTGTAGTTAACATTTGGAATGGACTTTGAAGCTGAGTGATGAGGTGAAAATTATGTAAGAAACGATTAGGCATTGTAAGATGAGCAGTGTCAGTTGTTGTGGATGGATGAAGTAAGATGGGCCGAATGGAGTCCCTCATCCTTAAGTATCTTGTGAACTTGGGCATGAGTTACTTTTCACTGGCACTCATTATGTCTTGGACCACAACAAACTTTTAACCTGGTGACTTGATTTCATAAAGATGATAAAATATAAAATGTTTTGCTCGGGAAGAAATCAGGTGGAAGTGATAGTGGTTGAACATGTTGCAATATTTTTTTTAGTGTAAGTAAATTCTGCGTGACCCTGCACATAGTAAATTGATTAATGTACATTCTTATATATACAAGGTGGAGGAGAAAACTTTCAGAAAATTACTCCGCATAGTTACCTGGTGGCTGGGATCTGAGATTACATAGGGACAGCTATGACAAAATGAAATGGGGAAATGTTGAAAGTGGGCGGAATCGCCCCAGGTTTGCACTAAGTATGGTAGTGGGCAGGAAAAAGAACATTTTACCTGCCGGCCACAGTGGTGGTATTGTCCCAATCCCACCTCATTAATCTCACACTGCCAGGAAACATGCTGGGTTGCTGGCAGGGCAGCGCTTCATTCCCCGCCCTGCTGTTACATCAGGCCTTTAGTAAACTGAGTGCCATATTTAAAAGACCCCTGCAAAGAAAGTGCTCTTTAAGGGATAGGAAGCTGCTGCAAAATCATGGCTGCCAAAGGGAGGAAACATCTTGCCCTCAGATTCACTGATGCCTCCCTCGAGCACCTACTGGACGCAGTGGAGGCCCACCATGTCCTTTACCCCCACTCTGGGTGACGGCCAGCAAGCAAGGTGACAAATTCAGCATGGGTGGTGGTGGTCAGAATAAGCACCAACGCCCTGCAAAAGAGGACAGCCAACCAATGCCGAAAGAGGATCAATTAACTCCTCGATTCTGCCAGGGTAAGTCACTTATCACACTCAATTCTCTCACTCTCAAACCCATCACGCATCCACAGGGATCCCACTCACTGCCAGTTCAGGGACATCACCATTCACTCTCTCACATACACCTTCATTGTCCTTATCTTGTCCATGGCACCACTCACCATCCATAAATGCCAGGCATATTTATCATCCAGCCTGACAGGTGTTCTGCTTACACTCCATCTCTATTCATACAGGACAAGCTAGCATACAACAAAAGGGAGAGGTCACAGACTATTGGAGGAATAGCTGAAATCAAGGTGCTCATGGGCTTTGAAAATAGCCATCCAACTAGCCTGTGAAGATTTGAACCATTCCTGCGCCAACGGTAAGGTCGACAATGCTAAACCAAGATAGGATCCACCAAAGTCCATCAGACACCCATGCTGAGTGATGAGTCCTGTTTCAGAGGGCGCTGCAATGCACTAAATTATCTCTCCTTGTTTTCGCAGGCACATCTGGGAAACAGTTGAGGGAGTCCACAAGCCAGGGCCACCAATCAAGCCCCAAAAAAGAGGAATCTGCTGAAACAGTCATTGAAAACCCGTCACAGCACTCACCCACACCCTCCACCAGTGCAGAGACGCACACTTTGGTGGAACCTAGCTTTAGAATAGCCTCGGGATCACAACCTGGTGAGCACATCGCAATGTCTGATACACAGCAGGCGACAGCAGGGACTTCCCAGGTTTACGCACTCGAAGGACTGCTAGAGACCAGAAATCTCTTGAGTCTGAGTCAGATGAGAGCCTCTGGACTCGATTATCCCTCAGTTGCTGGAGCTGTAAAGGCAAGCTTGGGAACATCAAGAAGACATGTCCGCTGCACTCCTCAGATTGCAAGGCATGATGGAGCAGTCCATCTGCCTTCAGTCTGAGGTGATAGTGTTGGCATGCCAATGCACCAAGGTCAACACTGGTAGGATGGCAGCCACCATGGAGACCTTGATCCAGGACATCAGTCCTGCATTGCTGCATGTGCTGAACTCCATCGCTGACTAGTTGGCCTCCAGCAATGTCAAAGTGAGAGGGGTGTGGGGCAGCTCAACCTCACTCCAGCTTCCCCTTCTTGAGGAGTCAGCCAGAGGTCCTCAGGCACCTAAAGGAGGATCAGCAGGAGCAGACCCTGGGCCCATCCATCCAGGTGATTCCAGGAGTGTCCAGCCCAACTGAATCCCCTCTCCCTGGGACCCTAGCAAATCCAGCTCCACAGGCCGAGAAGGGTGCCACTGCCACACTGCAGGATCTCAAAAGCAGGCCGGGGTCCTCCAGGTCTCAGCCCTTCAGAGGATGCCCATCAAGGTCATTACAGATGGGGCGCAGCAGTCAACAGGCTGCCTCCAAGTCCGCTGTGGATGTCTGGGGAGCACCAAGATGTAACGGCAGGGTTAGGAAGGTTAAGAAGATGTAACTCTTTCGAGTAGGTTAAGAAGATGTAACTCTTGAGTACAAACCCATTTTCCATCTGTTTCAGATGAAGTTACGTTGTTTCATAGTTTGCCATTGTGAGATTTGAACTCTTGATCTTGGGGTTACAAACCCAGTACCATAACCACTTGGCTATTTAGGCCAAGCAAAGCAGACCTCGAACCCATGACCCTCACGCAGGGGCGCATGCGCTGCCGACCGAGCTAAGCAGGAATGGCACAGGTATTAATCACTTGTACATAATGTTCAGTTTGTCAGTAAACTCCCAAGTATGTCTCCTTTCCTATGGCTCCTTGTTCTGATGAACAATGTTCGTGTCGCTCAGGTGTGAAACCTTGGTCCCTGCACAAGATAAAGGCAGGTGTCTCAGTCGAGGGTCTCTTCCCTTTGCTTTGTGCAACCTTCCCTGCACACTGGTGGTGGGGCCTTCACCGTCATTGGTCACATCAGTTGTGCCTGCACCTTGATGGGACTTATCATCGCTGCCAGAATATTCTGGGACTGTATTGCAGAATTCCACCAGACCAGCCCAGGCCCTGGAACCTCATTTACAACATTCCGAAGGTGAAAGTTGCAGCATAAGTCCATTGCACCTTCTCTGCTGCAGTCTGAGGCCGCTGCACATGTGTCATCAGCCATGTCCTCTGCAAGTAGTCCTTGTCCCCAAGGAGCCAACCCTGCAGCCTCTCTGGACTCTAGAAGACCTTCTGACAACTACTGAGAATGTAGGAGTCATGGACTCCCTGGGAACCCAGCACTGACATGCAGGATGCACTTGTGGTGATTGCACACCAGCTGAACATTCAATGAGTGATTGAAATAGTTGACCACTTGTTGTCACGGAGATTTGAGCACCATGAGTGCAGTCGATGGCACCCTGCACCTGAGAGATCTGGGCAAATCCCAGTGCTCTTGCTTCCTGGCTTTCCTGATCCCAGGCAAAATGCACAAAGTTATGTGCCTTCACAAGATTGGTGTCCGTGACCTCATAGATGCATTTGTGTGTGGAGTTTGCCATATCCCACAGAGGTCACCTGTGGAGCCCTGAAAGGAGCCACCAGCATAAAAATTGAGCGCCGTGGTCACTTTCACAGCCACTGGCAGTGTTGCCCTCCATGTCCCCTTGGCACCAAATCCTGCAGCAGATGGCAGATGTAACTGACCGGTTTCCTAGACATGCCAGCCTTTGGCAACACTGGTTCTCAGTCATCTGCAGGAACGACAAGCGCTGTCTAAGGACCCTGGGTCTAGCTAGGCGCCAACCAACGACGGCTTGCTGTGGCTCTTCAGTGGCGTGCGTGGGAAACCCAGCTGCCCCTCTTCCTGAGGGTGCTGCTCCTCCCTTTCCTATTTCTCATTTCTGCCTCTCTGCGACATCATCTGAAAACAATCAGTTTCTGCACGTACACTGATTATACCCAGCTCTACTTCCCCACCATCTCTGTCACTCTCTTTTCCTTCATCTCCGCTCCCTGGAAGCCATCAGGTATGCAGCTAGGTCATCAGGTTCCATGCTCCTGATGTACTCCTTCTGCAAGATGAAAGAGACGCATGGGTTAGCTTGAGTGTACTAAAAAATCTCTCTTGATTAAGTCTGAAGGCCCCTTAATGCACCTCATTGAGTTCTGGCCACCACTTGGATGGCCAGTTTTGTGTGCTGCATGGCTGCTCCACCCCACTCCACATGACCGATTGGCGGCAGCTTTGCCCACTGGACTGAATGCTGTGCTCTCAGCCCGGTCGCAGGCATTGTCCTAACCCGCACTGCAAGGCTGCACTGTTAACTTGAGCCAAGGGGGAGACTGGCCCCACAACTCAACTCAACCGCAGTGCAACTTTCGCCCCTCCCCCACCACCACCCCTCCAACTCGCCTCAACCGCAGTGCAGCCTTTGCTCCAGCACCACACTGTCAGCCAGCTGGAAAAATGCGACTTGCCTGTGCCCTTGCCTGAATGTGTGGCGCCTCACCGGAAGTGAATGAGTAATTAGAGAAGGGGTTAGTCACTAAGGAATAAAGGAGACAATCTTACAGGAGAGAATAAATGAATAATGGACTAAAAACAAAACACTAAAAATACTCAGTAAATCAGGCAACATCTGTGGAGAGAGAAAACAGAATTAATGTTTCAGGTCAGTGGTCTTATCAGATCTCAGTTTGGATGAAAAGTCATTGACCTGAAATGTTAGCTCTTCCTCTACACAGATACCTGATCTGCATATTTTCAGCAATTTTTGTTTTTATTTCAGATTTTCAGCATCTTCTGGGATTTTGGTTTTATACAAATGATTGATGGAACTGTTTAACACTATTTTGCCTCTAGAGGAGGCTGAACAGCAACTGATAAATATTTCAAAAGCTGATCTCAAATGGACTGTGCTGCTTAAAGGATGTCACCATGCCTAGATGTATTCTGGAGGCTAGTGATATAGCAAAGGTACTAACTAAATTTCCAAATTCTTTGAATACATAAATTGCACTAATGTGTTCGAGACTGTCAAATGTTACACCTCTATCCAGAAAAGGAGAAAGGGGTAATCTAAGTAACTAGAGCAGTTAGTTGGTAGAGATAAGAAGTGATAATATAAACACTTAAAATTGAGAAGTTTGGTCAAAGTTAGAGAAAGTCTATTTATTCTGGCCTCAAAGTCAGTGACAAGGGATTATGAGAACATACGACGTAGGAGCAGCAGTAGCCTGTATGCCCTATTGAGGTTGCTCCACCATTCAATAAGATCATAGCTGAACATCTACATCAACTCCATTTACCTGTCCTATTCCAATATCCCTCAAATCCCTTAATATCTATCAATCTTTGTCTTGAATATATTTATCAACTGAGCATCTGCTGTCTTTTGGGATAGAGAATTCCAAAGATTCACAACCCTCTTCATAAACAAATTTCTCCTCAATGACAAATCAGAGTATTTTCTTAATGACCAGATACAAAGAATTTGGAGTAGCAAAGGGTTTTGGATGGCTAGCTACAAAAATCACTGAAAGCTATTGCTTAGATACAAAAGGTAATGAAAAAGATAATGACATAGCTGCCCTTATCTCATGGGGTCTGAAATACAAAGTTTGTTTTAGTTGTACAAAGCCTTGGTCAGACCCCATCTAGAGTATTGCATTCAGTTTTCAGCACTTAACCTTGGGAGGTGTAATGGATGGAATGGGTCCAGTGCAGATTCACCAGAAGTTTATACCAAGTTATAAAGGGTTAAATTATGAGGCCAGGTTGCAAAAGACTTTGCTTGCACTCCTTTTGGTTTAGCAGATTGAAAGGTGAACTAATCACTTTTTTCAACATGCTAAATATATTTGATAGAGTAGATGTAGAGAAGCCTATTCCCCTGTGGGGCAAATTCAGAACAAAATGGCATCATTTTAACATTAAGGCTAGTCGGGGTGAAATGAGTGAACATTTCACAAGATGAGGTAGTGGAATCTGGAACCTTCTTCCCCCAAGGTTGTGTTTGCTGAGAGTCAACTGAAGTTTTCAAGATTGAGATGATCAGATTTTTGTTAGGTAAGGATATCGAGGGATACAAATCAAAGGCAGGTAAATGGACTTGAGGTACAGATCAGCCACAATCTAATTAAATGGCATAAATAAGCTCGAGAAGCTGAATGGCCTCCTCCTGTTCCTATGTTATCACCCGAAAGATGGCAGTAACTTTTGTGATGGCATTTTGTCATGAATCCTATTAAGAGTTCACAAAAGAGAAAAAAAAATTCCCCGATGCTGGTGAAGCACTTTTTTTTATAAATTTGTGGATTAGAAATAAAGACAACTGATTAAGTCTTGCATTCTGTAGCATCTCATTGAATTGAACCATCTTGGCAGCAATTCATACAATTAAATTCTGAAATTCTGTGGCTATTATATAGGGAACATTTAGGCCTTCAATTTCACAGACTGAGGCTTTTCCAACTGGGGATGTTGGTGTAATTACAGAAGCAGATGATAAATTGACTTAAATAGGCAGATTATGAATATCTATTTATAAAAACTTGTTTCCCCATCCAATCAGCAATTTTTTAAAAATGGAATCTGCTGCAATGATAGTTTCATTTCTGTAGATGCAATCTACAAAAAATGACAGTTCCTACTGGCAATTTTTATTGATTTATCCACTTTGACTTTCTCTGAACCAATTTCCCTAATTGTGCAGTATATAACTGGATGCAAACAATTCAGACACATATGTATCTTTAAGTGTGTATAATATCCCACCCCCAACAAGTAGAAATCAGCTTCCTTTCCACAGGGATCTGTTTTCCACACTTCTCACTTTTTCAAGTTTTCATAATAGATGAGGAATCATAACCTCTTGTACTGGGGAGAGGTGGTTTGAGGCAGTGGCACAGTTGTATTGTCACTGGACTGGTATTCCAAAGACACAGGGGCCCCAGGTGAAATTTCAATTGAATAAAAGCCTGGAATGTAGAAGTCTGATGATGACCACAAAACCATTGCCAATTGTCGTAAAAACCTATATGGTTCACTAAAGTCCTTTAGGGAAGTAAATCTGCCGTCCTTACATGGTCTGGCCTACGTGTGACTCCAGACCCACAGTCATGCGGTTGACTCTTAAATGCCCTCCGAATAAGGGCAATTAGGCATGGGTAATAAATGCTGGCCTAGCCAGCAATGCCCGCATGCAATGAACGAATAACATTTCTAAATGAATCGAATCAATATAAACACTAAATAGAAAACCAAAAGATCCAGTGGTGACATGAGAATTTTTTGGCGGAATGAGTTATAATCAGAAATGCACTGCCCGAAAGGGTGGTGGAAGCTAGGTTTCAAAAGAGAATTGACTTAATTCTTGAAAGGGAAAATTTTGCAGGGTTTTTGGGGAAGAGCAGGAGAATGAATCTAATTGGAAATCACTCAAAGAACTTGCAAAGGCTTGATGGAGCAAATGGCCTGTGTTATCAATTTACGATTCAATTTTTTAAATAAATGTCAGGACTCGACAGAAATCAGCTTATAAGAAAAGAAATTCAGGTTAAATTTCAGGTGTGCCTCTTCAGAGCTGTCGCAAAGAAGCTCAATGTTGGACAACCAGTGACGCTCACATCCCACAAAATAAAAAAAACACACTGCTTGCATTAGCTAGAAAGCTGCACTAAAGCTGTACATCTTCCATCAAAACATAATTCTTTCAAATAGCCTTTGAAATGATTTTTTATGTTGGGATCCAAAACAGGGGATAATAGGAAGCCCTTGGACACATTCCAATGTATGAATTATAAGTCAGATCTCTGAAGTATTCAATTTCTTGATGGTGCGTTTGACTCTGTTTCCGTCATGCAATTGAATGACAGCCTAGTGTAGGCCTGGAGAAAACAAGGGATTCCCATCATGGGCCAATATTCAAGAGTTTGAGTCTCCAAAAATGCTCTTGGGACTCTTCCAGAGGTGATTCGTGAGTACGTCCATTGCTGCACCTTTAAAGGTGTGAATCTTTTCATATTTTCTCTAAAACTCAAAACGTGTGATCTTCAAAAGAATTCTTATTGAGCTATGCGCCCATTTAAAAATTTCTAAAGCTGTCATGCAGCATGAAGTTTTCTTTTCTTACCAGCTTTTAAATGCAACATTTATAAACTCAAGATAGTTACTGTCCCTTTAAGACTCTGTTCAGGAGGAACAGAGAGTTGGGGGTGGGGAGCTATTTACAATTTTATATGGACTGGTGTATTTAACTCTCATTATTTTGTCATTCCCCCTTGAACTGCTCACTTATAGAATATACTTTGAAGACCTTGGCAGCAAAGAGGGCTGTGCAATTCGAACTGTAAAATCAATTTGGCACTGTGTTCTGAGATGGAGAGGAAACACGCCCGTGACATTCCTGAAGTATAACTAAGAATAACATGAAACATGTGTGGCTGTGTTTCGACAGAGGAATGGAAACCATAGGGTGTAGGCAGAATGCTACTGTACTGAACCTTGACCACAGCCTGGACAACTAATCATTCAAGGTAGCCATAGCTCCAAATTGCTAAACTCTTCACTGGACATTTTTATTCTTCCCTATACTCGCAAGACAAGTGGGTCTTTTGTTCATGATTTAAGTATTATGAAATGAAGTTTTGACCATTTTAACAGCACCATCTTCAATTTAGGAGAACACCGAAGAAAATTTAGCATAGTAAGTAAAAGAAGGTAATGGAAATACAGGTTTATGCTCTCCCACCTCTCTCATGTTCTGAAGTTTGTGTAGATGTGTGTTAAAATTATGGAGCAGGCGCTTTTCATTTTTGGACTCCCCATAACCAGCTTAAAAAAAAGGGGAGGGGGAAGGCTTACTAATCAACTGCTCACTAGCCACCTAAAACCTCACCCAATTTCTGAGCAGTGGACAGCCAGCAATTCTGCCCAAAACAGGCACTGGGCCTACTTCGCATATTTAAATCAGCCTTTTGTAAGGCCCTGAAACAATTTTGGTGTTCCTCTGGGCTGAAGACATGCTCCGCTCAGTGGGACTGACGGTTAAGCAGCCAAACCAGCCGTTGTCACCACAAAAACAACATCTAACCTGTTGCTATTCGCTCATTGCCACCACCACGGCCCCCACCCCCACATTGGCTCCCTATCTTTCCTCCCTCCCTTGTCTTTACTTGTGGCTCAGCTGTGTGGAGAAGCTTCTGGATTTCTTGCACTTATTAAGTGCTGGTACCTCGCCAATCAAACTAAAATGACGTACAGTCATGAAAATGGCTCACTGCATCTTGCTACTGTGGACAGACATGCAGTGCAATTGGGCTGGCGGTGTGATTGGACATCACAGGTTTGTTCCTGTAAATGCAAAGTAATGTAGTTTCTCACTTTAATAATCTTGAGTTCATGAAATTTTAATAATGTAGGCTGTAAAATTGGCCTTGGCAGCACCTATTTGAGCACTATGGGTGCTGCTCAGGGACCAAAATGGCATCCAGTAATGCATACATACTTCTGTGCATTGTGTAAGAGGCCATCTTGCTGAGGGCATGTGTGCATATCTAATTCTTTTAATTTATTAACAGGTATTGGGCATCGTTGGCGAGGCCAGCATTTGCTGCACATCCCTAATTGCCCTTGAACTGAGTGGCTTGCTAGGCCATTTCAAAGGGCAATTAAGAGTCACCCAGATTACTGTGGGTCTGGAGTCACATTTTGTTTTATTCATCTGCAGATGTGGACTTCGCTGGCTGGGCTAGCATTTATTACCCATCTCTAATTACCTTTGAGAAGGTGCCTTGAACCACTGCAGTCCATGTGGTGTAAGTACACCGACAGCGCTGTTAGGAAGGGAGTTCCAGGATTTTGACTCAGCGACAGTGAAGGAACAGCGATATATTTCCAAGTCAGGGTGGTGAGTGGCTTGGAGGGAAACTTCCAGGTGGTGGTTTTCCCATCTATCTGCTGCCCTTGCCCTTCTAGATTGTCTTGGTCATGGGTTTGGAAGGTGCTGTTGGAGGAGCCTTGGTGAAGCCCTGCAATGCATCTTGTAGATGGTACACACTGCTGCTACTGTGCACCAGTGGTGGAGGGAGTGAATGTTTGTGGATGTGGTGCCAATCAAGCGGGCTGCTTTGTCCTGGACAGTGTAAAGCTTCTTGAGTGTTGTGGGAACTGTACTCATCCAATCAAGTGGGGAGTATCTCATCACACTCCTGACTTGTGCCTTGTAGATGGTGGACAGGAGTTAGGAGGTGATTTACTCGTTGCATGATTCCTAGCCTCTGACCTGCTCTTGTAGCCATAGCATTTATATGGCTAGTCTAGTTCAGTTTCAGGTCAATGGTAATGCCCAGGATGTTGATAGTGAGGGTATTCAGTGATGGTAATGCCACTGAACATCAAGGGGCAATGGTTAGATTCTCTCTTGTTGGAGATGGTCATTGGCACTTGTGTGGCGTGAATGTTATTTCCCACTTGTCAGCCCAAGCCTGATGTTGTCCAGGTCTTGCTGCATTTGGACACGGACTCCTTCAGTATCTGAGGAGTCGTGAATTGTGCTGAACATTGCACAATCATCAGCGAACATTCCCATTCTGACCTTAAGATGGAAGGAAGGTCATTGATGAAGCAGCTGAAGATGGTTGGGCCAAGGACATTACCCTGAGGAACTCCTGCAGTGATGTCCTGGAGCTGAGATGACTGACCTCCAACAGGCACAACCATCTTCCTTTGTGCTAGGTATGACTCCAATCAGCAGAGGGTTTTCCCCGATTCCCATTGACCCCAGTTTTGCTAGGGCTCCTTGATGCCACATTCTGTCATGAGCTGAGTGGGCCTGGCAGAACCCAAACTGGACATCAGTGAGCAGGTTATTGCTAAGCAAGTACCGCTTGATAGCACAGTTGAGGACCCCTTCCATTACTGATGATCCAGAGTAGACTGATGGGGTGGTAATTTGGCCGATTGGATTTATCCTACTTTTTGTGTACAGGACATACCTGGGCAATTTTCCACGTAGCTGGGTAGATGCCAGTGTTGCAACTGTACTGGAACAGCTTGGCTAGGGGTGCGGCAAGTTCTGGAGCACAAGTCTTCAGTACTATTGCCGGAATATTGTCAGGTCCCATTGCCTTTGCAGTATCCAATCCCTTCAGCTGTTTCTTGATATCAAGTGGAGTGAATTGAATTGGTTGAAGATTGGCACTTGTGATGCTGGGGACCCTGGAGGAGGCTGAGATGGATCATCCACTCAACAATTCTGGCTGAAGATTGTAGCCAAATGCTTCAGCCTTATCTTTTGCACTAATGTGCTGGGCTCCTCCATCATTAAGGATGGGGATATTTGTGGAGCCGACTCCTCCTCCAGTGAGTCATTTAATTATCCAGCACCATTCACGGCTGAATGTGGCAGGACTGCAGAGCTTAGATCTGATCCGTTGGTTGTGGGATGGCTTAGCCCTGTCTATCACTTGCTGCTTATCACAGATGTGTGCGTTGTTGGCAAGGTCAGCATTTGCTGCCCATCCCTAATTGCCCTTGAACTGAGTGGCTTGCTAAACCATTTCAGAGGGCAATTAAGAGTCAATCACACTGCTGTGGGTCATTACATGTAGGCCAGACCAGGTAAGGATGGCAGATTTCCTCCCCTAAAGAGCATTAGTGAATCAGACAGATTTTTACAACAATCGACAATGGTTTCATGGTCATCATTACTGAAACTAACTTTATATTCCAGATTTATTAACTGAATTCAAATTGCACCAACTACCATTGCGGGGCTTGAACCCATGTCCCCTGTCCCCAGAGCATTAGCCTGGGCCACTGGATTATCAGTCCAGTGACATTACCACTACACCTCCATCTCCCCTAAATACCCACCTGTAGGACGCAGAGCAGGGAAATCATAACATTGGTCAGCATGTATTGCCAATTTGACCTCAGTGGTACCATTTTGAATCTCAGTGCTCCAGCAGTGTCCTCTATTAATCCCATACAGCTGAAGATGTTAAGGACCCCTCCCCATGCCCCGCACCTCGCCACATCCCCCCACGCCCGCAAGAGTTGTCAACTATTTATAGGTTAGTTGTTTATTAATTTCTTATGGCTGTTGCTACAATCCTACAAATGTTTAGTACTTTCAAAGTTCCATCAAGTTGTAATGGCCCACAAAGAGAGGTATGGCATGTGCTGGAAGGCCTGTTCACTGAATTCAAGGCTCCTTCACATACCAGTTGGCACGAGTGTACTAGCAGGCATTTCTCTTGGAATACAGTGTGAGCATAAGACAAGCAGAGCAGGGCAAGTCCCTAGAGGGGGAGGGATTGGGGGTGGAGAAGGGCTGTCAGCAGGAGGGCAGAGGGAACAATTCTCCTAGCTGAACCTCAGTGAGGAACAGCATGTGAGATGTCTGTGCTTCAAGATGGTTACTATCACTGAAATCTTCCACCTGCTGCAGCCACAACAGAATGACAGAATTGTTACAACACAGAAGGAGGCTATTTGGCTGTAGCAATGAACTTTTATGGGGTGAATTTTCATTCCAGGGTCAGGAATCCAATGACTGGAAAATTTCTGAATCCCAACCCTGAACAGTATCCATGTCAGCCACTAATTGGCTCAGAACCAAGTTCAGTGCCCAATTAAGGGCATCAGGCACAGGCAGGAGCTAAGCATGGAGGGATAATTTAAAAGGCAAATAGCAACCATGACTGAGCCTGCCATTCCCTTTGAAAATGGATGAGCAGGGAGAGCAGAGGGCCAGCTCTGATGCCTCCCTTGAGGCCCCGATTGAGGCTGTGGTGGACAGGAGAGCTGCGCTCTTCCCTCCATATGGAAGAAACACCATCTGAGCGAGCCAGACCAAACAGGCATGACTAGAGGCGGCTATGACTACCAGATGTCCGTTGTTCCCCTTGAGTCTAAACACAGTCTCCTCGCAAAATCAAGCCTCTGAGCTATTGCAATTGCAACCCTGTGCCTCCACAATAGCAACTGAGTTTAAATACCGAGCACAAAAGAAGATGGTTGTGGTTGTTGGAGGTCAGTCATCTCAATTCCAGGACATCACTGCAGGAGTTCCTCAGGGTAGTGTCCTAAGCCCAACCATCTTCAATTGCTTCATCAATGACCTTCTTTCCATCATAGGGTGAGAAGTGGGGTTGTTCGCTAATGATTGCACAATGTTCAGCACCATTCACAACTCCTCAGATATTGAAGCCGTCCATGTCCAAATGCAGCAAATCCTGGACAACATCCAGGCTTGGGCTGACAAGTGGCAAGTAACATTCATGCCACACAAGTGCCAGACAATGACCATCTCCAACAATAGAGAATCTAACCATCGCCCCTTGATGTTCAGTGCCATTACCATCACTGAATCCCCCACTATCAACATCCTGGGCATTACCATTGACCAGAAACTGAACTGGACTAGCCCTATAAATACTGTGGCTACAAAAGCAGGTCAGAGGCTAGGAATCGTGCGATGAGTAACTCACCTCCTGACTCCGTAAAACCTGTCCACAGTCTAAAAGGCATTTCAAGAGTGTGATGGAATACTCACCACTTGCCTGGCTGAATGCAGCGCCCACAACACTCAAGAACTTTGACATCATACAGGACAAAGCAGCCCACTTGATTGGGACCCCATTCACAAACATTCACTCCCTCTACCACCGAAGCACAGTCGCAGCAGTGTGTATCATCTACAAGATGCACTGCAGGGACTCACCAAGGCTCCTTCAACAGCACCTTCCAAACCAACGACCACTACCATCTAGAAGGACAAGGGTAGTAGACACATGGGAACACCACTGCCTGGAAGCTCCCCTCCAAGCCACTCACCATCCTGATTTGGAAATATATCACTGTTCCTTCACTGTCGCTAGGTCAAAATCCTGGCACTCCCTCCCTTACAGCAATGTGGGTGTACCTATACCACAGGATTGTGGCCTTTCAAGAAGACAGCTCCCCACCTCCTTCTCAAGGGCAATTAGGGATGAGTAATAAATTCTGGCCTAGCCAACGACACCCGTATCCCATCTATGAATATAAAAAAACTTCGGCCCTTTTATATAACTTTGTCACACTGCAGTCATGAGCACTAATGGCACCCTGTGTGCTCCCATCAACTATGCTCAAACTTATTTCACACCTTTCATGTTCCCTATGCTAGCCAGTTGAAAATTGCTAACTGTTGCTCCCCATCCTCCTAACCAGCTCTACAATGAGCTCAATAAGCAATTAATTGAACCCGTGCCATTTGCTGACTCTTCCCTTTTCACCTTCCTTTTGAAAACCTAATCACATCATTAAGGCGTCAGAAGCCTGAGATGCCTTCGGAGTGCACGATTTTCCAGGCTCACCCTCAACCAAACTCAAACCCACAGAGGGTTGCCAACTGCGCTTACTGTATTCAGGAGGTTTCATCACATGACTTGCCCCCACGCTCGAGCCATCAGTCGGCCAATACATCCATCCTTGTGATGTGCTGCCTTCCTGTGCCAATTGGAAAGCAAAAAGTCTCATCACTCAATTGGATGATGCTTGACTGTCAGCCAAACACCCTTTTGTTCTGATTCTCAATATTTTTATATCTGGTAAAGAGAAATGTTGAAAGAAAATGAAAAAATATTTTTTATTATCCCAATGATTTTTATCCAGGTTTGCACACAGCTGTGTCCTGGAGATTGATCTTCAATTCCTGGAGACTCTTGGTCAGACGGTAACAGTGAGCATCACAGACAAGGCCAATTCCATCCTCATCCAACATGCATGCACACACTTTGAGCAGAGCCCTCTGAACTATGAGCTCTCCTCCAGGACATGGTGGGATTTGAAAACAAAGATGAGAAATTTCAAATTGAGGTGTTGTTGGAAAAGGCACCAATGCATCTCAGTAGCTGTTGCTTGTGCTACAGTGGTAGTTGGAATATCAGAAGCTGCATTATTAGTTGGGTCCACAAGTATACAAAGGGAGTCAGCCACCACTTCCATGCCAGGAAGGGTGGGCTCCATGCTTTCTTCAGGGCCATGTGCCAACTTGCTGCTGGGCTCCTTCATGCTCCTTGACGTTGAATGCAGGCATTCTGGCAGGCTTCCCATCAGCATTCTTTTGTAGGCTGCCCCATCGAAGTCCTCATCTGAATACTTTGAACAAACCCATTCTAGTGAGCTGGCACCTGTGCTATCCTTACAACCTGCTCTGTCTGCAGTGCACTCATGCCTGGTGTCTCAATCAAAACCTGGAGGCTGAGTATCAAATTTATTGCCCATAGTTTTCAACAGCATTTAGTGAGCCATTTAAGTGATATGGTAAGTTGTATCTGGACAATGATACTAAAAATTTAAACATGTAAAAGGACTACTTTTTTCTGTGCATTGACACACTTCAAATCCTGGAGTTTCTCTGTTATGTTGCCAAAGGCCATCGACTTCCATCTCTGCACCTTTATTCACTTGTGTCCCACAGTCATTAAGTTTGTCACCCAGCGAGCACTGACGGAATTCGGCCACACAGAATGTCACAGTTAAAACCATCCTCTCCCCAGCCAATGTCTGTGGTCAAATGCGGTCAATGCTCGCTGGGTGACAAACTTGATGACTATAGGCGGTCGTCAATTGGCTGCCCTGGCTGTCTGTTAGTTAATATGGGGATCATTGGAGAACAATGAGGACTGAGAACTCTTGCCTCCCAACCCTTACTTCCCAACCCCCCAGTCCAGTTCATTGCTGCTGAAATCCACATTCATTCTTTCTTTATGCTTTGACTTTGCACTGGCATCATGAGCTCCACTCTACATTAATATAAATTAATTCAAAACACTACCACTTGTATTCTGCCCTACCCAGCTGTCTTTACTGATTTCAGCTGGGTCCCTTTCTCCAAATTGTCCCATGGTTTTCATCCCATCTCTGCAATCTTAACTATTAAATGCAGCATAAGCTTCTTGGAAATATTATTATGTCTGGCGGCCCTACACCCCCAAAATCCAGTTCAGCATCAGTGTCTTCAATCAGCACAGTCCTGCACTTTGAATCTCTCTTCTAAAAACCCTCCCAACTGTGCAGCACTCCCTCAGTTAGCCTAAATGTTGTGCCTGAAGTGGAACTTGAACTGGCAATCATCTAACTCGGAGGCGAGAATGTTACCAATTGAGCCAGAGCTGACAACTGACAAGCACCTATAGTCATCAAGTTTGTCACCAGCGAGCATTAACTGAATTTGACCACACAGGATGTCACAGTTGAAACCATCTTCTCCCCAACCAATGCCTGTGCAGTTAGTTGATGTGGGGATCATTGGAGAACAATCAGGGCCAAGAACTCTTCCCCCCACCAGTCCAGGAATGGTAAACCATGTCACCAGTGCCTGACTAAAATCTGCAAAGTCAGCACGGAGCATGAATTGGATTTTCCTCCTGTTGCAGAAAGCCAAGTACAACACCAATATGCAAGGCGCCTCACTCCTGTATCCATTTAGTCCCACTCCCCTGCTTTATCCATAGAATCCAAAAGCCTGGAGGGAGGCCACTCATTCCTGTATGGCCTCCTTCTATACTGTTAGATTTTATGGAAGGAGCAGGACTGTGTGACTAATTAGGTAGCAGCTTCAAAGAGCTAGTAGAGGCGAAATGACTTCCTCCTATTGCTGTAGGATTCTATGGAACTGAAGCAATATAGAGAACAAAAACAACTTTTAAGATTAACAGGTAACCGCTGAATAAAAGGAGAATGTTATATCTATTTTAATTTGCTGTAACGCTTCCACTGTGGCCCACAGAGGGTTAATTGGTTTGCTACAGCAAGTCTGTTCTCCTTAGAGTGGCTGTTGCAGTTGTATAGAGGGAGGGGAGGGGACTTGCACAACTCGGCGCTGCAGTTAGAGCAGTGTGTGAAAGCAGCTGCTGAACGAACCAGCCGCCCACATCAGGAAGTGGTCGGATCTCTCTGAGAGGAAGGGGAAGTAGGGGAAGGTTCTCAGAAGCAGTCTCGCAGCCCTTTTCTTTACTTTCAGCCGTTCATGTTGACGGAACAGAGTCCATGAACTGAAGCAACTCCTTTCAAAAGAAAAAGAACATTTAAGTTTCTTTTCAACTGCTTCATTGTGATTTTTTTTGTTTGCAGGTAAGTTCGCTATTTTGGATGTCCCCTTTCAGAGCGAGGATAGTTCGCTTGTTTGTGTAAAAGTTTCTTTCGGTGAAGCTTTTCAATACAGCCGAGTAGGGTAGAGCTTGTCATGAAGTGTTTGTAACTGTTTAAACTGAATCTGTAGTTAGTTCCAAGAAATTACCACAAGTTATCTCAGTGGAAGCAACATCTTGCTCAGTTGTGTCTGGGGAGAGGGTATACCATGAGCCATTTTTCTGTACTGTTGGTATTGGAGGAATCCGATCAAATGGTAGGCAGCAATTTAATATTTCCTCGTTTAAGGTGTCACTTTAACCAGGACAGTGTCCCATATTGCAACCCTAGAACCCATAGAAGGTGGGTCCCAACTCAATCTTCCGATCCAGAGGTGAAACTATTACCAGCTATGACACTTTTTTTTTTGAAATTTTCTATGTGCTACTCTGGAAGCACTTGAGAAATATGTCGTCTTAACCCTTTGTGTGCTGAAGGAGCTATCAGTCCCTGCCAGTTGCCTGTTTGTGTGGTCTAGCGATGCACGATTGTGTAATTTTACGTTACAGTTTTAAAGCTGGCAGTCATTTTATTTTTAAACTGATCTTTTGGAGGATGGAAATGGAAATTTCGGTGCTCGGCAAGTTTCTATTTGCTCTGGCGTGGAGCATTAGGAAAGAATTATTAACCAGCACTGTGAACCTGGATAGGATTTCTTTGGAAAGTATGGCGTAAGTGTGGAGTGTTGAAGGAGCAGGAGCGATCTACTGGCGGGTGTTATAGAGATGTCTGCTGTGGCCAGCAGTGGGTTGTATAAATGGAAAGTATTAGTCAGTGGGGAAAAAAAAACTTTTGTTAATGTGTGTTTCTGTTCAACATTTTATATATTCTACAGCATCACTCAGCTTGTAGCACACTCAGCTGTTAGAAAGCTGTGGATTCTGCTCTTAATCCTGAGATTTAAGCACAAAATCGAGACTGACACTGAGGGAGCCTGAACTGCCATCTATGACTGAGGTGTTAAGACAAGACTCCGTTTGCCCTTTCGGGTGGTCATAAAATATCCTGTGCCACTAAGTCAAAGAAGAGGAAGTGTCTTCTGCTCCCAGTGCCTTGGCAGATATGTATCCCTTAACCCACATCACAAATAAAGCTATCTAGCCATTTACCTTATTTGTGGAGTTTATTGTGCACAAATTGGCCCCCACATTTCCTAGATTTCAACAGTGAGCAGACTTCAAAAGTACTTCATTGGGGATGTCTTGGGGTTGTGAAAGGTGCCATACAAATAAAGTTGCCAATCCTCTAGTATTGATCTGGAGTCTCCAGGAATTGAAGATTAGTCCCCAGGCCACTGCTGAGATCAACCAGGGAGAAAAATCCTAAAGGCATTAAGATTTTTTTAAAATGCTGGTTTTCTTTTTCCTTTTCTTAGATAATAAGTGATGATGTCCAATGAGAATATTGGGGAAGGGGGATAAAAAGGCTGTTGGACTGAAAGTTAAGAGTCACCCAAATGGGTAGCCAGGAGTCTGTTGAATTCCCAGTTGACGTGGGAAGGCGGAACATTGCAGATGACTGACCAATGGTGATGCTTAGGGTCAGGGTGGTTGAAGGTAAGAGGTCATGTGACAAAACCTCCAGGAATACAGTTAACCAGAGTTGGCAACCCAACAAAAATGCAAGACTTTGAAAGTAAAATCAAAAATGGTGGAAATTTTTAGTAGGCTGATCAGCATCTGGAGGGGAAAAATAAGAGAAATCCCAGGTGCGATCTGTCCAAGAACATTGTTGTCCTGATTCATGATTGCACTCGATATTTCTCAGATACCAATTGACTTGCTGTGCATTTCCAACATTTATGTTTTATTTCAGAGTTTCAGTATTCACGGTTTTGTATTATGTCAGACATGATTAATAGTCTTAAGGTCTGCCCTGGCTGGTTGGTTCTGGTGATTACTGGCAGAGTTTTTGTGTGCCCATTATTTCAGGCTCTTACTGGTGCATTATTAGCAAGAAACATTTCACTGTATGAGTTTCCGCCCTCTCTTTTCTTTGCACAACTTCAGCTAGTACATTCTCTGCATCTGTCGCTGTGGGTACACAGCCAGTACAGCTGTAATTCCAATGTTCCTTACGTCATCAACCCAGATCTGGCAATACCATTCATCTATTGACAGTAAAACATATAATTGTTAATGAGTGCATTCAGTCAGGTCATCTTTTAATTCTGATGGGAATTATTCTTAGCTCCTTAGGGACATTGACATGTAATATTTTGAGGCGACAGTTTTAAACTATTCTTGATCTGAAGCCTGTCTCAATGATCTGATCATTATCTCCTACCATAATTTGAAAAGATTTTGAAGCAAAGCCTGACAAAATCTGTTTTTCTAGACTTTCTTTTCTACCAGATAATACAATGGAAAATTACACCTCAATTTAACTTTCTGCAATTCTTTGTTTCAGAGGCTGCAGTCTTTCCCTGCTTACAATGCTCACTTTCCTTGTTAGGAGGGTGTTTTTAAAAAAAAAACCCAGCAATAAACCTATCAACACACTCAATGTTGTTCCTTGTTCACCAATCGAAGTATTGCTCAAAAGTGCTGTGCAAGGCCCTTGGAGCCTCTCAGTGAGATAGCTTTCCCCTTTCCCCTAAGCTGATGGGCTCATCTCTTTTATTAGGGAAAAGCCAGGGTACTTTTATATGTTTATAAAAAAAAAATTCCTGGCATTTGAGTGTCACATGTGTTGTCCATCTCTGGTGCCCTTGAGAAGATGGTGGTGAGCTGCCTTCTTGAACCACTGCAGTCCATGTGATGAAGACACTTCCAAGGTGTTGTTAGGTAGGGGGTAGCAGGATGTTGGCCCAGCAACACTGAAGGAATGGCAATATGTCCAAGTTCAATACAGTGCATGACTTGGAGAGAAACTTGAAGGTGATTCTATCCTCATGCACCAGCTGCCTTTGTCCTTTTTTAGGTGTTGAGAGGCAACAGATTTGGGAAATTCTGTTGAAGAAGCCTTGGAATTCAAGACTAAAATTTAAACTCAAACCTTCTGTTAAGTACACAATACCCTTGTGTTGAAGCCATCGAGATACTGACTTTATCTTCTTAAGTAAGACAGTGAAGCTTTGGATACAATTTTTGTGAGTTCTCTGATGTAACTCAATGAGTGGGGTCCATCCCATTGTTCACTAAATTTTTTTGCTTAATGAGAGAAATATGAAATTTGGCTTGTACTGGTCCAAGCTTCAAAAAGTTGGTCTGCTGATTCTGTTGGAGAGAAGTAATAATATGGAATGCATTTGTTTCTCTAGCTGATGTATATTTTGAATATCTTGATACTTTCATTTCGCAACTGTCAGATCAAAATGTTCCAGCAGTTAGGATAGTTGCTAAACTAATAACAAATCCTGTATGTGAGATCATTTTAAGGCACAGAAGTTGGGGCTAACCTAATGGTTTAGCATGTTGCTTAGGTGAGTAGCTGAGCCATACATTCTGCAATTATCCCCAGGTTCAAGTTAACCAACCCCAGGTACAATTGGTAGTAATGCTGCTAGGTTAGGGTGGGGAAACCTGGTCAGTGTTTCCATCCCTGATCAGTACCCAGTAACACCGAATGTTGGTTATGAAAAGGGTGAAACTCAGCTGTGATAATCTTTGCGGTTGAATATTCACTGGTGAGGTTCTGAATGGCATTTCAGATCATAAGAACTAGGAGTAGGCCACTGGGCCCATCGAGTCCTCTCCACCATTCAGTAAGATCTTGGCTGATCTGATTATGGCCTTAATTCCACTTTCCTGCCTGCCCCATGACCTTTGACTCCCTTGTAGATCAAAAAATCTATCTAACTCAATTTTGAATATACTCAATGACCCAGCCTCCCCTGCTCTTTGTGGAAGAGAATTCCAAAGACAGCCCACTGAGAGAAGAAATTCCTCCACCTCCTCCTTAAATGGGAGACTCCTTATTTTTAAACTCTGCCCCACGAGGAGAATCATCCTGTCAGCATCAACCCTGTCAAACCCCATCTCAGATAGCATCCCTCGGATGATACTCTCACAAGATGTCACAGTCTTGGGGAGGTAAAGAAAATTGGTCAGAAAAATATGTATAACATATTTGAATATATAATTGCAGGGCTATAGGGAAATAGCAAGGGAGTGGGACTAATTGGATAGCTCTCCCAAAGGACAGGCATGGGAGCAATGGGCTAAATGGCATCTTTCTGCTTGTATATAAAGTTAAAATGAAATGTTAATGCTCAGTACGTTATTCATCTATCGTTGCAAACTAAATATACATATTAATGATTGGTATTTATTTAAAAACTGGATGTAGCTTTGAAAACAAAAGCACTTTTCCCAAATTTACCCTATGTTGCTAGTGAGGCTAATGTAGGTCACAGCTGTGAGTACAGAGGTCATGTTTAGGATGATGAGTGCAACCGAGCTGCCAACTAAAGGTCAAAGATTATTGTTCAGATGTAAGACCACAAGATCAAATATGTTAAATACACTATTGCGGCAGTGGGTTAACCTCTTAGGGGTTTTACATGTTCCCCATCAGGGGTGTGGATTGAAGGCATTTAACACAGAGGACCGGGCACCCATTTAGGAGTCATAGCAGAAGGAAAGAAATAGTGCATCCAATAGGAAATATTAATTTAAAAATGTCCCACAATTGTAACCAGACATTCCTGAAAAATATCCAAGTGATGGCTTTGGGAGTGTAGCAAACCACTTTTGTGCTCTGTGAGCTGGATATAAATATTTTATCTAAAGCTATGAAAAGCCCATTAGTGCATGCTAGAGTTGTTACAATAACCAATGACTTCATGTTGCTCTATTTCTGTATCAATGCATGGCTCCGGTAGCTACTAATTCCCTCCATCTGCTTTAGTTCTAGAACAGAAATGTCTTACCACAGCTTCCTCCTCGAACCAATCAGTTGTCATGCCTGGAATAAAGACAGGACCCGTGAGTATTTATTTTACAAACAAGTGCAGATCAAACAGTTCTGACTCCCCGGAAATAAAGTGATTGCAACCAGATGTCCTTGTTTCAAATGCTGACCAACTTCAGTGCTTCTTAACATCATTGCATATCTCCAGAATTCAATAGCCTCAATACTGCTAATTGATTGATTCCACAGAAAGGATTGGAAAAAAGTGTTCCATTTAAATGTGTTGTTAAAGCTTTGTGCTTTCATATGCTTTGTAAAAGAGCTGCTAAGACGATAGTTAAAATGAGAATGAGTTAAACCTAGATATTGTTTTGCCATAGACTGTAACTAATATGAAATTTGTTAGCCTGCCTCAGTACTTGATAAGCATGTCACACCCATTGTGGCTGATCCCTTCTTGTTGTGAACCAATGGAGATAAATAACTAAGAGACACAGGGGCTTTTTAACAATCCTGCAAAGAAAGTTCGGTCCAGCTAAGGCTGCAAAGTCAGGTTTTAAACCGAACACTGCAAGAGCTAGGCTCAGAAAGAGATTTCAGGGGGCTAGTTGGAAGTTGATTTTGTTTAAGTCAAATATAACAGTGCTCTGATGTGGTGTCACATAGCGTGTTCGACATTTTAAATTGTCACTCAAAAACCGGTTGTACTGATTGAACTGAGTCTGAATATAACTGTTGCTCTGTAGTTTGCATGTTGTGAAATGAAACAGTTTAACAATTTGATACCTGGTTTGGTCTGACCAAATATTTTCTCAGTTTGCCTTTGAAAAGGTTAAAGACGAGTATCCACTTCAGATAACAAGAATACCTCATGGTTATAAGCAGGGGCTACATTATCAGACAATGAGATGTTGGGCAATATAGGTACAGGCCTAAATATAAGGCATTCAGATCAAGTATGAGAGCAATGAGCATTACTATACCAAAGAGAATATCTAAGACAAGACCCTAAACATGTGTGTGATTTAATGGAACTTGTCCCATTAGGCAGAACTAATGTACAGTTTAGAGCCCTAGTCACTAGGTTGTTAAGCATAAATTAGCCTTTAGTCCCAGCATATCATTTGTAGGGTGTCTGATCACTCTGTTTGGAAAAATTGTGCTCTGATTGGCTCTGCGATGTACACTCCAACATAACTGAGAACAGTAATGACTAATCAAAGATGCCCACATGAGATTTTAACTGACAAGTCAGTCCAAGCGCCTTGAAGTTGGTGAGTTACATGCTATAGGCAGCAGCTTGCAAAATTTTCAAAGGCCTGCTTTGTTCAATTACTGGAGACTATTTGACAGCTCCTAACAAAAAGACCCTTATGGAGGAAGCTGTTGAATTCACAGACTGAGAAATGTATGCATTTAACTGAAATTCATGGAAACAACCTGTGCAGTAATGTAAAATCCAGATGGGTAAAACGCAAGAGAAAGATTACAGCTTCAATAAATCAAATGCAGATGGATCAAGGATCACTCTGGTACTTGATGCTAACCAGGATTTTTAATCTTTGTCCCGCTTGTACTCTCAAACACTGTTGCAGCAGGAAACAACAGTAACTCAGTTCAACAGTTGCTCAGGCCCACTAAATTTTACCTTTCCCAATACATAATACTGCTGCATTTTGACAGAATCCCATTGCAGTGAGTGCCTAACGAACCACAACTTCCCTTTGTGGCTGCGGTGAAGGGAGCCTCGTGAACCCTTGCTAATTTTACTGGTGAGGAAGTTGAAAAGTTCCATATTGCTTTTTGAGTTTTTACAGTGAACTTTTTGCATAGGAAAAACCAACTTTGATACAAAGGTGCATCCATATTTTAAAATAATCACCTCAAAATAATTTTAAAGAGAGAGCCCCTAAAAACCTCTCTAAACCCCTCTATGTTGAGTTCTCATCCCTCTGGCTTTATTTGGCACATTCAATTATTTCTATTCCAAGTTTAAAACATATTTTCCCTCAGCAATGTTGGAGCTTGTCTGAAAGCAGCATGCAATTCGGCTTGCATTTGACTTGTTGAGTGGCACTGGTATGCTGAAGGATTGCTCAGGCAACTACGGAAGCATTTGTTCTAGCCCAGGCTTGTATGGTCTCGCAGTGCTAATTCACAAAAATAAATAAATAGAAGGTAGTTTGAACATGTTCAGATGGAGCTGATTTAAAGTTGCAGGGCGTCCCTCTTCTCCTCTCCCCTCCCCTGACCCCCCCCCCCCCCCCCCCCCCCCCCCCTGAATTTTGATTTTGAAAGTGTTCTACTTTCTCAGTTTAGGTCTTCCCAAAGGCTATCCACCATTCAAATGTCGCTTAGGGAAGTAAATCTGCTCTCCTTACCTGGTCTGGCCTACATGTGACTCCAGACCCACAATGACGTGGTTGACTCTTAAATGCCCTCTGAACAAGGCCTAGCCAGCAATGGCTACATCCCATGAACGAATCAAAAAAAAATTGACATCTAAGAGGGCACACAGCTGACCTACTCATATTAGGGTTGCCAACTCTGGTTGGGTGTAGTCCTGGAGGTTTGAACACATGACCTTCCACCTCCTGCAGCCATTAAAGAGTCCAGTGCAACAACCCCGTACTGTCCATCTCCTCCAATATTTTTTAGAACTAATAAACAAGTGTTCAAAGAAAATTAAACCATTTTTTAATGCCGTTATGATTGTTCCCTTGGTTGCACACAGCAACATCACAGACACCTGGACAATCCTGGAGCATTGGCAACTCTTATTTCATGTGCCTATGCCAATGTGTCAGCCAATTGCAGGTACACAGTGATTAAGATGCCTTACCTGCCTATTTTGCCCAGTTTTCTCCCACCTTCAGTGGCTTGGCAGATCCGTAGGCTTTCATTTCTCCCATCAGAACCATGTACTACTTTTTGTTTTGTTACATTGTTGCTATCAAACTATAAATGGGATAATTACCAATTAATATGCTGAGATTGACCCCAAAAACTGTTTATAGGTGTGGGGTGAAATCATACTGCATCATAATTATATGTAAAGATGTTGCACGTTTGTATGAAATCTGGTTGAAAATAATGAAAGAAAGAACTTGTATATAGATAGTGCCTTTCATGACCTTTCAACATTCCAAAGCACTTTATGGCCAATTAAGTATGTTTTGAAGTGCATTTACTGTTGCAGTTGTAGGAAGTGTGGCAGTCAATTTGCACACAGCTTGGTCTCACAAACAGCAATTAGGTAATTACCATATCATTTGTCTTAGTGATGTTGTTTGACAGAAAAATATTGGCCAGAATACCATGGAGAACTTCTCTGCTCCTCTTCGAAATAGTGCTGCGGGCCACCTGAGGAGACAGACAGGGCCTTTGGTTTAACAAATCAGCCTAAAGGCAGCACGTTTGACAGTGCAGTGCTGAAGTGTCAGCCTACCTTGTGTGCTGAACATTACCATCCTGTCTGAATTGCAGTCAATAGAATTTCACATTAATGTATTAACATGTTTGAATGATAATATCGGAGCCACAACTCCACCTCAATAACCTGGGGAGGCACATTCTGCTCAATGTTTTCTAAACAATATGAACTATTCACTAGATGGATTCTTGCATGCGCTTAGTACAGTAGACGAGAAAACAGTACAGAGAGGAGGACAAAATCCAATATTTCAAAGTTGTTATTTACAAGTTAAAGTCTGAAGGAGTTACAACTCATACCTAAGCTTCACTGGTAATCTATTTTAGGGTGGTGAGACTCCCAATTTTTTTTTTAAAACCACTGAGCCCACCATCTCCACTCAACGCAAAGGAGACAAGCTCTCAGTCCAATAAGAAAACAATTCTGCATGCAGACATGAGTAAATTCATACTGTAGTCAGGATCCCTGTCCCTTCAATATTCTGTCATGTCAATATTCTTTTTATAGAGCACCTTCCAGATACTGGCACAGATAGTAACTCACATGCAATTGACCCATCAGGAATATGTCTTGGCTGCTCACACTAGCTTCAGAAAAACTAGATTGAAGTCTCTCTGGAACTCCAGTATCTTTATAAGATTAATCACACCCTCCTAATGCGATGCCATTATGTCAATGCATTCCCCCTATATTCGATTAACCTCCCTTCAATGGGTTGCTGTGTGTTTCTTGTTCATTGTGCTCACTAATGAGAAACTATCCATTATCGTCTTCCTTTCTTATCTCCTTCAAAAACATCCATAACTAACTCTTCAAGCTGGTTAATCTGGCATTCTTGTAACGATCTGGCTAAATTTCTCAGCTCTTTTGCATGTGCTGTTGGTGAGGTAATGCCCTCCACACTCCACTTTGTAACATATTCTTGCAGTTAGTGCAGAATTAGTCTTTAATATATGCCCATGTATTTTATATATTAAGCAAAACTTCTTGTGGCTGTTCCATCTATTCTTCCAATGGGCAGCATAGTTTCTTTGGGTGAGTATGCAGGATGGAAAGCCAGCAAGGAACACCTTGGATTAGGACAGTCTGGGGGCGACAATGAGGGTTTCAACAGCAGTTGGGCTCATACGTGATGTTACAGAGGGAGAAGTTGTGGTCTTTATGATGGTGAGTTTATTTGACTGAAAACTCAGCTTGGAGTTGCAAATGAAAAATTATTCTCCCAGCACCTGTGGGATGCAAATAGACATGAAAATCCAGCAATCTATTAGGCTTTTAAGGTCCTGCAACTTCTTTCCTTAAGTTTCCAATTTTAAATGTTTAAATGGAGGACAATTAAAGAGATCACTTTATAATATCTGGGCCGCTGATTACAGCACAAGATTCTTACAAAAAGATTTTATTATAGAGGTGAGGAAAAGGATATGCATTCATAATGCCCCTTTCAGAGCCTCAATGCCCCAAAAGCCTTCACTATGAATGAAATATTTTTTGAAGTATAATCATTGGTGTGATGTAGGAAATGATGCAGCCAATTTGCACACTCAGAGCTCTCCTAAACAGCACTCTAACAATGACCAGATAACTTGTTTTTAGTAACATTGAGCAATAACTATTGGTCAGGACACTGGAGATAACTCCCTCCTTCTCTTCAAAATGGTGTCATGGGATCTTTTATGCCCACCTGAGGGAATAACGTAGCATTGGTTATTGCTTGTAAAAACCACGTCATTTGTTTATTTGTCGTGCGGATTATAACTGTGTCATTGAACCATTTCAAAATGACTCCAAACTTCATGGAGACCCAGTCATTTGTAAGATCTGTGTCAGTGGAGTTTCCTAATTGTTTCAAAACAGTAGCTAAATGTTGGAATGCAAATATGTTAGAACTGTTCATTACTGTAACAGCGTTACTTTGCGTCAATCACTTGCCAAACCGCTGGCTGTCCCCATCCCAGACTAAAGAAATCTGATGATATGAGCGAAGTAATCTCTTGAATAGCTCCCCTCTGTCTCCTTAAACTTGAGCCTGTCCATTCTGTTCGTTCTGTTCATCTATTGCCCTGTGCTCACTGACCTACATTGGTTCCCAGCTGGTAACACCGTGTTTTTTAAAAAAAAAATTAATTCTTGCGTTCGAATCCTTTCATTGAACTCTGCTCCTCCCAATCTCTGTAACCTCTTCCAACCTTAAAACCTTACGAGATCTATGTGCTTTTCTAATTCTGGTTTCTTGCACATTCCTGATTTTCATTGTTCCACCATTGGCAGCTAGGCTTTCAGCTGCCTAGGCTAAGTTCTGGAATTCCCTCCATTAACCTCTCCACCTTCTCTATCCCTCTCTCCCCTTACCCCCTTTAGACATAGTTTTTGGACAAGCCTTTGCTCACCTGCCTCTAATGCCTCCTTATGTGGATGTGTGCCAAATTTTGTTTGATAATCGCTCCCGTGAAGCACCTTGGGACGTGTTACTACATTAAAGGTGTGATACAAATGTAAATAGTGTTATTAGGTTCTGGCCAGAGGGGTGAGTACTCATCTTCCAAGTACCTGATATTAATTAGCAACAATGGAAAGCCATGGTCAATTTTAATCTGTGGTGCTCAGAAAATAAACTCAGTCTGACTGCTAGAAGGCCACCTGCAACTGATATGGAGGAATCTATGATGCCTGCTTATTTTCTTTTCTCTGGGCAGTTGTACTAGAACATGAACGTGGCCAAACATGTAGAAGATTCCCTTCAGAGGATATCAACCATAGCTAATTGGTACCACTCTGGACTCATGAGTCAGAAGGCCATGTGTTCAACTCCCACTCTGACAACTCAATGCAATAGTGAGAAGGAGCTGCATTGTTTCAGTTTTGAATGAGATGTTAAGTGAGGCCCCATCTGCTCTCTCAATTGGATGCCAAAAGCCCCATGGTGCTCCTTCAGAAGTTATATCCCTTAACCAACAAAACTAAACTTATAGTCATTCATCTGATCCAAGGTATCTGCTCTCGTCTAATTCTGGTCTCTTGTGCATTCCCAATTTTAATTTCTCCATCATTGGCTGTGTCTTCAGTTGCCTGCACAAAAGCTCTAGAATACTCTCTAGACCTCCTGACTCTCTACCTTACTGTATGCCTTTAAAACCAAGCTTTTCACCGTCCAACCTAATACAGTATCTCGTTATGTGGCTCAGTGTCACATTTTGTTTTATAACGCTTCCATGAAACCCCTTGGAGCGTTTCGTTACATTAAAGGCACTGTACAAACATAAATTGTTGTTGTTGCATTATTGTTTGTGAGACCCTTGCTGTGCCTGATTTTGGCTGCCATGTTTCCTATGTTACAACTGTGCCTAAGGGTAAAAAATACTTCATTAGCTGCAAAGTGCAAGCCGTTATCTCTGCACGGTTGCAGCCGTTCAGAGGATGTTGGGGAACTTCAGTTTCTGCAGAAACTGCAGAATGATGACATACAGCAGCCGGGGCCAAAGCTTGTGGCTGCCTGGTCAGGGTAGAGGAAATGATAACCAGCTCCCTGCTAGCTTCATGTACAGTTTTGTTTGCTGAGCTGACAGAATTCTTTTTACTCTTGTTAATGCTGCATACAGAATGGAAAGGGTTTAGTGTGTGGCAGTGAGACAGCAACAAGCCCTATTATTAGTCCTTGATTTTAAAGTTCTCATCCTTGTTTTCAAATTATTCCTTGCCCTCTTCCAGCCCTGCAATCCACTGAGATCTTAGCACACATCCAATTCTGACTTCTTGCACATCCCTGATTTTTGGTCATTCCACCATTGGCAGCCATGCCTTGAACTACCTAGGCCCTAAGCTCTGAAATTCCCTCCTCTCCATTCCTTCCCTCTGCCTCTCTATTCGTTTAAGACACTCCTTAAAAGCTACCTTTTGTTCAAACTAATGTTCAGCTGTCCTAATGTCTTCTCAAGGCTCAACACCAGACTTTGATAATGCACATATGAATATTTTACTAGGTTAAAGGTGCTATATAAATTCAAATCGCTGTTGTTATCCTCTACCAAAAGGACTGGAACTCAATGAGCAGAAGGAACTTTCTGGTATCTCAGCTGAATGTGAGTGAAGGTAGAGGGTGTGGTGATGGAGAAGATTGATAAGGATGATGCTGACTCCTATCTTCATCCAATGTCCACATAGTCACACTTTTAGCTGGGGTCAATGGGAGGGCAATCAGGGGCAGGAACTCCGACTGACCTTGGTAAAACCAGAACAGGCTAAAGGCAATGGCTCTGATGCCTCTGGTAAATGTTGGTTAATTTAAGAAAAGAACTTGCATTTGTATAGTGCCTTTCGTTAATTTAGAATATCTCAAAAAAAACTTCATTGAGCTGTTAAACCTTTTAAGTGTAGCCCCTGCTGTAACATAGGAAACGTGGCAAACAGCAAGCTTCCACAAACAGGAATGTGATCATGATCAGATTATTCAGTGATGTTAGCTGAACCTCACACCTTCCTGCTCTATAAGGCTCAACTACTCATTGTATTAGCCAGCTGAGCATTAAAGAAGCCTTAGTTTACTACTTTTCTGACTGAGTCAGTGGGAAAATCTCATGAATATTTGTGTAGATACTGGACTAATATGATTACTATATTTTAGTTACTTGTCAATTATTTCATTAATTTTTAATTTTTTTCCCCCAGGAATCCAAAAATCTGGTTAAGTGGCAGAAACTACACCCATAATTTCATATTCCTTTAAAATCCCCTTAGTAAACTCTTTAATATCTTGAAACAGATAAATAATTAGGTGCACAGGGCACAAAAGGTGTTTGCAATAAAAGGCATTGCAGTGATTCATGCAGCCGGGAATACTGTTCAAAGAAAGGCTTTGTTTTGAAGTTGCAAAACTTCAGTAGGAGGAGGAATATTAACTGTGTTAAGTCAAAGGGACCTGTTTGGGAATTTCAATGTTTTTCTAAAAAAGCATACTTTATTCTAGTGCTAATGTAGTTGGTTTTCTCTCTGCTTTAGATGATGTAGGACATTTTAGAGATTTAGAATGGTAGAGCCATCACTGCATTTTATCATCAGTACACTTGGGTGTTAAGCTTAGTTCTGTTTGTAGTGGATTTAATTCTGAGTCTAAAGTTTACCTGTTTAAGCCCATTTGAGAGATTTGAGCACATAATCTAAGCTGGCACTCCAGTGCAATACTGCTGTACTGTTGAGGTTCCCTCTCTAACAGGTGAGATGCTGTGTCAAAATCCTGGATCTCCCTCTCTACCAGCACTGTGGGTGTACCTACACCACAGGAACTACAGCGATTCAAGAAGGCAGCTCACCACCATCTTCTCAAGGGTAATTAGGGTTGGGCAATAAATGCTGTCCCAGCCAGTGAAGTTCACATCCTGTAAATTAATATGGGGGGCAAAAAGTTCTTGGCTTGGCTTAGCTTATCTGCTCTTCTAAGGTACTATTTTGAAAAAGAGTTGAGGAGTTCTTCCTAGCGCCCTGGCGAACATTTAACCTTTGTGCAAAGGTCAAACAGACTTGTTGTCCGTAGGATCCTGCTGTGTACAAATTAGCTTCTTTTGTTTCCCACATTAAAACAGTGACTGCATTTTAAAAGTGCTTCATTGGCAAGGCATTATATAAATACAGTTTTCTTTCTAAGCCAACATCCAACTATGTTTTGGGCATTTCATATGTTGTAGGCCTCTTGTATATTTTACCTCGATCCTCCAATTTGAACCATAGGACACAACATTAGGTTGGGGGCGGGGGCGGGGGCAGGGGGGAGCATAGAGGTATTGTTGCTGAACTAGTATTCCAGAGACTAGGGCTTGAATCCCACTACAGCAGATGATGAAATTTGAATTCAATAAGAAAAAAATCTGGAACTAAAAGTCTGATGATGACTATGAAACCATTGCCAATTGTCATTAAAAACCCATCTGGTTCGCTAATGTCCTTTAGGGAAGGAAATCTGTTGTCCTTACCTGCTCTGGCCTACATGAGGCTCCAAACCCACAGCAATGTGATTGACCCTTAAATGCCCTCTGAACAAGGGCAATTAGCAATGGGAATAAATGCTGGCCTAGCATCCATGAACGAATGGAAAAAAAAATGTCTTGCACTTGAGACCAATGAGGAAACAGTTGGCTATGATACTATCATGAAACCCAATTGCACAACATTGGCTAAATTAAAATGTACAGAATTTTTTTTTAAAATGTGGAAACAGCAAGGAAGTGGGATAAATTTGACACTATCAAAGAGCTGGCATAGTCATGATGGGCTGAAGGGCCTCCTTTTATGCTGAATGACTCTCAGATTTTAGCAGCCCCTGGTAAATGCCTGTGGTGAAAGTTTGTTAGTTAATTTAAGATGAAAAGAACTTGTATCTGTATGGTGCCTTACATGACTTCAGAATGTCTCAAAAGGCTTAACAGCCAAATGAAGTATTTTTTTGAAGTGTAGTCACTGCTGTAACATAGGAAACGCGCAGCGCACATGGGCTAGGAAGCAAGAAGGGGGCTGAGTCAGAAGGGCTCTCCAATGCAGTCCCTGTGCAAGACCATTTTCTGAGAGGCAGGAGTAGCAGCTTGGTTGCTCACCAACTGGCGTCTAGCTGCCAATTTAGATAATTAAAGAGTAAATTGACAGTCATTTTCCCAGGCTGCTGGCAAATAGAGCAGCCCCTCCCTGATGTGTGGGGAGGCTGCCAGCTGCATAGCTCTCCTCCTGCTGGTGGGCTTTCGCATCCCGAGACTCCACTGTCCGAGGAGGGAGGCCCCGGTGACAATGGCAGCACTCACAGCCCTGACGCTGGCACTGGAGAGGTTTCACCAGGGGCCTGCCTGGCCCCAGCACAGGGGCATTTTTTTTTTACTTTCTTTTCCAAGGATGCTTCAAAATGGAGATGCCCTTCTGGTCTCGTTGAAGCATGAGTAGCGGCTACCTCCATCAGTGATGGTGCTAAGGCTCTGAAGCTGCCAACCCTCTGGGCCTGCAGCATGGACTGCCAGCCCTCCATTGTTAATTGGGCAGAGGGCCGAGAGCTTTGTAATCGGCTTCCTGCAGGAAGATTACCACCGCCGTGACATTGACCACCAGAACAGGTTCAGGGACCCATGTACAGTCCCATCAAGAGGACTCTCCCTATGTTGCCAAAAGGTTGCGTTTGCTGCCAGTGCCATGCATTCTTTGTCATACTGTTTTACCCCATGACATCATTGCGAGCAACGGAGTAAGCAGCAGCCAGGAAATTCACTCAAACTAAAGTTTCATAACAGCCTTTGTGTTATCATGATTATTTAACTTCAGACTGACACTTCTGAGTAGTCTTCTAATGTTTGGTAATGATTCAAATGCTATGCATATTTCAAATATTCTCTCTGTGGGGGATCCAGAAAAAAAAATAAAGAATCTGATGTTTTGGCGGTTATAAATAATCAGTGGTTATTCTTTCCTCTTCGTTCAGACAGTTGAATTCTGTTTACTAATTGCTGCTCTATGGATTATGCATTAATGTTCCTTCAAACTTTGCACATGATTGCTGTGTGAAAATTTAACTCGCACTTTCCATAACATTATGAAGACAGAACAAGGAAAGACAAAGTACAGTTTAATAAGGTATCACTGGACAAAAGGAATGTGGTGGTTTTAATAAGAAACAAGATGAGGAGGGGGAGCAAAACATTCAGGTGAAGCTCAGTTTTTATGAACCACATTAAAGATTGAAATCCCCTGCGTTCAGCTCCACGTAGATTTCGCAAGTGGGGATGTTTGACATATAGATGAGAGTGTGAAGGTAAGGCGCTCTGTCACAATGCACTCTTGCTAAAACTATACAATTATGCACTGCAAAACTGTGCAATAGAGGCCAGCATGCACCTTCCAAGTTAAACTGTATTTTTTTTTTATTTCCTGCAGAATCTGAGTAAGATCCAGCCAGTAAAGATGGGTATTGGCAGCCATCTTGTGTTGGCAGGAGAGAGGCTGGAATTTTCCTGACACTATGATTCTAGCTTCTGCTGTCCTGCCTAACAGATTATTTCAAAGATTTAATACGTTTCTGAGTTTTAAAAAAATGCTTTCTCTGCATTAACAGTGGCAAAAAAGTCCCTATGGTAGTTTATTCAAATGAATTAATCCATAATTGAGTTGCCAGCAAAATAGCAGGTCACCTGAAAATAATGAGATAAAAACAAAAAAAAAAAAACTGCGGATGCTGGAAATCCAAAACAAAAACAAAAACAGAATTACCTGGAAAAACTCAGCAGGCCTGGCAGCATCGGTGGAGAAGAAAAGAGTTGACGTTTTGAGTCCTCATGACCCTTCGACAGAACTTGAGTTCGAGTCCAAGAAAGAGTTATATTTCAACTCTTTCTTGGACTCGAACTCAAGTTCTGTCGAAGGGTCATGAGGACTCGAAACGTCAACTCTTTTCTTCTCTGCCGATGCTGCCAGACCTGCTGAGTTTTTCCAGGTAATTCTGTTTTTGTTTTTGACCTGAAAATAATGTTGATTTCTGCCAACATGGCGTTTGAAATTTTCAGGGCCCTGGCGAAAGTTCTGGTCCATAACCTCAAGCAAATTGTATTCTGGCAGCCACACCGACCTTCAGTTTCTTTATGATTAAAACTTCTCTCAACAACCTCACTCATTGCTTTCATCTTTGGTCAAGATCGAGTTCCTGCTTCAGTGCTGAAGCAAGTTGCCCTTATTTGGAAATAAGATTGACTTCCAGTTCTCTTTCCTATAGCTAACTCATTGTTTGCAATTACAGTATGCCATGTCTTTGTTCTATAATGACTGACTTGGTATGACACACCAAACGGATATTAGAAGGTAAATAACACAGCAACTGTATCTCTTTCTTGTACTGAAGACCTGTGGGGAATAAAATACATCCAGGCCATTAACTAGAAACAACCAGAAGCATTCAGATCAAAAGTCCAAGCTGTTTGACAACAACAGAAATCAGGCAGTCAGACTAGTCATGTTTTCACCTCCAGAACAGATTTTTTTTAACAAAAGGAGAATAGGCTTCGATTTGATATAATTCAGTATCCACATTACTAGATTAAATTGACAAAAAATAAAGGCAATGATGCTCAGAATCAGAAGTGCAAATGAGGAAGCCATTCATTTTACCTAGTTCTTTTTTCCATAGGGATCTATAGTCCCCTCATCACGCCATTTAATCCCCACTAGAATTATTCCAGAGTTTTTGTCTCCAATACCCAACCCAGAAGGCCACTCTACATGAAGTGTTTCATGAAATTAGTCCTGAATTTCCCTTTATCAGTTTGTAGCTATGCACATGCGGTGTGGTTTAACTTAAAATGGAAGAGGTCACAATTTTAATCCCAAACAGGTTACCGGTGGCAAAGGGCCAGCGCACCTCTGGCCTCACTAACTGACCTCCCAGGTCTGTTGTTATAACTCCCAGCTCTCCATTTAAAAGCTACTGGCCCATTTCCTGGCTGGCAGAGATGAGCAGAACAGGCAGGCTTTGGCCAGCTTCCAGCTGAGTGATGGGGTGGGGTCTTATGGAGGGTCTGAAGAGACAGGAGACCAAGGACTTTCCTTGTCAGGAGCAGAGGATCCCTGCTGGCAACACAATGGAAAGTTCTACATTTGCCCCGGAAGATTGACTTTTCTGTCTGTAGAGGTTTCCTATCTCAGGACCCAGTTAAAATATAGTTGGAGTTATATTTGCACCAATTTTTGAAGCTTCCACCTGTTTTAAATGGGCACCACATTCCTCTGCAGGTTAAAATTGAAAATGGGGCAGAGGGTCTGATTCTTGGCAGTTGAGTAAATGGCTCATTTTTTAACTGGCCACCAGCCAATTACTGCTAGACAAATAGAGTTAAAACCAATCCCATTTTCTTAGTTGACCCTTTCTATTTTGATGTTGTACCTATCACAGTAAGATCCCATTTAATTCCCCTCCTTTCAAAGTTGAGAGCCAATGCTTTTCTTCATAACCCAGTCCGCTAATTTGGGCTCAGTCACACTGTTTGCCTCCAAGGCCTTGAATGTTTTCTTTGTAAATTGGAAATCGGAATTTGAGGTGGAAATACACTCCAGTCATTTCATAGAATAGAAATGTCAGTTCAGGGCATGATTTGGTTTATAACTACTGTATTTGGACTGAAATTCTTTCACCATGGCCCTTTGCCAAGTTAACATTCACAGGACCTAGATTTGGCTAATGTTGGCGCCTGTTATAAATGCTAACTGTTCTTGTCTTGGCAAGTTTGTAGAATGTCCAGTGTTCTTAATGCTGCAAAGATTGACCTTGTGCATTCTACTAAATGTACAGGTCAGATTCAAACCGGACATGCAATAACAGCTTGCATTCATTGGGCACCTTTCAGTTGGAAGAAAACATACTTGAAGCTTTGAGCGAAGATGAGGAAAGAAATACAGCAGGCATGGGCAGGAGGTAGAGGAACAGAGAATTGAAAGGCAAGGGCAGGAGGTAAAGGAATTAAAGGAGGATTTTTCAAAAGCAACGAGAGAAGTAACAGGTGGGGCAAGGTGGGCCAATGGAAGGACCTGGGTAGAGAACTCCAGTGGGAGGGAGTGCAATGGCTGAACAAGTGATGGTGGGGCAGAAAAAGAAGAGAAACCTGGGGAGAAGAGGAGCAGGGAGTGCATGTGGAGACATGGGAGCTGATCACTTAGGTCAGATAAGGCAAAACTTCAGATTGGAAAACAAGGACAAGAATTCTGAAATCAATACATTGTGGCAAAGGGAATAGGTGGAGTTAATGTCAGAGGAGTGAAGAATGAATGAGGATGTGACATAGATAGTGTTTTAGGTCATGAATGTCTCTTTTGTTTGTATAGATCCAGTGTTAAATAGGATACTAGTATATTAAAACTCAGTATTGATACTTATCACTGGTTAATGCAATCACAATCCTTTTTGTTACATTTACAAACTTCACTATTCTGTTTTACAAATCTCCCAGTCAACTTTTTCGCCTCCTTTCTCCTAAAAAGAGTGTAACATTCTTTGACTTCTCCTGCCTTCCAGTACCAATGGCTTAAATGGCTGTTCTACATGAGAGTCCTGACAGTAAGTGATGGGGGTCACAGGTCAGGCAGTTAAGAGTGGCAACCCTCCTTAAACTCAAGGAGGGCAGCTGTCAGTGTAGTGTTATTATTGCCACTCAGCTTCATACCAGTTAAACAGGGGAACAAATTCAGGTTAAAAACAAAATATGTGGATGGCACACAAGTGTATCAACACTGTAAAAGGGAAAATTTGGGTTAAGATTTCTGGGTTAGGCGCTTTGTCAAAAGCTAGGATTCGCCTGATGTTTGTGGCTGTCACAAGTCAGTCATTGGAAAGGCTATGATTTCTACCAGTCCAAATTGTTCTTGTTCAAAATTACAAATTTGTGAAAAAAAATATTGTGAGCATTTGAAGGATACATTTAAATTTAAATTTTGAGCTCCCTGTGTTAACCCCAAGCAGTAATAAATGCATAAAATGCAATTTGCATTGTGCCACAATGAATTTGTAGGACAGTTGTCACAGTTCCCACAGAGATTAATAATTTTTAAAAGATATTTGAATTTCCAGCAATCTTGAATGAAAGGATCACACAATAAGATTTCATGTTTTAAGACTTTTACTGCAATAAACCCTAAAAGCAACATTTGCCTACAAAATAGTGTTTAGTCACTTGTACTGTAAACTACTGAAAAGTTTCCTCACTTAACTTTTAAAATGGCCGAAAATCTTCCCACCACAGTTATACATTGTGCTGTCCCTTAAGTTGACATTTTATTCTCCAGAAACCAGTTCCAAGTTTCTCAGGCCCCCAAGAACTTGCTTCCTTCTTCCTTTCCCAGCTGGGTAGCTTCAAATGCCAAAACTGACTTACATTGTGAACTTTACACTGGAAATTCCATCCCTCTAGGCCAAGCTAGGCAAATCTTCCAGCCTTGTTTAAGTCCTCACGAGCTTGGTCTTTTCAACCTGAGCGTGAGCTCTGTGTGATGAACAATAGAGTCAGCATTTTATCTACTTCAGGTGCAAGATTAGCTGTTTCTCTCTCTCTCTTTCTTTCAGATTCTTGCAAACTGATTTCTGACTGATTTTCAGGGATATTTTAGAAAACCTGTAACCTGATACTATAATGGTTTTCTATGGACTTTTCTCTTCCCACAGCTTGTCTCCACAGCAAAGTGATCACATGGGCCATATATCCAAGTTAAAATGCTGCTTAACCATCCTCTAGACCCCCAATTCCCTTCTATCTTGGAATTAGAGACAGTTCAATGTATAACCATTTATAAAACCTGACATTCCTAATACTCCCTATGAGACTTCAAGACTAACTGGATCAGTCAGCACAACTGCTCTTACTGTTGTCTGCAGGTGTGAACATTTTGCACCTTCTTCCGCTTTAACATTTAACAATGCAGCCATATAGGCTTGTTGTCAGGCAGTATTCAGAGCAGGTCACATGTCTCTCCTCATTCCTCCATTTTATCTAAAATTAAAGAGACAGTCTGAAAACATAACAATCTGATACATCTCATATTTGTAATACTTTGTCAGCATTTTAATCTAGAAGAGTTGGGAGGGGTAGTTTTTATATCAGTTTTACACTGGTGTTGCTTAATAATTAAGGGATTTAATAAATAAGGAATCCATGAATAACTCTTGTGGATTTCTTCTGTTTCTGTGTAATCACAGCTATGGAATTTGCCAATTTCCCAGCTTCCCTCTGTTGCCATAAACATTAACTCTTTGCAATGGTATGAGACTGGTGCCATATGGGAACTCTTGTGTGTCTAGTCTAAATATCCAATCTTCAAGTGAACCTTGGCAATGGATGTTGACCAGCAACTGTCCTCACCTGGTGTTATCTGAACAAGCAGAAATGGCAACAGGGGAAAACCTCCTAGACCATACGCTCCCACTACCTCCACCTGCCCCCTCCCCATTCTCCCCCACCCCCAATCGCAACTTCCGCAGACAGGTGACCTCTGGGAGGGGCAGATAAAGCAAGAAAACCCCAGAACAAATAAGGAAAAATACATGGAAAATTCCTCTCCAACAGCCACAGCTTCACTTCCTTTCCAGCGCGTGTCACTGGACAGTGATGGGATATGAAAGCTGTGGCTGATTTTTTTTTTTTCCCTAACCCAAGGGCACTGAAGCCAGTGTTGCACCCCAGCACTGCCCTGTCTTCGGTCAGTTTTATTTTCAGGAAATTTTATATAAAAATATAACACTCGAGCATTGCAGAAATCACAGGCTTTTCTCGCTTGCTATTGCTTTAAATAGTTGGAAATCCTGGAAACTATATATTTTTTAAACTGTCCCTTTTATGATCTGTAGAATAAAGTGAAGCACAGCACTTTTAACCCCAATATTCCAAATGAATTTCTCTAATTTTTAAATATGCATTGGGATGTTTACAATCAAATATATCAACAAACTCACATCTTGCCTAGGTGGTAAACATGGAGGATGTTGCGACTTGGCTGTTGGTCACCTCTGATCCTATCCCAGGCATGAATTAGAAGGTCCTTAAATGGCCTCTTGGTAGTACAGAATTTGAATACTGCTGAAAAGAGAGACATGTTGCTGAAGCTTTTCATCTTGCACTCATCAGGACAAATGCAAGAATGCCAAATTTCAAACGATCACGATTTATACTACAGAAGAAAAGGGGGCTGACTGAGTGCAAAATGAACCACTTCGATAACCTGGCTTCACTTTTTAGCAAGATCCTTGAATATTCAAACATCCAGAGTCCCACTTGGGAGGAGATGATAAACAAAACATCTTTTTGGGTAATGCCGTTTACTCTGAATCTATCCATGGATAGATGTTCCTTAAAAGATACTTCACAAAGTCTGTAAATAGTATGGTGCCTAACGGTGACTTCATTGCCAGCAGAATTCTTTGATGTTTAATAACAAATTTGTTTATGCGCAGTCACAACCAAGGTGATGAACATTTTGGGAACCTGCACCCTAATCCCTCAATATAGGGACTACACCCCTTTAAAACAACTGCTTTTATTTGCAGTTTGAGAATGATTTTATGAAGCATGTAAAATGCTTCGCGCGCACAATCGACCAAAAGGTCATGTTTGCATTATTTAACACCTGCTCCTTTAGCATCCTTGGCAATGGATGCTAACCACATTTAGGCCATCTTTCATGTAAAATCATACTCTACAAGTGTAGCAAATGGACTGCAACGCGCATTTGTGTCTTTAAGCTCTGGAAATCGCTGCCTTGCCAATGAAAAGGTTAACCCTAAATTGTGTGCTCCAGCATTAAAATATCAAGTGACAGCTTTTGTGGGTGTGAAATCTTATCTATATGTGCTAGGCACAAGGGACTGAACAGCAGGAAGTCCAGCACAGAAAACCCACATCCCTTGGCTAAGAGTTAAGGGCAGGGAATTCCTCTTTTAGCCAAAATGGAAGATTTCCTGAGTAGTTAATGGTCCATTAATGATGTTGAATAAACACAGATCTTTGAAACGTATGATTTGTTTAGCCTTTCATTAATGACTGAGAGGCCATTTGTCATTCGAAGGGAATTTTACCCGTAACCCTTTCCCATCCTCTTTTGAGTCCCAAGTCTCACATGCTCCTGCTCTGGAATATCTATATTAATGGCCAGGATTTTCTAAGAAATACATAGTATTTCATTGCACGTGTGTAGTTTATTAAGGGCACTGAGAAAAACCCAGCAAATTGGTTGAAATTTTCTAAACGGCACCAGTGTAGAGTTGCTGACCCTCCAATATTGACATGGAAAGTTTTCTGGAATAAAAAAAAGTAATCCCCCAGCACTGCTGCAGGTAACACCAGGGAGAAGCCATTGGGGAATTGTTAGGTTTTCATCTTCATTTAAACACCATTTATTCGCTAATTGTATAATATTGCAAATGGAGGGAAAAGGGTTTTTGATGGGATGGAGCAGTTGGAGGTGGGAGATCACATGATGAAACCTCCAATATTCCAGCCAGAGGTGGCAGCCCAGACACAGATAATAGTTGTTTTTCCCCCTATTGAGTACTCCTCACTGTGTTTTGATCCATTTACTATTTTGTTGTTTTGATTTTTTTTCCTGTTCCTTGCCTAGATCTACTTAGCATAGTAAAATAAACAAAACAAGATCTGAAATCTTGCAGCTCCACAATTACACCCCCCCCCCCCCCCCCCCCCCCATTCTTACCAAACTCCATCCCAATTCCCACTGTTAAGGACATTGCACTCAACAAGCCAATTCCATTTTGATAGATTAAGCATTCGGCTACCTTCTTACCATGTCCCTCAAACATCTCCAAGAATAGATTTGATTACCTCCTGAACCCAAGATGCCAACTCCTTCTATGGCTTTCTCTGCCAACTTGTTCCCCTTGTGTAAAAACAACTCCCTTCTCACCCTTAGCTTCCAGGTTTTTCAATAGTTTCCATGTATATTTGAACTCTTTACATAAGGGTTCCTGATTTGAATTTTGGCCTTGTCTTATGGTTTACATTTTCTAATTGCTTCCTCAGAAATTGCAATTTGCCCCAACAACCATGAGGTCCACATTTACAAGAAAGAAGGCTCCAAGTGGAGCAGGATTCACGAGCTGAAGGAGCATAGTGGACATGTGACAGGTGAGACACCGTACATCACTCTGTATGAGAACTAGTGCAAGACATCAGTGGTCATACACATTCCCTGTGTTCAGGACAGACACACACCTTAATGGTTCGTCAATGAAGAAGTCTCACCACAGGGCAGCCGATTTCATAGTAACAGTTGCTTGTAGTACAGAATTTGAATATTGCTAAAAAGAGAGACATGTTGCTGAAGCTTTTCCTCTTGCACTCATCAGAACAAATGCAAGACTGCCAAATTTCAAACGATCACAACAAATTGTAGCACATGAGAAAAGGATGCTGGTTAGTTTGCAAGTCAATGCTAGCTGAGGTGTTACCATGGAGAAAGCAACAGGGAGCTTGGGAATTGGCTTCCCAAGCTCCCAGGTAACTTTAATGAAAAATAAAGCACAAGGCTTGAACATATTCTCCTGCAAACAAAAGGAGTATGTTCAAGCCTTGTGCCTTTTTTTTAATTACCTGGGAGCTTGAGGAGCCAATATTTCCTTGTTGCTTTCACCATTGCAGCACCTCTTCCAATCAGAGTCATCTTGCAAACCAATCAGCACCCTTTTCTCCTGTAGTACAAATTGTTGTGATCATTTGAAATTTGGCGTTTTTGTGTTTGTCTTGGTGAGTGCAGGAACTAAAACTTTAGCAATATGTCTCTCTTTTCAGCAATATTTATTTCCAAAGTAGATGGATTTCTTGAAGCTGCAATGAATCTAAAATAAATTATAGTATTGTAGTGTTAGCAAATAAGAAAGGAAGAACATTACATTTGTATGGAGCTCTACACAACCTCAGGATGCCCCAAAGTTCTTCCAAAGTAAATCATTGGCTTTGAAGTGTAATCATTGTTGTAATATTGGAAATTTAGCAAAGACTAAAATAATAAATAAAAAAATAATAATGACCTTAAACCTGTCAGTATCCACAGAGGATTCTGCCCAATAGTTATACCTTCTCCAAGTTCTAGTTTTCCTTCAGTGTTTTTAAATTGTTACTGCCTTAATGCATGCACAGCTAACCGGTTTACTCATTACACAAGTATACTGCTGTATAATCTATATTGTACACTCCAACATAGAACATACATAGCAGAGATATTCAAGTATGACATACAAAGTATATGCAGGTATAACATATGCACAAAATACTTCAGTATAACACACAAACATGCCACATTCTAGCATGGCATGCAAGCATGTGTGAGTACAACATATCCACAGTCTACTTCTATATGAGTTACTTATGACAGGAATGCATGCTGCACATTCCACTAAGTAATTTGTATACACACACACAACTCCATTATAAGAATGGGGTATTCCATACTTCATGTGGAATATACAAAATAAAATTATTATAATGCAGAACCATATAATGTTCAAGACTGGGATTTGCTAGTAGTTGCTGTATTATAATTCAAACACTTGAGTAAACTGTAAAATAGAAATGCCTAATAACCTGATATGAGCCAAGTAGTGTCAGAGCAGCTCAGCTACATCTTCACTGTACACAACCTGCTTGGGTGCTCAGGATTTCATAGGATTATATAGAGCTTATAGCACAAAAACCAGGCCATTTGACCCAAATGTCTGTGCTTGTGTTTATGTTCCCCACAAGCTTCCTCCTACGCTTTACATCGAACCAGATCAAAGTATCCATATATTCCTTTCCCTCTCGTGCTGTTATCCAGAGTCCCCTTAAATGCATCTATGATATTCCCATCAGCTACTAGTGAGTTCCATGTTCTCGCCACTCTGGGTAAAGAATTTTCTGTTCAATTTTTTTTTATCAGATTTATTCGTGACTGTCTTATGGTCTTAATTATCCCTTTCAGTCAGTCCTAGTTACTTTTCTTGTGGTGCAGGTATAATAAGAACTGTAGGACGCTCTTGAGAATCTGTTCTTTATGCTTTGCGATCAATCTAATCTAATGCCATTGTTCTTGGATTAGGGATTGGCTGGGCTCCGGAGAGCAATCGAATCGTGACCTGTGGGACTGACCGTAATGCTTATGTCTGGTCTCTGAAGGGCAATGTTTGGAAGCCAACTCTTGTCATCCTAAGAATCAACCGTGCTGCCAGATGCGTGAAGTGGTCACCAAAGGAGAACAAGTTTGCAGTGGGCAGTGGGTCACGACTGATTTCCATCTGCTATTTTGAGCAGGACAATGATTGGTGAGTTTGCAATGACTGGACTAGGAAATTAATCTAAGAGTAGATATCGGATAGAGGCCCCTCTATTAATCAGTAAATCAGCAAAACTGAGAGGTTAGACAGTGGCTGGTGTGGGAACTGGCTAATATTATGCTAAAGATTTGTATTTATATAGCACCTTGCATTAACTCAGGATATCCCAAAGCTCTTTACAGCTAATTAAGTACTGTTTTGAAGTGTAGTCCCTAATTGTAAAGTAAGAAACATGGCAATCAATTTGTGCGCAGTAAGATCCTGCAGACACCAATGAGATTAACATATATGTTTTCATGACATTGAGGGATAACTGTTGGCCAGGATCCAGGGAGAACCCCTCTGAATAGTGGTTTGGGATCTTTTACATATACTTTAGAGAAGAAAGGGGGCCTTGGTTTAACATCTTATCTGAAAGAAGGTACCTCCAACAATACAGCACATCCTCAGTACTGTACTGAAGTGACAACTTAAATAATTTGCTTAAACCTCTGGAGTGAGACTTGAATCCACAGTCTTCTGACTCCAAGGCAAGAACACTATGCACTGAGCTACTGCAGACATTTACATCAGTGCAGTAGGGTTAATATGTTGCTTGAAGTATGAAGTGAGTCTTTCAAATGTATTCAGTATGTTATACCCCACCTACAAGTGCACGATGCTAAGAACTGGGTGTCTGAAATGGGGACATGTTTCATCACCCAGCACTAATATTCCTCATCCTGACAACTCTCACTATCCTCTCCAAGTTTTATTGTGAGGTCCAGTGTTACCTAAAACTATCACAATGTGAAATTCTTCAAATGTGATGTGAAAAGTCCTTCTCTGCATTGTTCACTGGCCGTAAGGTCTCTACTACTTCTACTGTTAAATCAGCAATGGGGGGTTGGGTGGTGGTACTGGTAGCTCCCCTTCAAACGCAGTCTGGCCATTGCTCGGAGCCTCCTCTCCATTGGCTTAGCCAAGGAGATTGGAAATGGCCTATGGGAGGAAATAATGGGCATGTTTACATCTGGGAGGACTGGGATAGCTTCTAGTCCTTTCACTGAATTTCAAATGCAGCCTCGATTGCAATCTCCTTTGTTTGATGGTCCTGCAGCAACTGGGTTTGGGCTGCTGAACCTAGTTTGTAGTGGGTTCTAGTGGTTCACTGCTTTTAATTAACACGAATGCCACTTAGAGCAGCTACAAGGATTCCTTGTAGGGAAAATGGAAAATGTCGCGCTAGTTCAGTAGAAGGTGCCCTTCTGAGTTTGGGACTGGACCACCTTGAAGTGGCAGAGTAGAAGATGCTTTACCCTGCATCCAGCACAATCAAACCTGACACTGGCGCTTGGTATCCGAAAAGGAAATTGCTCCTTTTCCCAGCACTAACATCCCTCAGCCAGATAAGGGGGGAGAAACTAATTTTGAGAGAATATGCTGGCACTTAGTGCCTGCTGTCAGATGAGGAGAAGCCCATTGTCCATGCAAACTGCACTCTCACTTATAGATGGAAATGTGTGTGTGTGTGTGCTCGTCTGGAAAGGAATGAAAGAAAGAAGCATTTAAAGAAAACCTGGATTGTCCTACTCCACATTACCTCAGGGTTTAATCTTATATGCTTATTTTACAGGTGGGTTTGCAAACACATCAAGAAACCAATTCGTTCTACCATACTGAGTCTGGATTGGCATCCCAACAATGTTCTGTTGGCTGCTGGATCCTCTGACTTCAAATGCAGGTAACATGCAGAAGATTTGATATATTTATCACTTCAAGCAAATTTGCAGAAATTGAAAAATTAATATTCAGTCTCCACAAATTGTTCGATTTCATAATCGTAATTCAATGATCTTCTTGCTTTATGAATTTTACCAGATAGTGAGGCCTGCAAGGAATTCATACTGTCACATCACTTGCCTCTGGTATTGATACAGAATATGTTCACGGTGCACGTCTGGACTATGTCTGCATCAGTGCTGTCCAATATGTTAGCTGCTAGCCATATCTGGCTAATTAGGAATGCATATATGGTTATATGCATTATAGTAAAGTAAAAAGTGATTCAAAGGACACAGAAATTGGACCTGTGGCACAATGTAGGCAGATGAACTTTAAAATTTGTGTGATAAAAGTAGTGTGTGACTTTTTTGATCATTGTGTGTTTTACTTCCTTGATTATTAAATGAAAGTGGATGTTTGAGTAAATAGACATGTATTGTGTGAGTGTTAATAAGGTGGTCTCTACTACAGTCAGTGCATGTAGCTAACATTGTATTGTAGTAGCTACACCTGTGGATAGTCAGTAGTTTTTGTTAGACAACGCCTTTATAAAAAACGTTCTTTCATGGATGTGGGTGTTGCTGGCGAGATCAGCATTTGTTGCCCATCCCTAATTGCCCTTGACTTACTAGGCCATCTCGGAGGGCAGTTAACAGTCAACCACGTTGCTGTGGGTCTGGAGTCACATGCAGGCCAGACCAGGGAAGGACAGCAGATTTCCTTCCCTAAAGGACGTTAGTGAACCAGATGGGATTTTACAACAATTGATAGTGGTCTGTCACCATTGCCATAAGATGCAGGAGCAGAAGATTACTGAATTATACCAGAAACAAAAACAGAAAATGCTGGAAAACTCAGCAGGCCTAGCAGCATCTGTGGAGAGAGAAAGCAAGTTCATGTTTTAAGTCCACGTGACCCCCCTCCTTTATTATACCAGATTTTTATTTATTGTGTAGCTACCATGGCGGGATTTGAACCCATGCCCCCAGGACATGAGCCTGGGCCTCGGGATTACTAGTCCAGTGACATGACCACTATGCCACCTTCCCCTGACTTGCATTCATAATTTTAAGATAATAAACAAAGTTTCCAAGTTAGGGAGCTAAAGGGATAGATAGAGAGAAACTAATTCCATTGGTTGAGGAGTTCAGGACTAGGAAGCATAGTCTAAAACTGAGAGCCAGAACTTTCAGGTGCACAATTAGGAAATACTTGTTCACACACAGGGTAGTAGAAGTTGGGAACAACAATTAATTGGCTATTAATTGTAAGAATAATTAATTTTATATTGAGATTGATAGATTTTTCTTAACTAAAAGTATCAAGAGGCAAAGGTGGGTAAATGGAACTAAGTTGCAGATCATTCATAATCTCTAAATGGTGGAACAGACTTGAGGAGCTAAATGGCTTACTTATGTTCCTTTATAATTAAAGTTTATATTTTCAACATTTCCCCTCCACTGAAATCATGTACACATCATACTAGAGAATACCATGTGTGTGTATATATAAAACTAAACTATATTGTGCATATGTTACACAAGCATTTATTGTGTATGTTACACTTGAACATCTCTGTCCCGTGTGTTCTACATTGGAGTATTCATTATTAATTATACTGGAAATGTGAATTTCATGTTTGTTGGGACAAATAGCAATTTCTGAGGAAGCATTTAGAAAATGTAGACCACGAGACAAGGCCAAAATAACAAATCAGGAACCGTTATGTGACGAGTTCAAATATATGTGGAAACTTGAAAATCAGGAAGTTGGAAGTGAGATGCAAATTGTTTTTTATACAGAGTAACAAATTAACAAAGAAAGCCATAGGAGGGGTGGGTATTGTGTGTTCAGGAGATAATTAAATCTATTTCTGGAGAAAGGTAGATGGCTGCATAATCTATCAAAATATACTAGGAGTACAATGTGCTCAATGGCAGTGGAATTGGGAATTTGGGAATGCAATAACTGGTGGAGTTGGAGTGTGCTCCCATAGACCAGGGCAATCCTTCAGTAATTCCATTGGGATTGCAGCTCTCAAAAGTGCAATGTTTTCACCTACTCCTGGTCCCTCTCTGAAAGAAAGAGTCATATATTTATGAAGTTGTTTTCAAGACCACCAGATATCTTGAAGCGCTTTATAGTCAATAAATTACTTTTAAAGTATAGTCACAGTTGTAATGTGGGGAAAAACAACAGGCAATATGTGTGCACTAATGTGAGAATGACCAGATAATCTGTTCCTGTGATTCTGCTTGAGGCATAAGTATTGGCCATGACATCAGGGATAACTCTTGGCTTCCTCTCTTCCAGCTCCTGATTTCCAAGTTTCCCCTCTCTGTGCTCTCCAGTCTCCCCCCTCCTTGGTTCTGATTTTCCAAATCAGTTGTTTCTAGCTATTGGTCATCCACTCATCACTGTGACTCCCTCTTTTCTCTTCCTCTCCCTCTGACCTGTTGCATCCAAGTTTTGTTGGTTAAAAATAGGTTGCAGTGTGTAAAACAATAAGCGTGTGCATTGAAGTCTATAATTCCACACTCTGGACAGTTGCTTTACATCATGTGCTATGGCACATTGGCTTTGATCTTCACGGTTGCACCAAGTTAACCTGATTTCAGCCAAGACATCATTAAAATTGATTTCAGTCATATGGAGCAGGATGTTGGTAGTGTTTGGGGGGCGGGGGTGGGGGATGTGGAATCGATCTCGGCTAGCTGCTCCTGATTGGGTATCTAGTACTGGACATCGGGGTTAAACACAGGTATGTGGAGCTCCACAGGCGAGCTATTCACCACTTCGGGTCACATGCCAAAAGCAACCAATTCATAGAGGTAAGTCCAATGAAGCACTGAAACTTTCCTGTTCTCTTAACCTAGTTCTGTTACTGTCTGTGGTTTTAAAATGAACACCTTGTCAAATGTCAGCAGCATTGAGTCTGCGATGGAAAACTCTTTTGAAGCAGAGCCAGAGTCCACATATTTGGATTTACCACAGCCCAAGTCCAGTTAGAATCTCAAAAATGCTTGGCAGTAGCTTGCTGTAAGAAGTAGTCTCGTCGCCAGCATTCTAACACTAACGCACTCTCATCGTCAGGATTTTCTCTGCCTACATTAAGGAAGTTGAGGAAAAGCCATCACCCACGCCATGGGGTTCGAAGATGCCGTTTGGAGAGCTGATGTTTGAGTCCAGTGGGACTGGAGGCTGGGTTCATGGAGTCTGTTTCTCCGACAGTGGGAACCGCTTGGCCTGGGTCAGCCATGACAGCACTGTGTGCGTCACCGACGCTAACAAGAAGACAACGTAAGCCTCCATTTTAATTCACGTGCGTTTGATATGGTTAACTTTATCAATAACACACATTGATGTACAAATATATTCCTAACAACATAACGCAGTAAGGTTTAATTTAATTTTGTGAACAAAATGTAGATAGAACATAGTGTCAAATAACTCACCGGTCACATTTAACATCAAATGCCAATAGTGAGCAGCCCCTTACTGTCCTTACATTGATAGTGGTCACATGGTGACAGGGTTAAAGATCACCTGGCAGTGGTGGTGACGTTCACAGTAGACCTTTTGACGTTTAATGTTTGCAATACTGCCCTCAGCAGGGTTTGTGCATGTCATAGCAAAGTGAGAGGCATTGATTCCAAAATCCACATGTTTTAATGCTGAGAGTCCCGTTGAATTGTGGTAACACACATATCATCAAATGTCTCCCAGTGGATATTCTAAACTTTCTATTAACGTACGGCAGCTCAAGTGAAAATGACCATTTAATTATGGAGTTAAAAAATGGACCTCATTGTGCCTATTCTTCTGACGTAACCATGGATATAATGTGTCCAAAGATGCCTGCAGGACTTCTGAATTGAAATTGAGTTGGAAAATTTCTCAGGAATCCCTAGCAGTCACCTAAAACAGGCATTTCAGGACCCTTAATGTCAATGAGGGCCTAACACCTGTTTTGGGACCCTTCAGAACATTGATGTCCCAAGAAGCCAGGCAGGCTGCAGGCTAATTCTGCTCAGCTTCATCCGGAGTGAGTACAGACTAAGGACTGGCTGCCACCATCATGGTAAGTTTTTTTTTTTTAGTCATTTTATTTAAAATTCACATGGAGCCAGGGAGAGCAGGATTGCTTCTCCCTGCTCCTCAGCAATCCTGTTGGTTCTGGTCTGTCCCTCCCTCCAGATGACCTCCTCTCCCATTTGACATTCACCTGAGGCTCTCGCCAACAAGGCTACCAGCCCAAATTTTGTTCTTACACAGCGGAAAAGCTGCCTGTGGAGGTGCAACAGGTGCCTGTAGCTGGCCCAGATTATTTAAACGAGGCTTAAGCCAAATTTCAGGCCAGCCTCTGGCCTCCTTGTCCAGGCGCATGTCATGGTCTTTCACGCCTGAAATCAGGCACTGGTGATTTGTTAACTCATGTGTTCCTTTCAGTTACTGATGAGTAAAGTGTTGTGATGCACATTTCTGCTTTTAAAGGGCTATGACCATATTTAACATTGTTCTATCCTCAAACCTGGTCTCTTGGTAGTTGTGCAGCCCATTGTGGTGTTGAGCGGTACAGACTAGGAGCGTTCCAAATCCCTAAAACTACTCGCTGCTGAGTTAACCAATCACAGCTGAGACGAGGACCATTACAATAGACGTCGGTGTTCCTGGCCTTTGCTGAGTACTATTTGATTAGACTTCCCCGCACTCTCTGCTGCAAAGTGTATGAGTGGATGTTGGTGAAGGATGGCACTGGGCACAGCTGTGATGTGTTCAACTTGAGCAGCAGTCGAGGTGTGGGTGAAGAATGGCAGTCGGGCTAAGGTCCGAGTGGATGGCTCATCCCCAGCACAAGAGAGTGGGTGAGGGGAGAAAAGAAAGCAATTTGTTAAGAACAAATTTGATTAGAGTTGTACAAGATTATTCAGGGTTAGATGAGGTAGACCAGATGGTATGAGGATGTGGGGGACACAGAATTGAGGTTTTTGGTAAGAGTTGCGGGGGATGTTGGTGTGGGCGGGGGTTGGGGGGGGGGATTGGGGGCGGGGCAGAGAGAAGAGATGTGACTTGTGCAACAAATGGTAATATCCTGGAACCTGGTGCCTTCAAAGGTGGTGGAAACAGAGGTGATCAATGATTTCAGAAGGAAATTGAATGGGCACCTGAGGGAAATAAATTTGCAAGGCTGTGGGAATAGAATAGGGAAATGGGGCTGATTGGATTGCTCTACATAGAACCAACATGGACACAATGGGCCTAATGGCCTGCTTCTGTGCTGTAATGACACTATTGACTCAGCTTATCAACATCTAGATGTTCCTATAATGTGTTAATCATATTTCTTTCCTGGCTTTGCTACTGACTCAAGCTACTTTTTCTTGCCTACAGGGTTGCTACCCTTGACACAGAGTCTTTACCTCTCCTGACTGTTACGTTTATCACGGAGAGCAGTTTAGTGGCAGCGGTAAGTCATGTGGTAGAAATACACCAGTGTCCCTCCAACAGAATCTGGTAGCAGAGTGTCCCTGTGTCCACTTGCCACAGAAAGGACCAAGTTGCTTGGAGGCAAATTCTTTTCAAACATTTAAAGAAGTGATTTTACACTTCAACAAGGATGTCAAGATGCAGATGCAGAGATAATTTACTGGAATGGTGCAAGGGTTAAGGTATTTGTGATATGGAGAGATAGGAGAAGCAGGAATGTTTCTCCTGGGAACAGGAAAAGTTATAGGAGGCCTTGAAAATTATGAAGGGTTTTGGTAAACGATGAGGAACTGTCTCCATTGGAGGAGGGTCAGTGATCAGAGGGTACAGATTTAAGATAATTTGCAAAAGAACCAGCAGCAACTTGTCTTTAATGAAATGTTCCAAGGCACTTCACTGCACCGTTGTAAAATAACAATATATAACGCCCAATCACATCTTGGGTCGGTGACCAAGTGCTTGGTCAGAGGTAGGTTAAAGGTGTGTCCTAAAAGAGAAAAGCAAGCTAGAGAGGTGTAGGGAAGGTATTCCAGAGCTTAGGGGTTAGGCAATGGAAGGCACAGCCACCAATGTTGGGAGCAATTAAAATCGGGGATGTTCAAGGCCAGAATTAGATGAGCATAGGTATCTCAGAACGTTGCAGTTAGATTAGAGAGAGGGTGGTGTTTAAAGTAGAGAATATGCATAAATGGGTTTTTTTCTGATTGGCAGGATGTGACGAGTGGAGTCCCACAGGGGTCTGTACTGGGCCCTCAACTTTTTATGATTTACATAAATGACTTAGACGAGGGGAGTGAAGACATGGTAGCTAAATTTGCCGATGACACAAAGATAGGTAGGAAAGTATGTTGTGAAGAGGACATGAGGTTGCAGATGGATATAAATAGGTTGAGTGAGTGGGCAAAGATCTGGCAATGGAGTTTAATGTGGGAAAATGTGAAGTTCTTCACTTTGGCAGGAAGAACAAAAAAGCAGAATATTACTTAAATGGAAAATGGCTGCATAATTCTGAGCTGCAGAGGGATCTAGGTGTTCTAGTACATGAGTCACAAAAAGTTAGTGTGCAGGTACAGCAAGTGATTAAGAAGGTTAATGGAATGTTATCCTTTATTACGAGAGGGATTGAACATAAAAGTAAGGACGTTATGCTTCAGTTATACAGGGCATTGGTGAGATTGCATCTTGAATACTGTGTGCAGTTTTGGTCTCCTTATTTAAGGAAGAATGTAAATGCATTGGAGGTGGTTCAAAGGAAGTTGATACCTGGAATGAGTGGGTTGTCTTATGAGGAAAGGTTGGACAGACTGGGCTTGTTTCCACTGGAGTTTAGAAGAGTGAGGGGTGATTTTATTGAAGTATACAAGATCCTGAACGGCCTTGACAAGGTGGATGTTGAAAGAATATTTCCTCTTGTGGGTGAGTCCAGAACTAGGGGGCACTGTTTTAAAATTAGGGGTCAACCCTTTAGGACAGAGATGAGGAGAAATTTTTTGAGGGTTGTGTGACTTTGGAATTCTCTGTCTCAGAAGGTGGTGGAGGCGGGGTTATTGAATATTTTTAAGGCAGAGGAAGATAAATTCTTGTTAGGCAAAGGAATCAAAGATTATCAAGGTTATATAGGAATGTGGAAATTGAAACACAAGAAGAATCAGCCATGATCTTATTGAATGGCGGAGCAGGCTCGAGGGGCCGAATGGGCTATTCCTGTTCCCATTTCTTATGTTCTTAATGCCCTCCCCCATGGTGAGTTTGGTGACAGGGTGTGCATTTAATTGGGCGGGAGGGTAGCCCGCCACCTTCCTGCCTGTGCCTCGATTAAATCCCTGGTGGGAATGTTTGTGGCCTTCTTGCCCAGCTGCCAACTGAAGTTTTTTAAGTGGGCCCAATTAAGGGCTTCATCCTGGCATTGCTGGTATTCAACCAGGGGCAGGCAGTGGATTTTCCATGCAGGAAGCCTAGAAAGCGAACCCTGTCCGGATTGCTTAGTGGGGAGTGGCGGGGGGGGCGGGGGGGCCTCATCTAAATGCACTTGGTGTTTGATCGAGGGAACCGGACCCGACATTGGGAAGTGAGAGGGTGGCCACTGAGAGCTCAGCTTGCGGGCAAGACCCAAGTCACCTATATTAAACTTTGCCCCTTGGTGGTGGTGGTGGGGTAGTGGGGGGTGGGGGTGGGGGGGGGTGCTTTGGAGAGATTTGCAAGCAAGGATATGAATTTTAAAATCAAGGTGTTGCTTGACTGGAACCTAATTCAATGAACACAAGGCTGATAGGGGAACTAAAGGTGAGATGGGGAGAATTTTATTTTTATACAGTGAGTTATGATTTGCCTGGAAGGGCAGTGGAAGAAGATGCAATACTAACTTTCAAAAGGGAATTGGATATATATTTGGGAGTGTAATGGGTAATAGAATAGCCATGCCAATGAGTGTAGACCATGATGTGTCAGTGCCTTCTGCAGTCACGTGCTAGACTGTGCTCAGGAGAGATAAGAAATGGCTCAGTGGGTATGCACATAGCCTGTGCTAAGCTGATACCAACCTGAAGAGACTGCCCCAGGCTGAGTTACCTTGGGTAGCATTTGGAAAAGTAAGTTGGCCTAGCACCCCAGCTAGGAAGAGGGGAAACATCAGTCAGAATGCTCATTCCAGACTGCTGCCAAGTCATCCCTGATGTGCATGTGTAGACATGAGCTGAAGACGGGACCAGGTTTCACACTTGATACCCTGTGGAAGTGAGCCCAGCTGACTAGGCTTACACATGGTGGATGGCCCTTGAGGGAATTACTGAAAGACTCCTAGTACCTGATGGCCTCAGCCCAACATGGGTTGATGCCTTAGAGAGAAGGAAATTAGCAGAATTTTTTTCTAAGTGTTACATTGAATCACTTGAGTGTAGTGTTTTGAATATCTGCACATCAACAGAAGATGACCTGGGGCAGTGAGCTGTAACATTCAGTCCCTGGATGTAAGTAAATTGCAATTTAATGGACTGAGGATTCACTTTTTTGTCTGCTGTCTTCTCACAGGGTCATGACTGCTACCCAGCGCTGTTCACTTACGACAGCAGCAAAGACACAGTGATATTTGGCAAGAAGCTGGATGTTCCCAAGCAGAACGTGCAGCGTGGAATGTCAGCTTTGGCAAAGTTCAGGAACCTGGACAAGCATGCATCGGCTGATGTCAACAATGCCAACCTTGAGACCCTACACAAGAACAGCATCAGGTAAGGAGTGGAGCACGCTCTCTCTCTCCCAAATACGTACCACTTTACTCTTCTCCACATTGAATTTCATCTACTATGCTTCTGCCCAATGTACTATTGTGAAGTCTACAACTATCCTCATCATTACCATTATTGGCCAAGTTTTGTATCATCTGCAAATTTTATAATGCTTCTCTCCATACCTGAGTCTAGTCCATTTATAAACATTGAAAAGAACAACGAGCCTAAAACTGACCCTTGGTGTGAGACTTAAGTGAAGGAATTTGAGGGGAAGAAAAAAAATGGAGAGATTGAATCAGATACAATGAAAAGAAGTAATTAGGTGACCCAAGCTCGAATTCTAAAACCTGAGCAGCCAATGTAGAATTATAAAGTATGCAGCACAGGAGGGAGCCATTCAGCCCATCATACCTGTTCCAGCTCACTGAGACAGCTATTCACTGAACTCAATTTGATTACCATTATTTCCCCCACACATTTTTACTGTTTAAAAAAAATATATATTTATCTACAGCTGTGTCGCATGGAAGTGGCAAAGTTGAACCATCAGAGTTATCACCGTAATGAAACAAGCCTGCATCAGCTGTCTACCATACCTGCTTCTGAGGGAAATTCAGTTGCAGTGTGATCTGTGAGGAATCATTTTCCATTTTCAATGGAAAGCAAAGAGATTTTGCAACTTACAAGTAACAGAATCACAGCATTGTTACGGCAAAGAAGGAGGCCATTTGGCCCATCATGTCAACACTAGCTCTCTGAATGAGCAACTCGCCTAGTGGCTTTCTCCCATCTTCTCCCCATAATTTTGTAGGTTGTTCACAAACAACTTCAAAAAAAGCTCCTGGTGATAATTCTCTGATAAATATGCCTTCCTCATCTGTCAGTATATTGTTTCAGAAAGCTCCCATCTCTGATGTGCACTCTCTGCTGCACCTGCTCCATTGTGGCCAGTTACAACACCTGACTACGGATCCCCACCCCATTGTACCACAGTCCCATCTTTATAGTTTGGGCGAGAGAGAGCAGATGTTGTTCAAGAAGTTTTCCTGGAGAAATGTCACTGCGCAGCAGGACCCAAGAGGTTGAAGGAACAGCTGAGTCAGCAAAAGGGTAAAGAAAATTCTTCTGAACACTGAGCAAGGTGGGAAAAAGGGAGTTGGCATCAAGCGTGGAAAAAGGGAATGAAAAGGTTGTGCAGCTCAGTAGGTGCAGTGGACGAGAAGGGTTTCTCGTAGCAAAAACTTAGAAAATAGGAGTAGTCCTTTCAAGCCTGCTCCACCATTCAGTATGATCATGACTGACCCTCTGTCTCAACGTCTTACTCCTGCGCTCTCCACATATACCTTGAAGCCTTTAGAGTCCAGAAATCTATCTGATAATTTCTTTCTTAAATATATTCAGTGACTTGGCCGCCACAGCCTTTTGTGGTAGAAATTCCATAGGTTCACCATTCTCTGAGTGAAGAAGTTTCTCTTCATGTCAGTCCTAAATGACCTACTTCATATCCTGAGACTGTGACCCCTTGTTCTAGACACCCCAGCCAGAGGAAACATCATCCCTGCATCTGTGTCCTGCCCTGTCAGAATTTTATACATTTCAATGAGATCCCCTTTCATTCTTCTAAACTCCAGGGAATACAGGCCTAGTCGACCCAATTTCTCCTCATACGACAATCCTGCCATCCGAGGAATCAGTCTGATGAAACAAAGTGACTTAGAGGGAGAATTGTGGAAGGCAGGACTGAAAGGAAGGGCCACTGATGTGGAGGAACAGGGAGAGAAACAGTTCAGCAATGATGAAAGAATGGGGAAGGTCACTGAAATTGGATTTTGGAAACGAGAAACAATGAAATCAAATTGACTCAGATGGGCAGAACTTGCATGTGAAAGGGAATTTAGTTATTGGTGTGCCTCTTAAGTCGAAAAATTAGTACCACAAAATTAATTATCTATGCAACACAACATATAAATAGTTATTTGGTAGTACAGAACTTGAATAAAGAGACATGTTGAAGCTTTTCGTCTTGCTCTCATCAGGACACTTCACAAGAATACCAATATAAGGGGAAAACAATTTGTACTGTATGTGAAGAGAATATTGATTGGTTGGCAAGTGGACTCTAGTAGAGATGTTACCATGGAGAATTCACCATCACTGGTGCATTCTTCATGGCAACGCCTCTACCAATCAGCAATCTCTTCACACACTATAAATTATTGTTTTCTCCTTATATTGGTATTCTTGTGAAGTGTCCTGATGAGTGCAAGCCGAAAAGCTTCGACATATCTCTTTTTCTCAGCAATACTGAGCATACTTTTCTAAAAATGAGCTCAGGAGATCACTAAGACTAATGAAAATATGTTACTTCATGAGATATTGAGACCTTCAACTTGTCTGGATTATATATTTTTTCCACCCAACATGATTTAAACTTTATTTATTTTCTTGTAATGAATTCCAACATTCTGGGTGACTCAATACACCACACCCACAGAAACTTTACATCCACAGAAACTGGCTTGAGCACAAGTTCCCACTTGCATTCATTACGTAGTGTCTAATATTGCATTTTCCATTGATTCCATTATTTTGTAGGGTTTTATTTTTGCCCAAGTTTGATGTTTTATTTGCCACTTTGAGCACTTCTTTTACCTACAAATCATTCCCCAGTGAACAAGCTTCTCATCTGTCCTTGGGGCCTTTGCAAAGGACCATCCTACCCTTCCTTAGTTTGCTTATCTAACAAAAGTGAGTGCACTCCAAATATAATTCATTTGGCTGTGAAATACCATGTTAAGGTTATTAAGGGCAGAGTGACTGAGAACTTGAACAAATGTAAACTGATCAGAGAGAGCTAACATGGGTTTGTAAATGATAAATCCTATCAAACTAACCTATTTCAATTTTTTGAGGTCACCAATGTAATAGATATGGGAATGTCTATAGATATCCTCTTTATGGATTTCCAGAAGGCATTGGATAAGGTTCCACGCAAGACACTGTTAGCAAAACAAAGGCATAGAATTGGGTCTTGGAAACAAAGGTAGAGAATATGTGAAAATGAGAGGGGCAAATGGAATTGCAGTACAGATCAGCCATAACCTAATTGAATGAGGAACAGGCTTGAGCGGTTGAATGACCTACTCCTATGTTCCTCAGTTGCATGATATTTTATAGTATCCTTCTTCACCTTGATTCTGTATACCTTGCTATTTGCCTGCCTCTGAACTAGCTTCCTGCAATGAGAACAAACATCCTTAAATTTATTCACATTACCTTAATTTATGGCTTGCAGTTTGCCACTGAGTAGGTTACATATGAGCAGTTTGTCACTTGAGAAACCAATTGACGTTTGAGGTACTAAATTTCATAGCATTCTAGTACAAATTCTGAAAGAATTAAAAACAAGGATGTTTTTTTGACTCGATGGCCCATTAATTATATCTTAACAAAATTAAGGTATAATGCTAACTGGCTGAATTCCTGGATTTCTGTTCAGCGGTTAGAACCAACTAGACCAACCAGAGCTCTCCATAACACTGCATTATCTATTATAAAAGGCAAGACAGTCCTTTAAGTCTGGCTTCTGGCCTCAAAACCTTTGATCCTGCTACTGCTTTTATTTTACTGTTAGTGAGTGGGCTGTCCAGCCCATTGCTGAAGTTTTGAGTGCACAAACAGACCAGAAAGCAGATCAGACTGTCTCGCCCTCCCCTTGACTCTACTGTCATGTCTCTCCCAACAACTCATATATGGAAGCAGCTACTTTACTATTTGACAGCAAGGTCACCACCATCTACTGGTGCGTTTCAGCTGAGATGAATGATTCGCTGTCACTCGGGTACACAACGTGCTGTTCCACTGCCTTTTTACACTACATCGCAATGCCCTGGGCTCCATGTGAAGAATGTAGGAAGTTACAGGATGTCACAATGAACAAAACTTCCGCCTGGTTTCTGTATTTTTCAATTATATGAAAGGAAAATCAGAACTTTGACCGTAACTCCTCATTTTTTGTTACAGCCAAATCTCCATTATTGAGGGTGGAAAGAAGAATTGTTCTAAGTTTTGCACCACTGGTATGGATGGTGGAATGGCTCTCTGGGATATTAAGGTAAAATTTATGCTGACCTCTTTCCTCCACCTGATATCAAGTTCAGGAACAGCCTGTAGAATCACAGTGTAATGCATGAGTGTGCTGCTGAGTGTGGTACTGGGCCTCATAGGGCAGGAGACTTGATCCATGATCTCATTTAAGTGAGTTGATCTCAGCCAAAGAAGCACTTGGAACCTGCTCTGATTTGCCTCAGCACCCCTGGTCTAGTAAGATGGAAGAATAAGGAGTCAGTATTCCCACCTAGAAGGATATGTGCGTGCAAGTAGGGTGAAAAAAAAGGAGTCCCTCTTGATGAAATAGAAAAACATTCCATATGTTGGCAGCCTATGTTAAAGGTGCAAGTTGTTGCTGGCTGTTGCGTTATTTTTAAAAAGAACTGTTACAGGAATTTAATAAAACTATTTATGTTGTGGTTCATTCACTATTCACGTTAAGTGTAACTGGCCCCTGGAACCTCATGTATTCCAAATACCACCCCTGCTATCTTCATTACAGCATCCCCTTAAAAATCAGGCCACATTGCTGACTTTAACCATTTGGCCACCAGGCCACTAGTGGATTGAGTCTTTTTTATCTTCCCAATTGAAGAAGCAAAAGTTCCCCTCTCACAACCAGCTTTATGGGCTGCACCTGGTATTAAATTAGTATTGTGACTGGGACTACAGTGCAAAGCTGCTTACAGCTCGGCACAAGCTGGGATAACTCAAAAGGCCATAGGGCTGGAGGCCGGTTAGAGAAATTGAAAAAATCCCACTGTTCTTGGAAGTTGAGATATTTTTCTAATGTTTTTAAAATGGAATGGGAGAAGTTTTGTTTGGTATCTGGCCTGTGATCTACTAAGCCTGAGTCTGCTCATTGCTGACACCGGGAGCCAAACTTGGAGATTGCTGCATTTACCCAACATTATTGCATCCCTCACCTCTTACAAAACAGCACAGAAAAAATATTTTTTAAAGGATACATTGGCAGCCTCTTTATTTTTAAAACCTCACTAAGCTGTTTTATATTTTTTCCCCCACAGACCCTGGAGGCTGATTTGAAAGATTTGAAGATTGTCTGAATCACTGGACTAATCTCTTTGAAACCTGCAAGTCCTTATATTGTCCTGCCAGTCTTTCTTATACACCTCGCTTAACGCAACATGATTTCCATAAGGCAAAAAATGTCAAAATGGGTATCACCCTGTTATTATATTCTATGTACCGAACAATATTATGTAGTATTGCCTGGTACTCTTAAAGGTACAGGAGTCTTGAACTCAGTGAATTGCTTTACTTTTGAATGCTGCATATGGTGCCTTGGGCAAGTCCCAGTTACTATCCTCAGGGGTTTGTCAATTTAAACTTTAGGATTTTTCTTTTACTGAAAATGGAGCAAGAATCTGCGCTGTTTAATTAATTTGAGGCTGTCTTTGCTGGTCATAAGATGAAATCTGTATCAAAATTCTTGCAATAATAAAAAGTGAACTGATCAAGCACATTTTAGTTTTCCTATTTTTTTTCTTCCGGTTGTAGTTGAGGATAAACAAAGCTTCTGAATAACCAATTATTCCACTGAATTTGGACAATAAGCAAAATACCACATTATCTGTGGTGCAGGCAGACAAGCAGTGTCAGGTATCCTACAGGATGTGTACTTGAAGTGTTTTGTCTGTTTTCTGCCCATTGTTAGCCTGACCTGAAGGTTTTTAGTGATAAAAACAAAAAACTGCGGATGCTGGAAATCCAAAACAAAAACCGAATTACCTGGAAAAACCCAGCAGGTCTGGCAGCATCGGCGGAGAAGAAAAGAGTTGACATTTCGAGTCCTCATGATCCTTCCACAGAAGGGTCTGTGGAAGGGTCATGAGGACTCGAAACATCAACTCTTTTCTTCTCCGCCGATGCTGCCAGACCTGCTGAGTTTTTCCAGGTAATTCTGTTTTTGTGAAGGTTTTTAGTGTCTCCTGTTTCTGCTGTGGAGCTATTTTCCACATCTCATCATGATACCTCCTGGTGGCTCAACTGAGATAATCTTTTGTATTTTATTGAGCACTTTCGCCTTATTCAGCTTGCTTTTATTCAAATAATTTCTGTTCGGCCATAACTCATTGCAGAGAAGGTTAAGGGGAAATTTAATATAGGAGTTCAAAATTATGAAGGTTTTTGGTAAGAGTAAATAAGGAGAAATTATTTCCACTGGCATGAGGGTAGGTCACCAAAGGATAGACTTAAGTTAATTGGCAGAAGAGCTGGGGGTGGAGGGAGTTGGTGGGGAGAGATTTCTTTTTAAGCAGAGTGATTATGATCTGAAAGGGCAAAGAAGGAGATTCAATTCTATCTTTCAAAAGTAGAATTAGATATATACTTTAAAGGTAAAATTTGCAGGATGAAAGAACAGAAGAACTCTTTTCAAAGAGCTTGCACAGTTTCATGGATTGAATGACAACCTTCGGTGCTCCATGATTCTATTCAATCCATTAGCGCCATATTTGCAAATTATTTACAGGCTATTAAAACCATTATCTCCCCCTCTTCACATGTATTGTTCTCCCCCACCCACTCACTTTTGTTCTGATCTTTTAAGGGTATCCCTGCTCTTCTTTCTGTTCCACCAAGGGGTCTCCACCTCAATTGTTTCATTGTTATTTCCAGATGTAGGTGAGTTTTATGCTTGTTCCAGGCTTTTGTCTTTATTCATCTCAGTGAATTGAATTGTGATTATCCATTGTCTGCTGCCACCTTGTGGTGTCAGTCAGAACAACATCAACCTTTTTTTGCTTTTATTAGTGTTTAATTGACTGCCACTTCTCTTCAAGAAATGCCTACCTTGAAGAAGTATTGCCCTTCTCTCCGACAGGATTTCCATTAAACCAGCTTATATTTCACCTCTTTTCTATTTTTACTTAGTTCCGTTGAAGAGTCATATGGACTTGAAACGTTAACTGTGTTCCTCTCGGCAGATGCTGCCAGACCTGCTAAGTTTTTCCAGCTATTTTTATTTTTGTTTTGGATTTCCAGTATCTGCAGTTTTTTTTGTTTTTAGCACTATGCAGCAACATGGGAACAGCAAAAGGCCATTTAGTCCCCAATCCTGTTCTTCCATTTAATGAGAGCATGGCAAATCTTTGGATTAACTTCTTTGCCCATCTGTGCCTCGTTCCTTAATACCTTTGGCTAATACTTCTTTCAATCTGTTTTAAAACTAATTGATATAGCATCAATTGCTATTTGCAAGAGAGAGTTCCAAATTTCTACCACCTTTTGTGAGGAAGTGTTTCCTAATTTCATTCCTGAAAGACCTGGTCTAATTTTTAGATTATAAACCCTAGATCTAGACTCCCCCACCAGCAGAAATAGTTTCTCCCTTTACCCTATTGGTTCCCTTTAAGCTTCAATTAAATCACCCCTTAAGATATTAACTGTCTAAGTTTCAGGGAATGCAACCATAGTTTGTTCAGTCTCTTTGTATCTTAACTTTGGATACAAGGATTGGGTCCTGAATATTTTGGGGTATATGACATTCAAGAAGAATAGGAAATTAGGTGGAGAGGTAGCACTGTTAATCAAAGATGGCATTTGTGCAATAGTTAAAGATGACCTTGGTTCAAGAGATCAGGATGTGGTGGAGGGGAGAAAGGGACTTGGTGAAATTACCATCACTAGGGAAGTGGTACTAATAGAGCTGCAGGCTGACACGTCTCGGTCCAGATGGATTTCATCCTAGGGCCTTAAAAGTGGTGGCTAATGAGGTAGTAGATGTGTTGGTGTTAATTTTCCAAAATTCTCGAGATTCTGGACAGTTGCAAATATATCTTCCCTATTTAAGGAAGGGAGGTAGAAAACAGGAAACTATAGTTAACTTGACGTCTGTTATGAGGAAGATCTTAGAGTTGTTCATTAAGAAGGTTATAGTTAGGCACTTAGAAAAACACCAGGTTATCAGGAAGAGTCAGCATGGTCTTGTGAAAGGGATATCAAGTTTAACCAACTACATTAGAGTTCTTTGAAGGAGTAACATGCTGTGGATAAAGGGAAGCCTGTAGATGTACTGTAATTTCTGAAAAGGTGCCAAAGGTTATTGTGGAAAATAAACGCTCATGGTGTAGGGGGTAATATTTAGCCTTGATAGAAGATTGGCTGGCAGAAAAGAATATGCATAAATGGATCTTTGTATGGTTGACAGGATGTGATTAGTGGCGTCCCGCAAGGGCTCATTTTTTCACAATTTATATCAATGATTTAGATGAGGGGAGTGAAGGCACGGTAGCTAAATTTATAGATGGCACAAAGATAGGTAGGAAAGTATGCTGTGAAGAAGACATAAGTATTGCAGACAGATATAGATCAGTTGAGCGAATGGACAAAAATCTGGCAGATGGAGTATAAGGTGAAAGATTGTGAAGTTGTCTACTTTTGCAGGAAGAATAAAAAAAGCAAAGTATTACTTAAATGGAGAACGACTACAGAATCTGAGGCGCAGTAGGACCCAGGTGTTCTCGTGCATGAGTCACAAAAAGTTAACAGGTACAGCATGTAATCAAGAACGTTAATGGAATGCTCTCCTTTATTGCAAGAAGAATTGAGCATAAAAGGATGTTATGCTTGTTATACAGGGTATTTATTGAGACCGCATCTTTAATAGTGTCTGCAGTTTTGGTCACCTTTTTTAAGGAAGGATGTAAATGCGTTGGAGGTGATTCAGAGGAAGTTTATTCAATTGATACCTGGAATAAGCAGGCAGTTTTATGAGGAAAGGCTAGACAGACAGGGCTTGTTTCCACTGGAGTTAAGAAGAGTGAGGGGTGACTTGATTTAAGTATATAAGATTCTGAATGGTATTGACAAGGTGGACATGGAAAGGATGTTTCCTCTTGTGGGTGAATCCAGGCATCTTTATAGGGCAGAGATGAGGAGAAATTCTGAGGGTTGAGAGACTTTGGAACACTCTGCCTCAGAAGGAAGCAGGGTCCCTGAATATTTTTAAGGCAGAGCTAAATAGATTCTTGTTAGGCAAAGTAATCAAAGGTTATCGGGAGTAGATGGGAACATAGAAGTCAAAACACAAATAGATCAGCCATGATCTTATTGAATGGCGGAGCAGGCTCGAGGGGTCGAATGGCTGCCTTCTGCTCCTATTTTGTATGTTAATTTGAGCCCTGGTATAATTCTCGTAAATTCATGCTGTACTCCCTCCAAGGCCATTATATCCTTCCTAAGGTGTAATGTCCAGCACTACTCACAGTCCTTCACGTGCTTTACATAACTGTAGCTTCTACATCCTTGCATACTAATCCTTTAACTTTAAAGGCCAGCATTCCATTAGCCTTTCTGGTTATTTTCAGTACCTGTACCTGTTCATGATATTTCAACTATGCATACCTGGAACCCGAAGTCACTTTGGTCCTAGCCTATCACTCTTAAAAATGATGGAACCAGGTACTTTCTAAAGATGACTTCACATTTGCCTACATTGAAATCCATTTACTACAAGTTTACCCATTCACTTAATCAATAGACCTTTGTATTTTAAGCTTCCATCTACGCTACCTATCCTTGTGGCAAATCTGTATGTGGCTTTCTTTCCCATCATTCTAAACTGTTAATATGGTGAATAGTTGAAGCCCCAACCCAGATCCTTGTGGGACAACACTAGTTACATCCTTGCAATTAGAGTACCTGCCCATTATTTCTACTGCCTCTTTCCACTCAGCCAATTCCCTAACCAGGTCAACAATTTGCCTTCAATTCCACAGGCTTCAACTTTAGCTAACAGTCTCTTACAAGGGATTTTATTGAATGACTTCTGGAACTCCACATAATCAACATCCTTAGACATTTCCATCCACTACTTTAGACACCTCTTCAAAAATTGTCAGATTCAAACCAAATGTATTGATAGTCAAGAAGCAACAGGCCTGTAATGGTTTGATAGTCCCACCAATTACTACATACTCCAAAGTACCAGCTTATACCAGAGTAAAATACTACAGATGCTAAAAATCTGAAATAAAAATCAAAATATTCACGTCAGGCAACTGCATTTGTGATGCTTTTCATGAAAACCATATGTTTAAGTTTTACAGCCAGTGAAGTACTTTTGAAGTGTAATCGCTGTTAATGTAGGAAATGTGGCGGCCAATATGTGCACAGCAAACTCCCACAATGTGGTAGTGACCGGATGATCTGTTTTTGTAATGTTGATTGATGGATACTAGGACATCAGGGATAATTCCCCTACTCTTCTTCAAAATAGTGCCATGGGATCTTTTAGGTGCACCTGGCAGATAAACGAGCCCTGTTTAACATCTCATTCGAAAGAATGCTGGAGTGTCAGCCTTGTTTTTTTTGTTCAAGCACCGGAGTTAATGTTTCAAGTTGATTATCTTTCATGTTCCAATTTTGATGCAACGTCACTGACCTGAAATATTAACTCTGTTGCTCTCTTCACAGCTGACCTGCTGAATATTACACACCAGCATCTATCCAGTTATTGGTAGTTGTCCTGTGTGACATCCTTGACTCGATAACTATGTCTTTCCAAAATTACTACCATTCTGTATAAAGAACACACTTGGAGATACTTTCAAAATGCATCCTAAATCATTACAAAACACTTGTGAAAAAGGATTTGAGTCAAAAATTTTCAGATGCACACATTTAGAAGCATGAGTTATAGTCATAAGGAAAAAAACGTGTGAAATGCTCGTGTGAAGATGCAGTGAAGTAACATGATTTTAGTAGAACTGTAGAATTTCTAATATCCAGTACTCTTACTCTCAACCATATGGTGTGTTCTTCAATCTGCTTCCTAGCCCTGTTTGCTTTCTGTGAACGACAGTATTCAAGTAAAAGCAGCACCCAAAATTCTGATGAAACCTGAAGATATAATGGAAGTTCATACAGCCTGACATGTGGTGTTGCCAAGAAAGGGAAAAGACAAACATACTTGTAAGCCACTTTTAACAGTTGTATCAATATTAGTTCATTTGATATGAGTGTTATTCTTCCTGCTTCAGCTCTCAGCATTCACAGGCTTCTGGCAACACTTGGCTAAATGACCTGATTTTGTGCAATTGCGGCATCTAGTCCTCAGGCAAAAACATCGGTTAGGATGATTATTTTTACATGATCTCCAACACGGTTGAGTGACTCTTCAATTGAAGTTTTGGACCCACGGGCATGTAACATGCTAATATGGCTTGCAGCAGTCTCCACAACAAGTGCTATTTTGAGAATTCTTTATACTGACCTTTCCTTCAAAGCACAATCTCCCAGTTGTGTTTCAGTTTCCTCAGTTCTGCCATAAACCATCATTCCTTTGACACCTTAGGTAGATGTGAAATGTTGCTCTTTGACCACTTGGTCTAACTCTTCATACGTTTTTTCTTTAGGTTGAACAAGAGCAATCAGATTCTTAAATTTTGTGTTCTGGGTCCGCAGAGAGTAACCAAAACTACTCACTTATCTTCCTCAAAATAAAAATTAAATATTCCTTTACGCATAATCCAGCTCAACCCATTTGACACTCTCCAATTTTTCCAACTGATGTTGACATCATTAAAAAGAAAATTCAGAAATAAGGCAGATCACTGTCTGAGTAACAAAGATGTGCAATATTCAATTTATTTAACAATGCATTGCCCTTTAACCTCATCACCACTGTTGTGTCTGAATAGCTACACGTATTGGTGTGGTATTAACCAGGTGCTTTTATTTCCCAATCTTCTAGATTTCTAAGCCTCACAAGGCTATGATGGTGCCAACCTCTCTGCCTGCATTTGTCCTCCCCCACCTGATGGTTTCCTAACAATTCAAATGCGATTAGGAATCTATCGCTGTTATCATCATTAAGAACTGGAATAAAATTAGATTCAATAAATTTAATCTGACTAGAGATATGGGCTGAATCAGCTAGGCTCTCGTTGATCAGTACAAATTTCTTCCAATTCAAGGACCCAATAGTGTTATCTCTCCTTTTCATGAACTTCATGTTAGCTCTAGTACGCCTTCTCGTTAGCCTTATGTTGGTGTTTTTCCAATCAGCTTTCTGCCTGACCACTCCTTTTTCTCATCCAATGCCAGTCTACATGCTTCAGCTTCATCCTGTGCAGTCTTTCTACCATTAGGGAAGCCAATTCAAATTATTTATCTGTCCTTTGTAAGATCATATGCTCAGAGTACCTAAGTTTGCTTCCAATAATTTAAATTGGGCTTGTTTGGCCTGCATTTGATATTTATCCACTTCAGCTGGCACCAGTTTTTACAACCAAGACTTATTTTACTTATGCTCGTTGGCAGACAATTTCCATAAGCAGAGTCCTTTACATAATAAATCTTATACAACACCCATATGGTTTAGCTTGCCAGAGGTTAATAATTAATTGCACTAAATTGTTCACTGGAGAATATGTGGAATGCTAACCACACATTCCTATCAACTCAGAATAGAAAATAACATTGTTCAGGTACTCATAATTAGTCTGGCAATCTGAAGCTCTTTTCTCTAGAAAAGACTTATGGATGACCTAATAGAAGGCTTTAATTATGATAGGGTAGACAAAGATGTTTCCACTTGATGAGGAGACAAGAATTAGGGATTATAAGATGGTCAACAATAAAGATGGTCACCAATAAATCCATTAAGAGATTCAGGAGAAACTTCTTTACCCAAAGAGTAGTAGGAATGTGAAACTTGCTGCAACAAGCAGTTGCATTTAAAAAGGAAATTAGATAAGCAAAAGGGAGAAAGTAATAGGTTATGCTGAAAGGGTTAAATGAAGAGGGGTAGGAGGCGGCATAAACACTGGCATAGACCAGTTGGGTTGAGTAACGTTTCATTCGTTCATGGGCTCTGTGCTGCCACGGCCAACATTGAGTGCCCATCCCTAATTGCCCCCAAGAAGGTTTATGTACTGTAGATTCAATGTAATTTTATTTAATGCCTACAGGTTGAAAGCACATGGTCAAATTTATTTACAGGTAAAAAAAATACAGAAGCAAAAGGATATTAGGCTAACCATGAGCAAGCCTACACAGTATATAAACTGACAAATCTAAAATCCTTACATTTTAAATAAATTCTTAGTAACAGTTTCTGATGAGGATTACAGAAGAGTACTTCCTGAGTTCCTGTTCATACTCTGCATGAAGGTTAGACAAAGGTGACTGAAAACTCAAAGCTGAGGCATGATCATCATCCAAGATCAAATAATTTATCAATAGCCAGGCAGTCAAAAGGATTTTAACACTAAAGTAGACCGAGATCTGTTTTTGATATCCGACAATTGGAAAACACAATCCCAATTTGAAATTAAAGAGCCTATAAATTGATTAATTCGGAATAAAGACTTAATGAACTACAGTCCAGTGATGCCATCTGTGGCAGCCATTACAATTTTCCAAGGAAGCACTGGACATCAACTCAAGCTGACACAACGTAAACTATAATGTGAACACACAACTCCAAGGGGCAAGCCTCTATATATCAGCACACACTCAACAAAAAGGTAGATAGGAACATCCTTTGCAAACAAAAGAAAAATCACTGAGCTGTTGAGTCTGTGAAGCAAGCACAATTTACAGATGACTCATCCAAAGCACAATTCAATGCTTTTCCTGATGGCACACTTAAGCCCAGATAGTAAATAGCTGCATTCTTATTCAAAACTGTTACAAGGATTATTTGTCAGTCCTTGGCTGGAGTTTCCCACCCCGCTCCCCTCCCCTCCCCATTACCCACAGGAGTAAGCAAGCTGTCAGTTGTATACCCAGGTACCATTCCCCATCTACATTCCTGAACCTGATCTTAGAAGTGGCCAAGGACTAGTCAATAGAGGTACATCATAACCAAACCACACCTGGTGTCGACTTCATTGACTGGAAAGGACTGAGACATCTTCTGGCCTTATTTTGTTTTCTTTGGCACATGGAGTAGAGATGAATAGATGAGGAGGAACAGGAGCATTCCTCTCCCTAGCTGCAGGACACCAAGGTCAATTGTACTGCATCCAGAGGCCCAGTTGAGGTCTGACAATTCAGTACAGATCAGAAAGCTTCTTTGTTGATTGGAGCTGAAGGCAGCCAAAGTATGTGGTGCATTTATTCACCAAGTTGCTGGGAGCATCAAGATCAATCTGTTGGACATTGAGCATCACAGTCACAAGCTGTTCAATATTGGATGAAGGTAAAGGGGAAAACAACAGCCACACACGCTCAATCTCAGCGGCCTGTAGTGAGGTAGTTTAAAAGATAGGATTAAAAAGTAGCATTTCTTGCTAATTAATTGTTTTTAATCATTTTCTGTTGAAACCTTTCTTCAATACAGAGCCACCGGTGCTAAAATGTGCAAATTCATTGTCTCTCATCTCTGATGCAAACTGAATTATTCAATTTATGACTTCAATTTTTCCAAATTCAGTTTTAAACTGGCAAAAACTGTTACTGTAACTTTAATCGGAGTTATGTGATGAGGAAAGCAGGAACAATTTTTCCATGGGCGATAGATACCCTTCCACAGATTATATTTCCTATTTAGGTAACAATCCAACTTAGTCAGTCAAAGTTAAAAACTTACTCTACACATAAGAATGATGCCCTCAAACTACGAAACAAGTGTTTACACCACAAGTATTTTTGCTATCAGAAGGACATTGCTGCGTTAGCATACATAAAATGTAATCTTTTGAGGATAACTGCAGAACTGATCTAGAACAATTAATGTATCAGAAGTATATCATAATTCTGGGATCATACTTTTAGATAGCAAATATAAGTGGGTTTACAGTAAATAAGTATAGAAAATGTCAGTGCCCAAAGGCTGATTAAAACATACAAAATGCATTTCTGTTCAGTGTATAATTTGGTTAGGCATAAGCAGAGTTCACAGAATACACTTTTATTTTACTCTCTCTGCCAGTTGATCTCTCCCACCCTTTCCTCACCTTAACCCAACCCTCAAACCATGAAGGTAAAGATTCTTTGCTGAGGTAAAGTCCCGCATTCTCCCAAGGCAGGCTCCTGTACTGCATCCAATTAGCTACTCTTCACATGCGAGTCTGGACTTTAGTGGATTGGCAGGCTTTTTGGACAGGAGCTATTGCAGAGCTGAGCTCAATTCTCTCCTCACATTGTATCCTTATTTTAAATAGGGCTTTTTGGATACCAATCATGAGTACGGAAGTTGCTTTGAATTTCCCTTCCCTAGCCCTGGAGCTCTGAGGCCAACCTTTAATGCAGCCATGTTTGAGATCAGCTAATTCGAATCAAATGAGTCTTTTCTGGTTCCAATGGCTCAGTTACTCATGCTCCACTCAACACCCCCACCGGAGAAGCCCTGCAGTATACAATTCCTCCAATATAGAAATATTAAATCTTAGTTTGTTAAGGAAACAGGAACTCTGAACAGTTGAGCACAGAAAATCCAACAAATGCTACCTGTGTTTTCACATCTTCAGCAATTTAACTGAGATGGGTCTCCCTTTGCCACCCAAGGTTTAATCATCATAGATTTCCAGTTGTTACAGTACACAGTGCAAATTGCTGCTGAGAGTTACATTGGTCTAATATAGACTTAAAAATACACAAGCATTGTTGCCGTTCAGGGACATTTTTAGCCTCCTCCAAAAAAGGTTTGCTCCAATAACCCCATAAGCAGTTGCTGGGGAAAAAGAATGCAACGTAAGGATTACATCTGCTGCAATGCCAACTATTGCAAAATAGTTTTCACATTGTTCTGTCAATCTTTAAACAAACTTCAATAAAAATGAAATATTTCAGCTACACACATCAAAATAGTGGAACATTTTAGCATCACTAATCACATCCTTGTACATATCTGATTACAATATTGGCAAAAGGGCATGCAAGGCACCTACCAGCACAATGATACCCCTTGGGTTACAGTGCATTGCCGATGGGACAATTGTTAAGAATACTGGGTTAACTCTAGGCTGGTGCACTCTTCTATTAAGCATGGCCACCGACATAAGCTTAAAGGAAATGGCTAATAATTTGCCTGAAAAGCTGCAGAGGAGTTAAACAAAGTAGCAGCCGATTTCCTCAATACCACTATCATGAAATTTATATTACTAACTACTGGAGAATTTTTAAGACTGATTGCTTATAATCAATGGGCATCTATGAATACTAGAAGAACAGAGAGACTGCTCTACATCATCATTAAGATGACCAAGGGGCATCTGGTGTCATTGCCCAGATTTTCAATAACTTTCGGTGGTACTAATTCCAAACATGATACGTGCTGAACAACATCTATCATAGATTAGGTGCAAATCATAAGTGTGTTGCTTTTCTCCATCATAAATAGAGGGGTTGTAAGTAGAACATTGTTGCTTTGATTTGATCCAGTCATTTTATACCTATGTAACAAAAAAATTGGTCTCTCCTGCATTATTTAGTTGTGGAAATAGCCAAATTCCAGCAAACCATTACTGCTCCTTGGCAATTCTTGCAAATTAACTTTCTGTATCATGTTAAACTACTGAACTTTAATAAATATAAAGGCAAAACCTTCACATTTTCAACTTACAGCTGCAAAATAGAAATATTCCATGGTCCCTTCCATATACCTCATTTAACAGCCAGCACTTGAAATGTACTTCTTTATTGCTACAATTGTCAAAATAAAGCCATTATTATAGGAATTCCACTCACTGCAAGAATTTCTGAAACACTTTACCGATCAAAGGGCACAAGTGGGCTTCAGTGCTGACTCGACACTGGCTTGCTGAAGTTTAGCCATTTGGACAATAAACACAAACTCAAAAACCTTCAGATTGCCAAGCCTTTCTACAATTTTAGGCTAAAAGTAGCAACCCCACCCCATCTGATACAAGCAATTGCAGCCCTGCCGGCAGAAATGTAAGGGGGTCAGGAGGCAGGAGAGAAGTAGTGTCATAAATATCGCTTCTCTGGAAAAGAAACTGTCATACTCACAAGATTCAAAAACATGTGGGATACCAGCTTTTATTTTCAGAGTAAATTACAAATATTCACTCAATATTTAAACCCTTAGGATTAAGTTGAGATCATTCTTAGTGTCACACTCAATGAACTGTCCCTGTTTGGAGCAAGTTTTTTCTTAAAAAGTCACCAATTTCCCCCAAAAGATTGAAATTTGAAGCAGCTCAACAAACAAACTTTCAATAAATTCTAAATACAGGAGGAAAGAAAGAATGTTTTATTTTTAAAAATTGGATTGGGTGGGGTTGCTACCTTACAACTCTTTAGAAACCTATTTCCCTGGATGGAGGAACAAAAAGGTCCAGTAATCTTTTCGTTTGGGTGACAAAAACAAAAAGATGAAGTCAATGGGAAAACAGCTAGACTGGCAACATTATAATGGCTTCTAAACTCTCAACTCTTGGCACATGTATACACGCAAAGCTAAAAGGCTCCAGGGCTGCATCAGGCAGCTGTTTTTGGCCAGAAAAGGGAAAAAAGACATACTTACTCTAATTCTTTACAGGAATTAAAAGCCACTGGGGGAAAAAAAACAATATATTTTTTATCCAATATTATAGAATTAAGCTACAGCTACAATTTTCTTTAAAATTTTCCTTTCATATTTTTCTTCACTTTCTGTCCTGCAACGATGAAAGTCTGTAGCAGCATCACAATACAGTCAATTGCAAGTGTTCTCTGCCAACATGTGCCAGTTCACAAGTCAAAGGTCACTCGCTCTTAAGAATCAGGGGAGGGGTCTCATTGTCCTCATCTAATCGCAGTGTGCCAATATTCAAATCGTCATCTGGTTCAACTCCGCCCACTGCTCCTTGGTCCTCCGGGTAGGCTGCATAGAACAGATGATATAAAAGCACAAGTTCCAATCATTCCATTTTATCACAGGAAACAACTTGAGCAGAACTTTGAGGCCCCACCATCAGTAATTTTCTCTTCACTGACATTAATGGGAGGTAAATAGTAGGCAAAACGCTCCTGGTTTTCCCAATAGGTTATACACTGTGTGCAGAGCCTTGCTGACAGCATGGAGCATTGCACAGTTCAACCTGTTATGTTTAAGTCACACCAAGTGAGAAAAGTTACTGAACCAGACATCTGAGAGAGCTGACAAACTTCAATGAAGACCAGCAGTTAAACATGTCTCAGTGATCCATGATCCACTATTGTAACAAATGACAACATCCATTAGTTTGCACCTTCCACATAACTGATCAGTTTACACTGGTTTATGAATATCCTGGGACATAGGTCTAATATTTTGGATGCTCACTCCCTATTTATTATCAGGGGTACAGGAAGACACTTCCAGAAATCCATCAGAAGAGTAAACGGTTTGGGTAGATTTAAGGATGGGGCATGCATGACCTATTGAAGGAACAGAGTTCATTGCTCAAATATCCTTTTGCCAATCTACTTGCTTTTCTTAACAAAAATACTCAAGCTATCCTCTAATTAGAACTTCTCTACAATTAACATTACAGAGTTTCTACAGTGATGTTCCAGTAGACTGAAAACAGTTTCCATTTATTTGGGAATTTGATATCATGCATCAGGATCATGCAATCAGCGCTAAGACTTCTAACTTATTTAACAAGCTGCATTACTAAACTGTAATTTTTCATTTCAATGGAATCAATTTGATTCACACCAACAGACTGAAGTAGAATTGAGCAAGTCTGGTCAAAATGAATGCAATGTATAATGCAAACAAAAAAACCCATAGAAATCAATCAAGATCTTAAAATGTTTCAAGTTGGAGCCAAAAACTAAACATTTATTACAGTGTAAAATACCCAGCTACAATCAAATTCTCAAGATCAATATCACAATTAAATTACTTACAGCCACATAGACACTCGCCACCAGTAATGTGCTCTGAAATGTCAGAGCAATTATTGATGAAAGTTACTACCGCTGTAGTTAAATTTCTAAACACTTGAAGATTAATGCACAAATAAATAAAAACAGTTCATGTAGATTCCACAGTCACTAGAATAACACAATACAACCTCACTCTTTTTCACTCTTCTGCTCTATCCTATTAGCTCTCTGAATTTATAAAGTAATGTTACCCCAGTGATTAATATTCTGAATGCAATCTGCATAGGCTAAGAAAGAAAATCTGTGCACCTCCGAATAAATGGTGCCTTGAAGTGACTCTCAGAATGACAGAATTTACAGTAGTGTTTACACTTAATTATCATCACACTGTTCTATCCCTTTCTCCTTTATGTACTTATCTAGCTTCCTCTTAAATGCATCTACAAATCAAAAATTGGGAAAATACGATTATTTCAGGCTACTACAACTCCTTACCATGTCTTGTTGGCGACGAAGGGGTATAAGTAACTTTGGCAGCAGGTGAACTATATGTCTGAGACACTAACGGCCGATCGTGTGGTGAAGGCTCCAGAATCTCATTGGCTGGCTCCACGCTACCATCTAGCCTGCAAAAGACAACAGAGAAATCAATTTTTTTAAAGAATGTAATGTGAAATATATTCACCTTCATTGCCAAATAATCTTCAGTGGGCTAAGAATTATGCTGACGACTAATTTAAGACTGTCAGTCAGGCTTGCAGTGTGGCGCGTGTGTGTGTGTACTGGAAGCTACATATATTAATACACAGGGCCTTGTTCTTTTCAGACAGGCAGAACATGTACAGACATTGCACCTGTTTCCGCTAAACAAGTGACAGCCATTACAAAAACAGAATTACCTGGAAAAACTCAGGTCTGGCAGCATCGGGGGAGAAGAAAAGAGTTGACGTTTCGAGTCCTCATGACCCTTCAACAGAACTAGGTGAATCCAAGAAGAGGGGTGAAATATAAGCTGGTTTAAGGTGGGGGGAGAGAAGTTGGGGGGGGGGGGGGGGGGGGGGGGGCGGTGGTGGTTGTAGGGACAAGCAAGCAGTGATAGGAGCAGATAATCAAAAGATGTCACAGACAAAAGAACACAGAGGTGTTGAAGTTGGTGATATTATCTAAACAAATGTGCTAATTAAGAATGGATGGTAGGGCACTCAAGGTACAGCTCTAGTGGGGGTGGGGAGGCATAAAAGATTTAAAAATAATGGAAATAGGTGGGAAAAGAAAAATCTATATAAATTATTGGAAAAAACAAAAGGAAGGGGGAAACAGAAAGGGGGTGGGGATGGAGGAGGGAGGTCAAGACCTAAAGTTGTTGAATTCAATATTCAGTCCGGAAGGCTGCAAAGTGCCTAGTCGGAAGATGAGGTGCTGTTCCTCCAGTTTGCGTTGGGCTTCACTGGAACAATGCAGCAAGCCAAGGACAGACATGTGGGCAAGAGAGCAGGGTGGAGTGTTAAAATGGCAAGCGACAGGGAGGTTTCAGTCATTCTTGCAGACAGACCGCAGGTGTTCTGCAAAGCGGTCGCCCAGTTTACGTTTGATCTCTCCAATGTAAAGGAGACCGCATTGGGAGCAACGAATTCAGTAGACTAAGTTGGGGGAAATGCAAGTGAAATGATGCTTCACTTGAAAGGAGTGTTTGGGCCCTTGGACGGTGAGGAGAGAGGAAGTGAAGGGGCAGGTGTTACATCTTTTGCGTGGGCATGGGGAGGTGCCATAGGTGGGGGTTGAGGAGTAGGGGGTGATGGAGGAGTGGATCAGGGTGTCCCGGAGGGAACGATCCCTACGGAATGCCGCCGGGGGGGTGAAGGGAAGATGCGTTTGGTGGTGGCATCATGCTGGAGTTGGCGGAAATGGCGGAGGATGATCTTTTGAATGCGGAGGCTAGTGGGATGATAAGTGAGGACAAGGGGGACCCTATCATGTTTCTGGGAGGGAGGAGAAGGCGTGAGGGCGGATGCGCAGGAGATGGGCCGGACACGGTTGAGGGCCCTGTCAACAACCGTGGGTGGAAAACCTCAGTTAAGGAAGGAGGACATGTCAGAGGAACTGTTTTTGAAGGTAGCATCATCAGAACAGATGCAACGGAGGCGAAGGAACTGAGAGAATGAGATGGAGTCCTTACAGGAAGCGGGGTGTGAGGAGCTGTAGTCGAGGTAGCTGTGGGAGTCGGTAGGCTTGTAATGGATATTGGTGGACAGTGTATCACCAGAGATTGAGACAGAGAGGTCAAGGAAGGGAAGTGTCAGAGATGAACCACGCGAAAATGATGGAGGGGTGGAGATTGGAAGCAAAATTAATAAATTTTTCCAAGTCCCGACGAGAGCATGAAGCGGCACCGAAGTAATCATCGATGTACCGGAGAAAGAGTTGTGGAAGGGGGCTGGGGTAGGACTGGAACAAGGAATGTTCCACATACTCCATAAAGAGACAGGCATAGCTGGGGCCCATGCGGGTACCCATAGCCACACCTTTTATTCGGAGGAAGTGAGAGGAGTTGAAGGAGAAATTGTTCAGTGTGAGAACAAGTTCAGCCAGACAGAGGAGAGTAGTGGTGGATGGGGATTGTTCGCGTCTCTGTTTGAGGAAGAAGCTAAGGGCCCTCAGACCATCCTGGTGGGGGATGGAGGTGTAGAGGGATTGGATGTCCATGGTGAAGAGGAAGCGGTTGGGGCCAGGGAACTGGAAATTGTTGATGTGACGTAAGGTGTCAGAGGAATCACGGATGTAGGTGAGAAGGGACTGGACAAGGGGAGAGAGAAGGGAGTCAATATAACGAGAAACGAGTTCCGTGGGGCAGGAGCAAGCTGACACGACCGGTCTACCGGGACAGTTCTGTTTGTGGATTTTGGGTAGAAGCGGGCCATCCGAGGTTGGGCGACTATCAGGTTGGAAGCTGTGGGAGGAAGAACCCCAGAGGAGATGAGGTCAGTGACAGTCCTGGAAACAATGGCTTGATGTTCAGTGGTGGGGTCATGGTCCAGGGAGAGGTAGGAGGAAGTGTCTGCGAGTTGACGCTCAGCCAAGTGACAGCCATTCACTGACTCATTCCTCAGGGCAATGCCTTGACCAATCAAGTTTAAGTAAATTTCAGACAATGCTTGGCAATTAACTGTCAGTCAATAAATTTGGTGCATTCTCTATGGCAACGTCTCTACCAGAATCCACTTGCCAAAAAATCAGCACTCTCTTCTCCTACAGCATAAATTGCTGTTTTCCCCTTACATTGGTATCCTTGCAAATGTCCTGATGAGTGCAAGACGAAAAGCTTTGACGTCTCTTTTTCAGAAATAATCAAGTTCTGTACTATCAAATGACTGTTCAATCAAGTTGTATGAATCAATAGTAAGGAAGCAGATTTTAATTTAAGAACTTATTTAAATTCCTGTAAAAGCAATCTGGGGGAATAAAGCACGTTATGAATTTTGGGAAGGGAGAGAAAAAAAGGTCAGGATCATAACAAGAATACTGAAGCTGGCCAAAACCATTGTGATTGTATTAAACTGTATCTTTGACTTTTAAGGGAGCAAATTTGAATGCATTGACTGACCATCTCCCAGTGTTCATTAGTCCCACCCTCAGGAGAAGCCATAAACTTGTGTGAAATGCCCAGCTCCTGCTGCAGATTCACAACCAAACCTAAACTATCCATGCATATTTCAAGTATAAGTATAGCTACACTAGATGACCGACAGCAGTTCAAGAAGGCAGCTCACCACTACCTATTCAAGGGCAATTAGGGGTGCACAACAAATGTTGGCCTTGCCAGCAACCTCACATCCCATGAAGGAATAAAAGAAAAACAGGAGCCATTAAAATTCAAAAGATGTAATAAAATCACATCACTTCAGCTCAATTCGTATCTATTTGTTTTCCTCAATTCATCATTGATGCTTTGTAATTTGCATTTTGCAAATTAAAAATGTACCATTTCTTGTTTTGGATATCCGCATACATGCGGATTTTCTAGTGTGGAAGATCTGTTCCCTGATCAGGTCAGGCTTATTAATGACAGTACATCAATAAATGTATTTGGCACCAATTCACTGCTCCATCATGCATTTTATTTCATGATTGTCAATTCAAAACTTGCAACATACTCTCAAGTTGACTGGCACAAAGTGATTTGGTAACTTGAACTACAATTAATATGGAAGGTTCCCTCAGTACTGATAGGTGAATAAAGCAGTTGTGAAAATCCAGGGAGAACAGTTCTAACGCCTGAAGTGGTCAACAACACATCTATATAATATTACGCATAGTGGGATGGAACTCTGCACCACCTGAGCTGTAATCTGGCAGAGGGGATTACTCACTATTATAGAACCTGCCTGATTGCATTGGTTTCATTGGGATAACAATGAAAGTCAGGCAGCTTTTATAAGAAGTGAGTGACCTACCCTGCCAATTTATAGCCCAGGTGGTAAAGGTGAAGTCTGATACAGGTATTTTAAATACAGCACATTAAGCTCAATTGTTATGATGAGAAACACATTCAACAAATATTCAAGTGACTGAAAAACACAATATATTTAGATTGCTTATCCAAAGGCTGATTGGAAATACCAATTCTACCTAAATGGAACTTTCCATATCTGATTATTTGACAGAAAGTCACACAGCTGTAGATCTACAAAATTACTTCTGATAACAATATAGTTCATATGCTCAGAAACTTCTGCTCAGTCAACATTGGAAAAAGACTCAAGAGGTTGAGGCATTAACCACAACATAACCAAAAGTAAACATATTATCAAGAATATGTAGGCCTATTACATCTCCATTTGAATGAGATTACATCTCTGTATTAATCAACAGAGGATGTGAGCAAGGTAGTACTTCCGGAGAACTAATATGTTATTTCCAGTCACTTACAGTCATTCCAATCCTTGTACAATAAAAGTTGATTCAACTTCACAAAAGGGCATATACTAACATAATTCAAACTGCTTCTAGAATAACACAGCCACCAATTTCTAATGTAAGTTTCCAAATGAAACACTGGGGGAATGACAATTTACGTGCCGAAAAGCATTACTAAATGCAGATAAAAGATTAAGCAGAATATTTAAGATCGAAAAGGATTACATCAAATCAATGGTATTTAGAAGATTGCCCAAGTCTCTCAAACATGCAGTGCTAATTTATTTCTCCAAATGTTTATTTTCTGTCTCATTGCCAATGCTGTAATTCTTATACAGCAATTTATATTTACATTACACACAGCAAGTTGGTGAGTCAGTTGAAATAGGCACTATTGCAAATATGCAGCATGATCCTCCTGAACAATGAAAGTTCAGCTTCTGTGCATTTTCTGGTCGCTAGAGTGCAGTAATTCCAAGGAAGATGGTTTAAGTCTTACAGTGCGACAAGTGTGTTCAACTATTTTTACTGGATCTGTAATGCAGCTACAATGCATTTTTTTCTCCAAAAAAGGTAGATTTATTTTTTGCCTCAGTTCGGGTCTCTCCACATTCTTCTACTTCTCAGTCAAAGAAACAAAATGGGTGGAAAATATTGACCTGGATTTCACAGTCAGCAGCGAAGCAGATTTCCCCTTTCCCAAAGTCAGTTTAAATCCGGCGCAAAGGAAATTTCCAGGCACGTAACAGCAGTAATGTCATCAGGCAGGATAAGTAGCCAATCAGATTGAATGACTGACACAGACAGCAAAACCAGAAGTTAGAAGCATTTTTTCCTTCGCTTTTAATTGAAATGTCAAGATAGGGAAATAAGTAATGATTGAATTTAGATAGAAGCTAAAATATCAATATAATTTTTAAAAATTTAAAAATGTTTTTAATCATAATGGAGAAAGTTGACATTCCACAAATATAAAAAAAAATTTCAGGCCCAGTTAGGGTGTTAAGCAGTAATTATGAAGTCACTATGCAATTAAAACCCAGTTACACCTCATCTAACAAGGTGCAACTTTTTCAAGGATTTTTTACAGCAACTTTAACAGTGTAAGAGAGAATTTTCTTGTCAATTCATAAATTTCAAATACATTCCTCTTTGGGGGGCAGGGGAGAGAAGAGAGGAAGTCTCAACAGCACACCACCTGGAGAAGCATAAGAGTCACTGACAGCAACTGCTGGTTATTCTGTACACGTAATGACTCCAGAAGATTTTATCAGTTTCAGTGAAGAAATGACAGCTAATGTGGACAGTTTCGACATCAGCACTGACAAAAAATCTGGACTACCATGCTTCATCTTACAGCTGATAGCTTCAAATAATCATTTTATGCAGCTACTTCTGGAACGTACTTCCAGCAGGCCAATGCCGTGTTGCTTACTTGTGCTGTTTCATTAGTGTGCACTCGCCTCCTTCTTGTGGGTCCAAGTTATACATGTAGAGATAACCATCGGCTGCTGCTACCAATAGTCGAGGAATCTTCTGAATTCTGGAACAACAGAACCAAACGTCAAGTTAAGATAATAGGAGCTATTGTTTTATTTCTCTTATTCCTGGTGAGGTGAAGAACAGATAACAACTTTCACTGCTTTACACTTGTTCAAATAAAATGTATCTCATCTTTCCTTATTTATGCACCTTAGATTTTTTTCTATTCCTAACCTCTCCAATTCCTTCCTAATGTCCCACTTCTTCCTTTCAGGTTAATTTTTGATTCTTTCTTTTAGCTAACTGATTTATTTTGCTCAATTTGTTTCAACGTTTATTTCTTTATTTATTGTTTTATTATCCCAGGCCATACAAACATATGAATTAGGAGTAGGCCGCTCGGCCCTTCGAACCTGCTCCACCATTCAATAAGATCATGGCTGGTCTGATTTTAATCTCAACTCCGCATTCCTGCCTACCTCTGATAACCTTTCATCCCCTTTCTGATCAAGAATTTATCTACTTCTGCCTTAAAAATATTTAAAGATTCTGCCTCCACCGCCTTTTGAGGAAGAGAGATCCAAAGACTCACAACCCTCAGAAAAAATGCCTACTTATTTTTAGATTTTCCCAGAGGAAGCATCCTTTCTACATCCACCCTGTCAAGTCCCCTCAGAATCTTACATGTGTCAACCGCCTCTTACTCTTCTAACCTCCAGCAGATATAAGTCTACCCTGTCCAGCCTTTTCTCATAAGACAACCCGCCCATTCCAGGTCTAGTTTAGTAAACCTTCTCTGAACTTTTTTTCCTTTATTCGTTCATGGGATGTGGGTGTCACTGCCCAGGCCAGCATTTATTGCCCATTCCCAATTGCCCTTGTTCAAAGTCGACCATATTGCTCTGGACCTGGAGTCACATGTAGGCCAGACCAGGTAAGGACAGCAGATTTCCTTCCCTAAAGGACATTAGTGAATCAGATGGGTGTTTACGACAATCTGCAATGGTTTTGTGGTCATTTTAGTTCCAGATTTTTATTAAATTCAAATTTCACCATCTGCCATGGTGGGATTTAAACCTGGGTCCCCAGGGCATTACCCTGGGTCTCTGGAATACAAGTCCAGTGACAATACCACTATGCCACCACCTCCCCAATGCATCCATGCATTTACATCCTTCCTTAAATAAGATGATCAATACTGTACACAATACTCCAGATGTGGTCTCACCAATGACCTGTATAACTGAAGCATACCCTCCCTGCTCTTGCATTCAATTCCTCTCACAGTAAGTGATGGCATTCTATTTGCTTTACTAATTACTTACTGTACCTGCATACTAACCTTTTGCAACTCATGCACTAGGATACCCAGATTCCTCTGCATCTCAGAGCTCTGCAATCTCTCACCATTTAGATAATATGGTTCCTTTTATTTTTCCTGCCAAAATGGACAATTTCACATTTCCCCATATTATACTCCCATTTGCCAGATCTTTGCTCACTCACCTCACCTATCTATATCCTTTTGCAGCTTCCTTATGTCCTTTTCAGAACTTACTTATCTGTGTGGCAAACTTAGCAAGCATACCTTTGGTCCCTTCATCCAAATCATATATTTAGATCGTAAAGAGTTGAGGCCCTAGTACTGGTCCCTGCGGCACACCACACATCACATCTTGCCAACCAGAAAATGACCTATTTATGCCTAATCTCTGTTTCCTGTAAGCTAGACAATCTTCTATCCGTGCCAATATGTTACCCACTACACCATGAGCTGTTATTTTCTGTAATAACCTTTGATGTGACAACTTATCAAATGCCTTCTGTAAATCTAAGTATAGTACATCCACTGGTTCTCCATTATCCACAGCACACGTTACTTCTTCAAAGAACTCCAGTAAATTGGTTCAACACAATTTCCTTTTCACAAAACCATGCTGCCTCTGCCCGATTACTTTGAATTTATCTAAGTACGCTGTTATATATCTTTAACAATAGCTTCTAACATTTTCCCAATGACAGATGTTAAGCTAACTGGCTTATAGTTTCCTGTTTTCTGTCTCCTTCCCTTTTTGAATAAAGGAGTTACGTTAGCTATTTTCCAATCTAATGGAACCTTCCCCAAATCAAATGAATTTTGGAAAATTAAAACCAACGCATCAACAATCTCAATAGTCACTTCTTTTAAGGCCCTAGGATGAAATCTAATAAGGACCCGGAGATTTAATCAACTTGCAGTTCTAAAAATTTGCTAAGTACTACTTCCCTGATGATTGCAACTTTTTTTTCCAGTTCCTCCCTCCCTTCCAATTCATTTTTTACAGCTATTTCTGGGATGTTATTTGTATCCTCTATAGTGAAGGCTGACGCAAAGTACCGGTTCACTTCATCCGTCATCTCCTTATTTTCCATTATTAATTCCCCAGACTCACTTTCTATCGGACCAATGCTCACTTTCTTAACTCTTTTCTTTTTAAAATATCTGTAGAAATTCTTACGGTCTGTATTTATATTTCTAACTAGTTTTCTCTTGTACTCTAACTCTTCCTTTCCTATTAATCTTTTAGGTTTTTTTTGCTATTTTTTATATTCTATTCAATCTTCTGACCTGCCACATGTCTTTGCGCAATTAAATGCTTTTCTTTAAGTCCGATACCATCTTTACCTTTTTAGTTAACCAGGGATGGTGGGTCCTCCCCTTGGAATTTTTCTTTCTCGTTGGAAAGTATCTATTGTGCATCTCTAGTGACCTATCCCTTAACCTAAATTGCCAGTTCACTTTCACTAGCTCTGCTTTCATGCCCTCACGATTGCCCTTATTTAAACTTAAAATATTAGTCTTAGACCCACTCTTCCCTGCCTCAAATTGAAATTAAAACTCAATCATATCACTGCTACTTGGGGGCACCTTCATTTTGTGGTCATTAATTAATCCTATCTCGTTGATCAATACCAAGTCTAGTATAGCCTGCTCGTTGGTTGGTGTCAGAACTTACTGTTCTAAGAAACTATCCCAAAAACATTCAATGAACTCCTCACCTAGGCTACCTTTCCCCATCTAATTTTTCCAGTCTTTTTGTAGATTAAAACCCCCCATGATAATCACCGCACCCTTCTGACAAGCTCCCATTAGTTCTTCTTTGGTACCCCATCCTACCATGTGGCTACTGTTGGGTGGCTTGTACACCACTCCTACAAGTGACTTTATCATTCCTCATCTCTACCCAAACCGCTTCTGTATCCTGGCTTCCTGAATTTAGACCCTTCCTCTCTATTGTGCCAATATCATCTTTAATTAACGGAGCCACCCCTCCACCTTTTCCTAGCTTCCTGTCCTTCCCAAATGTCACATACCATTTAATATTCAGGTCCCAATCTATGTCACCCTACAAGCAACAAACATTGTAGCAAGAGTGGCAACTTCGCAATCAGACTGTAACATTGAACAATCACAGCTTACTGTCTATCCAATGGATTTTATATCACTAACAACTCAGATATTGAAATGCTCAGTTTGATGGTCTATAAAGGTCTATGCATTTGTTTTTACAACAAAGTCCAAAACTGGAGTCTTTAAACTTTGCCATTGTCTAATGTTTAGCAAAATGTTATACTTACGATGCCAATGCACAGATATTTCTGTGCCCCGAGAATGGCAGTCGAACTGTTGCGAATGCCCTGCCCTGGTTGAACATCTCAGTGACCTGAGAAGGTAGATAACTAGTGGAAGCCATGAGCACCTTCCCAAAGTAACCAGTCCACGTGGTTGGCTCTTCCTGTGGTCTGAACAAAGATGCATTCAGAAATATGCTGTAACCAGTTCTCCTCCTTGCCCCCATCTCCCCAGAGGCCCACACTGTCAGAGGCAGGGTTGTCTACATCATCTCTTTTTAAAAAAAAACATATTCCCCATCTGTATCATTTATTGGCCGAATTGGGCAAGTAGGTAAATTGCTCCCAGACCCATTTCTGAAACAGCTGCTGGAAAGTGTACAACAGTAATGGAACACAGGAACAGCAGTAGACCATTCAGCCTCACAAGCCTGTTCCACAATTGGTGACAAGCCCCCTGATTTTCTCCCCTTACAGGTAGAGAAGTCTGAATATGTATGTATATCTTACAGTTAAAATTAATACTCAAGGATTAAAAATCATGACACAGGATGTATCCGTTTTAGATGGGTGGAGAAGGAGCGAGAGAGGGATAGGGTGAGGGAGAAAGGCTAATACCCACATCTGGATATTTTAAGTAATGACAAATTGCACAGAACATTCTGGAAAGTGTTTGAAAATAGTGTAATCACAAACATAACCCTGTGTTGCTCTGAAGGCACTTAATTGAGAACTTTTTACTCATGAGGCTTGTCAGTCAATTATTGACAATTATTTCAGTGTTTACTTACTTTTCTTTTTGTGTCTCCAGTTTGAAGATATGTACCGTCTCTGTGTTACTGGATGCAGACAGGAACATTCCATCCATACTGAATGCTAGTGAACAAATACTCACACACCTAAATAACAAGAAACAAGTCACTGAGGAAACAAGAACCTGCTTATAAAACTGAAGACTAGAAATTAATGTTAACAATCTTATGAAAGGAACATTTAAAAATTTAAAAATATAAAATTTCTCTCTATGCTACCTTTCTGCTAAAATACCAGAGCATTTGGCTGGAATGCTATTCAAGAAAGGATGGAGAGAAAACAGAACTGTAGGCCAGTTTCCATGTGTTAGTCAACTTTGAGTGACCCTAATGCAGACCCGAATGGCAGTCTTAAACATAATTTTAATTAGTTTGAACGGGTGTTGCCTTGCCCTGTTCCCTCAATTTAGCTTAGTATAACATTCCAGATTTACTTTTTCCATCTGGTTTATTACAGCATCTTAAATACCTTAGTTCATGTGATAAAAGCCTCCTTTTAGGCTAAAAAGTTTAAATTTCTTCAGTTTTTCTTCATATTTCATCCTTACACCAGAGATTAGTCTTGTGATTCTTACCTGCACTGCCTCTAACACTTAAATATCTCTGAGACTCAGCCATCAGAGCTGGGCAAAATGTGAGACCAGAGCACTATGTGGTTTAATCACAACTTTCTCTGACTTGTACTAAATTGCATTTGTCATTTAGTTCATTGCTCTATTGACTGTTCTGAATGGGTTAGGTATGTGGAGGTATCTGTCGAAGGGTCATGAGGACTCGAAACGTCAACTCTTTTCTTCTCCGTCGATGCTGCCAGACCTGCTGAGTTTTTCCAGGTAATTCTGTTTTTGTTTTTGTTTAGGTATGTGGAGCACCGCTTTATTAAGGCTCGTAGATCTCTTTCACCTTCTTCCTTAGTAATTTCAATACCATTCATGGAGTACCTACATCATCCCATTTTCCTTATGTACATTGTCAACATTAAATTTCTGTCACTGTCCTCCCCACCTACATATTTTGCTTAACTCAGACTGCTAATTTGTGCTTCTTTCCTCTAATTTAGTATCATCTGCAAATCTTACATTGTATTTGGAATCCAAGTCATTGGTTTCAAATAGAAACAGTAGTGACCCTAAACATTGAGCAACCAGCTCACATCTCCCACCACCCGAGCCAATATCATTCCTTTAACAAGCAGCCATTGATTTCTATTCTTCAGCAAGTCTGTAATCCAGTTACATTATTTACCATGAATCACTGCAACTTTTAGCTTAATTTGCAACTGCTTTTGTGAAACTGTCAAGTATCTTTTGGAAGTTACTGTAGAAGACACAAAAAACATACTGAGAACAGTAAGGAACCCAAAGGTTCCTTTGAGAATAAGTAACTTAAAGAAATTAGGATTAATAAAGAAATGGTACTGGAAAAATTAATGGGAATAAAATCAAAATTCCTGCAGATTTAAAGGCCTGCGTCCCAGGGCTTTAAAAGGTGGCTACAGAGATAGCGGATTCATTGGTTTTGATATTCCTAAATTCCCTAAGTTTTAGTATGGATCCTGTGAATTGTAGAGTAGCAAACATAACCTCGCTATTTAAGAAATGATAAAGAGAAAACAGGGAACCATAGGCCAGCTACCCTAACATCAATTGTAGAGAGAGAGAGAGAGAGTTATTACAGCCATGGTAACAGAGTGCTTAGAGATCATAATATGATTGGATAGAGTCAATGTGGATTGACCAAAAGGAAATAATGTTTGACAAATCAGTTAGAATTTTTTGAGGTTGTAGATAAAGGGGAACCAATGGAGGTAGTATATTTGCATTTTCAAAAAGCATTCAATAAAGTAGCACTTAAGAGAATATTACACAAAACTAGGAATTGGAGGATAGGATTGATATTAACAAGGGTTGAAGATTGCTGAAGGGACAGAAAACAGCTATTTTTGGGTTGCCAGGCTCTAAACTAGTAGGGTGCTACAAAGATGAGTACTTGGGCATCAGCTATTTACAATCTATATGAGGGAACAGAGTGTAACGTATCCAAGTTTGCTAACATTACAAAGATTGGTGGGAAAGTAAGCTAAGAGAAGGATGCAAAAAGACTGCAAAGGGATATAGACAGGTTAAGTGAGTGAGCAAGAACGTGCCAGATGGAATCCAAAGTGGAGATATCCACTTTGGCAGGAAAAACAGAAAATTGATGAGAGGCTGGAAAACGTTAGTATGTGGAGGGACCTACGTGTCCTTGTACACAAATCACAGCAAGATAACATGAAGGTACAGCAAACAATTCGGAAATCAAATGTAATGTTAGATTTATTACAAAGAGATTGGACTGTAAGAACAAAGTCTTACTTCAATTATGTAGGGCCTTGGCGAGACCACACCTAGAATACAGTTTTGGTCTCTCCAAATAAGGTAGGATATACTTTCCTTAAAGAGAGTGCGACAAAGGTTCACCAGACTGATTGCTGAGACAAAGGGGAATCCCTAAGAGGACAAATTGAGTAGTGGTTGAGTAGACCAGGCTTATAGTCCCTAGATTTCTGAAAAATAAGAGGTGACCTCATTGAAACATATGAAATTCTTAAAGGGGTTTGAGAGGGTAGATAATGAGAGGATGTTTCCCTGGCTGGAAAGTCTGGAGCTAGGGATCACAGTATCAGAATAAGGTTTGACCAGTTAGGACAGAGATGAGGGTAGACTTATTCACTCAAAGGATTGTGAACCTTTGGAATTCCCTATCGCAAAGGGCTGTGGATGCTAAGTTGTTGACTACATTCAAGACAGAGTTTGACAAGATTTCTAGACACTAGGGCAACTGAGGAATATCAAGATAGGTGTGGGATTGTGGAGTTGCGGTAGAAAATCAGCCATGATCTTTTGAATAGTGGAACAGGCTTGAATGGCCTACTTGTGCTCCTATTTGTTATATTCTCATATCCTTACATTTCCCAAAGTTTACTTGGTTGTTAATTCCTTACAAGTCCAGCAGGTTTGTCAAACTGGATTATACCCCGTGTAAAACCACAGTGACTACTGTTTACCATATTACTGTTAGTAATGTATGGATAACCCTCAAGTTTAACATTGCCCAATTTTCTTACCTCTTAACTCCCCTTCGGAATTCAAAGAGTTTCTGACCCTCTGGAATGGAGAACACTCGGATTACTGTTCCCTGCAGAATCAAAGCAAAAGAAACAAAATCAACAAAAGAGGCATGAAAGCAAAAGTTATACTAAGCAAAGCTATTTAAATAAGGAAATGATGATTGTTCAGTAGTATATAAATATATTTATTTAAAAAACTCCAGGGTTGTTTATAAGATGAACTCAAATATCTTCATATACATAGAGCATAGGCTTTATCAACAATCTGAATATAAAGTGGTTGATTAGCAGCCTGGTGCAGCTGTGCATTATGTCAGAGTGTTAACCAATATATACTCAACCACTATGTTCTAGGTCTTAGTGAAGCTGCCACAGGGGATGGAACGTATACTGGTAGGCCAATAACACTAGGCCAGCCCCAAATGCCTTGTAGCAGCAGGTCACATGTGCTATAGGGCCAGGAATGGCTCACCCGTCTGACCTCTAGGCCCAGGAATGGTCCCACATGCTTCAAATTTTCCATCACAACTTATGTTTTAGTAATTGTAAAGGAAGAATATAAAAGGATAAGGGGAACCACTAGAGAAATAGAATTAGAGTAAGCACTCCAACTACTGTTAATGGAGGTGTGGCGATTACAATACTGGATTAGCAATAATATTCCATCTGGCAGGTTCTTGCTCATTCACTTAACCTGTCTATGTCCCTTTGCAGTCTTTTTGCATCCTCCTCTTAGCTTACATTCCCACCAATCTTTGTAATGTTAGCAAACTTGGACACATTACACTCTGTTCCCTCATCTAAATTGTTGATGTAGATTGTAAATAGCTGATGCCCAAGCATTCATCTTTGTAGCACCCTACTAGTTTAGAGCCTGGCAACCCAAAAATAGCTGTTTTCTGTCCCTTCAGCAATCTTCAACCCTTGTTAATATCAATCCTATCCTCCAATTCCTAGTTTTGTGTAATATTCTCTTAAGTGCTACTTTATTGAATGCTTTTTGAAAATGCAAATATACTACATCCATTGGTTCCCCTTTATGTACAACCTCATAATCCCACCATGGCAAGTCATGAAAATGAATTAAACAAATTCAGTAAAGCTGATGGCTGTTGTAAAAATACAACTAGCTGATTAATGTATTTAGGGAACAGAACCAACTAGCCTCCCAATTAGGGTCAACACAAAACTTCAGACTTATGAAATGTGGTCAACTCCTAATGTCCTCTGAAATGGCCTAGGAAATCTCACACTTTGCTGTAAAACAATTGCTGCATTCAAAAGTTGAAAGTAGGGGTGGACAATAAATACTGCCATGTCATCATTGCCCACATTCCAAGGAATGTTTTTAAAAAGAGCAAGCACCCTAAAGGCAGGAACAAATGACTTCCTCCTGTGCTGTAACTGTCATGATTCTACACCGAGATTCTTAAAAGTTCTCAATTCAGGGTTCAACAGATATTTCTTAAAGCAGAATTAATTTAACCCCTTTTAGAGTGTAATATTTTAAGCCAAGATTTTGATACACATTACTTCATCATTAGATGAACATCATGCTGGCAAGACTGTAGCATACAGCATGGTAGAATTATTTGTCAGTGGTGAATTTTTAGCAGAGAGAATCAGGCTGGCATATGTACAACTTTAGACCCATTCTATGTAGCCAACTCAGTGAACAAACGAAATTGGAGAAGTAGGTCAATCGGTCCCTCAAGACTGCTCCGCCGTTCAATAAGATCATGGCTGATCTGCTTGTGTTTCAAGTTCCACATTCCCATTTACCCCCGATGACCTTTGATTCCCTTGCCTAACAAGAATCTACCTACCCTTTCCTTAAAAATCTTCAGGGACTCCGCTTCCACCACCTTTTGAGGGAGGGAGTTCCAAAGTCGCACAACTTGGAGAAAATATTTCTCCTCATCTCTGTCCTAAAAGTGCGTCCCCTAATTTTAAAACAGTGCTCCCTAGTTCTGGACTCACCCACAAGAGTAAACATCCTTTCCATGTCCACCTTGTCATGACCATTCAGGATCTTATATGCTTCAAACAAATCACCCCCTCACTCTTCTGAACTCCAGTGGAAACAAGCCCAGCCTGTCTAACCTATCCTCATTAGGCAGCCCACTTATTCTAGATATCAATTGAGTAAACCGCCTCCAACGCATTTACTTCCTTCCTTAAACAAGGAGACCAAAACGGCACACACTATTCGAGATGTCGTCTCATCAATGACTGTGTAACTGAAGCATAACACCTATGCTTTTATGTTCAATTCTTCTCATAATAAAAAGGACAGCATTCCATTACCATTCTTGGTTACATGCTGTACCTGCATACTAACTTCTTGTGACTCATGCATGAGAACACCTAAATCTTGCTGCACCTCGGAGTTTTGCAGTCGTTCTCCGTTTAAGTAATATTGTGCTTTTTTATTCTTCTTGCCAAAGTGAACAACTTCACATTTTCCCACATTAAACTCCATCTGCCAGATTTGTGCCCACTCACTCAACCTATCTATATTCATCCGCAAACTCCTTATGTTTTCTCCATAACATACTTTCCTACCAATCTTTGTGTCATCTGAAAATCTGGCTACCATGCCTTCACTCCCCTAATCTAAGTCATTGATGTAAATTGTAAATAGTTGAGGCCTCAGCACAGATACCTGTGGGACTCCGCACGTCACATCCTGCCAACCAGACAAAGGCCCATTTATGCATACTCTCAGTTTTCTGTCAGCCAACCAATCTTCTATCCAGGCTAATATGTTACCCCCTACACCATGAGCTTTTATTTTCCACAATAACCTTTAATGTGGCAGCTTATCAAATGTCTACTGGAAATCCAAGTACAGTACATTTACAGGCTCCCCATTATCCACAGCACATGTTACTCCTTCAAGGAACTCTAATAAATTGGTTAAATTTAATTTCCCTTTCACCAAACCATGTTGACTCTTCCCCATTACCTTGTGTTTTCCAAGTGCCTAGCTATAACCTCAATGATCAACTCTAACATATTCCCCATGACAGACATCAAGTTAACTGGCCAACAGTTATCTGTTTTCTGCCTCCCTCCCTTCTTGAACACAGGGGTAAAATTTGTTACTTTCCAGTCTGATGGCACCTTTCCAGAATCTAGAGAATTTTGCAAAATTAATACCAACACATCTACTACCTCATTAGCCACCTCTTTTAAGACCCTAGGATGAAGTCCATCTGGACCCAGAACTGCAGGCTGACAAATCTCCATCAGTTTGTTCAGTATTGCTTCCCTAGTGATTGTAATTTCACCAAATTCCTCTCTCCCCTTCACTTCCTGATTTACAGCTATTACTGGAATATTTTTTGCATCCTCTGTAGTGAGGAGAAAAGCAAAATATTTGTTCATTTCACCCACCATTTCCTTATTATCTACTTTTAACTCCCCATTCTCACTTCCTAGAGGAACAACACTCACTTTACTTACTCTTTTCCTGTTTAAATACCTGTCGAAACTCTTGCTACCTGTTTTTACATTTTTAGCTAGCTCCTCTCATACTCTTAATTTCCTTCTCCTGATTAACCTTTTAGTCATTCTCTGCCATTCTTTATATTCTAACCAATCATCTGACCTGCCACTCATCTTTGCACAGTTATATACTTTTTCCTTAAGTTTAATGCTTTCCCTAACTTTAGTTAACCATGGATGGTGGGTCCTCTCTTTAGAATTTTCCCTTTATAGTAGGAATATACTTATTCTAAGCATTCTGAAATATCCTCTTAAGTATCTGCCACTGTTTCTCTATTGATCTATCCCCAAGCCTAGTATTCCAGTTCACTTCAGCTAACTCAGCTTTCATGCCCACATAGTTGCCTTTATTTAAGTTTAAAATACTAGTCTTAGACCCACTCTTCTCCTTTTCAAACTGGATGTAAAATTCAATCATACCATGGTTGCTGCTAACTAGGGCAGCCTGAACTCTGTGGAATGTGACAGGATTAATAAATAACCTCAAAGCAAGTCTAATACAACCTGCTCTCTGGTTGGTTCCGAAATGTGCTGTTCTAAGAAACTCTATTGAAAGCATTCTATGCACTCCTCATCCAGGCTACCACTGCCAATCTGATTTTTCCAGTTCGTATGTAAAGTCACCCATGATTATTGCTGTCCCTTTATTACAAACACCCAATATTTCTTCTTGTATACTTTGTCCTACATTGTGGTTACTGTTAAGGGGCCTGTTGACCACTCCCATTAGTGACTTCTTTTCCCTACTATTCCTCATCTCCACCCAAACTGATTCTACATCCTGATCTCCTGAACCAAGGTCATCTTTAACCATTGTACAAATGCCATTCTTGATTAACAGTGCTACTCCTCCACCTTTACCTAGCCTGATCTTCTCGAATGTCATATATCCCTCAATATACAGGACCCAATCTTTGTCATCCTGCAGTGTGGTCTCTGCATTGGCTATCAGACCATTTTTATTTACGGCAATGTGTGTTATCAATTCATTTACTTTGTTCTGAATGCTACGTGCATTTAGATACAGAGCCTTTAGCTTAGTCATTTTGTTATTCTTGTAACAGCTAGTCTTGATCCTTTGTGCATTCTCATGTGTTTTTCTCTCTATCCCTTCCTGCCATTCTCTGACTCTCATTTCCTAGCTCCTCAGACTCTGTGCAGAACCTCTTTCCTAGTTCTACCTATATCATTGGTACCTACATGGACCACGACAACTGGATCCTCCCCCTCCCACTGCAAGTTCCTCTCCAGCCCTGAGCAGATGTCCTGAACCCTGGCACCGGGCAGGCAGCACAGTCCTTTGGACTCTCGCTCTTTGTTGCAGAGAACAGTGTCAATCCCTCTCATTACACTGTCCCCCTACTACCACGACCATCATACTGTCCCTTAGTACCACGTTCCTTGTTGTTCCCACCATTTGAACTGCTTCCTTACCACGGTACCATGGTCAGTTTGCTTATTCACCCTGCAACCCCTACTCTCATCCAAACAAGCTGAAAGAACCTCAAACCTATAGGACAATTGCAGAGGCTCACACTCCTGCCTTCTGGATCCCCTTGCCTACCTCACGCGCAGTCACATCCTCCCTGATCACTGACCAAATCAGAAGACTCTATCCTAAGTGGTTTGACTGCCTCCTGCACCCGGGTGACTTTCCCCTTCCCTGATGTGCAGAGTCTTCAGCTCAGCTTCCAGCTCAATGACTCTGAGCTGAAGTTCCTCAAGCCACAAACACTTACTGCAGATGCATTTTCTCTGGATCACAATGTTACCCTGGAGCACCCATAGGCTGTAGCCTTGATACATCACTTGTCCCGCCATTCTTAATGTGTTTTAAATAATTACTTAACTATATTATTCACTTATTTATGTTGCTTTTTTATATATTGTATTAACTTTACCACCAATTTGCATTCTATTTTAAACCTTAGGGATAGAACTTACCTGATACTCTACCACAGGGAAAGGAGTTTGATGAGTAAGAACCAATTCCTACCGGGTGAGAAAGGCAAAAAAAGGAAACAAATACCCACTTCTCACCCAACTCACTAAACTCCAAGTCCACAGTCAGTTTCCTCAGCTGCATTCTTTTGCCTAGTGCCCTCTGAAATGGCCTAGAAAACCATCCATTCACTTAGAAATACACAAAAAGTCAGCTGTTGGAATTGGTGCTTGAGCAGAGGTCTTAGGTCCCAGTAGATACTTTAAAAACATACAGATGATTGATATCTTTAAAACAAATCACCTGTGGGTGGATTTAAGGGAATCAATAACTGGGATTTGATGGATTGAGGTACAACAAACTAGTTCAATGCAAAATAGAGTTTAGCATAGCATTCAGCATCTAATGAGGCCATTCAGCCCATTGTGCCCATGCTGGTTCTTATTTTTAAAATATATTCATTCACGGGATGTGGGCTTCGCTGGCTGGGCCAGCATTTATTGCCCATCCCTATTTGCCCTTGAGAGGATGGTGGTGAGCAGCCTGCTTGAACCACTGCAGTCCATGTGGTGTAGGTACACCCACAGCGCTGTTAGGAAGGGAATTCCAGGATTCTAGCGACGGTGAAGGAATGGCAATATACTTCCAAGTCAGGATGGTGAGCAACTTGAGAGGGGAACTTCCAGGTGGTGGTGTTCCCATCTATCTGCTGCCCTTGTCCTGCTATATGGTAGTGGGTTTGGAAGGTGCAGGAGCCTTGGTGAATTCTTGCAGTGCATCTGTAGATACAAACTGCTGCTACTGTGCGTTGGTGGTGGAGGGAGTGAATGTTTGTGGATGTGGTGCCAATCAAGCATGCTGCTTTGTCCTGGGCAGTGTCAAGCTTCTTGAGAGTTGTGGGAGTTGCACTCATCCAGGCAAGTGAGGAGTTCTCCATCACACTCCTGACTTGTGCCTTGTAGATAGTGGGCAGGCTTTGGGGAGTCAGAAGGGGAGTTACTCATCACATGATTCCTAGCTTCTGACCTGCTCTTGTAGCCACAATATTTATATAGCTAGTTCAGTTCAGTTTCTGGTCAATGGTAACCCCCAGGATGTTGATAGTGGGGGATTCAGCGATGGTAATGCCATTGAACATCAAGGGGCGATGACTGAATTCTCTCTTGTTGAAGACGGTCATTTCTTGACACACGTGTGACGCGAATATTACTTGCCACTTGTCAGCCCAAGCCTGGATACTGTCCAGGTCTTGCTGCATTTGGACATGGACTGCTTCAGTATCTGGAAGAACTCAGCCAACCCCACAATCCCTCCTTTTCCTCATAGCCCTGAAAACTTTCTCTCTTTGGGTGCTTATCTAATTCCTTTTTGAAAGCCACAATTAAACTACCTCCACCACGCTCTCAGACAATGTATCACAAATCCTAACTACTCACTGTGTAAACAAGTTCTTCCTCATGTTGCTGTTGATTCTTTTGTCAATCATCCTAAATCAGTGTTCTCTAATTCTTGAGCCCTCTGCCAATGGGGACAGCTGTCTATCTTTTCGGTCTAGACCCCTCATGATTTTTAACACCTTTATGATATCTCTCTCAACCGTTTCTTCTCTAAGGAAAACAACTTCTGTTTCTCCAACTATCCATGTAACCAAAGTCCCTCATCCCTGGAACCATTTTCATGAATCTTTTCTGCAGCCTCGCTAAAGCCCTGACATTCTTAAGGGTGCCCAAAATTGGACACAATACTCCAGGTGAGGCCGAAGCAGTGCTTTTATAAAGCTTCATCATAACTTTACTTTTATACTCAACTCCTCTATTTATAAAGCCAAGTATGCCTCTTTAATCACTTTCTCAAGCTTCTTTGCCACTTTTAATGATTTTTGCACATACACCCAAGTTTCTCTGTTCTGCACCCCGTTTAGAATTGTATTCTTTATTTTATATTGCTTAACCACATTCTTCCTATCAAGATGTATCACTTCACACTTCTCTGCATTAAATTCCATCTCTCATTTGTCTACCTGTTTATATTCTCTTAAGTTTATCGCTACCCTCCTCAGTCAACAATGCTTTCCTGTTTTGTGTTATCAGCAAATTTTGAAATTGTGCCCTGTACACCTAAGTCTAGTTATTTGTATCACCAAAAGCAATGGTCCTAGAACTGAGCCCTTGAGAACCATGCTATCTACCACCTTCCAGTTCAAAAAATTATTTACCACTACTCTGTTTCCTGCCACTAAGCTAACTTTGTATCTATACTGTCACTGCCCCTTTTATCCCATGTGCACAACTTAAAGTTGTAGCAATCTAATTTAAGTAGGATGAACTGCCCTGCTTCTAGTTTATTAGCTCAAGTTAGTCAACACAAAAATACAACATTGTGTGCATGTATATAAATACTTTTTGTTCTTATGCCTACAACTCTCCAAGATATCTGTGCTCCAATTCTGATCTCTTGTGCATCTGCTATTTTCACTACTCCATTGCTTGGCAGCTGTGGCATCAGTTGCCTATGCAGCCATGATCACACTGAATGGTGGAGCAGGCTCGAGGGGTTGTATTGTGTATTTCTCCTCCTATTTCTTATGATCTTATAAAATTCTTAAGCAGGGTAGATAGTAGGATGTTGCTCCTGGCTTGGGAGTCCAGAACTATAAGCCACAGTCTCAGAATAAGGGATCAGTCATTTAGGACTGAGATGAGGTGAAATTTTATCACTCAAAGGATTGTGAACCTTTGGAATTTTTTTGTGGATGATCAGTTGTTGAATATTTTCAAGAGAGATAGGTCAATCGATTTCTGCCTACTTATGGGTGGAAGCAAGGGACATGTGAATAGTGGGGGAAGGAGTAGCTGAGATACATGATCCTATTCAATGAAGGAGGATGTTCAAGGACCAAATGGCATACTTCTGCTCCTAGTCCTCAAATCCATATGTTCTCAAAACCTACCTCTTTGGCTAAGTTTTTGATCACCTGCCCTAAAATCTCCTTATCCAGCTCAGTATTAAAATTTTGTTTGATAATGTTCCACGGATAATGCCCTAGAATGCTTTGCTATGTTAAGGATGCTATGCAAATGCAAGATGTTGTTGTAAAATGTTTTGCCTATCAAAAAATAGCTCCTTTATCATATCCAATTGTTATTGTGAAAATATCATCGTTAAAACTCACTACGCAAAACATATACATCCGCCTCAAATGGCTTACCTTTTCAGAGGCTGTTGCCAGTTTCGTACCACTTGCATCAAATGCCAGAGCAGCAAGGGGACTGTCATGAGCTGGGATCATATTTGCAGCTCTCTAAGCCAAACAAAAACAGTGAATGAAAACTTGCCTTACATGAATATTCTGTTTACTGAACACTAAAAAGGTAAAAATAAATCTATTCTCTTTTACTTGTGTGCATATTACTTTAAGGAATAACAGCTCAGGGTCAAATATGATTTTACAAGCAAGGGAGTGAATAATTCAGAATTTGATCATGCTAAAAAATCAATTACATAAGCATATATGATTAATATCAAGTATTTAGTTAGGTCAAAGGCCTTCAACCCATTGGCATCGCAATGCAAGGGCCATGAAAAAATTGTATACCAGATATTTGAAAGCTTCATATTCAAAAATATTCCATTACAATGCTTTGCAAAAATTATGCAGCACAAGTAAATCAATACTGGGTGCAAGGATCAAGCTTTAACAAGTCATTTGAAGCAAAGGATTATGCAATTGTACTGCAATTCAACCCCTGCTCATCTCAAATTGCATGCATGCTACGACAGCATGTATAAAATCCAAATAACTAAAATTGGTTGTTCTGTTTTTTTGCATAGTGACAATGTACACCAGAGGGACCAAATAGACTAGAGCAGGGTCTTCAGTTGTACAAAATGGTTATGTTTGGTAGAAACATCACAGAAACTGTCCCATATATTGATACCGTTACATTTGCATGCATCAATTGTGATATTTACTTTGGAGAACTTGGCTTTGCTGAAGACTGATACCCAAAGGAAATGAAATTGAAAATCCAATTCAGAATTATTACTAACCAGAGGAGAAAGTGAATATATGCTTTCATAGCTCATTCTCTCTGTCTGGGTTTGATTTCAAACTTGATCCATTAGCATACAGGCAAGGTTTTAAACCACAATGCTGTCCAGTACAGTTAAAATATTGCTCTTTCGCAAACCAAACCTAAGAACCATTGACCCAATTCTGGGCCTCCCAGACAGTTCAGTAAACAGGACAAATGTAGGGGTACTTCTAGCTTTGCTAACTCACACCAGCTGATAAATGGGCAATAAATTCCCAGAAATTTATTTTTGCTAGCATGGTTATTATAAGCAAGAACATCACTTCATGTGGATCTCAATGAATGGCAGAACAGGCTTCAGGGACTAAATAGCCTACATTCCTGTTCCTATGTTAATGGATTATACTTAAATCCCAATTTACAAATCAAAAGCACAGTCACCAGAAAGAATCTATATCAGGTATGCTAATGCATCTTAAAATAAAAATATACTTGTACATTATTTAAGGAACATAGTATGAAAACTCTTCCATGTATTATCAAACCTAAATATATTCTTGAGTCAGTTGCATTATAGATTTCCAATCACTGGAAGCCTTTATTCTATCAATTTACAAATCCAACAGTGAAACCCAGCAATATTCAAAAGATAAAACACATACTTCTTTATTTCTTTTGTTCTTACAGATGGGTTTTACCAGGTACTGATTCAACCGTGCAATAACGAGCAAAGACTACGGACTAAAAAATGGTTGCACTATTTTTTGAGCACAGGGCACAATTTACGATTTTCCAGGGCTGGTTCCAGTGACAGTAGGCATCATGCAAAATTGTTGCTGCCACTTCTTGCTGCTACCGCTTCAATTGTATGATTGTAGCAGAGAACCAAATATCTACCGCCGCCCTGCGGTTGCCTTTCTATTCAGCCAAGGGTCGAGCAGCATTTGCTCATCTCATGCGGTGCAGCTAGTCTTCCATTCTTAAAGACAGACTGTCCTTCTTCAAGGAAGCTTCACCGAATGACAGAGGCAGATGCTGTAATACTGTTTTTGCAATTCTAAACAAGGAAAATGGAACATCAGTGCTGAGAGGGGGCTTCGGATTCACAGATGTGATGCTGGAGTATTAGTGGTGAAGATTAACATGAGGAAAGATGCCATGGTTTTATGGGGAGAAGGCACCTGGGGACAGGTGTCCAGGGAGGTCATATCCTGGCATCAGGACCAGACGGCTTTGCTGCAGTGCCATAAGGTCAGTGAATGCATCTTTATATGACATTTCCTCACCATCACTCCACCAGCTTCTTAAACTACCCAATACATTACACTCCCATCACTCACCCAGCAGCACTCCCTGGCACTCAGGACTCGCACCTAAAATCCAGATATTCCACTTCACACTCTCTAATCCTCCAATGCTGTCACTCCCACACCTCTCGCTGCCTTCATATGTTTTCAGCACTTCAGCTATGGCAGGCACATCACCCAAACACAGTGCTAATTGATCACAGACATTCTTCCCTCTCTCTTGCATGAGAGCCACAGCATAGAAGAGAGCAGAGCAAAAATGGCAAGGAACAAGGATGTCTGCATCTCCTGATCCTGACAGAAGAGATGGTTCTCAGCATCATGGGGCTAGCTGTGACAGAACCCAGGGCACCTGGTGTTGCTGAGGGCATTCAGAGTGACAGTACCTACCTGCCTTATATCCCATCTCAACTCACAGCTCACCCTCAAGCATAATGATCAAGCTACAGATGTTGATGTCTTGCTTTCCACTTCATCTCCTTCCTTCACTACAACTTCTAGTTTTCTGCTTTCAGATACCCAAGGACTGCCTGCTGTACAGCCATAGCAGACCCAGGTGGAGGGGAAAGAGCATCAGCGCAGCAATGAGGTCACACCACTTGTTTCTGAAGCTCAGCTAAGGGCATGGCACATAACCTAAAGGATGGTACAGAATTGGGATCAGAACATGGGGAATCACCAGACACAAATAGTTTACAGCCTGGCCAGAGGTAAATGAGGGTAATGGAGGGTGTGCCAGCTCACCAGAGGGCAAGGTCACAGATGAATCCTGCTACAGGGGCTCAGGTGAGGACCTCAATGGGGTGGCATACATGAGAATGATGATGGGCATGTTCACCAAGATGCTGGGTATATTAGCTGGTCTTTTAGGTAGCCTTCCAAAACGGTCCAGGATCATGGATGATCCAGCTCCATACTGGTATTGCACCAAGCTTACCTTTTCCACAGCCTACTTGCTGCATCATGTGTCAAACTGACAGACACTGCAGCTGCAGCCCCGATAGCTGTTGCATCTGGTGTGTGGACAGATTACCTACTCCACTGTCCTGCCTGTGTGCCACACTCCCTGTCAAATTCAGAAATCCTCCAAAAAAACTCCAGAGTACTTTATGACACTTTACAATAGCAGAACGTCTTGCCTGCAAGTTGGGTGCTTAGCATTTTAAATACTTAGTAGCACTAGGCCCCTCTTGCAGCTGAACACTTGACTTTCAGTGAGTTTAGTACAACTTTGTTAAATTTGCCTGCACGGTCTAAATTTGGAAAATGGGTGTCACATCAGCATGTGGGGCTGTGTGACATCATATTGCCTGTGCATTTACTTCTGGCGCTTGTAGGTAATGCCCACTCAAGTGTTCTTCTCAAGGCAGTGCACAATGCAGGCTGTGCCAGAAGCAGTTGGCAGCACAGCTTGTGCTCCCAGGAGGGCAAATGGCTTCTGTAGCACCATTGCCAGCAGTGCTCCTGATCCAAATTTCATGCCCTATAGTTTTTTTAAAATCACTTGTAGAACATGGAAAGTGGAATGAAGAACAATCTGACGAGGCAAGCTTAAAATGTTACATTTAGTTTGGTGAATGGTGTCAGAAAACAATGGGTTCTAAACTATTTTAGGTGTCTGGGCTGCCAGAGAGTTAAGGGGCAAAGACTCCGGATACCTACTCCTCATAATGGAAAATAGAACATTCAGGTCACTAGGACTAATTTCTTCATAAATGGAGGAGCCCAACCAATTAGATTTGGGGATAGAAAGTAAAATGGAATACAGCTGCAGGTTCCTGGAAGCATTATCTGAGTAAGCATTCTATTTGTCAGAGTTTGTGTATTTATTATTGTTTGTGATCAAAGTTCTTTTCATACGCATGAGGTTCGTGCATATTCTTGCCCTCAGAGGGATTTGCCCCAATTCAAATAATTTCCAGCAGCCAGCTATTGTGAATTAATATCACACTCTTGCCCCAGAGGTTTTAACACAACGTCTCACACATACTGTCACACACAAATAGAGAACCAATGTTGTAGCTGGAGTGGAGGTCAGGTAAAAGTGAAGGATTCTCAATAAGCTGCGAGGTTTTTTGTAGTTGAATTGTCAGGAAGTCAGCTGTCAGGTGAACATGAAGTTGGAACAGGTTGGCGGTAAGATTGCTTCTCCCTCTTTCAAGGTATAGCTATTTTACCTTGGCTGCTTTGTCTTGTAGCTGGTTCAATGGCTTTCTGGATGGTATTTATTATGGTGTTTCTCTGATCCAAACAGCTTCTGCTATAACTTTTAAAAGCAGAGGCAAACCTGGCTGCCTTAACGATATAACCAACACAAGTCCAAAGACCCATAGTGGGTAGGGCCAATACACATCCTGTACCAAGGCATTTCACTTTGAATGTTTTGAGATGAGGGACCATCATGATATGAAAGATAGATGAGACTCATTTCATATTCGCCTGACACCCATCAAGTTTCGACATCTCTATTGTCTATGGTGAAGCAGAAAGATGAATCGATTGGTATCATTGCCTTGGTTGTTTACAATTCATCCTTAACAAAGGGACTTGAGTTTCACAAGTGGCTGAAATTGTTCATATTTTAATGAGGCACTTGCTTGAGTTTCAGGTCTTGTCTGGAGCGAATATTGCCAGAGTCACATGATATGATGTCAGCATTTTTAAAAACTGTTGAGTCCATTTTAAAAAAATACAGCTTTAATATAGATAGTTTGGAACATAACATTAAATAAGATTAAGTCACTGCAAGTTCAGTGGTAATGCTTCTTGTAACTGGCTAAGTTTTTATCAAGTAGATGTGAAGGTATTTTCATTTTTGTTTATATGATAATGGTGAGAGCCATATTGACAGCTTGGGCCTTCTAGTAACACTTTTACTTGTGTTCCCAGTTTGAAAATAGTTTTCATAAGCAATCTTCTGTCAACTAAAACTTGCATCTTTATCCATCATCATATTGGAATTATTGTAACCCTAATTATGGTAAATTATAGGAGACCCACCATTTTTATCCATCAATTCAGAAGTGGACTGATAGGTTTTAAAACCTGTCTGTAGGTTTTTCTTATAAAAATCTTTTGCTAAGTTCTTAAAAAGACACAACCTTCGAAATTTGATGATGCTACACCAATTTTTCAGGGCTAAATGAGAGTCTAAGCTTCCAATATGGCAGGCAGGAAGTGCATGCTCAATATAAGCTCAAAGTGTGCCACTCATTGTGTTGGAGACAAAAAAAATAGGTATCATGGGTCCATAACCTAAACAAGTAGGGTTAATACCATTTTGAGTTGCTGTTTGCAATATTGGCTTGCCCAGAGGTAGCTGGCAAACCAATGGCTTCATTTAGGAGAATTAGGTGTATAGCTGGGTTCCATAAAAGGGCTGCTGGTCAGCACCCAAAAGGAATGTGTTAAAAATGCCTAAATGAATGCAGTGGCAGGAGGAGTTGGACTGCTGTTCCCAATCCTAAGGCCGTCACTTTCGGCCCTAAAACGTTTCCAGTGTGCCTCAGATTATCCTGGAAGGGCAAGGTATCTCAAAGATTTGAGCAACAAGTGAAGCTGTTCCATGCTGCTACTATGCAAGTGGTATTCGCCACTAACAGGATGCTCCCGTCAAGCCAAAAAAGATGTTCTGCCTATCACACAAATGGGTAATGTGGTATATGAATTAAACTGCCAGTGTGATGCTACACATGTAGGCGGATCGGATCAAACAGCATGTCCCAGCCACTGTTTGCATCAGGCAAGGTACAGACCATACCGAGCCAGCCCGTGCTTGCAAAACTCAAAACAGTGTCCCAGATTAGGTGTGATTCTGTGATTGGACAACATTTGCTAAATAATCCTCAGTGTGCTGAGAATTACACTGACAACCAATTTAAGATTGTCAGTCGGGCTCGCAGTGTGGTGTATTTGCCTGCGCTGGAAGCTACATATATTAATATACAGCACCCTGTTCTTTGCAGATAGAAAAAGCGTGCACACATCAGGCGTGCTTCCCGACATCATCGCGCTGTCCCGCAGTGCTTTGTTCGGCGGGCGCGTGGAATCGGCTGCGTGCCCGCTGATATGTAAACGGCAGCCATTAAGGAACTGATTAAGGTAATTATTAACGCTGCCTGTCCAATCTTAAAGTTGGCAGGCAGGCAAAAAGGCCAAGGGGCCTTTGTGTTTTTTTAGGAAACCTCATCCACAAGCAGGATGAGGTTTCCTAAAACTTTTATTAATTTAATAAAAGATTTTTCCTAAATATAAAAACATGTTTAAATAAACTTTTAAACCTTTAATTCATTATTTACAGTAGTGATTCAATCTCCCTGAGGCAGCTCCGTGTCTCAGGGAGATTGAAGCACACGGCCCTGGCTCTCTCTCCTCCCCCCACCTGCACAGGTAGCGTTGAGCACTATGACTCACGTGTTATGCTGGGCAGGCCTTAATTGGCCCACCCGCGTAAAATAGTGGCGCAGAGTCGATCATGGACGGCGATTGGCTCCACGGCTGCCCCCATCGGCCGCCTGAAAAATTCAGACCATTGTGCCTGTTGCAGCTAAACAAGTGACAGCCATTCACTGACACATTCCTCAGGGCAATACCTTGACCAATCAGGGCCAAGCTGCTTCGTTTAAATTTCAAACAACGCTCAGCAGTTAACTGTCAGTCACCAATTAGTGCATTCTCCATGGCAACGTCTCTATCAATGAGAACCCACTTGCCAACCAATCAGCACACTCTTTTCATACAGTATAAATTGTTGTTTTCCCTTTATATTGGTATTCTTACAAAATCTCCTGATGAGTGCAGGATGACAAACTTTGACATGTCTCTCTTTTCAACAATACAGGAGTTAAATACATAAACAGTTAAATCAGTTTTTATCTATTCAATATGTAACTTACCAGATTGATAGTATCGAAGACCTGTACCTCCCCAATTGTTGCACTCCCAGGGTATGCAAGGTAGCAATTATCATTATTAATGGAAAGTGCACATAGTCCTGAAAATAACACAACCGTCTTGAATAAGGAATTTCATAAATGCTTCAGGATTTAATATACATTGTAAAATGGGGAAGTGGGAGGGCACTGTGCTTATGCACTTATTAACTAAATCAACTGATGAGAATTCCAGAATAAAACAATGTAGCACAATTTATAATCCATCCAAGATTTTGTTTGCACACAGAGAACCACTGTTCTTACCTTACTCAATTAGGTCACTGCACTCAATGAACTCACTCAGAACCCAGCAATAAAAGATGAGTTCAAATATACAATACAATGCAATAGGACTTACTTAATCTGAACAGTACAATGCTGATTTTATGCATGAACAGCAGTTGTTGAGTTTGAGAAACTATCTGATTTTCTTGGTATTTGTTTTGCTGCCTACATCCTGCAGCTGATTTGCAGCTCTTCAGTAACATTTGAGGTATTGTTCAATTAAGAGTGATTTGATGCATTTTTACAACTATAATATTTTAGCTAATCAAACAAGTAGGATAAACACTTTGTATGCAAGATGGATAATTTTCCCATAGGTGCATACTGGATGCTATTTTTTAATTAAATAGGCTCATTGCGGTTGTTGGCTGGAAAATACATACTGGTGGTTCTAAAAGAAACCTAGTGCATAAAGTCACTATCCCGGCTCTTGGTATTATAGCTGATATTTACTGCGTAGGGATTACCTGTGGGGTTTGGTGGCGTTTCTCGGATGGTATGCAGTACTTTCATATCTCGGATATTGTGAATGTATAAACTCTCTTCCAAGCATACTATCAATCTCTACATGAGGGAAAACAAGAAAATATTAGCCTTAGGGAACCACAACACCGTGTTTATACCACAAAAAAAACTAATACCACTAGTATTTTAAATCAAAGAGTTGGCAGAATTCTACTCTACAAGCCTTTTCACTAACGGCATATGGGATTGGGGATGCAATTATTGAAGGACTGAGGAACAATCATATGTGAGATGCAAGCTATAAAAGTCAGTGCTTAAAGGCATAAAGCTGTAAACCAGCCCTCTACAGATGTAATGCTTTCAAGAACATTCTAAATATCTTTTTTATTAAATTTGTGCCACAAAATATTCCCAATGCAGCACAAAATGTTCTCTTACTAACCACTTTAAATGACAACATGCCAAGTGTAGTCAGACCACTATCAAATTTCAGCTGGACATAATTGTTCCAATGAATGTCCCATAGAATACGTTTTGATTGCAGAAGATTTTCTGTTGGTTTTGTTTAGATTGAACCTATGCAACAGTTTATATTGATAAATAAGTTATACCACACATGGTGTAACTTCTAAAAGCAACAAACTTGAAAACACTTTATAAGGTTCTGTAACCAAAGCACACAGATTTGAGGTAACTGGCAAAGAAACATAGGCAAATGAAAATTATGCAGTGAATTGTTATGATCTAGGATGCACTGCTTGAAAGGTTGGTGGAAGCAGATTCAATCATATCTTCCAAATAAAAATTGGATAAATACTTGAAAAGGAACAAGTTGCTGGTATATGGGAAAAGAGCAGGGATTGGGGCTAATTGGATAGCTCTTTCAAACAGCTGGCACAGGTACGATGAGCCAAATGGCTGCCTTCTGTTTCATTCTAAGATTCATTAAGATAGCAACTTCATCATCTGACACAAAAAACAGACAAGCACTTAATTTCTTTATCTCACATTTATAGACTTCCTGATAATCAACTGAAAAATAGCAAGTTAATGAATTTACAGAATTATATTACAAATATTCATTATTCATGTGGATATCATGTTTTTTTTAATCAATTTGTTAATTTTATTCAGGTGGTAGGCATTAATTGAGGGCTCATCGGTGCTCATATATAGGAGCAGGCTAAGCTTGGCCTAAATAGCCAAGTGGTTATGGTACTGGGTTTGTAACCCTAAGATTAAGAGTTCAAATCTCACAATGGCAAACTATGAAACAATGTAACTTCATCTGAAACAGATGGAAACAGGTTTACTCAAAAAAAGAGTATCAAGAGCTCAAATCTCACAATGGCAAACTATGAAACAATGTAACTTCATCTGAATAGGAACAGATGGAAACGTGTTTGTACTCAAAAGAGTTATAGGAGCAGGCTGAAAGGTTGGTTGGAGGTGTGTGGTATGTAAAGTATGTCTCTGTCAATGAAAGCTTGAAAGTGTATCAAGACTTTAACCACCTGGCTAACCAAATCCTAACATTATGTACTAATGTTCAACTACTAGCATTTAATTCACAGTCTCTGACAGGGAAAACAAAACACCTCACAAAACCCCAGAAACTCTACAATGCATAGCTTATATGAAAACAAAGATTGTGTAGGAGCGTTACATCTGTTGGTTCTGGTGATAGTTCAATGAGATAGCGATCTTAAAATCACCATCATCCATTTCACTTCACTGCCAATAGTCTAATACACAGATCAACCCATTATGAAAATACAGCAGACGCTGGAAATAAAAGCAGAAAATGTTGGAAATACTCAGCAGGTCGGGTAGCATCTGTGGAGAGACAAAGAATTAACATTTCAAGTATGTAACCTTTCATAACTGGAAAACTAGAAACTAGAAATGCAATTGCTTTTGAGCAAATGAAAGGAGAGAGGGTGGGAAAAGAACAAAATAGTAGGTCTGTGATAGGGTGGAAGGTAAGAGAAATTAAATGACAAAGTGTTCATGGTACAAGGCCAAAGGGAGTGGTCAGAGAACAAGTAGCATAAGAACATAAAAAATAGGAGCAGCAGCAGGCCATATAACCTCTGGAGCCTGCCCCGCCATTCAAAAAGGTCATGGCTTGTCTGATCTTGGCCTCAGCTCCACTTTTCTGTCTGTTTCCCATAACCCTCGACTCCCCTTTAGTTCGAAAACCCGTCTATTTCAGTCTTGAATATATTCAACGACTCAGCCTCCATACTTCTCTAGGGTTCAGAATTCAAAACATTCATGACCATCCGAACAAATTCTTCCTCATCTCCATCTTAAATATGTGACTTTTCAAAAGGACAGGCAGGAAGGAAAGGGTGGTGGGGTAGCTGTATTAGTACGAGATGGAATAAGTATGACAGCAAGAAATGATCTTGTGTCAGAAGATGTTAAATCCAATATGGGTGGAGGTAAGAAATAAGGGGAAGATGACACTGGAGGGAGTAGTCTCTAGGCCCCCTAGCAGTAGCTATACTGTAGGACAGAGAATAATCAGGAAATAATGAGGGCATGTAAAAAAGGCTGTACATTAATCATGGGTGACTTTAACCTTCATGTAGATTGGGAAAATCAAATTGGCAGAGGTAGCCATAAGCAAGAATTCATAGAGTGATTTGGGACAGTTTCCTAGAACAATATGTTGTGGATCCAACCAGGGATCGGGCTATTTTGGATCTGGTAATGCATAATGAGGCAGGTTTAATAAATGATCTGAGTAAAAAATCCCCTAGGAAACAGTGACCATAACATGGTTAAATTTAGCATTCACTTTGAGTGTGAGAAACTTGGGTCGGAAACAACTGTGCTAAACTTAATTAAGGGTAATTACAAAGGAATGAGGGCAGAGCTGGCTGGAGTGGACTGGGAAAGGAGTTTAGCAGAAAAGACGGTTGATGAACAATGGCAAACTTTTAAGAAAATAGTTCATGACTCATAACAAAGGTATATCGCAGTGAGGAAGAAAGATTCTAGGAAGGGGATAAACCAACCATGGTTAACCAAGGAAGTTAAAGGTAGTATCAAATTGAAAGAAAAAATATAGAATGTGGCAAATATTAGTGGGAAGCCAGAAGATTTGGAACATTTTAAAAACCAACAAATGAGATCAAAAAATAATAAAGAGGGAGAAAATAAACTTTGAGGGTAAACTAGCAAATAATATAAAAATGGACAGTAAGAGCTTCTTTAAATGTATAAAAAGGAAGAGAGGCCAAAGTGAACATAGACTCCTTAGAGAATGAGGCTGAGGAAATAATAATGGGGAGCCAGGAAACGGCAGAGGAATTGAATAAATACTATGCATCAGTCTTCATGATAGAAGACACCAATGGCATTCCAAAAATACTAAATAATCTAGGGGCAAAAGGCTGGCTGGGGGGGGGGGGGTAATAAATACAATAACTATCCCCAGGGAAACTAATGGGGCTAAAGGCTGATGAGTCCCCTGGGCCTGATGGGTGGCACCTGAGGGTATTAAAGGGAGTAGCTACAGAGATAATTGACAGTAATCTTCCAAGAATCCTTAGATTCTGGAAAAGTTCCACAGGATTCGAAAACTGCCAATGTAACACCTTTATTCAAAAAGGGAGACAAAAAACAGGTAACTATAGGCCAGTTAGCTTAACATTTTCCCAATGATGGATGTTAGAGTATATTATAAAGGATATAATAGCAGAGCACTTAGAAATGCATAATATAATCAAGCAGAGCCAGCATGGCTTCATGAAGGGGAAATCATGCCTGACAAACTTATTAGAATTCTTTGAGGAGGTAACAAGCAGGATAGATAAAGGGGAACCAGTAGATGTAACATAACATTGGATTTTCAAAAGGCGTTCACTAAGTTACCGCACATAAAGCTACTTAACAAGATAAGAGCCCATGGCATTGAGGGTATTATGTTAGCATGGGTAGAGGATTGGCTAACTGATAGAAGACAGAGTTGGGATAAGGGGGGATATTTTCAGGATGGCAACCTGTAACAATGGAGTGCCACAAGGATTAGTGCTGGGGCCACAAATATTTACAATATATACTAATGACTTGGATGAAGGAAGTGAATGTACTATCGCCAAGTTTGTGGATGACAAAAAATAGGTGGGGAGGCAAACAATGAGGATGACACAAAGAGTCTACAGAGGGAAGTAGACAGGTTAAGTGAGTGGGCAAAAACTTGGCAGATGGAATATAATGTGGGAAAATGTGAGGTTATGCACTTTGACAGTAAGAATAGAGGAGCTGAATATTATTCAAATGGAGAAAGACTGCAGAAAGCTGCTACACAGAGGGATTTGGGGGCCCTTGTTCCTGAATCACAAAAAACTAGCATAGACGTTCAGCAGGTAATAGGGAAGGCAAATGGAATGTTGGCCTTTATTTCAAAGGGAATGGAGTATAAAAAGAGAAGTCTTAATAAATCTATACAAAGCGCTAGTTGGACCAAACATAGAATACTGTGAACAGTTTTGGTCCTTTTATCTAAGGAACGATATACTGGCATTGGAGGCAGTCCAGAGAAGGTTCACTGAGTTGATCCTGGGTATGGAGGGATTTTCTTATGAGGAAGAGGTTCAGTAAGTTGGGCCTGTACTCATTAGAGTTTAGGAGAATGAGAGGCAACCTTATTGAAACATAAGATTCTTATGGGGGCTTGACAGGGTAGTTGCTGAGAGGTTGTTTCCCCTTGTGGGAGAGTCTAGGACTAGAGGGCATAATCTCATAGTAAGGGGTCGCCCATTTAAAACAGAGATGAGGAGGAATTTCTTCTCTGAGAGTAGTGAATCTGTGGAATTCTTTACTGCAGAGGGCTGGGTCATTAAGTATATTCAAGGCTGAGATAGACAGGTTTTTAATCAGTAAGGGAATCAAGGGTTATGGGGAAAAGTCGGGAAAATGAAGTTGAAAATTATCAGATCAGTCATGATCTCATTGAATGGCAGAGCAGATTCGATGGGCCGAATGGCCTACTTCTGCTCCTACGTCTTATGATCTTATGGACCCCTTCTGAATATATGCTCCTCATTCTGGATTCCCTCTTGAAGGGAAATATTCTCTCACAGCACTACCCTGTCAACCCCACCACCACCCCCTTACTGTTCCCCTGTTTCAATAATTTTACCTTTCATTCTTCTAAACTCCAATATGTATGGGCCCAACCTACTCAAGCATTCTCATAGTCAACCCCTTCAAAACCAGCAATCAACCTAGTCTAAAATGCCTCCAATGCAAGTATATTCCTCCTTAAATGAGACCAGAAATTAATGTAGTGGTATGGCCTCACCAAGACCCTGTACAGTTGTAGCAAGGCATCCTTACTTTCACACTCATCTCCCTTGCAATAAAGGCCAACATTCCATTTGCCTTCCTAAATAATTAGGACAAAGATGTGTCTTCAGGAGGTGTGAATGGCATGCTCATGAATAGCTGCTGCCCAAAAGCAAAGGGAAAGAAAAACAAAATAGGAAAAAAAAAACAAAGAGAAAGGAAACAAAATGGGGCAGACATCACAATCTAAAACTGTTGAGCTCCATGTTGAACCCAAAAAGCTGTAAAGTGACCAGGCAAAAGATGAGGTCATTTGGCATGCTGAAAGGGGAGGATGTGTTTGGTGGTGGCAGCACACTAGAGGTGGCTGAAGTGGCAGAGGATGTTGGGGTGGAAGGTAAGGACAAGTAGAATCTTCTTGTAGTTCTGAGAGAGGGAAAGAGGTGAGGGCAGAAGTATGTGAAATGGAGGACCCTGTCAACCATGGTACAGGGGAATTTCCGGTTGAGGAAAAAGATATATCAGCAGCACAAAGATGAGGAGTTCCACCATCAGAATGGAGGAGGAGAAACTGGCAGAATGGAACTGAGTCCTTACAGGAAGTGGGATGTGAGGAAGTGTAGTCAAGGTAGCTGTGGGAGTCAGTGGGCTTATAGTGAATATTGTTTGCTAGCCTATCCTTAAGAGAGGGAAGGGAAGAGCTGGAGATGTGAAGGTGAGAGAAGGGTGGAAATTGGAAAATTTTCCAATTCAGGCCAAGAGTTAGAAGCAGCACCGATACAGTCATCAATGTATCAGAATAAGAGTTGAGAGAATGGGCCCAAGTAGGGCTGGAACAAGAAATGTTCCATGTACCCCACAAAAAGACAGGCATTGCCATGACTCAAGTGGGTACACATAGCAACACCATTTAATTGGAGGAAGTGAGTGGAATTGAAGAAGTTGTTCAATGTCAGAACAAGGTCAGCCAGGCAGAGGAGGGTAGTAGTTAAAGAGAACTGGTTGGGCCTTCATTAAGGAAAGAAGCAGAGAGCTCTAAGACCATCCTTGTCATCAGTTTGATGTCAAATTTAAAGATTGGACCTGTGAGAACAGTCTGCCAATGACATTAAAAAGTAGGGACTCTGGGAAACGTGGCCAGCTCTCTCTGGTGTTTTTAGCCACCCCTCCCATTGTGTTTAGGCTATTAACTCTCCCCCTCTTCCCCCCACCAGAGCCAAGAGGTGGCACATCCTGTTGAGTTCATCAGCTGACAACGAGCTTTGCATGGCTTACAAGTTTTTACGGCACTATTTTAGTACTCACCAATGGCGGACATTTCTGACTCTGCATATAAATTGCTTTTGATCCATGCAAAGAAGAAATGCAGCAAAACGCTCAGGAGCAGTTCAGCAACAGGGATTGGCAACTATGTAGCATGAGATGGCTTTGGTGCTTGGGGAAGGACTAGTGATAGGCAGGATCAGCAGAGGGAAAAGAAGTTTAGACACACCAGCAGTTGGGCACAGAGGGAGGCTCAGATTGGCTCAGAGTGCCAAACAAAAGGACAATTTTTGCACAAGTTTGATGGGTGATACTTAGAAGTGAAGCTAGAAGGGCTAAGAGGCACATAAGCCTAAATAAGCTTATGACAAAACAGGTGTAACAGAAATATCATGATAGGAAAGTGTTACATTTAAGGAAGTGTATACTTAAGTAAGATTTGAGTAATATATTTCGGGAAGACTGATCCCTTATGCTCTGGTATTACCCAATGGAAGGCTTTGAAAAATTATGTCACAGATCCTCACCTGTCTATTTAGTTTGACTGCCAGGATTGTATTGGAATAACTGTAGTTGCAGATTTCTGTTCCTTTCTTAAAGTGACAAACCTTCAACTTTCTGGGTGCTTTAAGGCTCACAATAGCTACTAGACTGCTGGAAAACAGTCGTTCCACAATACATACATCTTCTGTGTCAGCTGTAAATAGACATCAAGGAAAAAAAAAAGTCACATTAATTTCCAGCAATTTATTAATTTCATCACAGTTGTTTAAACATACTCAGTGCAGTATAATCAACTGTAGCTCACTCAGCTGAACTGAAATGACTCCCCTCTACCAAAAAGACATTCCATTACTCATATGGCATTTCAAATAATAAACACAAGAACTTTATTTATCAGGGCATGTGCCAATCAATTAAATCACGAGTCTGGGGCTAATTATATTACATTTTATATAAACAAACCTCCCAGGTCAAAGGACATTTGTCTTATAATATAACATTCTCCCACTCAGTTCCATGAACCAACGATATTCTCTTAACTTCCCAGCTGCATACAAGGAACTATCGTTGGCACAGATCTCTCAAAGTTACACTCACAATATTATTCATCAGTCAAAATGTAGACGTGCATCCTTGAACAATTTCCTTTCTTTATATATTTTTCTTTGCAATATGACAGAGAGGAAAAGCATGCTACAAGGACTGTTTATATGGACAGATAAAACTTTGAATCTAATGCAGGCACAATACACTGCATTACAAATGCAAAATGATCTTAAACAGCCTGGCCTTCCATCCTGTGTCCTTCTAATGGAGAGCATGAAATTTCCAATCTACTGATTTCCAATTCACCTTAAGAATTTACAATCAACTATAATTCAAAGAATTACCATCGTCAATACTTGAGCACTCAGTTTAAATGAGCAGGCCAGGTTGTCAGCTGAATATCACAGCCATGCTGCAGACCCAGAACATCATCACAGGAGATCTGCTATTACAAAAGTTTCCTTCTGCTGACTGTAACGTTCTTGATGTAACTTGGTATATGCAGTCTCAAGCCAGCTCCCCTATGAGTAATATCCACACTTAAAACTGTCCAACAGATTTGATTCAGGGGGTTAGGGAGATGTTTAGTATAAGCAGAACTACAAGCACTGTGCAGGGGGTAGTGTTTTGTAGACTTGGGTAAAAATACATTGTTGGCAACACCTAAGCTTTACTCTGCATCTAAAAATTAATGTTCAACCTTAATCTGGAACTCACTAAAATGCAGACCATTTACAAGCACCACAGTGCTGCCCATAACCTGACTCTCACCAAATCCCTTTCACCCATCGTCCCTATGTCTGCTGACTTACATCCAGGAGCATCCTAAATTTTAATTTCTCATCCTTCTAATCAAATCCCTCCACGGCCTAACTGCTCCGTGAAACGTGTGTTCATCTAATTTTAGCCTCTTGCGCATCTCTGGTTTCCTTTGCTCACCATTGGTGGCTTTGGCTTCTGCCATCCAAGCGCTTAATTTCTGAAATTCCCTCCCTAGCTCGCTCTTTCTACCTATCTCTTTCCTTTAAGATGCTCCTTAAAATCTACCACTCCGGCCAAGCTCTTGGTCACCTTTCCTAAATCTCCTTATGTAGACGTGTGTCAAATTTTGTCTAATAACACTCCTGTGAAACCCTGTGGGACATTTTACTATGTTGAAGAAGGTGCTATGTAAATCCAAGTTCTTGTTACATGTAGGGATTATAGTAGTGGAGGAATTCACAGAGGCCCATTCCAAAAAGGGATTTAACCACAGGGATGGTAATTTTAAATCTGAGGTATTAGGGGACTAGAAGCCAATGTAGATCAGAGAAGGCATGGATGATGGATTAATGGGTGAGCCGGATATTTGGAGTGGGGATAGAGAACAGGCAGCAAAGTTTTAGATGCTCTGAAATTTACAGGGGGTGGAGGAAGGGAGGACAACCAGGAGAGCATTGGAACAGTTAAACCTGTAAGTGGCAAAGACATGGCTGAGGGTTTAACAGAAGATAGACTGAGGTAATAATGGAGACAATCATTGTGATGGGGGTTGATTTAATTCATCCTCCTACGAGGAACACCCCTTCCCCCAACCACATGTAAAATACAAGCATTCCAATTTCCAGAGGCCTATTTAAAATTAATTTTTTTTGGTTATCTTTGATTTCTACCCTGCCCAAAATGAGAACGTTGTTCACATAACAATTGATTAGAATGGTCTAATTACCTCACTGCCAACATTTCCACTGACCAGAAGGATAACGTACCCCTTGAGGTGGGTAATTTGGTTATTACATTAATACAGTGATGAGGAACACAACAATTTTTACACTTACACCGCATCATAAACAGCTTTGGGCAATTGCAATTCAATTTGGGTCACTTACTGCATTCATAGATCTGTTCTAATTTATCCACCGATGAAAGTGAGAAAAACTTGTAACCAGATTTGGTGCCAACAGCAAGGGACCTATTTTTAAAAATAAAAAAAAAGATTACTTTCAATGGAAAATTGAAAGGAGGTCAGTTTTAATCAGTGGCTGCTCAAAATAACAGCTACTTTAATCTAATCATACAGGTGAGGACAGGACTTATCCTGCCACATGTGTGGGTCGTTTCCATATTTTGCACTCAGCTCCCATATCTTAGGCCATTCTTGCAGCTGTCTTTGAGAATGCATTAGGCCTGATATCAAGGTTAGCCTTCAGTAACTCACTCAGAATAATGAACAGAATGACCTTTCCATTAATTATTTTAGCTGCTGTAAGCAATCCGTTCCTCCATAAATCTCTCTCTCTTCTTCAATAATGGTGCAACATCACATCCGAACTTGTTTTAGGCTTAAACAATTAAGCAAATTTACTTTAACAAAAGGATGAGTAAGTGAATCACATTATTAGAGCATATTTATTGCAGAAATGCTTCTAGTTAGTTACGCAATAAAAGATCTCAAGTTAAATGCTAAGTCTGTTATTTGTAAATAACTTTTTTGCATATGATTTTTGTTCCCTGTATTTCTTACGTGCAGGAAGAGTGTACTCTGAACTTTATCTCTTGGGAGTTTCCAAACTGACTCTCCCAGAGTTGAATGGAACAGCACTAAACATCCTGAAGAAAAACAACTAGTACATCCTGGATTTGGCAAAAATAAAATGGCTGTCATAAACATAACTAAGCAAATCCCACAATCTGCATTTGCTTGAAAGTAGCATGGATCATCCCTCAAGATTTAAAGTAATTGGCAAAAGAAGCAAAAGCAACATGAGCAAAAACCTTTACACGCAGCAAGTGGTTAATGTCTGGAATACGCTGCCTGATAGTGTGGTGGAGGCAGGTTCAATCGAAGCATTCAAAAGGTAATCAGACTGTTAACTGAAAAGGAAGAATTGCAGAGATGCAAGGAGAAGACAGGGAATGGCACAAGGTGAATTGCTCAATGACAAATGGCAACATTTGCAACATCTGTATCGAGTTAAATGTGGACAGGATTCTAGCTGCAGCCAGTTTTATGAAACCTGATGTTTGACTTAAAGGGGCCTCAATAAAGGTAAAATAGGATTCTTTCATTTTGTCACACTCTCCACAACCAGACTATTTCAATGGTACAAGTGGTAAATATCTAATACTTAGCAAAAATCAAGGCTCAAAATCTTCCCACTTTGCCTCTGGCTTAATGGTTAAAGGCACTACCATACCAAAATGTGGTGTTTCGCAATACAAACTGGGAAGATCGTGGATTTCAGTGCCAGAGTAGGAAAGTGTAAAAAAAAATCAGCCAGCTTTCGACACACTGGCAAGGTGCAGGTGTGTGGATATCAGGGAATTACAAGGTTGGTCTGTCTAAGACGTCCCCATGTTCAAAAACTTACTGGCACTTTCACTCTAGGCTCACACATAAGGGAGTTGTAGTGGAGAGCAGATGTTGCTTATGGAATGGTACTTCTGCATATAAGGAAGAGGAACTGATGGCAGGGAGAAAATCTGATGTTCAAACTGAATTGCAGTTTCAAAGGTATCACAATTTCTAAAGATAATACATTTCAAATGCTAAGCAGGTTTAGCCTGGCTAACACCAAGTGTAAATAAGCATAACCTTCAGGGGAAAGGGGACAATTGGAAATCAAGACGTGTTTGAGCAAGGGTGTCCAAGCTTATTAACTTTTTAGACATATTAGTTGCATATCACGAAGCCACAAAGAAAGAACTACAGTGCTCAACACAGAATTGAAGAAAAACAGATGCAAGTACCTTTACAGAACCTGTAAAGATTTGCTTTCGTGTTGCTACTGATGTACAGGTCTTGTGCCATCAGAAGCAAGCTGAAGCACAGCAACACAAAGGGGAGTGGGGAAAACACCAAAGAAAGAAAAAATAAAAAGCACGTTATAGATGAGAAGGAGGACCACAGTATTTTGGAACCTTGTGGTTTCTTCAGGAGAGATCCAGTAGCTGTTTTCTTAATGGTTTCATACAAAGATCTGTTTAGTTTCACATTGTGCAACCCATGGAACAACTTGAAAGGAACAGTGAGTTATCCTGGGTAGCATTCTTTCCTCAGCCAAAACCAATGCAAAGCAATAGAATACTATAATGAAAAACAATAGCCATTACTCTTGTTGCCGTCTGATAGACGCTGATGTTTCAGAAGAGTAGCAGCAGTTGCTGACTTAATTACAGTCAGAGCCCAGAGTTTTGAAATGTATTGATAATACATCATGCTATATAAATGCAAGTATTTACTTTGTTAATGCTTTTTTTTGGCAAAATTAAATCCCCAATTATAATTTCATCACCAGCTGATCAATTTTAACAAGAAAACCCTGTTAAGTCCAAATGGAAAAATAGAATCCCAATGAAAAATTAAACTCAAAGTTTACAGCATCAGACAGGAAAAGACTGGCCAATTCAAAACATTAAGGAAACACAGGAAACCAAAGAATAACCTGCACAAGAATAACAAGATTATATGCCTGAACCTGCAAGACCACAGCTGAACATTGAAGAGACATTTAAAAACTCAAAAGTTTAAGAGAACAGCCAAAGAAAACATACACATCTTTAAGCAAATCAACAATGAAAACATACAAACAGGTTATACACCAACCATATAACTAAGCCAAATACAAGAGGTGTTAGGGAGAAAAAGACACACTACACACATCACTAAGAGAAAGTGTTCAGATATTGGAACTAAAAACAAGTAAAATTACAAAAGGAATAGACTTCTCACAATCTGGGAATGCACTCTACTGTACCTACATTCATTTTTAAACTAGAAAAGGAGGAAAGCAGAAGGACAACGTGACCTGAAAGATAAAATTAACAAAACTGTGCAAGAGGCCAACTAGCAAATCATACACTTTCATAATCTCTAGCCAAAACTGCAGCTTTATTTCAAGGCCTCAATAAATATGGGACATGTCTAAACAACAGGAAGATAAAAATCAAGATCCTTGGCAGGAAGCTGTTGAATTGTGACAAAATCGACTAAAGGGCTCAAATAATTTGCATTATTACCAATGCCTGTGACTAGGAATGAATTAACTCTTTAGATCACAATTGCTGGACCTTACTGAGGCAAAACAAAATTAATTTGTGCTTTCTACTCAACTGTGTGGAGAAGATACCCTTTAACCCCAGATTCTAGTCATTTTGAATTCAATAAAAGGCCAGTTTAATGACAGTAGTATCAACAGGTTGTTGCACAGAGTAATTTTTGCAGTACTAACTGGGCAACGTTAATTTGAGGTAATGATAGAGCTATTGAAAGTGCTACAATTGGATTAAGTGTTATGACTGCTGTGATTCTGATCCCTGCAGCCTGGTTTCTGGCTCACATCGAGAACCACATTAAGAAGCAGGAGTGATGGAGTGTCCGCAGCCTGACCAAGAAACCAAAGCTCAAACTTTAACACTCCATTTTCTCTCCCCTTGAACTGTCTCCCTGGAGATCAACATTCCACCCGTCTCTCTCAGAACCATTCTTTACTGCAATGTTAAACATTTTCTTTGTTGCTTGATACTGTAGCTGATGTCAGTTACAATAAAGCTTATTTAAAACGTTTTAAAAAATCACAAGCAACAAGACAACTTGTACATTGTGACCGTGCAACCTTGAAGATGGGCACGGGGGGGCGGGGGGGAGAGATCAATTGTGTATTTTACTGGATAGAAGATTATAAATAGAGAATGAGTACAGTAATATTATAACACAATTCAAGGAGAGGATGCCAAAGTTTTTCAGCATTTTATCTTTCCCTACCGCAGACCAAAATGTGGACTTCCTGAGCTCTATCACAGACCAAAATGTGGACTTCCTGAGCTCTATCACATCTTATAAACCACAAAACTACCAACTACCAAACACAACTTCATGTTACAAATTACAAGATCAAATAGCACTCCTAGGTTTGTATACTGTTTATTTTGCAGCAGTACTGGACCAGTGTTCATTCTCCAAACGAGCTTCCTCCCATTCTTATTAATCTGACCCTATTAGTATAACTTACTATTCCTTTATTTCACGTACTTATCTAGCTTTGCCTTAAATGCATCTTTGCTATTTGCCTTAACACGCAATGTGAGAGCAAGTTCCACATTCCAATAAGTTCCAACTCACTGAGACATCCCACCGAAACTTTAATCCTTTTCAATGCTGATTGACCTGCTGTGCAATCCTGTTTGCTTTAATGATGTGCTGCCTTTGGTCAGCTAATAATCAAGGCTCAAACTACAGCAAAGTGAAAAAAAGGTGATTCTCTATTCACATGGCCATGTGGCTTTGGATTTATGCAGAGTTTGTAGTATAATTCAGGTAAAGTCTCAGGCATCAAATTCTACATACAAGTGTTTGAATGATGACATTATGATGGTAGCCTCACAGCACTTCAGGACAACTGCAACTGATGCAAACATATTCAATTTAACATCTGGTAAAACAAAGACTTCATAAAATGAAAGAGGTCACTTGGCCCATTGTGTCCACACCAGCTGTAAAACGAGCCACCCAGCCTAATCCCACTTTCCAGCATTTGGTCTGTAGGCCTGCAGGTAACATCACTGGAGGTGCATATCCAGACACCTTTTAAATTAGCTGAGGGTTTCTGCCCCCACCACCCCCTGGGTGAAAAATTGTTTCCTCATTTCCTCTCTAATCTTTCTAGCAATCACTTTAAATCTATGGCCCCTAGTTACTGACCTCTCTGCTAAAGTAAAAAGGCCCTTCCCATCCCCTCTATTCAGACCCCTTACAATTTTGTACATCTCAATCAAATCTCTCCTCAACCTCCTCTGTTCAAAGGGGAACAGCCCCAGCCTATCCAAACTTATCTCACAGCTGCAATTTTCCAGTCCTGCAATATCCTCATAAATCTCCTCTGTGCCCTCTCTAATGCAATTACGTCCTTTCTGTAATGAGGTGACCAAAACTGCACACAGTACTCAAGTCATAGCCTAACTAATTTTTTTAAATATTTAATGGTGTTTATTTTGTAAAGTGCACATTTTCATTTGAAACAAAAATAGATCAATGTATTTAAATCATTTAAAGTAAATTATGGATGAGACACAATAGCAACTGTTATAGAGCTAATGGGGAAGTTCATGATGCTCAAGCTTATAGTGAGATCTACAGGATGGACAGCACTGGGGATTTCCTGAATGCAGCCAGAACCAAATGATTGCAGTGTTGTCTTATTCACAAATGCAGCCTCGTGTCGGTGACTGAAGATTCAATATGAAGATCCTCCTTGGTACCTGCATACTCTTTAGGCTTGAAGATACAGTAGGGATCCATCCCTTTCTGCATAGCTTGCAATGTTTTCTGCTCAGGTCCAGTCGATTGTTCTTCCTCTGTTGGAATGCCTGTGGATGCCATGGGCCTGGCTATAACTCCGGCAGCAGGGATCCTTGATGCCGCCAGACGGCTCAGGCTGCAGAACAACAACCTCCACCTAAAAACGGCCGTCACCATCCCGGAACCATCTTAGCTCCAGCATAACCTCCCAGCTCTTACATTCTATGCCTCGGCTAATAAATGAAAGGATTCCATATGTCATCTTAACTAGCTTATCAACCTGCCCTGCTACCTTCAGAGATCTGTGGATATTCACTCTGAGGTCCCTCATTTCCTCTACACCTCCCAGCATCCTCTCATTTGTGTACTCCTTTGTCTTGTTTGACCTCCCCAAATGCATCACTTCACACTTCTCTGGGTTGAATTCCATTTGCCATTTTTCTGCCCACCTGACCAGTCCATTGATATTTTCTTGTAGTCTACAGCAATCCTCCTTGTTACCAACTGAGTGGCCAGTTTTTGTATTGTCTGCAAACTTCTTGATCAGTCCCTCTACATTTACATCCAAATCATTAACATGCACCACAAAAAGCAGGGGGTGTCATACTGAGCCCTGCGGAACCCCACTGGAAACAGCCTTCCAGTCACAAAAAAATCCATCAACAATGACCCTTTGTTTTCTTTTCTTTGTGTGTACGTTGACTCTGAATCCCTTGAATCTCCCCTTTGAATGCCTCCCACTGCCCTGACACTGATTTACCTTCAAGTAGCTGTTTCCTGTCCACTTTTACTAAATACTCCTCAGCTTAGTAAAATTGGCCTTGCCCCAATTTAGAACTTTAACTCCTGTTTTATCTTTGTCCTTTTCCATAATTATGTTAAAACTAACTGAATTATGATCACTACTACCAAAATGCTCTCACACTGATAATCCTTCCACCTGCCCAGCCTCATTTCCTAAAACTACATTCAGAACTGTGCCCTCTCTTGTTGGACTTGCTATATACAGGCCAAAAAAGTTCTCCTAGATGCACTTTAAGAATTCTGTTCCCTCCAGTCCTTTCACACTAAAACTATCCCAGTTAACATTGGGGTGGTTAAAATCCCCTATTACTGTCCTTATTTGCTCTTCTATCTCCCTCTGATTATTTGGAGGGTCTATGGTACACTCCCAATATTGTGACTGCCCCTTGTTTGTTCCTAAATTAAATCCATATGGCCTCAATTTATGATCCTTTTACCATACTGACTTGGAAATATATTGCTGTTCCTTCACTGTCACTGGGTCAAAATCCTGGAACTCCCTTCCTAACAGCACTGTGGGTGTACCTACATGACATGGACTGCAGCAGTTCAAGAAGACAGCTTATCACCACCTTCTCAAGGGCAACTAGGGATGGGCAATAAATGCTGGCCCAACCAGCGAAGCCCACATCCCATGAATGAATAAAAACATCCCTCCTCACAGCTTTAAATTGCTTCTCTAACCAAAATTGTCACCCCCCCCTCCCTTTTTATCCACCTATCTCATCTGAAAACCCTGTAAACAGGAATGTTGAGCTGCTATTCTTGTCCCACTTTAAGCCATGTTTCTGTAATAGCTATGATATCACACTGCCATGTTTCTATCTGCCCTCAGCTGGTCTACTTTATTTGCTATATTCCTTGCATCGAGGTATATACCCTTGAGAACTGCCAACTCTATTTTCTATCTTTTGTTTCCTCTGTATTCCAGACTCCTTGATTTTCTGCCTTCCATTACGATTTCTGATTTTGCCCCATCTGAGTCTATTCTCAAGTTCCCATCCCTCTGCCAAACTAATTTAAGGCCTCCCCAACAGCACTAGCAAACCTCCCAGCAATGATACTGATCCCACCCCCATGGAGGTACAAGCTGTTTGCACAGGTCCCACCTCCCCAGAGCCAGTCCCAATGCCCCAGGAATCTGAATCCCTTCCTCCTACACCATTCTTCAGCCACACACTGATCAGCTCTAAGCTCCTGCTTCTATGCTCAGTACAGCATGGCACTGGTAGTAATGTATTACCTTTTAATGTCTTACCTAACTCCCTAAAATCTGCTTTCAGGGCCCCATTCCTCTTTCTACCTCTGCCATTGGTACCAATGTGAACCACAACCACTGGCTGTTCATCTTCCCACTTAAGAATGTCCTGCAGCCACTCTGTGATATCCTTAACACTGGCACCAGAATGGCAACATACCATCCTGGAGTCACGTCTACAGCCGCAGAAAAGTCTGTCTGTTCCCCTAACTACAGAATCCCCTACCACTATATCTCTGACTCCTCTTCCTTCCTGTCCGTGCAGCTGAGACACCCGTGGTGTCCCAAACTTGGCTCTTGTTGCACTCCCCTGACTAGCTGCATCTTCATTGATAGTATTAAGATTTTAAACAGCATTCAGAACTGACCAGAGAAACTATGTGCACTGATGTAAACATACATTTTGACAGTATAATTTCATATGGCTGACTCTGCATCACTCTAAGCAGTTGGGGGTCTCCAACTAGTATCTGTAATTAAATATCATAATGTGCAACAAAGTGGGCAAGATCAAAACCTGCAAGTGCTAACAGCTCCAGCAAAACTGAACAAGAGAAAAAATGTCCATCTTCCTCGACAACATTAAAGGATACCCTCCCCAATTTATAACAATAATTGCTGATTGTGCATTAATAAAACCTTTCTACTTATCAACAGCTTAACAGGCTCAAGCCTATCATTTATAATTTATGCTCTCCCTCTAAAGAGAGCATTTGAATCCATCAGGACCTCAAAAACATGCTGTTATGGGCCTCATTTATGGAAATAACAACAGCTGGTGCCAACTGTTTTAGGCAAATACATGTGCTCTTAGATATGAAAGGGTAGGTGGAATATGAAACTGACAGCAATTTCTCAAAAATTAATGTTTCTCAAATCACTAAAAGACAGCTATCTTGCTATTTCTCCCAAAACCTAGTAAACAGCCTTTCCACTCCCATCCTCTGCTGAAAACTGGACAAGGTCTTTTTTTGATCCATCCTTCTAGAAAATCTGAAAGAGATGTCCTAATGAATTGCCATGAAGGTTCTAGCAATGGAAGTTTATTTCTGTAATTCATTCAGTTACAATATCTTGCAGATTGTATAATGTATGGGAAGGTGTCCACAAATGACATAACCTTTCTTGGTGAATACAGCAGGAGGCGTACTCAAGCAATGTTCTATAGGATTCCCATAGCACACTTCTTGTACGATTAAAAATCTGAGTATTTAACAGTGCAACAAAATGGGGAGTGTCAAGTCAATAAAAAGGATCCAGTTGTGGAGCAGGGAGGAAGAGAAATACTTTGGAGGCATTTGAAGGCAGGGAGCGAGATAAAGGCATTCTGGGAGCAAACTCCAAGGCACAGTGGCATAGTGCCTGAAAAATCATCAACAATACTGGAATGGAGAACTTGGGGTTCAGATGAGCTGAGAATGTGTTGAGGATGCTAGAAGGTCAAACAGACTACAGCAAAGGCCTGGAAAGATTTGAAGTCACGATGTGGTTCCTGAAGTTGAAACACAGAAATCTAGTAGAGTATAAAATAAAGAATTCCAAGGAAGAGTCAGGATAATTAAATTTGATTTTAATTTGAAGCTGCAGAATTAAGTTAAAATATGACAACATCTTATTTGCCAATTGATTTGTTCTTGCCCAAATGCAGACAAGATCCAACTTTAGTCAAGTACAAAACAGATACCAGATTAAGGAAAGTGAGTGGGTATCTGGCAAGGCGGGGTGGGGAACCTCACTCCATTACTAGATAATTCAATGTAGAAGTTTTTTCAGTATTCTTACATGACAATACAGGATATTAATACAAGAATATTATATTAATATTTATTAGTTAGAAGGTGTGGGTTCAAGCCCCACACCAGCTGGCATGTCAGTGCAATACTGGGAGATTGCTGCATTGTCAGAGGTATTGGCTGAGAATTTCTTCATGTGGCCACCATAACACTGCCAGAAGTAACATGACAGCTTTGAGGAAATTATCCACCAATGCCTTTCGGATGGGATGTTAAACCAAAGGATAGTCTGCCAAACCAAGGTATTCAGATCCCATGACACTATTTGAAGAATGGAGGTGGGAAAGGAGGGCTCACTTTGTGGTCTGGCCAATATCTATCCCTCACCCAATACTGCCAAATAGATCAACTGGCCATTTCTTTCTTTGCAAACTGCAAGGTCCCACAAATGGCAAATTGGCTGTCACATGTGTCTACAAGGCAACAATGGCCACACTGCAAAAGTAATTCAAAAGCAAAATACTGCAGATGCTGGAAATTTAAATAAAAACAAAATGTTTTAAATACTCAGTAGGTCAGGCAGCATCCATGGAGACAGAAAAAGAGTCAACCTTTCAGGTCGATGACTTTTCCTGAGGATGCAAATATGCAGGTTCTTTCTTAATTCTTAGAACTTTAAATGAAACCATTTACTAAAATTTCAATTTTGCCCCATTTTTCAATACATATAATATATATATTATTGGCACACAATGCGCAATTATATAGAGCATCAGCAAAAGCTCAAGTGGAAAAAAATCATAGGCATTCATTCACAGAAACCTAATATTATCTGCACTATACAATTGGTATCTTCAAGTATTTTGCAGTGCTGGGAACCTGTTGGCTGTTCATTGATGCTGATATTATTGTATGTCTCCTCAGCCAATTACTGCGCTGGAGTGATGATTGGGAATACTAAGTCATTGCAGTAAACAGCTAAAAAGGCTGCCAGCACTCACATAAGCAATGACGACAGTGACAGGGGTCAAATATGCCAACTCGACCAACCACCATCCCAAAAAAGAATATGGAAGCATTTTTTGATTAGGTTGTTCAAATTGCACAGTAAAACACTGTTGAGTAAGGATCTGCTCAGCGCATGCAGGGGAGTCAACCAGACTGCACACATTACAACTCTGCATAAACATTGACACAGCAGCAGAATTTAAGTATCTAAACTGATAAAGAGTTGACTATTCAACTTACAATAAAGGCTTGTTAACTTATAACCTGTCAAGACTAAACAACGGGAACTGTTACAATATGGGCTCTCTTCCACTTCAGTGTTAACAGTGAATTGAAGTTTTCATAAACAACCCCTCACCCCTAAAACTTGCAACTTTTTTTATGTGCTGTGAATATGGCACTACATAATTCTATGAATACTTATAAAACAAAGGTTGAATCAGTCCCAAGAGCTAAAAATAAAAACAATCCTATAAATTCAACAATCTGCACAGAAATGAAACATTGAAAAACAAATAGGGACAATCATCTGCATTTATCGCATGCAAGCAGGTTTACAACACCCCAGATGTCCTATTGCGCTCAGTACCTTCCTTTTGAAGCCTCTGATCCTTTCTCAACAAGCCAGGAAATATCCTTCTATCTCCCATGTGGATGAGAGTTGTTTACAAGGCCAAACCTGAAACAAAGCTTCTTGGAATTTCAATATGGCACATGGTTAATGGTTATGGCAATCACAGGCAACTGCAGTTTGCATCTGTCCCTACAGTGACAAGCTTGCATTAATCAAACAGCCTTGACCAAGCCAGGTTGTTTTTAGGTAAGGACTTAAACAGTGTGGGGCTACTTACCTTGAAAATAATGATGTATTGACCTTCTGCTTCACTACCTTTCACACGTAAAGCTAACTGAAATTCAATTCAAATTCACCGTTATTTTCCAAACTCTGCTTCCACCATGGGACCAGCAATCCATTTCTGTGCAGGGAGCTTACATTTTCCCCAAATGGTGACCACCATCTCAAAACTGTTCAATTAGCAACAATAAAACTTTAAGTAAAATAAAAACAGAAAACACTGGAAACACTCAACAGATCAGGCAGTATCTGCAGAGAGAAACAGATAACATTTCAGGTTGATGGTTCTCAGCAGAACCAGATGAAGTTAGAAATTAAGTTTTTAAACAATCCACAAGGGGCCAAGCAAAATATTTGGCAGCAAAAAGAGCAAGCTGTTATTTTTATCATTCTACATTCTTGCATACCACGCTTAAAATTTACTGTTAAACCCAGCAGAGAAGCAAATTGAAAGGTTGGCCATGTAAACAAGCCCTCAAACTTTCTCCTTCTCCTGATGTCTGTGACTCATGTGGTAGTACAATTTCATAGGTATTTGGCCAATTAACTATTTTTCAAGTGAAACCTAGACACCAAGTGTCGACAGGCTCATGATGGCCATCACAGCTGAATTTGGATCTCATGTTTATCCAGCGTCTATGCACTTGCAATTTTCCAAATGAAAAAGTGAAAAGAAAGACTTGCATTATATAGCGTTTTCCACAATCACAGGACATCCCCAAAGTACTTTGCACCCAATGAAACAAAGAAAGACAAGAGCAAAATACTGTGGATGCTAGAAATCTGAAATAAAGACAGAGAAGACTGGAAGTACTCAGCAGGTGAGGCAGCAACTGTGGAGAGAGAAACAGGGTTATGTTTCAGGTCAATAACCTTCCATCAGAGCAACAAGGGTCTGATGAAAGATTAACTCTGAAGTAAAGAAAGACTTGCATTTAAATAATGCCTTTCGCAACCTCAGGACACCGCAAAGTACTTTACACCCAATGAAGTTCTTCTGAACTGCAGTCAGTTTTGTAACGTAGGAACATTGAAAATTTATGGCACTGAGTGGAAGCCATTCGGCCTGTGTCTATGGCGGCCAATTAAGAGCTATCCAGCTTAATCCTACTTTCCAGCATTTGGTCCTTGGCTCTACAGGTTACAATCACTTCAAGTGTATAACCAAATATTTTCTAAATGTGATGAGCGTTTTGTCTCTACCACCCTTTCAGAGTTAAAGACCCCTACTACCATCTGGGTGAAAGAATTACTCCTCAACTCCCCTCTAAGTGTTCATCCAATTACTTTAAATCCATGAGCCTTGGTTATTGACCTTTGTACTGGGAAATGGGTCCTTTCTATCCACAGTATCTAGGCCCTCAATTTTATACAGCACAACTAAATCTCTCCTTAGCCTCCTCTATTCCAAAGAGGACAACCCTAGTGTATCCAATTTTTCCTTATAGCTAAAATTCTCCATTCCTAACAACATTCTTGTGAATCACCTCTGTACTATCTAGTGCAATCAGATCCTTCCTGTAATAAGAGTCATAGGGTGTCAAGAACTGTACACAGTACTCTACTGGCCTAAGTAGTGTTTTATACAATTCTGCCATATCCACCCTGCTCAGCTAACAAGTATCCTGTATCCCTTCTGAATCATCTTATTTACCTATCATGCTACCCCTCTATACTTCTCAGCACTCTACCACCTTACAAACATGGCAGCCAATTTGCCTATAATAAGCTCCCACAAAACAATAAATCTGGTGATAATGATCCACATTTTAAGGGGTTTTACTTAAAAGATAAATATTGGTCAGGACAACAAGGAGAACTCCCCAGCTCTTCCTCAAAATAGTGTCTTGGGGTCTTTTACATTACTGAGATAGCAGACAAAACTTAGGCCTCATCTGAAAGACAGCACCTCTGACAGTGCAGCACTCCCTCTGGAATGTCAGACTAAATTTTTTGTGTTCAAGTCTCTAGAATGGGTCTGGAACTCTCAATCTTCTGATTGAAGAGGCAAGAGTGCTCATTGAACAATAACTGCCATTCCCCACAGTAGTTCAGAAGAAGCCCTAGTGCCTCCAACAGTAAAATCAACTAATTCACCAAAAACTAATGGTCAAATCAGGGACATTCTGCAGCATGTCTCAGTTTGTTAACACAACTATTTTCTTATTGGCTTAAACATTGCATCAGATTGCTAGAGAAATATAACTGGAATTTAATTTTAACATAGAGGTTGTAAATTGTTACTTTTTACACCCTATTATAAAAATGCTTTATTTGGCTGTTTATTTCCTTTGTTCTTTTAAAGTTTCTCAGTTTCCCTAAAACTGAACAATCAGAAAAAGGCTAAAACTGCCATACATTTACATAAACCAGAATCAACCCCGAAAACATTCAATACAGAGAGGTTATGGGTTCTGAATTAGTGCTGGTGTAACCCAGAATTACTTCAAAGGTAGTGCTGTAGTCATTTCAGCAAAAAAGCCCTGGGATCAGATTGGATACATTAAGATGGAGGATATACAAACAGCTGGTGGTGTATCATTCTTTAGCACCAAGCATCAATCCTCAACTCCTACATTCACCCAGCCCTCCCGACTACTTTCCCTCTACACCCATGCTATAAAGCTCTCAGAGAATATAAATGAAATGCCCAAGATCTCAGAGATAAGTTCAAAAGCACATTAATGTGCTTCACCACCTGTTAAGATCTGGCTGTAAAACAGCAATCTCCTCAATCCTGCACGAGGGTCATTAAGGGGTAGCAGCTGACAATCATAAAACTGTTAGTTAACACAGGAATTCACCATTGCCTAGGTCTCCAATTAAGTCCTTAAAACTCCAAGTTACCAAAAGACATTTACTTGAGCCTTTTGCTGTCCTGCTAGGTTTTAAAAAAGGAAATTTTAAAGTGTGCCCCAAAAACAGGACGGCCCTTGTTCTCTATCTGCCCAATTATATTTCCAGTGTGGCAACCAAAATATATTGTAAAGAACACTACTGTTAGTAGTAGGACAGGGAGTTGCATGCTTGACGTTATTAGGAACAACTCAATATTAGGCACATTGGCCTTCCAACACTGATTTTTCATAAGAGGCTTCTCATCAGTCCCATTTTCAACAGATCTGTATTACTTAATATCTTGTGCACATCTAACTAAATCTAGGGTCCAGACTTCAATTTTATGATCCAAACTAGTCAAGGAAACCTTGGTTCTGTATTTGACTGAAGCCAAAGTGAAATACAGGTAAAGTGTCTCAAATCCATGCAACCTCGAGACTGGTTCATGCCAGATTTCAGATCTTGCCAGTTTTCGGAGTCTTATACATATTGCAATATGTCTGCTCCTATGTGTTTGTCCGTCCCTTATGAGTCTTGCTTGACCTTAAAGTCTGGCTACTTCCCTCTATGTTGCTTCTTTTCATTCTAAAGATCACATAAGGCATAGTTTCCATGCTGGTTATTGGTACTACTTATCTGTCAGTAATAGAGGAAACTGCAGTACAGTACTTTCATTCACTAGCTATACCTACAGCGGTACGGAGAGACTGGCAACATGTTGTGACTAAGGTTTATGTTGGATGAGGTCAAGGGTTGCTCCAACCACCTGGAGCACAGGAAATGACAGGTGCGCTATATAGCATGAAAGTGTTCATTTTGTTCTTCATTCTACTACTGGCCAGAGGGCACATTTGGAATTTTGCCTCCTACTGTGGATTTGTGGCTAATTAATTAAAATTAGCAGAATAATACAAATCTTTTGGGTCTGAACGTTTAAATTATTAAGCTTTTAATTATGCACTGCTTCCATGGAGTGTTCTTGCATAGCCCACTTAAAAACGTATGGTTTTCGGACATTGCTGGATTTCAGATAGCCAAATTTGAGGTGCCGCACCTGTATCAAAGACACAGCTAAAACAATTTCAAGAAAACATTTAAACACGTTGTCATGTCAGGTCTGCTCAAATAGCTTTTGCTTTTTACTATGAAATTGAGGGAGCTCCAGAATAACTACTCTGCAATTGGAAGATTGAAGCAGGGAGGCATGTGTAGCAAACGCCAATCTATTACAATAGTTTTAGTTTGTCCGGATTGTTTTGATTGGTTAGTTTAAGGGTTGCGAGTGTTAGTGGGTTTATTTGGTGGGCAGTGTCTGACACACATGGAGGCATATGAGGCGTGTTGAGGGCTGGAGGTGCGAAGCATGTGTGGCTGCCAACAGTTAGTGGCGACAGCAGGCAGGTTGGCGGGAAAAGGGGGTGAAGTTGAGGAAAGCTCCAAGTTATCCTGACGGGGAGATTGTTTCTGTAAGGGATGGGGTTTGGCAGGGGAGGGAGGGATAAGATGATGGTTGTTTCTGAGAGGAATGGGGTTTGGTAGGGGAGGGATGAGATGATGGAATTAGTTAATTGTGGCAAAATGGCACAGACAATTATTTGTTACAATTCACTGTTCAAAAGCAATTCTGTAGGCTAACAATGAAGATTCACTTGATTTGAATGAAAAGGTTTTAGAAAAGCTTTTAGGGGAATTAAAAGAATACATCAGTGATTCCATAGACGAAAACGACAATAACAGACTTTACCCTCCAGAACTTCTACACAGACAAACTCCATTAGGCATGCCATCTCACAAACTTAGACTCAAGGAAGTAGTAGTTATAATGTTGCTATGAAACTTGATTCCTAAACAAGGATTTTGTCATTAAGTTTGGTCATTAGGGACCTGTTTTCTCCAATGATAGATACTGAAATAATAACAGGCAGATCTGAAGGAAATATAATGTTTATTCATTGAATAATATTGAGCCTATTAGATATAAACCTGCCTTTTCAATCTGGAAAAACAGGTCCCAATTAGACTTTCATATGCTATGATTATAAACAAAGTCAGACTCTAGAATAAAATTTGCATTTATATTCCTAAGCCTGTTATATGCAAGGAAGTTTTATGTAGCTTTTTCCAGAGTGAGAAGTTCTGATTCTGTTAAAGTGTTTTGTGAAAGAATATCGAGAAATCCTATATTTAAAGTAAAGTTTCAATAAAGATACAAATTTGATAGCAAACATTTTGCGGCTCTTTGGTGGGGGTTTACATAAAAACTCAGTACAGAAGGCTCTATGGTCTTTCCTACTAGTGCCAGCTCCACATCCAAGCACTGATCCTGTACCTTTGGAAGATTTTTGGTCGAAGTGGTAAACTAATTTGTATTGGATACTCTTTGCTCCTGACTAAAAATTAAACTGAGGTTAATTTCACAGTGCCCTTACAAACCTACTCCTTTCATTGTCATCATTATTAGCTGTCCCTCAATTTTAGGATGACGTCTACTCAGGGTCGCGAATTTCTGCCATGGGACTTCATATGGCCGAACAGGGTAATTTTGGACCTGCAGATCTTCGGGTACATGGGGCAGGGTATTTCATCAGGTAGTGGGATCCGGATTGCAGGAGTTGTTTCCTTTTCTTTCCTTCTCTGCTGCCGTTCTACCTCATCGTTAAGGCGTTGTGGCTCAAAGCGTGATGCTGCTTGATGGCCAAGTTATTGCCAATCTGAACAACGGATAGCAAGCTCCTCCCAGTCATTAATGTCAATGCTGCTGCACTTCAAGGAGAGCTTCAGAGTGTCTTTGAAGTGTTTTATTTGTCCTCCCTGGAATGTTGGCCACTTGAGAGTTGAGAAAACAAGACCTTGTGGGGTAAAAGCAAAAAACTACAGATGCTGGAAATCCAAAACAAAAACAAAAATACCTGGAAAAACTCAGCAGGTCTGGCAACATCTGCGGAGAGGAACACAGTTAACGTTTCGAGTCCGAATGACCCTTCTGTCAGACCTGCTGAGTTTTACCTGGTGGGGTAGATGGTTTTTGGCCATCTGGACACAGCGTCCTGTTCGTCATAGTTGATTCTGCAGGAATCTTGCCTGAATGCTTGTGGAGCTGGCTTCAAGAAGGACATTAGCATTTCTTCAATGGTCCTCCTATTGAATTCAGAGGATGCAGCGGAAGAATTGTTGATGGAATTTCTCTAGCACTCATGTGCCGCTGATACACAGTCCACAGCAGTACATGAGTGGCGACAACTACTCTGTACACTTGGACTTCTAATGATTTGCGGAGGCCTTTGTTGTCAAACACTTGCTGCCGTGGTTTCTAGAAGGTTGAGCTGGCACAGCTAATCCGGTGTTGGATTGCCTCGTTAACAGTGGTCTTTTAAGAGAGGTGGCTAATGGATGGGAAGTGCTCAACATATCCCAGATATCAACATATCAATTGTAACGTTGCACATAGATCCTGTGAAAACAGTCTTTCATCTTCCTCTCCCTTCCATCCCTACCTGCCAGCAAACATCCATAGCTGTTTAAAGGCCTCAGTGTATGGCATTTGTCATAATTCTAACTTCAGCAGAAACATTTATCTCAATCACTGTTTGTGAGGCCTTGCTAATGCGCAAATTGTCTGCCATGTTTACTCACATTACAACAGTAACTACACTACTAAAAGATAATACTTCATTGGTCGTAAAGCACTTTGGGACAGGCTAAGATTGTGAAAGGCATTATACAAGTTCAAATTTTTTTTGTCTTTATTCACTTCCTATCTGCAGAGTTTCTGCTTAATGATACCAGTGCTTAGATCTGAGAGAGGGATTAGAAATGTTTATAATATCACAGCTACTGTGCACATAAAAGTGTTTTACTCTCCAGAATTTTTAATTATCATGATCCCCAGAAGAAAACAAAAAAGTACATCCACTGAGAACTGAATGCATAAATCAAGTTAGTACAATGTCACAATTCCTTGGGGTTACAACACACTAGGCTATGGGGTGATGGAACTGAAAGGGCAAACAAATCACTGAGATGGTCCTTTCTGTAGCTGGTTCAAAAGTGACATCTGAGAGATTCACCAGAACAGATTATTCATCTTCTCAACTGGGTAATGGTGTACAACACTGGAAAGATATAAATTATAGGTGTGAAAATAAAACTAAAGGGTTAGAAATACAACATACCTGTGCATATAATGAGTGGTCATACTTCACTAAACGAACACACAAAAATACACTAGGACAAGCTAAAACAGATTTACTGTGATTTGGCTCTAGGACACATCAGGTCCTCATTGTTCAATACTAACCAAACCATAAGAGAGGTATCAAAAGTATTACAGAAAATCAACCAGATTGTAACTTGAGAAGGAAAGGATTTGACCATTTGCAATTTGGTGAATCCAACATCTAGGAGGGAACCTAAATGGTAAAGAGAACAGATGTATTCATATGTTGGCTAGGGACAGTGGCATTTCAACCAATCACAAGCTATCTATTCTATTCCAAATGCACTGTTAACATCAGACTTGCAAGCTCAGCAATAACATTTCAACTGAGGGGCTTGAGAGTATTTTAAATTTTTTGAACAATACTTTCACTTTCCACTAAGGAGTCATCTGAAAACAGTTTCATTCTTACTCCAAAATGCATCTTATAACTTAGCTAATCATCCTATCCCACATGTAAAAAAAAATGCTTTAAAGTTCAATTGACCAATTAATCGTAGTCTGGAAAGGATGAGTCATTATTGCTGTTCTTTGAGTACAGCTATTGCTGAGGGGTTTTTCCCCCCATTTGGTGTTACATCATTTTATTTTTTCTCTGCATCCCAAATCACATGTTATCTGTGGCTTAAAAGCAGGTTAGGCATTCTTTTCTCAGTCCTCTGTGACTACTGCTCCACACTTATCACTACGAGTAGGCAACAGCAACATGGGAAGAAACCCCCTGATAGCTTTCTCCCACTGAAGAGATAGTGGGGCCCAGCTCGTTGGAAAATTACAATTCTAGCTAGATAGAGTAAAAAATGAAGTCTTCATTCTCTCAATTATGGCACAGCACTACATTATAAACATATTTCTATCTCACAAGCGAAGGAATACCAGTGCTGGAGACTGGATCGGCAGCTGGTGCCAACATCAAGCAGTTCCAGGTCATTATGATCTAGATGCAAAATAAACCCTCTTCCTCTCTGCTTAACAACAGCCCAACACAAGGTGAGGTGCCCTTACTGAACTAGAATAAAGTTTTATGTTTCCATACTGGATAGGTGCTCTTTTGTGCTGTCTCGATGAGAAGGCAGCTTCATCAAATGTGTGAAATTACTCGAATAGTTTTGTGATGTGGAATTCCACCCACTAAGAAGCTGGCTGAAACCCACCAGAACTCAAACTCTTCAGGTTAATTACAAATGACAGAGACTTTCAATTCATCAGTTTGAACTGGATTCAGTCAGGTCTCAGATGTAACTAAACTAACATACTATGTTGTTTTTAAAAAATGGATGCTTACTTTCCTCAGCAGTTTATACATTTAACTGGCGGGGGGTGGGTGGGGAAGACACTTCAATGCTCACAAACGAACCCTAAACTAAAAGGAAACACTATCAGCCACCAATGAATCTGCTGTACATCTGGGCAAATTGCAAGAACATTTGACATAACATGAAGTGGAAATTCAGCAGCTGAGTTCAACACAAAGAACAAGAGCAGTCACACTACAAAGACATCACCAGAGGAAATATCATCTGTGGATTTAAAACCACCTGCCACAATATGAAAAATATCCTCAACACAGCTCAGGGTCCATAACAAAAATGATAAGTTGACAAAAAGCATTAATCAAGAAAGTAAGATATCATCGCCCTCAAGCTCAGAACTTTCCTAAACTCCTTTCAGACTGAATAACAACTTGCAAGAGAGAATCAGAAAGATAAAATACAATGAAAAAGGTAAAGGCTTTAGGAGGCTTCTGAAAGCAGAGACGTTGTAAGACATAAAAACAAAAAAACTCCGGATGCTGGAAATCCAAAACAAAAACAGAATTACCTGGAAAAACTCAGCAGGTCTGGCAGCATCTTCTCCGCCGATGCTGCCAGACCTGCTGAGTTTTTCCAGGTAATTCTGTTTACGTTGTAAGACAAATGTTTTAGAGGAGAGTTTCAGATGCCAACAGAATAGTGACTGCAAGTGTGACTAGTTTTGGAATCAACAAAAATGGGGAGAGAAGACTCAACCAGAGTCAGAAGAATTGAAATGGTAGGCAGAGATTTACAGCCTCAGCAGGGCAAGGCTGTCAAAGAACAATCTTGAAAGCAATTTACTGTGGCACGGGAGTCCAAGAGAGCTTTTCAAGAATAAGGGTGACTGTAAATATAAAAGCAAAATACTGCAGATGCGGGAAATCTGAAACAAAACCAGAAAATGCTGGAAAATCTCAGCAGGCCTGACAGCGCCTGTAGAAAGAGAAACAGAGTTGACGTTTCGAGCCCGTATGGCCCTTCTTCAGAGCTAAAGAGAAATAGAAATGTGATGAAATTTATACTGTTTAAGGGGCGCAGCAGGTGAAGCTGGATAGAAGACCAGCAATAGGTGGGGGCAAAGGAGAGATTGACAAAGATGTCATGAACAAAAGGCAAAGGGAGTGTTAATGGTAGTGGTTAGGGCTAAAAAATGTGCTGATAGCAGCAAAGGTAAGAAAGCAGAATGTGATAATAGCAGAACAAGGGTAAACACTCTGAAAAGAACAACATAAACAAGTAATAGATGACCCTTGTGGGGATAGGGTGGGGAGAGGGATGGTAGTGGGGAAAAAAGGATTGAAAATGAGATAAAAGGGGGATAAAAAAGGGGATAAAACAATGAATAAAGGTAAAAATAAATAAAAATAAGTGAATATAAAATAAAAATGAATTTTGAAAAAAGGTGAATTTAGAGGAGAGAGTTCATGCTCTGAAGTTGTTGAACTCAATGCTAAGTCTGGAAGGCTGTAAATGTCTAATCGGAAGATGAGGTGCTGTTCCTCCAGTTTGTGTTGAGCTTCACTGGAACATTACAGCAGGTCAAGGACGGACATGTGGGCATGGGAGCAGGATGTGGTGTTGAAACAGCAAGCAACAGGAAGGTCTGGGTCATGCTTGCGGACAGACTGGAGTTGTTCCACAAAGCGGTCTCCCAGTCTGCATTTGGTCTCTCCAATGTAGAGGAGACCTGCATTGGTAGCAGCGAATGCAGTAGACCAAATTGAAGGAGGTGCAAATGAAGTGCTGCTTTACCTGAAAGGAGTGTTTGGGCCCTTGGATGGTGAGGAGGTAAAGGGGCAGGTGTTGCACCTTCTGTGACTGCATGGTAAGGTGCCGTGGGAAGGGGATGAGGTGTTGGGGGTGATGGAGGAGGGGACCAGGGTGTCACAGAGAGAATGTTCCCTATGGAATGCTGGCGGCGGCGAAGGGGGTGCCGTGAGCGGAAAGTTTGTTTGGTGGTGACATCATGCTGGAGTTGGCAGAAATGGCAGAGGATGATCCTTTGAATGTGGAGGCTGGCAGGGTGAAAAGTGAGGACACGGGGGACCCTATCATGGATCTGGAAGGGAGAGAAAGGTGTGAGGGCAGAGTCACGGGAGATGGGTCGGACACGGTTGAGGGCTCTGTCAACCATAGTGGGTGGGAAACCTCGGTTAAGGAAGAAGGAAGCGCCGTTTTTGAAAGTGGCATCACCTGAACAGATGCAATGGAGGCAAAGGAACTGAGAGAACGGGAGGCAGCAGGGTGTGAGGAGCTGTAGTCAAGGTAGTTGTGGGAGACGGTGGGCTTGTAATGAATATTGGTGGACAGTCTATCACCAGAAATGGAGACAGAGAGTTCAAAGAAGGGAAGGGAAGTGTCAGAGATGGACCATGTGAAGGTGATTGAGGGGTGGAAATTGGAGGCGAAATTGATAAATCTTTCCAAGTCCAGATGACAGCATGAAGCGGCACCGAAACAGTCATCGATGTACTGAGAAAAGAGTTGTGGGAGGGGACCTGAGTAGGACTAGAACAAATAATGTTCCACATACTCCATAAAGAGACAGGCATAACTAGGGCCCATGTGGGTACCCATTGAGACACACCTTTTATTCGAAGGGAGAGTGAGTGTAACTATGGCTCCAGGCCATGGCAATCCGAATCAGCTGTCACTAGAAGTGGGCCATAAAAGTGGTGGGGAAAAGCTCTGAGGTGTGAAGGATTTGGATTAGAGCTGCACCAATACTGGGAGAGAAGTAGTGGCAATGTTTTGAAGGTGGCAGAAAGCAACCCAGGTAAGGGACTGGACATGGAGAAGGAAATGGAGCTTGGACTCAGGTAGCACACATCAAGGATCCATACCTGTGTACTTAGATTGATGTGACAGTCAGGATGATCAAAGTCACATAGAAGAAAAGCTTTAGTTTTCCAACATTTAATTGAAGGAAATTGTAACTCATCCACATCTTGTCAGACCGGCTGCTGAAGAATGCAACATCCCATCTGCCTTGTCGTCAATAAAGGAGATGGAAGGGTAGAGCAGCAAGGCATCGTCATGCTACGGAAACAGGTCCCATATTTCTAGATGACATTGTTGACAGCAACATATACATGATGAAGAGGGACCCAAGGTTGCAGCCAGAAATATTCATTTCTGCACTTAAAATTTAACAAGATTACCCCCTCCCTAAACCTTTCCTCCTTTAAGACATTCTGTAAAAGCTACATATCCTAATATCTCATGTGGCTCAATGACAAATTTGTGTGATAATAGCTCCTGTGAAGCATCTTGGGACTTCTTACATTAAAGTTACTGTATAAATGTAAGTGGTTGTTGTCGTAAATATCTTGTGATGGCTGCCCTTTGTGCAACATCAGTGGGCTCACTTATACCCCAATTTACCCCATAGTTGGTCTACACAAAGTGGTCCTTTAAAGATGCATTATTTATGAAAGGTCTGGCTGGGTTTGAAAAAAGTACGAAGAGACACTAAATGGAGGAGGAATCAAGTTGTTTCCTATTAAACCCTTTTCAAACCACAGTGCAATAAATTCTCCGTCACAGGTAGATAGCACCCTTTACTAAAGGAAATCAAGCCACATTTGTAAAGATGGTCCGAACACTGGCAAACTAATACTAGGTTTCTCTATTGCCCCCATCCAACTAAGTTCTACATGGATGCTGCAAAATCTGCCAGCACTACCACTCCAAGACACTATTAATTAGTGTAATACTGGAGAATTCACCATGAGAAGCAGCATTCAAAAATACTTGTAATCAAATAAGGCACAAGTATAATAGATGCATACACATAGATTAGGTCACCAGAGTCAATCTCATTTATACTGCTTCCAAACTATGCAGCCTACAACATTTTGAACTGTGAAAGCCCACCTTATTGTTAATCATCTCAAATCACTCCCATCTATGAAAGGGCAGTGAAGCAGGAACATTCTCAGAATAAAGTGCTCCTGATCAACATAACTTTAAAGAAAATCAAGAGCTAAAATCTCCCACTTTGAAAGAAACACCCTCCCTACTGTCCCCAGAGTGACCCTGGGGATTAGTCTAATGTGAGAACATACCTATATTGTTGGTTACAAGTGCACCTGGGTGAGGTTCTATAGCTGAGGCCTGAATCAGCACAATGAACCTCAAGCGTGACATGCTAGAAACAAAATATTAGCAGCAATCAAGTCTTTTGTACTGATAACACTCTCTTTGATAATTCAACACAAATGGAGGGCTGAACTATCATATTCAATACAAGAGATAATAAACAGGCATGCAAATGTAAACAGTTGCTATACAGTAGATGTTCACCTAATACTGCAGTAATAGTCCACACTGAAAATACATCTCCATACACTATCCTTCCTCTCCAGCTATTGGATTGAACGTGAACCTATACGACAAGATGAACTGTATTTACAAACTACCACAGGATCAGTCTCTACTAATGCATACCTTTCTTTAAATAAAAAAGAAACTTGTTGCTAACACATTACACAAATCACATCATGCTGGTTATGCAAGACATTATAATAAATGTAGAGACGATTTCCATTTTTTTTTAAAATGCAGAAAGTGTCGCTTTAAATTGGATGTTGCAGCCACACACAAAGCTGACATTTTTTTTTCCTGTTGCATCTGTCTTTAAAAATAAAATGCATCCCCAGGGATGTTTTCCTCAATGTTTGGCTTTTAACAAATTTAGAATCCTTTTATGATGTTCTAAACAGCCTTTCATGAAGGAAAATAATTAAAATTACAAAAAAATGGCAGCAGAAGTAGTGAGAAGATTGGCAGAGGGATGAGTGCCAGCATTGCTGGTCCCTTTCTGCCTCCCCTGCAGCCTCGGCCGCAGATCCCCGGCCTTGCCTAACCCTCGGCCCCTCCAGCCCCCCCGGCCCTCCTTACGTGGTGTCCTGGTTGAAGTTGGCGAAGAGAAGCAGGCTGCTGCCGCCCTCCCCGCTCTGACTGGCCAGGTTCATCGGTCCCGGTGTTTCCCTCCCCCCTATGGGGGGAAGGAAGGCCCGCACCGCTCCGGCTTCTCCGATTATTTTCGATTTAAATCGCCCCCGAGGTTTTGTTTTCTTTTCTTTAATGAAGCAGCTCGCGCTCCGCAGCTGTCATGGTGTTTGTGCAACGGCAGCCGCACTGCGCATGCGCCACCTCCCTCCCTCACCACACAACAATAACATGGCACTCAGGCCTGAAAGCTGCAGAAAGTTGCATCAAACTCCCTGCGTTATCTCCCCACTCCCACCACCCTTATTGACTCCACTTTTCCCCTCTACTCCACTCTTCTCATTGCCTCTGATAACTCCCCCCAGTGATCATACATCCCAAGGTTTATGGTAAGGTGTGTGGCAAGGTGAGCAGTGGGTAGGGCCAGGTGAGCTGTGGGTAGGGCAAGGTGTCCATTGGGTAGGGCTAGGAGTGCAATGGGTAGGGCCAGGTCATTGAATCATAGAGGTCTACAGCACAGAAAAAGGCCCTTCGGCCCATCGAGTCTGCGCTGGTCAAACAAGTATTCACTAACTATTCTAATCCCATTTTCCAGCACTAGACCCATAGCCTTGTATGCCATGGCATCGCTAGTGCACATCCAAATACTACTTAAATGTTATGAGGGTTTCTGCCTTTACCGCCCTTTCAGGCAGTGAGTTCCAGATTCCCACCACCCTCTGGGTGAAAAAATTCTTACTCACATCCCCTCTAAACCTTCTGCCCCTTACCTTAAATCTATGCCCCCGGTTATTGATCCCTCCGCCAAGAGGATAAGTTCCTTCCTGTCTACCCTATCTATGCCCCTCTTAATTTTAAATACCTCAATCATGTCCCTCCTCAATCTCCACTGCTCCAGGGAAAATAACCCCAGTCTATCTAATCTCTCCTCATAACTAAAACTCTCCAGCCCAGGCAACATCCTGGTAAATCTTCTCTGCACTCTTTTTAATGCAATCACATCCTTCCTATAATGTGGATTCCAGAACTGCACACAATACTCTAGCTGTGGCCTAACCAATGTTTTATACAGTTCCAGCATAACCTCCCGGCTCTTATATTCTATGGCTTGGCTAATAAAGGCAAGTATCCCATATGCCTTCTTAACCACCTTATGTACCTGTCCTGCTACCTTAAGGGACCAGAGGATATGCACACCAAGGTCCCTCTGATCCTCGGTACTTCCCAGAGTCTGACCATTCATCGTGTATTCCCGTGCCTTGTTTGTCCTGCCCAAGTGCATCACCTCACACTTATCCTGATTGAATTCCATTTGCCACTGATCAGCCAATCTGACCAGCCTGTCTATATCCTCCTGTAATCTAAGGCTATCCTCATTACCACCCCACCAATTTTCGTGTCATCTGCGAACTTACCGATCAACACTCCTACATTCAAGTCTAAATCGTTTATATTACCACAAACAGCAAGGGACCTAACATTAATCCCTGTGGAACCCCACAGGACACAGGCATCCAGTCACAAAAACACCCCTCGACCATCACCCTCGCTACTGCCACTCAGCCAATTCTGGTTCCAATTTACCAAATTGCCTTGGATCCCATGGGCTCTTATCTTTGTTATCAGTCTCCCATACAGGACCTTATCAAAAGCCTCGCTGAAGTCCAAGTAGACTACGTCAAATGCATTGCCCTCATCTACACAACTGGTCACCTCTTCAAAAAATTCAATCAAATTGGTCAGACATAACCTCCCCTTAACAAAACCATGCTGACTGTCCTTGATTAATCCCTGCCTCTCCAAGTGTAGATTAATTCTGTCCCTCAGAATTGCTTCCAATAGTTTCTCCCCCATTGAGGTTAGACTGACTGGCCTGTAGTTCCCTGGTTTATCCCTTCCTCCCTTCTTGAATAACGGTACCACATTGGCTGTCCTCCAGTCCTCTGGCACCTTCCCTGTGGCCAGAGAAGTATTGATTATTGCGCGCACTCCTGCTACCTCCTCTCTTGCCTCACTCAGCAGCCTGGGATACATTTCATCCAGGCCTGGAGATTTGTCTACTTTTAAGCCTGCCAGACCACTTAGAACTTCCTCCCTTTCTATGCTAATTTATTTAATTATACCACAGTCCTTCTGCCTGATTTCCATACCCATGTCATCCCTCTCGCTTGTGAACACTGACACAAAGTAATCATTTAGAACCCTGCCTGCATCTTCTGGCTCCACACACAAATTACCACTATGGTGGGTGTGCAGTGGCTAGGGCAAGGTGTCCACTTGGTAGGGCCAGGTGTGCAGTGGGTAGGGCCAAGTGAGCAGTGGGTAGGGCAAAGTGTCCATTGGGTAGGGCCAGATGTGCAGTGGGTAGGGCAAAGTGTCCATTGGGTAGGGCCAGGTGTTCAGTGGGTAGGGCCAGGTGTGCATTGGTTAGGGTTTGGTGTGCAGTTTGTAGGGCAAGGTGTCTATTGGGTAGAGCCTGATGTGCAATGGGTAGGGCCAGGCATGCAGTGGGTCAGGCAAGGTGTGCAGTGGGTAGGGTTGCCAACTGTGATTAAATGTATTCCTGCAGGTTCCATTGCATGACTTGCCAGTCATTAGTCAGCCAACACATCCATCTTTGTGATGTACTGCACCAACTGGAAAAGAAATAGACTCATTACCCAATTGGATGATGCTTGACTGTCAGCCAAACAGCCTTGTTCTCCCTGCCATTTTCATTATTTTTAGAGAAGAATGTTGGAACGAAAATTTTTAAAAATATTTTTTAATGTCTCTATGAGGTTTCTCCAGGTTTGCATACAGCAGTGTCCTGGAAAATGATCTTCAATTCCTGGAGACTCCAGGCCAATCCTGGAGGGTTGGCAAGCCTAGCAGTGGGCATTACAGACAAGGTCAATTCTGTCCCCACCCAATATCCACATGCATGCACACACTTTGAGCAGAGCCCTCTCAATAGCAACCATGAGCTCTCGTCCAGGCCATGAACAAGAATGAGAACTTTCAAATTGAAGCACTATCGGATCAGGCACCAATGCATGTCAGTGGACACATTTACATTCTTCATTCAAAGATTCACAGAATTGTTACAGTGCAGGGGGCCATTCGGCCCATCATGGCCACACCCTGAATGAACAATTAATTAGTGCTATTCTCCCAACTTCTCCCCGTAACCTTGCACATTCTTTCTATTCAGATAACAGTCCAATTAAATGTTGAATGCTTCAATCGGACCTGCCTCCACCACAATCTCAGTCAGTGCATTCCAGATTTTAACGACCCGCTCCAAAAAAATGTTTTTCTCATTTCGCTTTTGCTTCTCTTGCCAGTTACTTTAAATCTGTGCCCTCTCATTCACAAGTGGGAACAATTTTTCCCTATTTATTCTGTCTTGATCCGTCATGATTTTGTATACCTCTATCAAATCTCCTCTTAGCCCTCTTTCCTCTGAGGAAAACAGTCCTAACTTCTTCAATCTATCTTCATACCTAAAGTTCCTCATTCATATTCTTATGAATCTTTTATGCCCTCTCCCCAATGCATTCATGTCATTCCTAAAGTGTGGTGCCCAGAACTGGATGCAATACCCCAGTTGAGACCAAACCAGTTTTGATACAAACTAAATATTTATAATTGACAGAAACATTAAAAGTGGCTCCAAGTTCTTAAAATGCCTCAAAACTACTCTGAAAACTCAAGCAATATAGGGCAGAATCTTCTGGCTGGCGTGCAGGTGGCAGAGTTGGCACGCCAGCGCTTAAATTGTCACGGGCTGACATCATGCGAGCGTCCCAACATCAGCACGTGGCATCGTGATATTTCGGTTGGCAGGTGCGCCATGCAGCGGGACGCATGCCCGCCATTAATTAAAGGCCTTGTTAAGGCCATTAACTCTCCAATCGACCAAGATTTTGTAGGGTCCGTGCAAACTTCAGGTCGGTGCACGGGCCCAATGGGCAGGCGGATAAGTGATTTTTTTACAAACCTCATCCAGTAACAGGAAGAGGTTTGATATCGTGTTTAAAAACTTTTAATAAAGTGTTTGTGTTCTTCACTAACGTCCCATCTCATGTGACATTTTCACATGAGGGGGACATGTTAATGATTTTTAAATTTTTCTATTTTTAGACTTTCACAGAGTTTCAGCAATCTCCCTGAGGCAGCACTTTGCCTCAGGGAGATGTGCGCTCTTTCGTATGCATGCGCGAAAGGGCGCACTCTGGCAGTTGGGGAATCCCCCACCCCCCCGGCCCGCACAGGAAGTGCATAGTGCTTCCCATCAGGCGACACACTGGGTGGGCCTTAATTGGCCCGCCCACTTAAAATGACGACAGGGCCCTTTTCGGCGGTGACGATCGGCTGCCTGCCCGCCGCTGAGTCGGTCGGGCCCGCCCACCCATCAAGGGCAAAATTCTGCCCATAATGTTTATCAAAGTCTGCAGCATTTCTTTGAGCAGCAATGTCTATTAATTATTAAGATAAAAAGAACTGAGACATAATAGAAAGATACTTGAAAATTTAGTGGGATATTTGCTAATAATTTTATTTTAGCATCAAGATTATTCAATAAGATAAAAGCAAAAAACTGCGGATGCTGGAAATCCAAAACAAAAACAAAAATACCTGGAAAAACTCAGCAGGTCTGGCAGCATCTGTGGAGAGATGCACAGTTAATGTTTTGAGTCCGAATGACCCTTCAACAGAACTAAGTAAAAATAGAAGAGAGGTGAAATATAAGCTGGTTTAAGGGGGGTGGGTGGGACAAGTAGAGCTAGATAGAGGGCCAGTGATAGGTGGAGATAACCAAAGGATGTCACAGACAAAAGGACAAAGAGGTGTTAAAGGTGGTGATATTATCTGAGGAATGTGCTAATTAAGGGTAGAAAGCAAGATAAGCAAGGTACAGATAGCCCTGGTGGGGGTGGGGAGGGGTGAAGGAATCGAAAAAGGCTAAAAGGTAGAGATAAAGCAATGGATGGAAATACATTTAAAAATAATGGAAATAGGTAGGAAAAGAAAAATCTATATAAATTATTGGAAAAAAAGGGAGGGGAATTGGAATGGGGGTAGGGATGGAGGAGAGGATTCATGATCTAAAATTGTTGAACTCAATATTCAGTCCGGAAGGCTGTAAAGTGCCTAGTCAGAAGATGAGGTGCTGTTCCTCCAGTTTGCGTTGAGCTTCACTGGAACAGTGCAGCAAGCCAAGGACGGACATGTGGGCATGAGAGCAGGGTGGAGTGTTGAAATGGCAAGCGACAGGGAGGTCTGGGTAATGCTTGCGGACAGAACGAAGGTGTTCTGCAAAGCGGTCACCCAGTCTGCGCTTGGTCTCTCCAATGTTGAGGAAGCATTGCAGAACACCTTCGGCCTGTCCGCAAGCATTACCCAGACCTCCCTGTCGCTTGCCATTTCAACACTCCACCCTGCTCTCATGCCCACATGTCCGTCCTTGGCTTGCTGCACTGTTCCAGTGAAGCTCAACGCAAACTGGAGGAACAGCACCTCATCTTCTGACTAGGCACTTTACAGCCTTCCGGACTGAATATTGAGTTCAACAATTTTAGATCATGAACTCTCTCCTCTGTCCCCACCCCCTTTCCGATTCCCACCCCCCCCCCTTTTTTTCCAATAATTTATACAGATTTTTCTTTTCCCACCTACTTCCATTATTTTTAAATGTATTTCCATCCATTGTTTTAGATCTACCTTTTAGCCTTTTTCGATTCCTTCACCCTCACCCCACCCCCACTAGGGCTATCTGTACCTTGCTTGTCCTGCTTTCTACCCTTAATTAGCACATTTCTCAGATAATATCACCACCTTTGGCACCTCTTTGTCCTTTTGTCTGTGACATCCTTTGGTTATCTCCACCTATCACTGGCCCTCTATCCAGTTCTACTTGTTCCACAACCCTCACCCCCCCACCCCCGGCCCCAGCACTACCCCGCCTGTAAACTAGCTTATATTTCACCTCTATTCTACTTTTACTTAGTTCTGTTGAAGGGTCATTCGGACTCGAAATGTTAACTGTGCCCCTCTCCACAGATGCTGCCAGAACTGCTGAGTTTTTCCAGGTATTTTTGTTTTTGTTCAAGATTATTCAATGTTATTAGGGTTTTAGACATGTGAAACCTAGCTTCCAAATCTCAGGAAAAAGATTGATTATGAAAGCTTATCCCAGAGGAACGGATCCACTGGGAAAAGCTGGGCATATGGACGAAAAACTGTGGCAAGACTTTTTGTGTGTGTTAGGTTGTTTCATTTATGTCATGTAATAACCAATCTGTGATGCCCTTTTCTCCCCTTCTTCTGTGTTTCCACACAACATACAGACCCTGGATTGTCAGAGACCGGAGATGACCCCAAAGATGTTCTTCAGGACCCCTCGGAAGTCCTGACACATTGACTCCGTGGGAGTTGCCTGGGAAGTTTGAATTTCCAGTGGGCTTTTCCCTTGCTCCCTGGGATCCTCTGTCAAAGTCTCTAACTCTGAGTTAGACTTTGGACAGTTCCTATTTACTTACCTGGATAGTTACCCAGGAAATGTTAGACAGAAAATCCGAGCCTAACTCCTGGGTAGCTGTAAAACTGACCCCCTAACTCCCCCCTCGACCTCTCTGATTCCCCCCTGAAACCCAATTACCCACCCTGTACCTCCAACTTTCCCTTATCCAACCTGACTAGCCCCCGCCTACCAACTACCCTCCCCGACCCCTGACTCCCGCCGACCTGACTGCCTAGCTCCCACCTGACCCCATGACCATCCCCCTGATCTGACCTGACTAGCCTTGACCTGACAACCCCTCCCAACCTGTCTACCCCCAACCCACCTATCCACCTCAGCCACCTGCCACCCTACCCAGCTGCCAGTCTAACCAGGTGCCGCATTACCTGCCTGCCACCCTACCCACCTGCCACCCTACCCAACTGCCAACCTATCCACTTACCTCACCCACCCTATCCACTTACACACCTACGCATTCACCCTGTCACTCACCCATTCACTAACACACTGAAAAACTGTTTAAATGTCCCAAAGCTTTTCACTGTGTTAGTGAATACTTACCAGAATACAGCAGGTAGTGCCTTAAAAAGGAGATATGGCTTGTCCTCCCCTGACAATCTACTACAAGGAAGCAGTTCCAATGGTGAAGCCAGGATCAGAAGACCTGGCCAGAAGTGCAGAGCTCCGTCATGGTGCAGAAAAATAGGAACAGAGCAGCAATCCAAAAGTGATTGCCGCTTGTCGGAGGATTTAGGCCATGGTAGCATAGATTTTTTGATCACGTTACACCTATGCTGTTGTGCAAGCAACTGACTCACACAACGCATAGTGCAGCTACCCTTTGAACACATTTTCATACACAGCTTAAAAAGAAAAAGACTCACTTCTATATAGCACCTTTCATGTCCTTAGGCCAAACGCGCTTTACAATCCATGGAGAACTTTTGAAGTGGAGTCACTGTTGCCATGTCAAAAAGGCAGCAGCCAATTTGACACAGCAAGATCCCACAAACAGCAGTGCGATCATGACCAGAAAATCTGTTCTGGTGATGTTGATTGAGTGAAAGGTTTTGGCCAGAACATAGGACAACTCCCCTGTTCTTCTTCGAAATAGTGTCATGGGATCTTATGTCCATTGGAGAGAATACACGGAGCCTCGATTTAACGTCTCGTTCTAAAGACGCATCTCCAGCAGAGCCGTACTGCCTCAATACTGCACTAGGGTGTCAGCTTAGATTTCTATGCTCTGGAGTTGGAATTTTTATACAGTGCACAAGTTTAAGGAATGGACATATTGGTCAATAAGAGGTGGTCTAGGTCCTGTCATACAATAAAGCCATTAAGCTTCCTACGAGGGTCAGACAATATTAAAATTTGAAGCTGCCAGCCAGTGAATACCACCTTCACAACACTGCACATCTGAAAGCAGTCCAGAAAATCTTTCAATGGCCTTACCAAATCCATCAAGCTAAATGGACAGTGTAGCATTTAAAATATGGCAATTGCAGATACCTCAGGAAGTCTCCAAATTTGGTTACTGGTGCAATGCAGGAAACGCAGCAGCCAAGGTCCCACAAACAGGAATGTGATAGTGACCAGATAACCTGCTTTTTAGTGATGCTGGGTGAGGTATTACTATCAGCCCAATCACCAGACAGAACTCCCCTGCTCTTTTTCAAGCTGATCCGCGAGACCTTTTACATCTACCTGAGAGGGCAGATGGGACTTCGATTTAATAATCAAAGCGGCATCCAAAAGACGGCATCTCCCACAGCGCAGCACTCCCTCAGTACTTGCGCTGGAGTATCAGCTTGGATTGTGTGCTCAGGTATAGGGATTGTGACTTACAATTTTGCAATTCAAAGGCAAGAGGGCTACCAACTGAATCAGAGCTAACACTTTGCTCATTTCCTTCTGTGTTGCAACTCCTGTTGTGTCACTTAGGTATTGCTGCATGACATCTTAATGATTGGAACCTCCCTTTTACACATCTTGCATGGAAAGACTGACCATTACAACCATAAGAGGTTATATATAGGGTGATCTCTATCTTGGATGATTTCTACCTATGTCGACTGACCCCATATAAGGAATCAGCTCTCAAAATTCTGGGAAGGAAATTTGTTGAGGTTGCCAGACTTGGGAAAATAGGAGGGTCAAGTTCTATTATCAACTTATCTAGAATAAGCAGCATTGAAACAGGCCCAACTAGCCTGAGCTGGTGTTCATACCGCACACAAGTCTCCTTCCATTCCAACCACTGCACCTCAGACTTTCTGATCTTTCTTCTCATCCAATTCTCACGGTGTTAAAAAGTTTCCTAATATCGTTCTTGAAAAGTCTAATTTTTAGATTATGCTCCCCTAGTCACCTTGATTTGTGTGCAATCTCAGGATGCATTACTATACTTTTGTGGTCACTATTGTAATGTTAGATAGCCTTGCATGAGGGTTTCACATCACTACAGTCACCAGAGAGCATATGCCAAGTCCAGAAGTAACTCCAATGTAACAAAGCAACTCTGATGTCAGAGACCCTAAGGGCATTCAGTGCTACCATTGAGACTTGGGGTTCCTAAGGGAAAGGGTTTACTTCCACTGATTGACTTGCCTAAAATCCATCCATTAGTCCTACTTTTCTTCCTCCATTACGCACAGATACAAAGGGAGAACAATGAAAAGCCATTGTGGCATTATTGGGGGAGGGGTTGGGGGGGGGGTGGGGGCGGGGTGCGGCAGCAGCAGAAGAAGATTGCCATGAAGATTTCTAAAACCTTAACTTAAAAAGAGCTCAACAATTGTCTGACAATTTTAATTCTATCCCTTTAATTTCCCTTTTGATTTCTTTCTCCTTGATTTCTGATGCATTCTGCCTATCTATTAAGATGAAATCCATTGGATTTCTTAGGTCAAATTCCTCCTCCCAGTGGTTTTGTGGAAAGCGAAGCATATGGTGTGTGCTGAGTTATACAGAAACAGAGGCTTCTAGATATAAAAACAAAAATATAAACAAAAAACTGCGGATGCTGGAAATCCAAAACAAAAACAGAATTACCTGGAAAAACTCAGCAGGTCTGGCAGCATTGGCGGAGAAGAAAATAGTTGACATTTCGAGTCCTCATGACCCTTCAACAGAACTGAATAAAAGCAGGGAAGTTCTCCCTTGTGTACTGGCCAATATTTATCTGTCAACCAACATCAATAAAACAGATTATCTGATTATCATATTGCTCTGTGTGAGAGTTTGAGGTGCGCAAGTTGGTTGTCAAGTATCCTACATTATTAAAGTCATTACACTTCAAAAGTACTTTGATGCTGTAAAATGTTTTTGGACATCCTGAGGTTATAAAAGGCACTGTAGAAATTGAAGCTTTTCCTTTGACTTGTAACCCAGAATGAGTCATCACAGAGATAATGAAAAACAATAGAAAAAAAGCAAGGAAATGACTAAGTTCCAGACAATTGCTAATTTATTCTGATTTTTCTTCAAGGTGCGGAGCAATTTAAGGAGCAACTTCATCCACTGGTTACAGTACATAGTCATTCAGATTGAATAATGCTGTCTTTAGGTTACACAACCACTTCAAGAAGCTGACCCAAAGCTCAACTGTGAAATCTGTCTTGTGGAATGACACGAAAACAAATCTGTTTGTGAAGATAGCTTAAAGTCACGGCTGCTAAATTTGCTTCTGTTATACCTTCCCATTCCTCCACTGCTACTCCCACGCACCCACTCCCCCACTGCCTCACCCAACCCACAACACCCTGGCTGGGTTGACTCTTTACAGATCAATGAATGGAAACCACATCCTGGCCTGATTGATTCATGTTTATGCTAAGCTCCTCAGCCAACCAGCAATTAGAAAAGATAGCAGTCTCAGCCATCAGTGTTTTTCATCTGTCACATTGAAATAAAGCAGGAAACGTGATCCCAGGCTCCATAAAGTATGGAATTTTGTGTTCCTCCATGTATGTGGATTCATATTGGGTGAAGCACTGTTGATCTGAGAAGACTGTAAAAAACATATTGAAATATATCATGTGGTTACAAAGTGGAAATCAACATGGCTTTTTGCCATTCCAGTGACCAGCAGTTCTCCACAGGGTAAGCTCATCCAGCACATTACTGGAAGAGCTGACTAGACTAACATAACAATCATGTGATTTGGGTTACGAATATTTTTGGCAGGTACCCAGGTTTGATGCGTGTGTGTAGCCTGCCTGGCTCACATTGAGAGAAAAAAGACATTGATTGTGACATATAGCATGTGACATGTGGTGTTCACTCACTTGCAATAGACTAGGGCTGATGTAGAAATGTACTCAACAGTTTCTTTATGAGGGTCAGTCACTTTTCTAAAGCAAAATTCTGTGGATGCTGGAAATCTTAAATTAAAACAGAAAACGTTGGATGCTGCTCTGGCAGCATCTGTGGCGAGTCAGAGTTAGCATTTCACATCCATGACCTTTCATCGGGACTGTTAGAGATGTAATCAGTTTTAAGCAAATGAAAGAAAGACGGTGTGAAAAGGAACAAAAGGAAGATCTGAGAAGGATGGAGGACAGGAAACATTGAATGACAAAAGGGATGATGGTGCAAGGCCAAAGAGAGTGTTGATAGGACACCGAAAGAAATAAAAGCTGTGTCTAGAGGAGGTGTGAATGGCAGAATCATAATCAGCTGCCACCCCAAAGGTTTAAAAAAAGAGTGTAAAACAAGAGAGAAAAATCAAAACCAGCAAAGATAAAGGAAACAAAATGGGGTGCAGAGGTCACCGTCTGAAATTGTTGAACTCAACATTGATCTGGAAGGCTGTTAAGTGCCAAACCAAAAGCTAAGGTGCTGGAGCTTACGTTGAGCTTCATTGGAACACAGTAGGGGGCCAAAGATAGTGAGGTCAAAGTGAGAGCAAGGCGGAGAATTAAAATGGCAGGTGACTGTATGCTTGGGGTTGTCCTTGCAGACGGAAGGGAGGTGTTCCTCAAAGTGATCACCCAGTCTATGTTTAGTCTCCCAATATAGAAGAGAGTTCATCATGAGCAGTTCACAAAGTATACTAAAGTGAAAGAAGTGCAAGTAAATTGCTGTTTCAAATGGAAGGAGTGTTGGGATCTTGAGTGGTGAAAAGGGAGGAGGTCAAAGGACAGCTGATGCATCTCCTGCACTTGCATGGAAAGGTGCTGTGGAAGGAGAGGATTGGGGGTGATAGAGAATCTAGGATGGTTACAGATCAGAAGGAGGCCATTTGGCCCATCATACAGTTCTCTACAAGAGCAACTCACTAGTCCCACTCCCCTGCCTTTCCCATAGAGCCCTGCAATTTTTTTCTCTTCATGTGCTTAATCAATTCCCTTTTGGAAGCCACATTTGAATCTGCCTCCAACAGACTCTCAGGCAGTGTAGTCCAGATCCTAACCACTCACTGTATTAAAAAGTTTTGCTTCATGTCACCTTTGGTTCTTTTGCCAATCACCTTAATTTGGTGTCCTCTTGTTCTTGACCCTTCTGTCAATGGGAACAGTTTCTCCATGACTGCTCTGTCTGGATTGCTCATGATTTTGAACACCTCCATCAATTCTCATTTCTAAGGAGAACAGTCTTCTTCAATCTAACCACATAACTGAAGTCCCTTATCCCTGGAACCTTCTCCTAAATCTTTTCTGCCCCCTCGCCAATGCCTTCACATCCTTCCTAAAGCATAGTGTTTAAAATTGGACGCAATACTCCAGTCAAGGCTGAACCAGTTGTGGTTCACCATAACTTCCTTGCTTTTGTACTCTTTGCCTCTATTTATTAAATCCAGGATCCTGTATGCCTTATTAACCACTTTCTCAACTCTCCCTGCCACCCTTAATAATTTGTGCACATATACCCCCAGGTCTCTCTGTTCCTGCAACCCCTTTGGAATTGTCCCCTTTCTTTTATATTGCCTCCCCTCACTCTTCCTACCAAAATGTATCACTTCATACTTCTCTGCACTAAATTTCATCTGCCATGTGTTCTACCAGCCTGTCTATGACATCTTGAAGTCTATTACTATCCTCCTCAAATTTCACAATACCTCCAAGTTTTGTGTTAGCCACAAGTTTTGAAATTATGCTGCACACATAAGTGTATGTCATTAATATGGATCAAGAAAAGCAGTGGTTCTACTACTGAGCCCTGAGCCACTATATTCCTTCCTCCAGTCTGTAAAATAACTGTTCACCATTACTCTCTGTTTCCTGTCATTCAGCCAACTTCATGTCCATGTGGATTTATTCTGTGGGCTTTAACTTTGCTGGCAAGCATGTTATGTGACACTTTATCAAATGTCTTTTGGAAGTCCATACACATCAGTCACAATACCCTCATCAATCTTCTCTTTTGCCACATCAAAAAACTCAAGCAGGTTAGGTAAACATGATTTGCCCTTAACAAACCAGCGCTGGCTTTCCTTAATTAATCAGGTCTCAAAGGGAAGAAGAGGGGAAGATATGCTGATTGTACTATCACATTGGAGGTGGAAGAATTGGTGTAAGATGATGCATTGAATACAAAGGTTGGTGGGGTGGAAAGTGAGGACAAGGGGCACTCCATCATAGGAGGGAGAGGAAGGGGAGAGAGAAGTGTGTGAATTAGAATGGACAAGGTCAAGGCATTGTCAAGCATGGTGAGGGGTAATCATTGGTTGAGGAAAAAGAAAGACATATTATAAGCCCTAGTATGGAGGGTAGCAACATCAGAATAGATGCAACAGAAATGGAGAAACTGGGAGAATGGAATAGAACCCTTTTAGGAAGCAGGGTGTGAGGAGGTATAATCAGGGTAAGGTTGAGAGTCAGTGGACCTATCGTGAATATTGGTTGTTAGCCTATCCCCAGATATAGAGACAGATAAGTCAAGGAAGGGAAGGAAAGAGTTGGAGATGGACCATGTGAAGAGAAGGGTGGAAATTGGAAGCAAAGTCAATGAAATTTTCCAGTTCAGGGCAAGAGCAGGAACTGTCTCTGGTACAGTCATCAATGTACCAGAAAAAGAGATGAGGCAAGGGACCTGAGTAGGAATAGTACAAGAAATGTTCCACATATCCCACAAAAAGGCAAGAATAGCTAGGACTCATGCAGGTTCCAATAGCAACACCTTTATTTGGAGGAAGTGATTGATGTTAAAGCAAAAGTTATTCAACTTGAGAACAAGGGCAGAATTTTACAGCCCCTCCTGTCAGCGGGATTTTACAGTACCACCGAAGTCAGTGGACTTTTGAACACTTCGCTGCATTTTACGACCCCACCCCCACCATGGCAGGGCCATGAAATTCTGCCCCAAGTTAATCCAAGCATTTGCTGGTGGATGCAAGAGGTCAGTTTGGGTCTCCATTCAAGGAAGGAGTGGGCCCTCAGACCATCCTGGTGCGGAAGGTGGTATAGAGAGATTGAATACCTCTGGTGTAAAGGAGAAGATTAGGATGAGGAAACCGTTAACTGGAAATAAAGGCACCAGAGGAGTCACCAATATAGGTGGGAAGATGCTGGCTGGGGGATAAAAAAAGTCGAGATTGGCAGAAACCAGATCAGTAGGGCAGGCTGAAGCAATGGGCGGAATCATCTCAGATTTGCACGAAGTGCAGCAGCGGGTGAGAAAGTGACATTTTACCCACCAGGCGCAATGATGGGTTTTCACACCGTATCATCACAAACCCGCTGCATTACTTATGCATTCCCAGGAAACATGCTATTTCTATGGTGGAAATATCCCCATTCGCGCCCGATACAATCACCTTGCCGCTTCATCACGCTGGGCGCCATCTTAAAGTCCAGCCGCACAGACATATCTCAGTGCTTCCGGTGCACGCCTATTGCAGGGAAGATGTCCACGAAAGACAAAAAGACTGCAGCCCCCAGGTTTAATGATGCATCACTGGAATGCCATTTGTATGCCGTGGAGCCCCGCCGTGATGTCCTCTACCCCCGCTCTGGTCACAGGGCAGACAGCGGCATCACCAATCCAGTATGGGAGGTGGTGGCAGCGGTGGTCAGTGCCAATGCTGCACAGATGTTTGTCATTCAATGCAGATACAGGATGAATGATCTCATCTGTGCAGCCAGGGTATGGCAACTATCTTGTTACTCTAAACTCACTCACTCAAGTCCATCACACATTCACTTGCATCTCACTCACTGCCAGCTCAAGGAACATCACCACTCACTCTCTCACACACACCTTCACATCTCCATCTGGCCTCATCTTCTCTGGAGACTGCCTTCTCAGCCCTCACCACCTTGAGGCCATTTGCACAGATCAACACGTGCTCCACACACACACCCTGGCTTACCCTCCTTCCCCAGTACAGCTCTCATCCTGCAGCCTCTTTCCTTGCCTGAGGCCACTTCTCCCCTTTCCCCAAGCAAGACCTTGCCCTGCAGCCATTGAAAAGCCACCCACATGTGGTTGATCTGGTAGATAGAGACCTGCCGTGAGCCCCCCTAAAAGTGATGTGGTGCTTTCTGTGAAGCCTGGCACTGATGATTGTGAGTGCTGCCTGAAGCAAGTTAGGAAAACAAACCTCAAAGTCCTGAGCAAAGTTCCTGCCAGGTGCATGTCACTTATGTGCTGTTCTGAAACACGTTGGTGTGTTTTCCTGCTGACGTGGGCAGACAATCCAGCAGGGAGGGATGCGTCAGGCAGGCTGGCTTTATAATGATAAGCTGATGTATTACAACGAGGTTCCTGATGTCTGGTGGCAGGAAACACAGCCCGCCATTGGCGGGCGGAGCGGACGATCATAAATTGGTTTCACAATGCAAAACTGATTTTTGACCTTCTCGCCATATTGTCCACTCACACCACCAAACACACCAGACGCCAGAGAGCATGGAAAATCCCAGCCAATGAGACTACCAGGGCAGTCCTGCTTGTGGATTTTGGGAAAGAGGTAGAAATGGACTATCCAGGATTGTAGGCCATGAGATTGGCCTATTATTCCTGTCCCTTTTTATCTTAGAAGGTCATACACAGACCACTTTTTCTCTATGTGCATCTACAGTAATGCAAATAATTACCTGCCCCAGAGAGAACCATGGAAACCAAATGTGGGTGATGATGTCCATTCGGACCATTTCTCCTCTAGTCCACAAGGAAAGGGTTAAGAGGGGTTGCTGTTAATAATATTTAGAATTATTTCACCATATATAACTTAACTGCGAAATATTTAACTCTGCCACAGTCAAGCCAAAGGCATTTCAGCACAATCTCTAGTTTCTGAAAGAAAAAGGACACTTGAAGTAATTGAAATAACACCATTTGTCCTTTCAAACAATTTCAGTCACAGCTTAGCCTTTTTGTTAATGAATTCTATAGCTCAGATTTGCAATTAAAAACTGCTTTGGAGAGCCTATTAGGTATAACTTTCCAGATTATAGGAAATCTAATAATCAAGATGAGCACAGTCATTGTGAGCTTTATTTGCAGCTATAGCCTATCTTATCTAATTTTATAACAGGACCAGTTTCTTAACGATTCTGATCTTGTACCAAGTCATCCTTTAATCACAGCAGGCAAATGGTAATTAATACATCTTGATTTTAGTCAGAGGGCATATCCAGCTCCCATGTCTCCTCATCAAATGACTATTCAGAGATGCCTAGGAGAATCTTCGTGTAGTGGTGGTGAATGTAAGAATCTAGTTCTCCTGCTGTGTGTTCCCAATCTTGCTTGTAGGGAACACCGAATAGAAGCCAGGTCCTTTCCCAAAGGTAAAAAGGAAGATCAAATTTACAAAAAAACAACTTGCATTTAAATTCCAGCTTTAGTACACAAGCGTGTCAGAAAGTGCTCCACAGATCAAGAAAGGACACAAGCTTTTGTGGGGAGCTGAGAGAAGTGACCAAAGGGTGGGTTGAAGAGATAGATTTTAAAGAGGCTTTTCTGGGCAGAGATAAACTGAAACCTCCAACTACCCCAGGATAATCACAGCTCCCTTTTGTCCATGATATACTGTCCCTTCCTCCACCAGAATCTTCCAATGCAAAATGTAAGGAGCACGTGGTTTGCTCGCAACTTGCTGTTGAACATCTTTGGAGATTGGAGAAAAATTTCTCAGAAATGTTTTATCCCCTAAATTGGCCTTTTTTAAATGTATTTTTCTGCTTCTTCCAACAAGGTGCAGAGTATTGGGAATTGAATTGCTTTTTGCACTGAGACTATATATTTTTATTCATTCATGAGGTGTGGGTGTCTCTGGCTAGGCCAACAGTTATTGCCCATTCCTAATTGCCAATGAGAAGGTGGTGGTGAGCTGCCTTCTTGAACCGCTGCAGTCCATGTGGTGTAGGTACACACACAGTGCTGTTAGGGAGGGAGTTCCAGGATTTTGACCCAGCAACAGTGAAGGAATGGTGATATACTTCCAAGTCAGGATGGTGAGTGGCTTGGAGGGGAACTTCCAGGTGGTGGTGTTCCCATCTATCTGCTGCCCTTGTCCTTCTAGATGGTAGTGATCATGGGTTTGGAAGGTGCTGTCTCAGGAGTCTGGGTGAGTTCCTGCAGTACATCTTGTAGATGGTACACACTGCAGTCATTTTGCATCGCTGGTTTATAGAGTGAAGGTTTGCCAATCCAGCAGGCTGCTTTTTCTTGGATGGTGTTGAACTTCTTGAGTGTTGTTTGAGTTGCACTCATCCAGGCAAATGGCGAGTATTCCATCACACTCCTGACTTGTGCTTTGTAAACGATGGACAGGCTTTGGAGAATCAGGAGGCGAGTTACTTGCTGCAGGATTCCTAGCCTCTGAACAGCTCTTGTAGCCACAGTATTTATATGGCTAGTCCAGTTCCGTTTCTGGTCAATGGTAACCTCCAGGATGCTAATAAGAGGACTCAGTGATGACAATGCCATTGAATGTCAAGGGGGGGATTGTTAGATTCTCTCTTGTTGAAGATGGTCATTGCCTGATGCTTGTGTGGCATGAATGTTACTTGCCACTTGTCAGCCCAAGCTTGGATATTGTCCAGGTTTTGTTGCATTTGGACACGGACTGCTTCAGTATTTGAGGAGTTGCGAACAGTGCTGAACATTGTGCAAACATCAGCGAACATCCCCACTTCTGATCTTATGATGGAAGGAAGGTCATTGATGAAGCAACTGAAGATGGTTGGGCCAAAGACGCTACTGTGGGGAACTCATGCAGTGATGTCCTGGAACTGGGATGATTGACCTCCAACAGCTACAACCATCTTTCTTTATGCTAGGCATGACTCCAATCAGCTGAGAGTTTTCCCCCTGATTCCCATTGACTCCAGTTTTGCTAGGGCTCCTTGATGCCACACTCAGTCAAATGCAGCCATAATACCAAGGGTAGTCACTCTCACCTCACCTCTGGTGTTCGGCTTTTTTGTCAATGTTTGAACCAAGGCTGTAATGAGGTCAGGAGCTGACTGGCTCTGGCTGAACCCAAACTGGGTGTCAGTGAGCAGGTTATTGCTAAGCAAGTGCCGCTTGATAGCACTGTTGATGAGCCCTTTTATTACTTTACTGATGATCAAGAGTAGGCTGATGGGGCAGGGTTTGTTTTGTCCTGCTGTTTGTGCACAGGGCATACCTGGGCAATTTTCCACATAGCTAGTTAGATGCAAGTGTTGTAGCTGTACTGGAACAGCTTGTCTAGGGGCGCGGCAAGTTCTGGAGCACAAGTCTTCAGTACTATTGGCAGAATATTGTCAGGGCCCATAGCCTTTGCATATCTAGTGCCTTCAGCCATTTCTTGATATCACGTGGAGTGAATTGAACTGGTTGAAGACTGGCATCTGTGATGCTGGGGACCTCCGGAGTAGGCTGAGATGGATCATCCACTTGATGCTTCTGGCTGAAGATTGTTGCAAATGCTTCAGCCTTACCTTTTGCACTGATATTCTGGGCTCTTCCATCATTTAGGATTGGGCTATTTGTGGAGCCTCCTCCTCCAGTGAGTTGTTTAATCATCCACCACCATTCACAACTGGATGTGGCAGGAATGCAGATCTTGGATCTGATCCATTGGTTGTGGAATCACTTAGCTCTGCCTATCACTTGCTGCTTATGTTGTTTGGCACATACCTAGTCCTGTATTGTAGCTTCAGCAGGTTGACACCTCATTTTTAGGTATGCCTGGTGCTGCTCCTGTCATGCCCTTCTGCACTCTTCTTTGAACCAGGGTTGATCCCCTGGTTTGGTGGTAATGGTAGAGTGGGGGACATGCTGGGCCACGAGGTTACAGATTGTGGTTGAATACAATTCTGCTGCTGTTGATGGCCCACAGCGCCTCATGGTTGTCCAGTCTTGAGTTGCTAGATCTGTTTGAAATCTATCCCATTTAATGGGATAATCCCATCAATGGTAGTGCCACACAACACGATGGAGGGTATCCTCAATGTGAAGACGGGACTTCATCTCCACAGGCACTGTGTGGTGGTTACTCGTACCGATACATTCCTGGACAGATGCATCTGCAGCAGGCAGGTTGGTGAGGATGAGGTCAAATACATTTTTCCCTCTTGTTGGTTCCCTCACCACCTGCCATAGACCCAGTCTAGCAGCTATGTCCTTTAGGACTCGGTCAGCTTGGTCTGTAGTGGTGCTACTGAGCTACTCTTGGTGACGGACATTGAAGCCCCCCACCCAGAGTACATTCTGCAGTTTTTCCACCCTCAGTGCTTCCTCCAAGTGGTGTTCAACATGGTGCAGCACTGATTCATCAGCTGAGGGATGTGGGGGGGAGAGGTATGTGGTAATCAGCAGGAAGTTTCCTTGCCCATGTTTGACCTAGTGCCATAAGACTTCATGTAGACCGGAGTCAACGTTGAGGACTCTTAGGACAACTCCCTCCCAACTGTATACCACTGGGCCATCACTTCTGTTGGGTCTATTCTGCGGGCGGGGCAGAACATACCCAGGGATGGTGATGGGGGCACTGTCAGGAAGATGTTATTGGAATTTACTGTAAAGCAATGGTATCTGTGTCTATATGTGTGTATGTATGTGTGTAACTTAATTGGATTAAAGGCAGCTGGTCTGAAGGCTTTGCTGTATTAGAAGATAAGCTAGGTTTGAAATATTAAGTAGGTAAACGTTTAGAATGTAAGGGGTAAAATGATATTTGAATTTTTAAATAAACTAGACTAGCTTGAATTCAAAAGATGGAGTGAAATATTATGTCTAACCAGCAGAAGTTAAGAAACAGCATATTTATTTTTCTCAAAAATTACTGGTAAAATTGGTACTATGATAATTTTTTATGATCAAGGAGGTGAAGTCCAAAGACATAGTGAAACAATGGGAATTTGCATTCAATGGAAAAGTATGTATAAAGGAGAGAAGGCTGTGTGCAAATGCAAATATTTTAAGATCTAACATGTGTGAAAAGCCTTCAGAATCTATGCCTCAAGCTGCTGTCTACAATGAACTGAAGTTAAGAAAACTCATTTTGAATTGAATTGTTCAGGGTATCATGTTTCTTTGCCTGGGTCTTTTAAAATCTATGTCTTACTGTTGCCTTAATAGAGGTGTAACTGGGAGTTAGGTTAATTAGGGGATTTAGAAGCTATTATAGTAGTAATGTGTAGACATATGTATGTGCTTAAAACTATTTCTCTTATTAATAAATGTTTAATCTAGTTTTGTAAAAATCTATAAAGCTCGCTGGCCTTATTACTACTGAATTCTACTGGTATAGACAGTCGGGTAGAAGTGGGCAGGCTGTTTTTAAAGGCCAACAAAGCAGGAACGAAGGAGGGTGCACTTCATTTGGAGTGGGGTGGGGGTAATGCCCTCCATACATTGGCGGGGGGCACACCCCCACCCCAAGATGTCAGCCCCCCCTTCCTTCCGCGTCAGCTCCCAGGCAGAACATAGCACCCCAACCCCTCCCTGGGCTCTGGGATTCCTCCCCACCCTCAAGGGATGTACCTTCTTGGGGCAGCCATGTTCCTTTCAGCCTTCTTCCTGCAGTCCTGGCAGTGCGTACTACCCAGCCCTGGTGCTGCTGGGAGTGATGGAGCTGCTGGCCAATCGGATTGGGTGGAGCTCCCGAAGGCAGGGCATCCTCCCGAGTGAGGGGTGAAAGTCCCCTTCTCTACCAAATTAAAGCGCCCGCAATGTGTTATGTCTTTGGGGCAGGTTGACATGCAGTAAGTTGGCTTCTGACTGACTTTACTTTGTTTACATCTACTCTTTTAAACATAACCCTACTGTATAGCCACAGTATGAGCCAAATTTTGTTATCTGTCAATGACTTTTATCTCAACTCTAGCCTATAACACTGTCTTTTGCCTTTTGAACATTCTGATATATAAACTAGGGGGTCATTTTGACTTTAGGTGTGAGCTTAAAACAAATGATATCAGATCAGGTGCCCATTACATCTCCCCCAATTTACATTTCCATTGCATCCAGGAAAGACGAGCACAAGGCGCCTGATCCACTTTACACAGAACTGGTGCAAGAGTATTAAGCACCCAAGAACCTTCAGCCTTGCTCCTCCCACAATTAACTTTGGAAATGAATACAGTATAATAGCACTAATTCTTGTTCCCCATCAGTCCCACTCTCACACAACCGCTAAAAATTGTCAAACTCATGGGTAGTTGTTATCCACAGCCTGCCCTTGCACCAGTCTCAGCCTCCCACTGTTCTACAACACCATGTTCCCTCAGCTCCTCTCACGAGACTCATGTGCTCCCACACCTCTCGCAAGATCTCAGCCTCCTCATCACAAGATCACCCTGGACCTTTCTGATTAATTGAAGACATGAACTCTTAGGTAACTGGCATGAGTAGTGCAGAGAACTGGAACGGAAGGAAATGTGAGGGGGCAAGGAAAGGGTAAGATAATTGGATGGTCAGCGAGCACAGAGGGGAAAGAGAGGCTGTGATTGGTGGATCAGTGAGCACAAAGGGGAAGGGGAGGTTGTGATTGGTGGATCAGCTAGCACGGAGAGGATGGGGTTGCTGTCATTGGAGGTTTCACATACATGCCCGGGGGTATAGGCAGGGCCAGGAAAGAGCTGCTTCAGGATTTCGCACACTTGTGTAAAATTGCTCATATTTTAATGCACTATGTGGCTTTGGTTCAGCTTTTTGCTGCCCCCAAAACTTTGCTGCACTAGGTGACCATCTAGTTTGCCTTATGATTGCACCAGCCCTAAATTTACACTACTTCCTAAATCCTGTATTACCCCCAGCAAGTCGAAGTACGTGACCTCTTTCTCTTGCTCTTATTTGCTTCTGTCAACTTCAAGTAAAAGGCAAAATTACAGAAGTTGGAAATTTGAAAGAAAAAACCCTGGAAACATAGGCCTGAATTTTGCATTCTTCATGCGCGCATGATCGGCTGGCTGGCCAATTAACTGGGGCCTGGGTGAAATGTGCACTGAGAGAGGCTCGGCGCTGTCTATGGTGGTGGTGGGGGGCCGCAGGGCTGGTGACGGAAAGGGGACAGATGCCGAGGCAGGTGAGGGTACGGGCAGGCGGTTTGCAACAAGCTCCCTGAAGGCTGACAACTCCTGTGGAACTGCCTCAGGGAGCTGCAGTATTGTTCGGAGGATATTTGCGCCCAAAAAATGCCACAAAGTATCTCTAATGTAACTACAAACAACTGGCAGCAGTACTCATAACTCCCCAAAATTCAAATATCTTTTGCCTTGGATCGACAATGATGCAAAAATGTGAAGGCCGATTGGCCCCCGCGCCAAGTGTAAAAGCTCACAGGCCACTAAAAATCCAGGTCGATTGGGCCTTTAATTGGCTTAATTGGAACTTTGATTGTTGGCGGGCACACTCCCGACTCCCACGTGTGCCCACTGACCGTGATTTGGCAGGCGTCGTTAAGACATTGGGACACCCGCCTGACGTTTTCTCACGCAATTTTGCATTAGTTCGGGCCGGCCATGCATCCAATTGTGGCACATAAAATTCCAGCCATTAGCAGCATCTGTAAAGAGAACAGGTAAAGCAACATTTTGGGAGCAGATCCTCCATTAGAGCTGAACATTTGGAGGCGGTCAGGAATATTAATGCAATCAGATAGAAAACAAGGAGGAAAATAAATTATGCATAAAAACGCAAAGAATTACTAAACGAGATTATGAGCGGAATGGTGCAATAGATTATTTCAGTCTGATGAAAGATCATTGGCTGTAAGCATTAACTCTCTGCACAGATGCTGCCTGACCTGTTGAGCACTTCTTTTTTATATTTCAGATTTCTAGCATCCACAATATTTTGTATTCCAGTCAAATAATGAATGGAAAAATTAAGCCATTAATGAAGCACAAGGACATGTCAATAATCAAGGAAATGTGAGCGCTAGGGGAACGCAAGAAAATGGAAAACCTAAGAGTTGGGACCGGAATTAAAACAGGTTTGAACAACAGCTAAAGTCTGAAGTTACTGAAGCCAATGTTCAGACCAGGGGATTGCAAGCTGCCTAGGGGAAGGATGAGACTGGATCAGGTAGAATGCCCGTTGTACAATCCACAATATAAAACAAAAGCAAAATACTGCAGATGCTGGGGATCTGAAATAAAAACAGAAAATGCTGGAAATACTCAGCAGGTTAAGCAGCAGCTGTGGAGAGAGAGATAGTTAATGTTTCAGATTGATGGCGACCCTTCATCAGAATGGGAAATATGACTCCCCATAGAGCTCGATACAGGAATAAAATGGCGTGAGATTTAAACTAGTTTCCTGACAGACAGATTACATTAAAATTGGCCCCCAGGATCTGATTGAGATTTGTCCAATACTTGCAAAACCGCTTTACACTGACTCCACCACAGTAATGATGGAAAGACTAAGGTGGACACCACAGGTGTGAGACCCTGGGAATAAATGAGTTAAGGTAGATGATTTCAGGGAGGGAACCAGTGCAAACGCAGTTGATGCAATGCCTGCACAGTCCCCTCCTCTCACATCAGGGTCTCAAACACTTCTTCTGCACAAGACAATTTATTTTTGTTCATCTAGTTGAGCATTGACTACTCACATGGAGGAAACTAAGTGCAAATTAAGTGACTATTTTGCCAGACAAGCTCTTAATTGCTGCAAGTGCAAGCTTGAGCTGCCCATGTCTTGCCACTTTAACTCCCAGCCCAGTTCCCACTCTGACCTCTCTGTGATTGGCCTTGTGTACGGTTCTAAACTTCAGCAACAAAATTAACTCCAGATTCACACAATTCCATAATATTGGTTATAATTGGGGAAAAAAGATCATATCTTCCACCTTCTGTGTTCTTTTTGTTTTATGTTCGTGTTTACATCTTTTATACCCTGGTCAAATCAATTATCCACTTTTTGTTCAAATCAACTTCTTGCTCATTATTATCCAAATATTGTACAGAAAGATCCATTTTTAAGCTCCCCTGTTTTAAGTTGTTTCGCTCTAACTTTGGTCAGCTAATGGGGGCCTGCATTCTCGTTTAGCATTGTGAGCTTCACTTTAAAGTTGTTTCACACTGGGTCTGACAAAGGGCTACGTGACCCGATTGGCTTTTTTGGACCAACCCCTGCTGCCCCCTTACCCTCGGTCTGGCTGCCAACCCTCCAGTTCGCGACCTCTGCTGCTCCCTGACCCACCCTCTCGCTGGCGACCCTCTGGCTTGTGTCTTACCTCCTGCAAGTCGGATCTGCTCTTTCTGCATCCCACCGCTCATCTCCAGAGCCCTTGCACATCTCCAGGATTCGCAAGTGGCAAGCGGGAGAGGCGGAGAACGTGAGGTTCGGCGAGAGCACGGTTCCGCAGCAGCTGAGTAGCTATTGGTGTAACCCTGGTGGAACCATCCGAAGTTTGCAATTTAAACCGCATTTTCGGATGGTTCTCAGCGCAGTGCAATTGTCCAGAGGAAGTTAGCACTTCTGGGCAATTGCTGTGCAAACGCTTACCTGGGAACTTCCTAGAGGGATTCCCCAGTGCATCTTTGGGGTACCCCCCCAAATCTGGCGTTGGGGAGCTCGGAAGTTATGGCCCAAAGTGTACTGTTCCTGCATGATGTTAATAAGGGGTTAACTGGCACCATCAAGTGGCAGAAGTGAGTATTACCATGGTGAATAATTGAACTCAAACTCTGCTCTGGCCATTAAACTTTATTGCCCTTAGTTATCAGAGAAATGAGACAAAATAAGGATGGAGGGAACAAAAATGGAAAAGAACATGATCGGCATTGAGCCAAAGAAGACAAAAAGACAGGTGACCAAAAATTTGATCAAAGAAGTAGGTTCTAAGAAGTATCTTAATGGGGAGAGACAGATGGAGAGCACCACACAAGCGGCGACTTTCTGATTCTGTACTCCCAGCAGTAAAACTGTGCATCCACAATGCTTCCATTGGAGATAGAGCAACAACATTGTAGCCCCAATTCCCTGAACCATGATCCCTGGAGGTGCAGTAGCCTGTGCGATTGCAAATCACCCCTCAATTGTATTATATCTTCAGTGTACATGCCACATTACTCATTATTCTAAGATAAATTTGTTTAACATAATAAAAATAGCAACATCTTCCATTTCACATTCTCTTCCAATCAAAGAAAATGGCCTTGGAATTGTCCTAGCACTTGTAGTACTGATAATTCTTTATATCTTGCCTGAAATGAGAGAAAAAGCTAAGAGGCATTGGCCTATTAACATTTTTGGAATAAGATAAAACCACAAGATGGTTACAGTTTTTAACATTACTCTAAATCAACTACAGAGAAATAATTGGTTAATGGATTTTACGACATATGCACCACATGCTAAATACACACAGTACAAATGACAGGAGTTCTGTTAATGAAGAAATCTGTGATTCAATATTTTTCTTCTCCCTTAAAAGTATATTTTCTCCCCTCGTTTTTGCTCTTCTTGCTCCAATATTAATCTCCAGTTGCACAAAGTGTGTGAATGGGTGGGAGGGGCTAGAGATGGGAATTGGAAAGCGATTAACTCCTCATTTCTCTCTCCTTTACTCTTGGGTCCCACTGTATGATATATTCATGAGAGTGGTTTGGCTCAAGATGCTGATGATTTTTGTTCCTTCTCCAGGGCAGATTATTTATTGAGTGAAAATCTTTGGCCGCCAAACTACAATTCAATGATATACTGTTATCATTTTGATATATTCACCCTACCACATTTAGAGTCATGCAGTTTTGTATACCAACTGTAGTCTCCGAGACTTGTGTCAACCATGTTAGCACACTCGTTTCTGGCTAAGACAGTTTTGGGTTCAAGCCCCATTCCTGATACTTGAACACAAAATCCAGCCTTACACTTCAGTGCAGCACTGAGGGAGGACTGCATTGTCAAAGGTGCCACCTTTCAAATGAGATGCTAAAAAGAGACTCTGACTGTCTTTTGAGATGGATGTAAAATATCCCTTGGCATTATTTTAATAACACCAGAGGAGTTCTTCTGACCAACATTTTTCCCTCAATCAACAACACAAAAATGGATGACCTGATAATTATCCCACTGCTGTTTGTGAAAGCTTGCTGTGTGCAAATTGGCTATTGTGTTCTTACAATACAACAGTGACTACCCTTCAGAAATAAGTACTCTGTTGACTGTAAATTGCTTTGGGATGTCCTGAGGTTGTGAAATGTTCAAAGGATACGAATGTCGCTGGCAAGACTAGCATTTATTGCCCATCTCTAATCGTCCTTAAGAAGGTGGTGGATTAGCTGGCCTTCTTGAACTGTTGCAGTCCTGGTTGTGTAGGTACCCCACAGTGCCATTAGGGGGAAGTTTCAGGATTTTGGCCCAGTGACATTGAAGGAGCGGTGACTTGCAAGTGGTGGTGTTCCCATGCATCTGCTGTGCTAGTTCTTCTGGGTGACAGAATTGCAGGTTTGGAAGGTGCTGTTGAAAGGGGCTTGGCAAGCATCTGTAGTGCATCTTGTACATGATACACATTGCTGCTGCTGTGCACCAGTGATGGAGGGAGTGCATGTTTAAGGTGGTGTATGGGGTGCAGATCAAATGGGCTGTGCTCATCCAGGCAAATGGGAATATTCCATCACAATCCTGATTTTTGCCTTGTAGGTGGTGCGCAGGCTTTGGGAGACAGGAGGTGACTTATTCCCAACAGAATTCCCAGCTTCTGACTTCCTCTTGTAATCACAGTATTTATATGGCTAACATAATGGGAATCGTATTAGCTAATGTTTACCAATCCCTCCTGTGTTGTTCTGTGACTTGCCACTGGGAGGCAAATGAGAGCAGGCCAGAGAAGGTCCCAGTGCACTAAGAGTAGGCCCTAACTGGTGCCTTAATGAGACATCACTGTGTGGCATTGGAAATTGTAAAAGAATTCCATGAGAACAAAAGAAACATAATCATTATGTGCTACATGTATTATGAATGAAATGTTCCTCAATACTTCTATAACCTGTCAGAAAGATGAATTCGGTCTTCCCTTAAAGTCATTCGCTACTGGACAGAGGCACTAGGACTGTCCCTTTAAACGCTAGCCAAAAAAATGAATTTTCCTAACTTGTAAAGAATTAAAAGCTGTAACTAATTACAAGATTCAAGTGATATTTATAAATTTTTCATGTTTCCTGACTCCTACAATTAAGATACATTAAAGAGCAATTCAAGAGCAAAATCTCAGCAATTTGTTATTGTCACATCAATCTCTGGGTCACTTTAAGTTGACAACTCCAGGGAAGGAGTGCTGCACCATTGGATGCTGCACTATTTGATGGTGCACCATTGAATGTTGCACCGTTGGATGCTGCATTGTTGGATGCTGCACTATTGGATTCTGCACAGTTGGATTCTGCACCGTTGGATGCTGCACTGTTGGATTCTGCACTATTGGATGCTGCACCATTGGATGCTGCACTATTGGATTCTGCACAGCTGGATGTTGCACTGTTGGATGCTGCACTATTGGATTCTGCACTGTTGGATGCTGCACTATTGGATTCTGCACAGTTGGATGCTGCACCATTGATGCTGCTCTATTGGATTCTGCACAGTTGGATGCTGCACCATTGATGTTGCACTATTGGATTCTGCACAGTTGCATGCTGCACAGTTGGATGCTGCACTACTGGATTTTGCATAGTTGGATGCTGCACTATTGTGTGTGTTGTTTTTGGGTGAGTCATTAATCCAAGGCCCCACCTGTCCTCTCAGGTGCATGGAAAAGATCCTATGGCACCATTTAATTTCCCCCAGCCTCCTGGCCAATATTTGTCCTTCAGTCAACATTACTGAAATCTTGGGCAGGATTTTTCACTGAATGGGCGGGCGAGCACCCAACCCGCTTGAGCGTCAAATGACGCGCGATGATGTCGGGTGAGTGTCCCAATACTGTCACTCGGCAGGTGCACATGGGAGTCGGCAGCGCACCCATCAACAATTAACAGGCTTATTAAGGCCATTAAAGTATTAACTGAATGTAATTTTTCACTGCCCATCCAACCTTACAGTTGGTGGGCAGGCGAATCGGCCAGGCGGCCTTTGGATATTTTATGAAAACCTCATCCATGGGTGGGGTGAGGTTTCCAACAGAATTAATAATAAAATAAAACTGTTGAAATATCATTTATAATATGTTCCTGTTCATGTGATAGAGTCATGTGAGGGGACATGTTTTTAACATTTGTAAAACCTTTATTTGTGTGTTTTAAAAAATCCTCAGCTTCCTGAGGCAGCTCTGTGTGTGCACCCACGTGCCTGCATAAACTTCCCCGCTCGCCCTCCTCCCGCCCCCACCCTGGCAGTGTTCAGTGCTGCAGCGCGCCTTTCATGATGGCCGGCCATTCATTGGACAGCAGTTGGCTTCGCATCCATTCCCGGGCCCGCCCACCGTGCCTGCCCGATGAGGTAAAAATCCTGCCCACTATCACATTGCCATTTATGGAATCCTGCTGTGCACAAATGCTTTTACATTACAATAGTGACTACACTTCAAATGTAACTCATATTGGTTGGAAAGTGCTTTGGGATGCCCTTGGGCCACGAAAAGCTGGTTACAAGGAATAGGTCCCATCTCATGCCCCAAATCCATTGGTCGGGATCCTCTCCCTTTGCAATTTCTTCCCAAGATCTCTTTTAGTTAAATACAAGTCTTACATGGCGTATTAAATAGCTGAGGTTTTATTTTAAAGGATAGCTTTATCAACCTAATATTTCAGACACATGGTGAGAACGTGCAGCAGATTTTTACTAGGTGTCTCCGTCAAATTAATGATGTTTGTGATTATTGGGTTATCAATAAGTCCTATGGATCAAATGATGCATTTGGGGACCTTCCAGGAGGCTGTCATGTTCCACTGCACTTATTACTACAATTGAAAATGTTGGAACAATCCAAATCTGCTTGATTCGAAGAGTTAGAACCCTCAATGACATGGCGTACAAATGTTATCCATGAATTTAAACGGAATGGTCCAAGTTGGATTTAATTTTGGTCCATGGACTATAATTCAAATAAACTTCAACGTCACTATTATTAAGGGGTAACCAACATTTTTGAAGTCACCCTGACCGCAAGTGACAAGAAACTCAAGACAAGCCAACTGAAAAGGTAGTTGTAATTAATAAGCCCGTCGGCCCGCCATTCCTTGCTTTAAATAGCGGATCATATCTGATCTTTCCTATCAACCCACCCCCCTACTCCTCACATCGTTCTGTGTTCCTTTTAAATAGCTGTAATTTAAAGAGACCCATTTACTGCAAATACACAGAGGAAACAACGATGTGCCCGCACGGTTATGATATGTACAAGAAATTACATTGTAGAGAAATGTACTGATTTGTGCTGTGTTCAATTTCGCCTTAACTAGCAACAAGAGGAAATCTTTTGGAGGATGTAACAAAAAGCAAACAGCGCGATCGAAGCCCATTGTGTCTCTGAGCACAGGTCTCCTTGCAACATTTTCCAGAAAACTGTTGCTTTTTTCCCCGTTTTACTTTCATCTGTAATTGGTAAGTGTGTACAATCCTGGGGGCATTTGCAAAATAGATCAGCGATTGAAAATGAATTCGTTTCTGTTTTTGACCAGCCTTGTAATTTTATAACTAGTCTTTTGGTTACTTTTGTGTCTCTCCCCCCCCCACACAAAAGAAATCTTTAACCTTAGCTTTGACCGCCACGCAGCGCTTCAAGCTCGGGGATGTCCATCTGGGGCGACAGTTTGTCAACACATCGCGGCTCTCAGTCAGTAAGAAAAAATAAGGCGAGGGCTATTTTTTTTAATCAATCGGATGGGATTTATCAAACTATTGTAATTTGCAGGGGCGAGGTGGTCGGCCAGGCGTTTGAATCCCCGACGAGATGCCAGAGAGGAGTGAACTGGAGGTGGGAAGGAGAGACGGAAAGGTCTGACTGAATTGAACTCCCTAAAGTGGGCGCGATGGAGCTGAGAGGGCAGGTCCACCTCCTTCTCTGAGCAGGGATGTTGGAGCAGGCGAGAGTTTGCAGGCACCAGTAATGCTGCTTTGGTCGGCAAAGCCTTACCACCTCAAAAATGATGAATTTTCGGAAGACCAAGTTTGCAAGGTAAGATTATTTTTGAGTTATTTGCTAAATCAAATATATATATATATATATGTGTGTGTGTGTGTGTGTTTTAGGAATGACAATTGTCGAGTATACAGTATCTATTCAAATGGTGATCCATTTTGTAGTTCTGCTTTGTTTGAAAAAATGCTGTTTTAAAAGAACACCTTGGCAAATATGAAGGCGTTTGTGTAACCCTTTCCTTTATAAAGGTACAACATAGCCTCAGTACTTTTAATAGAAAGAAAAGAGCTTGTTTTTACATCTGTCAGGTTGTTCCAAAGTGCTTTACTGGCTATGAAGTACATCTGAAGTGCAGTCACCGTTGTAATATAGGGAACCAGACCGCCAGTTTGCATATAGCAAGCTCCCACAGGCAGCAATGTGACCATGACCAGATAATCAGTTTGAGTGATGTTGACTGAGGGAGAAATATTAACCAGAACAGTCGGGAGAACAACTCTTCTTCAAAATAGTGGCATGGGATTATTAATATCTACTTGAAGGGGCAGATAGAGTGTTTCACATTATCACCTCACCTGAAAGACAGCCCATCTGACAGTGCAGCACTCCTTCAGTACTGCACTGGCATATCAGCCTAGACTTTAGGCTCAAGTCTCTGGTGTGGGACTTGAACCCACAAGCTTCTGACATTTGAGGTAAGAGTGGTACCTACTGAGCCACAGCTGATATACTGGAAGGATATAATCAAACAGGTCAACTGTCTTTTACGTAGCACCATGAAGAAATTTTTAACATGGAAACAGTCCGTCTGGCCTTTGTTGGGTGTTTATCCCTGCCATGAGCACATGCTCACCGTAATCCCAAATCTCAACGTGCAGCCTGCCCGATTTCCCATCCATTTGAGATAATGGCTGAAAACTCTGGCACTGCACAATGCTTTCAACACCCAATAATCCATTGCACATTCCTACATGAGCCACACTGTACCAAGGCCACAAAAGGTAAAATGACTCCTTTACCATGTAAACTAGCTGTGTTATCAAGTTATATAATTTCACATTTAGTCCTCCATAAAGAATAGTTTCTGTTTTGGGCATGTTTTCTTTTCCTGAAAATTATGCTTCATTCATAAAACTTGTAAAGGTGCTTTGTCAATTCACTTGTGGCAGTACATAAAATACTTTACAGATTAATTTGGTTGAATGCATTATGTAACATTGTAGTCTCACTCCACTTACAGTGCAGATTGCTTCTACATTTACCTTGCATGCAAACATATAGCCCAAGGGATTTTACTCTGCTTCCAGCCGCTCGGTGTCCACTGTGATGGGAGGGCCCTAGACTTCCCCATTGAGCCTTTGCGGTAGCTGCCCCAAACTTCAGTGTGTCCCTCAGTGCGTGGTCCTGGGTCTTGTAATATGCAAGTGTACATCGCCCAGTTGTGGGCAACCCCTTGCACTGGAAGACTAACAAATTTCGGGCAGACCAAAGAGCATCTCTCATCAAGTCGATGGCCTCCCAGCAGCAGTTGCTGTTTGTCTCAGTGCAAGGCCTTGGGAAGAAGGCGTAAAACACAGAGCCTTGCATCACAGAGCTGCCTGAAATGAACTTTGACAAAACCACTGCATCACTCTCCAAACATTCTTTGCAAACACACGTTCCAGAAGGAGATGGGTGATGGACTCTTCCCCGCTGTAGCAGCCTTGAAGGCAGTGTCACTGGGTGTGCATGAAGGATCTGACATGAAAAGCCCTTCTCACTACCATCCAAGCTACATCTTGGTGCTTGTTTGAAAACTCTGGTGATGAGGCGTTTTGCCAAATGACTTGGGTATGCTTAGTTGCTCACCAAGGTTAGATGCATCAGCACTGTTAATTTGAGATAGTTTGCTGCTTTTCAGTGGCAGAATGAAGCACTGCAAAGTCAAAGAGAGCAGGGTAAAGTTCCCAACACTCTGTCTCAATATTGTGCCTCAAGCAAATTTGTTCTTAGACAGCTTGAAGTTAATCAGTAGGTTCATAAGGGACAATGTTGACTCACTTCCCCAATACCCTGGTTCAGCTGCAATGGTGTGGGAAGACGAGAGATTAGGGGCTAAGATGTTAGGGGTTGGTGCTGTGTTCTCCTCTCCCACTTGCCAGTTTACCTCAACTGAATTCAGGCACGGGAAGACCACCTGTGGCAAGCAGGGTCTAACTTTGATGGCAAAGTCACATCCTGTTGACATCATTGGGGTGCCATGCCCTTCTAACCACAGGCTCCCCTAAGGCCCGCCTGTTCTCCAATCTGCCAGCAAAAACTAGGAGAAGCTATGAATTCTGGCTGCAGGAAACTCAGGTAAGTTTGAATCAAAACATGAAAAAAAAATTTCCTCGTAGACCAGCAGGAGCATCTCCCACACACTCCACCCCCGCAACCCCACATCTTCCGCAGCATACCTCCCCCACCCCCCACCCTCTCCAATGTTTCCTGAAGTTCATCTTCTACCATTCTGGGAGTTGCATATGATAATTGAGTTGCTGACCAATCATAGCAATTAACCTCTATCAGTCCACCTTCAACAGACTCAGAAATTATATGAAGAAAACTGCAGAGGTGGAAAGCTTTAGGAACCGTAGGCCCGAAGTAATTTTTTTCTTTCTAATCACTTACCAGCGTGTTAAATCTGAAATTACTTATTTGCTGTATGTATCCCAAAATATTATTTTCCGAAAGAAATAGATCTAATTTGGATTTGAATGAATCAATACTAACTGCTTTTATCATCTCCGTAGTGAGGCTTTTCCATAGATACACTACTCACTCACTGACATCTCCGCCGTTAGATTTAAATACCCCGCTCTTCGAGCAGAGGATGTGTCCTCTGGCTCAATGGTTCTGGACAAGATAAAACAGCTTGTCATGGTCAAACATGATCCAGTCCCTTTAGAAACCTAAAAGTAGCAATATATTCATACAATTTCACATATATTTATTATTTTTATATAATTTAGATTTTATTCATAGAAGTCATATATTCTGCATTTTAGAACACTGTTGCAGACAGGGTCAAGCGAGAACTGAAACCCTTGTACCCTTTTCCTTACTGTCCATAATTATTGTGATTTTGGAGAGTAAGTTATTTAGTCCCCCCCTGCTGGAGTATGCGCAGTCAATGTAAACAACAGCAGCAAGCTTTTGTGGATTTAAATGAACAGGATTATTTATTCACGCATTCACCCTGAAAATCTAAATGCTACATCACTCGTGCACGCGTGCGCGCACACACACACACACACACACACACACACACATACCAGAAGGATACAGTTCAAGAGAATAGTGCACTTTTGCAAATAGTAAACAAAAGAATAGTTCATACTTCATGGATTTGGATCATCTTAGGAAAAACTGTCATTGTGGGCCCAGCAAAGGAGGCGATATATGTGGTTTCAATAAACTGTTGTCATATACCAGGGATTATTGTAGGATTCCCTCGAAGAGTTGGATGTTCAGCAAATTGCAAAGTTAGTCACCTGTAGTGTCTTCTTGTCAGGATATCAAGTTTTTTTACAGGTGGGCTTGGAATAGGAGACTTTTAAGATGATATAGTTTCCAGGTTTAAGAAGCCGTGGGTCTACTGCTTTTTCTGCTGCTGATGTCTTGTAGCTGGTAGCCTGTGTAGACTGATTGATTAGTTTCTCTCTGCTTCTTGGAATAATAAAAGATTTGCTATCAGAAGCTAGTTTCGGGCACATGATGGCAAGTTTCAGTGCCTTCCATTGTCCACATAATGGATTGGAGCCAGAGAGATTGATACACAATGGGGGAATGATTGGTAACCCATCAACATACCAGCTATGAATAGCCCACTGGAAGACCTTATTTGGTATTCCATCCTCATGGCTCTGACATGTCTGACAGCGATTATTTGTTAGATCTCGTCCATCTAGCTGGTAAGGATGGTCTCTATCCATCTGAGAAACCCATTTGCATTTGAGAATTTTCCAGAGGCATTTTCCAACATGATTTAATCCTTTGTGCAGAAATTGTGCCTGACCTTTGGCAAGCATCTTAGCCACGTTGTTAGTGTACATTTTGAAGTAAAAGTTAGTTCCAGAAATTTATTTACTGAATACATTCCATGTTTAAAGGTATACATAAAACATGCCTTCATTGGACATGACAAAACTAACCATTCCATTTATAGTTATTAAATATCATAACTTCCAAAAACAGAGCAGTTGCATACATAAACTACATTATACATTTATCTCCTTATCAACCTGCAATGATCAATAGAACATGCTATTTATCTAGTAAATTTTTAAAATAATTTTACTCATAAAAAAATCACATGGCCAATTATTAATATCTAGGCTCAACTATCTGTGTATTCCTTGATGTCAAATAGCAACTGAAAATATTTTAATTGATGGAAGGAGCCACGGGGGTTAATCTTCAATGGATTGCTGCAGTCAAATACTGTCTCTGGCAGAGGAGAGTGGGCTTTTGTTGTAAAGTCTGCTTGACTTTCTTTTCCACTCAATGAAATGAATAACAAGTGCAATCAGTAGTTTTTATATCGGCCACAGCACCAGTGGCAAATTCAAAACCTCTCCAGCAATTTCTGATAAACCTACCAGTCACATGTACAAAACCTGAAGGAAAAGCCATCTGTAGGACTGAAGAACATTCAAAGTCTCCTAACATAGAATCACAGAACCTTTAGAGTGCAGAAGGAGGCCATTCGGCCCATCGAGTCTGCACTGGCTCTCTGAAAGAACATTCTACCTGCCCTCCCCTGCCTCATCACTGTAACCTTGCACATTCTTTCTTCTCAGATAGCAATCCAATCCCCTTTTGAAATCTTGATTGAACCTGCCTCCACCACCCTATCAGGAAGCTTGTTCTAGTCTCCAGCCACCCTCTAGGTGAAAAAAAAATCCTCACATCACTTTTACTCCTTTTGCCAATTATTTTGAATCTGTGCCCTCTAGTTCTTGATGCTCTCTTAAGAGGGAACAGTTTCTCACTATTTATCCGGTCCATACCCCTCAGGACCTTGAAAACCTCTATCAAGTCTCCTCTAAGCCTTCTTTTCTCCAAGGAAAACAGTCCCAACCTCTCCAATTTATCCTCATAGCTACAGTTCTTTATCCCTGGAATCATTCTTGTGAACCTCCTCTGTTCTCTCTCCAGCGCCTTCACATCTTTCCACAAGTATGGTGCCCAGAATTGGACGTAGCACTCCAGATGAGGCCTAACTAGCTTCATATACAAATTCAACATGACCTCCTTACAGTTGTACTCAATGCCCCTATTAATTAAACCTAAGATACTATATGCTTTTTTAATTGCTCTCACCAAATGCCCTGCCACCTTCAATGACTTATGTGTATATACACCAAGATCCCTCTGTTCCTGCACCTCCTTCAGACTTCTTCCCTTTATTTTATACTGCTTAGGACAACTCAGTACATCCCTAAAGGGACACTTTCATGTGGGCAGCAGCATAATATTTACGCACTGCATGGTATAATGCTTGTTGTTTTACAAGACTGTATATCACTTCCTCTGAGCTACACCATGGGAGAGCTAGTAGTATCAAAACATTTTGCACCTCGTATGTGTCCATCACACACCAGATGAAAAGTTTTAATATGTCGCACTTTGCTGCACAGAGCCAAAACAATCTTTAAAAAGAACAAGATAGCTACTCACTGACCTTGAGCGTCAAAGTTACATTTTGCTACCAGTTTAGAAGTGGCTACATTTGTATGGATTTATCTATTAAGAGGAGGAGTTTTAGAGAGAGGTCAGTTTAGCAATTAAACACCACAACCATGATCCAGACCCAGACTACCATGTGTAATATTTCCTGATCCTTTCTTATTGTTGACAGTTAACACATATTTGAGTCAGAAGTTAAATATAATCCATTATGATTCAACAACAACTTCTATTATGTAACACCTATATGGTAGTGTTAGGTGAGCAGATCTTTGTGCGGATCGGAATACAGGCAGCAGACTTATGGATGAGCTGAAGATTATGGAAGGTGGAGGTTGGGAGGGTGAACATGAGACCATTGGAGTAGTGAAGTCAGAAGCTGACAAAAGCATGGATGAGGGTTTCAGCAGCAGATGGACTGAAGCAATGGTAGGAATGGACAATGTTGTGGAGATGTGATCTTTGCAATAGAGACGATATGTGGTCAGAAGTTTAAGTCAAAATGAAATAGGGTGCTGAAGTTGCAAACAGTTTGGTTCAATCTGATGCAGTGGCCAGCCAATGGGATGGAATTAGTGATGGTGTGAGGGGTCTTGTAGCAGGGCCTGAAGACAATGGCTTCTTCCCAATGTTTGATGGGGGGAAATTATGTCTCCTCCAGGATTGGATGTTGAACAAACAGTCAGGCAACACAGAGGCAGCAGAGGGTTCTGTATTGTCTGTAGAAAGATGGAACTGGCTGTCATCGACATAAATGTGGAATCTGATCCCATGCCTTCAGATGATGTAAGAGGCTGAATGTAGACAATAATGAGAGGGTAGGACAAGGATTGATACATGGAGATAAGGGAAAAGAACAGGACTGTAGACACTGTTGTTAAGAGTGGAATCAAGAAAGAGCAATCACACTGAGCTGGACAATGGAGGAGAGACATTGGTGTGGTCGATCTTATCAAAGGCTACAAATGGGTTGAGAAGGGTCAGGAGGGATAGTGCACCTGCAGAAGTTAAGAGAGGGGACAGACGAGAAGCTAGGGTAAGATGCAGTTCAGGGCCAGGACATGGGGAACAGCCTTGAGGGATTTCCAGCATCCGCAGTTTTTTGTTTTTAGCCTTGAGGAATGTTTGGTTTGGTAGGTAAGGGAAAAGAGGGGATGTAGCAAAGGCAGCTGGGTGGAAGGTTTCAATCTTAGTATCAAAAAGCCCATAAGCTTCATGTACTTCTTGGAGGGGACAGGAGAGAGTTACCTAAGGAGATAGTAGGGAGCAGAGAAAAGAAGAGATTATTTTTGCTCTTCAGGATGATTCTGAAGCAGTGAAAGACTCAGTGAGCAGACAGGAACCACAAACGACATATTGCTTTCTATTAAGGGCTGTTTTTGAGATAAAATCTTCCTGTTGTGTAGGCAGTTGTCTCACTCTCTGGTTGAATAATGTTATTATGTTGACCAGTTCGTCATTGTGCTCTGTTTACATGACGTGAATAATGCTTGTTTCTTTGTTGACTGGTTCAAACCAAGACAGGAAAATCAGATAAATTGTTATGACATGTTTGCATATAGCAGATGTCTCATCTGTTAGTTTATGGTACCAAGGATTTAGAAGCAGCAAGTTCTCCGGGGGGTATATTTTACTTCAGTCTCTAACTTGAGTGAGATGTCGAAATCCTTTTTGTTAACCTTGCACCAACTTTTTGTGCTGACGTTAGTGACTGGATTAAAATGGGCCATCTGGGGTAGAAACAGAGCCAGAATAGGGACCAACTAATGACTACTAGTTTCCATGATTTGACAATTGCTACTGGTTTCGTAATCCAGAGGCCAGAACAAATAACCCAGAGAAAATTGATTCAAATCCCACCTTAATAGTTTGAGAATTTTACTTCAGTTTAAAATGTTTGTAAATAAAAATCTGATATCAGTACAAAAGTGACCATGAAGCTGTTGAATTTTCATAAGAAGCCAATGGGTGTGATAATGATCTTTAGAAAGGAAAGATGCCATCTTTACTCAGATAAAAGCAAAATACTGGGAATGCTGGAAACCTGAAACAAAAACTCAGCAGGATCTATGGAGAGAGAAACAGAGTTAATCTTTCGAGTCCATATGACCCTTCTTCAGAGCTCTGAAGCACTCAGTCAAGGTTCACCACAGCCAAAGATAATCTGAAATGATCGTGCACTTTCCAGCCATTAGTCTTAAATTGGATTTGAACCCAAACCTAGAACCCATTGGTTCACTGTGCATTAGGGTTGCCTACCCTCCAGGCTTGTCCTGGAGTCTCCAGTAATTCAGAGCTCTGAAGAAGGGTCATACGGATTTGAAATGTTAACTCTGTTTCTCTCTCCACAGATGCTGCCAGACCTGCTGAGTTTTTCCAGCATTTTCTGTTTTAGTGCCATCGTTACCCAACCTGGATGACTCAAAGTGGTTGACTCTTAAATGCCATCTGAAGTGCCCTGGCAAGTCTCTCTGTAAGATCAAACAGCTGGACTGCAAAGATTCAAGAAGGCAGCCCACCACCACCACTGTCAGAGGTCAACCCTGGATGAGCAGTAAATACAATTTTTTCCATCGGCACCTGCCAATCAAATTATTAGTTTATTGAATAGTTTGCCCAAAAATTATTTTCGCCTTTTTCCCTGTCTTTCCCACATGTTACGGTTATGAGTACTTGTTCTGGCCTCCAGCTCATCATCTGATTTTTCCAATCTTCGGGCTGGATTTTATGGCCCCTAGCTGGGTGTATTTTTGGCACTGGGGGGGTGTGTGTGTGTGTGGGGCAGGGTGGTGGGGGGGTGCTGCGTCACATGGCTAGCCCACCATCATGTTGTGTGGCTAGCCCACCATCTTCCTGCCCACCCCCAACTTGGTTCCAATAATATAGGGGGTGGATAGGGCACCCATTAGCTCACCCAGTCTTAGGCCTTTTGAGGGCCTTAAGTGGCCAATTATTGCCCACTTAAGACCCTCAAACTGCCTGCACTGACATAAAACACTGGATAGTGGCAGGCGGGTGAGAGTGGGAAGGCTGTTTTCTAAACAACTTTGTGGTAAGTACAAAAGGAAGGAGGGCACATCATTCCGGAGGTGCTCTGTATGTATTGGGTGCATACCACCACCCACCCCCTATTTGTTTCTCTCCACTGACCTCCAAAACCCGAATCCCCCACCCCTCTTGCCCCAGCCCATGCCGAGATGCTCCCCTCTACCCACCCCCATCACCAGGCTCCACAATCCCTCCCCGTCCAAAACCTGAGACTTAGTTCTCTCTGGCTGCAATGTTCTCTTCATCCTGAGGCCTGCTTGCAGTCCCAGCATTGCCTACAACTGAATTTGAGGGCGGGACTTCTTCCCACTGAGGGGTGGAAGTCCAACTCTCAGGTACTGTAGAGTGCCGGCTGTGTGTGTTATCATTGCGGGGCAGCCTTATTTAAAATCAATCAGTTTGGAACTGTTAATTCAAGCCCGAGGTGTGAAACTGGGTGATGAGCACTCAGCCAAGGGTCACCACAGCCAAAGATGAACTGAAACCCGCACATGCACTTTCCAGCCATTAGCCTCAAATGGATTTGAACCCAAATCTAGAACCCATTGGTTCACTGTGCATTAGGGTTGTCTACCCTCCAGGTTTGTCCTGGAGTCTCCAGCAATTAAAAATTAATCTGCTGTGAGCAGCCTGGATGAAAAATCATAACGACATTAAAAATAATTGAGTGCTTTTTTTCATTTTCTTTCAACATGTTCATTTATTAGTAGTAAAAATATTGGAGATGGTTTTAAAAAAAAGGCTGTTTGACTGGGCAAGGCATTTGGAGACCTTTTGCACTTGCCTGTATAACTGCACCAAAGCCATCAGTACAACTCATGTTTGAAGTCTGCAAGATAAGTGGAAATCTTCTTTACGCTCTTGATGATCTTGGAAACGTTAAAGGAATTCAGCGCAGTTTAAACATAAAGTCTTTTGTCTCTTTTCTGAAGTAAAGAAGTACATAGGAATCCATTCAAATTCACAAACTTTGTATGGAGTTTCTGTAGGCCTTTCAAATTTCTTGAGACCAGTTTGCTTATTACCTAATCTTCTGGCACTTGCCCGTTGTCAGCAATGCATGTATTAACATGCATTGGACATTTCACCAACAGAATTGGGCAAAGCAGCACTGACGTTTCACTCAAATTAATCACTTTATTGAAAGACGGACCCTTCTTTCCAGTCTTTTGCTGTTTTTAGAAATGAACATGTTCAAAGAATATGAAACACAAGAACGTGTTTGTCCTTGTGTGCCTAAAATAATAGCAGGAGCCTTAGTTTCTTATACACATCTTTCGTAAAGGGACAGATGAATTGCTGACAAACAGAAATAAAGGGCTATGATGTGATAGTCATAACAGAGACGTGTTTGCAAGTTGGCCAAGGCTGGGAACTGAATTTTCAAGGGTATTTGACGTTACAAATAGGTAGGAAGAAAGGAAAAGGAAATGGGGCAGCCCTGTCAATAAAGGATGAGATCAGTACAGTCGTGAGAAATTATCCTGACTTGGAAGATGACATGAGGAAAGTTTGGGCAGGTTGGACCTGTATCTGTTGGAGTATTGAAGATTGAAAATGACCTTATTGAAGCATAAGATCCTGAGAGGACTTGACAGAGTAGATGCTGAAAGGATGTTTCCCCTCTTGGGAGAGACTACAACTAAAGGACACAATTTAAAAATAAGGGGTGTCCCATTTAAGATGGAGATGAGGAGAATTTTTTTCTCTCAGAGGGTTGTTAGTCTGTGGAATTCTCTTCCCCAGAGAGCAGTGGAGGCAGGATCATTGAATATTTTTAAAGCTGAGTTAGATAAATTCTTGACTGACAAGGGAATCAAGGGTATGGGGAAAGTAGAGGTCAAAATCAGACCAGCCAGGATTTCATCAAATAGCAGAACAGGCTCGAGGGGCCGAATGGCCTACTCCTGCTCCTAATTCATATGCTGATGTGTAAGATCAGATGTAGAATCTGCTTTAGTGGAGATAAGAAATACCGAGGGAAAGAATTCATTGGTGGGAGCAGTTTATAGGCCCCCTAAAAGTAGTTACACTGTAGGACAAAGTATAAATCAAGAAATAGTGAGGACTTGTAAGAAAGATAATGCAAAAATTGTGGGTGATTTTAATCTTCATAACAATTAGACAAATCAAATTGGCAAAGGTAGCTTTGAGGACAAGTTCATAAAGCATATTCAAAATTGTGGAACCAGTCTGGTAACAGGCTATTTTAGACCTGGAAATGTGTAATGAGACAGGATTAATTGATGGTCTCACGTAAAGGATCCTCCAGAGAAGAGTGATCAGAAAATGATAAAATTTCACATTCAGGTTGAGGGTGATCAAGTTGCTACTGAAACTAGTGTATTAAAATTAACTAAATGCAACTGCATAGATATGAAGACAGAATTGGCTAAAATAAACAAGGAAATAACTTAAAAGGTAAAACAATAGAGAAGCTTAGCAGAAATTCAAGGGGATATTTCTTGCCTCTCAACAAATATATTCCATTGAGAAAGAAAGACTTTAGGAAAAAGATGAAACATCTGTGGCTAATTAAGGAAGTTAAGGATTGTATCAAATTGAAAGAAATGATGTATAGAATGCTGCAAAGATTTTAGTGTGCCAGAAAATTGGGAATATTTTAGAATCCAGCAAAGAATGACTTTTAAAAAAGTGAGAACTTAGAAAATGAGAGTAAAATAGCAAGAAATATAAAAACAGACAGTAACCTTTTCTATGGCACCTTATAGAATTACTTCTGGAAATTTGAATACACTACAGGCGGAATTTTCCATGCCCACTGGCAGCGGGCATTATAGGTGGCGTGCATGGACAATATGTTGTGATCTGTTTCACGATGGCTGGAAGGCAGGTCGCAATCGTCTGCTCAGCCCACTGACGGCGGGCTGCACTTCCTGCCAGTGGTTGTCAGGGAGCTCTCTGTAATACATCAGCATATCATTAAAAGGCCATCCCGCCAGGCTCTTGGTTCCCACCAGATAGTCTGTCCACATCGGCGGGCACGCACACTAGCATGTTTCACAAGAGCACACAGGCAACGTGCACTTGGCAGCCTTCACTTTGGGGGAGCTGAGGTGAGTGAACAGCATTGTTTTCCATAGCTTGCCAGGGTTGCCTGTTGTTTTGCAGGCTTCAGGGGCATCAGGGGGCCTGGGTGAACTGCCACCCTGCCACGGGGGCAACTATTTTCAGGAGGGTTGCTGTCCAGGACCAACTGTTGCCTTGCCTCTGCGACCACTTTACTGGACCTTGGAGCAGTTGGACTGCACACATTGTACAATCTCCTCACCAACACTGGCCATGTAGCAGTCCCTGCTGGAGGTGCTCACAGTCCCTTGCAATCTCAGCATCCTGGTTTGGACCAGTGTTCCCCATGTCTCAGGTTGACAGGGCAGCCATGCAGCGCACTCATCTCTGGCCATCCGAGGGGTGACCAGCGCTCTCTGGGAAGTGTTAAGGGGTGGTCACACAGGGCCAGGAAAGGTGCTAAGTACAGCCATGATAACCAGACCGCTCTCTCTTTCATGCTGCAGGAGGACCACATCAGGAGCATGGATCATGGTGACCTAGCTTGATGGCCTACAGAGAGTGAACAAGATGGAGAGAGAAACTGAGGCTCCTGGCCACATAAAGGCAGCAAAAGCAACCTCATGAAGAAGGGGCAGCAGAGGCTCCCACATGCGCTGCCCAGGAGTGACAGCGAGCTGTGGCTGCTCGGCGCCTAGTGACACCCAGGGTCTATAGACACCGCCTGTCATTCCTGCAGGTGACCGAGAACCAGTGTCGCCAACAACTGCGCATGTCTAGGGACCTGGTTGCTCATGTCTGCCACTTGCTGCAGGACTTGGCATCATGGGGACATGGAGGGCATCCAGTGCCAGTGGCTGTGAAAGTGACCATGGCGCTCAATTTCTACACCAGTGGCTCCTTTCAGGGCTCCACAAGCCGCCCAAAAATGCATCCATGAGTTCACGGATGCCATCTTCTCCATGGCACACAACTTTGTACATTTTGCCCGGGACCGGGACAGCCAGGATGCAAGAGCCATTGTATTCGCCCGGATCTCGGGATTCCCACAGTGCAGGGTGCGATTGACTGCACTCGTGGCGCTCAGGTCTCCTTCGCTGCATATGATGGACTTCATCAACTGCAAGGGCTTCCATTCACTGAACATGTAGCTGGTATGTGACCACCAGAAACACATCCTGCAGGTGTGCGCATGGTTTCCAGGGAGTGTGCACAACACCTACATTCTCAGTCGGTCACAGATCCCTGACGTCTTCCAGGGTCCACAGAGGCTGCAGGGTTGGCTCCTTGGGGACAAGGGCTACCCACAGAGGCCGTGGCTGATGACACCCATGCAGTGGCCTCAGAATGCAGCAGAGCGACGGTTAATGAGGCTCATGCAGTAGCTCGCAACTTGGTGGAGCAAACCATCGGGATGCTGAAGATGCGGTTCCAGTCCCTGGACCAGTCTGGTGGAGCTCTGCAATACAGTCTGCAGAGGGTGTCACGCATCATTGTCGTCCGCTGCCCTCTTTACAACCTGGCGCTGCAATGGGGAGAGGAGCTGGCTGAGGAGGAGATGGAGGAGCTGCACGTCTCCTTTGATGAGGAGGACACTGATGGGGATGATGATGAGGGGGTCCTCGGAGACGATGATGACAGGGATGAAGCTCTCGCACTGGTCAGATGAGGCAGGCTTGCTTGGAAGGCCCTCAAAGCCGCTAGATTTGTGGAGGATGATGACGACATGCAGTGAGGAGGCACCATATATCCTCACTTTGCATTTGCAAAGGTTTGACTCCAGTCTGGCTTATGGCAGCGTGAATACCCTCTGAGAATGCTCCTGTCATGGAGACATAGTGGAGGCCCTAATAGTTGCTCGATTGCAGGAGGATGATGATGACATGCAAGTGAGGACACTCCATAAATCTTCACATAGCCTCTGAGAATGTGTGACTTCTGTCTGGCTGAGGGCAGCTCGCTTGCACTCTGTGATCATATCATAGAGACGCAACCATGAAATTTACAAGCATCTGATGCTGTGTTTGCCTTCAGCACCTGAGCCCTTCAGGAGCACAGCATCAGTGTCACAGATGCTGAAGGATGGGGGGGGCCAGCCCCTCTTTAAAGGTGCTGAGAGCAATGAGAGAATGAGGGAACTCTGTGATGCCTGCCCACAACAATCTGGCAGCAATGACAAGCACCATTGAGGTGCAGGCATCAGTAATGTTTCCAGTGAGTGTGAGGCCGGACCATCACTTTGGTCTGAAGGCTGCACAGAGGACAGGGAAGAGGCCCTGGACTGAGAGACCTGCATTTATCTTGTGCAGAAAGGTTTCACATCTGAGCAGCAAGAACATTGCTCATCAGAACAAGGAGCCACAGGCAGGGAGACATTCTTGAGAGTTTGACAATAGTGAACAGTATATACGAATGATTAACATCCGTGCCCAGGCTGTGCAGCTAATTCTCCTTAACTTTTCTAACCCTGCCTCTAGGTCTTGGTGCTCCCCGGACATCCACAGCCGGGGTGAAGGCAGCCTGCTGACTGTGACGCCCTGTCTGTGATGACTTTGGCGGGTGTCCTCTGGAGGGCCGAGATTTGGAGGGCCCCAGCCTGCTTTCAGGGTCCTCTTTTGTGGTAGTGGCACCCTCCTCGTCCTGTGGAGCTGGAGCTGCTGAGGTCACAGGAAGAGGGGATTCGGATGGGCCGGTCACTCCTGGAGTCTCCTTGGTGGATGGGCCCGGAGAGTACCCACCAGCTGATCTTCCTCCCTGTGGGTGCCCGTGGGCCCCTGGCTGACTCCTTGAGGGGAAGGGGTAACTGGAGTGAGACCGAGCTGCTCCAAACCCCTCGTGCGTACACATTGTTGTAGGCCAAATATGGCATCAGCGACGGAGTTGAGCCCGCGCAGCAGTACAGGAGCGACATCCTGGACCACAGCCTCCATGTCAGCCGCAATCCTACCAGTGTTGACCTCAGTGCATTGGCATGCCAGCTCTATCACCTCAGCCTGAAGGCGGACGGACACAGACTACCTCAGTATCTGAGGGGTCATGAATGCTACTGAATATTGTTCGTGATGATGCACATTCTCAATCTGACCTTATGATGGAAGGAAAATCAATGATGAAGCAGCTAAAGTGTCCTTGGCTCACCAGTGAGTCTATCAGCAGCAAATGCAGGAGGGGAACAGCCTGTGATTTCAGGAGCAGCGTGAAGGAGAGTGGCCATGGTGCTTTCTCTCCCTCACCCTCCCATGCAGGTGCCTGCCCTCTGAAGGGGCACTGGGATCAAGATGGCAGAGCAGGCAGAGGAGGCCACAAGGAACAGTAGTCACAGCGACAGTGCCTAACCGCCCGGCCCCCCAGGGCAGCTGGGGTCTTAGGCAGGGCGGAGTGAGGAAATGCATGTTGACACCTTCACAGCTGTCCAGAATTTCTCTTCAGCAGGAAAATGTCCAAACTTTCTGGACCCAGGTGTGAGTGAATGAGCCTGTGGGAGTGAGTATGTGAGTCTGTGTGTGTGTGTGTGAGTAAGTGAGTGAGTGAGAGTGTGGCTGTGTGAGTGAGTGAGTGTGTGAGTCTTTGTGAGTGAGTGAGAGTGTGTGTGTGAGACTGGGAGTGAGCCAGATGTACACACACCCTTACCCTCCTCCTTGTCCCTCTTCAAAAACCTAATCACAAAGCTGGCTGAGAGAGGAGGAAAACCCAGGCTGGAGGCAGCCTGCTTCCGACACCCACTTTTGTATGAAATCCTCAGAGGTCAGCTCGGAGTGTGTGCCACAGAGGCAAACGCAAGGTTAGTTAAACGCTCGGCCCCCCAGTCTTCACCCTTGGAGCCTAGTCTGTCTCTCTAGCTCTGCTTCATAAGCAAAAAGGTAAAAATGGTTTTATTGGTTAGCTTTGCTGCTTGGCACTTTTTAGTTTTATTAATTACTCTTTTTTTAAATAATCAGTTTATTGCTCTGACAATGATTGTTATTTTAAATTCATGTTTATCATTGTGCCAACCCTTACCTTTCTGAACTTGCTCATCGGCTCCTTGAGTGAGAAGAAAATTGAAATGTGGCCCTTCATACAAAAAGGTTGGCCAACCCTGACTGGAGGCTTTCAGAAAAGGTTCACTAGGTTGATTCCTGGGATGTAGGGGTTGTCTTATGGGGAAAGGTTGAACTTGTTGGGCCTGTACTCATTGGAGTTTAGAAGAATAAGAGGTGAGCTTTTTGAAACTTACAAGGTTCTGAGGGGGCTTAACAGAGTAGATGCTGAGAGGATGTTTGCTCTCATAGGGGAATCGAGAATAGGGGGCACAGTTTGAAAATAGGGGCAGTTTAAGACAGAAACAAGGAGGAATTTTGTCTCTCAGAGGGTTGTTAATCTTTGAAATTCTCTACCTCACAAAGCAGTGGAGGCTGGGTCCTTGAATATATTCAAGATTGACTTAGACAGATTTTTGACCTGGAAGGGAATCCAGGGTTATTGTGGGAGGTAGGGGGAGGCGTGTGCACAGGCAGGAAAGTGGAGTTGAGGAAATCAGCTATGATTTTATTGAATGGCAGAGCAGGCTCGAGGGGCTGAATGGCCTACTCCTGCTTCTATTCTTATGTTTGTGTCAAGAGATATGGAGCTAAGGGAAATGAATGGAGTTGAGGTAGAGATCAGCAACAATCTAATTGAATAGTTGAGCAGGTTCATGGAACTGAACAGTCTACTCCTGTTCCTAGTTTCTCCTAATACCAAAACTTATAGTTTAGATAATAGTTAAAGCAGTTGTTACAATCAGTTACAATAACTAAAAGAAAGTAGAAAATAGTTGATAAGGTAAGTTGAGGAAATGGGTTAAAATATTGAACTACTTAGCATAAGAGGAAGAGTATGTGAAAGTATTTTGGTGTCCGGGTGGAATCTCAGTTTCCTACAGATACCAAAAGTAAAATGACACAGCCATGACAAAGGGCACTCAGATTGACTGGGCAACCCCATCTCTTTGTGGCAGTTTTCCGTATTTGTCTTATATTGTGTCACTGCACCAAGCAGGTCCTTTGGAGGTTGAAGGCCTTTGGATAACATGGAAGAAACCTGGCTTTGTACGTGCAGTTTTCATGCACAGAAAACTCTTCTGCTTAGTAACTAGCCTGATATCCTGATGTCATTTCAAATTAAAGAAAAGACCGCCCACACTAACATTTAACTAGCACAGTGAAATGTGATTAAATTGACATTGATTTTGCTAGCTAAAAATATGCATTAAATTGGGATATCCATTTAGCCAGCGTAACACTGAAATTAGTCGATGCTGTTCAGTGCCCAGGTGCAAGTGTGAAAGATGTAAAACAAGGCAATTTTATTTCATAAAAATGTGAAAACCCAATGGAGAAATTTGAAGTTGATTTTGCAGGAGTTTTGCCTGAATGCTTGTGGACTGTCTATAATAAGGACACTGGCACTTGCTTGAGTATTTTCCCATTGAATTTGAAGGATGTGGCAGAGATGTTGCTGATGTAATTTCTCTGGCACTCTTAGGTGTCACTGCTACTCAGTCTGGGTCTCACTGCAGTACAGGAGCACAAATCCAAGCACAATGTCGAGCATAGCACCAGGAACTCTTCATTGCATTCACTGGCCTGACCAAAGCATTTGACTCAGTAAATTGCAAGGCTCTGTGGATTGTACTCCAACGATTTGGATGTCCAAGAAACTTCTTCATAAATCCTGGAATTGCTTCAGCCATGATCATGGCCGAATGGGCTACTCCTGCTCCTATTTTTTATGTTTCTATGAAATGGCTACAACTAAAAGGCTACAGTGAAAATAGTACAAATGGACAGTCCCAATTAATGGTCACCTGCAAAAAGGGAGCACTTATTGGCAGTGCCAAATAACTTACAACTAACAGATATAAGCTGCACCTTTCAAATCACAGACACTCGCAAATTGTGAACAATAGACAGCGATTGATGTACCGAGTCTGTTTACAATTCAAAACACAGGTCAGTGCAAGATGGCAATGGATGAAAGAAATGGCTCCTGTGGAACGGGGTGCTCTTTACCCAGCATCTATAGTAGCAGGGATACTGCTCTGTCTCTAAAATTGAATGTTTGCCTGTCAGAAATAGAGAGATTTCTCTGCTGCTATGAACACTGGGTAAAGAACTCCCCATTTGACAGAAGCTGGGAACTGTGCTGTGCAATACATTCCTCACTCCACTAGTACGTCAAGTACTAATGAACTCTGAACATCCCCCAATCCACCTCCAGTACTTCAAATATTAGCAGCGGTGGCACATGGCGCCAGGGGCTCCCAGGACATTGATTTCCCCCTCCCCAACCCCTGCTGTCCCCTCCCCGCAGATGGAGGTGATCTCCCAGGCACTCCGGCATTATAGCACCCACCAAGCGCAGTGTAAGCTGCCAATCCAGCAGATTCCCAGTGTCAGGAAATCCCTTCCTCAGTGGAGAAGGGCCACAGGATGGCAATGAACTGGGAAATCCAAGAAGCAGAAAACGAATTGAAATCGCATCCTGCTGGCAGGGCTGCAGAATTAGACACAATCTTGGGCAAGGGTGAAAAATTGAAGGAGGTAAAGCCAATCCCAGGGTATATAGTTCATCCAGTTTACTGAATATAGGTACAAAGTTGATGACCGTTTTGAAAATATGGACATGCAAAAAAGAAAGGACACCTGAGGAAGTCCCTTATGTGTCCATAATTTAAAGGTTTCACTTTATTGGCTACTGTAACCAAATAATTTATCATTAATTACACGTTAGTGAAAATGATTTTCTGTCACAAGTACAAGAAGAGGGATTAAAACTGACTTTGACAGATTAATAATCAGCAGCAGTCCAGAACAAACAGAACTTTACTCATAAGCAGCAGTGAGATCAGTGGGCTGGATTTAATAGAGGCAGTGGGTGTCTCACTCACCAGCTGGAAAGCTGGCAAGGGAACACACTGCCTCTCCTCAGGAAGGCGTGTCACATCTCGTGCCAATCAAGCACTTGACAGGCCAGTACCAGGCCTACCCCCAGGACCAAGGCCCCTGGGGGCAGAAGTCCCGTCCGTCAAGAGCAACTGGGGAGGCGATGGAACCCAGCTGAGTCCCAAGATTTTGCTGGATCCCAGGCCAGAGGCGGGTGATGGTGGGAAGGGTGTCACAGGGTGGGGATCATGGGGGAGGGATGGAGAGAAGGGATAGTAGCAGGGTTTTTAAAAATTCTTTCACAGGATGTGGACGCTAATGGTTGGGCCAGCATTTGTTCAGCATTTGTTGCCCACTCCTAAGAAGGTAGTGGTGAACTGGCATCTTGAACCACTGCAGTCCATGTGGTGTAGGTACAGTGCTGTTAGAGAGGGAGTTCCAGGATTTTGACCCAGCGACACTGAAGAAACAGCGATATTTTTCCAAATCAGGATGGTTTGTGACTTCGAAGGGAACCTGCAGGTGATGGCGTTCCTATACATCTGCTACCCTTGTCCTTCTAGGTGGTAGAGGCCACAGATTTGGAAGGTGCTGTCGAAGGAACCTTGGTGAATTGCTGCAGTGCATTGCATAGATGTTACACACTGTTGCCACTGTGCGTTGGTGATGGAGGCAGTGAATGTTGTCTTTCAGCAGGTCCCCCTCTTCCCAATGCTGGGTCCCTCAATCAGACACTGAGTGCCTTTGAACAAGGGAGCTCCCCCTCACCAGGAACTTGCAAAGAATGCTAAAGGAGTTTGCTTGTTGTGCTCCCCACATGGTGAGCCCCCCGTCAGCCAATAGGTTAATACTCATGGTGGCAGGATGAGACCTTTAAGTGGGCATTAATTTCCCACTTAAGGTCTCAATGGGTGGCAGGGCAGGAAGGCCGTCCATGGGCCTTCCTGCCATGGACTTAATTGGGGTGGAGATGGGAAGACAGCGGGGTCCTCACCCGCCACCCTCCCACCGGATTAAATACCCTGCCGACTCAGTGTTACTGAGCCAGTAACTCAGGAGCAGTGACTTCCAGTGTGGGATATTGCTCAGCCTCAAAACCAGAATTGTGAATCGTATTTCACAGGCTGGTTGATATATATTCAATTAATGGCATCTGGCTAAAATAATTCCTTTCTCAGTTATTTGAGAAGACATTTTTGGATTTTAAATTGAGTTATAGGCACATGGTATGCTTTAATGTTCCCCTTTAAGCCACTTGAGTGGCCTCTCACCCTGCCAGAGTTGACAAGACATTATTTTGAATCATTCCCAAACAGGGATATCATATCAAATTTAACCCAGGCCACCTCAGCCCAAATAAAGCTTGATTATGCTGATAGATCACATAGACAAGTTCTCTAATGTACTGGAAGCGCAAGACGATAGCAAGTCTGCCAAAAATCACTCAGCTAATCCTCTCAAATGTAGCTCTCAGGAGGGCTGTGGGGGGGAGTGGAAACAAAGAGGAGATGAAATAGTGAAAGTTAATTGGGCAACAAGTGTGAAAATTGTCTGTCCCTGCATCCATATATGCATCTAAAGATAAGAAAAGTAGTTTGCATACTTCCTGGTAAATATAATGTAACAGGTCACATCCCTTGATTGAGGAGCCTTGGATACCCTGGACCTGAGCTGCTTGTTAAATCTTTCTCTTTATTGAATGGAAGACCTTGTCCTTGTAGCATCTTTCAGTATTCTACAAGAGAAATTCCTGACAATTAGAAGTGATTATAACTCATGGGGTTCGGTCTATCACTGTTGTAAGACAGGGAGTAACGCGCAATCATCTACAAAATGCTGGAGGATCCAAGGGAACTATGCCCATTGATTTGGCCAACTGAGAATTTATCTCCATTTAATATATACCAATTTTCATTCCATGAGGGATAGCTCTGCACTTCCAGTTATCAATTCCACAAGAATAACAGAGACTGGGGCTATTCTGTGCCTTGTAATGTCCCATTCCTTTGTTATCTCTCAATGCAGCTGTCACAAAGCTCTTCACCAGCCTCCAACCTTGCACCCTCCATAAATTTGAGTTCACCTGAATCTCTTGTTGCCTGTATCCTAATTCACACTAAGTCCTGTTCACCAATCACCCCTGTGCTTGCCGACCTACATTGACTGCCTGTCCAGCAATGACTTGGAAATTCTCATCCATGTTTTCAAATCCCACCATAACTTCACCCCCTCCTTCTTTCTGGAACTTTCTCCAACTCTACAACTCTCCAAGATTTCTGTGTTCCTTCAAGTTGGGCCTCTAGCATTTTTCTGTTTTTCATTGCTCCGTCATTAGCAGTTGTACCTCCAATTACCCAGATCCTATCTTTGGAATTCCCTCCATAGATCTATCCGCATCGCTACCTCACTCCTCTTTTAAAGCATTTCTTGTTGACTATGCTTTTAGTCACCAGACCTAATTTCTCCTTACATGGTTTGGTGTTTTGTTTGTCAACGCTCCTGGGAAGCTGCTTGGGCCATTTTCCTATGTGAATGCCGCTCTATTATTAGAGGTTTGGTTTCTTTTTTGCTGCTGATTTTGCTGTGTTTTAGCATTTAAAGGCCAAACCCCATAGCATTGACATGTGCAGCTCATGAGTTTGTTCTCCCTAACTGCAAACTCTAGGGCTTGGATGTCCTGGTCCATTGCAGAGGGAATGAAAAATTTGGAGAGCCAACCAAATGTCCATTGACTTTCAGCAGCACCAGAAAATCCCGGCCACAACGGGGCTGCAAATTCCGGCCTGGGGGTCTGAAATCATCCACAATCTCAGGAGTGTGAACATCTACCAGTGACTTCTTTCTGATTTGATGTTCGATTAATGGTACATCTGTAAAATTCTTCAAAGTTATTTGATGCAGTTAACTTAGATCTCATTGAAATTCTGCAGACAACAGCTCTGCTTCCACCAGTGATTACTTCAGGGCTGATGAAGTTCATCAATTAAGCGGAAAGTGCCAATTTACTATGACAGAACCCTCCTGTTTCAAAGAGACTTGCTTGTGTCAAAGCTTATCACCACATTGTTTTGAGCGAAGTTTTAATTTTAACCCGAGGAACAACCAGTTCAACAGCCAAGAGCTTGAAGTGACCCATATTTTGAACTAACCTCCAGTTACCAGCTCTCGCCTGAGATGGAGGCATGCTCTTAGTGAACTAACATTATTCATTTCTGTCTGTTTTGGAGGTGGAGTATCTGCTTGTGGCGATGTGCATTTCCACAAATTAAAACTAGAGTTCCTCCTGGCCAAATGTCATTCAACCCTGAGACTTTTGTACCTGCCCAGCAGTGTTGGCATTTCACTGTATCCCCAGCCTATATGGCAGGCTGGGCACTCAGTTTGCCAACAGCCAGGAAAGAAAGCCCCTCCAATGCCAGAATTTGTCTTTACTGTCAGACTTGTTGCACCCACTGCAGGTGGTGGTAGAACTGACCTGGTTGGTCAGTCTTCCAAAGATGCCATTTTATTTCCATTACAGCACTACCACTAAAGTTATGGTGGTTGTCAGTGGGTTGGAGCCAGAGTGGTTAGGTTTCCTCATATTGCGACACATGTAACATCATTGATGCGTTCCCAAATACAAAATTCTGTGTCATATGATTGGTGGAATCTTGTTGAGGGGTCTCGCCTGACCGTTTGAGTGCTGTTTAGCTTAATCTAGGGCTACCCATCATGAATGTGTATGTGCTGTGGTTCATTTGGCTCTTGGGAGAATATTTATTTTTGTAAATGCAAAATTGCAAAATACTACAGATGCTGGAAATCTGAAACAAAAACAGAAAATGCTGGCAAAACTCAGCAGGTCAACTCTGTTTCTCTCATGCTGTCAGACCTGCTGAGTTTTTCCAGCATTTTCTGTATTTATTTTTGTGTCTGATTATTTCTCACTCATTGGTATGAAGAAAGTAACCTCAAAATACTTCAGACTTATGGGGGAGAATTTTCTCCCTGACAGGTGGGCGGTTTGGGAGGGGGCGCAGGCTGGCGTGTAGCCGATCGCCACCTGCGATTGGTTGCGTGCTGCCGTTTTGCGTGGGCTCCCTGTGTGGGGCAGGGGGAGGAGGGAGAGTCGGGGCCTGCGCTCTTTTGCACATGCATGCGAAAGAGTGCTGAAATCTCCCTGAGGCACGGAGCTGCCTCAGGGAGATTACTTGGCTTATGGAAAATTTAAATAAAGGAAAAATTAGTCAGACATGTCCCCTCATGTGACAGTGTCACATGAGCTGGGACATGTCAATGAATTTTAATAAACATTTTTACTAAATTTATAAACACTTCATGAAGCCTCATCCTGCCCATGAATGAAGTTTCATGATAAATGTGAAGGCCGCCTGGGCTCTTCACCTGCCCCCCACCAACTTTAATTGATTCAAATGGTTTTTAAATGGCCTTAATAGGCCTTTAACAGTTTGGCGTGCGCACAGCCAACTCCAGTGCACCCGCCGAACTAAAGATCGGAATGATGCGCGGTGACATCGGGACGCACGCCTGATGTCACCGCGTGTCATTTTACGCGTCGGTGAGCAGGGCCCGCCCCCACACGCCCACCAGAAGATTCAGGCCATAGTTCCCAAAACTTTCCAACACTGCAGTTTTTCCTCACTTCATGTCTGCCTTTATTGTAGACGAATTGATAGAAATTGATTGCTGTGATTGGTCAACAGCTCCACTGATATCCTATTAGTGTTCATTAATGCCCATAAGGGAAGGAAACCTGCTGTCCTTAACCGAAAAATTCTATATGTGACCCGCAGCAATTTCATTTACTCCTAACTGCCCTCAAAAATGACCTAGCCACTTAGTTGTATTCAAGAAGGTGACTGATCACCATTTTCACAAGAGCATTTAGGGATAGATAATAAATGTTGGCCTTGCTATCAGTGAATGAATGAACCCCTGAATGAATTTTAAAATATGCGCCTGTCAGCATGGTGCAGGGGTACTAGGTGAACCTCAATCAGTTTTTGACTAGCAGTCCCTATATGTCAGGACTTGACAGTTCGGGTAACATGTTACAAAAACGCAAGAGCTTGACAATACAGGGAGCAGAGTGCTCTCATTGTTGGTGTTGACCTGACTGATGAAGTGAATAGCTCTGCTTAGCAGCACCTTGGAAGAGTTGTACTTAACTTGGCAGCACAGTGTGTAATTGCACACCACAGAAAGAATATCACAAGTTTTAATTCTTCAGCAGAGCAGGGGATGAAATGGGCACTCACGACACAAGCCCTTCATGACAAATTGCCCCCCCCACCCCCCATCTGTTAGTGAGCATCAAGTAACCAAATTATTAAAGGCTGAGGCAAATGCTAATAAAGAGCAAGGGTCAACTGCTGTCATACTTGGTCCATTCAGGCACTACTGTGTCCATTTTTGGACTGGTTTTGAGTTTGCTGCCTTCTAGGCTGCTAGCTGGTGATAATAAAGTGGATATTTTCCAACTTCAACTGCCAGCATTGGAAATAGGCCACCTTCATGTGTAATGCACACCGAATTCCTGATATACGTTGCTGGCGGACAAGCTTCCCTCTCTGCTGGTAGTGGAAAGTTGAAAAAATTAACTTGTTAAAGTCTTTAATTTGAATTAAAATAAGCAGTGGATCTGACTGGGCAGTGCTTGGGGAAAATTGTTGTAAATGAGGCCCCTTCATTGACATCGGATGGGTCTCAATGTTCCTAGACTCACCTGGTTTCACTGCCTGCTTCACAGACTCGCAACAACTGTACCCACTCCCCCTTCAAAATTGGGCACTATGTGTCATTGCACAATATTAGGTTTAATCAACAAAGCAATTTAATGGCTTTGACTAATAGATGCTTACAACAGTCACCAAAAAAGATAATGCAAAAGATGAGCTGTTAGAATCTTCAGTATGTCCCTTCATCGATGGAACTTCATCTGGACATTGATACCTGACAGAGATGAGTTATGGCGCACTGCACCTTGATATAGGGCAATACAGAGAGAAGATGAAATCCTTTATGTGCCAATAGTTAAATTATTTGCATGTGTTACACCAGAATGGTAGTGGACGAGCATTGTTGTTTCTGAGCTTGAACAGGATTAGTCCTAACTTTGGTATTCATCTTGTGGGGCCAATTATTGGGTTCAACCCTAAACATAAAAATGTTTTTTGGGGTTTTCATGAATTTTCATTGTCAACAAAGCACACTACAGGATTCAAACCAGGACCCCAACCTCTGTCCTCTCTCGATTCCACCTCTTCGTGTGAGTCCTGGAAAAAGCTGCTTACCATTTTGTCAGCAAAATAAATACCATTTTTACATTGTGCTGTAGCCCATCAGAAGGCTTTAGTTGACTTTCACCCTCAGTAATAGCAGGCTGGATTGCTAATTGAAGAAGCAAAGTATCTTGATCCAATTGCATTGTGTTAATGCTATTTTAACAATGGCATGTAATGGGAATCATTTTCTATCTGTGATGTTTTTTAACTCACTGCCCTTATTGATCAAAATTAGATGCATTTTGTATTTTAATGTACAAGAAATCTGACTGGTCTGAGTTGGAAAGTTAACCCAGACTGGAGAGAAGTGGATGTACTGTAAAAAATGTAAAGTTACTCTTATCTTGGCAACACAAATCTTCTCTTGATCTACATCTACTGGTATTGCATATCAGTGAAAAAGGGCTTTGGAGGGGATGAGACAATACGCTCACTTGCATACTGAGAGAACACTGTTGATGCCAAGCCCAAAATACTTACTCAGTGGCACAAAGTTTTATCAGCAGCACACTTTAATACAAAGGACCCAATCCCCAACTCCTGATGGTATAAGAAAACCACATCTTCAGGGGCCCCAAGAGCTGCTGATTCAACTCCCTCGATACATGAACTCAGTTCAGAGCATCTGCATGTATGCCTGTCACATCCGTCAATAGCATCACAATGCAACGTTGGGCCAATTTTAACCTAACACACCCAACAGGATTAAATGCAACACCCTACCCAATTTTCCTCTCCATTAAAGCAACAGCAATAATTGCTTACCAAGAATCTATCCACCTTTGCCTTAAAAATATTCAAAGATTTTGCTTCCGCCATCTTTTCAGGAAGAGAGTTGCAAAGACTCATGATCCTCTGAGTGAAAAAATTTCGTCCCATCTCTGTTTTAAACATGCGATCCCTAATCTTTAAACAGTGACCCCTAGTTGGAGATTTTTCCACAAGAGGAAACATCGTCTCCACATCCACCCTGTCAAGACCCCTCAGGACCTTATACGTTTCATCCTTTTCATACCGCATTCTTTTATATCATTCATTACATTGACCTATTTATAGACTAGGTATAAATGGGAATAACTCCTGAACAATGTCTTATGGTGTTCTCATTGGAACTTCAGTGAAATGTAAAGGTTTTCACACTGTCTGGTTGAACTGTAAAAACATCCAGCAATTCAATTATAGGTTTTGCCCTTTCAAATTTGGCTTGTGTCTGAAGGGAATATCTCGAGCTCTATTATGTCAAGATAAAGAACTAATGTTTTACCTTTAGCTCATCCACCATTTTAACCACAGCTCAGATTCTTGTGAAGAATTGCAAGCTGCAACAACAAAATCATTAAAATGCCAGTGGCTTTGCGAATACCGAAGTGTTGATTGTGCTTGACCTCTGAGCATTGCTGAAAATAGCTGCGATCTATATCAGAGACAGTGAATATAATTTCACAAAAGCTATATTTAAACACTGCTAAAAATATTTCGATACAATATTTCCTTTCACTTGGTATCTTACAAGGAAAAATGGTTCAGACTAATTTTCTTAAAGGACAGGTCCTGCCCAAATCTTTAATTTGGTTGTAAGTGAGGGAGATTCCTAGTATATAGATTGTAAATGTTATGTGAAAAGAGTAGGTTTAATGGGCCAGGCCATTTTTTCTTGTTGCATGCTATCTAAAGTCCTTAAATCAGACAAGGGGCGGGGCTTTCCGCACCCGCCTGCCGCCGGGAACTTCTGGTGAGTACCCATTTAAAAAGCCAGTTAAGCAATTATCTGAGCTGCCCATCCAACCTTAAGGTTGGCGGGCAGGCGAAGAGCCCAGGCGACCTTCGCATTTTTCATGGAACCTCATCCACGGTTTTAAATTTTCACAAAAATTTTTATTAAAATTAATGCACATGTCCCAGCTCATGTGACAGTTTCACATGAGGGGACATGTCATGAAAATTTTTTCACACTGTATTAAACTGCTTAACCTTAAAACTTATCCCCCTGAGGCACCTGTTTCGCATGCACTCCCGACTCAGGCAACCCCCCCCCACCCCGGGCCGCACAGCGCTTCCAGGTGCGCGGCACATTGGGTGGGCCTTAATTGGCCCGCCCACGTAAAATGGCTGCGCGGACCCGATCAGGTGCACTGATCAGGTCCGCGCCCACTCCCGCACTGCCCGCCCGACAGACAGAAAATTCTGCCCATATTTGTTCTTTATTCAGACTATTAATTCAGTCCTTTTGTACTTATGTCCTCCAGCACTGAACTCAAAGTCCAAGTCAAATAGCTACGAGCTTACCCATGGCTCCTAGCATGTTTAAAGCTGCTTTTAGATTTTTCTGGAAGCTGTTCTTGGCAAGTTTATTATGGACCTCCCGACTTGAAACCCTCCCCAACTAAAGCACCTAACGACTTGCATTGTGTCTCCTCCCAGATTTATTTACCATGATAAAAGCATCTGCCACTATTTGAGTCTTCACTTCATAAATTGCTACCTGAATTCCTGGAATCCCTGGATGGCAAACTCCACGACAGCTCCACTTTGCAACTTCCCTGCTGGCAGACGAGATCGGGAGCTGGAGGGTGGCTGGTAAGGGGAGAGCATAGTTTTTTGTCCTCAGTGCCTGGGCAATGACCTAATTGAGTTGATCACTCGCTCTTTAAAGAACCTGCCTGACTTTAATTCCATTGATTTCAAAAGAGCAGAAATAGAGTGAGTTCTACAAAGGGCAGGCTAACCAGTCAACCAGATTACTGGCCAAGTGGAGAAGACACAAATCAACTCCATCTCCCCTTTCCGCCGCTGCCACCAATTTTATCTGCCAGTTGGGAAGTTGCAGAGTGGAGGTGCCAGGATTCCTTATAGGGTAGGGTTGCCAACCCTAGCTGGGTGCATTCCTGGAGGTTTCAACATTTCACCTCCCACCTCAAACCATCCCACCCCCACACTCCCGGCATTGACCCATCCTACGGGCACACATGTGGCCTACTGGAAAGAGAACAAACTCGTTGTTACCCGATTGGATTAATATTGACTGTTAGTCAAGCTGCTTTTGTTCTCCATCTCTGATATTTTTACAACCAATAAACTGAAATGTTTAAAGGAAATTAAAAAATAACATTTTCTTTTAATGCCTTTGTGATTTTTCTCCCGGGTTGCTCGCAGCGATGTCCTGGAGACTCATCTTCAATTTCCGGAGACTACAGGACAATCCTGCATGGTTGGCAACCCCGCTACTGGGAGAGAAGAAAAGCCCTGTGGCACCTCTCACATACAGCAATCAGCCATCTCCAGTATCTGAGCTCTAGAACAGAGCACACCCTTCTCCCTTTCGCTGCGAAATAAGACCTAACTAGGAATTTAAAAACTGGACAAGGAGGATGCAGGGAGGGATGGCAACTGGAATACATTTTTTTTTCATTATTATTTTTATAGGATATAGATGTTGTTGGCAAAACCAGCATTTGTTGCCCATCCCTAATTGCCATTGAGCTGAACATTTCAGAGCGCAGTTAACGTTGCTGTGGGTCTGGAGTCACATGTAGGCCACACTGGGTAAGGACAGCAGATTTCCTTCCCTAAAGGGGATTAGTGAACCAGATGAGTCTTTATGATGGTTTCATGGCCACCATTACTGAGACTAGCTTTATATTCCAGGTTTATTAATTGTATTAAAATTCCACCGGGTGCTGTGGTGGGATTTGAACCCATGTGCCCAGGGCATTAACCCAGGCCTTGGGATTAACAGATATTACCACTATGCCATCACCTCACTCCCTGTACTGTTTCAGAATGATGTAAGTATGTCACAATTGTGCTGAAAGGCTCAATTAATTAAAACAAAGAACAGTACCTATCATTTTACCAAGTTGCATTACACAAAACATAACAAAAACTTGTATTCATATAGTGCCTTTAATGTGGTCAAACATCCCAAGGCAGCTCACTGGAGTGTTATCAAATAAAATTTGACAGCCAACCACGAAAGAAAGTATTAGGCCGGGCATGGAGCAAAAGCTTGGTCAAAGAGGTAGGAGTCTCTTAAAGGAGGGGAGCACAGAAAAGGGAGAGGTTTGGGAGTAGCAGAGCATAGGCAGCCCAAGGCTAAAAGAAAGGAAATGATTTGGTGGACAATTCAGATATGCCACAGGTTAGGTAAAGGGTAGGTTCAATGTAGTTTGATTTCAACTGCAGATCTAATTGAGATTTTTTTGTTGTACTCTCAGAAAGCAAAGACACAGTATGTACACAAAAAAAAAGGGCTTGTGAAAAAAAATCACCTTCGATTGGTTACTATAGCAACAATAACAGCAATTCAGAATTTTTAGCACTTAAACAAAAACTTGGATCCAAAATGAAACTGAAGCACGGTTTTAAAGTGGTTGCTCGGCAACAATAGAGCAGATTGAGGGGCTAGGGAGCAACTGTCTTACAGTCTTTTGTATTAAGCAGATAGAGAAACAGCTATGTGATTAGAATGTAGATTGGCAGAAGGATAGCAGGCTGAAATAATGGTGTATATTCACTTAAATCCTGGCTGCATTTATGATCTGACTTCGACTGGCTTACATGAGATGCACTGGGATCATTTAAGCACAGCTTAGTTTCAACAAGTTAGGAAAAGATGCAATAATTATATTAATTTTCTTTTAGAGCCTTGCCTCATTTACCTCATCATCCTCCTCCCCTCCATCACCCACAGGGCCTCTCGCCTGTTCTTTCTCGATTCATTAGTTTTGGCTTTCTTCCACTTCTTTGCTATTGCTTTCATTATTCCTGACAGTTACTTTTGCAAATCCTCTCTAAAAGCAGAGGGAGCAGATAACTCTCTCTCCTCAACTTGAGGTGACAGTGTGGTCCAACCCCCACAACTCCCACCAAGATACAAGATGGATAGGGCAAGGCTGCATGAATTTCTATCTGTGGGGCCCAGACTATCAAATATTCAGAACTCTAAGTTCTGGAATTCCCTCCCTAACTCTCCCTGACGTCCTTTAACACGCTCCTTAAAACCTATGGGTAGAAATTAACGGGCCCCCATCAGTGAGTTTGCTGGTGGGGATGGGGGCGGTGGGAGGGTGCCATTAAATTACCTAGATGGCCTTCCCGTCATACTCCTGCAGCCTCTAAGCTGTCCACAATTTTATGGGAGGGCACTCGAGGGTGGCCTGCCCGTCCTCATCCTAATTGAGGCCCTTAAGTGAGCAACTAATGGCCACTTCCCACTCGGTCTCAGTTTTAAGGCTGGTGGATGGAGATCAGGGGTGGGGCATGGGGGAATCCAGCAGGTCGCCTTGCTTGAGCCTTGGGCAGAAAGGGTAGGGTGCCTCCCTCACTGGCCCTCTTTGCAGATTGGTGCCCCCCAAGGTATTCTGCCCCCCTCCTGGGTGCTCCCTCTCCCCTCCCACCCCCTGTGGTCCATCCATCAAGACCTCCCAACACCCCCTTCCCCCTCTACCACCCCAGCCTCCCCACCCATCACCGTTGATTTACTCCCCAGTGCATACCTCCATCCTGGCTCCAGGACTTAGATTTCTGTTCTCCCATTGGCCCGAAGCTCTGTAGTTCCAGCAGAGCCAATCAGATTGGTTGGCAGCTCTCTGAGACAGGACTTCTTCCCGACTGGCAGAAGTCTCACCTCCTGCCAGTTAATTCTCCTCAGAGTGTTGAATGGCTGAGGGGCAGGGATGTGTTCCCTGTCGACTCTTCAGGTGGCAGAGCAGGAAACCCTGCCATCGGTTAAATTCTGCCCTATCTCTTTGACAAAGCTTTTGATCACATGTCCTAATGTCTCCATATGTGGTTCAGTGTCCAGTCTTGTCCAATAACTCTCCTTTGGGTCATCTTGCTGCATTATAGGGACTATATTTAAATGGATGTTGTTGTTGTAAACTTAACTCTTTTGAAAAGAAAATCCAAGGGGTGCTTAATGGTGCACATAGGGCTGCTTCTTGCAGTCAATGGATATTTATTTAAGTCAATGGATGTAAAAATCTGGAGAGATGCAAGATGGGCTGGTGAGTTCCTAACCATTTAACACAATCACACAAAGTCACTATCTATTCTTCCTTCTTTCAAAAGAACATATCTTGGATCACTTGATTGAACACAGAAACAACAGATGCTCCCTCAGAGCTGCCCAGTTCTACAATTTGACCAGGGAAAGCCAATACTTGCAATGGTCATTGGGATTTAGTAGTTTAACAAAGTTGTTGATAGACTAGTGATGTATAGTAAATTGACCCAAAGTATATCATAGGAGCATCATTGGACTAAACTGGACACTGAGCTACTTGGAGCATTAATTGGCTGGAGGTGAGACTTCCGCCTCTAAGTCAAGACACCTCAGAGAGCTATCAGCAATCTAATAGTAGCTCTGTAATCCCAACAGTGCGACTGGGAGCAGTCCCCATAGTCTAAGTTCTGGAGCCAGGATAGAGATATGTTCTGGGGGAGGGGGGTTGCATTGGGGAGGGAGGGGACGCTGGGGCAGGAGTAGGGGTTTATGTAAGGAAGAGGGGTGTGGGGGAATCTTGATGGAGAGGTTGAGGGGAAGAGAATTCCCAGAAGGGGCAGACCTTGGGAGGGGATGCCTAATGGTGAAAAGGGGCCAGTGAAAGAGGTGACCTCCCCCCACCAAGGCCCAAACAAGGTGACCCAAGTCAGGCTTCCCACTTTGCCCTTGAGAGGTGGTAGTGAGCTGCCCTCTTGAACTGCTGTAGTCTGTGTGGTGTAGGTACACCTACAGTGCTGTTAGGGGGGAAGTTCCAGGCTTTTGTCCCAATGCCATTCAAAGAATGGCAAACTAATTCCATGTCAGGCTGCTTCGTGACTTGAAGGGGAACTTGCAAGTCCCCTTCTGCCCTTATCCTAGGTGGTAAAGGTTGTGGATTTGGGAGGTTCTGTTGAAGAAGGCTTGGCGAGTTGCTGCAGTGTATCTTATAGATGGTGGATATTGAAGCCATGGTGGGCCGGTGGTAGAGGGAGTTAATGTTTAAGGTGTGGATGGGACGCAGATCCAGTGGGTTGCTTTAGTTCTGGATAGTTTTGAGCTTCTTGTGTGTGTTGTTAGAGCTGCTCTCATCTAAGCAAGTGGAGAGTATTCCTTAAGGCTACTGGCTTGTGCCTTGTAGATGGTGGACAGGCTTTGGGGAATCAGGAAATAAAACACTTGCCACAGAGTTCCCAACCTCTGGCCTGCTGTTGTCGCCTTTTATGTGGCTGATCCAGTTAAGTTTCTGATCAATGGTGACTCTGATATGTTGATGGTGACGTGCTTGACACCACTGATAGCATTGAATGTGGGAGGTGGTTAGACTTTCTCTTGTTGAATCTGCTTGTGAAATTCCTGTTTGGAAAAACTGGTCCTTTTGCAGTAGTTTTGTTCGGCCTGCTAAACTCATGTTCAGCAGCCCGTATGCCACACCCCACTGAGAAACAATCTCACCTACTGCACTGGCACTGGCAACATGAATGAGTGATCTTACCACATTATGTCAGAGCATGTTGGAAATCCAAAATGCTGCATCATCATGGGCAGAATTTGAGGTCCCGCGGGCAGGTGGGCGGGTGCGCACACGACCTAATCGGGCATAAACTTGCAAGAGAAGACATTGGGTGAGCATCCTGATGTCATTGCGCACTCGCGCGATATTTCACTCAGCGAAGTCAGAAGTGCTCCTGCCGACAATTAAGAGGGCAATTAAGCCCATTAACAGCTTAATTTCTGCTATGAAACAAAATAAAAATAAATATCTGTGGGCAGCATTTTTATCGGCTATACTTTTAGCTGATTGATTGTGATGCGTGGACTTTTTTTTACAGCTTTTAAAAGCTTTTTATTTTAGCTTTTTCAGGTCTCCAGCTCCCTGAGGCAGCTGTCTGCCTTACAGGGAGCTCTCTTGCAGCGCTCACCCATGCCTACGGGAACATCATTGCCCATCCTCTTCCCGCCCCCACCCCGGCAGTGCTGAGCTCTTCAGCGCGCATTTGACGCTAGCTGGCTGTTTCCCGACTGCTCCCAGGCCCGCCGATCTGGCCCGCCCGCCAAAGGTAAAATTTAGGCCCATCTGCCCAAGTTCAGGTTTTTCAAAAGGAAACATAATCCACGATGATGCTGCTTTTGTACATAACGTGATTTTTTTCTGCATCTTTTCTTGGTTGTCCCTTGTTGCTTTTGTCAGTGCACATTTGGGCCACCTACTTTGTCATGAACTCTTTACCTGTAAAATTATGGGTAATTATCATAAATATAACCTCTGCAGAAATCTCTGCAATAATCTATGGGAATCAAAATATTTTCTGCATGAATTAAAATGTGAGGAGACATTAATGCAAACTCACGGGGCAGCATCATGCCAGATTTTCACCAAGTGCAGTAAGTAACAGCTGGGAAAAACAACATTCTACCCACCGGCTACAATGGCGGCTTTTCTCACCATATCATCCCAAACCCATTGTATAAACGATGCATTCCCAGGAAACACACCGTTTCCATGGTGGGCAGGCTTTCGTTTGTCCACCACACTGTCACCTCGCCGCTTCATCACGCTGGGCGCCATATTTAAAAGTCCAGACGCCGGCACCTTTCCCAGTGCTTCCAGCCCACAGTTACTGCAGAGAAGATGTCCAGGAAAGGCAAAAAGATTGCAGCCCACAGGTTTTTACATGCCGTGGAGGCCCGCTGTGCTGTCCTCTACCTGCCGCTTTGGCCGCAGGATGGGCAGCAGTGTGACCAACCAGGCTTGGGTGGGGGTGGCAGTGGTGGTTAGTGCCAATGCTGCACAGAAGAGGTTGGCCATCCAATGCAGATAGAGGATGAATAATCTCATCTGTGCAGCCTGGCTGGGACAACCATCTCATCACTCTAAACTCACACACTCAAACCCATCACACATTCATTGGCATCTCACTCACTGCCAGCTTAAGGGACATCACCACCCATTCTCACACACATATTGTCACATTTCCATCTGGTCTCATCTCGTCTGGAGACTGCCTCCTCAGCCCTCACCATCTTGAAGCCACTTGCATATATCAACATGTGCCCCCTCACACACCCTGGGTTACCCTCCTTCCCCAGTACAGCCCTAATCCAGCAGCTTCTTCCCTTGCCTGAGGCCACTTCTCCCCCTTCCCCAAGCAAGACCTTGCCCTGTAGCTTTTAAAAAGCCACCCACATATGGATGATCTGGTCGGTAGAGAACTGCTCCTAAAAGTTACATGATGCTGTCTGTGAAGCCTGGTGCTGATGACTGTGAGTGCTGACCAAAGCAAGGTAGGCAAACAAACCTCGAAGTCCCGAGCGAAGTGCGGCTGCCATATGCACGTTGCTTATGTGCTGTTGTGACTCACATCGGCGTATTTCCCCACCAACGCGGGCGGACGATCCAATGGGGGTCGGGGGGAAGCGATCCCAGCTGGCTGACTTAATAATGATCTGCAGATGTATTACAATGAGGTTTCCAATGGCGGGGATGGCAGGCCAAGCGGACGATTGCAAACTGGTTTCACAACGTGGTGAAACCAATTGGGCCAAAATGTCCGCTCATGCCTGATGCCAGCTGGCACGGAAAAGCCCGACCACAGATTTCTTGTTCAGCTCAGTACTTTTAAGAGGCATTTGATTCCCCCGGTTGACTCTTCTTAAATCAGTGTGAACTCAAATTTGTATTGAAGCACATACTGGACCAATTGTTAAGTTGGCTGCTGACAATGCAATTGTTTCCATTTGGAGTAATGGGGTTAATTTGAACAAGTCTCAGAGTTCTGTTTAGTGTAGATTTCCTAAGGACTACTTAGGTTCATGAAGTGGCCATTTCATTGAGATGATTAATAGACAAAGGCTGGCCTCATGCTCAATTTAATGGCCATTGGTAGAACGGTGTTGGTTCAAGTTTATCTGTCACTTCCAACGTGGTTGATGCACGGCACAAGGAAGCACAGAGTGGAAGGAATGGCAATAATAAATTGTCCATTTATTTTGTCATGGATTTTCTTATTTCCACAACCATGGGTCCCCCCTTCTCCTCCATAGCTCCTTAATGAGAGGATAGGTTAGAGGCTTCATCCTGATCCCATACCAGTCAAGTGTGAGTGACATGGGAATGTTCTGTCAACTGGATTCAACCAGTTGTTTTCCAAAAGTGCTCAAGGTGTTCTACTCCACTCAGGGCAAAGCAGTTCACTTGACTGGCACTTCAAACCGCTAGCTTAAACATCCAGTCTGACCACCACAAATGCACCATTTCTGTTGTGTACACCATCTACAGGATGCATTGCAGCAATTTGCCAAACCTGTGATCTCCACTGCCTAGAAAGGCAAGGAAAGCAAGTGTATGGGAACACCATCACCCCAGTTACACAAATCTCAAGCCATCCTTACTTGGAGGCATATTGCCATTCTTTCATTCTCGCTGTGTTAAGATCCTGGTCTCCCTACCTAATAGTATGGAAACAATGGTACCAGAAGAAGACCTAGCACCACCTTATCAAGGGCAATTGGGGATGTCACTAAATGCCAACCTTGCCAGTATTGCCCACATCTTAATAACAGATGAAAAAATGTTGATTTAAAGTAACTCTGGTCCTTTATGCCCTGATGCCACCACTTGTGCATTTGTGCACATGGAATGGTTAGGATGCAACTTTAGGTTCATGTTTACTGTTTCCCTGCTGATGGTAAGAAACAAAAATCCCCATCTTGGCGCTCTCCAAGTTTTGGGTAATGGTTGCCAGTTGTCAGCCAGAAGGCTAATGGCTCCTTGTCATGGGAGAAATTAATCAGTGCTTAGCGAGTTAGGTCCAAGACCAGAATGAAAGTTAAATGCTGGTCAATATTTGGCAGCATTGACACTGGCCAAACTAGTGATTAAGGGCAGAAAATTTGGAGGAAGAGTAAAATTGGGAAGTCAGAGTATTTCTGTGCTTCTAGTGGGGCTTACAGAGAGCATAGGTTGGAGATTTGGTGCCGTATTATATTAACCATCTCCATACCCAAACCTCTTTGGAACATGGCCTGTGCTGAGAGCTAAATGTACCCCTTATAAAGGGTTGCTGTAAAGACCAAAGAGTTAATGATTTTGTCTAAGCTTGGCTCTTAGTATCTGAGAAAATTGAACACAGATGGCAGTGAAGCTCCTAAAGGAAAATAAGCTTCTGTTTGGACACATATATGTATGTTGTGGTAGCTCTTAATCCCTTGGAGAATAAATTTGCTGGAATACCTCTGCTGTGTACGTTGTGCAGTCATTATTCCATTTAACGCTGCAGGTGTGAAATTACCTTTTTTATAGTGTTGCCAGCTCTGGGTGGATATATTCCTGGAGGCTTTATCACATGACCTTGCACTTCCAACTGTCCGCCCAGTCAAACATTCTTTTATCCCCCATTCTAATAATCCTACCTAATAAACCTACCTAATAAACTAAAAAAAATACATTTTTAAAATGTCGCTTATGATTTTTCCCCAGGATTGCTTGGAATGATGTCCAGGAGCTTCATCATTAACTCCTGGATGCTCCAGGGCAATTTTGGAGGTTGGCAACCCTCAGTGCATGCGCTGCTGCTGCTGCACTAGTTTGCCATTTGATTTTAACTGTATACTGGAGTAATTTGGTGCTTTACACAACACCAGATCTTCTCCTTATTGCCTTGCTTTTATGTCTGTTACTATACTTTAACTAAATCAGCAGCATGTTAGTGGACTTAATGAGAGAGTGCTTTGGAGTGACTGTGCAATTTTCTACCAACAAGGGATAAATCTTCTGAGTTTGCAGCCATTGTTCAAGGGCCTTGCTAAACAGGAAGACAGATTGGACAATTAGCTGTGGAGATTAGCACACTCAATCCGATTTTCTGGTCATAAAAATGAATGGCCGGTAAAGCTGGAGGGCTGTGAATGTAATGTACTGTACATTGTCCCATATACCATTCTGTCAAATAAGGCTCTATAAGTGCTACTTTTTTAAGACACACCCATACGTTTCCCTGGTCTTTTCTCAGACAAATAGGTTGAAAAGGGAGGAGGTGGCGATGCTGGTTATATTTCACCTAATCACTATAAACATAGGGAGAGATAATAGTGATGTCCTACGCACAAGGATTGCCTTAAAGCTCCAGCATTGAAGGTGTACAGCAATGCTGTCTAGGATACTGGGTTTGTGAAAAGATGGGGAGCTTACTAAGAAAACTGTGCATGTTAATGATTGGCAGGCAACATGGTTTGCAAACAGCAACCCTAGGTCTTAGGTATCGGAACACTTAGAGAAACCTTTTACAGGTGCCTTTCTTCCTGCCCGTTTTGGAGAGCCCACATCCTGGCAGTCTAATTGGATGGCCCAACCCGTCTCTTACTGAATCAAGATCCCAGCCCAGGGAAAAATCGCTGCTGGTTCCAGTTTCGCGACAAGTTCAGAATTGAACCCGCCTCCCGCTTCCCATCTCCCTATGGGAAATTCCAGCTCTAATTAGTTTCTAATTGAAGAGTGCCATTCAAACAACAGTTTGTACCACAAAGAAAGTATAGCTTCTCAATGCTACCACTATTGCGAGCACAACTCGAGGATGAAGGAATTATCAAGTCCTTTATCCTGGGAAGATAAGAAAGTGTCCCCCAAATGTCATGGCGTTCAAAAATCGCATTTGATTCTGATAAAACTGTGCAGAACGGGCTGTTTCTGTTTTTCCCCTTCAGATCAGCTACTAGCACAATAACAAGTGTTTCCTGATTCTAAAAGTTCTTCAGATCTTGGGTGGAATCACCCCAGATTTGCACTAAGTGCAGTAGCGGGCGGGGAAAACGCCATTTTACCCGCCGGCCACAAAGGCAGGTTTTCACACTGTATCGTGCCAAACCCAACATTATTTATGCATTTCTGGGAAACAAGCCATTTCCATGATGGTCAGGCTCTCATTCGCTCACCCACCATCACCCCACCGCTGCATCACGCCAGGTGCCATGCCTAAAGTCCTGCCGCAAGGACACATCTCAGTGCTTCCAGCTCAACACTTGCTGCATGGAAGACACAGGCCCCGAAACTGAAGGAGACTCCAGCCCCCAGGTTCAGCGACGCATCCCTCGAGTGCCTTTTGGATGCCGTGGAGGCCACTGGGATATACTCTACCCCCACTCTGGCTGCAAGATGGGCAGCGATAGTACTAACCCGGCTTGGGAAACGGTGGTAGTGGTGGTCAGCACCAATGCCCTTCAAAAGAGGACAGCCACCCAGTGCCGCAAGAGGATGAATGATCTCCTCTGTTCTGCCAGGGTAAGTCACACTTCTCACCGCTCTCAACTCACGCAATCACAAACCCATCACACATCCACAGGGCCCTCACTCACTGCCAGATCAAGGGACATAACGATTCACTCTCTCACACTCACCGTCATTGTCCTCATCCCATCCATGGGACCACCCACCACCCACACAGGCCACTTATCATCTGCCCTGGCAGGCATCCTGCATACACTTTCTCCATCTCTATCATGCAGGACAAGCTGGCACACAACAAGAGGGAGAGGTCACAGACCAGTGAGGAATGTCTGAATTCAAGGACCTCATGGACTTTGCATCCAGTTGGCTGGTGACGATCTGGACAGGTCCTGCGCTGACGGTGAGGTCGGTGGTGATCTACCAAGTGAGGATCCAGCAGTGCAACATCCATCAGGCAACCATGCTGTGAGTGATGTGTCTTGTTTCACAGGCCATTGCCATGCACTAATTATCTCCCCGTGCTTCCGCAGGCACATCTGCCAAACAGCCGACAGAGTCCAATCTCCAATCAAGCCCCGAAGAAATCTCTGGAGGAGAATCTGGAGGCACCTCCCTGAAGCCGCGCATGCTGCTCACCCACACCCTCCACCAATGCTGACACACACCTCGGTGGGACCTAGCTTCAGAGTATCCTCGGGAACACAATCTGGTGAGCACATTGCACTGCCTGATCCACAGCAGATGGAGGCAGGGACTTCCCAGATCTCCGGCACTCGGAGGACTGCTGGAGGCCAGAGTGTTGCTGAGTCCGAGTCAGATGACGAGCCTCTGGACTCGGCCATGTCACAGTTGCTGGAGCTGCAAAGGCAAGCTCGGGAACATCAGGAAGGGATGTCCCCAGATTGCAAGGCACGATGGAGGAGTCCGACTGCTTTCAGTCTGAGGTGATAGCACTGACATGCCAATGCACCGAGGTCAACACTGGTAGGATGGTGGCCGCCATGGAGGCCGTGGTCCAGGACATCACTCTTGTACTGCTGCGCGGGCTCAACTCCATCGCTGATGCCATAGTTGGCCTCCAACAGCGTGTACGCGAGAGGGGTGCTGGGCAGTTCCATCTCACTCCAGTTACCCCTTCCCATCAAGGGGTCAGCCTCTATGGGGCCCCCGGGCACCCATAGAGAGGAGGATCAGCAGGTACACACTCCGGGCCCATCCATCCAGGTGAGCCCGAGAGTGTCCAACCCATCCGACTCCCTCTTTCTGCAACCTCAGCAGCTCCAGGTCCACAGGCCGAGGAGGGTGCCACTGCCATCCAGAAGGACCCTGAAAGCAGGCCAGGGCCCTCCAAGTCTCTGCCTCCAGAGGACGGCTGCCAAGGTCAACACAGACAGGGCGTCACAGTCAGCAGGCTGCCACCACCTCCACTGTGGATGTCTGGGGAGCACCAAGACGTAGTGGCAGGGTAGGAAAGTTGAGGAGAATTAGCTGCACAGCCTGGGCACGGGTGTTAGTCACTTGTACAAACTGTTCACTATTGTCAATAAACTCCCAAGAATGTCTCCCTGCCTATGGCTCCTTGTTCTGATGAGCAGTGTTCGTATCACTCAGATGAGAAACCTTTCTGCACAAGATAAAGGCAGGGATCTTGGTCCAGGGCCTCTTCCCTATGCTTTGTGCAGCCTCCAGACCAAAGTGATGGTCTGGACTCACCCTCCCTGGACACATTAGTGTCTGATCCACACCAGGTGGAGCAAGGACTTCCCAGGTCCCCGGCGGTGCTTGTCGTTGCTGCCAGAATGTAGCAGGCAGGCGCCACAGAGTTCCATCATTCTCTATGTGTGCTCTCAGCATCTTTAAGGTGGGGCTGGCCGCCATCTCTTCTGCATCTGTGACCAATGATGCTGTGCTCCTGAAGGGCTCAGGTGCTGAAGGTGGACAAAGGATCAGATGCTTCTAAAGTTTCATAGCTGTGTCTTTATGTTATGACCCTGATCACAGAGCGCAAGCGAGCTGCCCTCGACCAGACAGGAGTCAGACATTCTTAGAGCCTATATAAAGATTTATGGAGTGTCCTCACTGCATGTCATAATCATCCTCCTGCAATTGAGCAACTATTAGGGACTCCACTGCGTCTCCATGACAGGAGCATTCTCACAGAGGGTATTCACGCTGCCATAAGCCAGACTGGGGTCAAACGTTCACAAATGCAAAGTGAGGATCTATGGGGTCACCTCACTGCATGTCGTCATCAGCCTCCACAAAGCCAGCAGCTGAGGGCCCCCTGAGCATGCCTGCCTCATCTGGCCAGTGCGAGCGCCTCATCCCCATCCTCGTTGGCGTCCTCATTGGAGTAGACATGCAGCACCTCCACCTCCTCCTCAGCCAGCTCCTTTTCCTGTTGCAGCACCAGGGCACAGCAGACGACAAGGATGCATGACACCCTCTGTGGTCTGTATTGCAGGGCTCCACCAGACCGGTCAAGGCACTGAAACCTCATTTTCAGCATCCCGATGGTTTGCTCCACCAAGTTGCGAGTTGCTGCATGAGCCTTGATATACCTTTGCCCTGCTGCAATCTGAGGCTACCGCACTGGTGTCATCAGCCACGGCCTCTGTGGGTGGCCCTTGTCCCTGAGGAGCCAACCCTGCAGCCTCTGTGGACCCTGGAAGAAGTGAGGATGCAGGTGTTGTGCACACTCCTTGGAAACCGTGCACATACTTGCAGGATGCGTTTCTGGTGGTCACATACCAGCTGCACATTCAGTGAATGGAATCTCTTGTGGTTGGTGTAGTCCCCCATGTGTTGTCATGGAGACCTGAGTGTCATGTGAGTGCAGTCAATCGCACCCTGCACCTGTGGGAATCCCGAGATCCGGGTGAATCCACTGGCCCTTGCATCCTGGGTGTCCCGGTCTGGGCGAGATGCGCAAAGTTGTGTGCCATGAAGAAGGTGGCATCTGTGACCTCATGGATGCATTTGTGGGTGGGGGCTTGTGATATCCCACAGAGGTCACCTATGGAGCCCTGAAAGGAGCCACTGGCATAGAAATTGAACACCGCGGTCACTTTCACAGCCACTGGCAGTGGATGTCCTCCAATTCCCCTTGGCGCCAAATCCTGCAGTAGCTGGCAGAGGTGACTGACCAGCTCCCTTGTCATGTGCAGTCTTCAGTGAGAGTGGTTCTTGGTCATCTGCAGGAATAGACCCTGGGCCTAGCTAGGTACCAACTAGCGATGTCTTGCTGTGGCTCTTCGGCAGTGTGCGTGGGAACCCCAGCCGTCCCTTCTTCCTGAGGTTGCTGCTCCTGTCCCCGCGCAGCCAGGAGCCTCAGTCGTTCTCTCCTCTGTTGTCTTCACTGTCTGTAGGCCATCAGGCATATAGCCTGGTTCACCAGGCTCCATGATCCTGATGCAGTCCTCCTGCAGGATGAAAGAGAGAGACATGTGGTTAGCATGGGTGTACTAAGAACCTGCCCTGGTTAAGTGTAACGGCCCCTCAATGCTTCCTGGAGAGTGCTGGCCACCACTAGAATGGCCAGAGATTAGCGCGCTGCATGGCTGCCCGAAACCCCACCACCTCTGCCCCACTCCACCCGACTGAATGGCAGCAACTTTGCCCATTGGACTACATGCTGTGCTTTCAGCTCAGGGACAGGCTGCACTGTTAGCTTGAACCATGGGGGAGAGTAGTTCAAAACGACATGCTGACATTGCAAGGGGCTGTGAGCGCCTCTACCAATTACTGCACCACGGCCAGCTTCAGTGAGGAGATTGTACGACGTATGCAGTCGTCCAACTGTTCTGCAGTCCACTAAAATGTTCATGACTTTGCAGTCTGTGCCCGAGGGGAGGGGGGATTTGGGGGGGGGGGGTGGGGGGGGGGGTGAAAAGCTTTGGAGTACTTGGTTACTCGACTTCGATGCCTCTGCGTTGCAGTTAAGCTTGAAGCCCGACTCCAAAAACATCAATGTGGCAGCGCCTGAACTGTCTTGAGTTGTAGAGGAATGGTCACTTTATACAGGTTTCCCTAATGCGTGGCCACTTTCCCCGCCCACCCTACCCCCACCAATTCACCTCATTGGCAGGGCTGCCCTTGCCATGTCCCCCCCCACAAGTCGCCTCAATGGCAGGGCTGCCCTTAACCCTGACCCCCCCAGTACCCCTCAAGCTTGAAGTCCAACAGGCGACCCTGTTGAGCGCTGCACAACTTTACTGAATACTCACCTCCGAGTTCCCCTCAAAATACAGGCTGCCAAGTGCATGTCGCTTATGTGCTGTTGTGAAACACGTCGGCGTGCTTTCCTGCCGACGTGGGCAGACAATCCAGTGGGGGGGTGAACAATTTCGGTGGGCTGACCTGATAATGATAATTTGATGTACTACAGTGTGGTTCCCGACGTCCGATGGCGGGAAACACTGCCTGCCATTGGTGGGCTGAGTGGACGATTACAAACTGGTTTTGCGCCATCATAAAACCGATAGCGCATATTGTCTGCTCATGCCACCAATCACGCCCGACGCCAGCGGGCACAGAAAATTCCGCTCCTTGTCTCTCATCGCTGTAGCAGTCAGCATGTTTACTATGTCCTGGCCTTGTGGCCTCCTGAGGGCTCCAATCAATATTGATGACTGCATTTTCTCCCAGGCACCTTAGACATTATGCAAAGGCTGATTTGAACTAAGGTGACAGTCCTGTGTGCTTTCTTTTATTTTAAAGCGAATTTGCTTATTTTACCAAGACCATTCTTTCTTCTTTAAAAGCAGGTACTAAAAGTCCATATTGAAAAGTTCAAATGCTTCACTTTTGTTTGTCAGGCTGCTGTGGCTACCATGGGGAAAGAATTTATCTAAGTTATTTAATGATCTGTTTGAAGCTTATCCCAGAATTTGAATTGTTGCTTTTTATGTGTGCGTTCACGTGGGTGTTCTTACCTCATGTAGCCCTGTGGATTAATGTCTCAGTCCCTGTGAGATGTAGAAATATTTTACTTCCTCTAATCTCATGAATTTACTTTGAAACACTGGAATTGATTGAAACTAAAAGCAGAACAACAATCAAAAATGAGAAAAGGCCATTTGGCCCTTTGAAATTTATCTCCCTAGCCCTCCGACTGTCATATTGTAGCATACAGCTGTGTTTTTCACAAACCTGATGGAGTGTTTCTCCTCCACAGTTCTCTCTGACGTATGACTCCAAAGGTTTATCTTAAACCCTAATGTCTGCTTTCAATTTGCTGTTGGAAAAGTTAACTTCTTGTCCTCACATTGACTCACTTAGCAATGACGGATGAGACAGAATGATCACCTGATCTAAAATAACTAATCATACATCTGGAGACCCCAGTGTGGAGCAGGATAGCAGGCATGCACAATCTCTTTTTGTCTATGTCAAAATATATGTGGGTGAAAAGCTACAATACCAAAATAGAGGCACTTTTGGATAAAAAGTGCAATTAAAACAAACAGGGAGGGACCCTTTTGTACTGAGTTAGAATGTAAGGAGAAAAACAAAGCAGTCTGCTTAATTGACACCCCATCTACACCTTAAGCAAGCACACTCTCCTCTGCAGGCAGTACACGGCAGTAGTATGTACCATCGACAAGCAGCAATTTGCCAAGGCTTCATTGCAGCATCCTCCTTTGCCACTGAGGAGGTCAAGGACAGAAGATGCAAGGGAACATAACCACCTCCAAGTTCCCCTCCATCCTGACTTGGAAATGTATTTCTGTTTCTTCTTTGTTGCTGGGTCAAAATCTTGGAACTCCCTATCTAACAGCACTGTGGGAATACCTTTACCACACTGAGTGGAGGTTCAAGGAGGTGACTCACCAATACCTACTCAAGGGCAGTTAGAGATGAACAATAAATGCTGGTTTTGCAAGTGATGCACTCAGCCCATGAATTAATATAAATTTTCAAAATTGTAGTGACTTATTTACATATTCTACATCCCCTCACTATTTTATTTATTTAGTGAATACAAATGCCCAAAGCCATGCAATATCCACCATACGGTGATTGACTAGTCCGTCACTTAGTCTGTAGCGGAGACACTCCTGATAATGTGTAGCATTGTTTCTGTCCCTCCACAAGTGCCTAAGAGGTTTGTACTGAGGCCCTATCAGTGGAGGTTGGCTGCATAGGGGCGCTGGCCTGTCCTGAACCTGTTTAGCAAGGACCACTGATTCTGTGGCAGTTCAAAGTCTGCCATTCAAAAGATTGGGTTTGTCGCAAGGAACTTATTAGTGCCTTCCTGTGTTTCCCATTCCTTGATCCGGAGGATGTCTGCTAGTAGATCTTGCTCAGGAACGGTGCTCTATATGGGGCACCGAGATGGAAGGTTGAACAGGTCATCGTGGAATGGTAGTGAGATGCAGCACAGATGTTTTCAACCAGCTTGTGGGTTTTTGTCAGTCGGTGGATGTGTGGCGGAGTGATGTTTGCGATGACAGGGAGTCAGGGAAAGGATGTTGAGTGGAGAGTCCTAGTTAGGAGGCGCATCTACAAATCAGAGTCCATTTGCCAAACAATCAGCACTCTCTTCTCATACAGTACAAATATGTTTCCCCTGCCATTGGTATTTTCTTGCGAATTATCCTGATAAGTGCAAGATGAAAAGTTTTGACAAAATTTTTTCGGCTGTAACCAGATGTCTGGACGCAATTTGCCTGCAGCTGAAATGTTTATTTACTGTGAATTCCAAACAGAGGATTATTGAGTTGGCTTCAGGTCAGAAACTTCAGCTCTTGAAGCCAAACCATTTACAGTTTGGAGCCTAAACCATGTAATATGTTTGTACTCTTCTCCCTGGCACCCAAAGCTGTAGTTTCACAACTTCACTAGGCAGCAATTGGAGCTAATAATCAATAGTGAAAGAAAAGACATTATAGATTTCAACCAATTAAAGCCATGCCAAGTAGCCATGCTGGTGGGGAGACTAGGGGTGGAATTTTCTATGCCCATTCATGTCTGGCCTCATGGTGGGCCTGAGCAGAGGTTTGCGATTGTCCGCTCCGTCTATAAACGGCGGGCTGCCTTTCCTGCCACCACGTCAGGCACTTCATTTTATACATCTACACATCATTATAAGCCCTGCTAGCCTGAATCGGCCTGTTTGCACAACGATGTGTTTCATAACTGTACATAAGCAATATGCACCTGGTGGGCTGCACTTTGCTGGGGACTTTGAGGCTTGTTTGCCTACCCTGCTTTGGGCAGCACTCACAATCATTAGCACCAGGCTTTACAGACAGCAGCCATCACTTTTAGGGGGACTCACGGGCAGGTCTCTACCTACCAGGCCAGCTGTAAGGTGGGGCTGGCTTTTCAATAGCAGTAGGGCTAGGGCTTGCTTGGGGAAGGGGGAGAAGTGGCCTCAAGTAAGGGAAGAGGCTGCAGGATGAAGGCTATACTGGGTAAGGGGGGTATCCCAGGGTGTTTGAGGGGGCAAATGTTGCAAGTGGCCTCAAGAGGGTGAGAGCTGAGGAGGCAGTCTCCTGAAGAGATGAGGCCTGATGGAGATGTGAAGATGTGTGTGAGAGAGTAAGTGATGATGTCCCTTGAGCTGGCAGTGAGTGAGATGCCAGTGAATATGTGTTGGTCTTGTGAGTGGGTGAGTTTAGAGTGATGAGATGGTTGCCTTATCCTGGTGGCACAGATGAGATCATACATCCTCTTTCTGCACTGAATGGTGTGATGACTCTGCGGGGCAGGCCGGTTTCGTTAAGAAACATTTAAACTTTATTACAGAGATATTTTCAGTGCTTGAACGCTCAACCAGATCTCTCATCGGGAAAAAAACCCCGCCCCGTGGATTACCCGCGCTAAAGAGCTCACTGGTCGGAGCCTGCCACAGTACATCACATGACCCGTGATTGGCAGGAGGCAGTGACTATACATCCAGTTACCACATTTCCTCCCCCTTTACAATTTTTACAAGTACTCTTTACAGATAAACATTTCAACAATCCAACAAACATACATACAATTGCAGGTCTCTGAGGTGCTCTTCTTATATGGTTACAGCGATGTAGCTCCACCACTGGAGGTTCCTGAACAGGATTGACAGGATCTGGAGCTGCACTGTGAGGCACATCTTCACAACTAGGAAGTTCAGGATTTGGCAACTCTTCTGAAACATCTGGAATGTCTATTCTAGATCGATCACACACCTCAGAAGTCAACGTTAATCACAGGTTGATCAATTCATTGTTGGAATGTCTCTCTGGCATGAATGTGATTTATGTGCTTACGGATGATTTCATCTCCCACTTGTACGTGGAAAGTTCATGGACCTGTCTCTGAAACAATGGCTCCCAGAGCCCAGCAGGGTCCACTGCCACAATTTCGCATGTATACCGTGTCGCCTAAACTGTGCAAGCCTTACTGTGTATGTCATGGTTAAATTTCTGATTACTCTGGTTCGGCGCTACCTTCCCCTCTAAACTAGGAAACACCACATGTAAATGTGTACACAGACGGCATTTCAACTCCGACGGTGCTGAACCTGTAGTCGAATGTTGCGTTGTACGATAACTGAAGAGAAACCAGGAAAGTTGAGATTCCAGAGTGTCTTCCAATAATTTTTTTCATACCAGACTTAAAAGTTTGCACTGCCCTCTTGGCTAGACCATTTGATGAGGAATGCCAAGGGGCTGCCTTAATTTTTCAGATTCCATTCAGATCCATCAATTTCTGAAATTTGGTGCTGATAAAGGCTGTACCATTATCAGAAACAACAACTTCTGGTAGGCCATGTATGCTGAAACAGTGATGTAGCTTCTCGATAATTACATTTGACATTGGCGATCTGACTTCGTACACATCCATCCATTTTGAATGGGCATCTGCAATTAACAAGGACACGGTACCTAAGAATGGTCCTGCATAATTGATACGTAGTTGCGCCCAGGGTCAACCAGGTCACGCCCACGGATGCAGGAGAGCTGAAACAGGCAGCTTCTGTTGTTGTTGACAGTGGAGACAGTGCTTGACCATGCTTTCAATGTCACTGTCAATGCCTGGCCACCAGACATAACTTTGCGCAAACATTTTCATCTTTGATATGCCTGGATGTGCTCTGTGCATCTCTGTTGAGTGGCTCGCTACCTTGTGATGGTATGACAACTCTTGAACCCCACAACACAATTCTGTCTTGACAGCTTAATTCCATATTTCTGACATGGAATGGTCTCAATTCCTCAGATACAGGTGAGTTTGGCCATTCTTGCAAAACAAAGTCTCTGACTTTCGACAATATTGGATCTCTGTTCATTCAATTTCTAATTTGTTTCACAAACACAGGCGAAGAATCTAAGAAAGTTAATAATAGCACTAATTCTTGTGGAATGGGAGTATTTACAATACTTTCTGGTAATGGGAGATGACTCAGTGCATCTGCATTTGCAACTTGTATACCAGGGCAGTACATAAAAGTATATTCATGGACAGATAATGTCAGAGCCCCGCATTGTATTCTTGCTGATGCTATTGGTGGAATGGCCTTATTCTCACTGAGTAATCCCATTAATGGTTTATGGCCCGATACAGTGGTAAAATGTCATTCATTAGGTACTGGTGAAATGTTTTTACACCGAACATGACTGATAATCCTTTTTCTAACTGAGAATAGCCCTTCTTGACTTGAGAAGGGGTTCTCGAGTCATAGACAATGGACCTTTCTGATCCATTTTCCATTTTATGTGATAACACAGCTCCTACACTGTAAGAGAGGCATCACATGTTAACACCAGCTCTTTTGATGGGTTGTAGTGTACCAATAAACATGATGAACGCAGCAATTTCTTTGCTTCACAAAGGCTTCTTCCTGTTGTGAACCCCAAGACCAACGGTCGTTGTTTTAACAGCGAGTGTAATGATGCCAAAATAGTTGACAGGTTGGGGAAGAAGCGGCTATAGTAGTTGATCATATCCAGAAAGGACTTGAGTTCTGTTATTTTGGATGGTATCTTTTATTACCTGAACTTTATCTTCCACAGGATGCCAACCCCTGGCGTCCACCCTGTGACCTAGATAAGTTACTTCTGATGCTTGAAATGCGCATTTTTCCTTCTTTAACCACATGCCGGTTTCCATGACCCTTTTTAGCATCTCCTCCAGGTTGGCCACATGTTCAGTCTCGGTTGACCGAGTGATGAGGACGTCATCCAAATATACTACCTACCACTCATGGGAGTCCTTGAAAAGACTCTCCATTGTTCTCTGTAAAATAGCGCATGTTGATGAGACTCCAAAGGGTAGACGAGTGTACTGATAAAAACCCTTGTGTGTGTTAATAGTCATGTATTCTCTCAACATGCTATCCAGTTCGAATTGTTGGTCGGCGTGGCTCATATCCAATTTCGTATAAGACTTGTCTCCAGCCAGCCTGGCGTATAAGTCATCTATCCTTAGAATAGGGTACTCATTGGCCAGAATCTTCGGGTCGGCAAGCAGGGGTGGGTCCCGCTCACCAACATGTAAAATGACGTGCAGTGATGTGAGGCGTGCGTTCCAGTGTCACCTTGCGTCATTCAGATCTTCAGTTCGGTGCGCGCGCATCGGAGTCGGCTGTGCACCTGCCGAGCTGTCAAAGGCTTATTAAGGCCATTTAAATATCAATTAAAATAATTAACAGATCTGCCCATCCAGCCTTAAGGTTGGCAGGCAGGTGAAGAGCCCAGGCGGCCTTCGCATTTATCATGGAACAGCATCAACGGGAGGGATGAGGTTTCATGAAGGTTTTTAAACTTTAATAAAAATTTTTAATAAAATTCATAGACATGTCCCAGCTCATATGACACTGTCATATGAGGGGACATGTCTTAAATTTTTTTTTCTTTATTTAAACTTTTAAAAGTCAAAATAATCTCCCTCAGGCAGCTCTGTGCCTCAGGGAGATGTCTGCGCTATTTCGCACGCATGCTCCCCCCTTCGGCCTTCTCCCCCCACCCACACAGGGAGCGCTCAGCGCTTCCGGGTGTGCATCACGCTGGGCGCTCACGTAAAATGGTGACGCACAGTCAATCGTGGGCGGTGATTGGCTGCTTACCTGCTCCCACCCAGCCCCCACAACGGGTAGAAAATTCTCCCCATCTAGTTTTGCTGTCTTACATTTAGGAGTTAGATATAGCTCTTGGGGTGAAAGGGATCAAAGGGTATGGGGAGAAAGCGGGAGCAGGCTATTGAGTTGGATGATTAGCCATGATCATAATGTATGGCGGAGCCGGCTTGAAGGGCCGAATGGCCTACTCCTGCTCCTAGTTTCTATGTTTCTATGTAATTTATAATCTCCACAGATAAGTTTGGTATGGTCAGACTTAATCACTGGAGCTATGGGTGCGGCCCACTCCGAGAATTGGACAGGTTGGATGATGCCCGGCTTTTCTAACCTGCCGAGCTCTGCATCCACCTTTTCTTTCAATGTGTAAGGCACAGGCCTTTAAGGACATTAAAGACCCATGGTGTCCCTTGAGGATCAACATGTATCTTGGTGTGCATACCTTTTAACTTCCCTAAATCATCCCAAAAAACCATGTTGTATTTCCTTAGAAATTCTGGGATTCCACCTGATTTTAGGTAAAATATCTCAGACCAGTTGAGTTTTATCTTCTGTAGCCAATACCGACCTAAAAGACCGGGTCTCCCTCCTTTCACTATTCTTACGGGCAGTTGGGCTGCCTGTTGCTTGTAAGAGACTGGGACAGTGGCAATGCCCTTTACTTGAATAGATTCTCCCATGTAAGTTTTTAATTTAGTGGTTATCCGCTCCAAGTTTATTGGCTGTCTGTCTTCATTAAGGTATCTGAAAGTGTGCCCTGTAGTTGAGGCACCAGTATCCACTTCCATTGTCAGTGGCTCCTCATTCACTTGTACTGTCATCGGCGTAGGCTCAGTCTTCACAGAGTCACATTATATAAGGAGTTAATATCAGGAGCAGCAGTTTCAGCCTTTGCTGTACCCACTACTCGTATCATGTTTGCTGTTTTGCCGACTGCTTCAACTTTGTTTGGCATTGCCTAACCACGTGACCCTTCTTTTGGCAGTAATAGCATTCTGCCTGTTTGAATTTACAGGTATCTGTTCCATGGTCACCTCCACATCTATAGCAATTTTGTCTTGAAACCGATGATGAACAAGCGTTCCTGTTAGGCTTCTAAATGTTTCTCGCAGTGGCCATTGAATCGCACTTTAATTCTGCAGGTCTGGCTTTCGTGCCACGCTCGGCAGCAGGTTCCCGCCCAACATGGGGCTGCATCTTCCAGTCGGCGAGCGGGGGCAGGGCCCACTCGCCGATACGTAAAATCAGGTGTGTGTCCCAATGTCACCCTGCATCATCTTGATTTTCAGTTCGGCGGGTGCGCAGCCGACTCAGCTGCGTGCCCGCCAATTTGTCAATGGCCACTTAAGGCCTTTAAAAAAATAATTAAACCAATTAATGGAAATGCGACATGTCAGGAATATTTTTTCTACCCTTCCAAAAAATTTTTGCAACTTCCACCGATCCCCCTGAGGCAGCACTTAGCCTCAGGGAGATCTGTGCGCTGTTTCACACGCATGTACGAAAGAGCACACTCCCGGCTCAGGGAATCTCCCCCCCCCAACCCCCCCCCCACCCCCCCGGCCCGCACAGGGAGCACACAGCGTTTCCGAGCGGATGTTGCGCTGGGTGGGCCTTAATTGGCCCGCCCACATAAAACGGAGGCGCGCCCCGATCGGGGGTGCTGATCGGGAACCCGCCTGCCTGGGCCCACTCCCGCACATCGCCCCAACGGTGGGGGGGTATCCTGCCTATGAAGTGCAGCACCATTATCCATGTGTTACAAAGCTTGCCAGTCCCTCGCAGCACTTTCCATGGCGAGGGAGATTTCCAGGTTGCGTTTAAAATCAAGAGCAATCTTGGCAAGCAATTGACGCTGAACGGGATTGTTCTTGATGCCACATAGCAATCGGTTCCGCAGCAAATCGTTTTAAACGTCTCCGAAGTTGCAGTATTCTGTTAACTGCTTGAGGTTTGCTACATAGGTTGTGATGGACTCTCCCGGGATCTGAACTGTTGAATTGAATTTAAAGCGCTTCATTATCACGGATGGCTTCCGTTGGAAGTATGTTTTCACTAGGTCCACTAATTCGCTATTTGACTTTGGCATTGGGCGCGCTTGAGGCAATCAGGTTACAAATCAGGTTATATGTTTTATTGCAGCACACACTTAAGCTTTCCACTTTTCTGCAGCGGTTATTTCATTTGTGACAAAGTAAAATCCGAGGCGCTCAACTTACTGGCTCCAATCTTTAATATTAGCATCATGGGGATTTATCCTTCCAAACAGCAGCCTGACTGGTGAGTAGTTTTTAAAATTTGATTTACTCATAGTACCATGCAAATTCGAAGTTGATCACATCCTCATCGCCAAATGTGATGACTCTATGGAGTAAACTGGTTTCGCAGGAAACAGTTAAACTTTATTACAGAGACATTTTCAGTGCTTGCACACTCGACCAGACCTCTCATCGGAAAAAAGCCCTGCCCCATGGATTTCCCACACTAAGAGCTCACTGGTCGGAGCCCCACATACATCACATGACCCGTGATTGGCCAGAGGGAGTGACTATACATCAATTTGCCACAGATAGCCAACCTCTTCACTGACCATCGCCTCCAAAGACGGAGTGGTGAGATTGCTGGACCCCCTGCGGGCAGAGCAGGGGTGGGGGACATCGCAACGGGCCCCAAAAGGCATTCCAGTGATGGGTCGCTGAACTTTTCTTGGCTTTCAGGGCTATGTCTTCACTGGAGCTGTCCTGAACTGCAAGCATTGAGAACTGGGTGTGCAGCTGCAGTTTAGATATGGCACCTGGAGTGAGGAAACAATGAGGTAACGGCATGGGGGGCAATTCAGAGGCTACCCCACCAGTGAGACGGTGTGCTTCCTGTGCATAATTAATGAGGTGGGAAGCAGACGAAATGGTGTGCAAAGCTGCCATTGCACCTGGTGAGTCGTTTTTTTCCATCTGCTACCACACATAGTGCAAATCTGGGACAATTCGCCCTAGGACAAGGATACACATCCTTAAAATCAGAGCCAGACAATTTAGGAGAGGTGAGGAAAAACTTCTTCACACAAGAGAACTTTCTTCACAAAACGCATCAGATTCAAGCTCAATTAATAATTTTTACTCAGTGATCGATAGATATTCGCTAAAAATAAAGTTATGGAGGGATTGGAGCCAAAGGGGATGGATGGAGTTTGGCTCCAGATTGGTCATGATATCACTGAATGGTGGAACTGGCTCGAGGGCAGAATGGCCTAATCCTGTTCCTGTGAGTAAGTGGATTCACAAGAAGCGTCTAAAAAATTCTCGACCCAAAGCTGGTATCACCTTTCATGGTTCGGTGTGCCCAGCTGTAGTATTTTATAATTCTCTCAATATTCCCATACTATACTGGGAACCATCTGCATTTTATCCATGTATACTAAAGGACTTTGATCCTGGTTGAAAATCTTGGTTGGTGTGAACCATGTGGAATGCAGTTCATCAGATGAGACGTTAAATCATATCTGTTCCTTCAGATGGATGTAAAAGTTCCCATTCAAGGAATGGCAGGGGGGTTATCCCTGAGATGCTGGCTGATATTTATCCCTCAACCAACACCATCTAAAACAGCTCATGTGGTCAAATATATCATTGCTGTTTATGGAAGCTTGCTCTGCGCAAATCAGCTGCTTCGCTTCCAACATTACCCTTCAAAAGTACCTCATTGACTGTAAAAGGATTTGAGACATCCTGACATCATGAAAGGTGTTATATAAATGCAAGTTCTTCCTTTAAATGAGGATAAGAACTAGATGGACAACTGTACCGCTGTCCTCATGAATCCTTCTCCAGTTGACTTTACATTAGATGATAACCTCTGGGTCTACCATTCACATCAGGTTACTCAGTGACAACTACACCAAAGTCCATCTGTGTGAATATTCCACCATTAAATAAACATGCCTGGCAGGGGAGGAGGGTGCAATTCAAAATTTGGTTGGAGTGGGGGGGACACTGGCGATTGTGGGTCAGCTGTCTGTTATACACCCGCATAATTTCCTCCCTATTGAAGTTAACAGATTGAAAGGAAAATTAGGCAGGGCATGTAATGGATTGCCAGTCACCTACTGCCTGTTTTGTACTCTTGCTCAAGGTGAATTTCACCCCTTTCCCGTTCGATGTGTTTTACAGGGGCAACAATTAAAGCCTGAACCCCAATTACACTGACACAAAATCCAATGTGAATGCTATGTGCTCAAAGTATGGTTGAATATCACCTTTTATCGCCAAGTGGCTTAGCACTGGCAACTTCACCCAGCAGGTTCGATGAGTCCTATCCTCAGTGTAATGTTAAAGGAAGAAATAAAGCACTTTTAAGAAGTTGGGTTTTTTGCCAAAATAATTTATGTTCTAGACTAGCAACAGACAAAGTAGTCTGGTGTAAGGAAGATAGGATTTGCACCTACTTTGCACCTACTTTGTCCAATTTACATGTGGTTCCTTTAATGGATACAGCGGAATAGTTCAATTAAAATTGCACAAATTAGGGTCAGAGTCAAATTGCCTGTGTTGCCAACTCTGATTGGGTGGCTTACTTTTGTCACACGACCTCCTGCCTCCAACTACTCCCGCCATTGGTCAATCCTCCTGATGCACTGCCTTTCCAAGGTCAATTGAAAACACTTTATTGTCCAATTGGATTAACCTTGACTATTATTGATAATGTGCTTCCTTTCCCAACCCGCCAACCCTCCCCCTGCTGCCTTTCTAAAATATTTTTATGAACAGAACAGTGTGAGAACTGTGAAAAAAACACTGTTTAATGGCCCTATGATTTTTCTCCTGGGTTGCTCATTGCAGTGTCCTAGAGTTTAATCTTCAATTCTTGGAGACTCCAGGACAATCCTGGACATGAGGTGCATTTAGAGCAGATAGAGATGGAAAATTTACCGCTAACCCCGGCAACCCTATCCCAAGCGAGTGATGTCCCACTAGAGTGACACGATGGTCAACTGCTCTGAGGATTGGCAAGGCACATTCCAGCAACCATGAGAAAAAATCACTTGCAAGACAGCGTTTCACCCAGAATTCTACCATCCAGATATAAAACTAAGACATGAAGTATGGAAAGCCCAGGAAATTCAGTGTCATGACTTTGTAAACTTATCAAAGGATCAGCCTCACTTTGTAGTTGTCCATAGCCATTAGACAGCCTGGCAGTATTGACTAACTCAGCAATGATTTAAGCAGTGAGGAGATTTGATACATGGAATAATATCAGTCTCACTACCTCCGGTTCAAGCAACTATAACTGGTGGTAATTGAGTGAAAAGGATTGCTTTCCCAAAGGAAGCATTGAATAAGCCTCAATGGATTTACCATCTGGAGTATTTTGTTTCATTTGGTTCTGCTCCAGAAAAGCTCTCAGTTTGTTTGCTTTGAATAACATGGTCAGAAGACTTAACCAGAATACTAAGGAGCTTTCCTTATGGGAATCTTTTGATTAGTAAGGTAAGATTGAGTTAGGGCCCCCATCGGTCTCCTTTAAGACTGATGGGAAGCAAGTTCTTCCCTGCCTTTGCCTGTGTTATGGACTTCTGCATGGAGGAAAAATGATAATGACATGGAATTTCCTTGTAATTGTTCTCGCTGCACACCAGAAAAGCAGCAGAAACTCCATTCGCACAAGAGGTTATGGTGGAGGGGCAAGAATAGCTCTGAGAGAATTCTGCTCCAATGTAGATTGGTGTGTGTTCCAGTCACATTGTTGCCTCATCTCCCATCTTTCAGTTGAACCAAGGCCCCATCTGCTCACGCAGGTGATCGTAAAAGATCCCACAGCTCCATTTTGAAGAAGAGCAGGGGAGTTCTACCAGGTATCCTGAACTATATTTGGCTTTCAACCAACATCACTGAATCAAATAATCTGGTCATTGTCACATTGCTGTGTCTGGGAGTTTGCTGTGTGCAAATTGGTTGCTGCATTTCCTACATTCCAACAGTGACTATACTTCAAAAGTATTTAATTGCTGTAAGGCATTTTGGAATGTCCTGAGGTTGTGAAAGTTGCTAAACAAATGCAAGCCTTTCTTTATTCTTCCTCCACTGCAAACACCTGTCCCTTGTGTGGCTTTACTCCTTTAATTAGAGCACTTCCACTGTAGGCAAGTATAGTAAATAAGAGAGCAATTTTGGCCAGGGGACCAGAAGAACTCCCTGCATGTCTTCAATACCTTACTACAACTGTATATATATAAAATATAAATATATAAAAAATAATGTATGTAAATTATATATAGCGTATAATACATATAATTTATATGTGTATATATATTGTGTGTGTGTATATATTATGTACACATACTATAAAACATTTAATATAGAAAATGTTTCAAGTGCAATATAATAATATGGGCTGGAATTTTACAGCACTGTCGTAGTGAGGTTAGGGCCGTAAAATGCAGTGATCCATTCTAAACTCCATTGACTTCGGCAGGACCGTAAAATCCTGTTGGTGTAAAATTCTGCCCCAATGACCCTGAACCACCAGAAAAGGGACAAATGAGTTCTCAATTTGAGTACCTCAATGCAGCACCCTGATATTGGGAACTCAATAGGAAAAGGAGCCAAACTTGTGCCCTCACATTCTGTAATAAGCTGCTCTTGTGTGTTATATTACCACACCAGCCAGCCCTTTTGATATTTAATTTAATACAGCTTTCGCATCTCTCAGCAAAGGTCGACCAAGAAATTAATAAAGAGAAAAGAGAATGTGAGAGTAAACTAGCAAGAGATATAAAAACCTTTTGTAAAAGCTTCTATAGGTGTGTAAAAAGGAAGCAATTAGCAAAAGTAAATGTGGGTTAGAGGCAGAGACGAGAGAAATTCCAATGGGGACTAAAGAAATGGCAGAGACATTAAACAAATACTTTCTATCTGCCTTCATGGTAGAAGACACAAAAACCATTCTGGATGTCATAGGGAACCAAGGTTCTAGCAAGAGTAAGGAATTTAAAGAAATAAATATTAGTGAAGAAATAGTGCTGGAGAAATTAATAGGATGAAAAGTTGACAAATACCCTAGATGACAACCTACTTTCAAGAGTTCTAAAAGAAGTCGCTACAGAATAGTGAATGTATTGACTTTGCAGAATTCCCCAAATTCTAGAACACTCCCTGTTGATTGGGAGGTTGCAAACATAACTCTGCTATTCAAGTAAGTAAGGAGGGAGAAAATAGGGGATTATAGGCCGGTTAGCTTGACACCAGCAGCAGGGAAAATGCTAAGATCCACCATTAGGGATGTAACAGGGCACTTAGAATATCAATATGAATTAGGCAGAGTCAACATGGATTTATGAAAGAAAAATCGTCTTTGACAAATTTGTTTGTGAGGTTTCTTGAGGTTGTAACTAGCAGATTGGATAAGGGAGATTTTCAAAAAGCACTCAAGAAGGTGGCAGCCTTCCGCCTTGTAAGATGATGGTTTGTACCGCAGTGTTCAACTCTGTGTTAAGCATCGCCTGGTGTGGCTTAGGAAGCTGCTGCCTGGTATAGCAGTCTCTGCTACATTTGCTGCAGGTTGAGAAGGTGCACGATTTGGGGGTGGCCTCTGTATTTTCCCACGTCAGAACAGTTCTGACGAAAGGCCATCAGCCTGAAACGTTAGCTCTGTTTCTGTCTCCACAAATACTGCCTGACCTGCTGAGAATTTCCAGCATTTTCTGTTTTTATTTCAGGCTGTAAAGCGATATGGGCAGGTGGAGTGAGTGGGCAATAATAAGGCACATAGAATATAACGTGGGGAAGTGCAAAGTTATCCACTTTTGTAGGAAAAATAGAAAAGCAGAATATTTTTAAGTCGTGAGAGACTGGGAAGTATTGGGACCTGGGTAACCTTGTATACAGATCACAGAAAGTTAACAGAAAGCAATTAGGAAGGCAAATGATATGTTAGCATTTATTAAAAAGGCATTGGCGTATAGGAGTACTGCAACCATTTAGGACCTTGGTGAGACTACACCAACAGTAGCTGTACACTTTTAGAGCAGAAATTTTCTCTTGTCGGGCAGGCAAGTGCCCAATGTGAACGGGAGAAAAATAGTGTGTTGGGCATGGGTCCTGATGTCATCACGCACTCAAGCAATATTTCAGTCGGCAGGCACGCACAAGAGGTGGCAGCACGCCCGCCAACAATTAAGAGGCCTTACAGTTGGCGGGCGGGCAAATAGGCCAAGCGGCCTTTGCATTTTTTGCGAAACCTCATCCATGGCCGGGATGAGGTTTCGACCAGTGATTAAAAAAAAATGAAAACTTTTAAAACTAATTTTTAACATGTCCCTGCTCATGTGACAGAGTCACATGATGGGACATGTTTTCCTTAATTTTACCATCTTTATTTGTAAAGTTAAAAATCTTCAGCTCCCTGAGGCAGCTCTGTGCCTTCAGGGAGCTTTCAGTGAGTGCACCCTCAGTCATGCGCTGACTTCTGTGCTCGCCCTCCTCCCCTCCCCCCACCCAGGCAGCGCTGAGCGTTTCAGTGCACAGTTCACGCTGGCTGGCTGTTAATTGACCAGCCAGCGTGAACTTGTGATCGGGGCCCAATTGCAGGCGGCAGTCGGTTTTGCAGCCGCTCCCGGGCCCACCTTCCACGCCCGCCTGACGAGGTAAAAATCCTGCCCTTGGTCTCCTCGTTGGCAGAATAGAATCCTTGTCTTAGAGGGATTGCAACAAAGGTTCACAAGACTGATTCCTGAGATGGGAGAAGCCTACAAGGAGAGATTGAGTAGGCTAGACCAATTCTTCAGTTCTCTGCCCGAAGGCAGGTCTGACCGACAGCACCAGGACCTCTACCATGACCAGGGCAAGGAGGGAGGACCCCAATCCACCCCAGTCAGAATGGGGATTGAACCCCATTGTTGTTGTCATCAATATGATCCACTTTGGCCATCTTGACAACTGAACCAATGGCACCCCATCCCCAACAAGGAGCCCAAGTTGCTGTGGCAATATGCACTTATACATGCATGTTGCAGCCTGGAGCTTTGGATAGTGATGGTAGAAGCTCGAGTTTCTTTCCATCATGCTCTTACCATCTGCCATTGGTGTATGTTGGAAAGATTTACAAGTTGATACTCAACCTGTTTGGCCATGTTATGAATGCACCTTCCTTGACCATCAAGTAATGGAGTGGAATTTGAACCTAGAGCTTCAGGCTCGGTGGGAGGGGCGTTATCCACTGCACTACGAGACCTCCTACTAGGTCTATATTTCCTAGAATTTAGAAGAATGTAAAGTCATCTATGAAACATATAACATTTTTAAAGGAGCTTAGGATGGATGCTAGGAGAACGTTTCTGCTGGTTTGGGAGTCTGAAGCTAGGGTTCTTAGTCTCAGACTAAGGGGCTGTCATTTAGGAATGACATGAGGAGAAATTTCTTCACTCAAGTGTTCTGAATCTTCAGAATTCCCTGCCCTCGAGATCTATGAATGCTCAGTCATTTGAGCATGGTCAAGAGACATTGATGGATTGTTGGTTACTAAGGGAATTAAGGGACACAGGGATAGGTAGGGAAGGTGAAGTTGAGGTCGGAGATCAGGCATGATCTTACTGAATGGTGCAGCAGGCTTGGAGGGCTGAATGGCCTACTCACGCTCCTATTTCCTATCTTCTTATGTACTCTGCATCTCACACCAAATAGGAGTGTAGGCCGCTTGCTGCTCAGTTAACAGCTGAGTCCAGCTGCATCAGTTTGAAGGGAAAGAGTCATGTGGGGAAAAGAGGAAAAAAATGAGAGCCATTGGGAAATGTCATAAATGCAAATTAATAAAGGCAAGAAAAAGCCCCTTCTACTGAGATGGCCTGTCACAGATCATGATTTATTTTTCTTTACAGGTTTATGAATAACAGAGTGCCTGCCAATCGAAGGTATGAACCCACAGAGTATGAACATGCAGCAAACTGTGCCACCCATGCAGTAAGTTACATGTATGGTGATGTATCACTGAATGTCATTTAAATGATTAAAGCAGAAAGGTTCTTACTTAAAAGAATAACTATGCAATGTTGAACTGACAGTAAGTGCAGCTCTGAAAGATAGAATTAGTGCTGAAAGTATTGGCAGCTCCATTGGCAGCGATCTCACTCTGTGAGGCAGAAATTTATGGGTTACAATCCAACTCCAGATGCTTGCACCCATAACCTAGGCGAACAGTTCTGGTATTAGCATTGTCAGATAAGATGTTAAACAAGGCCCTGTCTACTCTCTCAAGTTGATGTGAAAGATCCTGTGGCATTATAGAATGAAGAGGAGAGGAATTCTCCTTGGGTGTCCTGGCCAATATTTATCTCTCAACCAGGATCACTAGAAAATAGATTATCTGGACATTATCTCATTGCTATTTGTGGGGCATTGATTTCTGCGTAAAAATTCAAATAGCACAGGACTGTGGCTGTAAAGTGCTTTGGGATGTCCTGAGCTCGTGAAAGTTGGTATCTAAATGCAAGTTCTTTCTTTGAATAAAAGCAAAATACCTCGGATGCTGGAAATCTGAAACAAAAACAGAAAGTGCTGGAAAAGCGTATGAAACATTAATTCAGTCTTTCTCTCCACAGATGCTGTTAGACCTGCTGAGTTTTTCCATCATTTTCTGTCTCTCTTTCTTTGAATGCTTGACTGTTTCACTATCCAACAATTTTTAAAGATGAAAGGCAAGTCTGGAGGTAATGCTTAAAAGTAATATAGGTGAATCCCAGAACTGGCATCATTTTGTTTCAAATAAACTTTCACATTTGCAGGACTACTCAGTGTGAGCTTCTTTTCAAGCTGACCAACATAACATCCATCCACAGGCAGGAACAGCAATGTAGGAGCAGAACAGGTCCCACTGTCAATATTGCTTATAATCTTTATGTGAGAACCCAGGGCATTTGTAGATGTAGAACAAGTGGGCAAGATTTAACAACAGTGATTTTGTTTTTAAAGAAAGATCTGACGATTGTCATGTAGGCTGGGATTTTCCAGTGGCGGGATCCGTCATAGGTGGGAATGGGAAATTTGGAGAAGTAGCCAAAGCCCATTGACTTTCGACAGGACCAGAAAATCCTGCCAGTGGTGTTCTTCCACTATTGAAACACGAGTTCAATTTTAGCCTGACAAAATAAAAATCTCTGTTTGTTGATTGTTGTGAGAAATGAATTTAGTTAGTCTGAGCCTTGTTTATTATTAGCTATTGTCCCCAGATGCACAGCTTGCACTAATTGACAATTCTAGTCAGAGATGTTACAGGATGGTTGGAATGGTAAATATCACGCTGGTTTAGTAGGTGTCCTTATCTAATTGTGGGTTTAAGTTTTGTTGTTGGGTCAACAGAGAGGGAGAATGACTCTGAAACATATGACAGTCATTCTAACTGAGATCAACTGATGGGAAGCTCATGGGGTTAGGTGAAATTGTGGATTTTCATCTTACCCAATAATACTGCTTTTTGATTTTAATGCAGATGAGAATCAGGCATGATGTAAAGCCGGTATTCCACCCAGGTTAATATTACCCCTCTTCTGTACTATGGCTGGCTCTGTTGCTACCTATTGTTTGAAATGAGAAAATACTCAATTTTTCTTCCACCTTCATCAGTGTGAAAATTTACTAATTTCTTGTTCAAGGAAAGCAAAGTAAAGCCATGTTACAGAATAGAATCTACTAGCACAGAAGAATGCCATTCAGCCCACTGCACCTGTGCAGGCTCTTTGAAAGAATTGTCCAATTAGTTTCTTTCCCCAGCCCTTTCCCTATAGTCCTGTAACTTCTGAAACCTTCAAATAGTTATCTAGTTTCCTTTTGAATGTTAGTATTATATATGAACATACATACAAACATACAAATCAGGAGTAGGAGTAGGCCATTTGGAGCCTTGTGCCTGCTTCGCCATTTGATAAATCATGGCTGATTTGATTGTGGCCTCATCCCTACTTTCCTATCTACCCTCATACCCTTTGACTCCCTTATCAATCAAGAATCTATCTAACTCAATCTTAAAAATATTCAATGACCCAGCCTCCACTACCCTTTGGTGAAGTGGATTCCACAGACTAACAACCCTATGAGAGAAAAAATGTCTTCTCATCTCCGTCTTAAATGGGAAATGTCTATTTTTAAACTGTGTCCTCTAGTTCTAGTTTCTCCCATGAGGGGAAACATCCTTTCAGCATCCACCCTGCAAAGTCCCTTCAATATCTTCTATGTTTCAATAAGATCATCTCTCATTCTTCTAACCTCTAATGGATAGAGGCCCAACCTGTCTAACCTTTCCTCATAAGATAACTCCTTCATCCCAGGAATCAATCATGTGAACCTTTTCTAAACTGCTTCCACCACTCTTTCAGGTAGTGTGGTATTCCAGGTTGTAACAACTTGCTGTGTAAAAAAATAAAAATCTCACCCCCCCTGGTTCTTTTGCCAATTACCTTAGATATATATTTTCTCTGAGCCTCTTGTAACAGTTTCTGCTTATTTACACCATCAATGCCCTTTATGATTTTGAACTCCTTTATTAAAAATCCCCTCAGTCTAATCTGCTCTAAGGAGATTAATCCTAGTTTCTCTATTTTGTCAACACAACTGAAGTAATTCATTCTAGTAAACCTCCCGTGCACCCTCTCTAATTATGTACAATCTCCTTAAGTACAGAGCAACCTAAAGAAAAGTAAAATGAAAATGTGTCACACAAAGTAAAATCATGAAGAATTGAAATGCCCGATCGGGGAGTTGAATCTATCCAAGTATTATTTTTGTTGAATTAGCTGCCAATAATGCCAAGGTCATGCAGGAAAAAATGGCCTTTTGGAAAGTGGTGTGGTGGGCACTCAATGTGCAAAGAGCTTTCGTCAGCTCCTTCAGGGGAGAAACGGAGGAAATGGGGCAAAACAATCTCCTCTTCCCAAGGCAGTCACTGCAAGCTCATAAAGAACATTAACCTCGATGTAAGATGTGAATTACCCGATAGCCCTTCCAATCTCTGCGATCTTCTAATTCTGGCCTCAGCATTTCCTCCACTCTACCATTCTCTTTTTAAACCACTGCACTATGCTCGCCTCCTTTAAGTCATTCCTTAAATCTGCCTTTTTGATCAAGTTTTTGGTCAGCTACCCTAATATCTCTTAATATGGCTCAGTAAAAAATATGGTCTAATAATGCTGCTGCAAATCATTTGTGATGCATTAAAGGAGCTATATAAGTGCAAGCTGCAGTTGTTGTTGCATTTATGTACACTGGAATTTTCCGCTCCCGATCATGGCGGGCACAAAATCTAAATCTCACGAGAAGACCCAAAGCCAGTTTTACAACGGCGTAAAACGAGAAAGCGATTGAGTGCATTTGCTATCAATGGTAAGCCACATTTTCACCACTGAACATCCTGAACATCATTAGCATAAATCAGCATCTCATTGTGATGCCTGCTCACTAGAATCATCCCTCCATGCTGGATTAAGAGCCCATGTCGACATGTAATTTAAAAAAGAGTCATTTACTGGGTGTGGGCATCGCTGGCTAGGTCAGCATTTATTGCCTATCCTTAATTCCCCTTGAGAAGGTGGTGGTGAGCTGTGTTCTTGAGCCACTGCAGTTCATGTGGTGTAGGTACACCCACAGTGCTGTTAGGAAGGGAGTTCCAGGAGTTTGACCCAGTGACAGTGAAGGAACGGCGATATATTTCCAAGTCAGGTTGGTGTGTGGTGTGGAGGAGAACTTCCAGGTGGTGGTGTTCCCATGCATCTGCTGCCCTTGTCTTTCTAGATAGTAGCAGTCGTGGGTTTGGAAGGTGCTATCTAAGGAGCCTTGGTGAATTCCTGCAGTGCATCTTGTAGATAGTACACACTGCTGCTACTGTGCGCCGGTGTTGGAGGGAGTGAATGTTTGTGGATGTGGTGCCAATCAAGTGGGCTGCTTTGTCCTGGATGGTGTCAAGCTTCTTGAGTATCGTAGGAGCTGCATTCATCCAGGCAAGCAGAGTGTATTCCATTACACGCCTGACTTGTGCCTTACAGATGATGGACAGGCTCTGGGGAGTCAGGAAGTGAGTTACTCGCTGTAGGATTCCTAGCCTCTAACCTGCTCTTGTAGCCACAGTATTTATATGGATAGTCCACTTCAGTTCCTGGTCAATGGTAACCCCCAGGATGTTGATAGTGGGGGATTCAGTGATGGTAATGTCATTGAATGTCAAGCGGCGATGGTTAGACTCTCTTGTTGGAGATGTTCATTACCTGGCACTTGTGTGGCACGAATGTTACTTGCCACTTGTCAGCCCAAGTCTGGATATTGTCCAGATCTTGCTGCATTTGGACATGGACTGTTTCAGTATCTGATGAAGCAGTCGAAGATGGTTGGGCTGAGGACACTACCCTGAGGAACTCCTGCAGTGATGTCCTGGAACTAAGATGATTGACCTCCAATAACCACAACCAGGTTCCTTTGTGCTAGGTATGACTCCAACCAGTGGAGAGTTTTCCCCCTGATTCCCATTGACTCCAATTAGAATGATGTGTTTCACAACAAGAGCTCAATGACATGCAACTGGCGATCTGCACTTCACTCGAGACTCTGAGGTTATTTCCCATACCTTGTATCGCACAATGCTTGCGGGGTTCAGCACCAGGCTTTGCACGCTGCACCGCATTGGTTTCAGGGAGGTCTCAGAGGCAAGTCTGTACAGCTACCACACCAGGCCTAAGGCTTTTACTGTGCTGCTGGGCAAGGGCTCCACTGGGAAGGGGATGGGCAGGGTTGAGGGAAGGGAATGCGCTGCAAGGCAAGGGCTGCAGGCGAAGGTTGCGCTGAGACACATGACTGGGCGGGGGTGCGCACCAAAGGGTCACCTGATTGAATTGATCGTTCCAAAATGAGGACAGAGTCATAGTTTGAGACAGTTTAGTAGCTGTTCAATTGACATGCAGGGAGTCAGGAAAGTGAAGTAATAAGGAATTCATGCAACACTGATCCCTCAAATTGACACTGATTGTTCGCCTAGTTTTAAACCCTCATTTGCAGCCTTCAAATTCACCAGAGTGTATGGAGCTGCAGAGTTATTGGGTGATTGGAAGAACTTGAGAACTCCCTTGGAAATGTGTCCATTCACCACTCACAGAGGAGAAGCCTCCAGACCCCCTAAGTTAATCTCATGTACTCACTGAACAGTCACCTTCATGTTTAGTCCAAACAGCGCAGTCTTGGAGTGCAGGTAATGATGATCCTAGCTCCCGGGCTGAAAGCAGAACATTTAATTGCCTGGCCAAACCTGCTGCCAATTGGCCATGTGGGCTGGGGATGGGGGGGACATTTGTTGTGAACCTTCATGTCCATCCCACACTGGACATCATTTCAAGGGCCAATACTCTGTGGCATGAAAGAGCCTTGAGCCTACAATCATGGACAGAAAGTGGACCTTTGGGAACAGATGCTGACTCTCGCATGTTTCTCATTGATACTGCAGTGAGGAGACCATTAGGAAGATGGAGCTTGGTGTTATCGCTGCCTGCATTATTGTTAATAGGCAGGAGAGAAGAATGTGACAGAAGTGTCTGGCTCGCCAAAGGGAGGAGCAGAACCCTCAAGACCAAGGGGCAGCAGGTCCTCCTCCAAGCGCAGAGGGTGATCCTCAGAGAACCTTCATTCTTAGGCGCCTTGCTAGACCCAGGGCGTATGGATATCACATGTGGGAGATGGCAGCGTAGTGGTACTGTCACTTGACTAGTATTCTGGAGACCTATTGTAATACTCTGAGGACCTGGGTTTGAATCCCACCATGGCAGATGGTGAAATTTGAATTCAATAAAAATCTGGAATTAAAAGCCAAATGATGACTGCAAAACCATTGCCAATCCTCAGGAAAAACCCATCTGATTCACTAATGTCCTTTAAAATACTCCCTGAACAAGGGCAGTTAGGGCCTAGCCAGTGATGCCCACATGCCCATGAATGAGTTAAAAAAAATGTTATCTGCAGATGAGAACCTGTGTTGCAGATGCCTCTGTCAAAGGACCTGGTGACTCACATTTGCCACATTCTGCAGGACTTGATCCATTGCCTGTGGCTGTGAAAGAAACTGCTGCTCAACTTCTAGGTCAGTGGCTCCACTGGGGTTCTCCGTGGGATCTCCCAAGTGTCCACCCACAAATGCATCCAGGGAGTCACAAGCACCATTTTTGCCAAAGACCTGCAATTTTGTCAATGTTGACAGAGATCAAGCAAGCCAGGATGCATCACTGGGCTTTGCTGAGATTTCCACTCTCCTACATGTGCAGGCTGCCATCAACTGCACTTGTGGCTATAAAAGCTCCCTGGCAACAGGCAGTGCAGTACATCAACCAGAAAGGCTACCACTTGTTCAAAGTGCAGCTGGTGGCGACCATAACAAACTTATCATGAAGGTTTGTGCTAGATACCCAGAAAGCATCCATGACATACATCCTGAGTGCGCCTCAGATCATAACACATTCCAGGGACCACACAGGATGCAGGGTTGGCTCCTTGGGGATAAGGGTTACCCAAAAAGGACTTGGCTGATGACACCCATGCAGCGGCCTCAGACTCCTGCGGAGAGAAGGTACAATTAGGCTCATGCCGCAACCTGGACATTGGTGGAACACACCATGTGGATCCTGAAAATGTGATTCCGATGCCTGGACAGATCAGGCGGAGCACTCCAGTACACTCCCCAGAGAGCCTCATGCATCATCTTGGCTTGCTGTGCGCTACATAACCTGGCTCTGAAAATGGGGGAGGACTTGGCAGATGACGAGATGGAGGGAGCTGCACATCTCCTCTAATGAGGACCTCAAAGGGGATGATGGTAATGACATCGTGGAAGCCGAGCATACAGGCGAAGAGGCCATTGCACAGGCCAGAAGAGACAGGCGTACTCATGAGGCCCTCACTGCCAGCAGGATCTAGAAGGAGGATGGCAAGATGCACTGAGGATCCTTCTGGACAACTCTCCTCTGTCATGGGCCAACATGAGCATCAGCATAACTACTCTAATTTCACCCATGAATTTCCAGATGACAGTGCATTGTTGCACAGAACGCTGACGTAGCCCTGATGCTGTGAAGGATGAGCAAGCCTCGAGGGTATGTGTCCGTGCTGAGATGAGGTGCTACCTGGAGGAGGGCCTCCTGACATCAGACATCAGAAAGTGCTGCTTCTTCACATGTCCATCCAGCACCCCAGTCGCAACAGCACCCTGCAAGATACAGGGGCACTTACACGATCCTCAGTGGCCTAGTGCCTCCAGGCCTTCAATCTGGCAAGACTCCTCATGGAGATCCATTGGAACCAACACAGCCACACATGATGAGTTACATCGATAGTGACACAGAAACATAACAATTTGGACAAAGCAGCCTATGAAATACTGCTGCTGTCACTGCACTTGGAGATGACTCAGTCAGCTGTGATACGCTCCTCATAATGACACTGACATCTAGCAGTTTAAGTTAGGGATCCTGAGCTGCATTTCTCCTAACATGGAGGAGGATCACCTGAGTATGATGAGGTCAGATGCTTCGTTGCCTGATACTGACATGCCTGCTCTTACACACAACCAGTGTGCCCTTGTGGCCAGCCCTGGCCCTAGTGAAGTCCAATATGATCAGAGAACATGAGGCCCTCAAGGGCGCATGCCATTGCTAATGAGGAGAACTGTTCTGCTTCCATCACATACTAGCTCCTATCCCATTGCTCCCCTCCATATTGTCTGAAATAACTATCAGCGATTCCAGAGCATGCTTGAAGGCTGTTTTGGACTCCAGAAAACACCATTTGGAAGCAGCATCAGTAACCTCTTGGAGTGTCAAGATGATGGGATGCACACCGCTGTCTACCAACTTTGTGACCTGACCCTTCTCCCCACATTAGTCACAACTACAGGTTGAGAGACACTTAAGGTTGGATGTCTCAGTGCCTGCACACAAATGTGCCATTGCTTCGCCACCTTGAGATGGCAACGTTGTCCCAGTTTTTGCTGTGCTCAGTAGATTGACACTGGGAACATCAGAAACCTGTTCGGATGAGGGCAGTGCACATAAACTCTGAGCTCATATCATTATAAGCCTGCCAAGAGACAGCGGACAGATGGAGTTGGATGGTACATTAATCTTCTGCATGCATGAGCACATCTCTCCTTAAACACCACACCTTCACCTGTCAAGAATGCAGACAAGATAGGGGCATACCTCTGCCTCAATCATTCAGTGCCAAGAATGCACAAGACAGGACCCTATGAGGAATGGGAACGAGGTTCATTCCACAAGTACACTTAACATGAAGGTGCAGGCATTACTGATATGAGAATTATGTTGAAACGGGACACTCACTGTGGTGAGATGGTAGCACACTGCACAGAAGCGTGGCCCAGGATAGAGACAATTGCCATAATTGGGTGCAAGAACGAAGGTACCACTCGTAATTGACAGTAACACAGCTCATCGTAAAAAGGAGGCATTGCCAAAAGGGGATATGAACTGATTACGAGCCTATATACATTTGTGAATATTATATACATGTGGTTAATGCCCTACATCTTTTTCTCTTTCCTTACCCTGCTACTACATCCTGGTACTCCCCTGACATGCACAGCAGAGGTGGAGGTAGCCTGCTGACTGCTATCCCCTGTTGTCTTACCTTGGCAGGTGTCCTCTGGAGGGCCGAAAACTGGAGGGCCCCAGCCTGCTTTGGGTGCACCCTCCTTGGCCTGTGTAGCTGGAGCTGATGGGATCACAGGAAGAGGGGATTTGCATCGGCTGGATACTCCTGGATGGCCCCAGGGTGATGAGCTGCTGGTTCTCGCCCTTTTGGGTGCCCAAGGGCCTCTGGCTGACTCCTTGAGGAGAAGGGTCAGTTGGAGTGAGAACGAGGTGCCCCATAGCCCTCTTGTGTTGACACTGATGGATGGATGTCACCAATGGCTACAGCAGAGGAGTGCAGCTCCTGCAGCAGTACAGGAGCAATGTCCTGGACCAATGTCTCCATGGTGGCAGCCATCCTACCATTGTGGACCTTGGTGTATTGGCATGCCGGCGCTATCACCTCAGCCTGAAGGCGGATGGATTCCTCCAACGCGTGTTGCAATCTGAGGAGTGCAGCTGACATCCCTTCCTGATATTCCCGTGCTTGTCTTTGCAGCTCCAGCAACTGATTTAGGACTGAGTCTGGTGGCTGATCATTGGACTCAGCTGAATCGTGGCCTCCAGCAGTCCTCCGAGTGCCAGTGATCTATGATGTCCCTGCCTCCGCCTGCTATGGAGCAGATGGTGCGTTGTGCTCACCAGATTGTGACCCTGAAGTTTATCTAGAACTAGATGCCACCGATGTGTGTCTCTGAGGTGGTGGAGGGTATGGGTGAGCGCTGTGACAGTGTGCAAAGGTGCTGTCCTCAGTTCCTCATCCAAGGTAGCATTGGGGCTGGAGTTGAGGGCCTGGCTCATGGATGCCATCAGCAGCTTCCCAGAGGTGCCTACGAAAGAAAGGAGAAGCGGTTAGTGCATGGCAGGTGACCCTAGAACAGAAGAAATCACTCACAGTATGGTTGTCTGATCGATATTCTAGTGCAGGATCCTCACTTGGGCGTGTGCCACCGACCTCGCTGTTAGCGCAGGCACAGTCTACATCCTCTCCAGCCAGCTCGATGACCCTGTTCTCAAAGTCCATGAGAACCTTGATCTCGGGAACTCCACCCTGGGCCTGGGACCTCTCATTCATACTGTGAGCCAACTTGCCCTTACTGAAGACAGATGGAGAGAATGTGAGCAAGATGCATGCGAAGGCAGATGATAAGGATGCCTGGCATGTGTGGGTGGCAAGAGGAGCCCTGGACAAGATTAGGACGCAAACTTTAGAGGAGATGAGGCCAGATGGAGTTGTGGAGGTGTGTGAGAGTGACTGGTGATGTTCCTTGAGATGGTAGTGAGTGAGATCCTTGCAAATGTGGTATGGGTTTGAGAGTGTGTGAGTTGAGAGTAATGAGATGTTTGACTTACTCTGGCGGAAAGGAGGAGATCATTCAACCTCTTCCTGCACTGAGTGGCTGTCCTCTTCTGCAGGGCGTTTCCACTGCGACTGCCTCCGAAGTTGGATTGGTCACCTTGGTGGAAAGCCTGCGGCCAGACCAGGGGCAGAGGACATCGTGGCAGGCCTCGACTGCGTTCAACAGGCGCTGTAGTGAGGCGTCACTGAATTTGGATGCAGCATGCTTTTTGCCTTTGGAAGCCGTGTCTTCACTGGAGGAGTCCTGGGCTGCAGCAAGCGCGAGCACATTGCAGGGACGCCATTTAAATATGACGCCCAGAGTCAGGGAGCGCTAAGGTCACGGCGGGGGCAGGAAGATCGGATGCTGCCGGCCAGCAAAATGGCGTGTTCCCCGTGGATGAATACTTAATGCAGTCTGAAGCGCACAATACGGCACGAAAACCTGTCATTGCAGCCAGCAGGTGGAACACCATTTTTTACGGCGGCTAATGCACTTAATGCGTTTCACAGAAATTCCCGGCCATAGTATCTTATTACACTAAAACATCTCAATCTTCCTCACACAGCGAGTGCTAGATAAGATAAGACAAGAAATAGGAGCTGGAATAAACCATCTGCCTCAAGCCTGCTCTGCCATTTTGTATGACCTTTAACCTCAACTCCACTTTCCCACTTGATTCCCACATTCCTTGAGTCACTTAGAGCCAAGTCATATAACAGGAAACAGTATGACTCTCTACATGACTTTGGCTGCGCCGACGCAGTGAACTAGAAGCAGTGAAATTAGTTTGAGAAAAATACTGAGGTAGTGAACAACCTAATTGGAATGAAATGAAGCTGCGGCCTATATATTTATTCACCATGAGACGCAGAGGAAAGGGATCATAGTTTTCATGGAAAAAATGTCCAGTGATAGTCACTGGAAGTGAGTAAGACTTACAGATTCCCCAGCACTGACACACACGCATCATCCAATCATACATAGTCAGAGACAACCCAGATCAATTTGTATGAGACTGAGAAGATATTGGAGACATTTAACATTAAAACCACACCGCTTCTCACCTGGCAGCTGCTTATACTTTAGAATTCTGAACAAAATTATCACTGAATAATTTATTAACCTTTAGAAGCAAGAGAACAGCTCGGTTTAAAATCTAAAGTAAATCAACTGATTTAATATTAATCAAGTGGATTAAATTTGTCGAGTTGGAACAAGTGAGAGCTGAAGAGAATAAACAGCAGACCATTAGCAGTATTGACATTATAGTGATGTCACCCTTGTCTGTCCTGTATCATTATATAAATCGTTGTGGTTTGAATTATGTCACAAAATTGTCCATGGGGATGGCGTAGGGTGGGGCAAAGGGAAATGATGCCTGGTTGGTGATTGTTGCTTTTGTTTAAAAATCAGAAGCCCTTCCTCTTCACTGTCATTTTTAATGAATTCATTTTTATTTTTAACCAGGCGATCAATGAAATCGTACATTATCCTACATCCTTTGCATAACTTCCTGCACTAATTCATCCATTTCCTGGACCTTAAAACCACAGCATTCCTTCCTTAGACCTCCTTTCTTTCTAAAGTCTACAGACTCTTAACACCCAAGCTTGTCATCATCAAACCTCCACCTAATTTGCCTCACCTTGTTCATTGTCCTTTTCAACCTGGGCCAAGTCTGTCACCATGGAACATGGCCCTTGAACTAAGCTTCTCAATTTAATATCAAATCTTGACAACTCTCCAAGTATGAAACAAATGCTTGTTACTTACAATATTTGCCAGGTCAGTTGTGGCTCAGTTTGTAGCACTTACAAACCCTGAGTTAGAAGGTTGTGTGTTCAAACCCTGCTCCAGAGGCTTAAGTATAAAATCTAGGCTGGCACTCCAGTCCAATACTGAGGGAAAGCTGCACTGTTAAGGATGCTGTCTTCTTTTGGATGAGCTGTTAAACTAAGGCCCTGTCTGGCACCTAGGGTGGACATGAAGACCACTATTCCAAAGAAAAGTAGAGTGATACTCCCAGGGCCCAAGAGGGAGGGGGGGTTGCAGATGATGCCAAACACTAGAGTCCGGGGTTTGGGGGGAGCCGGGCTCGGTGTTTTCAGTTTCTCATCATCCACACTGCGGATAATGTTGGGGGGAAGTTTGAAGGAGGGGCTGGGAGAAGATTGGAGGGGTTTGGGAGGAAAAGTTGGAAAGGGGATTGAGGGAAAGGTTGGAGGGGGGTTGGGGGAGGTTGGAGTGGGGGTTGGGGGAGGTTAGGGGGGTTTGGAGGGGAGGTTGCGGGAAGGTTAGAGGGGGGCTTTGGGAGCAGATTAACTACAGATTGAATTGTTTTTGTAAATGTAGTGATTTCTTTGTGGCCATTTTCCTAACATTAGTTGGTTGTTCTTTGATTAATTATCCTTAGAAAATCAGCATTGGGCCTCCAACTTCATCATTGCTACAGTCACTGCCTACTGCATGCAGGTGTAATGAAAGAAAGAAAGAAAGAAAGACAAAACCCATATTTATGCAGCACCTTTACAGCCAATTAAGTACTTTTGAGTTGTAGTCACTGATATAATGTAGGTAATGTTATCAAATGGCTGAGCAGGCTCGAGGGGCCAAATGGCTTATTCCTACTCCTGGTACGTATGTTCATATGTGAGTCTGGATGGATGAGATGAACTGAGCTAGGTGGCCTCTATCATCCATAATTATCTTGTGAGTAGAGGGTGGAATCACGGCTGGAATTCTGTTTGTTTTGTTGTGAATGAAAGTTTACTGTGAATGGGCTTTGTGGGGTGAGATTGCCAGGGCAGGAGTGTGTAATGGGCTCATAGTGAATCAGTAACCTCTTTTACACTGCACATGATTCTCAGGGGTCTTTTCCATTGACTTCAATCTTGTCTTTTTGTCCACTTACCTATTATCCCACTCTACCTTGGTGCTTTTTATGAGGTTTTTTGAAATATCATGATAAAGTTGTGTTGCATATTAGATATTGAAAACACATCACAGTGAGAAGAAGCAATCAGCAGTCCTCAGACTTGCTGATCATGAAATGGATACAATTGTGAACCATTCAGTCTTCGTTCTCTGGCCTTTTAAAAGTTCTGTTACATAGACACACCTGAGGGGCCAGAAACAGGACAAACACTGGGGCCCATGATTTCTCCCCCCCTGCCCCAGTCCTGGCTAAGATTTATCCCTCAATGAACACCACTGGTTGTGGGACTTCTCTGTGTGCAAATTAGTTGATGCATTTCAACAACAACAAGGACTTGTATTTAAATAACACTGTAATGTAATAACATGTATCAGGGTGCTCCACAGGAAGGTTATCAAAAGAAGTTGACCAAACCATATAAGGAGATATTTAGGGTAAATGACCAAATGCTTAGTCAAAAATGTAGGCTTTTAAGAGCATCATAAAGGGGAAAAGAGAGGAGAGAGGCACACAGTATTATGGGGCCGGAGTTTCAGAACGAGGGCCTCAGCCGTTAAAGGCACAGCCACTAGTGGAGGAGCAATTAAAATTGGGATTGAGCAAGAGGCCAGAACTGGATGAGCGCAGATATCTTTCAGGGTTGTAGGGATAGAGGGATATAGAGATAGGGAAGGGAAAGGCCATGAAGGGATTTTAAAACAAGGATAAGAATTTTAAAATCCAAGTATGGCTTAACCAGAAGCTAATGTAGGTCAGCGAGAACAGGCGTGATAAGTGAACGGGACTTGTTATGAGCAAGGACAGAGGCAGCAGAGTTTTGGATGACTGCATGTATATAGAGGGCAGAAGATAGGAGGTCAGCCAGGAGAGCATTGGAATAGTCAAGTCTAGAAGTAACAAAGGCATGGCTGAGGGTTCCAGCAGCAGATAAGCTGAGACAGAGAAGGAAATCTGCCGGCCCTATCTGGTCTGGCTTACACGTGACTGCAGACCCAGAGCAATGTGGTTGACTCTTAAATGCTTTCTGAAATGGCCTAGCAAACCACTTAGTTGTATCAAACCGCTACAAAGACTCATAAAAGGAATGAAACAGGATGAACCACCCGGCATCGACCTAAGCACCGGAAATGACAACTGCAAACTCAGCCCTGTTGACCCTGCAAAGTCCTCTTTGCTAACACCTGGGGGCTAGTGCCAAAATTGGGAGAGCTGTCTCACAGACTAGTTAAGCAACATCCTGACGTAGTCATCCTAACAGAATCATACCTTACAGATAATGTCACAGAAACCACTGTCACCAAGCCTGGATATGTCCTGTCCCACCGAGAGGACAGGCCCAGCAAGGGTGGCAGCACAGTGGTATAGAGTCGGGAGGGAGTTGCCCTGGGAGTCCTCAACATTGACTCCGGACCCTATGAAGTCTCATGGCATCAGGTCAAAGATGGGCAAGGAAACATCTTGCTGATTACCACGTACCGCCAACACCACCCCCCCCCCAACCACACACACACACACACACACACACACACACACACACACACACACACACACACAGCTCCTCCATGCTGAACACCATTTGGGGGAAGCACTGAGGGTGACAAGGGTGCAGAATGCACTCTGTGTGGGGGACTTCAATGTCCATCACCAAGTGTGGCTCGGTAGCACCACTACTGACCAAGCTGGCCGAATCCTAAAGGACATAGCTGTTAGACTGGGTCTACAGCAGGTGGCGAGGGAACCAATAAGAGGGAAAAACATACTTGACCTCATCCTCACCAAACTGCCTCCTGTACATGCATCTGTCCATGACAGTATCAGTAGGATTGACCACCACACAGTCGTTGTGGAGACAAAGTCCTGCCTTCACATTGAGGATACCCTCCATCATGTTGTGTGGCACTACCAACGTGCTAAATGGGATAGAATTCAAACAGGTCTAGCAACTCAAGACTGGGCATCCATAAGGCGCTGTGGGCCATCAGCAGCAACAGAACTATTCTCGAATTCAATCTGTAACCTCTTGGCCCGGCATATTCCCCACTCTACCATTACCATCAAGCCGGGATCACCCCTGGTTCAACAAAGAGTGCAGGTGAGCATGCCAGGAGCAGCACCAGGCATACCTAAAAATGAGGTGTCAACCTGTTGAAGCTATGACACAGGAATACTTGCATGCCAAACAGCATAAGCAGCAAGTGATAGATAGGGCTAAGCAATCGCACAACCAACAGATCAGATCCAAGCTCTGTAGTCCTGCCACATCCAGCCATGAATGGTGGTGGACAATTGAGCAGCTCACTGGAGGAGGAGGCTCCAGAAATATCCCCATTGTCAACGATGGAAGAGCCCAGCACATCAGTGCAAAAGATAAAGCTGAAGCATTCACAACGATCTTCAGCCAGAAGTGCCAAGTGGATGATCCATCTTGGCTTTCTCCAGAGGTCCACAGCATCACAGATGCCAGTCTTCAGCCAATTCGATTCACTCCATGTGATACCAAGAAACAGCTGAAGGCACTGGATAGTGCCAAGGCTATGGGCCCTGACAATATTCCAGCAATGGTGCTGAAGATTTGTGCTCCAGAACTTGCCGCACCTCTAGCCAAGCCGTTCCAGTACTGCAACAACATTGGCATCTACACGGCAATGTGGAAAATTGCCCAGGTATGTCCTGTACACAAAAAGCAGGACAAATCCAACCCACCCAATTACCACCCCACCAGTCTACTCTCCATCAACAGTAAAGTAATGGAAGGGGTCATCAACAGTGCTATCAAGCAACACTTGCTTAGCAATAGCCTGCTCACTGACACCCAATTTGGGCTCCGCCAGGGCCACTGAGCTCCTGACCTCATTACAGCCTTGGTTCAAACATGGACAAAAGAGTTGAACTCCCGAGGTGAGGCGAGAGTAACTGCCCTTGACATCAAGGCCACATTTGAATGAGTATGGCATCAAGGAGCCCTAGCAAAACTGGAGACAATGGGAATCAGGAGGAAAACTCTCCACTAGTTGGAGTCATACCTTGTGGTTGTTGGAGGTCAGTCATCTCAGCTCCAGGACATCACTGTAGGAGTTCCTCAGGGTAGTGTCCTCAGCCCAACCATCTTGCTGCTTCATCAATGACCTTCCTTCCATTATAAGGTCAGAGGTGGGGATGTTTACTGATGATTGCACAATGTTCAGTATCACTCATGACTCCTCAGATAAGCAGTCTATGTCCAAATGCAGCAAGACCTGGACAATATCCAGGCTTGTGCTGACAAGTGGCAAGTAACATTCACGCCACACAGGTGCCAGGCAATGACCATCTCCACAAGAGGTAATCTAACCTTTGCCCCTTGACATTCAATGGCATTACCATCCCTAAATCCTTCACTATCAACACCCTGGGTTTACCATTGATCAGAAACTGAACTGGACTGGCTGTATAAATACTGTGGCTAAAAGTGCAGGTCAGAGGCTAGGAATCCTGCAGTAAGTAACTCACCTCCTGGCTCCCCAAAGCCTGTCCACCATCTACAAGGCACAAGTCAAGAGCATGATGGAATATTCCCCACTTGCTTGGATGAGTGCAGCTCCCACAACACTCAAGAAGCCTAACAAAGCAGCCTGCTTGATTGGCACAACATCGACAAACATTCGCTCCCTCCACCACCGACACACAGTGGCAGCAGTGTGTACCATCTACAAGATGCACAGCAGGAACTCACCAAGGCTCCTTAGACAGCACCTTCCAAATCCACGATTACTACCATCTAGAAGGACAAGGGCAGCAGATAGATGGGAGCACCACCATCTGGAAGTTCCCCTCCAAGTCACTCACCAACCTGACTTGGAAATTTATCGCTGTTCCTTAACTGTCACTGGGTCAAAATCCTGGAACTCCCTCCCTAACAGCACTGTTGGCATACCTACACCACATGGACTCCAGTGATTCAAGAAGGCAGCTCACCGCCACCTTCTTAAGGGCAACTAGGAATGGGCAATAAATGCTGGCCTAGCCAGTGAAGCCCACGTCCTCTGAATGAATTTTTTAAAAGTTGGACAATGTTATGGAGGTAGAAATGGGTGACTTAGTGATGTCAGAAGCTCATCTTGTGATCATATATAGCACCAAGTTTGCAGACAGTCAGGCTCGGCCTCAGATATTTGCCAGGAAGAGGGAGCGAGTCAGTAGCTAGGAAACTGAGTTTGTGGAGGAAATTACTGCTTTTCCAGTAATGGATGTTGGAAAAGCAGTCAGACAATTTAGAGACAGTGGGGGGTCGACGGAGGTGGTGGTGAGGTCAAGCAGGGTGTTGCCAGCGTACACGGAACCGCTGCTGTATTTTCAGATGATTTTGCTGAGGGGCATGTAGACAAGAAATAGGAGGAATCTAAAGAAAGATCTCAGGAGGACTCAGCAGTAACTGTGGGAGAGCTGGAGGAGAAGCCATTGCAGGTGATTCTCTGGCTGTGTCTGAATAGTTAAGAATAGAGCCAGGCGATTAGTTCCCCCAAGCTGGATAATGGAGGAGAGATGTTGCAGTAGGATGGTATCATTAACTCCTTGCGGACAGGTTGAGACAGACAAGGAGGGAAGGTTCACCCTTGTCAAAGTCACATTAGATGTCATTTGTGATGAGGCTGTGATAAGAGCTTTTTGTGGCGGGGCAGAATTCCAATTGGTGAGTTTCAGATGCAGAGTTGGGAGAGCATGGATTTGGAAGGCAACATCACATTAAGGACTTTGAAGAGGAAAGGGAAGCTGAAGATGGCTTGGTAGTTTCCAGGGACAGAGGGAGCAGGGTTTTGAGGAGGGGGGCAATGATGATAGTTTTGAAGGAGAGAGGGTCAGTGACTGAGGAGAGCAGCTTATTCATAATTTTGGCTAACATTGGGGCCAGAATGCGTTGATCAGCTATTTAGTGGGACTTGGGTGGATGGAGCAGGAGGTGGGTCTCGTGGACAAAAGGAACTTTGGGAGGGCATGAGGGAAGATAGAGAAACTAGAGAAAGAAAGTTCCAGGCTGGAGAAAATTAGAGGAAGTTAGGTCAGGTGGATGGGACAGGAGGAAGGAAGGGATGGAAGTGGCAGAGACAGCTGAACAAAAGGTCTCTAACTTAGTGTCAGATAAGTTCTCAAATTTGCTGTTGGAGATGAGAGAGGAGGAGACAAGGGAGAGAGTTTTAACAAAGCCGTTTGCTGTAGAGAAATGAAACTGGGAGTTATGTTTGCATTCCAGGATGATCCAGTGAGCAGTTTTAGCAGATGAGAGCAGGGCCAATAGTGCTTTGTGTGGTCCAACCAGATCTGGTGGTGCATGATAACAATATACATGAAAGTCTGCATCCCCTGGGCTTAAGGGCATGGAGATGAGTGCCACACCAGGGACAACGATCAGGTTAAGGGAAAGTAAAAGTTTTAATGGGGACTAAGACATCAAAGATGTAGGTGAGTGTGTGGTTGAGCAGATTGGCAGCTACAGAAATGTTGAAATGAGAGGGCCCAAGGCTAAGCAGTTGGAATTTCCTACATTACGACAGTGACTACATCTCAGAAGTACGTCATTGGCTGTGAAGTGCTTTGGAACCTCCTGAGGCTGCGAAAGGCAGAAGTCTTTCTTTTCGATTTATTTTGAAGAGACAAGATACTTCCACTGAACAATGCAGAATCTATATGTCATTTAAGTTCTGCTCAGGATATAATCTTTAACATCACAGTGAAGCTTTATACGTTATGGGAAGTTTGTCAACAGCATTCATCCAACAAAGGAGAATGGATAGGAAATGAGCAGTGTGCAACTCACATTAATTATTAGAGCACCATACTCTTCCTGCAGCAAGGCACCACAAAAATTGTTCAGCTGCAGCATTTCTGTGGTCAGGTACCCTTCATATGAACTGATGTTTTTGGGACTGATATCTGCTCCCTCGGGGTCACTGTCCATTGTGTCCTGTGTGCACCTGCACACAATGGAGCTGAGCCTGTCCATTCATGAGAGGGCAGCTCATTTCATTAAGCATCTGGTGTCCCTGGCGTACCGCTCATAATGCCATTGACATGCTGACAGACAAAGGGGTGGGGCCGCAATATTGGATGGCGATGCCCATTGGAACACTGCTAAATTACCCACAGGGTTTTCAGCATTGGGAAGAAGGTGGTCCCGGGACAGAGACAGAGACACACAAATAACAGAAGGAAAATTAAAGCAGGGATAGGGCCGCTAAGGGGTGAACAAGATAACCCACAGCTGGTTTTGATTGCTTATAGATGGATCAGAGAGGAGTTCCTCATATTTTCTTCCTCAAGTTTACCTTGGGTTTTACCCTGCCCCCAGAAGATCACGTAGTTTTGGGTGTGGTCAAGAGCGTATATATTGGGATACACGTCACAATTTTGTGGGACAGGCTAGATGGGCCAAAGGGTCTTTACCTGTCCTTAATTGTTCTTCTAACGTATGTTCGTAAATGGCAGAATTATTGAATAATTGCTTTGCCTTAGTTTGTGCTAGAGAAGATAACAAAACAGACACTTCACGAAAAGATGTGCTTAAAAAGAATATTAATACAGTTGGGATAGAAAGGGAGAAAATAACTGACAAATTAGCAAAATTAAAAGAGGATAAAACCTCAGGTCCTGACGTTATGTACCCATGTATATTGAAGAAAACTAGGGAAGAGATAGCAGAGGAATTAATTTATATATAAAATTGAAGTTCCACAGAAGAAGGGATACTGCCAGAGGACTGGTGGGCAGCTAAAGTTGGTCCTATATATAAAAAGAAAGTAGAACCAAAACCTGGGACCAGTCAGCTTAATGTTAACAGTAGGAATTGTTACAATATATACTAAACAAATGGATAGAAGTGCCTCTACAGATAGAAAGTATAACACTAAGCAGTCAGCATGGATTCCAAAAGGCTGAGCCATGATAGAATTCTTTGATGCAGAACAGAAAGTGTCAACAAGAGTAATACAGTACGTCTCACTTGGATTTTCAAAAGGCCTTCAGAAAGGTACCACAATGTTCATGAGAGAAAAGGAGATAGAAAGATATGCTGAAAGGCTGAGGTAAGGTAGGTAGATTGGCTTGTTTCTGAGCTGCATGTGCTTTGTAGTTCTGTGTAACTCTGCTGAAGTACTCCAGTTGCATAATGGGGTGCCCTTTAATTGTAAAATGTTATGTGGTCCTAGTGAATCTGGTGCAGATATGTACAGAAACCTAGCACCCTACGTGATGGCTAAATGTGTTAGAAATGCATTTTTGTCATAATATATTGCTTACTACCAAGAATGAGTTATTGGACATTTGCGGCTTATTAAAAGTTATATGTTAAATGTGGCCAACAGCAAGATTACAAATGATGCTTTGCCATGGATGATACACACATTACAGTCCATGAACTGAACTCTCCACCTACCTGCCTTCTTGTAACCTTGACATTACAATTTTGCCAATCTTCTGCCTTTCTAACTGCATTATTTTACATGAACTCGATGAACTTTCCGCCAATCCTCAACATTCTTATCAAGTGTCTTTTCGCTTTCTAAACATTTATCGTTCTGACTGGTGTTTAGGGTTAACAAGGTATAAAATGTAAAATTATGGATAAACTAAGCCCTAAATGTCAAAATGTGCAACCTGCCCTCGAAGTAGGCTGCTCACAATCTCTGTACAGAAATTCATTGCTAATCACTGTCAGCTTTATTTAACTATAGAGCATACCATAACAATGGAATTTATTGTAAGTAAATTCTTTTTGTGCAAGATAAATTCCTCCACTAATTCTCAATCTTAATCCCTAACAAGCACATCTGGCACAGGCCTCGAGGCTCCTTTGCCCTATAACATGAGAAGCAGGCACCCAGCATAACATTATTGACCCCTTTAAGTTGCTGACTGAGGTACTCACTGTGACTGTGAGATGTTGAGGGAGGTTTATTAATAAGTTAATGGGTTCTAATTTACTTCTCTGCTGTGATGATGAAGATAAGTGAAATGAGCTCTGCTTCAAAAAAGAGTATGATAATAGTGCAAAATAGCGATTTGCACAATGACAAGAAAATGCGAATTTATCTTTTTGAAGTTCTGTAGTCCTGTAACAGAACTCTCTATGTGCCTGTTCTTTACACTGATGGCTGTGGATTTGTTCCCACCTGCCCCTGTTCCTCAAGGATAGAAAGTAAAGGAGGGAGGCTTAAATGAATAGAAAGTGCGATGCAGCTCAGGCTGATTTTCATGTACTTTTGGATAGCCAGTTCGGGAGATGTATTGGTGCTGGCCACCCATCCACAGAGTTGCAAATTGCTATATGGCTAAGGAACATCCAACCAGAGAGGAGGAGGTAAACTATGGTATGATTTGGCAAACAATTGTGCAAAATCATTCCTCGAAAGTTAAAGAAAATCAAAATAAATAAAGGTACCAGCTGTGGTTCAGTATAGTGTTCATGCGTCTGAGTCAGAAGATAGGGGGCAGGATTTTCCCCTTGTTGGGCAGGCGGGTGGGCCTGGGAGTGGCCATGAAATGGTCCACTGCCTGCTATCGGGCCCCGACCACGATTTCATGCTGGCTGGCCAGTTAATGGCCAGCGAAAGTGAAATGTACACTAAGAGCCTCAGCGCTGCTGGGGTGGGGGCAGGATGAGCGCAATTGCTGAAGTTTGCGCATGCGTGGAGGGTGCGCTCAGTGAAGGCTCTGTATGACTCTTCATCAGAACTATAGAGAAATAGAAATGTGGTGAAGTATAAGCTGTTTGAGGGTGGTGGGAGCTGGATAGAGGGCCAGTGATAGGTGGAGGCAAAGGAGAGATTGCCAAAGATGTCATAGACAAAAGGGCAAAGGATGTTGACAATGGTGATATTAGCTAAGGAATGTGCTAATGGTGACATTAAGGGGAGAAAGCAGGATGAGCAAGTGACAGATAGCCCTAGTGGGGGTGGGGTGGGGGGAAGGGATCGAAATAGGCTAAAAGGTGGAGATAAAACAATGGATGGAAATAAATTTTAAAACCGATAATAGAAATATGTGGGAAAAGAAAGAAAAAATATCAAAAAATATACAATAATTATTAGAAAAAAGGGATCAAAAAGGGGGTGGGGCTGGAGGAGGGAGTTCATGATCTGCAGTTGTTGAACTTAATATTCTGTAAAGTGCCTAGTCGGAAGATGAGGTGCTGTTCCTCCAGTGTGCGTTGAGCTTCATTGGAACATTGCAGCAGGCCAAGGACGTACATGTGGGCATGAGAGCAAGTTGTTGTGCTGAAATGGCAAGCAACAGGAAGGTCTGGGTCACGCTTGCAAACAGACCGAAGGTGTTCCGCAAAGCGGTCACCCAGTCTGCGTTTGGTCTCTCCAATGTAGAGGAGACTGCAATGGGAGCAGCGAATGCAGTAGACTAAATTGAGGGAAGTGCAAGTGAAGTGCTGCTTCACTTGAAAGGAGTGTCTGGGCCCTGGGATGGTGAGGAGGGGGGAAGTAAAGGGGCAGGTGTTGCACCTTCTGCGGATACAAGGGAAGGTGCCATGGGAGGGGGCTTGAGGTGTAGGGGGTGATGGAGGAGTGGACCAGAGTGTCCCAGAGGGAATGGTCCCTACAGAGTGCCGACGGGGGTGTGTGAAGGGAAAATGTGTTTGGTGGTGGCATCATGCTGGAGTTGGCGAAAATGGCAGAGGATGAACCTTTGAATGCGGAGGTGTTAGGGTGATAAGTGAGGACAAGGGGGACCCTGTCATGGCTCTGGGAGGGAGAGGAAGGTGTGAGGGCGGATGCGCGGAAGATGGGCTGGACCCAATTGAGGGCCCTGTCAACCACTGACGGTGGAAAACCTCGGTTAAGGAAGAAGGAAGACATGTGAGAAGAACTGTTTTGGAAAGTGGCATTATCAGAACTGATGCAACGGAGGCGAAGGAACTGAGAGAATGGGATGGAGTCCTTACAGGAAGCAGGGTGTGAGGAGCTGTAGTCAAGGTAGCTGTGGGAGTTGGTGGGCTTGTATCCACCAACATTCATTACAAGCCCTGTCACATGACTTTCCCCCATGCTCCAGCCTTTAGTCAGCCAACACATCAATCCCTGAGCTGCCTTCCTGTGTCAATGGGAAAGCAAAAATACTCGTTACCCAATTGGGTGATGGTGACAGTCAGCCAAACAGCCATTTTTACCCTATTTTCAATATTTTTACATCTGTTAAAGAGAAATGTTGAAAGAAAAACAATATTTCTCCTGCTAGAAGGAGAGGAAACTCTTAGATAGATAAACTTTCTTTTGTGCCTGAAGACAATTCTGCTGTAATAGATGCCAATCTTCCCCCATGCTCCAAAACATCACTTGCAGGTTTCTTGTGAGAGCAAGGAAAGATTAGCTGCCAGTCCAAATGTGGGTAGGGAAAGCAATCTTCATGCTAACTTTGACCTTAATAATTTGATTGTATTCATAACTGTGAAGCTGATCATAGCCAGAGCTGAGAGCAGCTTAGTGGTTAGATTCTATTGTGACTGCTACCTTAGAACCCATCTCTTATTTCAAACAAGTATAGTATAACGGAATATACTGTGGGTAATCCTCTAACCTGATTAAAAATGGTGCCTCATTTAAACTCAAAATCCAACTCCAAAAGGAAAAGAAGCTACAAAATTATCACGTGGAAGTGACCTGGCACAAAAGGTCATGGAGTTTACTCCGAATTTCTGACAAGTTTACGAAAATGTTGAAATGTAACATTCTAAGTGCTAAAACGTTAAAACAAAGCAGAACATTCTAAATTACCATCAAAAGATTAAGGGAATAATATGTTTCAAAAGTCACATGATGACCTTTCAGCAAATTTTTTTTCTATTATAAAACCTGGTGAATTGTAAATTTTCCACCCAAGATTATTTTTTAAACAGTTGTTCTAATTTGCAAATGGTCTCGGTACAGAAGTCACTCCTCCCACAGGTTTGCAGATGAGAAATAGTGGCAAAAAAAGGCAATGAATTATGCAATAACTTTGTTGGTAACTTTAGACTAAATGTGTTAAATGAGCCAACACTTTGAATGTGTTGATTTCCTTGGAGAGATATGTTGGGATATGGATTACTAGCAGGTGGATTTCCTCGTTATAAATAGCCACATAATGTTTTCACCCAATCTGCCTGGGAAGGAGGGAGTGGAAATTTTCAACAAAAGGGAGGATAAATTGAAGGAAAAGCCAGCCATTCAGGCCACCCTTCAACGTGTTGTAGCCTCACACTCTATAAATACTCCAAAAGTGGCACACTTGCACATGTCCAGTATCACAGCATGTTATCTCACATGTAACATATCCTAGTCTGTGTGTTATCTCACATGTAGTACATTGTAGTCTGCTTGTAATCTCACACATGAAACATGCCAGCCTGCATGTTATCACAAATTTATCACATTCTGGTCTGTATGTAATCTCACATAGAACACATGCCAGTCAAAATGTTACGATCTGTATGATACACTTACCTGTGTTGTCCTGCTATTTTTTCACATTTGTGTCATAATGAGGGACTGACAATACCAAACAGTTTGTTCCTCAGTCCCCATATCGAAATTATTCAAAATTATCTACAACTTTAAAAACTGAAACCATCATCAGGCTGGTTTCCATGAGTTATGCAAATACATGAGTTGTGTAAATAAATATAAAAGTATAAATAATTTCACACATATGGAATAATTTTAATGAGTTTATATGACCCGTTGAATGCTAACTTGATCTAAAGAAGTCAATTCCTGCGTTGGCAGGCAAAACTGTAATGGAATAGTGGGCTGCCTTTAAAGAAGGTTCAGGTACAGTTGAGGTATGTTCCTGTGAGAGGGAAAGGTGGGGCAAACAAAGCAATAACTCTGTGGATGATGAAAGAGACAGAGTAGGATGAAACAGAAAATGCTGTGTATGACAAAAGTCAGATTGATATTACAAGTGATAACCAGGCTGAATGTAGCAAGTTCCAAGGGGGAAGTGGAAAAAGTAATAAGAGAAGCAAAGAGAGAATATGAGAAGAGACTGGCAGCTAAAAGAAAGTGGAATACAAGAGCCTTCTGTAGGTATTCAAGTAGTACAATGGTAGTTAAAGGAGGGGTGGGACTGATTGGGGACCGAAAAGGGGATTTACACATGAAGGCAGAGAGCATGGGTGAGGTACTAAAATTTGCATCTGTTTTTAACAAGGAAAAAGATGCTGCCAATGTCAGAGTGAAAGAGGAGGTAGTTGAGAGACTGGAAGGGCAAAAAATTGATAAAGAGGAACATTAAAAAGGTGGCTTGCACTTAAAGTTGATAAGTCAACAGGATGAGATGCATCGAAGAATGCTGAAGGATGTAGGGTGGAAATTGCAGAGGCACTGGCAATAATCTTCCAATTGTCCTTAGATACAGAAGTGGTGGCAGAGGACTGGAGAATGGTCTATGTTACATACTTTTTCAAAAAAGAGTGTAAGGTTATGCACAGCAAGTACTGCCAATCAGTTTAACATCAGTGTGGGAAAGCTTTTAGAAATGATAATCCAGGCAAAATTAACAATGACTTGGACAAATGTGGCTAAACTAAGGAAATCCAGTACGAATTTGTTAAAGGCAAACTGTATTTAATTAACTTGATGGCTTTTTTAGATTAGGTAACGGAGAGTATTGATGAGGATAATGCAGTTGATGTGGTATATGTGGATTTCCAGAAGACGTTTGATAAAGTGCCACATAACAGGCTTGTCAGCTAAGTCAGAGCCTATGAAATAAAAAGAACAGTGGATATGAATAATTGTTTTTTTGGACTGGAGGAAGGTATTTGGTTGGGTTCCCCAGGGTTGTATTAAGAGCAGTGCTTTTCTTATTCTACATTGATGACCTAGACTTGGATGTGTAGAGCACAATTTCAAAATTTGAAGATAACACAAAACCTGGAAGTAATGTGAACTATGAGTAGGATAGTGATGGTTGGTGATTGTTTATTCAAGGCAGCAGCAAACACAGTGAGAGTGTGATGAAGGTAGATTCAATTGTGGCTTTCAAAAGGAATTGGATAATTACAGAAGGGAAAAAAAATGGCAGGGTTGTAGGGAGAAGGTGGGAAAATGGGTTTAGCTGAGTTGCTCTTTCAGAGAGTCAGCACAGACACAATGGGCTGAATGGCCTCCTTCTATGCTGTAACCATATGATTCTATGATTAACAAAGATGCAAACAAGAAAATCCTCCTCAGCCATCTCTCATTTTAATAGAAGTTTCAGGCCTTATTTTTTCACATCAATTACTCCCCTAATATCTTGATCGCAACTTAATTCACAAAGTTTGAAATTTGTTTTTCTTGTGTAGATGAAATTATAAAATTGAACTACTTCCTGGTAATTTTGGATGAGTTAATTAGACACAGTTTGGAGGTTGAAGTTTCGCTTTTGAAGGAAGTACCTTTTCTATACAGCAACTATTGTTCATTGGTTTGAATCATTATTGGAATATATCCTGAGACTGAGATCGGAACTAAAAATCAACCAATTTAGGTGACACAGTTTTTAAACTTTATGTTCTATGCCCTCTTCCTTTGAACAGCACTTTAAGTTATGAGGAATGTTATCAGCTGATTTGATAGGCTAAACTGAGCTAATTTTCTCCAAATCTTTAATTGTAAGCCAGTCAGTACAGAGATGCTTGACTTGAAAACACCTGCATTATCAAGCAACCTAGAGATTGTAGACATGAGCATTCCTATTCCTCCTGGCTAAGGCACTGATGGTACATCAGTGATGCTGCTAACCAGGATTTTCAAGAAGCTGGTTTGCTCATTCAGCCATGTCTAACTGATTATATACTGGTTGTTATGATTAATCAACAACTCCATTACCATCGTATTAGGCCACTGCCAGGATGGTAGAAGGTAAACTGAATGCTCTGTGGTTTTTTTCATCCGCAGTTCCTATATTCCCCACAAGCTATTCTGGTCTAAAAGAACAGAAGAAGTCCCAGGTTTGCTTGACTGCCAATAACTTCAGGTAGCCTGGAGCAATCTTTCAAAGTGCAATCTTTCAAAGTGCAATTGTTCATCATGCTCATGTCAATGAAACTTTAGAAATAATAGATTAGCTCAGAGCCAAAGGGCTTTGATAGAATAAGAACATAAGAAATAGGAGCAAGAGTAGACCACACGGCCCCTTGAGCCTGCTCCACCATTCAGTATGATCATGGCTGATCTTGGGCTTCAACTCCATTTTCCCATCTGCTCCTCATATCCCTTGATTCCTTAAGAGACCAAAAATCATCCCTCTCAGCCTTAAATATATTTAACCCTCTGGACTGGAGAATTCCAAAGATTCACAATAACACCATAGGTCATAACCTGGGCGGAACAATTCCTTACCCAGTGAGATTGTGATCTGAAGCAGGCCCCGAGTGGGTGGGATATGCCTGAATGGTGGAGAAGAAGGAGAATCTGAAGGTGAGTCTCTTGTGGTTTCCTACAGCCCAGTTGGAAAGCAACACCAGAAGAGGTCCATGAGATGTCCTTTGGGGAAAGGTGGTTAACAGAAAGGAATTAAGAAAGTAACAAATAAGAAACAGTTGGAGCATAGAGAACCTAACTAAAATTTTACATTTAAATCTCACTGCTGCTTTGGGATATTTATGAGCAACCAAGTCAGTGACCTCACATATCCTTCCTGCACCTGTTTTTGCTTTCAGTTCTGGATTATTCCCAGCATCCTTGGCAGTTCCATTCTATGTGGCCTTTCAGATGACCAATGGGAGATGATCTCAGCATGGATCTATGGGTTCGGGCTGTGTGGCCTTTTTATTGTCTCCACCGTCTTTCACACTATTTCCTGGAAGAAAAGCCATTTCCGGTAAGTGACATTTTTTCACAATCCGAACACTGGAACAGGTTATTTAGCAGTAGCTGTACTTCAGATAATCAGACACAGAACACATAGCAAAAAGGTTTCATTTCAGGGGTGTTGGTGAGGTTGAGGGGTGCAGGACAATACCATGTAAAATACTGTTCTTACACTTTTAAGAGCTGGGCCAAAACCAGCCAAGCCTCTGCGAAGTTGGAAGTCTCCTCTTTTCAGTGTGTAACTGATAGAATGCTGTGTGAGAACGCTGTACTTCCACTGCTGGGTAAGGTTTATTTCAGACCAAATTCTTCACAAAGCTGTTTTACTCACACCACTCACTGACCTGATTGATAGTATGCCTCAGTGGGACATGCGTAGGGGGGGTGATTGTTGTTGCTCAGACACTATGAGGTGAGAGCTGAAAACGTAGGCCACATCCACACTCCTTGAATTGCCAGTGTTGCTTGTGCTGCTATGGGAGGCTTGTAATATTGTCTTAGTCACAGTATCAATAAATAGAAACCAGTCATTGAACTTAATTTTCTGGCCAATGTCACTGACTTTGATTTTTTGTAGATATTCTGCTAATTGTCTATTGGTCAATTAAATACAAAGCTTAAACCATCAACTACAAGGAAATAGGTTATAATAATGACTAAACTTAATGAAGCTGACTTAGAGGCCAACTTTATTGATTTGTATGTAAATTGGGCCACTGGCATTCTACATGAGCACTGTTCAGATAACAGAAATGTTGACCTTAGTTTAGAAAGTTACAAATATCAAAATTATATCTTTTTCTAAAGCTAAAGCCATTTTAAAGTCCTCTTGTTGGTAAAATATTTTATTTTAAGGTTTTTTAAAATTCATTCATGGGATGTGGGCATCACTGTTTAGGCCCATATTTATTGCCCATCCCTAATTGCCCTTGAGAAGGTGATGGTGAACCAGCTTCTTGAACCGCTGCAGTCCATTGTTGTAGGAGCACCCACAGTGCTGTTAGGAAGGGAGTTCCAGGATTTTGACCCAGCGACAGTGAAGGGATGGTGATTAGATCGGGACTTTCCGGCCCGGCAACGTGGGCCCTGTCGCGATGAATGCGGCAGGGCATTCAAACTTCCATTTACTTCAGCAGGACCGGAAGATCCAGCCAGAGGGAGGGGCCAGAAAATTCCTGCCGTAGTTCTAAGTCAGGGCGGTGCGTGGCTTGGAGGGGATCTTGTAGATGGTGATGTTCCCATGCATCTGCTGCCCTTGTCCTTCTAGAGGTGGAGGTTGCAGGTTTGAAAGGTACTGCTGAAGGTATTAAAAAGGTAATTAATATTCTCCTACAGTCTGTATTCTTTGAGGGACAGGAGTTTGTTTTAAGGTATATTAATTTTGCATTTATTTAGCGCCTTTTACAATGCCAAGGCATCCCAAAGAAGCTCATAGTCAATTAAGTGTACCGTACAGTAAGAAAATACAGCAGCCAATTTACACGCAGCAAGGACCCACAAACAGCAATTGGGTGAATGAGTTTATTAACGATTAAATGTTGACTAGGATACCAGGAGAATGCCCTGCTCCTCTTTAAATATTGCTATGGGGTTTTTCAGGGCAGCCAAATTCCCGGTTTAACATATCATCCAAAACACATCATCTCCAACATTGCAGCACACCCACAGCATTGCACTGGAATGTCAGCATGGATTATGTGCTCAAATGCCTGGAATAGGAGTTGAATCTACTACAACTTTCTAAATCAAAGGCTAGGGTGCTACCATTGGAGCAAAGAATGGTAATTTTAACCCTACCAAACTGCTAGAAACGGGATCGATGGCCAGCTGAGGTTATTTATCTGCCTGAAAGCTGCTAGGAGCTTACTGCTCTGAATTTTAACTTGCTAAAGGCAATGGTGTCCATCTTTACATATGCATGTCAGGTCCCAGTGACATAGTTGGATCCTGACTGCAGTGGCCTGAGTGGGAAGCTGCTGCATCGTTCCATCAAGTGAAGGAAGTAGGGACGAAAAGCCAGGGAAAGAAGAAGCCCAAGCAGGGAATGGAGTGCTCCACGAGAACCCACATTCACTAAGAACCCGTTAATAAAGCAACGATGAAGGTGGGATTCGAACCAACGCGTGTAAAGCACAATGAATTAGCAGCCCATCGACTTAACCTCTCGGCCACCTCGTCAGGGGCCTCCATCAGAACCCATGTTAGCATCCAATAGGTTCTGTTGATGGATGTTAAATACCCAGTAATTTAAGGTAATAAGGTTAACAGGTGTTGGTTATTGACTAGTTAATTATACTGATATATGTATATAAAGAAGAGTCAGCCAGCACTAGATGTGACGGTGTTAGAGTGGAGAAGTAAGCTCTGTGACAAGCAATGAACAGTCTCCACCTAATCATCCTAGTCTCAGTGACTTCTTCACAGATCCCATTACAGCCTTGGTTCAAACATGGACAGAAGAGCTGGACTCCAGGGGTGAGATGAGAGTGACTGTCCTTGACATCAAGGCAGCATTTGACTGAGTGTGGCATCAAGGAGCCTTAGCAAAACTGGGGTCAGTGGGAATCAGGGGAAAACCCACCGCTGGTTGGAGTCATGCCTAGCACAAAAGAAAATGGTTGTGGTTGTTGGAGATCAATCATCTCAGCTCCAGGATATCACTGCGGGCATTCTTCCGGGTACGGTCCTTGGCCCAATCATCTTCAGCTGCTTCATCAATGACCTTCCTTCCATCAAAAGGTCAGAAGTGGGGAAACTCGCTGTTGATGATTGCACAATGTTCAGCACCATTCGTGACTCCTCTGATACTGAAGCAGTCCACATCCAAATGCACCAAGATCTGGACAATATCCAGGCTTAGGCTAACAAGTGACAAGTAACATTCGTGTCACACAAGTGTCAGGCAATGAGCCTCTCCAACAAAGGAGAATCTAACCATTGCCCCTTAACATTCAATGACATTACTACCACTGAATCCCCACTATCAACATCCTGGGAGTTACCATTGACCAGAAACTGAGCTGGATTGGTCATATAAATACTGTAGCTATAAGAGCAGGTCAGGGGCTGGGAATCATGCGGTGAGTATTTCACCTACTGACTTCCCAAAGCTGTCCACCATCTACAAGGCACAAGTCAGGAGTGTGATGGAATACTCTTTGTTTGCCTAGATGAGTACAGCTCCAACAATGCTCAAAGTTGACACCATCCAGGACAAAGCAGCCCCACTTGATTGGCACCTCTTCCACAAACATTTACTCCCTCCACCACCGAAGCACAGTGGCAGCAATGTGTACCATCTACAAGATACACTGCAGAAACTCACCAGACCTCCTTGGGCAGCACCTTCCTAACCCACAACCACTGTCATCTAGAAGGACAAGGGCAGCAAATAGATGGAAACACCATCACCTGGAAGTTCACCTCACCATCCTGACTTAAAAATATACTGCCATTCCTATCCTGTCGCTGGGTCAAAGTCCTGGAACACCCTTCCTAACAGCACTGTGGGTTTACCTACACCACATGGACTGCAACAATTCAGGAAGGCAGCTCACCACCTCAAGAGCACTTAGGGATGGACAATAAAAATGCTGGCCTAGCCAGCTACACCCACATCCTATGAACAAATAAAGAAACAGGCTTTGAAGTTTCTCTGACATTTGGAAGCAGAGGATGGTTGCCTGAAAGTGAAGATTGGAGACTAAGATTTATTTCGAGACAGAGACTGCAATTGGAAACTCTTTGAAGAAAGATGACTGGAACCAGGTGTAAGGTGGCAGGATATGATTTTCCACCACTGTTTTGTGAAACGGAACCTTATGATCAAGGGAAAAATGAAGTCGAGACATGGACATGGGTTACATCTCTACTAAAAAAAAGCAAGGGATAGCTCTGGCACTTTCACTTCCTGCCAGGAGTGAGATCCTCCACAGTGTTCAAACAACTAGATACTCAAGAACTGAACAATGATGAAGGTTTGGACATTCTCTTGACATTCATGAATAAAATTTATATGAAAGATGACTTACTGAATGCCTATGAGGCTTGGTCGGACCTTGATAATTTTTTTAAAAAATGGATGATCCTCCCGTTGAAGGGTAGGTACATCACGGAGTTTAACCCACTAGAATGCAGCAATTCCACTTGGAAATTCCTAAATCAGTACTTGCCTTTAAATTATTGGCCTGTGCTAGGCTATCAAACGTAGATAGGCTCTTGATTTTAACCAAGAGAGGTTCAAAGAGAGAGATATGCTTTTGAATCAAATGTCCGAAGCCTTAAAATAATTCCTGGGAAAGCATTCATTTCCAGCTGCTTTTATGGTACAAATGGGCTCTTCAGCTGTAACACCAAAGATGGAGGATGCAATGCTAGCAGCTTTCTGAGACTGTTTGAATATAGGTCCCAAACGTCTGTACAAGAAAAAACTTACAAAGTATGAGGGCAGAGACCCCTTGGGGAGCTATAATAGGCAGCAGGAGTTGGGCAGTTATGGAAAAAGGATGAACCCCAGGAATAACCAAGGGATGGGCAACAGGTGCTTCAGATGCAAGCCTAAATATCATTATGTGTTGAATTGCCCCAAAATGAAAAATGGGGTTTTTGAGGCAACTCATGACATGGAAGGTACAGAAGGTGAGGAGGACGAGACTTATCAACTGGAAGGAATTGTATTGGTCACCAGAAGCTTCATTCCAGTAATGAGTATCCTAGTTGCATATTCATTCATTTGCAGTTCTAGATCCATGGTATGTGGAGTGCACTTACATGGATTCTTTAGGTGAGTAAAGTCCAAAGAAGATGACAGTTCTACTTGTTTCCGTTTCGGCGATGGTAACAAGTTGAAATCACGAAAAAGAATAGTAATTCCGTGTAAAATAGGGGTAAATCACTTTATCAGTACTGATGTGGTATCGAGTGAAATACCTTTACTGTTAAGTAAGCCTTCAATGAAAAAGGCCCAAATGAAATTGGACATGGAGCATGATAAAGCGACTTTGTGTTTGGGGGATCTATAGATTAGCAATTTACACAGTCGGGACATCATTGTATTCCTTTAAGGCTTATTATCTCTAGACAGAATGTTAAAAAGGTATTAATGGCAGCTGGGGATAGGGATTTAAAGGAGAAGAAGCAAATTATTACCAAACTACATCGACAATTTGCACATCCCTCAGGCCATAGGTTGAAGATTCTGTTAAAGTATGCAGGGGCACTGGATGGGAAATACTCTAGACTTGTCAAGGATATTGGTGAAAAATGTGATATTTGTAAAAATGTATAGGAGAACGCTATCGTGACCAGTAGTAAGTCTTCCATTGGCGAGAGACTTTATTGAAACTGTAGCGATAGGTCTCAAAGTATGGAATAAAGACAAAAATAATTTTTCTTAATTTTGTAGATGTAGTGACTAGATTTAGTCTGTCAATGGCAATTTATAATAAAAACAAAAAAGTAATTGTCAATAAAGTAATGGAAAGATTGATAGGAACAGGGAAGGGAGCACCAGCTAAATTCTTAACGGACAACAGAGGAGCATTTACCAATGATGGATTCAGGAGTATAAGTAAAAATCTGAAATTTATAGTAATGCACAGCAGAAAGTCCTTTTAGCAATGGGATATGTGAGACTGTGATTGATGAAATGCTCCGCAAAATCTTAGCTGACCAACTGAATTGTAAATTGACAACTGCTCCAGCATGGGCAGTACATGCAGAAAGCATGCTCCAAATGGTTGGGGGCTATAGCCCCTATCATTAGTTCATGGCAGGAATCCAAAGATACCTTCAATAACGTGGGACCATCATCCATTTTTGCAGAACATTTGATTGCCACACATGCAGGGAGGAGAGCATTTCTTAAGGCGGAGGTTTCAGGGGAAAACAATCAGGAGAGCTTTGAGTTATCGAATCAGGCCGTCAGAAATGAATTTTAAGCCTGGGGAACGTAGTGTATTATAAGAGAAGGGCAGAAAGAATGCAGAAGCCCAGGAAAAGTTATAGGCACTGATGGAAAAAAGATAATCTTGCAACAAGGTAACCAAACTGTTAGAGTACATTCCACGCAGCTTACCGGCACTGATTACACATTGACAGAAGCAGAACAGATGATGGAAACTGAAGGTGCATCATGCACCTCACACACATATATGCCAGACATGCATGAACAACAGATTGTGGCAGATAACGGGCTAACTGAGAATAGACCAAGTGACAGTGAAGATCAGGATAGGGCCATCTATCCAAAGATCAACTATGAAAGTTGGAACTAGGGTGGCATTTATGCCAGAAGGGGCTAGTGAGTGGAGGGAGGCCACTGTAGTAGGAAGAGCAGGTAAGACCACAGGGATATACAAATATTGGCTGAATGTACAAGACAAGGGGCAGGATACTGGATCTATGGATTGGCAGAAGGAAGTAAAAATGTGGAAAGCCAGGAAATGTAGTATAAGTTCAGACACTGGGCCTAATGGTAATCACAGCCCAAGATAAAGATCAAGAACTTGTGAAAGGAAGTGTAATCACAGGAGGGACAGGTCGGATAGTAGTAGTCTAAATAGGGACAGGAGATCTAGTAGGGAATGTAGTTTAACTAGAGCAATTGAACCAAAGAACAGGCGAGGAGTGATACAGGAAGAAGGAGCTCCTGCAATAGAGAAGTTCTAGTGGCTACTAACAAGTTATTAGGTAAATTGATAAAGGAGGCAAAACAAAAAGAACTTGACAGTTGGAGAGAGTTTGGTGGTTACACAGAGCTGCCAGACAATGGACAGCCAGCTTGTCCCATGGATGGATTTGTATGGAGGAAGTACTTCCCAGATGGTACATACAAAGCTAAAGCCAGACTTGTAGCTCAGGAATTTGAGGAACAACTGGGCAACTAGGAAGTTAGAATAGATTCCCCAACAGCAGGAAAAGTAAGTTTGTGGATTTTCTAGTATTTTTACCAATATACTCATGGGAATGTGAATCCATTGATGTCAAAGCTGCATATTTATAAGGGGAACAGTTTCAAAGAGAAATATTCTTAAAGCCTTCAAAAGAAGCTGGAGATATAGAGGGGAAATTATGGAGGTTAAACAAGTGTGTTTAATAGCTAAGTGATGCTTCCAGGCTATGATATTTTTCAGTTAGGTCCATCCTACTTAAAGCTGGTTGCATTCAGCTAAAGGCAGATCCAGCAATGTTTTATTGGTGCTATTAAGGAAAACTAGCAGGCATTTTCTTAATGCATATAGATGATTTCCTGTGGGGGTGGGGGGGTGTGGATCTGTGGCATTTGAGAAATTTGTGATGGAAGAAATTATAAAAATTTCAAAATTGGAAGCTGGACTTCTGGAGCTTTTAAGTATATAGGGTTGGACATTAGACAGACTAAGTTGGGAATTACCCTGAACGAACAGTCTTGCCTAGAGAATGGTAATAAAGTCCTGATAAATTGTGCCAGATCCTCACAAAAGGAAGACACTGGAACCAAGGAAGAAGCAGATAAATTAAGAAGCTTAATTGGGCAATTAAACTGGTTATGCACATAAACTAGACAGATGAGTGCTATGATGTATTAGAATTGAGCATCATGCTGAAATATGCTACTGTTGGGCAAGTACTGAAAGCAAATAATTTCTTCAATGTCTTAAGTTTAGAAGAATGTATGCACAGATTTCCAGACCTTGGTGACCCAAAACGAATGAAATTAGTCATTTTTAGTGACACCTCACATGCTGCTTCCTGATGGTTATTCAAGTACAGCAGGATTCATTATATTTTTAGTGGGAAGAAATGATAAATGTTGTCCACTAGCTTGGTAATCAAAAGAAATAGAGTAGTGAAAAGCACCTTAGCTGCAGAGACACTTGCACTGGTAGAAGTGATAGATATGGCTACGTAATTATCCAGTATTTTAAAGGAACTCCTATATAAGGGGCAACTGGGGAAAAATGTGCCAATAAACTGCCATATAGATAATCCTGCATTCTGGGACAATGTCCATTCAATAAAGAGTGTCATGGAAAAGAGGTTGAGGATTGATCTCGCGAGTATAAAAGAGATGTTGGAAAGGAAGGCGATTTCCAAAATAACATGGGTCGACGCAAATCACCAGTTGTCAGATTGTTTCACAGAAAGAACTGCTTGTCCAAAGAAATTGTTGGATATTCTCAAAGAGGGACACCTTGTGTTATAATGGATTATGAGAACACAGAAATATTTATACTGTAGCCTTACTAAATTTTTTTGTTTTCTCAAGATGGGTGGTGGGGCAATATGAGCCAGAATTTCTCCCTGGTCAGGCGGGCTCGGCAGGAGCAGGAGGGGGCGGTCAGGAAGCCGCCTGCCGCCTGCAATCGGCTCCGCACCGCAATTTCAAATTTACCGCCCTGCATGGATTTCGAGCGGCAGCTCTACCTGTGCATGCGCGGGGGAGGAGGGAGAGCGGGTCTAGCGTGCAGTTCACGCATGTGCACGAAAGAGCGCTTCAAACTCCCTGAGGCACAGAGCTGCTTCAGGGAGATTGAAGCACATTATAAAAAAATTAATAAATAACAATAAAAATGTAGTGAAACATGTCCCCTCATATGACTGTGTCACATGAGATGGGACATGTTTTTAAATTCAAAATAAAGTTTTTATTTAATTTGTATTAGCTTTAGGAAACCTCATCCCACTCGTGGATGAGATTTCCTAAAAAAAAGTAAATGCCGCTTGGCCATTTTGCCTGCCCGCCAACCGTTAGGTTGGACGGGCAGTGTAAAGTTCAAGTTAATTAGCTCGTTAATGGCCTTAATAGGCCTTTCAATTATTGGCGGGCATGCAGCTAACTCCAATGCGCACCCGCCGAAAGAGATATTGTGTGTCATATTACAATACACGCCGAAGGTAAAATTCTGGCCATGGAGTATATTAAAGGTTGATTGTATAATAAGATAACATTTATTATCATTTTGTATTTTTATGAATTGTTTTTGTTTGCATATCAATTTAATTTAAAGGAGAGGGGAATCTGTTAGCATCTAATAGGTTCTATTGATGGATGTTAAATACCCAGTGGTTTTAGTTAATAAGGCTAACAGGTGTTGATTATTGATTAGTTAATTATAATAAGATGTGTATATAAAGAGTCAGCCAGCACTGGGTGTGACAGTGTTAGAATAGAGAAGTAAGCTCTGTAATAAACAGCCTCTACCAAAAGCATCCTGGTCTGTGTCTTCTTCACAACCAGGCTTGGAAATTCTCTCGCACTCCACAAGGAAAATTTAGGGCTACCCTCCACTGGCACCAACTCCTCATTTCCTTCCTGACGACTGAATCCAATGTATTCATAAATCTCACATGATCAGATGGTCACCATGCTGAAAAATTGTTCACTGCTTCCCACTGACTATTCGGCAGACAAGTGCAAACAACCCTGCCCAGTCATCACTAGTTGATACTTCCAAGAATACAATATGCATTAATTGAAAATTGGGAAGATAAAAGATGCCCATGACCGGTAACCAATTACCCAACCTGAATGTCGGACAAAAAGTTTGAGTATAAAGTCCAACTGACGGCACATGGAATCCAGCAGAAATTGTGGGCTTATGCCCAGAACCAAGATCACATCAAGCACAAACATCAAATGGCATGACAAAACAGATGCCAAATCAGAACAGTACCACAGCCAGAAACAACAAGTAACCCTATTGCAAACAGAACACGGCCTAAGATGCAGCATAAACAAAGCACCCCTAACCAGCATTCTGAAAACATACAGCAGCCTCCAGCAAAGATCTCTGTAATTAAATATGTTTCAGAGATTTTTAAATTTATTGCTTTGTTTTATGGTACGTTCAGACAAAGTTATTTTCTCTTGCTGTCATGTAAATAGTTTGATTCTCTAAGGGTATACCTCTAGTTTAGAAAAAAGGGGGATGTTGTGATATGATGTATATGTCCCTTTAAGAGAGAATATCTTAAACTGCTGTCAATCATTACCACTGAGACAGGATGTGATGTAGCAGTCCCATGACTTGTTACCCTCTATATAGCACCAGCTTGTAGAAGTCAGACAGGTATGCATAGCCTCCCAGTTGACATTGTTTGTATGCAGTCTTATCTTCGAATAAAGAATCCAGATTATTCTTTTACCAATCCCTGCCTTATGATTGATAATTTATGTTGAATAGAAGAACGTAACAGCACCAGCTTTCTGCCTTGAATGGTTGGGAGGTTGTCTGCTGGGATTGAGATGAGGCCCAGGAGTTAAAATAGCCGAGGCCTGATTTCTGAAGCAGCAGGTGAATTTCTAGTCCACCTCACTTCCTGGGTGACCATTCCCCACCTAATTAAAACCATGGCCAATGTCTTTCCATCAGTGGGCAGGATTTTATGTTGGTGGCTATGGTCCCACCCCCGCGGGTAAAACCCGAGGCAAGCCCGCCTCAGCTCAGGGGGAAAAGAAAATCTTGGAGGAGGGGGCTCTCCGATGGGCCCAGGGGTTAAATCCCAGTCGTGGAAAGATGGGACCCTTGAGTGGCCATTAATTGGCTCCCCCGCTGCTGGTAAAATTGTAGGTAGGCAGCGAGCACGGTGACCATGGCATCTTGCAGCCCCTCTTATCGCCAACCCTGTATGTGTGTGTGTGTGTGTGTGTGCGTCTTATTTATTCACACCCCCCCACCGTAAAATCAGGCATGGTGGGGGGGGGGGGGGGGCACTGTGCCCATCACCTACCTCCCAGCGGCAGCCTGCCTGCCCTCGGGCCAATAGAATCCATTGAATGGCTAATTAATAGTCACTGGCCACTTAAGAATCTCGTCTTGTCCCACCACGACTGGTACTTTAACAGTGGCATAGGGTCTTCACACCACTTGGCACAACTGCCAAGTAAACCCTGGTAGTGGGCTCAGGGGAGTGTGGGGTTGGCTCCTGATGGACACCCTGTGCTCAAATGATAATCCCCCACCCATCGATGACAAACACTGTCTTCACTTGTTCCCCTGCCCCCCCCCTCCCTGGGCCCTGCCTGACTGGCCCCATTGATTGAAGCCGCCGATTAACCTCAGGATTCGCTCTCCATCACTGCACTTCACGGTGGACTGGCTGCAATCTCAACAGGGACCACTGCTCCCAGTGGCACTGCAGTGACTGGAAAGCTGTGCAACAATTTAATTGGCCAGCAGGTCTGGGAGGAGCGACATCCTCCCACACGGGTCGCAGGGCATGACCTCAGATTCTTAACAGTCTGACAACCATAAAATCTGGTCGTGGCTTCCCAGTCCAGCAGAGGTGTGCTCATCTCTGACTTTTCAGCTTGGGAGGGGAAGGGACCACAACCTCTGTGAAAAATTTCAGCCTACATGTGTGCTTATCTAGATTCAGAAGACCTAACCTAGTTCACATACTCAAAAACAAAAGAGCCTGTCCCATATTTTAGTTCTGATTGCAATAGTTTAATCTGAAACATTCCTTATAGGAGAGCCAAGGATACAGTTAGAGTGAGAACGTCCTACTTTTCCTCTGTGATGCTCATCAGTGTGTTAGAATACAATGTAAACCTGTGCCACTGTACTGCACCCAGCGTAATTCTATCCAAATATTTCCTTTGTTTATCCAGAACAATGGAGCATTGCTTCCACATGTTTGACAGGATGGTGATCTACTTCTTCATTGCTGCATCTTATGCCCCCTGGTGAGTTAATGAAGAACTGTTGAGTATTGAATTTGTGACAACACTGGTTGAGTGGGCTTGAAAGAAAATTGAAATAAATCTCAAACATAGTTCATCCATTAACCTTAAGATGTCCCAAAGTGCTTCACACCAAGTGAATTCTTCTCAAGGAGCAGTCACTGTTGTTGTGTAGGTGAACGCTGCAGTTAATTGGCACATCTCAAAATCCTGCAAACAAAAAAATGTTAAGATTATTGGTTTTGTGGAGATTGGCTGAGGGAGGAATACTGGCCAGTGTATCAGGAGAACCCCATACTTTTTTAAATTAAATATTATCATGCGGTCTTCTACAGACACCTGAAAGTCAGCAATCCCAACAGTGCTACACTTCTTCAGTGCTGCGTTGGAATGTCAGCAACTATATTAGTTGTTTCAAACACGAGGCAACAGGTTATTTTTAGTGTGTCATCACAATGTGCTTCAGATGGATCAATGGTTTACTTATATGTTGGGAGTTAAATGGCCATTCGTAGCTACAGTAACTCGCAGACATATTCCTATCTCCATTAATGTTTTCAGCCAGTTTAATACTTAGGAACTGGACCAAGCAGTGAATTAAGAAGCTGTCTGTCCAACTCTGGAGCCTGTCTTGTAGTTTATTCCATACTGATCTAACTTAGACGTGCAACCTGGGCTACCAGCATCTTTTGGAAAGCTAACATTTTTTGTCATATCATCAAAACAATTCTGACGTTCAAGCCCTTAAGGAGACACAGAGCAGAATCAGAGGATTGATCCCTAATGTCAGAGGTTCATATTTGTTGATATCAAAACATTTAATAGCCTTAGAATAGACAATGTGGCTGGCCCATTCTCAGTATGATGGGATGTGTAGCCATCACTGTGGGAACACAGATGAGAATGCAAGTCATAAAATTCAATGGCCTTCACAGCTTGGGTAAACAAGGTGTGCAGGAGATAAGAAAACAGATGGGGCTGGACACCCATTGCTAACGGACTTTCCAAAGCCAAGAGGGTGAGATAACAGGGAACATCTGCAAGCTTGAACTGTCCAGCTCATTAATTTGGTTTTGTGGTGTATATGTTAAAGTAATTGAAGGTTGTACCAAACAGTGTAATGAAATGTGATAACTAAAAGCTATACATTTATTACACAGGCTTTGTGTCATAGAGACCCTGGAAACCAACCAGGACACATCTGGACACATCTCTCCCAGCATATACTTGAATTAGAATCTTTACTTACTTGAAGCTCACAGACTCAGAGTGGTTGATTTATTGTTTTTACCATAACAAAAGGAACAGTGGAACTGGAGTAGCCTATTCAGCCTCTTGAGCTTTGTCCCCCATTCAGTGAGACCATGGCTGACTCATAGACGTTTACAGCACAGGAGGAGGCCATTCAGCCCATTGTGTCCACACTGGTCAACAAAGATCTGACTGTACTAATCCCGTTTTTCAGTGCTTGGTCCAGAGCCCTGGAGGCTATGGCAATGCAAGTGAATATCTAAATACTTCTTAAATGTTACGAGAGTTTCTGACTCAACTACCCTTTCAGGCAGTGAGTTCCAGACTCCCACCACCCACTGGGTGAAAAAATTTCTCCTCAACTCCACTCTTAGCCTTCTACCTCTTATCTTAAATCTATGCCCCTGGTTATTGACCCCTCAACTAATAGGAAAAGGTGAAAAAGAAGAAAAAGGAAAAAGCTGATCTTAACTCCATCCACTTTCCTTGGCTCCATATCCTTTTATACCTTGTCAAGCAAGAACCTATCAATCCAAGATTTAAAATTATTAAATGAGCTAACACCTTCTGCTTTTTTCTTGGAGAGAGTTCCACACCTTAACCTCTCTTTGTGTGAAGAAGTGCATCCTAAATTCTCTGTGAAATGGCCTAACTCAGATTTTAGGGTTTTGTCCCCTTGTCTGAGACTCTCCCGCTATTGGCTCCCCACACCAGCAGAAAAGGTTTACCCTATCAATTTCTCTCAAAGTCACAGAATAGAATCATTGAAAGTTTACAGCGCAGAAGGAGGGCCCATTGTGCCCGTGCCGGCCAAAAGAGAAACTACTCAGCCTAATCCCATTTTCCAGCATTTGGTCTGTAGCCCTGCAGGCTGCGGCAGGGGCACACCCAGACACTTTGTAAATTAGCTGAGGGTTTCTGCCTCTAATACCCTCTCAGGCAGTGAGTTCCAGACTCCCACTACCCGCTGAGTGAAAATTTTCCCCTCATCTCCCCTCTGATCCTTCTACCTTTCACTTTAAATTTATGCCTTCTAGTCACTGATCTCTCTGCTAAATTAAATAGGCCTTTCCCATCCACTCTATCCAGGCCTAAAAATCTCAATCAAATCACCCTTCTATGTTCCAGGGAATATAACCCTGGCTAATGCCACCCATCCTCAAAATCTAACCCTTGAAGCCCTGATAACATCCTGGTGAGTCTGCATTGCACTCTTTCCAAGGTCAGTATATCCCTTCCATGATATAGTGCCCAGAGCCGTACATAGTACTCCAGATGTGGTTTTACCAATGTGGTATAGCTGTGTTGACTAGCACCTCTGGTGGGTCTACCCTGACAGTAGGACAGGATATATCTAGAGGTGGTGATAGAGGAATCTGGGACATTGTCTGTAAGGTATAATTCGGTGAGTATGACTATGTCAGGTTATTGCTTGATTTGCTTTTTGGGACAGCTTTCCCAATTTTGGCACAAGTCCCCATTTGCTAGTGAGGAGGACCCTGCGAGGTCGACTGGGCAGGGTGTGCCTTCCTTGTTTCCAGTAGCTAGGTCGATGCCGGGGTGGTTAGTCCGGTTTTATTCTCCTTCGCCTTTTCTGTAGCAGTTTGATACAACTGGGTGCTTGCTATGCCATTTCAGGGGGCAGTTAAGAGTCAACCACACTGCTATGTGTCTGGAAGCCAGACCAGGTAAGAACGACAGATTTTCTTCCCTAAAGGACATTAGTGAACCAGTTGGGTGCTTATGACAATTTGGTAGTTTCTTGGTCATCAGTAGTGATAATAGCTCTTTAATTTGTGGTGCGATTTGAACTCTCATCTCTGGACCATGCATTCAGGCCTCTGGATTAATGATCCAGTCTCATATCACAATGCTACCATCCCTCAAAGAATGATCAACATATGGCCTTGGAGGGGAATACAGGCACAAACCCCAGGAACAATTAAAAATGGTTGGTATCAGATGTTATTATGGGGTGGGGCTATAGGACTTTTTTTTTCCTAAACTAATAACCTGGAATAAATCAAATCATCTGCCACCTTCAGATTTCCATTTTTGGCACTTTGATAAGCAACATATAAGGACACAGCCATTCTACTAGGGTTTGTCAGTCTCAGGTACAGTTGAGAGGCACATATGGGCAAGAAGTGTCTTCACATTTGCTGCAGCTTTTGTAACTTCTGATTACGTTGTGGATCAAGGGCGGGAGCATCACTGAGGAATTCCCAGCCTATACCTATATCATCTCTAGGCTGCTTTTTACTTACTTCATCTAACTTTTCCATTTGACTGCATTTACTGCCAATGCGGTGCATGCGCAGTTATACCTTTTCTCTCCGACAGGGATCAGACTCATTCCCCCAACCTCAGTGTGATACTTAACTTCTCCATATAGTTTCCCATTTTTTTTTAAGCAAAATTCAAACTCACGGCAATCCTAATGAGAACTGAAACCAAAGAACAAAATTAAATTAACAATCCTAGAGAGTGGATTTTAGTTTCAGAAACCCTGAGCAGCTCATTCCTGAAACATTTTGCTATTCTCTGCACTGTCTCTGGCCGGGATTTTCCAGTCCTGCCTGCTGCGGGACCAGAAATTCCTGCCCAAGTCAATGGACCTTTCCCTGGTCCATCAAATTTTGAAATGACCGGAGAATCCCAGTCTCTTTATTTTTAATATAAAGTCAAATACAATCCACTGTTTTCTTTCACACAATCTGTAACATACATAGTTTGTTAACAATAACTATGGAAAGTCAAACTATGGTTTGACTTTCCAATGTTTTTGACTGGGCTGCGTTTGCTGCTCACAGGACCAGCCAATGATCTCAGTGGTTTTCTGCGCATGCACGGACAAGTGCACATACGCAGACGGGGTGTTGGCGGCCATCTTCTGTGGCCATATTGCATTGGCAGAAGACACAGTGTTCCCATTTAGCCCATTTGTTGTCCCATTTGTGAAATAATATCCTTTTCTTTTGTGTCTCCTGCCCGTTATCTGACACTGATTGCTGGCAGAAATCAGGGGAGGGGGTAGCAATCTCCTTGCTAGGCTCCATTCTGCAGCTGATGAAAGGAATACTTGGGGTTAACCCACTTCAGCATGGAGTCTGAGCTTTTACTTTCACCTCACGTTATCATACATTTAGAGCATTTATTGTAAGTAGGAACAGAGGAGCATAGGAACAGGAATATCTAGTCCCCTCAAGTCTGTTCCGCCATTAGCTGATCCACACCTCAACTTCACTTACCTGCCTTGATTCCATATCCCTTCCCTTAATACCTTTCACTGACAAAAAGCCATCGATTTCAGTTTTGAAACTTTCAGTTGGTGCCCAGCCTTGACAGGCTTTTTGGAGAGAGAGTTTCAGCTACCCTTTGTGTAAAGAAATGTTTCCTAACATCACCCTGCCACAGCTAAGACCTAATTTTAAGGCTATGCTTCCTTGTTCTGCATTCCCTATCATGTCCTTTAATCACCTTAAAGATTCAATTAAAACAGCCCTTCATCTTTTATACTTACAGAATACGAGCTTGATCTACGCAACCTGCCCTCATAATTTAACACTCTAAACCCCAAAGAGTACAAAGCATAATTTCTTTATATGTACCTACCCATAACAATAAAAGGACACTTTTTAGAAAGCTGAAAATGGATCCTTTTCTTACATTTTACATATGGGGCATTAGCCCAGCTTCTGAATATTCCTGGTATTATCTGAGGTGGAAAACTATTAAGGATAATCTCTGTAATTCTGTTGCACAATGAGAAAATTGTTAGTTAAAAGTGAAGTTGTTGCAGTTCCTACAATTATAGGGCACAGAAGGAGGCCATTCAGTCCGTCATGCGGGCTATCAAATTAGTCCCATTACCCCTGCTTTTTCCCTAGAGCCAGCAATTTTTTCGCTTTTGCAGGTATATATATCACATTTCCTTTTGAAAGTTTCTATTCAGTCTGTTTCCACAACCTTTCAGGCAGTGCGTTCCAGATTATAACATCCAGTTGCATAAGAGAATTTTTCCTCATCTCCTCTCTGGTTCTTTTGTCAATTATCTTAAGAATATTCACAAAAATCAGATCCTTTACTAGCATACGCTGCACATATTTACCAGAAAATGGAAAAGAGCCCCTTCACAATCAACAGCGGTTTTATAATGATGGTGACAAAGTCTTGTAAAGAACACCTTTATAAAATAGATTTTACTTTATAAAAATGTCAATAGCTGTTCTGCTATTGTGGGTTCACCACAGGATTTGTTAGCTTCTCACTCTAGAAGAGATCTTGCTGGAGGCAATGTTCTTTAGTTCATAAACATTCGTTTACATGCTATTTACAAAGATTAAGTAAAACATGGAACTATTCTCTGAGATGCTTCACACTCATCACCTCTCAATGTGACATCACTGTGACATAGCTCCTTACGCACATGCTCAGTAGCTATCATTAGAGTTAACACTTTACTCTACAGCTATACAAATTGAAGTAACGTCCATGCGCAAATGCATTGGATTATGTTAGGGAGAAATCACACTAGCCCTGTGGAGGAGGTTTTGGAGGCCGGGGGCTGGGGAATTTTTAAAAGTTGCACATCAGGTCAGTTCCTTGTCGCTGTCCCGCCTCCGGGCAACTTTCCCAGAGCTGCCAAGGAATTGGCAACCAGTTCCAAGGAGGTGGGCAGCCAATTAGGCCAATTAAGGTCCCACTTAGGGGCCATTTCTGGAATTTACCAGCATATTTCTTGGCGTGGACCAGCCCCTGCTGAGGCCAGAGCCTGGCAGCTACCTGGAGGCAGCCACTTGGCCGGGGGGGGGCTCCAAAGCCTGCATTCAATCCCCCAGTCACAGAGGGGCTCAAATGAAAAGGCCACAGCCATGTACACTATCAATCCTATTGAGGAGGGTGTTTCCCCCTCCCCACACATCTGTGGGCTTCCAAGAGCGCCTCCATTTTCATTCACCCTCATGCTCCCCTACCAGCCTCAGCATGCCCGCCTCTCCTGGTGGAGCTGCCGGCCATCCAGTGCTGTGTACCCTCAGATTGGGCCTTTCACCTTGGGAACTCGCCCGGCATCCTTAATTGGACAGCGAGCACAGAGGTGGCCCCTTAGCTGGCTGCCTCCCGCAGGATCACAATGCTGTGTGACTAGCAGACAGCAGTGGGGTTGAGACCCACAAATGGTCCCACGCCTGACATTTTTTAAAGCTGATACGATTCTGCTCTTAATGTGCTCATCCCTTTGAGAGTACTAAATGATAATAATATAATAATTAGCCAACAAGAAACTACTGATTTCAACCAAATTTATGAAACTTGTCTTCATAATTTATATCCTGAAGTCCAAGTATGATTTGTTGAAACTGCACTGTACCCATTACAATGCAATCATATCTGTCCAGTGGTGCAGTGCCCAAAACTAAGCTCCAGATGACACCTAAATCTCTTTGCTCCTCACAGTTCCTAGTCTCTTGTTGGTAGGAACATAATGAGGAAAGTAATTGAAAATGAGATCTTTTTGGACCGTGCTTATCTGGTTCGGAATAGCTGCGGGTTAACCCACAGCACAAAGTTGCCACTTCATTTGCACTAAATTGACAATCTCATTGGGAATGCCTTCCCGATAGCCAGCGCAGGTAATGTAAAAATGTCAGAATTGGATAGTCAGGATCTCACGAGATTGATGCTGAGGCTCGGTTTTGGACCAAGTTGAGATTCTTCACTCTGCATCTAACATTGCTAAACCTGAGTCAATAGCAAAATACTGCAAATTCTGGAAAACTGAAATAAGAACAGAAATTCTGGAAATACTCCGCAGGTCAGGCAACATCTGAAGGGATGAGATATAAGGTAGAATCCTACGTTCCCACCAGCAGTGGGAATCATGGTAGGCGGGGGAGCAGGATTTGACAGGAGGCCAAAAATCAGTTTTCTGATGGCAGGAAATTAGCTTGGAATCTTGTTCCCCTGACTTTCATGGCGACTTAAATGTCCTGCGGAGCTACGTCGGGAACCCCATTTGCTTCTCATGGATGCTCATTAAAAGGCCAACACTCTGGAATCTTGCTCCCTCTCCAAATTTAGCACCCTGCCAGCAGAAATTTAGAGCATTCTGCTTCACAACTGGATCTAAGTGGCGTGGCCCTGGCGAAGTCAACTTCTCCTGGACTTTCAGGTCAGTAGATACTGCTTTCGCCTCCCTTTCACACCGTCACTGAAAGATATCAGCTGCCTGTAGTACAAGCTGTGCCAAGGCTGGGCACAGGGGAGGGGTGAGACCGGGGAAGGACTGGGGGCGAGTCAAGGAGCAGAGTGAATAGCTGTCTGGATGCCTGAACGTGGAGCCGATGAGGGAATGGTGGGCCGGGCCACTTCCTGCCTGCCCCGCCACAAGATTCAACATGTTTCTCACCAATGCATAATTAATGAGCTGAACAGCATAGAGTCTTGCATGTTCAGCTGTCCCACACTCCAGCGGAAGTCACTCTGAATTCCACCACTGCCATCGGACATAGGGTGGGATCGTCCGGTCCCACTGAAAGTCAATGGACCTTTGGCTGGGACGCCAAATCTCCCACGTTAGGGCTGGAAAATCCCGGCCATTGTCTGCAGAGAGGAAGATTGCGCGCTTTGTGTTTCCTGGTCATCTTTAGATGTGTGCCGCTTGCAAAATTTGGCAATAATTGACTTAAAAGGTGGTGGAAGCAGATTCAGTTGTAAGTTTCAAAAGGGAACTGGATAAATACTTGAAGAGGAAAGAGCAGAAAATGAGATTAATTGGATAACTTTTTCAAAGGCACAGGAAGGATAGGTTGAGTGGCTTCCTCCTGTGCTCTATCATTCTACGATTCAAAAATAAAAATTGTTCCTTGATGCCTATAGCATGGCTTACTTTGTAATTTAAATTTTGCCAGATTATGATGTTGATACGAAAACATTGTATCAACTGAGTTATATTTCACAAACTGTTTCTTGCTCAAAATATGGAATGGGCGTGATGGGCTGAATGGCTCCCTTCTTTGCTAAGTGATTCTCTGATTCTGTGGGTGAAATCTTACTGGTTTAGCCTGATGGTTTGGATCCCAACTCCTCGATGTTTGGGCTTTATGGTTGCTTTTTCCGGGAAAACCAAGTACGAACCCGCCTTCGGGTTCCCCACCCCAGTTAGCGAGGGCAATCGGGATGACACATTTGGTCTGTAAAGGAAGGATTTTTAACGAAAGGAGCCATGGCATGTTTCAGGAAAGTTAATCGGTGCTTGGAATTTTGAGTCTGCAGCACCCACAGGAATGGAGAGGAGACCTGGGAAGGCTGGTCCCCGGATCTCTCACTATTCCCCGGAGATCCTGCTGAAGGGCAATAATTAGGTGAACTCTACCAAGGATAGAGAAAAAGGACAACCTCTCCAACCAAGCAGGCATGGATGGAAATGGCAGAGGAGGTCAGTGGCAGGAGTGGGGTCCCTTAAGCCAGGAGACAGGACACCAGGAGGATTCAGGACCTCAGGAGAACAGGAAAGTGGCATAATACTTTCAGGTACCAAGCCCCACATTGATCTGCCCAGCATTCTTCTGCACAGCACTCCTCAGGATTTTGCATTTCCATTCTTTCCTGTCCCTGTAGGTGCCTCACAACCTCACCTGAACAGCTAACACTGTCACTGGCCATCAGTCCATTGTTCTTTCATGCACAAGCTTCACAATCACTTTCCACAAATGTTGTCCTTCCCTCCTCTCCACACAAGCCATTTTTTTTTCATGCATTCATGGGATGAGGGCTTCACTGGCTGGGCCAGCATTTATTGCCCACCCCTAGTTGCCCTTGAGAAGGTGGTGATGAGCTGCTGCCTTGAACCGCTGCAGTCCGTGTGATGTAGGTACACCCACAGTGCTGTTAGGAAGGCAGTTCCAGGATTTTGACCCAGCGACAATGAAGGTACGGCGATATATTTCCAAGTCAGGATGGTGAGTGGCTCAGAGGGGAACACAATCACATCTCTCCTGCTTTTTCTTCTTTCAGGAGAAGAGAGAACACAACTTGGCGAGAGGCAGCAAATCAGTTGGGAAGGAAGGAGTTGTTGGTTTCCAGCAACAGGCACCTTATTAGCCTTTGGCAATACCTGCTCACCTGCTGCACTCACCTGGAAGGAGATCATGTTCCAGGGGCTGCAGGTGTCAGCAGTAACCTTGCTGCCGTGTGAGCCTGAGCCTCCTGAGGCACTGGCGTTCAGACATGAGAGAGAGCGGGTCCTCTGTCTGTAGACCCTGATTTCAGGGCCTTGCTTCCTGCAAGCTTTATCTCAGTGTCCACCCCTTCTGCCCTCTGGATGGGCATGCAGCTGAGAGAAGGCAGCTCCTGGACTTGTTCAGCAGTGGTAAGGACTCTGCTGTTAACCCTTAGGAAAGGTGTGAGCCAGAGCTGCATAAGCTGCTCCCGTGCCTTGGTCAAGGTTGGCGGCAGGGAAGTGGAAGAGGAGCAGCGAATACCAGCGGCGGTGTGTGCTGAGGGCCGCCGGGACCTAGGGGTGTGGCAGGGGGAGGGGGGAGTGCAGCGGGCCTAAGGGAGAAAGTGCAGTGGGCCCTGGGAGCAAAGGTGTGCAGAACCGGTTTGCAGGTCTGCCACTGCTGCATTGACTAAGCTGCTGGGAGATCTACAGATCCTATATAGATGAGTGCAGTAACTCGTTTTTCTTTCTGTAGTTAGCAAGGTCCTTTAAACAACTTTTAAGTTGTTTTAAACAGTGAGTATTTATTATTGACATTAGCTAAGCAAGGAGCATTGACAATGGCCAAGAGCTAAATGTCTCATCTTCTCAGGGACAGAGCAGGTTACCTCTCAAGATTGAATAAGTCACTATGAGAGTCCAATATAGGCTTTACATTGTCTATTGGAAGGACTGGAGTAGATGCAGTGAATGGCTTTTTCCTGTTCCATTTTCTTAAGGTATTGTTACATTCTCAGCCTCGACTTCCTCACAATCCCATCTGACCAGCAATTGCTGTTGCTGAAGTGTCAGCTAGGTCACCGGCTCCCAGAATCTGCCTTTGGCACTCATTGGCAAACTGACCAGCGAGGACTTTACCCTGTTATTTATAACAGGAGAAAGCTCTGTCCTTTCCTTGCTGGTTTGCCATAGTCGGAAGCCAGTGATCAGATGGATAGCAGAGCAGAGGATTGAACATGTATCCCTCCATTCCATCGCACCACTCCAACACGGCTTCAACATATCCCATCACTGTCTTTGGCCCATACCTTCTTACCATACTGTATCGAACCCAAAATGGAACATCATCTCATCAATGTTACTTCTATCACATTAATTTATGATTAATATGATTAATATAATATCCAAGACATTATGTTGTAGTTTATTAGACACACTTCATTGCCACTATAACAGGTAAAATCAGAGAACCCCATCCAGAATGAACTTAAGTAAAGGTGTTTCCATCAGAAACTTCAATCCTTTGCATTTAATTAAGCTTTTCATTCAGGCTCTGCATTTATGTGCCATGTTCTTTATAAGTTCTATCAATGTTACTTGTGCTCTCTCTAGATTTCTTTATTTTTTGGTACATTTTATTCACTATTTTTCTCCGTCCTCCTCAGTAATCCATGATGCTTCCGTCAAGAGACATGGCAGACAGATAACCTGCTTCCTATTCTCTGCCAAAGCCAATCTCTGGCCAGTCATTAGGATACGTGCAGGATTGGCCTGAGTAATTATCCCTTCTTCCCTATAAGGAAATGCCAGGTTCCAATCCATCAAATCCCTCCACAAGTTCACATAAATGCATAGACTAGTATGTACACATACACACAGACATATACAACACACAGGCACACGCACAGACATATACAACACACACACAGATGTATACAACACACACACAGACATATACAACACTCACACTCACAGATATATTCAACACACATATACAATGCACATACACAAACAGAAGCATATTCGCACAGCTAGTCATACGCACGCACACATGCACACACAAAACAGAAAGAAATTTATATCTTGCCAAGTAGGAGTTACAGTTGAATTGCTCCTTCAGAAGGACAGCACAGACATGACAGGCTGAATGGCCTCCTTCTGTGATATAACCATTCTGTGATTCTATAAACCCATATCCTGTCACTCTGTGAAATCGCAGATGAAAGTTCCAATGGCCAAAGGCAGTTGGAACATGGTTTATCTGGCCACGCTTCTCAGAATGTTCACACTTATCAAAATGGTTGCATTTTCCCAATAAAACAAACACAGCCTTCAATTTGCAAATCTTTAGGATATCTCAGTCATGATAAAGTGACCCTGGTTATCATGATAAACTGATTGACTTGAGAGGAAGAAGGTTGAGGATTGATGAAAAGACATGTAGACAGACGGATGAGCAAACAAAGAATAATCCTGACTGGGATTCCCCATTTTTGACAGCAGTGTCTTTAATATATCCTGTCGCCTTATATCATTATGGGTGGAATATTCCATTCTGGAGGCAAAGGGTGGGGAAAAGGACGTTTTACCCGCCGGCTGCAATGGCGGCTTCCTACACCGTATCGTCCCAATCCCGCCTTATTAATTATGCAGCCACAGGAAACACGCCGTCTTGCTGGCGGGCTGCCTCTGAATCGCCCGCCATGCTGTTACTTCACTGTTTCCTTACTCTGGGTGCCAAATCTAAACTGCAGCTGCCCACACAGTTCTCAATGCCTGCACCCCAGGACTGCTCCAGTGAAGACATGACCCTGAAAGCCAAGAGTTCAATGACATGTGAATATCTTTTGGAGGTGCATCGGGATGTCCTCCACTCCCGCTCTGGCCACAGGAGGTCCATCAGTCTCACCATTCTGACTTGGGAGGTGGTAGCATCAGTGGTCAGTGCCAATGCTGCACACAAGAGGTTGGCCATCCAGTGCAGAAGCCGATGAATGATCTCACCCGTGCCGCCAGGGTAAGGCAACCATCTCATCACTCTAAACTCACACACTCACAAGGCAATCACACATTCACTGGCATCTCACTTGCTGCCAGCTCAAGGGACATCACCACTCACTCTCTCACACAAACCCTCGCATCTCCATCTGGCCTCAAGCCCTCTGGAGACTGTCTCCTCAGCCCTCACCATCTTGAGGCCACTTGCACAGATCGACATGAGCTCTCTGTTATGATCCTGGCTGATGTTACTACTGGACAAGCCAGATCCAGGATGGAACCTGGCTTGATAGATCCTAATTTATTTTTTGTTTAGAAATGTTAAGGGCAGCTACAGAGCAGAGTCACAGGAGCCAGCTGATGGACTTTTAACAAAAGAATAAAACATTTATAAAACAAGAAAAGATGAACGATATTACAATACCCCTTCATTCATACCTATACCTTTACAGATACAGATTCGCAAGGTAACACAAGTTACAAAAGCTATCTTATATAAGACACACACACGCACACACACACACACACACACACACAGAGACATATTCACATTAAGTACATAGTCCATGTAAACCAATAGGTGACCTGTGTCATATACACTGCACTTTGAAACAAGGTGACAGATGCCATCCCAAACAAACTCCCCCCACACACTTGTCACCCCATGAACCAACTGGTTTCACTGAACTCTGTCTCTTACATGAGAGTGTCCAATATCCACTCACAAAAAGCCCACTCTGGAACCTTCTCCCAAACAACACTTTTTCTCGGACACATTCCACAAGAGTCCATCTCCAGGGTTTCGAACTCTCCTTCCAGTGTTCCTCTACCCTGGTTCGCCATGTGCATTCAAGCTTTGCCTTCCACACACTCTCTCTCAGGCTCAGCCAAGCGAACAGAACACCACAGCTTCACATGCCCATAGTAAAGAGTTATAGAGCTTCAACTGTCTTCTTGGATCTTCTGGCTTCTCACAAGCCTATTTTGCTTTAAGTCTGCATCCTATGGCTTTCTCTCTTTAAGTTTAGAGTGTTCCACTCCCTGGTTTTGGGGACTTTCTTCTTTAGTCTTTGGAACCCGCTTTCTACAGCTCCCTCTGCTGTGTCCAGCTTCTCCTGGCAGCTGCTACCAACCTTACAGCATAATCACCAACTGAACTCAAACTGCTTTCAGTTTCTCTCTGTCCTTGTAGGGGCCTCCTGTTGCTAGGCAACAACTCAGATTTTTCTACCTTGCATTTGTTTTAACTCCCCTTCAAGAGTCATGAAACCTCATTATAATGCAGGCATCTTTAAAAGTGAAACTAAAACTCAAGTTCCCCTTTTCTGACACATAAATACTGAAACACAAATTAAACTTAAAACTTAAAGCTAAAACTCATTCCTGGCACCCACAGATATTAATATAAATTACTTAAAATTATCTCTAGTTCCTAACACCCCACACACACCCTGGGATACGCCCTTCCCCAGTGATGTCCACGCCCTGCAGCCTCTTCCTTTGTCTGAGGCCACTTCTCCCCTTCCCCAAACAAGCCCTAGCCCTGCAGCCTTTGAAAAGCCACCCCTGCCTTACGGCTGGTCTGGTAGGTAGAGACTTGCCCATGAGCCCCCCTAAAAGTGATGGGGTGCTGCCTACAAAGCCTGGCGCTGATGACTATGTGTGCTGCCCGAAGCAAGGTAGGCAAACAAACCTCGGAGTCCCAAGTGAAATGCAGCTCGCCAGGTGCACATCATTTATGTACAGTTATGAAACATACTCCAACGTGTCTGGAAGATCCAGTGTGGGGGAGGGGGGATGATTCTGATGAGCAGGGGCTTATAATGATATGCAGATTTATAAAATGAAGTTCCCGACATCCAGCAGTGGAGAAGGCAGCCTGACATTGGCGGGTGGAGCAGATGGTCGCAAACTGGTTTCACGATGGTGTGAAACTGATTTGTGGCCCTCCTGCCATGTTGTCCACTCACGCCCGACATGACGCCTGACGTCAACAGGTATGGAAAATTCCGCTGTAAGTGCAGTAGGCAGACAGGAAAGTTCAGTGTGATTCCCGCTGGACGGCTGATTGGCTGAACTTGCGCGATCATCCGCTTTTCAGTTCATTGGTGAGGAGCTCAGCCAATCTCGTGGCAGGGCGGGCGGGCGTTCGTCCACTCTGCCGTTAACCCATGGAGGCTGAATGTCCTGGTGCCATATTTAAATGGCAGCTGTATAGACGCTCACTGCAGCCCAGGAGTTCTGTCAGACATAATCCATGGCGCCGACAAGATCAAAGCTGTTAGCCCCACGGTTCACCGAAGCCTCCCCGGGGATTCTCCTCCAAGCCATCCAGGAAAGGCGGGAGGGCCTTTTTCCGAGGGATGGGAGCAGGAGGCCTGGGAGAAGGTCGACGGGGAGGTTAGCACCTCCGAAATATGATGAATGATCTGCTCCACTCCGCCAGGGTAAACAAAGCTTCAACTCACTCCAAACTCACACTCTCATAAGGGCATCAGGCAGTCTAAGGGTTAGAGCCCACAGGGATGTCACACACGACCAGCTGATGGGACATCAGCACTGAGTGCCTGCCAGTCACTTTATGCTCATCATCTCATGTAAGACCCTGCGCACACAGCGCCCTAATCCCTTACGGGGGTGGGTTTGGCAGACACAGCAGATGTGCATGTTCCTGAACTGTTCTTTCCTCCATAGTGCTCACAGTCAATCCATCTTTCTTCATGCAGGATAAGATTACCCACAATAAAAGGCAGAGAGTCAAGACCAGAGGGGGTTCACGGACTTGAGGACACTCTCTTCCTATGCGGAATAGGTAGCAGAGCTGACTGGAGAGGACAGGGATCATTCTTGTTTGGAAGGCGAGATCGGCCTCCCTCCACCAAACCAGTGAGGGTGCATCCAGTGGACATCAGCCTCATGCGGACAATGATGAGGATTTTTATTCATTTATGGGATGTGGGCATCGCTGACTGGGCCAGCATTTATTGCCCATCCCTAACTGCCCTTGAGAAGGTGGTGGTGAGCTACCTTCATGAACCACTGCAGTTCATTAGATGTAGGTACACCCATAATGCTATTAGAGAGGGAGTTCCAGGATTTTGACCCAGCGACAATGAAGGAAATGCAATATATTTCCAAGTCAGGATGGTGAGTGACTTGGAGGAGAACTTGCAGGTGGTGGTGTTCCCATCTATCTGCTGTCCCTGTCCTTCTAGATGGTCAGTAGCCGTGGGTTTGGAAGGTGCTGTCAAAGGAGCCTTGGCGAGTTTCTGTAATGCAGCTTGTAGATGGTACACACTGCTGCTACTGTTCATCGGTGATGGAGGGCCTGAATGTTTGTGATCTATAATGTAGGAATCTGCCTAGTCAATCACTAATTCTTTCTCCTCTCTATTCCAGCTCCAAGCAAGAAAAGGGAAAGTATCCCATTCCCCAGACCGCCTCAGATGAGGAGGCAGATCAACAATCTTTTAGAAAACCATCTGATGTTAATTTTCCAAAATTCACCAGATTCTGGAAGGTTCCATCAGGAAAGTAGCAAATATAACCCCTCTATTCAAGAGGAGAGGGAGGCAGAAAACAGGAAACTATATGCCAGTTAGTTTGACACTTATCATGGGAAAGTTGTTAGAATCGATCATTAAGGAGGTTATAGCTGGGCACATAGAGAAACTCAAGATAACCGGGAAGAGTCAGCATGGTTTTGTGAAAGGAAAATCATGTTTAACCAATTTACTGGAGTTTTTCGAAGGAGTAACATGCACAGTGAATAAAGGGGAACCTGTAGATATACTGTACTTGGATTTTCAGAAGGCATTTGATAAGGTGCCATATCAATGGTTATTGCAGAAAATGAAAGCTCATGGTGTAGGGGGTAACATATTAGCATGGATAGAAGATTGGCTGGCTGCTAGACAACAGAGTGTAGGCATTAATGGATCTTTTTCTGGCGGGCAGGATGTGACGAGTGGCATCCTGCAGGAGTTTGTACTGGGGCCTCAACTTTTTACAATTTATATCAATGACTTAGATGAGGGGAGCGATGGCATGGTAGCTAAATTTGCAGATGACACAAAGATAGGTAGGAGAGTATATTGTGAAGAGGACGTAAGGAGGTTGCAGACAGATATAGGTAGGTTGAGTGAGTGGGCAAAGATCTGGAAAATGGAGTTTAATGTGGGAAAATGTGAAGTTGTTCACTTTGGCAGGAAGAACAAAAAAGCAGAGCATTACTTAAACAAAGAACGCATGCAGAATTCTGAGGTGCAGAGGGATCTAGATAATCTAGTACATGAGTCACAAAACGTTAGTATGCAGGTACAGCATGTAATCAAGAAAGCTAATGGAATGTTATCCTTTATTACGAGAGGGATTGAACATAAAAGTAAGGATGTTATGCTTCAGTTATACAGGGCATTGGTGAGATTGCATCTCGAATACTGTGCGCAGTTTTGGTCTCCTTATTTAAGGAAGGATGTAAATGCATTGGAGGTGGTTCACAGGAGGTTTACTAGATTGATGCCTGGGATGAGTGGGTTGTCTTATGAGGAAAGGTTGGACAGATTGGGCTTGTTTCCGCTGGAGTTTAGAAGAGTGAGGGGTAATTTGATTGAAGTAAACAAGATTCTGAACAGCCTTGATAAGGTAGACATCGAAAGGATGTTTCGTCTTGTGGGTGAGTCCAGAACTAGGGGACACTTTTGAAATTAAGACAGAGATGAGGAGGAATTTTTTCTCTCAGAGTGTTGTCCGACTTTGGAAATCTGCCTCAGAAGGTGGTGGAGGCGGGATCATTAAATATTTTTAAGGCGGAGGTGGATAGATTCTTGTTCGGCAAGGGAATCAAAGAACATGGGGATAGATAGGAATGTGAAAATCAAAACACACAAAAACAGTCATGATCTTATTGAATGGCAGAGCAGGCTCAAAGAGCAGAATGGCCTATTCCTGCTCTTATTTCTTATGTTCTAATCACCGCGATCACCTGCACCCTCCACCAGCACAGATACACATGCCTTGATGGGACCCAGTTCTAGGGTAGGCTCGGCTTCATAATCTGGTGATCACCTCTCCGACACGGGTCCAAAGTAGGCAGAGATAGTGACAGCCAAGGCCTCTGACATTTGGAGGACTGCTGGAGGCCAGGCCCCTGCTGGGTCCGAGTCCGATGACAAGTCTCTGGAATTGGCCCTCAGAGATATGTTGGCAATGCAAAGACATGCAGGGGAACATCAGGCAGAGTTGTCGGAGGCCACCGTCAGACTGGAACGGGATATGGGAGTCTGTCCTTGTTCAGTCTGATGTCGTGACTCTGGCATGTGAGTGTGTTGAATTCTCCCTGGGAAGGGTAGCATCCGCCTTGGGAGACCCAAGTCCAGCAGTTTCTGCCAGATATGCGCCCAAGCCTGCGCACCATCACTCTAGCCATGGGTGCATTCCAGCAGTAGCTAGGCGAGAGGAAGATAGGGCACTTCAGCCTCCCTCCAGGTGTCCCTTCTCCTCAAAGAGAGGAGGAGGGGCCACTGGGCACCAAAAGAGAGGAGGAATGCCAGCCAGGTCCCCTGGGGATATCCACCCGGGACACTCCAAGCGTGCCCTGCCGCTCCAACTCCTCTCTGCCAGTGACCCGATCAACTCCAGTCTATCAGGTTGAGGAGGGTACACCTGCCCCAGAGCAGGAGGCCCTTAGTAGGCTGGGGCCTTCAGGGCCTCAGGCCACCAGAGGACGCCTACCAAAGTCATCTCAGGCAACAGGGCATAGCAACCAGCACAAAAACAGAATTACCTGGAAAAACTCAGCAGGTCTGGCAGCATCGGCGGAGAAGAAAAGAGTTGACGTTTCGAGTCCTCATGACCCTTCGACAGAACTTGCGTCGAAGGGTCATGAGGACTCGAAACGTCAACTCTTTTCTTCTCCGCCGATGCTGCCAGACCTGCTGAGTTTTTCCAGGTAATTCTGTTTTTGTTTTGGATTTCCAGCATCCGCAGTTTTTTTGTTTTTATAGCAACCAGCAGGCTGCCTCCACCTCTGCTGCAGATATCAGGGCTGCACCTAGGTGTAGTGGTAGGGTTAGAAAAGTAAGAAGTTTTGAATGCACACTGGTGACACGGGGGTTCACTCATTGTATGTACTTTTCACATTTGTAATTTCGCATGAATTCGTCTCCAAACCTCAGGGATTTAATAATTGATGTGATTCAAGTTCTTGGGTTCATTCAATGGTCAAAAATATACCACCCCAATGAGCTCCCAGCTGCATCCTCAGGGGCCTGAATTCTCACACAATCTTACCACAGTGAGAAGCCTTTATTTCCACATCTAGGCCATACAACAATGATGACTGGCCAATACACCAGTGACCCTTAGATCTCAGACAGACATTATTTGGCCTCAGGAGAATTGTTCATCAAGGTTAGTAATTATCCTGCTGCTGTCACACTGATGTCTGTTGTTAGTGGATGTAGCAAGTATTTGTCACAACGAACGTTAGAATTGTTCCTCCAAAGTGTACTTTGCAATGGTGTTTATTTTAGGATAGCAAGCGTTTGGGAAAAGTAATATTCATCATTGAGCACCATAAGCTTTAATGTCTCCCTGCAGCATGTTACCGTCTCTGCGTTTAAGGCTGAACGTTTTCCATTCTTAGTTCCCACTCTACCCATACCTGACCGTGAACAATTGAGGTTGGGTTCATTCGGTGACATTACAAATGTCTGTAAGAAGGGTATGAGTGTGTGATATCAGAGCTGTGTGCTCATCCAGATGAAGCCACCTGCTTACCTGGGAGGATCTGACCTTGCTCCTGAATGGCTGTCCAATGGTGCTTTCCATGATCCTTCTGTAAAGGCACAGCACGCAACTCGAAATGGAACTCACTGCATGATTGTGCACTCGTTGACTTCGGGCAGGGTTGTTTAACCGGTAGGATGTGGCCACATTGTAGCCTGTGAAGCCCCTCCATGTGGACCCCGGAGCCACTGTATAAAATAACAGGGAAGCGAAATTGAAGATTCCTCCAATCACAAGCCACTCCTTATGTTTGCTGTTGATAGGCTCAGTAGTGAGCCTATTAGCAGCAAATGAGGGAGAGAAGCAGTCTCTGATTGGAGGAACAGTGAACACCAGTAACGGTGAGTGTGCTGAGGGTTGCCGGGGCCCAGAGCAGCAAAGATGCGGCAGGCCTGGGGGTGGGTGGGTGGTGGGGCAAGCCAGCAGGCCCGGGGTTGGGGGAGGAGGTGCAGCAGGCCCGGGGTTGGGGGAGGTGTGACAGGGCCAGGGTGGGGCGGAAGGTGTGACAGGCCCGCATCAGGGATGAGAAGAAGGTGCAGGGAGCGAAGGGGTGGCAGGCCCGAGGAGTGTGAGAGGCTGCCTGACCAGAGAGGAGAAGGTGTGTGTTTGTGTGTGTGTGTGGAGGGTGTGTGCGAGAGCATGTGTGCGTATGCGAGAGTGTGGCGAGTGCAGACTTGATGGGCCGAATGGCCTCCTTCTGCACTGTAAAGATTCTGTGATTCTATGTTTCATTTCAAGAGCAGTGGAAAGAACGCATAATTTATCAAATTGATTTAAATAAGGGTTTCAGGCTAAATTCATAATTACACTGAACCTACAGTAGGAATTCTTCCTCATCATCTGTGATTTAATGAGTTACTCACACAAAAATAACGTACGCACTGGCATCCAAGGAAATGCAGATGTGAATGAATTTGCTAAATAAAGCAGGCAACAGCCATGTAAGTTTGTTGCTCAGCGCCCTGTTCAGGTTCTGTACTATGTCCAGCTTTTTATTTTATTGCTCAGCGATGGGTTCCTTGTCAGGCAATCACAAGGTTTACACAGACAAGAAAGACTCATCAGTTCACCCTAACTTATCCCAACTGGATCAGGTGGGCACTTTGGCTGCCTAAATATATTTACGGCCCTGTTAAGTGGCAGCGGGAATGGAGTGGAAAGATTGCAGTACTTTTTCAGAGACAATTTTAACTGTGCTAAGGGAGGTGGGTTAAGAACACCAAACCCCTCCCCCCCGCCCTCAGCGCAGTGTTTCTTAAATGATTCCACAGTTTTTGCCTCTCCTGTTCCATTCCAAGATGATTTTAGGATTTTCCCACTGCTTATGTCTCAAACTGGAGGTATCCAAGTTAATCCCACCCAAGCAGCCATTTTTTTGTGTGACAGCCTGGATGGTGAGTTTCAATAGGTTATTCAACCACAGAAGGCATCGCAGCTGAGCCCAGTCCCATCATGGCTCGGTGTTGCAGTTTGTGCTTTTCAGCCGGCTTCCCTGGATTGTTCCTCACCATTATCCAGGCTAAGATTAACTAATTCGGAAAAGACCAGGGAGTCAAGCTGGGATCTCCTCGTTTCCTGCATCACAACAGTTAATACGCTTCAAAAGTACTTCATTGGCTGTAAAGCACATTGGGAAGCCCTGAATTCACGAGAGGCACCATATAAATGCACGTATTTCTTTTCTCAGCACTCAGTACTGCCACCATGTGTTGTATTTGTTCACCGTAAATTAAAGGAGCCAAGATGAGGGATAGTGTAAGCTTAGCGTCAGTGACTATTGAACTAGTGTTTTATAGTATGAAAGGCAACAAAAGACTACCATAAGATCATAATGTTTATAGCACAGTAAGAAGTCATTCGACCTATTAGATCCGTACCAGCTCTTTGCTGGAGCAAACCCATTGCTTTGCACCCTCCCCTTCGCTCTTTGTCTTGCCTTGCTTCAAATACTGAAGCACAATTTCCCTAAAAGATGCCTTGGCTTTTGCCTCGACCTCTGTGTCAAAGCATTCCAAGCTCTGGCAACTCTCTGCATAAAAAAATTCCTCCAAATATTTCTCCTCGCTTCCATGCCGCTAATTTAAAAATTGCTGGTGATCGAAGGTGAAACAGTTTATGGTAACATCCCCCAGACCTTATGCATACAACCACTCTGACAAATGCTAAAGATGTTGCATATGCCATATATCCCAGCACTGACAGACCAAATGCCATAACCAGTCATAGAATTTTAGACAACAGTCCAATCCTGGAGTTCAGGATTACTTGAACTTTACCCTCACAGATCATGGCATCGTAAGAGCAACTTCCACACCCCTAACCAGCCCTAGAACCGGCTGAGTAACACCAGTGTCACAGCAGCCTCTAAAATTAGAGTCTGATCCATTCACAAGATCCTGGCTTTGCCCCTTTGTTGAACTGAACCAAGTTAATGTGCTGCTGTTCCCTTCCATATAGGCTGAATCTCCGGGAGCTGGGTCCCTGGGCATCTCACATGCGCTGGATCATATGGATAATGGCCTGTGTAGGGACCGTCTATGTGTTTCTGTTTCATGAACGGTGAGTACCTAGACTGACTGAAAGTGAAACAGAAATGAAGGGCGTAGTGAGGAGGAGCTGGTATGTACTTACAACCGCATTATAGTTATTACCTACTTAGTTAAAACTCACTAACAAAGAAGATTTGTTACACTAACATACTAAACCATGGAATGCTGGATATTGATCCTACCCCATTCTCAGCCCATTTATTCCCATTTTCCCCTATTTTCCACAGCACCCCCCCCCCCCCCTTTAGAAAGTTGGGCCTTTAGAAAGAGACAATAGGCGTCCCAACAGCACAAACTGAAGGCCACGTCTGCTTGCCCCACCCACAGAGGCTGGCCTAGGAACAGCACTTATCACAAACCAGTCCACCTTCCCAACCAGATTTACTGGTACAGATTCTGTTTGGTGGGAAGAGTAGAGGGCAGACTATTTAAAGAGGCTGAAATCTTTCTTAAATTACTGTTTTGAATTCTGGTATATATATATATATATATATATATATACAGCCAAGCCATATTTTAATACTTCACAAATACCTGAACTTCTGTTTGGAAATGACAAGACTAGTAGAATATAAAAGACCAAAAATGGATCAGGAAGCTTTGCAAATGCAGACAACCCTCTCCTGGAGTGACATACATGGATATCAATGAACACTAGCTGACGGAGTTGCTTAGAGTGCAGAGGAGGTGGAAACTCATGTAGAATTTTATTCAGATGTGTACTTTTAATAGAAACAGTTATCTAAGCCTGAACTCTAGCACAGGGTGAGTTGCAGTGCGTAGTAACAGGAGGAGGCCATTCAGCTTCTTGAGCTTGTTCTGCCATTCAATCAATCATGGCTGATCTGTATCTTAATTCCATTTACCCTTCTTTGTTCCCTATGTCTCATTACCCTTGCCTAACACAAACCTACCAATTTGAAATTTTCAATTACCCCCAACTACAAAACTTTTTGGGGAAGTGAGTTCCTGATTTACACTACCCTTGGAGTGAAGAAGTGCTGTCTGATCAAACAGTATATCTCTCCCTTTAAGATTATGTCTCCTTGTTCTGGACACCCCACCAGAGGAAATAGTTCCTCTCTATCTACCCTATCAGATCATTTAATCATCTTAAATACCTCAGTTAGATCATCCCTTACTCTTCAGTACTCAAGGGGATACAAAGCCTAGTCTATGCTACATGTCCTCATAATTAACCCAAGTTTCATTCTGGTGAATCGGTACCAGATGCTCTCTATGGCCAGTATATCCTTCCTGAGGTGCAGTGTCCAGAATTTAATGCAGCCTACCAGTTGGGATCTAACCAGAGCCTTTACTTAACTGTAACGAGATCACCTATGGTGAGAGTTCATCTTGTTAACTGATGGGCATTGGGCAAGACTGTAGACTGATTGATCTCCATTGCCTTTCCCTCAGCAGTGATGCAGCTGTGAGAACAAAAAATCTTTCAGCACATTACTAATATATTACAAAATGACCAGCAGTTTAAAACCTTTATTGTGGCCAAACAGTATTATAGGCTCATCGCTGCAGGGATCTCACTGCTAGGGACTGGGAACACATTTTTATTTTTGCCACCCAGTGCCATAATGCAGTTTCTCCCAGATCATGTGGCCTAGGCAGGAATGTAACTGTGCCGCAGCCAGCGTAATGCTATTCCCTGTACCCTACTATCAGTATGTTTGAATGGATTCTTTATTCAGGGCCAAGGTGTGTGCAGGATCCTTGCAGTGGGTACAGAGGGAACTTCTGACCCATGTGACCTGGACTGAGCCCAGTTTCTAGAGGTGAAACCATACAATCACCATCCACTCTACCCCCATCAGTCCAACCTCTCTTGTTTTGTTATGTTGGTTTAAGTAAAACAAAGTTTGGAATTGCCAGTTTGCTTTGTTGATATCATGCACTTGCGTTGTGTTGAGGGAATGTATGAAGTTAATGAGTGTACTCTACAAATGGTTTTTCTCATTGTCCCACCTGATGAAATAATCGATGGATTGACAGTGTGTGTGTAAATTTGCTACCAACGTATTCCAACAGCACCAATGTTCAGGCACCAATGTTAAGCTCAGGTAAAGGATATCAACCCTACTACAGTTAAACATATTGGTAAAGTGCACACCCCTCACTGGATAAAGCTGTCGACTTGTAACTCTTCTCAAACTATGGGACAGAACAAACATTAAGACACTCCTGAGCTAAATCCTTCTCAGTGGTAACAATGCAGATCAATCATAATCAATTTTTTACTAAAATCCCAAGACATTATAGAAACCATTTCACACTCATTCCTGCAATTTATTTTATCTTATGCGAAACCGATTTTAATGCTTCATTTTCTGGGATAATGGATCATAGTCACAACCAGTTTGAATTTAACATACCTCAATATAAAGTATACTTTAGCTTCTTTATACATCAATTAAATGCGAGTTATACTATCAACTTTCTCATTAATAGTAAAATATAAATAACTGCAACCACTAAAGTCATCCCTTAACACTCTTCATTCCCATTTTTCAATATTATTTCAATCTCTTCTCTCATTTTCCTTCAGTCTCTTGGTGCATGGCTTCCATTAGTTTGATTTTTACATTTTTTTAATTGCTGCTTTTGTAATCCTCTGAATAATATGACATCGGAACAGGAGTAGGCCATTCAGCCCCACGAGCCTATTCTGCACACTGTTGTCTCTGAAGGTGAGAATGATGGAAACATCCCAATTGGAAAATCCCATTCAAGCTCCATTGATCCTTTTTTTCTTTTGATCTTTTCTGATGTGTCATAAGCAAACTTGATCTTCAAGTAGGATTTGATTGGCACACATTTCCAGAGATGGTTGCTGCTGAATCCAACTTTCTGTCACAGTGCAATGCTAGATCACTTTATATATATCAAATATCCTCAAAGTGGGGGAGAGAAATGTAAAGGGTTAATGGGTACTGCACTATAATGTAATAGGGTCATTATAGCACTGAAGGAAGTCATTCAGCCCATTGAGTCCATCCTGGCTCCCTTAGAACAATCCAGTCAGTCCCATTCCCTCACTCTATCCTTGTAGCCCTATAAGTTTATTTCCCTCAAATGCTCATCCAATTTCCTTTTGAAATCATTGCACTTCCACCACCTTCGTAGGTAGTGAGTTCCGGGTCATTACCACTCCCTGTGTAGATAAGTTCTTCCCCACATCCCCCCTGCATCTCTTGGCCAAAATCTTAATCTGTGCCCCTGAATCCTTGTACAATCAGCACATTATTGAAACCTGTCATAATCTTGTATACCTCTATTAAGTCTCCCCGCAAACTCCTTTGCTCTAAGGAGAACAGCCCCGACTTCTCCAGTCTAACCTTGTAGCTAAAATCCCTCATCCTTGGCTCCATCCTCTGCACCCTCTCAAGGACCTTCACACCCATGCTAAAGTGTGGTGACCAGAACTGGGTGCAATACAATAGTTGTGGCCTAACAAGAGCTTTATAAAGGCTCAACGTAACTTTTCTGCGTCTGTGCTCAATCCCTCTAATTATGAAGCCCAACATCCCAAATGCTTTGTTAACTGCTCTCTCAATATGTCCTGCCACGTTCACCAGATGGGCCTTGGTGCTTCAACACTTCCCTTAACCTGATCATTAGTAGAAAGGTAAGGAAGTTCTACATTTGCTTGATATCAAGTCCTAGTTACGCAGTGAGTAATGAGCCAGTATGATCTGGAGAGGTAGAAAGTAAGAGTTTGATCTGTCAATGACTGTGGACTATCATTGTGATCTTAAAAGTTGTCCTTAATGAGATCATTGTTATAGAATTATTCCTAACCATATGTCCACACTGCAAAGAATGGAAGTGGCTGACCTGAGGTCACTAAAGGCAGTAAGTGTCCAGAACACTAACTATCTTCCATTAGATTGCTTGTGACAAATAAATGACAGGTTAGTGTTACACCCCCAGGCAGTGAAGGATGAAACACTAGAGCCTAGTTTTTACACACTTATACATACAATTTTCATACACAAGTTTTTACTCGGAGACACACATTAGATATCATGCACCTCCAACCAATAACCCCCTTTCAGCTTGTTCCTATATGGTGAGGGGGCACAGGTTAGTCCTCGAGTATTGTTGAGAAAAGAATCTAAGATTGCACTCTCCATGTCCACGCCACTTGCCAACCAATCAGCACTCTCTTCACATACAGTATAAATTGTTGTTTTCCCCCTTTTGAGTGTCCTGATGAGTGCAAAGTGAAAAGCTTAGACCAGCAGGTTAGTCCTCATTAATGCCTGCCACCAGAATGTAATTAAACACCTAAATGATGTACTGATTCCCTTCTCTCTGTAACAAAAATAGATGGACTATATACACAGCTGAAATTTCAAAAAAAGTCTAAAACTTCCATACTCTGTACAAAACATTATATTGAGAGACAAAAGCAAAATACTCCAGATGCTGAAGATTTGAAATAAAAACAGAAGTGCTCGAAAAATTCAGCAGGTCTGGCAGCATCTGTGGAGAGAGAAATGGAGTTAACATTTTGAGTTCAATATGACTTCTTCAGAGCTGAAGAGAGGTGGAAATGTGGTGGGTTGTATGCTGTTGAAAAAGGGGGCAGGGCAGGTGGAGCAAAAGAGAAGTCCAGGGATTGGTTAGACTGAGGGTTCATTAAATGACAAAGATGTCATGGAACGCAGACAAAGGGAGTGGTAATAATAGTATTAAAAACACAAATCTTGGTCAGAGTAGGTGTTAATAGCAGAATAAAGGTCAACACTGAAAGCAGAAATATGAGAACAAGATATAGACTAGCGCTAGGGGTAAAATACAAAATGGAGGAAAGAGTTCATGGTCTGAAGTTGTTGAATGCAATGTTGAGTCCAGAAGGCTGTAAAGTGCCTAATCGAAAGATGAGGTATTGTTTTTCCAGCTTGCCTTGGCTTTCACTGGAACATCGTAACAGGCCGAGGACAAAAATGTAAGCAAATGCCCCTCAAGACTGCTCCACCATTTAATTAGATTGTGGCTGATCTTCTGCCTGAACCCCCATCTTACCACACAATTCCCATTTCTCTTGATGCCATTGGTATCTAGGAATCTATTGACCTCTGCTTTGAACATATTCAATGACTGAACCTCCACAGCCCTCTGGGATAAAGAATTCCAAAGATTCACCACCCTCCAACTGGAGAAATTCCACCTCCTCTTGGTCTTAAATGGCCTACCCCTTACTGTGAGACTGTGTTGCCTGGTTCTAGAACCCCCCCCCCCCCCCCCCCCCCCCCCCCCCCGCCCACCAACCAACGTCCTTCCTGCATCTATCCTGTTGAACCCTCTAGGAATTTTGTACACTTCACTTTCCAATCTCTCCCCATTTAAGAAATACTCTGCACTTCTGTTTTTCCTAACAAAGTGGATACATTGACATTTTTCCACATCATATTCTATCTGCCTTGTTCTTGCCCATTCACTTAGCCTGTCTAAGTGAATCCTCCTCACAACTCACATTCCCACCAAGTTTTGTGTCATCATCAAACTTGGAAATATTATATTTGGTCCCCATATCCAAATCAGTGGTATAGATTGTGGGGTCCAAGCACTGATCCTTGCAGTACCCCACTAGTCACAGCCCGCCAACCTGAGAATGATCCAATTATCCCTACCCTCTGTTTTCTATCCATTAACCAATCCTCAAACCATGCCAGTATATTACCCCCAATCCTATGTGCTCTAATTTTGCTTACTAACCTCTTGTGTGGGACTGTATCAAAAGCCTTCTGAAAATCCAAATACACCTCATCCATTGGTTCTTCCCTTATCTATCCTGCTAGTAACATCCTCAAGGTTTGTCAAGCATGATTTTCCTTTCATAAATCCATGTTGACTCTGCCCAATTCTACCATTATTTTTTAAGTGCCCAGTTATCACATCCTCTATAATAGATTCTAGTATTTTCCCAACTACTGATGTCAGGCTAACAGGTCTGTATTTCCGTTTTCTCTCTCCCTCCTTTCTGAAATAGTGGGGCTATATTTGCTTCCAACCTCCAGGCACCATTCCAGAATCTATAGAATTTTGAAGATGATCATCAACGCATCCATTATGCCTACAGCCACCTCTTTCAATACTCTGGGGTGTAGATCATCAGGTCCAGGGGATTTATCCACTCTCAGTCCCATTAATTTCTCCAGCACTACTTTTTTACTAGTACTAATTTCTTTCAGATCCTCAATCTCATGAGTCCATTGGCTCCCCAATATTTCGGGGAGGTCTTTTTGTATCATCAGACATGAGGGGCCACGACAGGGCTGTAAAATCCCACCCAAAGTATTTGTTTAGTCTCGCTGCCATTTCCTTATTATCCATTGTAAATTTTCCATTCGCTGCCTGTAATGGGCCCACGTTTGGCTTTACTAACCTTTTCCTTTTTACTTACCTATGGAAGCTTTTATACTCTGTTTTATGTTCCCCACTAGTTTACTTTCATATTTTATTTTCTCTCTCTTCATTAATTTCTTGGTTCTCTTTTGCTGAATTTTAAAATGCTCCCAATCCTCAGGCTTCCTACTTTTTTGGACAACTTTACACAGCACTGTGCCTAGTCTGAGTGCCCAGCCAGTTTAACTGACCAATCAAGTTTCACAATTGCTCCATCTCTTGAGACATAGTATTAGTTTTCAATGATGACCTCGTATGATTAACTGGGAGGAGAGTAACCCTATCTAAATAGGATTGCTGATTTAAGGTTACACAAGACCTACTTTGTTCAATATCCAATGTATTTAAGAACTCCAATTTTAAATTCTACTCTCATCTTATTAATGATGCTTTTCTCAAATTCTGTCGTAGCGCCCCATAAGAAATCATCACATGCATCATGAAGATGCTTGAAATAAAAACAGAAAATGCTGGAAATACTCAGCAGGTCTGGCAGCACCTGTGGAGAGAGAAACAGAGTTAACGTTTCGAGTCCAAGGCCAACATTTTCCCCCCTGTCGCGGGGGAAGTGTGGGAGTGGGCAGTGGCGAGTGGGCCTCCGATCGGTGCCACCAGTTGGGGGCGCGCAGCCATTTTAAGTGGGCGGGTCAATTAAGGCCCGCCCAGTATGATGTGTACCAGGAAGCATTGTGCGCTTCCTGTGCGGGCGGTGGGGGGATTCCCCTCAGCCTGGTGTGCGCTCTTTCGCGCATGTGCGTGAAAAAGCGCACAGATCTCCCTGAGGTTAAGTGCTGCCTCAGGGAGATTGAGTTGGGACATGTCCATAACTTTTATTGAAACCTTTTGTAAAAATTTAAAGACCCTCATGAAACCTCATCCCGCCCGTGGATGAGGTTTTATGTTTTTTCCAAGGCCCGCCTGGGCTCCCAGCCTGCCCACCAACCTTAAGGTTGGATGGGCAGGTCCATCAATCACGTTAATTGGTTTTTTAATGGCCTTAATAGGCTGTTGACAGTTCGGTGGGTGCGCAGCCAAATCGGCTGCGCACCCGCCAAACTGACAATCTAAATGATGCGGGGTGACGTCGGGACACACGCCCAATGTATTACCCGCATCATCTTACGCGTTGGTTAGCAGGCCCCGCCCCTGCTCACTGACCAGAAAAACCCTACCCCATATGACTCTTCTTCAAAACACTAATTCTGTTTCTCTCTCCACGGAATGCTGCCAGGTCTGCTGAGCTTTTCCAGCATTTTTTGTTTTTATTTCAGATTTCCAGCATCTGCAGTATTTTGCTTTCACGAAGATACTTGAAATTGGCACCATAAAGCTAACACACTGTGGGATCTGCTTTTAGTTGAACGTAACCTATTTTCACCTATCCCAAAACTTGCCACACTCTGGCAGCATCATTCAGGCCGTGGGCACTTCTTAGCTTCCATTGATGTCCTTCCACAACCTCTTCAGGCAGCTTCAGAAATTCTTCTCTCTGAAAAGCGTTGCACTGCAGAAATGTTACTTTTACATTGACTGACCTACACTGCCTGGAAAAGGTGGCCAAAAGAACCAAAAAGGTTTTACTTTTCCAGGAGTGGCAGGGTCCACTCTAACATCTGCATCACTCGGTTGCTCTTCAAAGCCCTCAGCTACTGACCTCGTTTTCGCCTTATAAGTCCCATATGCAGGAACTTTTTCAGTACAAACCCATCTATGCAGCAAAGCTGGTTGACTCCCTTTTGGTACCTCAGAACAAATTCCAAATTCTCTCCAGATATCTAGCTCCCTTTGTTTTACCTCCCTTACACATTTATCCTCAAGTTTATTGGCAATCACCAAAACATCACAATAATGAGAATATCATTTCCTGATTCTGTCAGGTGACTTTCTGAGTCCTTTGTTATATTGTCTGATCTATTCAAGCTATAGCCTCTACTTCCACTTTTATATGTGATCTTCGCCTTATACTGTCGGGGTCTCTTACTGTAATTCATGATCATTTTCACATGTACGAGTCACTTTCAGACTATCTATCATTACTTGCATGGAGCTTTGTGACTTCCACTCGTTCGCCCCATTCTGCCAGCCATGGACCTTGCAATTTGTCCATCATCCTTACCATTCAAGCAGCAGCTATCCCTGCCTGTCCCACACCCTGTGGTCTTTCATGGCCTCTGGACATATGTCACCCTGAGTATCCACTCTAAGTAATTGTCTTGTGGATGTGACAACTTTATTATGTATGTCGTGATCACTCGTTAGCCTTAATCTGCGACATTCTGTTCCTCAAGACCCTTATCAGAAAACACGTGCATTTGAGGTACACTGTGTCTTGTTTAATTCTATTAACTGCTCAGAGTCGACTTTTTTTATAATTTACTCTGATTAATAGTGAGGAATGAACCTTAACAGTTTGATTGCCATGTTTGACAAGTGCAATCTTACCATCAAGCCCTTTAACCTTATCAGGGCCTTTCCATTCCTGATGATGCTCTCTTTTATCGTATATCACCACCTGAATACAATTAACACCCAAATGATATTTATATGTTGACACTTCCAATTAACTGTCAGTCCTTCTGTGGAAGATTTAATTAGTTTTTAATTTTACCCATGCTGGACATGATTATAGTAATAAACTCATTCTCAAGATTATACCCTTTCTCTTTCTCTCTCACACCCCATGCCCTCTGATGTTTCCTCTCGTAGGTATAAAATTGTGGAGCTGATCTGCTACATGGTCATGGGCATCTTTCCTGCACTCGTCATTCTATCAATGGTAAGGTTCCTTCCTTTGTGTGTGTGTGTGTGTCTGAGTGTTGCTAGAGCAAGGAGGTTATGTTGAACTTGTATAAGTTACCTGCTTGGCCTCAGCTGGAGTATTGTGTCCAGTTCTGGGCGCCACACTTTAGCAACGATTTGAAAGCATTAGGGAGGGTGCAAGAAAGATTCATGAGAATGGTTCCAGGGATGAGGAACTTCAGTTATGAAGTTAGATTGGAGAAGTTAGGACTGTTTTCCTTAGAGAATCGAAGGCTGAGAGAAGATTTGATAGAGGTATTCAAAATCACGAGGGGTCTGGGCAGAGTAGATAGGGAGAAACTGCTTCCGTTCATGAAAGGATTGATAACAAGAGTGCACAAATTTGAAGTGATTAGTAAAAGAAGCATAAGAAATAAAGAGGAAAAAATTTTTCACGCACAAGTGGTCAGGGTTTGAAATGCACTGCCTGAGAGTGTGGTGGAGAAAGTTTCAATTGAACCATTCAAAAGGCGATTAGACTATTATCTGAAAAGGAAGAATGTGCAGGGGTACAGGGAGAAGTCAGGGGAATGGCACTATGAGTTGCTCATTTGGAGAGCCAGTGAAAACATAATGGACAAATCAGCCCTCTTCTGCGCCATAAAAATTCCATGTTTGTGTGTGTGTATATCTGAGTGTTTGTGTGTGTGTGCTTCTGAGTATTATATACATGTGTGTTTGAGTGTTGTGTGTGTGTGCTTCTGAGTATTATATATATGTGTGTTTGAGTGTTGTGTGTGTGTGTCTGAGTGTTATATGTGTGTGTGCGTCTGTGTTTTGTATGTGTTTGTGTGTGTATCTGAGTGTTATATGTGTGAGAGTGTGTGTTTCAGTGTTTGTGTGTGGGGGAGTTATAAGTACAAGGTCTTTCTCTCTTATAGTGATGTCACTGAAATGCTATACCAATAAATTCAGGATGTAATTGCATTTCTGTAACATCTTTCATGAACTCAAGGCGTCCCAAAGAACTTCACAGCTAATGAACTATCTCTGTTGTAATATAGGAAAATTTGGTGGCCATTTCTCCAGAAACAGCAATGTGCTGAATGGCCACTTTAGGGATTTTTGGTGATGTTGAGACATACTGTCCAGAAAATAGTGAGAGTGAAGATACCCCCACAACCATAAACCTCACCGCTATTTATTTGTGTTTGATAAATATGGTTTATATTTGATAAACAGTATGATAATCAGAATTCTGAATGTCAAAAAAATCACTTTTATGTAATATCTTGACTGGAGAACAAGGGGCAATCAGTCTGCGAATCACTGAATAAAGCTTGCATTTATATAGCACCTTTCATGATATCCCAAAGCTCTTTACAGCTAATTAAATACTTTTGAAGTGGAGTCTCATTGTAATGTAGGTAAAGAGGTAACTGATTTGTGCACAGCAAGCTCCCACAAACAGCAACCCCCCCCCCCCCAAATGGCTTCTGAGACAGGGGTGGGGGGCGTGAAATTGCATGAATGGGATTCATGGGATTCCCTCCAGGGTCCCACCTGCTCCGACCTTGGAGTGATTTTACCCTGGGGCAGGCAGGGTCTAGGACAGGAAGCCAGCCCTTGTCCCAATTAATGGCCACTTAAGGGCTGTTTCCTACCTAGCCTCAATGTCTAGGTTGGGCAGGGGGGTGGGGGGGGTGATGACAGATCGGGGTGCTAACCCAAAAATGAACAGAGTTCGATCTCAGGCAGGAAGGTGCGGGATGAGGGGACCCCATCAGAAGCCCGCGTCTGACTGGGGCCGCCCTCCCCTTAAGACCTGGTGACCTCTAGACCTCCCCCCATTCTAATTGGCCGGCAGCTCTCCAAGGCACAACTTGCTCCCGCCTTATGCCAATCAACGCTTGTTAGAGTGTAATGTGGTATCGGGGCTGCTGGAGTCAGGGGGATGTGCTCCCCAACGACTCTTCAGATGGCGGGGGCTTGGCCCAGATAAGGTCAGGGCTGGATTATCTGTTTTAGTGAGGCTGGTTAAACTTCAAATAGTGCCATGGAATCTTTTGCTTCCACCTGAGAGGCAGACATTTAACTTCTCATCCGAGAGATGGTACCTCTGACCAAATAGCACTCCCTGAGTGCTGCACTAGGAATGTCAGCCAGGATGAGCAGTCACCAACCTTTCTGAAGAACATTTCCAAAGAAAACTTGCCTAAAACAAAAGCCGCAAGACAAAAATTTGGCAATTCTAAACTAAAACTTGGCAAAATGCCAAGCGTCTCTGGTAGAATGCATAATTTGCATATGTACATTGGATTTATGTATCAATAGAAAAAAATCAAAATTAAAATAGAACTGACTCTGAATTATCGCTTTTGTTTTTACATTTTTTTTATCATAATTCTGTCAATAAAGTCATGTTCAAAACAAAGTTTAAGTTAAGATGTTTAGAATTAACACAATTTTTTTGGCTATTGATTCTTGTGATTTAAAATAAAACTTCCAATAGCACATTCAGAATAATTTGTCTTTTCAGCTACATTAGAAACAATAATAGTCACAACCATAAAACCCGCTCTTCAAATCAAAGGTGTTATCTATGACCGTAGTGTAGCTCTACCGCGCAACAGGTTCATTTAGAGCACAATGTTTTTTTGTTTAAAATAATAATTTGAAACCATTAAGTACAATATAATTATTCGCCTTTATCCCCACAATAAAAATACAACGCTCACTTTTCTTGACTTAATTTTTTTTTTAGGCTTTTTGCATATTAATTTGATCCAGCTTGAAAAGATTGGGGGGCGCCCATGATGTTAAAGAGCTGCGTGCGACTCTCGAGCTGTGGGCTCCAGACCCCTGGGGGCAGGCGGCGCGCCCGACCTGGACAGGAGTGAAATAGTTTGCGATCTTTCGGTTGGCGGGTGCGCACAAGAGGTGGCAGCGCGCCTGCCAACAATTAGGAGGCCTATTAAGGCCCTCAGTAATGAATTAAGCTGAATTTATCGCTGCCCTCTCAACCGATAGGTTGGCCGGCGGGCGAATGGGCCAGGTGGCCTTTGCATTTTTAACAAAACCTCATCCACTGACGGGATGAGGCTCCCAGCGGTTACTGAAAAAAACAATAACATTTATTTAACATCCTTTTTAACATGTTCCTCTTCATGTGACTGAGTCACATGTGGGGACAGGTTTATCTCACATGTTCAAACTTTAGTTTTGTGTTTAAAATCTGCGAGGCACCCCGTTGCCTTCAGGGAGCTGTCAGACCGCGTTCCCCCTGCTTTCACCCCGCAATCCCCGTGTTCCCCCCGCAATACCCGCTCACCCCCCCCTGCTCTCTCCCCGTGCTCCCCCGCTCTCCCCCTGCTCTCCCGCCGCAATCCCCGTGTTCCCCCGGGCTCCCCCTGCTCTCCCCGCGCATTCCCCACTCTCCCCCTGCGCTCCCCCGCTCTCCCCCGCAATCCCCGTGTTACCTCCGCTCTCCCCCTGTGCTCCCCCCACGCTCTCCCCCTGCTCTTCCCGCACATTCCCCGCTCTCACCCCGCGCTTCCCTGCTCTCCCCCCACTCTCCCCCTGCGTTCCCCCCGGGCTCCCGCTGCATTCCCTGCGCTCCCCCCGCGCACGCACAGACTTCAGCGCTCACGCTCTTCCCACTCCCACCCCAGCAATGCCGAGGCTCCCAGGCCCGGCCTGCTCTGCCCGCACGTCAAGTGGAAAATTATGCCCCTGGTCTGGATTGTGTCTGGAGCAGGAATTAAACCCTCGACCTTCTGACTCAGGAATAAAAGTGCTCCCAACTGAGCCGTGCCTGTTCCCCGACTATCGGAGAGAGACATAGCAGTTACGTTAAGATGCTGAAGGAAGGCTCAAATGAAACCAGTTGCAAACAACCTTTCTTTGTACTTTTCTCATGTCAGCAGTTGGCTGAGTTATGGGCAGTACACCCATCTAAACTAAAACAGGTGCCCTGGTCCTTATCACAACACTATTTGTGGGACCTTGCTGTACACACATTGTCGGCAGTGTTTCTCTGTATCACTGGCAAGGTGAAAATATGCTAATAACGTGTTTTGCCATCTGATTACCTTTAAGTTATTCAGGGCGTTAATAAGATGCATACAATTTAATTACAGCATTGATGAAGTGTTACTTAGCCAAGTGCTTTATTGGAATAAATGTGTTTCCTTGCTCTCTTGACTCAGCCTAACACTGATGGACTGTTTGAGTTGCTGATGGGCGGTTTCTTCTACTGCCTGGGAATGCTTTTCTTCAAGAGCGACGGCCGGATTCCATTCGCACACGCAATATGGCATCTCTTTGTGGCCATTGGAGCAGGCGTCCACTACTATGCCATCTGGAGGTATCTGTACTGCCCAGCCATGCTGGACATGAGGACTTCCAAGTGATCAGATTGCAATCTGTGAGAAACAGTGCACAAAGTGATCAAATCAGATGAACGGAGCAAACAAAAATGGCTTGAGAACATTAAAAGGACCTCTGGGCCATGATGTAGAAGTGTGAAGATCAAAGCCCGACATTCCAGGATCTTTTGTAGGTCTTTCAGCACTGAATCGCCAACTCAAAAGCCAGTATTAAACACAGATGCACAGACACAAACACAGATATACAGATGGAAATACACACATGACACAAACACACGCCCACAGACACAAACATGCACAGAGACAACACACAAACACACACGTGCACAGACACAAACACACAGAGACAAACAAATGCACAGACACAGACATACACACACATTTAATGGATAGTCACACATGCACACACACACACACATACACATACACACGTATATACACACACATACACAGATACAAACAGCCACACAGACATTCCTTCAAGCTATTGACTGGACTAGCTTTTATAGCTGCCCCATAATTGTTCACTAACTACAGAGTTTTATAGTCATATTTCTCCCAAAAAAACTTGAATTCTTATAAGCTGTGTATATTTGCCAGACACAGTTACACTGTAATAGATTATTTTTCTGTGAAAAGTACAAGTGAAGGTTGTGTTTTCTAGAACATTCTTTATTAACCTGTGAATCAGGTAACAGGCTGGATTTGCCAGAAGTTGGCACGGTTGAAGACCTGTTATGTTGTCTTAACTATTTCATGTAATTTGTCACATTTGGGGATACTTGATGTACGTCTGCAATTGTGACACGTTTTGTTCCAGGAATGGACAAAGACAGGGTAGAAATTGGACCTCATTGCGCTCATTTTCCAAGATATTGCTATGCCCCGTGCCCCAAGGGTACCAGGAGTACAGCTGATTCTGTATTGGCCTTGGGTGATTTATAGGCATGCCAAGCAGTCACCTTGAGAAGGTACAAGGCCCCTTGCATGTGCTATTGAGAGGCCTAATGCCTGTTTAAGGAACCCTCAGCAAAATTAGCATCAGGCTCGTTCCACTCAGGTCTTGGTGGGATTGCTGCAGCCTAGTCAGTAACCGCCACCAAAAATTATAAGTATTCCTGTGTTTACTTACCTTCCTGTGGGGCAGCAGTGCTTCACCCAGGCCTAGACCACTCCCTGGGGCTGCTTACCACCTACAATCTCATCTCCCCACTTCCTCTGTATCTCCCTCCTCCACCATCCCCCACAGCCCCACTTTCCAGGTTACCTTAAAGCTGCTATCTGAAGCAAGTAGCCTAAATTGGACTAGAAGGTCCAATCGCTCCTCCAGAGACCACTCGCTCTTACCGATTAGTAAAATGAGGCCCGAGGTCCAATTTCAGCCCAGCTTTGGGCCTCCTAGTTCCAGCACGGCAGAGCACAGGCCACAGTGAATTTTTAGCCCAGAGTTTCAATGGGCCCTGGTCTCTGTAACACAAGGGCTTTTTTTTAATGCCTTTCTATTTCCTATTTTCTCCCCTCTTGAAAATGCCAAGTCTTTCTGGGGAAGCTCTCCAGTACCTCACCCATGCGACCACTCTCCGAAGCAAGACAAGAATCGACAGCAGGTTATTTGGCTCTGCGGGGGTGAGGGAGCAAACATTACAATCAAAGCCCCCTTGTCTCCACATCTGCCAGGACTCAGTGGACAGCAACCAAGCATGGTGGATTTTTTTATTCCCCACTATTTTTCCATGGACACTGAGGCCTTTAGTCCCATCTATACAGCCATGGTTCTGGCCAACTCAGCAGAGATCAGGGATTGAACCATGGAGCTGGCAGTCTGTCTCAGCTCAGTATTAGGTAGTGCCTTGACACACTACTCCACCAGGGGGAGCCCTGCTAGCTTTCTTTCGTATACAAAAGGTGGTCCTTTTGTATAAATTTTATATAGAACTTTTTATGAGTTCTGTCTTTTTTAAGAATAGCAAAGCAGTGCAGTGAAAATGGCTGCAATTACATTTCCACATGTGTAAAATGGCTGAGTTCAAGAACCTTTTTGCTGATTGTTGTAGAAACCCATCTGGTTCACTAATGTCCTTTAGGGAAGGAAATCTGCTGTCCTCCCTGGTCTGTGACTCCAGACCCCACAGCAATGTGGTTGACTCTTAAATGCCCTCTGAACAAGGGCAATTAGGGATGGGTAATAAATGCTGGCCTAACCAGCAACGCCCACATCCCATGGACAAATAAAAAAAAACCTTGCAGACAGGAATTGCCCATTAAAGGAACAATATCCAGTCGCAAACTCTTGCTCATTCGAATGTGTAGAATTACATGCAAATTATTTCTTAAAAGCACTTAAGACACCTTCTAATTTAAAAGTGGGCTGCCCTCTCCCAGGAGTGACTGTTACACTTGCGATGGGAGGGTAACTGGTTAAATTTTCCACACTGACGGTAAAAGCTTTAGAGGCCGCCCCAATGTGTCTCTCTGTCTGTGAACCAATGCTCTTTTCAGAGGTATCTTGGGGTAAATCTTAAGCTTTATAATAAATGGGCAAAGAATTACCCAGTGACTCAATACAGGGCTTCACTGGGATTGAGGGTAGGTCAGGGAATCAAGTCTTCTCCAGGGTTATAGACACGATACCTTGAACATGCTCATTGCTAGCGTTTGTCTGATCAATGGTAAAGACTTCACAAAGTCACAAATCACTCTGGTGTTTTATTAAAATATTTCAATGTGCTTTTTAAAGGGCAGCTTTGCAATTTAACCAAGTTAAAAAATAATTGTTGTAATCTAATATTTTACTTCGTACCATTTTACAGATCTACCCTATCCCTCTCCATCACAAGGTCCATCGATTTCCACCCAACCTTGCCCCTATCTCAGTCACCTGCTGCTGTACCTCTCACCATGTCAGTGCCTGCTCAAGGTTTGACTGCTCCAGTGTTCACCTGGCTGACCTCCCAACCAGCAAAAACCTCTCATCTTCAGCTTGTCCAAAACTCTGCTGTATATATTCAATCCTGCACCAAGTCCCACTTCCCCATCATCCTATCCTCACTGACATTGGCTATCCATCCCTCAAATCCTCCAATTTAAAATTCTAATCCTTGATGTTTAAATCCCTCCACAGTTCCCTATCTCTATTACCATCTCCAGCCTTTCAGTCAGCCAATCCCTAATATTGCCTTTGTTGACAAACCCTCCGTTTCACTTTTGATTATGCCTCTGTGAAGTGCCTTTGGATGTTCATGTATGTTAAAGGCACTATGTAAATGCAAGCTATTGTTGCTATTGTTGAGCACGGTCTGGGTTTCCGTAAGATCTCCCGCTGGTATCGGGATGATGCCAAAAAGCCATTTATCTTCTGCTTTAGAAGATGCCAGCAATGCGGGGGCTCCCTCTGCTGGACAACAGAGGTGCTGGAAGTGCGACCACTGCTGAACAGGTGTCAAATTAAAGGACACGCATTGACTCAAGGCTGTTTTTCAAACAGGTCTTTACAACAAGATCAAAGAGGTGGGGGTTGGACGGGGGGATTTATTCTTGATAGTGATTGTTTAAGACATATGCAAAAGAGAGTACACCATCTATGAAATCTTCCATAGCTTTGGTGTTTTTCTCTAAAGGGCTTTCCTCACCCTGTTCTGGTTTTCCTATGTGGTGCAGAGCAGTCCTTAATTGAAAAGGTAGACTGTTTGCTTTTAAACAGACACACAGGAGGCACACTCAGGCGTGTCATAGTACTGAACCTTTCTGTTCACAGTTATCAAAAATCAAAGGGGAATTATATAGATGGAAAACACGTGAAGGGAATTTAAGTCAGAAGTTTCTGAAATGTTAGTGAGAAATATTTCTCACGTTTTACAAACTACCACATAATAAACAGGACCAGACTTTCGTGCTGCGCTGATGACCTATTTATACTGTTCCTTGCACACTAGAATATTGCCAATTTCTAGTGTACTCCAGTTGGCAGTCTGTAGCATTCAGCAAAAATCCCCACAGTACTCATTCTCATACTGCTTTTTGGCTGGATCCAGGGTGAGAGAAAGAACTTGAATTTATATCGCACCTTTCACAAGCCTGGGATGTCCCAAAGCCCTTTACAGCCAGTGAAGTACTTTTGAAGCATAGGCACTGTAGTAAATGTAGGAAACACAGCAGCCAATTTAACACAGCAAGCTCCCACAAACAGCAATGTGATAGTGACCAGATAACCTGTTTTTTATTGAGATTGGTTAAGGGATAAATATTGACTGAGACACCAGGGAGAACTCCCCAGCTCTTCTTCCACATGGTACCATGGAATATTTTACCACGAGAGGGCAGGCAGGCCTTGGTTTAACATCTCACCTGAAAGACAGCACCTCCAACTGTGCAACATCCCCTCACTACTGCACTTGTGTATTAGTTTAAATTTTGTGTTTAAGTCTCTGGAGTGGGCCCTGAACCCACAACCTTCCAACTCAGAAATAAGACTGCTATCAATTGAGTGCCGGCTGAAACAAATGTTGTCTTATGTCCACATTCTCTGAGGGGACAGTATAAACAAGGGTTGGTGACTTGTTTGCAGGGGTCTGTGAAAATACCTCTAATTCACAAAAGCATACAGCACAGAAGGAAGGCATTTGGCCCATTGTATTTGTGCCAACACTTTGAAAGAGCTATCCAATTATCCCACTCCACTGTTCTTTCCCCATAGACCTGCAAATGCTTTCCTTTTTAAGTATATGTCTAATTTCCTTTAGAATGTATTATTAAATCTGCTTCCACCACTCAGGCAGAACGTGCCTTCCAGATCATAACAACTCGCTGTCTCAAAAAAAATTCTTCTCAACTTCCCTCTGGTTCTTTTGCCAATGACCTTAAATCTGCATTTTCTAGTTAATGACCCTCCTGCCAAAGGACACAGTTTGTCCATTCAAAATTATGAACACTTCTGTAAAATCTCCTATAACCTTCTCTGCCTGCCTTAATGAGGATAGTCCCAGCTTCTCTAGTTACTTCCTATTTCATTCTTGTCTGGACTAAAGAGCTGATGCCTTGATGGTTTCAGTTGTTTAATCAGGATCCACTCTCCATCCTTGATTATGACTAGAACTTTCCCCATTCCCAGCAAAGCTTCTTTCATGATCAGCATTTTGATTTAGAATCAAGGCCGGTATCACCCAAAGTATTGGTTACACAGTGTTGACCTATCGGTGTTTTTTAAATTCCCTTTAAAATCACACTGGTTAATTTATTTCTGTGTAAAATTCTCCTGCGTACTATTTTAATGTATTCATTAACCCACTTAAAATAAACAGGTTAATGATTCTGTTGAAGTATCACACAGGGTAATGTGAACAACATACTCGCAGGGGAAATTAAACCTCTGGCTAATTAATTTCTGAGGTATAATTCATTTTGGTTCAATTACTTCAAAAGAAGTAAGAGTTTTTAGAACTCTGCATCTGGTTCACGGGGAAACAAAATTAAAATTAATTTTCCTGTGTTTCTGCAGCACCAGTCAAGATTACCTTTCTATAAAAAATGTAGATATTTCTTTTCAATGAATTGCCCCCACGTTAATTCTGGCCATTTAACTTAGATTTCTTTACCTGGTTTGCCAAGTGAGTGAAAGCATCCTCTGAGCCTATAGTGTAAATCCTCTACCTAGCTGCCAAAACCCATAAGTCTTACCGTGAAAAAGTTTGATGAGCATTTGGACTGTAAGACAACACAAAATCATTTTGTGGACATGTTTAGCTGATGTAGGTCTAACTCAACTAAGAGAAACATGTTCCATTTTATGGTGACACATCAGAAATGTTAACAATTGGAAAAGTATAATTGGCCCAAAATGCTTGTCCCTTTATTTTTGATCGGTGAATCCCGCCATCACACCATGGGATTTCTCAACCCCTTCTCTCCTGAGACACATTTAATTGCCACTTTATACTGACCTCATCAGATAAAACATTTCAGTCTATTCCCCTTTGGGTGTAAAAATTCCTACCAGCATGCTTCTTACTCTTTAACTTCCTTAATTGGATCTTCTGCCTCCTGATGTTTTAAGCCTTTAAGTCATAGTGAACAATTTGCTTGCATCGGGCTGTCGGGTGGAGTTGCTATGGAGAAAAAGGCCTCTTTTGCTTTACCATCTCTCAATAGAATCAGCATTTCCATCATCACCTTGACTTCGTTTCTCGGATCTGCCCATTCATTCTGGAAGAATTAAGTTGAATAAAGTCTCACTTTGCTGATTGTCTTAAAACATCACTGTGCTCCTAAAGGGAAAACAGCCACTTTTGTCGTGACCTGACAAGCCTCCTGCAAAAATATGCATAAATTATGCATGTCAAAAAAAAATTGCAATATGCTTTCCATAAAATGGTGTCATTACATATTGAAGGGATGTAAATAATGTTTGTACAGTACCCATGCAGTCCTGTGTTACCAAACCTCACATTGAACTGTGGCAAAAGAGAATGCTGTAGCGAATAGCCTGCAGTTACCCTGTGCAGAATTGAGCGTGTTCAGCTCATGCAATCCATCATGGGATCTTAGTCCGTTGGGGTGATTGATGAGGCCAAGGAAGGAGATTCCCATAATGCATCAATAATGTGAAACCCAGACAATTCCAGAAATAAAACTGAATGAAAGAACATGGTCTTTGTGCAACTCACTTCAGGAACTTCTAGCCGTGCTGCCTATAATTTGGACTGATCTGCAGTCTCTGCTTTTTACTGTTTTGTACTGTCTACCAGAGGGAATTGTTGAATTTAAACTTTACATGATTTTGAAAGTCATATGAAACTTTGATACTGACTTTGGATCTAACTAAAATGTAAGATGTGAATGTCTTCTGTAACTGTATGTGTCCGTGGTTTTGGTGACTTGTGCATTTTCTAGTCAAGATGATTATGGTTCTTGTAATAGTTATTCTTAATAATGTATGGAGATTAAACTTCGATACCTCACTAATTTCCGTTGTCATGTTGATGTTTGAAGGGAACATGAAGTGTGCAGCAGTTTTACGTGAAGAAGCTCCTTGTTTCATTTTATTACGTTGCAGGTGCTATATGAATTGTAAGTTGTTGAACATTTTTTACGGTTTGGACAAGTCTATGGGAATAGATTGGTGTGCAGACCATGAGGGTAATTTTGGCTTAGGGCCGTAGTGTAAATCTTCTACCCTCAGGGCAGAGAAAGAAGGAAACCGGGTGTGGAAAGCCATTCCACGTAATATCCAGTAAATGGTTTGTGGCACAAGATGTCATCAGGATCGTTCAATGGATTTGTTTACTGGTATCTGGCATTTTCATCCTTCAGTGGAAAGCAAATTACTGGCCCATCAAGACTGGATTTGATAATAATTATTGTAGTATATACTACCATAGGCATCTTTCTCCATTAGAGACGTTTTGGCCAATTGTAGTTTGAAGGGTGCCGTTCTACAAGTGTGGGTCAAGGCAAGGAGGGAGGGCCTTCATGAATTAGCATTGCTGGTACAGGGATTGAACCCACGTTGTTACATAGAAAATAGGAGCAGGAGTAGGTCAGTTGGCCCCTTTGAGTCTGCTCTGCCGTTCAATATGATCAAAGGAAACACCATCTCTTCATCCAGTCTGTCCAGCCCTGTCAGAATTTTATACATTTCAATGAGACCCCCTTTCTCTTCTAAACTTCAGTGAATACAAGTCCAGTCAACCCAATCTGTCCTCATGACAATCCTGCCATCCGAGGAATCAGTCTGGTGAACTGTCACTGCACTCCCTCTATGGTGAGTATATCCTTTCTTAGGTAAGGAGACCAAAAGTGCACATGATTCTCCAGGTGTGGTCTCACCAAGGCCCTGTACAGCTGCAATAAGACATCCTTGCTCCTGTACTTGCGTCCTTTCGCAATGAAAGCCAACACACCATTTGCTTTTCTAACTGCTTGCTGCACCTGCATGCTTGCTTTCAGCGATCGGTGTACAAGGACCCTTTGTGCATCAACGTTTCCCAATCTATCACCATTTAAGTAATATTCTGGCATTTTGTTTCTCCTACAAAAGTGGATAACTTCATACTTATCTACATTACACTGCATCTGCCATGTATTTGCCCACTCACTCAACTTGTTGAAATCGCTTGAAGCCTCTTAACATCCTTCCACATCACACTCTAGCCATCTACCCAGCTGAGCTAACCATCCACTGCACCCCCACACCCCCACCTCAGATAATAATTATAACAACAATAAAATGCTGTTGCTTGACTAGTCTGCAGGGCAGTTCTTCTACCTTGGGCAGCTGTCCCTGAACGTTAGTGAGGAGCACTTTGCAGGGTGGTCTGGGCAGGTGTGCTTTCATCAAATTCTGCTTCATTGCCCAGTTCACAGCTGATGATCCATCCAGCTTGCCCCTGGCTTCACTCTTTAGGGGCTTGATGCAACTGAGAGAGCAATTAAGAGTCAACTGCGTCGGTGCGGAATTGGAGTATGCTGAATCAGCAACACTCTCTATATTCACACCAGCGGTCTCAGCTCAAAACCAATGTGAAATGCTTCCTATTTTCCGATTGGAAAATGTAAATGAAAAGAAAGTTTATTTTTCTTCAGATGCTCTGAAGGTGATATTTCCTTCTCACTCTCTGATGCACATCCAACATCAAACTTCACCATCAAAGTTTAGACAGTGACAAGTCCATTAATAAAAAATAAGATAATGTGCATGCCAGCCTCTCAGTCCAAAAGTTATAAGTTCAAGGCCCATCACAGAAACTTGACCACTTAAACCACGTTAACACTGCAGTGCAGTACTCAGGGAATGCTACATTGCCTCTTGGATGCCTAATTGAGACCATGTCTCCCCTTTCAGGTGGATACCTTCAAGTAAGATCCCATGGCACTCGTCACAGGATCTTTACAGTGCAGAAGGAGACCATTCGGCCCATCGAGTCTGCACTGGCTCTCTGAAAGAGCATTCCATCTAGTCCCACTCTCCTACCTTATCCCCGTAACTTGCACCTTCTCTCTTTTCAGGTAGCAATCCAATTCCTTGTTGAATACCTCAAACAAACCTGCCTCCACCACCCTCTCACAGGATCCAACCACCTTCTGGGTGAAAAATTATTTCCTCACATCATATTTATTCCTTTTGCCAATTATTTGGAATCTGTGCTCTCTAGTTCTTGATGATCTCTTGAATGGGAACAGCTTCTCACTATTTACTCTGCCTATACTCCTTAGGATCTTGAATACTTCTATCACGTCTCCTTTCAGCCTGCTACTCTCCAAGAGTCCCAAACTCTCCAATCTATCCTCATGGCTACAGTTCTTCACCCCTGGAATCATTCTTGTGAATCTCCTCTGCACTCTCTCCAGTGCCTTCACATCCTTCCTCAAGTATGGTGCCCAGAACTGGATGCAGTATTCCAGATGAGGCCTAACTAGTGTCTTACACAAGTTCAACATGACCTCCATACTCTTGTACTCAATGGCCCTTTTAATAAAGCCTAAAATACTATATGCTTTCTTACTTGCTCTTTCAACATGCCCTGCCATCTTCAGTCACCTATGTACTGATGCACCAAAGTCCCTCTGTTCCTGCACCTCCTTTAGAGGCTATCCCTTTATTCTATACTATCTCACCATATTCTTCCTGCCAAAACAGATCACCTCACACTTCTCTGCATTGAACTTCATCTGCCACTTGTCTGCTCAATCCGCCAACATGTTTATGTCCTTTTGAAGTTCAAGACTATCCTCAGCACATTTGACACAGTTGACAACATTTCTAATCTTCATATCATCTGCAAATTTTGAAATCATGCCCTGAACGCCACAGTCTATGTCATTAATATATATCAGGAAGAACAAGAGTCCCAACGCTGACCCCTGGGGAACTCCACTACAAACCTTCCTCTAATCTGAAAAATAACCATTTATCACTATTCTGTTTCCTGTCACTCAGCCAATTTCTTATCCAAGTGCCGACTGTCCTTTTATTCCATGGGCTAGAATTTTGCTCACAAGTCTGTTGTGTGGCACTGTATCAAATGCCTTTTGATAATCCATATACACCACATCAATAACGGTTCCTTTATCAACCTTCTCTGTTACCCCCTCAAAATACTCCAAGGGCAGAATTTTATGGCCCCGTTTTGGCAGGGACAAGGCTGTAAAATGCAGTGAGACATTCTAAACCCCATTGACTTCAACGGGAGCTTAAAATCCCGCTGCTGTAACATTCTGCCCCAAGTTAGTTAAATATGATTTTCCCTTGATGAATCCATGCTGGCTTTCCTTAATTATCCTGTACTTGTCTAAGTAATTATTGATTTTATCCCGTTTTATTGTTTCCAGAAATTTCCCTACCACTGAAGTCAAACTGACTGGTCTGTAGTTGACAGCTTTATCCTTGCACCCCTTTTTGAACAAGGGTGTAACATTCCCAGTTCTCCAGCATTTGGCACCACTGGCACCTCTCCTGTGTCTAAAGAAGACTGGAAGTTTATCATTAGCACATCTGAAATTTCCACTCTCACTTCCCTCAGTACCCTTGTGTGCATCTCATCTGGCCCTGGTACCTTATCTATTATAAGTAAAGATAGCCTTTCTAAAACCACCTCGTGCTCGATTTTAAGTTCTTCTAGTGTACTAGCTACCTCCTCTCTCACCTCAGCCTGGGTAGCAGGTTCTTCCTCTGTAAAGACAGTTGCAAATTATTCGTTCAACACCTCTGCTATTTCTCGAGCCTCCACATGCAAGTCCCCTTTTTGCCCCTAATCAGCCCTACTCTTTCTTCTACCACCCTTTTATAATTTACATGCTTATAGAAGACCTCGGGATTCCCTTTTATGTTTGCTGCAGCCTCTTTTCATGCTCTCTGCTTGCTTTTCTTATTAGTTTCTTCACTTCCCCTCTGGTCCTTCTATATTCCACCTGATTCTGCATTGTATTTTCTACCTGACATCTGCCATACGGCACTTCTTCCTTTTCATCTTTACCTCTATCTCTCTTGTCATCCAGAGCGCTCTGGATTTATTTGTCCTATCTTTCCCCTTCAAGGGAATATACCTTGACATTACTTGCAATACCTTTCCTTTGAAGGTGGCCCATTGTTCAGCTACTGTCTTTTCTGCCAACGTTTGATTCCAACTGACTGGACTCAGATGCATTCTCATCCCATCGAAGTTGGCTTTCCCCCAATTAATTATCTCTGCGCTGGATTGTTCTTTGTCCTTTTCCATGATTAACCCAAATCTTATGATACAATGGGCACTGTTCTCTAGAGGCTCTCCCACTGATATCTGATCCACTGGGGCCAGCTCGGTCCCCAGAACCAGGTCCTACAGTGCGTGTCCTCTTGGACTGGACACAGACTGCTGCATAAAATTATCTTGAACACATTCCAGGAACTCTTGCCCCTCTTGTCCTTTTGCACTATTCCTAACTCAGTCTATAGTTGGTTAATTGAAGTCCCCCATTATGATTACTCTATAATTCTTGCACCTCTCTGTAATTTCTTTGCAAATTTGTTTCGCCACAACCCTTCCACTAATTGGTCTATCTACTACACCAATCAATGTTATTGCACCTTTCCCATTCCTTACCTCTGGCCAGAGAGATTCTGTCCTTGACCTCTTTGGAACATCCTCTCTCTCCAGTACTTTAATGCCATCTTTAACCAATATTGCCATGCCCCCTCCTTTTCTTCCTTTCCTGTCTCTCCTAAACACCTTGTACTCAGGAATATTTAACACCCAGTCCTTCTTTGAGCCAGGTCTGTGTTATAGCATTAATATCGTAATTCCATTTGTCAACCTGTGCCTGTAGTTCACCAGTCTTATTCATCACACTCCATGCATTCACATACATGCACATTAGCCCTGATTTAGGCTTTTTTACTTTCCCATTTATTCTGACTCCATCTAATGACTTACCACAGCCTACTCTAATTCTATCAAACTCCAAGTATTCTATCTATCTTGATACTAATTCACTACTTCCCACTGCCAGTTTTTCTCCTCTGCACTCTGAAGTTCCCCCCAGGTTCCCATCCCACTGCCAGTCTAGTTTAAACCCTTCCCAACAGCACAAGCAAACCTCCCCACAAGGACACTAGTCCCAGTCCTGTTGATGTGTAACCCGTCCTTCTCGTACAGGTCCCACTTGCCCCAGAACTGGTCCCAAAGCCTCAGAAATTTAAAGCCCTTCCTCCTATTCAATTTCTCCAACCACGTGTTGAACTGCTCAATCCTATTCTTATGTTCACTAGCTCACAGGAGTAATTGCTGGGAGTAACTCTTTTGAGTACAAAACCGTTCCCATCTGTTTCAGACGAAGTTACATTGTTTCCCATTGTGAGATTTGAACTCTTGATAATCTTTTAAATGAAAACCAAATCAACAAAATTGGGATAAATCAGGCACAGCCCCTAATTCAGGTCAGCTGTAAAACCAAGAACAAAGTTTAAAGGAAACTTACAGGTTACAAACCCAGTACCATAACCACTTGGCTATTTAGGCCAAGCAAAGTTAGTTTGTAACTCTTTCGAGTACAAACCTGTTTCCATCTGTTTCAGATGAAGTTATATTGTTTCATAGTTTGCCATTGTGAGATTTGAACTCTTGATCTTGGGGTTACAAACCCAGAACCATAACCACTTGGCTATTTAGGCCAAGCTTAAATCCAGGAACTTCAGCTGTAGTAAAACACCATGAGCCTGACGTGATTTGAACATGCAACCTTCTGATCTGGAGTCAGACGTGCTACCGTTGCGCCACAAGAAATCCTGAGATTACTGCTCTTGAGGTCCTGCTTTTAAATCCCCTTCCTAACTCCCTATAATCTGCTTTCAGGACCTCATTCCTTTTCCTACCTATAACATCGGTCCCAGTGTGGACCATGACCTCTGGCTGTTCACTCTCCCTCAAAAGAATGTTCTGCAGCCACTCTGTGATGTGACATCCTTGACCCTGGCACCAAGGAGGCAACATACCATCCTGAAGTCACGTCTATGGCTGCAGAAACGCCTATCTGCTCCCCTAACAATGGAATCCCCTACTATTATAGCACTTCCATTCTTCCTCCTCCCCTCCTGTGCAGCTGAGCCACAGACTTGGCTCTTGCTACAGTCCTCTGAGGAACCATCTCGTTCACCAGTATTCAAAATGGAAAAGCGGTTAGAGAGTGAAGTAGCCTCAGGGGATTCCTGTACTACCTGCCTGTTTCTCTTAGATACTCTGGTGGTCATCTATTCCCTCTCTGCCTGTGTACTTCTTAGCTGCAGTGTGACCACCTCTCTAAATGTGCTATCCACATAATCCTCAGCCTTGTGGATGCACCACAGTGACTCCAGCCGCCGCTCAAGCTCCACAACTCGGAGCTCAAGTGTCTGCAGCTGGTGACACTTCCTGCAGATGCAGTCATCGAGAGCCCTTTGTACCTGCACGATTTCCCACATCTTGCAAGATGCACATTCTACATGGCCGAGCCACACTGACATACCTTATACTTTATATAAAGTGTTTACTAATGTATTTACTAATCCCTTGTAATTATTATCTTAACTTAGAATAATTCTTATGTATTCTACAATTTACTGTGTTTATCTCAGTCTTGCCCCTTCTTGTGCTCTCTTAACTCCTGACCCCACTCTCAAAGAAAAGCATTTGTGTTCATCTGATGTTCTGGCCAATATTTTTCTATAAACTGCAGTCACTAAAACAGTTGATCTCATTATCTCCTTGCAGTTAGTGGGATCTTGCTGTGGAATATTGGAGTTCCAGGAACGTGTGTGACGAAGAGACCCAATGCAGCTTTGATCCTAGGGTCTCCATACTGTCAGTTCCCTGCTCATCAGTGAGCTTGCTGTTTGTGTGTAGCTCAGATACTGATTAGAGAAACCTGTCATGGTGGGAAGGGGCACCTTCTTTGAGGCACGGAAGACGATTCTATTTCCACAGCCAAAACAGCAGAGTTGGGAGGAAAGACATTGCATTTATGTAGCATCTAACACATCCCCAGGACATCGTAAAGCACTTAATAGCCAATAAATATACCCCAAGAGGGAATTCAGCAGCCAATGTGCACACAGGAAGATAGATCCTGCCAACTGGATGCGAGTGTGATGCAGAGTCTGAGATGAGCGTGAAAAAGATCAAGAACTGGTACATCAGGAGGGCAGTGAAGAACGTGGGAGCATTGAAGAAAGTACCTGAGAAGAGATGGAAATGGTATTGTCATCCACTGCAGAGAGAGGACGTGTGGTGAGGGGAATGATGGAGATTGGACTGCCATGGAGCATGAGAAGAGGAAGGCCCCAAGACCAGATGGAACAACATGGTGATGTGAGATTTAAACAAAGCGGGATTGGACAAGGGGTTAGTGACTGACAGGAGGAGATGGAGAAGGGTGATCAACCAGCATTGTGGCAACCCCAAGTGAAATGGGAGAAGCCAGAAGAGTAGAGGTACTGTAGGCCCTGGGCAAACAATGTTTCTGGAAGAGTCCCTGGTTTGCAAACCTCTCCCCAAATGAATACCCTAATTACTAACAGCCAAGTGGATTCAAATTAGGAATCACGTGACACCAAGCCACCCAGTAGTTGGTTAATAAAGTGGGCCAGGAAATATGGTGGTACAAATTCCGATTGGTGGGAGGGATGGTCAATCTCCTGTGTTCAATGAATAGAGGAGTTGGACTTACTAAGGGACCTTAGTGCGCTCAGTGGCTGCAGTGCACATGCTTAGCCTGTTTCCCCAATTCCCCTCACCAAATACGCCAGATAGTCACCAGATTTCATGTAGAATTTGGTTGACAAGAAAATGGCCTCACAGCCAAAATGTCTAAATAATGGAGGCCGTTGGTAATGGAACCAGTGAGCGGTGGTTGGAGCTGGGCTGTGCAGGTGTCCCGGGAGCCAGATTAGAGCTTCCTCTGTGGCTTCAGATGGTGTAGGTGAGGGTTGGGCTGTTTGTCTTCGGATTTGGTTTGGCAAATAGCTTAAGTTACTGAGACAGACATTCAAACACTGCAGCTGATTCCAAGAAGAAAGCCTGATTTCAGCACCAGGTGATGGCGTTAAACAGTCAAAGAGTTGTTCTGGCACAGAAAGAAGCCATTCAACCTATCCAGTCCATGCTGGCTTGCTGTAGAGCAATCCAGTAAGTCCCATTCCCCCTGCAAATCTATTTTCCTCCCGCCCACCCAATTTCCTTTGGAAATCATCAATCGGTCCGCTTCTACCACTCTCATAGGCAGCAAGTTCCAGGTCACCACCACTTGGTGTGTAAAAAAGCCCTTCCTCACATCCACTCTGTATCTTTTGCCCAAAACCTTAAATCCATGTCTCTGGTCCATGCATCATCAGCAAACGGTAATAATTTTCCATTGTCAATCTTATTCAAACATGTCTATCAACTCTGTCCTCAATCTTCTTTGCTTCAAGAAGGGCAACCCCAGCTTCCCCAAATCTATCATCCCTGGAATCATTCTGGTAAATCTCCTTTACGTCCTCTCAAGGACCCTCACATCCTTCCTAAATCATAGTGACTAGAACAAGATGCAATACACCAGTAGTGGCTTAAACCGAGTTTTATAGATGTTCAGAATAATTTCACCGCTTTTGTACTCAGTGCCTCTATGAAGCCCAAGGCCCCATATTCTTTGCTAACTACTTTCTCAATATGTCCTGCCACATTCAAAGATCTATGCACATGAACCCCAGGTTCGTCTGTCCCTGCAGACTATTTAGGACTGTCCTAATGGTGGAAGGATTGAGAACAGGAGGATACATTTAAGGTAATTGGAAATAGAAGCAATGGAGACATGAGGAAAAGCTTTTTCACACAGTGAGTGATTGGGATCTGGGTTGCACTGCCTGAGAGAGTGATGGAGGCAGCGTCAATCGAGGCATTTAAGAGGGAATTGGATTATTAACTGAAAAGGAAGAATGTGCAGGGCTGAGGGGAGGTGGAGGGGGGCGGGTGGCAGTAGATGAATTGCTCCTTTGGAGAGCCAGCACAGACACAATGGGCCAAATGGCCTCCTTGTGCGCTGTGACCATTCTGTGATTAAGGCCTCTGCCTATATCTTCTGTCAAAATGTAGGTGATGGAGTTACAAAGAAAGACTAGAGAAGTGTGCATTTTTCAACCTTGTGAAGAGGTGACTGAGAGGTGATATGTTAGATAGCAAATGGTATAAAAGACTAAATCCAGAACGCTACTTCAGACTGAATTGTGACAGGAGGATAAGGGGACATGATTTCTTTTATTCATTCACGGGATATGGGCTTCGCTGGCTGAGCCAGCATTTATTGCCCATCCCTAATTGCCCTTGAGAAGGTGGTGGTGGGCTAAGAATGCCAAGTATCAAAAGTTAACGGGAAGAATGATGTCAGGAGGTTCCTCACGAAGATGGGTTAAAATGTGGGATGGACTTTCAGGTAGGTCGATGGGATTGAGGAGCCTGAAGTCACTTAAAAAACTGGCGTAAAAGCAAAATACTGGAAATCTGAAACAAAAACAAATCACCCCCAAAAAATGCTGGAAAAACTCAGTAGGTCTGACAGCATCTGTGGAGAGAAGGACAGAGTTTACATTTCGAGTCTCAAAATGTTAACTCTGTCTTTCCACAGATGCTGTCAGACCTGCTGAGTTTTTCCAGCATTTCCTGTTTTTGTTTCAGTTAAGAAACTGTTGATGTTGAGCTGGGGAGCATTGCGAGTGCTTTCTGCTTGGACCAGCTGAATTTAATGACCTTGCAAAATTCTATCTTTATATCAGAAAAAATTATTTGGAATATTGTGCAGAAATTATTTTCAGTATTAAAGATGAGACTGGGGGGATTAATAATGGGAAACAAGGAAATGGCAGACGCTTTGGACAAGTGTTTTGTATCTGTCTTCACAACAGAAGACAATGAAAGCATCCCACGAATGATAGAAAATCGGGGTCCAAAAATGAGCGAGAAACTTAAAACAATCAATATCACTAGAGAAAAAGTACTAGGCAAACTTAAGGCTGACAAGTCTCCTGGTTCTAATGGTCTGCATCCTAGCTCGTAAAGCAAGTGGCTGCAGAGATAGTGGATACATTGGTTGTAATCTTCCAAAACTCCCTAGATTCTGGAACAAACCCAGCAGATTGGAAAACCTCAGATATAATGCCCCTATTCAAGAAAGGAGGGAGACAGAAAATAGGAACTATAGGCCAGCTAGCTTAATATCTGTGCATTAGGAAAATACTGAAATCCATTATTAAGGAAGTAGTCGCAGGACATTTGGAAAATCATAATACAATCAGACAAAGTCAACATGGTTTCATAAAAGGGAAATCAAGTTTGTCAGATTTGATAAAGTTCTTTGAGGATGTAAGAATCAGTGTGGATAAAGAGGAACCATCAAATGTTGTGTACTTGCACTTCCAAAAGGCCCTTGATAAGGTGCCACATTAAATGTTACTACACAAGATAAGAGCTCATGGTGTTGAGGGTAGTAGCACGAATTGGCTAACTGAAATAAAACAGAGTTGGGAAAAATGGCTTATTTTCTGGCTGGTGAACTGTAACTGGCGGGGTGCCACAGGGATCAGTGCTAGAGCCTTATCTATTTACAATCTATATTAATGACCTGGATGAAGGGACTGATGGTATTGTAGCTAAAGATAGGCGGGAAAACAAGTCGTGAGGAAGACACAAAGAGCCTGTAAAGGGATAAAGCTAAGTTAAGTGAGTGGACAAATTTGACAAATGGCATATAATGAGGAAAAATGTGAGATTATCCACTTTGATAAGAAGAATAGATATTATTTAAATGGTGACAGATGTTATTTAATAATATGTTAAATGGCAAGATGTTATTTAAAGGTGACAGACTGCAGAATGCTGCAGTACAGAAGATCTGGGTGTTCTCGTGCATGAAGTGCAAAAGGTTAGCATGCACGTACAGCAATTAGGAAGGCAAATGGAATGTTGGCCTTTATCATAAAGGGAATGGAACAATAGAGTAGGGAAGTCGTAACACAGCTCTACAGGGCATTGGTGAGGCCACAATTAGAGTGCTGTGTACAGTTTTGGTCTTGTTATTTAAGGATGGATATACTTGCATTGAGGACAGTTCAGAGGAAGTTCACTGGGTTGATTCGCGGGATGAAGGTGTTGTTTTCTGAGGAAAGGTTGAGTGGGTTGGGCCTAAGCTCATTGCTTTAGAAGAATGAGGGGTGATCTTATTGAAACAAATAAGATTCTGAGGGGAGCTTGTCAGGGTAGTTGCTGAGAGGATGTTACCCCTTGTGGAAGAATCCAGAAACAGGGGCCAGTTTCAGGGGAATCAAGAGTTATGAGGAGCAGACAGTAAAGTGGAGTTGAGGCCAAGATCAGATCATCCATGATCTTACTGAATGGTAGACTTGGTTCAAGGAGCTGAATGGCCTATTCCTGCTCCTTTTTTCTTATAATAGGGAGACATTAAAAAAAAAGCTACACACATATAGAGGCTGAAAAATGATCTGCTATAATTGTATTAGATTTTGAGCCACTCTAAAGCACATGAAATGTAAATAATACCTAACTTACGTAATGTGTTGATAATCACTCCTCATTTATGAGCAATATTTTGTTTATATTTTCCCCAATTAAAATTGAAATAATATAACATTCAAAAGAAAACTGGATGTATGCGTGAAGGGAAAAATATGCAGATCTATAAGGAAAGGGCAAAGCAGTGGGGTTAATGAGATAGCTCTTTCAAAAAAAACCGGCACAGATACCATGGGCCTCCTGCGCTCATTCTCTGATTCTAATGAATGAAACACAAAAGTCGCTGCAATTAACGAGTTCACCCATAGATGGCGATGCTGGCCTAAGGCAAAACCCCGACCACCTGTATCTCCCATTTCGGATCTTTCCGTGAGCGCTCGGGATTGAGGCCGAGCGACCTCCGGCTCGGAGCGATGAAGCGGCGCCCGGAGGTTCGGGTCTTTCCGTGAGCGCTCGGGATCCCAGCTCAGAACTCGGTCACCTGGGGGTCTGAGGGAAGGAGAGAGGAGGGTGGCGATCATCGGAATGAACCTGAGAGGCTGCAGAAAGAAAACAAGGGGGAGGGGAAAATAAACATAAGCAACAACACATCCCACCGGGAGGAAAAGGGAGCCAACAGGCCAGGAAGGAGGTAAGGAGCGAGTGTGGGTTTGCGGGAAGGTGGGTGACCGGGGGGAGGGGGCAAGAAAAAGGTGAATTTAAAAGAATAAAACCAAGAGGGAAAAGACAGAATGGGAGAAGGAGAGATAGAGGATGAACAGAATGAAAAGTCAGGGTGAAAATAACAAGAGTCAGGGGGGAAAAAAATGAAATAGCGCCAAATAATTTTTTTTAAAAAAGGGAAAGATTGAGAGAGAAAATAAAAGAATGCGGGGGGGGGGCGGTGTGAGGTAAATGCATGAGAAAGCTGAAGTGGGGGGGTTAAAAGAGGCGAAAGGTGACAGGGGTGAAAGAAGAAGATGGATAGTTGGAGGAGAATCAAGAGGCTGGAGAGAAATGGCTTGGCCCGTTGCTATGGGAAACCGTCCAACCCCCTTCAAACTGCGGCTGCAATCTCTCCAAAACTTGCAGTGTAAGGAGAGGCAGCCGTTAGCCTGCGTTTTCAGACAGAGGGAGGGAGGGAGGTGTAAAAGTTAATGCAGTGCTCCTTGCGGATTTTGGGCACTTTTATGTTCTCTTGTCGCCTTTTGGTTTGACCGCAAACCGAAGGGAGAAACAAATTGGAAGGTGCGCAACGTTTCACCACAGGACCGGATTCATTCAATTTTAAGCCGCTTCCTACCCCCGAAATCTTCGTTATGTCGCGAAACCCAATGTGCAATATTGCCTTAGATAAGACTTTGCCGCCTCTTTACGCTTAAAGGTGTCGGTGTAATTTAATGAAGGGAAGGATAGTTGTGTATACTCGTGCATCGCCTCCAGAGAGAGAGAGAGAGAGCGAATTCATAGCACTGTTCACCACTCGTTTCAAACGCCGAGCTGACATCTGCAGGTCAGGACTGCAAGCCATTTATTTACAATTCATCTTAAACCGTTCCCATATGTAATGCCCTCCAGATAGAGCGCCAAAACCAAATAGTAGCAAGTATTATTCTTTCAGTATCTATGAATGACATAAGTAATTTAGCCAACGTAATTAAAAGGTTTACCAAGAGTTAACTATCGTTTGCATTTAGAAGCCTAAGTAATGAATGAACCTATCACAGTGGGCAAAGTATGAAAAACCCATCACTAGTATCACTTCATCCAGACCCCCAACAGCTCTCCACACCCAGAGATGCCAAGCAGGCTGGGAAGAGAAAATGGCCAGTCAAGGTTCACATTCCTGATTGCCATCGATAAATGTTGCTGGAAAATCCAGCATGAACGGACAATGGGTTAGAACAGGATCAGGGTTCTCTATCATGCCCCCACAATGAAATTATCAATATTTCACACAGGGATTATTGGAGGGCAGCGAGCACTTTTGGATCCCTTCACCAGGATAGGCAAGTACCTTTAGGAAAAGGGGAGGGGAGCAAGTCACTGCCTTTCACAGAGACTGAGGGCAGGATTTTTGTAGAGTTGGGACAGCTCCAGAGACCCTCAAAACCCGTTATGCCGAAATCCTGTCCCCATTTCAGGCCAATACAATTTTTGCTAGTAGAGGAATTGGGGCAGGGCGTGAATCGCACAGGGGCAAAACACAAATCAGTTGGGCCATTTGAAAATAGTGCTGACTTTAAACAGACTCCATTTTTGCTGCTCCAAGGGACTAAACCTGAAGTGTGGGAGTCACGAATTTATGGAGGAGATGTAAACAATCTTGAAGGATGAATAAGGGTTGTTTAAATGTTATGATCTGAAATTATTTAATTTACCAGCCCTTTAAAAACAAAAAAAATACTATGCTGCATTTGTCAGAGTAAAAAAACACATGCTGGTGTCATTGATTGACAGGCCATCTGGTATTGCTTAGAAAAAATCATTACCATATGTTCCTGCAGTTTCATTAGACTTCATTGTTGATATTTCTCAAGGGCTGTTACTATAGCATTATGAATGCTTGTTTGTTTCAAAAGATCTAAAACCACTTATCTCAGTCTGGGGGGAGGTGCTGAGTTTACACTTTGATGTTTTAAGAGGCTATTAAAGGATTAGCTGTCTTTGAAATGGTTACTGGATGGAAGTTTGTTTTTATAACAGATTGACCACTTAAGGGGATTTAAAATCTTTGAATGGGTTTAATGAATGAGAAGTCTCTTCTGTCTCAAATGTGTATGAGTGAGACCTCTATTAGATTATTAGAAGTTTAATTTTTTTCATCTCCACATCACATCTAAGGTCTGTCCTGGGAGTGGGTCAACAAAGGTGGCATGGGGGTATGAGCTAGCATGGAGGGGGAATGGGGGAATGCTGGCTTGAAAGGGGCATGGGGTATGAGCTGGTATTGGAGGTATGAGGTGGCATGAAAGGAGTATGGGGGTGAGTGGGGAATTAGGAGTGAGGGCTAGAAGGCCCAACAGCTATTTATAAAACTGGGCTGAAGTCTCAGAGAGGTGAGCCTTCTAAATAGCCCACCTCAGCACCAGATGCCTCTGTGACTGCCTCCAAAACCGGCAGACCTGACTCAATCATACCCTGCCTCCCCTGTGTGAAAATCACATATGACAGGACCCTTTAAAATGAAATGGGTCTGCCGAATTGGGAAATTTCATGACTTGAACTATCTGCCTTGGTAGTGAAAATCTAGCCCTGAAACTCAAACATCTATTAGGAGTGGGAGAGATAATACTGCACTAAACTCATTTTTAATAGTATTTCATTTGCTAGTAATTTTACTTTTAGGTGTTTCATTTTTAATTTTTTTTTTGCAAAAATATACTTTATTCATAAATCTTCAAAAACATTTCGAACCATTTCAAAATCACCATTACAAAAATACAATCAGGTTCAACTTTTACAACATGAATCACAAGGTGTATCAGTACAAACAATGAGTATTACAATCATTGGCAGACATTCATTTTAAGCTGTACAGCCTGAGGGGCTCTAAACAGTTCCCAGCCCCTCAGTGCACTGTGGCAGAAAGGTCTTAGGCAGCGACCCTTCCCCATTGCGCCTTTGTGGCGGCTGCCCCAAGCTTAACTGCGTCCCTCAGCACGTAGTCCTGGACCTTGGAATGTGCCAGTCTGCAACACTCGGTCGGGGACAACTCTTTGCGCTGGAAGATCAACAAGTTTCGGGCAGACCAAAGAGCGTCTTTCACCGAGTTGATGATCCTCCAGCTGCAGTTGATGTTTGTCTTGGTGTGTGTCCCTGGGAACAGCCCGTAGAGCACAGAGTCCTGTGTCACAGAACTGCTCAGGATGAACCTGTTTCATTTTTAATGTTAATTTGAAAGCATATTAATGACCATTTCCAAAATGCGATTTTTTTAAACAATTTTTTTGCTTACAGAATGAGCAGAACTATTTTGTATTCACTGTTAGGAGTTCGGGGTAATGAACAGAATGGTTCAAAGAGCCACCGAGGTATATAACAGTGGAGTTCATTACTGAACGTGGCACCTCATAACTACAACATGGTAAGATGTGAAGCTAATCATGTGCTCTGATATACTCATGTATAAGCTGATCTGCATATGTCAACCTCCCTATGTTCCAGCCAAAACATCTGAAAACAGCCTATAACCCATGAATATGATAACTAGGGCCAGGAAGTTTGATTTTAATGCACATTAGCTGTCCTCCAAACTGCTATTGCTGAGAGGGGATGGGACATTGAGAACTTCAGAGAAATGTGGCACTGGAGAATGTAAGCATGAGAAAGCTGAACTGGATAAGAAGCAAGAACACTCTCAAGAGTCAGCTATAGTAACAGTTAAGGAAATCCCTATGCTTTTAAAATTGAGTGACCCAAATTTCTATTGTTGTAAGTGAGTACATATGCAATAATAAACTCATAACTTATTTTAAACAGTTGCTATGTTTTCTGACAGTTTATAATCGGAGCTGCTATAATTCCAGTATTAACTATTTTCTTGGAGAAAAGCAGAAGACAGCAAACAGATGTACCCGAGAATCTGACTGCTAATCTTACAGCTGTTTTACTTACAGTGAAGAGAGACTGATGTTTATTTAAACATTGTAATAAGCATCATTTTGAATGGACTTAGAAAATCTTTGCAAAAGATCCTGCTGTTAAATCTACTGCGAATATTTGCAGGAAAGTTGCAATGGGTGTGACTTTACCTTAAAATACTAAACTTCTCATTCTAATCTTTATTGTCTTTCTAACAAAGGGAGGACCAGGGTTTATAACTGGACTAACGAAGTATAGTAAATGACCCGGGTTTCACTATTGATGAGATGCACACAGGCTTCAAATGTCAATTGGCTGAATTGTCCATAAAAATGGCCAAGTGAAGTACCAGTGTATACAAATCAGAAGGATGTGTTTGCAAAGAGAAACAAATAAGTCAATTTCTACCCTCTCCATCCATCCCCCCACCCCCCCAAAAAAACCCAGAACTATCAGCATCACCAGTGCTAGTTGTTATTTTGCAATTGATTTTGCTGTGTAAAAAAAATATTTTTCCTTTGCTCAGGATGCCATTTTCAGGTCACCGGTGGAGGAAAAAAAGTAATGAGCAACTATAAAGCTGAAGAGTAGGCATTGCATATCAGTATGAAGATTTTTAAACATCTGCCTCTCATTTCAAGTCAGGAGTCCATTAATTTTTCTTCTTCAGAATGTTTTATGGCTTAGACTTCACTCTGTGTTAACAGCAACTCTCTGTTGAAATGATAACCCAGTGGCCCTCAGTGCTGTAAATGTTCCAGCCAAACTTGTTCCCTGTTCGCCTTCACAACTACACTGCATACTGTATTTTGCCTTTGTTACCCTCAGGAGCAAGAAAATACAATCACTTGCAGCCCTCTGAAAGGACATTTACAGTGCCCACTCCACGCTGAAAACTTAACTCCCCCGTCATGTACAGAGTCCCATTATACCTTCATTTTGATGCTTCAGATACCATCATGTTTAAGGGCTGTACTGATGTTCATTCATCTGATAAGGCTTTTCGATCACTTTCAGAGAATAAACTAGCAATTTGAAGTGCAAGATAGGTTAATCCTTTACTCAAACAAAATTATTCTCCCCAAACTAAATTACAAACAAAGAATATTTTAAGAATTATTGTATAATGATCATGTATAGGTGTGTACTTTTATTGTCAAATCTATTTTCTCCCTTAAACTCACACTGAGCCATTTCAATAACAGATACATAATTGATTTTCTGCAAACATTCACTCCATTCATTACAACAGTTTATGGACCTGTAGGAATAATAAGAACAACACTGAATGCATGAATTAACATTTAAATTATTTCCTGTCTCTCATTCCAACAAAGCAGTAAATTACTATATCAGTAACACATGCAAGCCCTTCACAACATTTTAAATTCAGTGTGTTTTTCATTAGGGCCTTAATTGTTAGGTTTTTTTGCTTAATTTAACAGGAATCTTGGCAGTTTTTATATAAAAAGGAATTGAATTCAGGAAGAAACAAAAGTTAACATTTCATTTTCTGGGTGGAAATCAGAGAATGAAATGTTACAAAACACTAGGGGCCTTTAACATCACTTTTTACTGATTTATCCCAATAAATTCCAGACATGCTGTTTCTGCAGTCTAGCTTGCATATAGTTCTGTGCTGTAGCTGAGGGATGGTGCTAGTAATCAGCAGGAAGTTTCTTTGTCCATGATGTCCAGAGTTGATGTTGAGGATTCCCAGTACCACTCTCTCTATCCCTTGACTGTATACCACCGTGCTGCCACCTCTGACGGTCTGTCCTGCCAGTGGGACCAAACATTGCCAGGGATGATGATGGAGGAGTCTGAGACATTGGCTGAAAGGTATGATTCTGTGACACTATGACTATGTCAGGCTGTTGTTTGACAGCCTGCTTTGGGACAGCTCTCCCAATTTTGGCACAAGTCTCCAGATGTTAGTGAGGAAGACTGAGGGGTGACTGGGCTGAGGTGTGCTTTTGTTGTATCCAAATTTAGTGCCTGGGTCAATGCCAGGTAGTTTGTCTGGCTTTGTTTTTTATTATAGTTTTATCAAGCAGTCGGATACAACTGAATGACATGCTAGCTCATTTGAGCAAGCAGTTTAGAGTCATGCACATTGCTGTAGGCTTTGAGTCACACATAGGCCAGACCGGGTAAGGACAGGAGATTTCCTTCTCCAAAATAAATTAATGAACCATTGCAGCTTTGTGACATCTAACATTTTGTGGTCAAAATTTTTGACGCCAGCTTTTCATCCCAGATTTATTTAATTAACTTACCAAATTGAAATTCCCCAAACAAAACTTTGAACTCCGAATTATCATTCCAGACTTCTAGATTACTCATCCAGTAACATAAGCACTATGGTACCTAAAGACTAAAGTTAACAGTTAGAGGCTGACTCAAGTTACACAACAAGGCATTATTTACTAGAACCAGGATTACAAATGCTGCTCCGTCTGCAATCATCAACAGTTTTAATGACATCTAAGTGGCTGGAGCCGTATAAATTAACATGGGTGGTAGTAATAATGTTCTGTCGAAGGGTTATGAGGACTCGAAACGTCAACTCTTTTCTTCTCCGCCGATACTGCCAGACCTGCTGAGTTTTTCCAGGTAATTCTGTTTTTGTTATGGGTGGTAGTAATCCTTATGGGGGTTTCCAGATATCCTGCTGAAACTTTGGCAGAAATTGCTTTAAAATGTAGGAAAACATCCCATGGTGCTTCAGTCAAAAATTGACCCTGAGCTAAGGAAGGAAAGTACAGCCATGTTGGGATGGGTGACTAAAAGCTGGGTTAAAGATGTGAATTTTAAGGAGGTTCTTAATGAAGGAGAGAGAGGCGAAGATAAAGATGTTCAGGGAAAAAATTCAGAGTTTTATGTCTAAGTGCTTAAAGGCACAGCCACCAATGCTGGAATATGATTGTGCAAGAGGCCAGAGTTGGAGCAACACAGAGTTGTAGAGCTAGAAGAGGCTACAGAGATGGAGACAGAGAGGCTACGGAGTAATGTGAATTTTAAAATCAAGGTATTGTTGCACTGGGAGCCAGTGCAAGTCAGTGAACGCAGGGGTGAAGAACGTATGGGACAGAATGCAGGCAGTAGAGTTTTGGATGAACCCTAGTTTATGGAGGGTGGAAGATGGGAGGCCATTGAAATAGTAGTACATTGAAATAGTCAAATCTAGAGGTAACAAAATCACGAATGAGAGTCTGAGCAACAGACAAACAGACAGAGATGGAGCTGAGTGAGGCTACAGAGGTGGAAATAGGCGGTCTGTATGATGGAAAGGATATGGGATCAGACATCTGGGGTTCAAAAAAGACAGAGGTTGCAAAAAGTCCAGTTCAGCCTAAGACAATAGCTAGGGAGAGGAATAGAATCTGTAGCGAGGATCACTGTCTGTTGAGGCCAAAGACAATGATTTCTATCTTCCCAGGTTTAACTGGAGGAAATTGCAGCTCATCCAGAACTGGATGTCGCACAATTCTTTTGAACTTCTCTTTTTATTTGTCCTGCCCTCCAGTTCTATTCAGAAAAGACACTTAGCGACTGGAATGCTACTTCAGTGCTCTAGTCACATTATGGGAGGCCTGTGAATTGTATAATTTTTATGGTCTTAATAAACCTTGCACACAGTTTGTCTCCTGCTCCTTGTACCTTTTGCACATTGGCTTGACACAGCCTGAGCCTCAGGCGTCTCTGTCTGATAATCAAATCATTGACCCCCTCCCTCCCTCCCCCATTCATTTTAGTGGTTGGATATATTTCTGACAATATATTGGAGCGGACCCAAGAGGACAAGTTGCAGACCAGTCTGGATGCTATATCTCTGTGTGCAGCTACAGAAATAGGTCTCATGAGATTTAGAAAAATGTGTGACATATTCTGTGATATTGCACAAGTTGACATATATGTCAATTGTTGGCATGAAATTCTACTCAAAATGCTTAGGAATCATTTTAAAATCAATGGAGTTGTCCTTGATAACATCACTGTACCAATCTCTATATTTTTGTCTTTTCCTAAGTTTCAGATCTCATTTACCTGACATCATGTTTTACGAATCATCAACAAATATGTCCCAACCATCAAAGAACAAACTAAAGAGGCAGAGCCGGGCTTTCACACAAGTTCTGTACCGGAAGCTAAGTTACCGTGAGCGACGTTCTGTGACCGATATTCCGACAGATTTAATGGATGACCCTTCGGAGCTTTCCATCCAGCTTTCGGCTCCTGGAATACTTAAGATCTTTGGCAATGCAATCTGCAGCGGCACAAACTACAAAAGTGTCCTGGCTACACCACGGTCGAGTGCCCAAGAGTTGGTTAAAGAAGCCCTTGAGCGCTACTCTGTAAGCAAGAAGTGTGCCAGTGAGTATCTGCTATGTGATGTGATTGGAAGGTTCGGGGGGATGGACAAACACTGGCGGACAGAGTGCCTCCGAATTCTGGGGGATAATGAAAAACCTCTTCTTCTTCAAGATCTGTGGAAACCTAAAGAGGGGTTTGCCAGAAGATTTGAGCTTCGAAGGCGGTCTGAGGTGGAGGAGATGGCTGCTAAGGAGAAAGATACAACAACCGCAGGTACAAGTTAGTGCATGCATTTCGTTAAGGGAAGTTTGGATGCACATGGTATTGTAGCACTCTTTAAGGCATTCAGATCATCTGTGCTGGAGTCCCAGAACAACTTGCTAATTGCTGATGGTTGTGTTATGTACAGGTGGGAGGTGGGGGGGTTGAGGGGGGGTGGTGTTGACTTAAACAGCACTAATTTCTCCTCTCACCACTCGGCTGTAAACAGAAAGGTGTTTTGATTTGTTTTCCTCTTTCTAAATGGTGGTGTATTTCCCAACCCCTCGGTTTTTGCATGATCCAATTTTCTATTAATAACCCCATGGTAAACTTGTGATAGGTTGAACTAAAAAGGGTTAGGTAATTGCACACATTCAAAATGTGAAAGGAAGGCCACAACATCACCTCCATACTCAGAGAGTGAAGAGAGGGAGAGGGAACAGAAGGTTTTATAGTACAGAGACCAGTGAGGAAATAAATATAGTTTCATGTGGGTTCCAGAATCCAGAATCAATGTCCAATGACCTATTCTTTCATTGAGGTTGGTGGGTTGAAAATGGATGCTGGATAATTCACTTTTCCGGTGGTGTTGACTTCACACGATGAGATAGTAGACATGCAGAGATAAATCAGTCTTGTAGGTGATGATACAGAATTTCCATCAGAAGCAGTATAGATGTAGGCCAGGTGTTCAACCTGAGCACAGCTTCTTTTCTGTGATGCTGTTAGTCAGATGGTAAACTGTACACTGAGCTTTTCAGCTCAGCAATGCAATATTACTTGTTACACAACCAGAAGTCCATGTCACATGATTCCCACCTCTCCACCATCTTTGACAAAGAATGTGTATCCATTGTCTGGATTCCAGAGACTGTTAAATGCCTCAGCCATAAGGAATTGAAAGGAAGATTGTGGGGCCTTTATCTTAGCAGACGATGCAGTCATGCAGCACAATTTATATAATGATAACCCTTAGGCTTATGTCAACAGAGAGAGTGAAATAGGAAGCACTTTTTTAAATGCAGCACCAATGCACAGTGACTGCAGTGTATACCATCTACAAGAGGCACTGCAGCAACTCACCAAAGCTCCTTTGACAGCACCTTCCAAATCCCCCAGCCTCTACCACCTAGAAGAACAAGGGCATCAGATGCTTGGGAACATCTCAACCTTTAAGTTCCCCTCTAAGCCACACATATTCCTGAATTGGAACTATATTGCTGCTCTTTCACTGTCGCTGGGTCAAAATCCTATTACTGCCTTTCTAACAGCACCCTAACTACACATGGACTGCAGCGGTTCAAGAAGGTGGCTTCCACCAGCTTCTCAAGAGCAACTAGGGATGGGCAATAAATGCTGGTCTAGTCAACAATGCCCACATCCCATGAATGAATTAAAAAAAGGCATGGTTTAAAAAAAATTTAAAGGCCAGGAGATGCAAAAGTCACGACAGCTTAACAGTTCCAATGAGTTTATCCACTTTTTACGCACATTCATATCTAATTTTAACAATCCCAAAGGGCACCTTCCAACAATATCCCTCGACCTATCCAAAAGGATATCCTACCTCTCCAAAAGGGTACTCTACCTCTCAAAAGAACTTGTAGCTTTAGACCTCCTGAAAGGTCTAAAGCCCACAAGTTGTATTTTGGACATCCCAGTTACAAAAATTGGATCTGTTTGAAGGCAGCTTCACTTTTACACGTGCAGCCGTCTCCATAAACCATGGATGTGCAAACTACAACCCACGAAAATGGTGTGTGCTGGGTTCGGGGTCAGGACTTCCAGAATTGGTCTCCGGTACCAATTTGGCTAAGCTGGAGATCCCCTCTGTCTTTATAAAAATTCAGGCATAAGTCTTCAAACCTTGTTGCACCTTCTTGGAGATATTTGAAAATACCTCATTCTAGCATCTATGCTTTGAGCGAGAGTGTTAAGGTTATGCTGTTTTCTCAAGCTAGATTCGATCTACCACAAGAACAGTCCTGCCTGTGGATGTGAAGGTTACCACAGGATTGCTTTATTGAGAACAGATCCTCCTAAGCTGCCAGTGGTGATTTCTGCTGCGTCAGTTAATTTTCAGTCCAACAATGCAATAAAGAAATGATAGGAGTGTTGTTGCCAGCAAAAACAGTTCATCAGTTTCCCTCAGAAAAGGATGCAACTGCATGAGAGGGCAGAAAACCCTTAACAAGTGGTAAGCTTTCCAAGAGTGCAGAGTATAACTGAAGCCACATCTGGGCGCTTGGCAACTACCCTTTGGAAGAAATGTATCAGATATTCATTCCATCAATGTACATGTGAGAATGCAGGAAAATGTATAATACCATAGTAAGAGTCTAAGTGCCTTTATTTTGCATCCATACCACCATTATGTGTATGAACAGATGGTTAACTGCTGAGAGAGGCCAAGAACACCTGCTGCATTTCTAGCTCATTAAGAAACACCATTAAGAAACTCTCAGTGGTGACACACAGATAACACAAAACTGATGTTTCCACCTGAATTTTGGTTGAACATATGACTGGAATACTGAAGTCAGACCTGTGTCAAAAGGAGTGCAGAAATTAGCTGAGGAGATGGGCAGGATCACATGCTTTTACAGCCCACAATTTTCTACCCACTGATTTTGATAGGTGAAAAACTGCAGATGAGGCAGAAAAGACAGTGACTCTAAGGTAGAGCTAGCACTGGGTCAGGGAAGATGGACTGTTAAGTAATAGTCTTATTGGGTCTGATTTTCCTCAACATTCCCTGGGAAACACCCATTTCTCTGTCATGTTTTCTGTCACTTTGATATTATGTTGCCCAAGGAGTTATGGCTTGATGGAGTGGGGTAAACGGACTGACCTTATATTTCCAGTATGTCGGGTGGGAGGTTGATCCCAACATTAACATTCAATTGAGTTTCTCACTTTCTTGCTACAATGGTCTCTGAATTCCGCCAGACCAGAAGCCTCAGTGAAATGTAGTGCGATGGCCTGTCTCATGAAGGTTAGCAAGGGTCTCAAGGTCAGGCCAAAGATAGGAAGGTGTTGTTATAATGATATAAGCACCAATCACTCATAAGAGATTGTGTAAGCATGTTATGGGTAAACTTATAGAATCATAGAATGGTTACAGCACAGAAAGAGGCCATTTGGCCCATTGAATCCATGCTGTCTTTCTGTAAAAACAATTTAACTAGTTCTACTCCCCTGTCCTTTCCCCATAGCCCTTCAGGTTCTACATCCAATCCACTTTTGAAAACCACAATTGAATCTGCCTCCACCATCCCCTCCAGGCAGTGCACCCAAGATCTGCATAAAAATGCTCTGCCTTAAGTCACCTTTGATTTTATTTTTTTGCCAATCTGTCTTGTTTAGGCCTCTATCCCTTTGCCAACAGGAAAATTTTCTTTGTCATAAACTGAGGCAATAGAAGTAATTTTTGAGGTTGATCTGCCTTGTGATGTCCGACTAATCCCAAGGATTGTTACTAGTTTGAGGTCACGGCATGCTGGTAGATCTACAATCGCTGGGCCTCTAGTCTCCATGATGTAGAACATCTGTGACACCCAGGAGGATTGATTGTATTTTCATTCCAGGACTATGGTTCCTGCAGATGGAATAAGTTGAACCATTGTATGCTTAAAATTGCGCAGTCATAGGCTTCGCCATGACCTTCCATGTATGTGGATACATGTCTTTTAGAATCCACAGAAGTAGCATTTCGGCACATGGCCCTGTGTCAGTCCTGGCCAGTAACAAGTAGTTACCAACTTTCTTAGGGCAGATAATTTGAATCTTGGCAAATGCCTTGGATATTTTGACGGTATATGTGTTTTCCACGAGATTGGCACCGTGAAACATGTGCTCACTGCTCTTCGTCTCATCGTGTATGTCATCGTTATGCTTTGGTTTGTCCAGCACCTTATGTATATATTTCTGCTGGGATACCGGATGGTCATTCTTATTGCTTGAAGGCACCTGTTGTGTAAGATCTGTTTGGATCAGTACCTGGCTCTTTGTAGCTGCATCAGCCTTTGCTGTAATGCACTGCCGCTGTCAATGGCCGTTTCTGTTACGTGCTTGCAGAATTGCTGAAAGCTGAGCATTTCCTTGGTTCATGCAGAAGGCCACACCTTCCACCTGTCTTGCTGGGTTGAGGCGTTCTAGTGAGTGTGTCAACAATTAGGGTTATACTTAGGACCTGTAAGCTTTGTCGACCTGCAAGGATCACTTCATACTTACGTCCATCCTTGAGTAGTTCTTCAGTGCTATATGCTTTGGTCTTGTCTACCAGATCTTTCTGGAATGCTTTTATAGGAGTGGATGCAATCACCATCTCAACAATTCTGCCTGCTGTCTCTGCGTTTGAAAAATCACAGTACGTACCCTTTTCTCTGTATCTGCTGACAAAGTGGTCTATGGATTCTGTAGGCTGTTGTCAAAATGGCATGAATCCTAGTCAATGAATATGGGAGCTTAACTGATTCTGAACTGGTCTTCCAATGTAATCCATGGGTGGAATTCTCCCATCCCGCCTGTGGCGGGTTTCGTGGTGGGCGGGAGTGGAGAATCCAGCAGCAGTGAAAAAGTCGCATGTCATGTCATTAACTTGTCATGAATGCTCAATAAAACCGCTGCTTGCCGGAATCTTGCCAGGTCTTCCAATCTTGTGGGAATTTACGTTGGCCTCAAATTCATTTGAAAAGGGTTGGCGTGCACAAGTTGGATCTTAGTTCGCTGGTAACTTCGAGGTGAGTAGAACATACATAGCCTACCTGCCACAGCGCAGCACTGGTCTTCTTACAATGAGTACCACTCTGCTGGGGCTGAACTGCTCCTGCTCTTTGCCTACATTGTCCCGAGATACAACACTGTGCTGTGGTATTCATGCAGGCCTCCACTTTCAGAAACTAGGGGGTGGGCTGTGATGTGGGGGTGGGGTTGATGAACGTGAGGGGGAAGACAAGGCTGTGGAATGGCAGTCAGAAGAAGGGCGAACATAAGGGGGACAATGGGGAGGGAAGGCTGTGGAATGGCAATCAGGAGAAGGGTGAACAGAAGGGTGAACCTCTTGTTGCCACAGGAGTTTGCTTAGAATGAAAGGAGGAGACCTCCTTGTGATGAGGGCTATTTAAAGCCAATGGCTTCATTAGCACTGCTAAAGGGCTACTCAGAACTTAGTGGCTTCATATCACAGTTGCTGCATCTCCAGAGTAACACATAGGAATGTAGAATTTGGGAATGCAGGCAATATTGAGGGAGGCACAACTGTATCATACATGGCATTCCATCAATGAAGGCATGTCACCTGTTCACCAGAATTGACACTCCGAATGGGCCAAAGGGCAGCCACTCATTGACCATGAGCAACTGATTGGTCATTAATGCTACATCAGAGATTGGAGCACAGAGCTAGATTGGATCACTCATCCCACTGTAACTTTAGCATCCCACGCAGGGCTCAAGATGTGACATATCTGCAATGCCATCTTAGTCACCTTGATCTGTATGCCAGTGTCTCAGGGACAAGGCAGCATCAGCTACCATGCAAGTAGACCCTTCCAGTTTTCAAATGTGTCATCTTCTGAGCTTCACTTTCTTACCCCTTGAATCATTAATGTCTTCAATATTTCCTTTCAGAGAGAGAACAAAAGCAGATATTGATTCAGGACTCAATGCTGCCTTTGTCAGGGTCCTAAGCAATGGAGGAGGCGAAGGAGGGAGAGGCGACTTTGCACGCAGCTCCAGCAGGAGGGACATGATCAAGCGGAACCAGAGCATGAACAGGAGGGTCAGGAGGAGAGACCAAGACGACTGGGGTGACCCGCAAGACCTAGGGTTTATCATAGAAGAGTCTCCTATTTACAAATGAGTGAGGGGCAATGCCGTGCATGTCTGCCCTTGTCCCGAGATCTGGTACATCTCGTATGCCACATTCTTCATGAAGTCCTGATGCCACATGGAGTTGGAGGGCATCTCCTGCTAGTGGCTTGCCAGTAGCTTTGAAGGTGACTGCAGCACTAAATTTCTTTGCCTCTGGATCTTTCCAAGGAACAACAAGGGACCTGTGTGGCATCCCTCAGTCTGCAACACATCGATGCATAAAGGAGGTCACGGATGCCCTTTACAAGACAGCCTATCATTATGTCAGGTTTGCTGTGGCTGCGAGATTCACCAACTTTGCTGCCATTTCAGTATTTCCTAAGAGCACAGGGTGCAATAGGCTGCACCCATGTGGCTGTATGGGCTCCATGGCAGCAGGCCTTAATGTTTATAAACCGCAAGGGCTATCATTCCATCAATGTACAATTGGTGTGTAATCAGTGGATGCACATACTGCAGGTTTGTGCATGGTACCCTGGGAGTTGTCATGACTCCTATATCCTGAGTCACTCCCAAGTGCCTGAGATTTTTGAGGGGCCATTATGTCTGCGGGGATGGCTGCTTGGGGTTAAGGGGTACCCACTGAAATGCTGGCTGATGACACCGGTGCATTGCCCTCAGAGTCGTTCTGAAGAGAGATACAATGCTGCTCACAGGTCCACACCGCTCACAGTGGTTCACTGCAATACACTCCCAACACAGTTTCCCACATCATCGCAGTGTGTTGCGCCCTTCACAATCTGGCAGTGCGAAGAGGTGAACCGCTGCCAGAGGATGAACTGGAGCAGGATGAGAGCTCATTGGAGGATGAAGGTCCGGAGGCCCAGGAATGTTAGGAGGCTGTTGAGGGTCAGTATGAGCACGATCACGCCTTGGAGGATGGGAGACGTGCCCGTGATCCGTTAACTGCTGACAGGTTCCAGGAATAGTAAAGTTAAGTGAGGGTATATGGTCACATCACTCCTAGCCTTCAATGTCATTTTCTTTCAACTCAAGGGATGTCCACCCACTTGTAGGGAGAGTGAGTCCTGCATTCACACTTGCTCGTTCTGACCTCAGGATTCACCAGGTCCATGATCTTTGCTTTGGTCTGTGGGACCCTGTAAGTGAGCTCACACTGGGAACTGAGAGTGCACTTCGGAACAAGTGATGCGAGAGAAGACTTGAAGCCTTCACCACCATCTAATGATGCAAACACTGCTGTGACTGAGATGTAGACATGCCTAGGGATCTCCTCCTCCCGTGCATGTCTTTTCTTCTGCCACTACCATTGAGGAAACTCAAATGCTGCTAGAATATCAATGCTGATGAGCTGCCCTCACTCAATGTTGTTCCTTGAGGAAGAAGAGTTAGAAACGCTTACATCATACATTTCCAATAAAGATTTAAACACATCACCCTGACATCACACAAGGGTGCGGAGGTTCAACTGAGGTTGACATCACAGGAATGTGAATCTCAAAGTGGGACACTGAATGGGAGGAGGGCTAAACCTCGAAATAAGAGGATTCCAAAGTACAAAATCATAATGCCTTCAGTTGCCAGGAACATTCACATAACCATCAAAATTTGCATGTCCAGCACACCTGTGACTCAAAAGTGACATCAATTTTTCTTAACATTCCTAACTCTACTGCTATGCCTGGCTGCAGCCCCAACATCTGCAGCAGAAGTGGAGGCAGCTTGCTGAGTGCTAAGTCCTGATATCTGAGGTGACCTTGGCGGGTGTCCTCTGGTGGCCTGAGGCCTGGAGGGCCCCAGCCTGATAAGGGGCACCTGCTCAGTGACAAGCGCCCTTGGTGGCCTGAGAAGCTGGAGTGAATGGGGCCACAGACAGAGGGGGCTCTGAGTGGCTGCACATCCTTGGATTGTCCTGAATGGAGGACCCTGGGGTGTCTGGCTGATGCTCATCCTCTCTATGGGTACCCAAGGGCCCCTCCCTACTCCTGCAGGAGATGGTGCACCCAGAGGGAGGTCAACATGCCTCGTCGCCATGGTGCCCACCCGGGTGTGTGGCCATGGAGCGCAAGGCCGAGCATAAATCTTGAAAGACCTGCTGGACCAAGTCTCCATGGTGGTCTTCGGCCTTCCCATGGTGACCTTGAGGCGCTTGCATGTTAGAACCACATCAGACAGAATGCAGATGGACTCCTCCATCGTTCACTCTAGTCTGCTGACTAACTGTCAAATCTCTGCCTGATGTTCCGCCACCTTCTGTTGCATCTCCAGTATTGATTTGGCAGCCGCTTCCAGAGGCTCATCATCTGACTCAGACTGAGTGGGTGGCTTGTCTCCAGCAGCCCTCTGAGTGTGGGAGACCTGGGTTATCCTCTCCAGCCAACTTGACTGCAGCCTTTTCAAATTCACTGGGGGCAATGATGTTGGCCATCCCTCCCCCAGTCTGCAATCTCTCGTGCCTGTTGTGTGCCAGCTTGGCCTGTATGAGGAAGAAAGAAAGGCATGTGATGAGAAGGGAGGGAGCAGCGGTTGGGTGAGATGCATGTCCCCTGTGTGTGGAGCCCTCCCCAGAAGGGCCAGAGGATGGAGTGTGAGCAACATGATAGTTGGGATGCTGGTGATGTGAAAGTCCCAGTGAGAGAATGAGCATTGATATGTGTCCCCTGCTAATGGTTGTTTGACATTCCTTAAGAGAGTAGTCATTTGAGTGCATGATGCCATGATGAGAGTTTGATATTGGAGAGTGTTGAAGAATGACGTACCCTGGTGGAGCAGATGAGATCATTCATCCTCTTCCTGCACTGGATGGCATTTCGGGCGTGGTTGCCAGCCACGCTGACGTGCTCCGTGACGGCCTCTCAGGTTGGAGAGGTGAGGTTGCTGTGCTTCCTGCAGCCATCCCTGGGATAGAGCATGTGCCTTTGTGCCTGCACCCCTCTGATCAAGGCCTGGAGGGCCTGATGCATGAAGCAGGGTGCTACCTTCTTCAAGCTCTTGGTCTTCCTCTTTTAGCTGCTAGACATCTCTGGTGGACTGGCGAAAGTGAGATTGCGATGGATTGGCCTTTAAAAATGGTGCCCGGACCGTCAAACCTGCCAGCTGATGGCAGGCGCATGAATAAACTCCTGACTTACCAGGTGATTCAGACTGAAAAAGTGCCTTTGCATAATTAATGAGGCCCCATGCGCAGAATTGGGTGCGAGTTCCTGCTATTCCAACAGTGGGGTTGGCACTTCTGAAAATGCCCACCACTGCACTTAGTGTCAGTAATGGAAAATTTTGCCTTATGTCTTTTGGGGATCCTGCAGCCCTTCTGCTTTTAATTCTGTAGACCTTCATTTGCAGTTGCTAGGCGAATTTTTATGGCTTGCTTGTCTGGTTTCGACATACCTGCATCAAGAAACCATAGCTCTGTACAATGTTTGAACATTTTGGTAGGTCTGCTGCATCCCAATTCAAACTGGGGAATTTTGTGGGCATTTTAACAATATTCCTTTGACCTTCCTTCTCCTATAGTACCTGGGATGAGTGTCGCTATAGCCACTTTCATGCAGTTTTCTGAAGCTCCACCCACAAAAAAGAGTTGTAGTGACAACACACCATGGAGTAATGGTGTGTTTTCTTTTTCTCCAATTTGTTGTTCAGTGACTCCTGAAGCCACTCTTTATTATCACAACGTTATCTTTATTTGAGCATTACCCCGGCACTGTGTCTTCAAAGCCTTTCTACGCAGTCACCATGCTGCAGTTTTAACACTCTTTGACGCTGCAACTCTGGTGCAGTCTGACCAGAACATTGAGGGTCATCTCATGCCATGTAGCATGATCTAAGGTTGTTCACCATATCATAGCTGTACTTAATCTTGTTGCCAGGCTGTTTGACCACTGCTGAACACCAGATCGCGTTGTTATAATGATATCACAGAATCTCAGAATCTTTACAGTGCGGAAGGAGGCCACTTGGCCCATTGAGTTTGAATTGGCTCATTGAAAGAGCAACCTACCTAACCCGACTCCCCTGCCTTATCAATGTAACCTTGCACATTCTTTTCCTTTCAGATGGCAATCTTATTCACTTTTGAATACCTCGATCGAACCTGCCTCCACCACCCTTTCAGGAAGTTTGTTACAGACTCCAACCGCTCTCTGGGTGAAAAAGATTTTCCTTACATCACTTCTACTCCTTTTGCCCATTATTTTGAATTTGTGCCGCCTAGTTCTTGATATATTCATGAGAGGGAACAGTTTCTCACTATTTATCCTGTCCATACTCCTCAGGATCTTGAATACATCTATCAAGTCTCCTCTCAGCCTTCTTTTCTCCAAGGAAAAGTGTCCCAACTATCTTCATAGTTCTTTATCTGTGGAATCATTCTTGTGAACTTTCTCTGTTCTCTCTCCAGTGCCTTCACATCTTTCCACAAGTATGGTGCCCAGAACTGGATGCAGTACTCCAGATGAGGCCTAACCAGTGTCTTATACAAGATCAACATAACCTCCTTACTGTTGTACTCAATGCCCCTATTAATAAAGCCTAAGATACTATATGTTTTATTAATTGGTCTTTCAATATGCCCTACCGCCTTCAATGACTTATGTACATATACACCCTCTGTTCCTGCACCTCCTTTAGAGTTTCTCCCTTTATTTTATAATGTCTCGCCACATTCTTCCTGCCAGAATGAATCACCTCACACTTCTCTGCATTGAACTTCATCTGTCATTTGTCTGCCCAATCCACCAATATGTCTATGTCCTTTTGAAGTTCAAGACTATCCTCATCACTGTTGACAATGCTTTCAATTTTTGAGTCATCTACAAATTTTGAAGTCTAGGTCTAGGTCATTAATATATCAAGAAGAGCAAGGATCCCAACACTGACCCCTGGGGAGCTCCACCACAGACCTTCAATCTGAAAAACAACCGTTTATCACTACTTTTTCCTGTCACTCAGCCAATTTCTTATCCAAGTGCCTACTTTCCCTTTTATTCCATGGACTAGAATTTTGCTCACAAGTCTGTTGTGTGGCACTGTATCAAATGCCTTTTGAAAATCCATATACACCACATCAACAACATTGCCCTTACCAACCTCCTCTGTTACCACCTCCAGCAAGTTAGTTAAACATGCTTTTCCCTTAATGAACCCATGCTGGCTTTCCTTAATTGGCCCACACCTGTCTAAGTGACTGTTGATTTTGTCCTGAACTATAATTTCCAGAGGTTTCCCTACCACTGAAGTCAAACCGACTAGTCTGTAGTTGCCAGCATTATCCTTGCGCCCCTTTTTGAACATGGGTGTAACATTTGCAATCTCCAGTCCTCCGGCACCACTCCTGTGTCTAAGGAAGACTGGAAGGTTATCACCAGTGCCTCTGAAATTTTCACTCTCACTCCTTCAGCATCACCATGCACTTCATGGTCTTGGTACCTTATCAATTTTAAGTAAAGATAGTCTTTCTAACACCTCCTCCTTCTCAATTGTAAATTCCTCGAGTGTACCAGTTACTTCCTCTCTTTTTCAGCCTGGGTAGCATCCTTTTCCTTTGTAAAGACAGATGCAAAGTACTTGTTTAATACCTCTGCTACTTTTCTTGCCTCTACATGCAAGTCTCCTTTTTTTTTATTCCTAATCGGTACTATCCTTTTTCTACCACGCTTTTAATTTTTACATGCTTATGGAAGACCTTGGGATTGCCTTTTATGTTAACTGCTAATCTCTATTGGGATGGTACCAGTGTCCTCCACTGTGAAAATTGAGGCAAAATATTGATTAAGCCTCACTGCCATTTCTGCGTTCGCCACTATTAACTCCCCAGTCTCGTCCTCCAAGGGACCAACATTCACTTTAGCTACTCTTTTTCCTTTTATATAGTTGTAGAAGCTTTTGCTATCAGTTTTTATAGTTTGCACTAGTTTTCTTTCATAATTTACCTTTGCTCTTTTTATTATTTTTTAGTAACCCTTTGTTGATCTTTAAAAGTTTCCCAATCTGCCACTGACCTTTGCAATTTGGTATGCCTTTATGTTATCTTTAACTTCCTTGCTTAGCTATGGATGCTTTTTCCCCCTCTTACCATCTTTCTTCCTCATTGGGATATATTTTACTTGGGAGAAATTAAATATCTCTTTAAATATCTGCCACTGTTCATCAACTGTCCTACCTTGTAGTCTTCCTGCCCAGTCCACTAGAGCCAAATCTTCCCTCATACCTATGTAGTTACCTTTGTTTAACTCCAGAACACTAGTGTGGGACTCAAGTTTCTCACTCTCAAACAGAACTTAAAACTCTAGCATGCTATGATCACTCTTCCCTAGAGGATCCTTTACTATGAGATCATTAATTAATCCCATCTAATAACACTAAACCAAATCCAGAATAGCCTGCTCCCTGGTTGGTTCCACAACATATTGCTCCAGAAACAATTTCTAAAACATTCTATGAACTCTCCCTCAAGGCTACCCTTGCCAATTTGATAGAATGCTTATGATAGGGTCTTTTTGGTTACTAACCTCCATCAGTAGCCAGAAGGTCCTAATCTAAGGCTTGACAGATAGCTGTAGAAGATATCGTAGTGGACCTAAGTTCCCTGCCTTTTTTACAGGTCTCAGCCTGGAGTCCAGGACAGAAAATAGCAGGGTTTCTAAGCTTGATTCTCCTGTCCAGCACCAGGATGGGTAGTGCAGGAAAATCAGTTCCATTGTTCTCGCTGTACCCTTTAGTGGTCTGCTGGGCTTTTAATAACCAAGGCCACAAAAATGCAAACACTATAAATTAGAGCAACAGTCCCAAATACTTGTTCAAACTATATTACTGAACAATGACATAGCTCAGTGCCTCTAGTGGATGTAATTCTGCCTTGACCTGGAGCCTGCAGTTTGTAAATAATGGGTTGGTTACTTAACCTTTTGCTCCGAAAAAAAATCATGTTGAAATATTTCATACATGCCAACCAGTAAAAATTGGCTAACAGTTTCAAAAGCTGGCATAACCTACAGAAGTCCAGAAATTGAGGAACTGACTTAATTCTACGTACTTGTACAGTGTTTGTATCTCAAGTTGTGGCTAGACCTGACATTTTTTCAGTTGTATTGGAGGATGGAAAGCCTGAAGGGGAAACCTAACTGTTGAAGATTGGTGATGAATTTCTGGGGCATGTTCTTTTGGAGAACTAAGTTGGCAAAGGGGCTATAAAGGGCCATGGGAGATGGGTAGAAGGGCACAGCTTGCTTGGAGGATATGAGGGCCATGGGTATTGGATAGAGGGGCATGGGTTGACATGGAAGATATGAGGTATAGAGTAAAAGGTTAGTCATTATATTAAGTAGACAAATTATGTTAATGATGATGTAAGCATGACAGCAGGGTCAGAAAACCAAAAAATCCAAGGGAGCAAGACAGAGGAGTCTGTGTCCAGGGAACAATGTGCTTTCTATGAGGTCTTGGATGTAAATAGCTTCAAGAAAAACTATATACTGACCATCTCCGAGTCGCTCATAGAGTAAGAGAAACTTATCGAGCCAGAAGACCAAACAAGTAAAGGATGACGAGCTAAACCATAGTGGCAGTGCTGGAGGCTGCAGTTTAATAAAACAGATTGGTGACCCATGAGTAAAGGCCTAGGAACAGCTTGACTTCGCAAAGAAGAAGAACAGTAGGGGACAGTGTACAAACCACTCACGACATCTTCAGCCCTTTCCACAGACACTTACCTTTCCACAACTCTTCAAATACATCGAGGGTCCGCAGCAAGGACACCAATGGGAGCCCTGTAGATGATAGTTTGAAAGTAACTGAACAGATTTGGGCTTACAAAAGAATGCACAAAAGCACCAGGTCAATAGCCTTTTATACGCAATTGGGACCATAGCTAATGATGTCCTGGTGAGCCAAGATGTTGAGGAGACTTTGCGTCCTACGAGGAGGTTTTGAGGGACTTCGATAATTACTTCAGCCCCAAGAAGAACCTGGTCATTGAATGGGCAAGATTCAACCAAAGAAGACAAAGGCTGGATGAATCCATTGATTCATTTATTAACGACTTGTATAGCCTAGCCAAGAGTTGCAGCTATGCAGCTTTAAAACACAAGTTAATCCCTAACTGCATTATAGTCAGCATGCTCAACGAGGCGCTTACAGACTTCTTGCAAACCAAGGAGGATTTAAAGTTACAGAAGGTCCGAACAGTTTGCAAAGCAGGCGAAGCTACGAAAGCAGAATTGGGGTGTACTTCAAGGCCCATGAGAGGTCGATCCAGTATGTAAGCCCAAATTCAGGAGCCCCGCCAATGAAAGCCCACAAAAAAGCCCACCAAAACTGCCAAAGAGGTGGGAAGAACCCTTCCAACTATTTTTAAATGTTCCAGTTGTGGCTCCAAAAAGCAATATCACCAAAATGAATGCCCAGCAGTGGGAGCCAAATGCTTTCCCTGTGGCAAGACTGGACATTTTAAAATATACTGCAGATCTAATGCACACTATAAAGGAAGAATGCTGGAACAAGCTTCCAACCATTTTAAAGTCCAGGAACTTGGAAATACTGCATTTCAACCAGACAATTTCTTCAGAGAAATCAAAGATCCCGATAAGCAGTTCTAGTCTGTAGAGCTGGAAGTCCAGGGATACAGAATAGAATTTAAACTGGATAGAGGCTGGAGTCACAGTCTTATCGGACAAATTGGACTGTCTTAAGGAAGTAGAAACCCAGCCATCTAAAATAAAACTACAGTGGCCAGGACACACAGACCTCAAAGTGAAGTTGAGTTCAACAACTTCAGACTATGAACTATCTCCTCCAACGTCACCCCTTTTTTTATCCCCTTTTTTCAACATCCATTTTTATTTTTTTTTATCCACTTATTTTTATTTATTCTCATTTTTATTCATTGTTTTATCCCCACCTTGTATCCTATTTTCTATCTTTTTTCCCCACCATTGTCCCCTCCCCTTACTCCAGCCCCACAAGGGCCATCTGTGATTTATTCATGTTGTTCTTTCCAGAGTGCTTACCCTTGTTCTGCTATTATCACATTCTGCTTTCTTACCTTAATGCCACCATCAGCACCTCCTTTGCCAGTACCACTACCATTAACACCCTTAGTCCTTTTGTTTATGACATCTTTGCTAATCTCTCCTTTGTCCCCACCTATCACTGGCCTTCTATCCAGCTTCATCTGCTCCACCTCCCTTAAACAGTATAAATTTCATCACATTTTTACTTCTCTTTAGCTCTGAAGAAAAGCCATATGGACTCAAAACGTTAACTCTGTTTTTCTCTGCATAGATGCTGTTAGACCTGCTGAGTTTTTCCAGCATTTTCTGTTTTTGTTTCAGATTTCCAGCATCTGCATTATTTTGCTTTTACCTCAAAGTGAAGGGTCAGTTCACTTAGGCATGAAGATAAAGAAATTAATGCAACTCATTATGTCTTACTGACCCGGCAAATTTCTCTGCCCAGCGGGGGCAGCATGCACAGGATAAAAGCAAAATACTACAGATATTGGAAGTCTGAAATAAAAACAGAAAGTACTAGAAAAATCCAGCAAGTCTGGCAGCATCTGTGAAGAGAGAAACAGAGTTAACATTTTCAGTCCGTATGACTTCTTCAGAGCTGCGTATACAGGACTTGGTCTACCACAAAGGGTTGATGAGGCAACAAAGGATGGCATTGGAGCAATATTCAAGAATTAATTTCCAAAGTTGTTCTGAGGACTGGGAAAGCTCAAAACTGCAGCAGAAATTGAATTTGACTCATTACGCAGTGAGTTGGTCTTTATGGAAGAAACACCATCTATTGAACCACAGCAGGAGATTGCAGTTCTCTTACTTCTTTTTGGAGACACGCTAGAAGGGGCAGAAACAGGATGCACTGACAGAGCTGGTGACCATCTGCTGGAGGAGCTTCTAGACCTTGGCTTGCTCTTTCAGGACAGAGTTCAACAGAGCGAAGCTGCTGCAGATGATCTGTTGGAAGAAGAGGTCATAGACTTTACTACACTCTTTGACACCAGTGCCAATGATTATGAAACCTTTGTTGTCTTTGTTGAGGAAAATCATCCTTTTGCTGAAGGAGGTAATAAAGAGGTGACTTTGTCTACTTATTCCACTGAGCCCACCAATGACATGTATCAACAATTGTATGCAGACAGCATAGCTATCCAAGGAGATAGCTTAACTCCAAATTGGATCAAGCCAATAGTGGAAATTCAAAGCTTATTAATTTGCACAAATGCAAGCTGGAGCTTACACAGGATCCCATCAGCAAGCCATGGACGCACTCAATCTTTCTTTTTGTAAATAAGCAGAGGCCCAAACTGCAGAGCTTTTACAGCTGAAGAATACCTTAGAAAAACTCAAAACACAGTCACCAGCACTACCAAGCCGCAGAGAAGGATTCACACAGCAGAAATGGTGTAACAAAAGTAAGTGAACATATTGCAGCAAGGAAGTGTATAAATGCTATACCGCATTTAAGGAAATTGCCACAGCATCAGACAAAAGAGTTAGCTTCAGAGGAACTATCTGAGGAAGGACTGACACTAGCTGTCTTTCCTACTGAGATTCTTGTAGTAACAACTCCCAACTTTGATGTTGAACTTTCAAACAAGTTTGCAGACTAGAGTACTAAGCAGGAACTTTCTATAGATCTTGGCCCTGAAGTTTATTCCATTGTTGATGCTGGTGCAAACCTGCTTTCACCTGTTGACCCCAAGATCCCACTGTCTGCAGCAGAGCAGCCTTGCATTAAAGCCAGTGTGGAAATTATACCATTATGTACAGAAAGTGAAATCCCTACCCTAAGAGCAGTAGGGAAGTCTTCCTTTCTTCATATCCTGCAGTGCCTTTAGGATGTTCTTTATTCTTACTTTCATCTACCAGATTCATTCATGACTCAGTGCGCAACGCAGAAGAAGATAAGAGAGAAAATTTCAGTTCTTTGTCTTCCTTTTCATGGGGTTATGATCATTCAAATTCTGGAGGGTTCTCTCTTGAATCACGTTTTCCTTGATTACTTTCACTATCTTTACATTCAGGTCATTGTAGAGTCACAGCCCAATGTGAGAAGCTGCTATCCCACTCCACCAATGTGTTTGCCTTCCAAGCAGAAGATAAGGGAACACACAAGTCCTCCAAGGGAGCTGAGAATACCGTGGAGGATCGAAGCCTTTGTTGAAATGACTTTGTGGGGGACTGTTGGGGAGGTGGGAGTTGGATGGAAACTGTAAACAGGAGGTTAACAGATGGTGGGAATGTAATGCAAATAGTTTAACAAAATAATGTAACAGTTTTGAGATTATACTTGGGGGAGACATAAAGGGTTAATTGGGTTATGTTAATTAGACAATGATGTTAATGATGATGTAAACATGACATCAGGGTCAGATGACTCAGACTCCAAGGGAGCAAGATGCAGAACAGTTTGTGTCCAGAGAACAATACTTAGCATGAGCTCTTGGAGGTAAATAGTCTAAATAAATAGATTCAAGAAAAACTAAATACTGACCATCGCCAGGTCACTCATAGAGTAAGGGAAGCCGCATCGAGCTAGAAGACCAAACAAGTAAAGGGCAACAAGCTAAACCATGAGGGGTCATGAGGTGGCATGGGTTGGCCTGTAGAATGTGTGGGGGTTAAGAGGGTGTGAGGGCTGAGGGTTAGAGTGCTGTTTTTATGTTTTATTGTTCTTATTACAACTGAGATGAAGTCCCAGAGCATCAAGGTGGACCTTTTAAACAGCCTGCCTCCAAGCCTGGCAGCCTCTGTGGCTGCCTCCACACTATTTCTGGGGGCAGTGTGCCTGACCCCAGTTAGCACCCGTCCCTGGAACAAAAATCCAGTGGTACTTCCTCCCGAGTTGTCTTTGTGCATGCGGGAAATTTCCCGACTCTGCGTACCCGACTTGGGAGTGAAGACTCGGGGCCCAAGGTGGGCCTTCTAACCTGCTTGCCTACACTCCTCATCCACTCTGCCGTGGCTTGCAAAATGTACTGCATACCCAACACTGTGTGAAAAGACAAAATCCCAGACAAAGTCACACATGGGTTGGATGTGCATTTCGGAAGGCTCAACAATGCATAGGTTTGGATTTCCCGAGCCCACATAAGAATCGAGGCCAAAGTGTTTAAAATTGATCAGCAAGCATACAGCTTCAATAGTTAATGCAGCCAGCAGAAAGCTGGTAGCTGAGGAGTTGACCTGATTCTAAGTACTTCTTTAAAGTTTATATCTCAAGCTATGGCTAGACCTGATGTTTTTCGAGTTGTATTGGAGGACAGAAAACCTGGGTAGGTGAAAACCAGAAAGGGAAATCTAAATGCTGAAGATTGGTTATGTATTTCAAAGGCATGCTCCCCTGGAGAACTTTAAATTGAAATGTATGCTTGCTGGTTAATTTTAAACACATTGGCCTGGATTTTCTTGTGGATCCAGGAAAACCGAACCTGAGCACTTTTGAGCCTTCTGCAATGCACATCCAAACTCCGTGTGACTTTGTTTGGGATTTTTGTTTTTCCACACAGGGGTTGAGTGCACAATGCATTTTGCGAGCCGTGACAGAGTGCATGAGGAGTTTTATTTGAGGGGACGAGTGTGTTAGAAGGCCTGCTTTGGGCCCGAATTCTCGGCCCCAAGTCAGGTAAGCAGAGTCGGGTAATTTCCTGACTCCATAAACCCAAATTAGATGTAAATGCCCTGAACCGCTGGGTTTTTGTTCTGGGGGATAGGTTTCTCTGCACCTAGAAACAGTACAGAGGCAGCCACAAGGGCTGCTGGGTGCAGAGGCTGGCTGTTTCAAAAGCCCAACTTGGTGCTCTGGCACTTCATCCCAGTTGCAATAAAACAAAAAAGCAGCCATCTAATTCTTGCCTTCACCCTCCACACACTCTCCTTGCCCCATCCATGCCACCTCATGCCCCCCAATGGTCACCATACTGTCCATGCCAACATATACCCCTCTACCCAACCCCATGGCCCCCATACCCTCCATTTCAACCTATGCCCTTCTGCCGCAGCCCTTCATAGCCCCAATTCCAAATTAGTGCCAACTCATGCCAACCCATACCCCCCAGACACCACCCTTTGCTCTTACACCCTCCATGCCAACCCACCCAGTATCCACCATGGGCAAACCTCAGGAGTCATGGTGAGATGAAATAAAGTTTTAAGGGCAGAATTTTGCCCTCTTCAGGCGGGCTCAGCGGGGGTGAGCAGGAGCGGTCGGGAAGCCAACCACCGCCCACGATCGGGCTGCAACTGCGATTTTACGCTGGTGGGCCAATTAAGGCCCGCCCAACGTGAAACCCGCTCAGCCCTGCCTGTGTGGGGGCAGGGAGCGAGGAGGGCGAGCGCAAGTTCGGGCACGCGCAAGTGCGCGCATTGAAAGCTACTAGATGCGCAGAGCTGCTTCAGGGAGCTGAAGATTTAAAAAATGAAAAATACTGACTTTTAAAATAAAAAAACATGTCCCCTCAGTTGACTGTCACATGAGAAGGGACATGTTATTAATGAAATGTTAATATTTTTATTTAATTTTTAATTGCTGTTGGAAACCTCATCCCGCCCATGGATGAGATTTCCTAAAAATTCCAAAGGCTGCTTGCTTGGCCTTTTTGCCTGCCTGCCAACCATAAGGTTGGACAGGTAGTGAAAAATTTCATTTAATTGTTACTTTAATGGCCTTAATAAGCCTGTTAATTGTTGGCGGGTGCGCTGCCGACTCCCATGTGTGCCCACCGACCAAAGTATTCCATGAGTGCTCAATGATGTCAGGACGCACATCCGACATCATTGTGTGTCATTTTACGCTCATTTAGGTTGGGCACTCGCCCGCCCTACAAGCGAAAAATTCTAGTCTAAGTATCTATTACGGACTCCACTATATTTTTAAAAACACTCTTGTTGATAAAAGCCCTTTCAAAACATTTAAATCCCTTCAAATTCTTAATCCCTCTCTCTTGAGTACTGTTGCCAGTGCCTCATGGATCAAAACCCCTTCATCCCATGATCTTGCGAGCAATGCATTTAATTCTCCAGTCTGTTTCTCTATGCCAATTGGCACATGGCTCAGGTAACTGGTTTGAGGTTTTTGCATTTTAATTTGGACCCTAATTCCTCAAACTTTCTCAGCAGAAAACCATTCTTGGCTCTTCCTATGTCATTGCTTCCTTTATGGACCACGACAATTGGATCGACCCCCTCCCATTTCAAGTTCGCCTGTAGCTGGAAGGAGATGTCCTTAACCCTGACACTGGGCAGGCAACACAATCATTGGAGCTCTAGAGAAGTGAATTTATTCCTCTGACTACGGTCTAATCTCACTTTCTAATCTGCCTCCTGTCATACCAGATTGATATGGATGTTTTTTTTTGTTGATGGCTTTTGTTCCAGGATTTTGGCCAAGAGGACACAGTTTTGATAGAAAGCAGATGGATTGAAAAGTGAGGAATTGTGGATCAATTGTGATGGCAGGGAGGGCAGTCTCTCAGGGAAACTGCAACAGCAACATGGTTGACTCCTAAATGCTCCCTGAAATGGCCTAACAAGCCATTCAGTTGTATCAAATTTCTACGAAGTCTAAAAGGAATGAGATCAGTCGGACTACCTGGCATCGACCTAGGCACCAGAAATGACAATGGCACACCCAGCCATGTGGACCCTGCAAAGTCCTCCTTACTAACATCTGGGGGCTTGTTCCATAATTGGGAGAGCTATCTCACACACACTAGTCATGCAACAGCCTGACATAGTCATACTCACGGAATCATACCTTACAGAAAATGTCCCAGGCACCACAATCACCATCCCTGGGTATGTCCTGTCCCATCAATATGATAGTCCCAGCAGAGGTGGCAGCACAGAGATACACAATCAGGAGAGAGTTACCTGGGAGACCTCAGCATCGAATCTGGACCCCAAAAAGTCTCATGGCATCAGGTCAAACATGGGCAAGGAAATGTCCGCTGGTTACCTCATACCATCCCTCTCAACTGATGAATCAGTGCTCCTCCATGTTGGATACCACTTGGAGGAAGCACTGAGGGTGGCAAGCATGCAACATGTACTCTGGGGACCTTCAATGTCTATCACCAAGAGTGGCTCAGGTGCACCACTACTGACCACACTGGCCCAATCCTAAAGGACATAGCTGCTAGACAGGGTCTTCGGCAGGTGGTAAGGGAACCAACAAGAGGGAAAAACCAACTTGACATCATCTTCGCTAATCTACCTGTCGTAGATGCATCTGTCCATGACAGTATTAGTAGGAGTGACCACCGCACAGTCCTTGTGGACACTAAGTCCTTTCTTCACATTGAGGATACACTCCATTGTGTTGTGTGGCACTACCACAGTGCTTAATGGGATAGATTTCGAACGGATCTAGCAACTCAAAACTGAGCATCCATGAGGCACTGTGGGCCATCAGCAACAGCAGAATTGTATACAGCCACAATCTGTTACCTCGTGGCCTGGGATATCCCCCACTCAACTATTACTATCAAGCTTGGAGGATCAACCCTGGTTCAATGAAGCGTATAGAAGGGCATGCCAAGAGCAGCACCAGGCATACCTAAAAATGAGGTGTCAATCTGGTCAATCAATCTGGAAGCTACAACACAGGACTACTTGCATGTCAAATAGTGGAAGCAGCATGCGATAGACCGAGCTAAGCGATCCCACAACCAACCAATCTAAGCTGTGTAGTCCTGCCACATCCAGTTGTGAATGGTGATAGACAATTAAACAACTAACTGCAGGGGGAGGCTCCACAAATATCCCCATCTTCAGTGATGGGGAAGCCCAGCAAATCTGTGCAAAAGACAAGGCTGAAGCATTTGCAACAATCTTCAGCCAGAAGTGCTGAGTGGATGATCTATCTTGGCCTCCTCTGGAGGTCCCCAGCATCATACATGCCAGTCTTCAGCCAATTTGATTCACTCCATGTGATATCAAGAAATGACTGAAGGCACTGCATACTGCAAAAGCTATGGGCCCTGACAACATTCCCCTAATAGTATTGAAGACTTTTGCTCCAGAACTAGCTGTGCCCTTCGCCAAGCTGTTCCAGTATAGCTACAACACTGGCATCTACCCGGTAATGTGGAAAATTGCCCAGGTATGTCCTGTCCACAAAAAGCAGGACAAACCCTACCCAACCAGTTACTAGCCCATCTACTCTTGACGGTTATCAAAGTGATGGAAAATATCATCGACAGTGCTATTTAAGCAGCACTTGCTCAGCAATAATCTGTTCACTGATGCTCAGTTGGGTTCCTCCTGAGCTGCTCAGCTCCTGACCTCATTACAGACTTTGTCCGAACATGGACAAAAGAGCTGAACTCCAGACGTGAGGTGAGAGTGACTGACCTTGACATTAAGGTAGCAAAAGCTCTCCACTGGTTGGAGTCATACCCAGCACAAAGGAAGACGAGTTGTAGTTACTGGAAGTCAAGCATCTCAGCCCTAGGACATCATGGCAGGAGTTCCTGAGGGTAGTGTCCTAGGCCCAACCATCTTCAGCTGCTTCATCAATGACTTTCCTTCCATCATAAGGTCAGAAGTGGGGATGTTCGCTGATGATTGCACAATGTTCAGCACCATTTGCAACTCCTCATATGCTGAAGCAGTCCATTTCCAAATGCAGTATGACCTGGACAATATCCAGGTTTGGGCTGACAAGTGGCAAGAAACATTCGCACCACGTAAGTGCCAGACAATGACCATCTCCAACAAGAGAGAATCTAACCATCGCCCCTTGATATTCAATGGTATTACCATCGCCAAATCCCTCACTATCAACACCCTGGGGGTTACCATTGACCCGAAACTGAACTAGACTAGCCATATAAATACAGTGGCTACAAGAGCATGTCAGGGGTTAGGAATCCTGTGACGAGTAACTCACTTCCTGACTCCCCAGAGCCTGTCCACCAACTACATGGCACAAGTCAGGAGTGTGATGGAATACTCACCACTTGCCTGGATGAGTGCAGCTCCAACAACACTCAAGAAGCTTCACACCATCCAGGACAAAGCAGTCCACTTGACTGACAGCCCTTTCACAAACATTCACTCCCTCCACCACCGACGAACAGTGGCAGCAGTTATCCTTCGCACATTTCAGACTTTGTTCTATCCCCTTGCCTCTCCTTTAAAACCTTGTTCTGTACTGCACTCCCCAAGCTCCACCCCAATTTGTCACTGGTCCTTTCTGCTTCTGCACTGTACAACACATCCTTGATGACTTCAATCTCTATCTCAACTCATCATGTCTTCTCTCCTTTGATTTCACTGCTCCTTTTTGCTCCCTAAATCTTCATATAAATGCTGCTGCCATATTCATGGCCACCTCCTCTGAACTTGCCATCTTATATGGCCTCTGTACTCCCATGGTGCCCATCATAGCAAGACCATCTCTGATCATTTCCTTGTATCTCTCACTACCTATAACCCCCTATCTGCGTCCAACCTCTTCCTCTGTATGTGTCCATCCTGAAAAAATCCCCCCCAAGTCACTAACGCTGGGCTTTCAAGCTGCCAACTACCTAGCATTTGTCAGTCCATTTACCACAATATTTCTGCAGTAGCTAATCTGCTCAACCTCTCCACCTTTGATATACTTGTGTCCATTAAAATCCATCCTCACACCTTTTCCAGTTGTCCATTCTAGTATGACTCCTGTAGTAGCTCCCTCTGTCACAAGATCTGGTTAGACCACATTGAGTGCTATCAGGCCTAAATGTCCAGTACTAAAGCTGATCTCTGCTCCAGGACCACTTTGGAGAGCAAAAATAACCCCTTTTTTCCACTATCAACCATCTCCTTAAAGTTCTTCTATTACCACCCTCATCAGCATCAACCAAAGCAAGAAGCTCATAGACTTATTTCTCACTGATTCAGCTGACTCTGCTGTTTCCTTTTGCCTACCGAGCTAAGCCTTTCCCAATGATGCCCCCTCTATAAGGTCTTCTCTAGTCAAGCTTTTCTGTTACCCAGGGAAGTTGTATTTCAGAAATCCTTGGGCCTTTTCTACATATTTTGTTCATGTGAACAAGTTTAAACCACAGAGCAGTATTGACATGCAAATGGATGAAAACCCTATGCAACCATGTTTGTAAATATGGTCCCTGCAGTTGTTTCCAAATCAACCAATTTAGTTGTCATTAGAGCTTTGCACAAGCTGGAAACCATCTGTACTAAAATAATCATTTAAAAGTATCAGTGATCAATAAGCCATGAATTGAAGACAGTATTAAAAATGATGTATTTAAAGAAGAATGCATGAGTAACTTTAATATATTAGTAGTCCCTTGGTAGCTTGTACATGTATGGAGTCATTCTGTTTTTATTGGAGAATATGTATAAACAGCAGGATTATGAATTCCAGACAATTTTCAGATGAAGTGAGTGCTTCAGTTGATCCCTGAGGCTTAGAGAGGGGGATGTATAATCTTTCTCATGAACCCAACCACATTCCCAGTAAATGAGGAAGAAGCTTTCACATCGTTACTAACATCAAGTGGTACCAAAGTGTTTGTTTAAGAGCCTGCCGAATAGAGCATTGGAAGAGATCTGTTCCACTTTTTGAAGTAAGCAGCCGAGCTTTGGTTAGTAATGATTATTTGTCATTTTATTTTTAGGTTGCTTTGGATTGGACATTGCACATGGAGAGAGAAAAGAGATCTCAAATTTCAGTGATTATGCTTCTAGCTCTCATCCTATTTACAGTTTAATTCAATTTTTGCAAACATTATAGTTGACCAAGTTCAGTTGCCAAATTTGTAAATTAGCTTTTAAGGAATTTGCCTCCCATTGCTGGCAAAATGATTGCAAGGCTATATGAAATCAGAAAGCTAAAGCTTGACTGTAATTCAACTCAGCCTACTGATAGCCTCTAAGTGGAGCATTTTTGATTAAAAAAGAAGTAAGAATGTAGGGAACTTAGCAGAACCATTCTAATAAGTAATCAGTTTTTTTTTACATTTCTACACACTGGGATTTATTTATATTTTGTTTATAACTGTCAGTTACAGGAATCAGGCCAAAAATTAGCCATTTCTTTATTATCTTCAAATAAAGAGATCAGTGCCTGCCAAGCAAAGCACAAGCGATAAGCGTTGGAGTTTATAAAAGAAGCGAAAGAGCTCATTTGTTTTGTATCTTCACACACTTTTTCTCCTTTGGGGAATAGTGGAGAAGTGTTAGAAGGATTAGCAGGCTGATTATCAGCCTGCTTAAACCATGTCATAAACGCTCCTTTTGTGGCCAACGAGTCCTGGACTGGGACTTGAACCTGGAGTTTCTGGCTGAGATAGGGGTGCTACCTCTTGGACAAAAGACCTCAATAGAGAAAGAGTTAATTTACTGTAACATTTTTATTTGTAACACTCTTAATGGGTTACTGATTACTTCTAACAAAATATTGATACCAATACAGTATTAAAAAACAGATTATGTTTTGTCATTTAATGAAACTATAGCAGGTTGGTAGATCATGTGCTCTGGAGTGGTTGTATTCCATTTTTACAATGTGCAATTGGCTTCACTTAGAATCTACAACAATCATGTATCTCATAAACATCAGGACCAAGGCAAATGGACTTTGCATCATTTTAGATAGGTCTTAAATCTGTTTAAATGGTAAAACCCTATTGTATACTTTCATACATTGAAGAACAACAGAATTGTAGGGTGGAATTTTACGACAGCGGGATTTTAAAGTCCCGCCGAAGTCAATGGAGTTTAGAATAGCTCGCCGCATTTTAGAGCCCCTTCCCCACTACAACGGGGCTATAAAATTCCAACCATAATATTTGCATCAATATAGAACTTCTTCCTTGTTTTGCATTTGATTTTACATTTTGTTACAGAATTTCTTGAAGCATTCAGGACCTCTGTAGAGACAAGGATTGAATGTAACACAAGCTGGATATTGTGCTACCTGGTGCTATATTAAACATGCCAGAACAGGAAAGTTTTTAAGCAGATAGATCCTAGCTGCTTCACTTCACATTGTCCACCTTATAAGGCTATTAAGCCTTTCACTGCGCTGTGCATCAGTTCTTGGGCATTAAGATGAAAGCAAAATACTGCAGATGCTAGAAATCTGAAATAAAAACATTGACTTTATCACCAATTTCCCTCCATTATATTTGCATCATCCTCTTAATACAGCTTCATGTCCACCAGCGTCTGTCCCCTCTACATCAGTGGATGAATCCCAAAACCCGGATGTACTTCTTGAAGCTGACTTAATGCAGTTTCTTTCTCAACCATTGATACCCTTTTCAGTTGCTCCCTGCACAAAAGAATCCGCGCCCTTTAATTGGCTGCAGCAGAACTCAATTTCCCTCCGTTCCACCAGTGGTAAATCAGTTACCAGCAATTTGCCACTGCCATCTCACCTACATATTTAATGAGGCTCTTCTTGGGAAGCTTGAGCAAGTTAGCAACAGTTACATAGGCCCTCCAATGCTAATCCTCCAGTTAGAAGAGAAAACCAGCCTTTAACTATTCAAAAATGCTTTCTGTCTCTTCTTTCCTGTGTTATATTTGAATCTTCTCTCTTTCTATGTTTGACTCCCATTGTTGCTCTGTATTTATTTTTGTATTGGAAAATGGGAAGAAGAGCTGACAAAAAATAAATCCTTATTAACAGCTGCATGGCCAATAAAGGGCCTGAACTACACTCCAGAGACAACTGAATACCTAAATTGCACTGAGCAGCAGCAATGAATTTTATAGAATGTTTCTGCTCAATCTGCCTACCATATAAATTCTAGTTATGCAAGCTCTGCTCCATCTAATTTAAATTTTCAGATTCCTCCAGAGTCCAGTCGAGTCCCATCTCCACCTGCCCTACTTTTAATTAAGAATTTTTATTTTCTTCATTCCTACTTCATTTAAAAAATGAATTGGATGGCTGTAAATCTTTCCTCTATTTTGCCCTACACAATCTTATCCATTCTGTGCAAAGTAACTTGAAAGTGGAAACATGAAGAAGAAAGTATAGCAGTTTTGCAATACAGTCTTGCATTAGCAGCACAGGCGAGAAAGGCCAAAAATTCTCTTTCTGTGCTGTAAATTTGATGATTCTGGCAGGATTATCTGAAAGTGTGTCTGGAATTATTAAAGCACCAAAAAAACATTGTCAAGTCATTAATAACAATGCAGGACAGCTCTCAGCTGTACCATGTGTATATTGCCAGATGCTAGAAGAAGAGCCTGAATAATATTTTACAGGCTCCGTTAACTGCTCAACAGATTTAATGAGTGGGTATCTGGAAATACACGTCAGAAATTCTCATATCCTTTCTCTTATCTGTGCTAAGTTAATCAATTGCAGTAGGGTCAGAAATTGAATTGTTACAATTTGTCTTATTTCGCTGGAGGGGAAATCTGGCAGGGGTTTTTGCTCTCAATTGGGTTACTGGTAACATGTGAGTGTGAGTGAAGGTGAGGGCAGAATTGGGCTTGATTGTGATGTCCCCTACAAATGATTAGCTTGTTGACATTCTTTGCTAAGCTAATTGTGTCAGCTGCCGGTTATACACCCAGCTTTGATATTCAGTTCTATTGAAGTAAATGGAATTGAATATCGAGCAAGCAGATAAGATACCACTTTTAGATACTACTGCCTAAGAAGAATTTCTACCTCATTATGTACACACATTTGGTATTAATTATCCTCTTTAAAGTTGTTCCTATTTATTTTATTAGGTCCCCCACTATATACCACAAATCCAACTCTTGGAATTCTGCAGTGAATCCACCTAATAGGTGTTAACCAAGAGCTGCCAAGTTGATTTATTTTCTCCTCTTCCCTGTGGGAAAATTTCATTTCCACTCAATACATTCCCCGAGTGAGCAGGCTCAGATTGAAATTTCACTGACAGTGAGTTCCCACAACCCGACAGTACATTTGAATGCCAGCATGCCCTGTCATTGGACCTTCGGTATCCATTATTAAATGAGTTTCAATAGGCATTAACCAATGGTATTGTTATGACTGTTCATTTCAAAACCCATTCAAAAAATAGGTAGTAACACAAACCATGTCAAACAATCAATATCATTGAAGAATGTGTTTGTTCAACCACAGCCACAAATGTTAGGTTATAAATGGCTTGATACATCAGTTTAACATGTCATTGTGATGGATGAGGACCAAGTCAAAAATAAATTTACGTTCTCAGTGGAAGGCATATTTCAAAATTTAATTGAGACGGCTAAAAATATCTAAACATATGCAATCTTGTGTGAATACATTTTTTCTCCTTATTGGGTTGTATGCAAAAAGAAATTTGCTTGGGGACTTAATTGTGTGGTCCATTTTTCTAATGTATTTTGAGCAATGAGTTTTTGATGAAATATAACTTAGTAGATATGACCACGCCATCATCTGGTAAAAAAACAATGAAGCCTTGATCTAGTTGCCAGGGAACAATTTTTACTGTAGAATGATACAGCACAAAAGGAAGCCATTTTGCGCAACGTGTTGAGGCACAGCATGGGCATGCCTTACCAGTATTTTATAAAGATTTAGCATAACTTCCTTGCACTTGTACTCTATTGCTCTATTAATTAAGCCAAGGATCCCATATGCTTTTTACAGCCACCTCAACTTGTCCTGCCACCTTCAAAGTTTGTTTACATATATTCCCAGGTGCCTCTGTTCCCGCACCCTCTTTAAAATCGTACCATTTAGTTCATGTTGTTGCTCTTCATTCTTCCTACCAAATGCATCACTTCACACTTCTGTGTTCAATCTCAGATTCCCATTTCATCAGCCTGTTTATGTCCTCCTGAAGTCTATTACTGTCTTCCTTATTGTTCACTACATTTCTGAATTTTGTATCATCTGCACACTTTGAAATTGTGCCCTGTATTCATAAGTTCAAGTCATTAATATATATCAAAAAGATCAGTGGTCCCAATAACAACTTCTGGGGAACATCATTGTATACCTCCCTCCAGTCTAAAAAATAACTGTTCGCCACTACTTCTGCTTTCTGTTCCTGAGAGAATTTTGTATCCATGCTGCCATTAGCCCTTTAATCCATTGGGTTTTAATTTTGTCAACAAGCCTATATAGATTTTATTTTAAAAATCAGGGTGGCTGCTTCAAGTTTTCCAATAGTAAATCCACGTAATTTTTAATTTCTAACACTAATCCAAAAAGCTGCCACCTGTATCCTATCCTCCAAGCCCTGATTACCTATCATAACTGCCTTCGGAGACTGCCATTGACCCTCTGTTCCCAATGCAATGAATTCAATATCCTTGCTGTAAACTCCAGCAAGGCCTTACTCCAGTCTACCTCTGTGGCCACCTCCTGCCATACGTGCCCATGCAACATCTTTCTTCCTGTCTCCTGTGTAACCCTTCTGTCTATTCCATTATTGATGGCAGAGCCTCCAACCATCTTGGTGCTACACTCCGGAACCGTCTCCTTTAGGCCTTCCACCTTATTACCTCCTTATCTACCCTTTCTCCTGAAAAGCTATTTCTTCAATCACGCCTTTAACGAGCTTTCCTAAATATACTCTTAGAATTGCTAAGCAATCCGTTTGCCTTTGTGAAGCAGCTGGTTTAACTTTGTTTTATATGTTCAAGGTAGCCCACATTAATATTACATGCCCCAGTGGGCATGTTTCCCACGGCAGGGGTGGGGTGGTGGTGTTTGGTAACATTTAAAATGAAGTGGACGCCCTTCCCACCTTCCTACCCACCCCCGAGCTCAATCCCATAATACAGGGTGGGGCAGGTGCCAAAATTGGCAGCCCACCTGCCATATTTAAATCAACAGTTAAGGGCCAATTAGGCTTGATAATATGCTGCCTATGCTATAATATGTTAATTATGTACAGCAGGGCGGGAGCAGGAAGCCGAATTTCTAACCTGAAATAGGTAAAGGGTGGCTAGGAGGTGGGGTTCACTCTTTGGGGGCTGCTCTTTGCTGATTGCAAGGTGGCCCCCCTTAGACTGAACACCCCGTTTCTTCCATCCTGCTCCCTGCCTTAAACCTGGCCCTCCCACCCCCTCACACCCTCCACCCCCACAGTCCCTTTACCTAACCTCCCCTAACCCTCTGAAATGGCCTAGCAAGCCTCTCAGTTGTAACAAACCATTACAAAGTCACAAAAAAGGAATGCAACTGGACAGACCACCTGGCATCGACGTAGGCACCAGAAACAACAACGGCAATCTCAGCTCTGTTGGCCTGCAAAATCCTGCATACTAACATCTGTGCGCTAGTGCCAAAATTGGGAGAGCTGTCTCACAGCTACTACCACGCATCTGGACACTGCTCTGGTGTATACGGCAGGGCTCTTTCAGCGTAATCCATACAACAGGTGCATTGTTTAAGAATGCCAATAGTCTTATTGTCACACACATTGAGGGAGCGGTATCCCTTCTGGTTCCGGTATGGGGAAGAGTTGGTATGCGCAGCCACAAAGCGATGCGTGTGTAATCAATGGCACCCTGCACCATGTGGAATCCTGTAAATCTAGTGGAGTCACAGATTCATTTCATCTGTTTGTCCCTGGCAAGAGCAAATGAAATGCAGTTAGCTCTCTTTGAGTATAGAGTCTCAGATCCCCGAACACCCTGAGCAGATAAGGCTTCCTGCTTAAGAGCCCTTCCTTCCCTCCTCTTTCCCCTGACTTCCCTGCCTAGAGGCAGCTTGTTCTGCTCTGCATTCCCTCTGTCTTTCTTCAATCATGTTATGTTCCAATGGGAATGTCTATTAGCATACCCATGGCTGGAAGCAACTGGTTTGTACAGAAGCTCTGAAGTTAGCAAAGAGTCCTTCAGCACCTGCCACATCATTCCCTGGAAACTTTTGCATCTTGAAACAACTATAGAAAAGCACCAAGCACTTTAGAATCATAGCAACAGGCAGAATAAATCAATTAGCAACTAACCTGTACATCGTTGATGATCTCTTTAAATAGCATCGATAGGGTTTTTTTCCTGCTGGTGAACACATACTAGGCTATGTACGGTTAAGAGAGGATGTTGACTGGAGCTTTGAGCCCCAAAATGGCAGCGCTGGCACTAAATCAGCACTGCATCCTGATTGATGTTGTGATCTGCTTGCTGTTTGTACTTCTGGCAGATGTTAGCTTGTGCACTGTTACGACCAGGTGAGGAGGAGTGAACTGGCTTTCTACTCAGCCTCCTTGGTTGGTCACAACAGAGTTTTTAAAATTTATTTTCCCAATGGATACCTTTTCCAAATCCAAATGTATTTATTTTGTAATAAGGAGTCAATCAAACCAGATTTTCATGAGTCAAAGAAAAAGCAGATTCATTAACCACTAAACCCAAGGGGAAAAAATAATAAAAGACGCGACATTACAGACACGCAGATATCAGAAGGAAATGTTAAAGTTGAAATAAAAGTCAAAAGAATGTGTTTTTTTAAATTCATTCATGGGATGTGGGCGTCAGTGACTAGGCCAGCATTTATTGCCCATCCCTATTTGCCCTTGAAAAGGTGGAGGCGAGTTGCCTTTTTGAACCCCTGCAGTCCATGTGGTGTAGGTATACCCATAGTGCTGTTAGAGAGGGAGTTCCAGGATTTTGACCCAGCAACAGTGAAGGAATGGCGATATATTCCCAACTCAGGATGGCATGTGGCTGGAAGGGAACTTCCAGGTGGTGGTGTTGCCATACATCAGCTGCTTTTGTCCTTCTAGATGGTCGCAGTCGTGTCTTTGGAAAGTGCCGTCTAAGGAGCCTTGGTGAGTTCTGGTAGTGCATCTCGTAGATGGTACACACTGCTGCCACTATGCGTTATTGGTGGAGGGGGTGAATACTTGTGGATGGGATGCCAATCAAGCAGCGTGCCATCAAAACGATGATGGCAGAGAAGAGAGCAATTGAGGTGCCTGGCTGCATAGAGGGAGGAGTAGCAGCCTCTGGAACAAGGGTCGGCTGGAGCTCCCGAACATGCCGATGAAGAGCCACAGTGAGCTGTGGCTGATCGGCGCCAAGCTAGACCCAGGGTCTATAGTGGCCACCTTTCATTCCTGCAGATGACCGAGAACCAGTGTCGCCGAAGACTGTGCATGCCTAGGGAACTGGTCAGTCATATCTGCCAGCTGCTGCAGGATTTGGTGCCATGTGGACATGGAGGGGATCCACTGCCAGTGGCCATGAAAGTGGCAGACTTGCTTAATTTCTATGCCTGTGGCTCCTTTCAGGACTCCACAGGTAACCTCTGTGGGATATCATAAGCCTCTACCCACAAATACATCCATGAGGTCACGGATGCCATCTTCACGCAGGCACACAGCTTTATGCAATTCGCCCAAGACCAGGAGGGCCAGGATGCAAGAGCGCTGGGGTATGCCCATATCTCAGGTTTCCCACAGGTGCGGGGTGCCACCGATTGCACTCCTGTGGTGCTCAGATCGCCGCCACAACACGCGGTCAACTATGTCAACCGCAAGGGATTCCATCTGCTGAATATACAGCTGCTGTGCATCCTGTAAGTCTGCGCATGGTTTCCAGGGAGCATGCATGACTCCTACATTCTCAGTCGGTCACAGATCCCTGACATCTTCCAGGGTCCACAGAGACTGCAGGGAGGGCTCCTCAGGGACATGGGCTACCTGTAGAGGTCATGGCCCGTGCAGCAGCCTCAGACTGCAGCAGAACGAAGGTATAACAAGGCTTATGTTGCAACTCGCAACTTGGTGGAGCAAAGCATCGGGATGCTGAAAATGAGGTTCAGGTGCCTGGACCGGTCTGGTGGAGCTCTGCAGCCCACAGAGGGTGTCATGCATTATCGTTGCCAGCTGTTCCCTTTACAACCTGGCGCTGCACCAGGGAGAGGAGCTGACTGAGGAGAAGATGCAGGAGCTGGAGGTTTCCTCCGATGAGGAGGACGTTGACGGTAATGAGGGTGAGGAGGACCTCGAAGGCAACGATGATAGCAATGAGGCCCTTGCACAGGCCAAATGCGGCAGGCACGTTTGGGAGGCCCTCATAACTGCTAGATTTGTGGAGGATGTTGACGACATGCAGTGAGGAGACACCATAAGATCCCCACATTGCACCTCTGAACGTTTGACTCCAGTCTAGCTTATGGCAGCGCACATACCCTCTATAATAATGTTCCTGTCATGGAGATGCAGTGGAGGCCCTAATAGTCACTCGATTTTAGGAGGATGATGCAGTGAGGGCACTCCATAGATCTTCACATAGCCTCTGAGAATGGCTGACTCCTGTCTGGCCGAGGGCAGCTTGTTTATGCTCTGTGATTAGGTTCATATCATAGAGATGCAGCCATTAAACTTTAAAAGCATCTGATTCTTTGTCTGCCTTCAGCACCTGAGCCTTTCAGGGTCACAGCGTCACTGGTCACAGATGCTGAAGAGATGGTGGCCAGCCCCATCTTAAAGGTGGAGAGTCGCACCTTAAAGGCTGAGAATACACAGAGAGAATGTTGGAACTCTGTGACACCTGCCCTCAACATTCTAGAAGCAATGACAAGCACCATAGAGCTGCAGGCATCAGTAATGTGCCCAGGGATTGTGAGGCCGGACTATCACTTTGTTCTGAAGGCTGCACAAAGCACAGGGAAGAAGCCCTGGACTGAGGCACCTGCCTTTATCTTGTGCAGAAAGCCTCCACATCTGATTGACATGAACACTGCTCATCAGAACAAGGAGCCATAGGCAGGGGGACATTCTTGGGAGTTTATTGACAATAGTGAACATTATGTGCAAGTGATTAACACTCGTGCCCAGGCTGTTAAACCCTATAAGTCTGGGGCAGCTGACCGGCATCCTCGACGGTCTCTCATGGGGCAAATCCCCAGGACTGGACGGGCTGACCGTGGAGTTCTTCAGGGCATTCTGGGATGTCCTGGGGAGCGACTTCATGGGGTCCTGGGGAAGAGTATCACCACTGGGGAGATGCCCCTTTCGTGGCGCAGGGCCGTGATTGCCCTGCTGCCGAAGAAGGGGAATCTCCGGCGCCTTAAAAACTGGCGCCCTGTCTCCCCCCTCAGCATGGACTATAAAATCTTTACCAGAGCTTTGTCTTCTCGGCTTGGCACCGTGCTGGACCACATGATTCCCCCCCGACCAGTCTTACACCATCCCGGGCCGCACAATTTATGATAATATCCATATGGTCCGGGACATTATGCACTATTCCCAGAGGGCTGGTCTGTCGAGCGCCTTCCTGTCCCTTGATCAGGAGAAGGCGTTCAACAGGATGGATCACGAATATTTACTCGGAACTCTGCGAGCATTCAGGTTCGGGACACATTTTGTCGCCCGGATCCAACTTCTGTACACTGCTGCAGAGTGTCTAGTTAAGGTTAACGGGTCCCTGACGGCGCCCCTTCGCTTTGGGAGACGGGAACGTCAGGGCTGCCCCTGTCTGGCCAGTTGTATTCTATCTCCGTAGAGCCTTTCCTGCACCTCTTGTGGAGGAGATTGTCGGGATTGGTTCTGCGTGGGCCAGGCATTGAGGTGGTCCTTTCGGCTTACGCCGATGATGTGCTGCTTATGTTCAGCGACCCGCCTGACCTGCGGAGGATGTGGGAGTGCCAGGAGGTTTACTCTGCCGCTTCTTCTGCCAGGATCAACTGGGATAAATGTTCTGGACTCCTGGTCAGCCCGTGGCAGATGGATCCCTTACCCGAGGAGCTCAGGTCTTTCACCTGGAGCAGGACCAGCATCCAATACCTGGGGGTCCATCTCTGCCCTGCTGAGGAATCCTGGCTGGCGAACTGGCAGGAACTGGAGATGAAAGCCTGCGGCGCTGGACGGGACTGCTCCGAGTGCTGTCTTACTGGGGTCAGGTTCTGGTCATAAATCAGCTGATCGCCTCCATGTTGTGGTATTGGCTGCTCACCTTGATCCCTCTCCCGGACTTTGTCGCAAAAATCCGGAGAATACTAGTCGACTTCTTCTGGGACAAAAGATTGCACTGGGTCGCTGCTGAGGTTCTGAGTCTCCAGCTTAGTGTGGGCGGTCAGGTGCCAGTGTGCCTATGCACACAGGTGGCGATCTTCCACCTTCAGACCCTGCAGCAATACCTTTATGTCGAGCCCCCTCTGAGATGGTATGCCCTGACGACATATTTCTTCCGCCAGGTGCACGACCTGAATTATGACGTGCAGCTCCTGTTTATAGAGAAGAGGGGCCTCAGTGGCTCCTTTGCAGGCGTTGCCCATCTTTTACCAGGACCTGATCAAAGTCTGGAATGTAGTCGCCTCACGACGCAGCTCTCCCCCGTCAAGAGTAGCGGCTGTCATCAGAGAGCCGCTGCTCAGGAATCCGCCCCTTTGTCCTTTTCAGTGGCGGGCGAAGAGGAGGGCTGTGGCTGCCAGGGTGACCAGGATCGGGGACGTGCTGGGTGGTGGAGGAGTGGGCTGGATGCTCCCGCAGGAGTTGGCGCGTCTGAGAGTGTCCGGCTCGTAGCCGATGCCATCCGAGACCTAAGGACGGTCGTGCTCGGACCCGACGTAATTTTAGGTCTCAAGTGGCCCAGATGCGCGGTGGTCTTCTTGCTGAACGTTCCCCTGTTCAGACGGAATTCCACATTGGCTCCAAGCTCCGAGCCCTCCCTCGGGTGCCGGTGCCCCGTAATGTGAGCCGCCTCGGGGACATGCTCTCCGTGTCATTTGGCACAGCATGGAATAGCTTTCTGTACGGACTGCTGCTGCACACCTTTAATTTTCTCGCCCTTGCCCGCCGCCCGGACACGCCCTGGCGTGCTTTGTTGCCGTCCGGTGGCAGGGGTCCCCGTTGGGAGGTCCTCTATGGAGGTGTCCTCCTGCTTTCCATCGGGGACCTAGAATGGAGAGTGTTGCACGCAGCAGTCCCCTACAAACGAAGGATGTGTAGGTTCACGGACTCCCAGGACACCTGCCCTTTTTGTGGTCTTGTGAAGTCCTTGGACCATGCTTATATAGGCTGTAGTAGGCTGCACTCCCTTTTCAGTTACTTGAAAAACCTTTATTAATGTTTTGTTTGCACTTCAGTCCCATGCTCCTGATCTACGGACACCTGGTGCGGAGGGGGGCCGGGAAGGAGGAGGACCTTCTTGTGAACCTGCTCCTGGGCCTGGCCAAGTTGGCCATTAACAGGTCCAGGCAGCGGGTGATCGAGGGGGTCATCCTGCCCAATTGTTTGTCCCTCTTCCGCGGCTACGTTCGCGGCCAGGTGTCCCTGGAGAGGGAGCATGCGGTGTCTGCCGGCACCCTCGAGGCCTTCCGTGCCCGGTGGGCACCGCGGGAACTGGGGTGCTTTATCGACCCCCTTAATCACATTTTGGTTTAATGTTTGTAAGTTTCCTTTAAACTTTGTACTTAGTTTTACAGCTGACCTTACTTACTGTGTTTGCTTTATCCCTTATTTTGTTGATTTAGTTTAATTGGTTGACTCTCAAAAGAATTACATCCTCTTAACCTTCCTAACCCTGCTGCTATGCTTTGGTGCTCCCCGGACATCCACAGCGGAGGTGGAGGCAGCCTGCCGACTGCTGCACCTCGTCTGTGATGATCTTGGCAGGCATCCACTGGAGAGCTAAGACCTGGAGGGCCCCGCCCTGCTTTCAGGGTCCTGCTGTGTGGCAGAGGAACCCTCCTTGGCCTGTGGAGCTGGAGCTGCTGAGGTCACAGGAAGAGGGGATTCAGATGGGCTGGACACTCCTGGAGTCACTTGGATGGATGACCCTGGGGGTACACCTGCTGATCCTCCTCCCTATGGGTGCCCAAGGACCCCTGGCTGACTCCTTGAGGAGAAGGGGTAGCTGGAGTGAGATTGTGCTGCCCCGCACCACTCTCGCGTACACACTGTTGGAGGCTAACTATTGGGTTAGCAATGGAGTTCAGCCCACACAGCAATGTAGGAGTGACGTCCTGGAGCAAGGTATCCATGGCAGCTACCCTCCTACCAGTGTTAAACTTGGTGTGTTGGCACGCTGACGCTATCACCTCAGCCTGAAGGCAGACGGACTCCTTGATCGTGCCTTGCAATCTGAGAAGTGCAGCAGACATCCCTTCCTGATGTTCCTAAGCTTACCTTTGCAGCTCCAGCAACTGTGACATGACTGAGTCTAGAGGCTCGTCACCTGACTCGGACTCAGCAATTTTCTGGACTCCAGCTGTCCTCTAAGTGCTGGAAATCTGGGGAGTCCCTGCCGCCGCCTGCCATGGATCAGAAAGTGCGATGTGCTCACCAGATTGTGATCCCGAAGCTACTCTAAAACTAGGTCCCACCGAGGTGTGTCTCTCTGCGCTGGTGGAGGGTATGGGTGAGCGCTGTGACGGGACTTCAGGGAGGGTTTCAGTGGATTCCTCTTCTGAGCTTCCCTTGGGGCTTGATTGGAGGCCCTGCGTCATGGACTCTCTTGGCAGTTTCCGAGATGTGCCTGCAAAAGCAAGGAGAGATAATTAGTGAATGACAGTGGCCTGTGAAACAGGGCACATCACTGACAGCATGGTTGTCTGATGGATGTTGCACTGCTGGATTCTCACTTGGTAGAGCAGCACCGACCTCACTGTCAGCACAGGACCGGTCCAGATCGTCACCAGCCAGCTGGATGGCTCTGTTTTCAAAGTCAATGATGACCTTGATTTCAGGCATTCCTCCACCGGTCTGTGACCTCTCCCTCTTGTTATGTGCCAGCTTGTCCTGCATGAATAGTGATGGAGAGAATGTAAGCAGGACACCTGCCAGGCCAGATGAAAAGTAAGCCTAGCATGTGTGGGTGGTGAGCGGTCCCATAGATGGGATGAGGACAATGACAGTGACTGTGAGAGAATAAATGGTGATGTCCCTTGAACTGGCAGTAAGTGAGGGCCCTGTGGATGTGTGATGGGTTTGTGAGTGTGTGAGTTGAGAGTGATGAGAAGAGTGACTTACTCTGGCGGCACAGAGGAGATCATTTAAGCTCTTGCAGCACTGGGTGGCTGTCCTGTTTTGCAGGGCGTTGGCGCTGACCACTGCTTCCACCATTTTCCAAGCAAGATTAGTGATGTTCCTGCCTAGCCTGGTCCAGAACAGGGGTAGAGGACGTCACGGTGAGCCTCCTCTGCATTCAAAAGGGGCTCAAGGGACACGTCACTGAAGCGGGGGGGCTGCAGTCTTTTTGCCTTTCGGGGCCATCCTGTCGTCCATGTGGCTGAAAGTCCTGGGTTGGAAGCACTGAGAGATTTGTGTACAGCTGCATTTTCATTTTGGCACCGGTGTGATGAAACAGCGAGGTGATGACCTGGAAGGTGAATGAGAGCCCGCTCGCCATGGAAATGCCATATTTCCCTGGAATGCATTATTAATGCGGTGGGTTTGGGACAATATGGCGTGAAAAGCTGCCATTGCGGCCAGCGGGTAAGACGTCATTTTACCTGCTTGTTACTATACTTAGTGCAAATCTGGAACAATTCTGCCTAGGGCTTTGCTTAACTTGAGAGAGAGAGAGAGAGGGAGAGATTCCATACTGTTCCATTAATTGCTTTTCCATATTCCTCCAATGATCTTCTCTCTCTAACTCTGGCTTGGCAAAACCAGTTCTGCTGTAGTCATTGTTATAGAACAAGTAATCACAATTTGATGTTTCATCTCAGAAACTTTGACACATTTCAAGACAGTACAAACCAACGGGAGATGGGATTATCTTGTCCACCAGAGGGGGTTTGAGTGTCAGTTGGGTGTATATCCTGGCTAGTTAACCATTGTCTTGACAGAATTACAGTTGACTAAAGTCCAGTACTTTGCATTTTTAATGGCTTCCTTTCAGTAGTCCCTTTTTGAGGTGGACCGTGACACCCCCCACAGGTGTAAAATTCCATGAAATGTGTCAGGGCAGGTCCGCAGTACAATCCATAAAAGAACTTTCCAGAAAAGTGGTCAACTTGTAATACCAGACATCAGTTGACCTGTGGTAGCCATCTTTCCTTGTATTTTTTTGAAAAACAGGCCTACCTTTATGAGTTCAATACATTTTTGGTTAGCTGGTGAAGCTATAGCAGGTCTCAATTTCCTGATGTCGTGACAGCACAAACGCCTGCATCCTGCGCGATTGTATATATGCGCTGTGAATGAAATTTTGGGACTCCATCACCACTCATGGAAAAAATGTTAATGGAACAATAAGGAATCTCTCTCTTTTAAGTTAAGCAAAACCCTTTCTCTTAACAGTTCAAAATTTCAAAAACCATTCACAGAAATAGTATATTTCCATTGGAAGGAACCTCAGGAGAAACTCTCTGATTTCTGGAAAAGACGGCTTAGGGATTAAAAAAGAAAATTGGCTCCAGTAAGAGCAACTACATGGACTCCAATTCAACCCTGGGATTTTAAAGGAACCAGTTAACTTAAAACAGCTACAACGTTCAATAATCAATGCCTCAAAGACAAACAAAGGACTTCTAACCACATATTCTTTTAATTTTTATTTGGACTTTAACTTTTCCTTACTTCTGATATCTTTGTGTGTGTAACGTTATGCCTTTTATTATTTTTTCCCTCAGGTTTAGTAGTTAATAAACTTGCTCTTTGTTGAGGGTCAAGTGCTAAAACAAAAGAAAACAGAGAAAAGCACATATATATTTTAAATTGAAAATCTCTGATTTAAAAAGAAATCCAGTAATTGTACCACCCTGCATGCTATTAAAATACATGATGAGAGTTTTGTAGCATTGTGGGAAACCTCAATGTATTAAGAGAGGAGCAGAGCTGTTTATATGAAAGAAAAAGCTTGTTGTTATATAACACTAACATTTCTCATAAAATACACTTTTCCTAAAATGTATTGATTGTTTAAAACAAAATTGTGCAGTGGTGCAATGATCACTGCTGAAACTGGAAAAAAAGCACCAGTGATAGCATCTACAACTCATCTTTAATGGCAACAATGACTATATATATATCTCCTCTCCACTCACATCCCCTTCCTCACTGTTTCCTCCAAGTGCACCCCCTCCACTCCCTGCCAATCCCTGCCTTACCTTACTGCTAGCGTTAATACAGGTGAGGAAATGGTTTTCTGTCATGGTAACTACAAACAAATATTTTTAGATAATTATGGTTTCAAGCCAAACAAGTTATTTATTTATTAATGTACAATAAAAGCAGTTACTATATGGGAGATTAAGTGGAAAAACTTTTAAAAATCAGTTACCCTGTGAAACTATTACTCATATCCTCGAAGTAAACTGAATTATGGGTGATTTTAAAATGATTTAGCGCATTTATAAAGAGCATCTACCTTACCGACAAGATTTGGTGACAACTTGTAGTCTTGTTAGTTGATCTTAGTTGAAAGGGGTGGAGGTAAACAACAGCTGTGCTACAATTGTTCTCAATTCTCCTTGATTTGGGAGTGGATAATCAATTACCATCCCCAATCCCTGCTGAAGTGACTTATGCGTGGATGTTGGTGAGTACATGATTGGGTTTGGCTATGATGCCTGAATCATTCAAATAGCTTGTCAAACCTCATTGGCAAGCCTCATACATGTATAATGGCCACTTATGGAAAGTATTAAAGAGAGACTGATGTCAACAGAAAGTTTTAAGGAAGACGAAAATTTTTTAAAAATTAACTATGTTTTAACATTTTAGTCATCAATTTTTTTATATTACTGGAAAAATAAAATGGTGCTATAATTATTGAATAGAATAGAGTACAATTAAAAGGGAATTTGTTTTCTTTTAACTGTTTTAGATATAAATGCTCAAGCACGGAAACTGCAGAGAAACCGGGCAAAAGGTAACATTTCAACAATGTCTGGCTACAGATATAAATTAGCACCTCTTCGACGCAGCATCAGTGAAACAAGCCTTACTGTCACTGAAAATCAGGGGGAGGAACAACATAGACTTTATTCAACGCTGCCTGGGCTGGCTGGAAGGAGGATCAATCGATGCAGAAAGGACAGACTTTGCAGCACAAACAATAAAGTGAAACAAGGAGGTAGCATCCACCAGGTCCCTCACCTTCTCCTTCTTCAGGGATATAACCATCAGAATGTAAGAGCAAGTAGCACATTTCTGTACAATATTCTTTCAGGACTTTTAAAAATCTGGGCTAGAAGAATACAGTTACTAGTGCAAAACCAGTGAAAAGTTAGAGGTGCACTGGACTTTTCCACAAATGGTGATCCTTCAAGTGCAAACAGCAAATATTCATATGCATTTCATAGATCAGTAGAAAAAATGCAAGTCTATGTGTAATAGATAAACATTTAACCATGCAACCTGGGTATTTCACTAGTTAGCAACTAGAACTCTGAAGCTCGGGGATAACAATGTTTTATTGGATTAATACTAGGTCATGATTTACTGCTGAGATTGGGAGTGATTAGCCCTTCCATTGGTTATCAAAGTAGTACCCAGTGAAGGTGGTAAGGTTGGGAGTCGGACTGTCTCATTGATCAGCCAAAACTTTATGTGAGGTGTTACTTCACAGTGCTTCCTAAGTCAGCCTGACTTTGTACTTATCTTGGGCTGGTATGGGGGAAGGAAATAGGATAATGATTCATGATCTCCAAGGCCTGAATTAGATAATCCATTAGGTGGCCCAAGGAAGGGAATGCTGGCCAAGGCCCCCATTTGCCTGCTTGGTCACTATGCACTAGGTTGATTGATATTCTAGCAGCAAGCGTTTTTGGGGTTGATAGAGTGGAAAGCTGCAGGAACTGCTGGGGGTGGGGTGGGGGGTGGTTTCTCAATATTAATTTTCTGGATCAGTGGGGTGATGGAATTGTCATGTTTGCTTGGAAATGACAATGGTTTCAGTTTCACCCAGATATAGACTCTTGAACATAAATTGCATTTTGGGAATTAAGGTCAGTACTACCTCACATGAAATTAAAATAAGAATCCCTCCCTAGTTACACTTGCTTGAAAGAACACATTGCAAAATCGTTTCTCTGATACAACATAATCTCAAACCCAGTGTCCATTCTGTGTGGTTAGATGCCAAATCTATTGCTAAAACAGAGCATCATTATAATGAAAGGCATGTAACACTGGAAATGCTAATAAAACCATCACCTACAGACATAACTGGTACTACACGTTAATGTTGATACTTTTAAAATTGGATTTCCCGTGGACAAATCCTGACAGAGGTTTCAATATATTTTGATGGAATGTTCCAACTCACTTATTAGTCTTAATATGTTAATATGCAGACACAATTTTATATACATATAGAGATTAACAATGTATAGTGACTGATTTGCAGGACCAAACTGGCATGATTGTTGCAGGGAGCCCCCTCATAGTCTAAAAGCTTATTTAAAGTATGTTGATGGCATTTGAGTTTCTGAGATGATCGGAAAGCCTTTTGTTCTCACTATTTCCATAGTGACATTAATTGGGAGAGTGAAGAAATGAATAGCGATCATTAAATATATATCATTTCACTGCTGAGTTTTTCCAGGTAATTCTGTTTTTGTATTAAATAACTGCTTGTTTAATCTACGTCCTATTACATAGCAAGGGTTTATTGTTAAAAATCCTCACACGTCATTCTTTACTATGAGCAAAATGTTTCTGTTTCATAAAAAAATGTTGAATTATAGTTTTAGGCATGCTGATACCAATCAGGATGTACTTAAAATCATTTACTTGATAGAACATTAGATGAAAGACTTTGCTCGCCGTGTGGGTATTTGGCTTGGTGAAATGATTAGAAAGATAGATGGAAGATTTTTCTGGCCCTTGGGGTGTTCCCATTAAAAGACATTTTGCTGCAGTTGCATTGGTAGTCTTGGCTGTAACGTTAGAACTCTGCTTTTGAACTGGTGAGTGAGAATGTGAAGCATGCAGCCTCTGGGTTTTGTTTTTACAGGATTGTTTAGTGTACCGTCTAGATTATGAGAAGGTAATCGTTGGACAAACGGCCACGGCAAAGCCAAATATATGTTTGTCATCACCCGACATCTTTTCTCTGCACTGCAAAATCAGAAGGATTAAACGGTCAAATAAATACGGTCGCTTCGTTGAGGAACAGACTATATTGGAGCCATCTCCAAATGCCTGTATTTTAGTAAACTGCACACCAACGGAAGGGCCAGCAGAACTCAAGCACGGCGACCTAGTTGGATTTGGACAGCATTATCTTTTTCTCTTCAAAGATCCTTCGGGTGTTAAAAAGCTGCCAGCCCACACTTTTTCCATGCTGAGACATTTGCACCACTTGCCTGAGCATACAAGTAGCCGGAAAGTTCCCGTCTGTAACACGTGTGGCTCAGTTATCAAGAATGGTTTGGCAAGCAAGCACAAAAATCCTAATGCTTCTGCAAACAGAAATAACAGTATTCAGAAAAAGAAGCTGCAACTAGAATATGAAAGGGCATTTGAAGATGTGCTGATCAATAAAATCTTGACCCTGATCGAACCTAGTGGAGATGACCACAAACTGACTCCAGCTTGCCTGCTGTGTCTGTGTGTCCAGCACTCAGCTACTACTTTCAAGACAGGTGATTTTATGAAGCTCCTTCTGAAGATTGTGAACAGGATGCAAGCTATAGCACTGGTTAGTACCCTGTTACCTAATATCGGAGTTATAATTATATTTGGGTTTATAACATGCTTTAACATAATCTTAACAACTTTATGCCATTAACACACTTCGATAGAGTGTATTCAGTCAAAATTTGGCATTGATTCCAATGAGATATTAGAACTGATGGCCAAAAGCTTAGTCAAAGAGGCAGGTCTTAAGATGCATCTTAAAAAAGAAGAGTGAGGAGATAGGTGGAGAGGTTCAGGGAGGGAATTCCAGAGTTCCTGGTTGTCAAAGCACTTAGCTGTTTGGGGTTTAATGATTTTGCTCCCTAGTCAGACTCATCTTTAAAAGGAGCTGAAAGCAATAGATCACATTTGTTAAAATATTTGTATTCAACAAAGTTTTGCACAGGTTATTTGTTTCAAGTTTCTGGGCAAGGTCTTCCGGTTGGTGAGCAGGGGCAGGGCCCGCTCGCCGACGGGTGAAATGATGCAGGATGACTTCAGGTGGAACTCCTGACCTCACTAATTAAAATCATTAATAGATCTACCTGTCCAACCTTAAGGTTGGTGGGCAGGCCAGGAGCCCTGGCGGGCTTCAGAAAAAACATGAAACCTCATCCACTGGCGGGATGAAGTTTCAGTTGAAGTTATGGACATGTCCCAACTCATGTGACAGTGTCACATGAGGGGACATGTCAGGGAAATTTTTCCATCATTTTTATTGCAAATTTTAATTTGGAGCCGATCTCCCTGAGGCAGCACTTAGCCTCAGGGAGATCAGTGCACTCTTTTGAGCGCATGCGCAAAAGAGCGCACTCCCGGCTGAGGGAGTACTTACCTGGCGGACCTCACACTGGGCGGGCCTAATTGGCCAATTAAGGCCTGCCCACATAAAATGGTGATGTGCCCCCAATCAGGGGCAGCGATCGGAGGTACGCCCACCTGCTCCCGCACTTCCCCGCCCAACGGGGGGAAATTTTACCCCATCTTTTTAATCTGTGCTTTCCCCAATCGGCCAATATGTAAAAACTATCTGGCTCTTTAATGTTCTGTTGGTGTGTTTCAGACATTTCACAGCCAATTAATTTGAAGTGTAGTCATTACTATTATGTAGCTAAATGTGGCAGCGAATTAGCCAACAGCAAGATTCCACAAACAGAAAATGAGATGAATCACCAGTTAATCAGATTTTCTTTGGTGATGTTCTAAGTACTAATCACTGGCCTTGGAGATTTCTCTGCTCCTTTTAAAACAAAGCTATAGGAACTTTTACATTCACTTGAAAAGGTAAATGTGGCTTTAGTTTGACATCTCACTAGAATGTTGGAGGTACCATCTATACCGTCTAATCATTACTACATTGTAGTGGCACGCCATCTGATTTAGCAATGTAAATTAATGATGTACACTGATGTAGAAGTCAGCTGTTATTCGTGGTGTGCTAGATGGGCTCACTTGTTAGATTGATATTTCTGGGGGTCACATTCAAGGCTGTAGCACAATGGAGGATAGAGCCCAAACTGACAGTAGAAGAGACTTGATATAAAAAAATAAAATCTCATTGTTTAAGCACATGCACAGTGACTTGTTGAATGTAGTTTTGAATGAGATGATTGCTTCATGTGGATGCACAATATGAGGGGGATGTCTATCAGACCAGGCCAATCACAGTCCATAGCCAGTAGTCAGTGCTAATTATGTTTGTATTGATATAGCGACTGGTATGGACTATAAGCTCGCTTTGTGGAAGTATCTATGGGGGCAATTTTAACTTTGGATGACAGTATAGAATGGGTATATTAATGGCCACTACAGTAAAAACCAAATATTTGAGGCAGGGAGGTCATCAGAGCACTGTTAATGATTGACCATTCAGCTTAACTTATTATTAATGGGCATTAGCAGTAGACCCATCACTGGAGATTGAGGTTGTTCCCATCAGGCTTCAGATAAATCTGCACGCCATTGCCCTAATAGGTAATGTAGTCGTATCTGGACAAGCAGTGGAAAGCCTGCCACAGCACTGTGTTAACTTCACAGTCTTGCAGCTGATTAAACTTCAACACTTGGCAGAGCTCTAAGCTTTGGCTGGTACTAATTTTTGCCTAAGCTCTCTGGCAAGTTGGGTGTATGTGCAAGGAAAGACTGTGCACACTCGGATGAGCAGAACTACTTGTATGGATTTCTCAGTAGATTGGAGAGACCTTAGCATGGTGAATGGTTTTTGTATATCTTGACATAAACTTGTCCAAATAAAAATAGTGAAAAACAGAATAAACGTGAAAACACATTGGAAGGGAGAACATTGCCTCTTACGTGATCATGACCTACACACAGCATTACTTAAGTTGTTAATGGATAATTAAATAAAATGGAACATGTTAAGATTGAACTTGGATATTATGAAACTGCATATTCCAATGTAACTAATTAGATAACATTTCTTCCCAAGAGGAAATGACTGCCCAAACTACAATGAAAATTCTGAGATCTGATTTTCTATTACATACTAAATAAACCCCCCCAACCCCCACCAAATTTACAGGGCTTTGGGGGAAAAGGCAGGGGAGCAGCATAGGCGAATTGCTCCTTCAGAGGGCTGGCAGAATGACCTCCTTCTGCGCTGTAATCATTCTATAATTCTATGAAGTCCAGCATGGCCCATACCGTACCAGCATTGTGTGCAACGAGAATGCCATTTTGAACACTAATGACACCCATAGTACTGAAAACCCAGCTGCCACAGAGCCAGATTTCTAGCCCTTAATGGCTGTTTAGTAGAATCTAAATACACATTGCAGAATTGTCTAGGTTCTAGTCGCAGTCCTTTTTTGCTGGGAATGCAGTTAATTTCCGATCAGACTCACATAGCCAACTATTTGTATGAAAATTTGACATTGTAAAACTCTACCCCACCTGAAAATCTCCACATATTTCTTTTAACAAGCACAAATCTGACTGACTTTCAATGGGCATATTTTTTGTTTACAAGTTATTTATAATTACCAGTTAAAGTTTCTGTTTTAACAAAAGTAACTTTTTCAACTTAAAGCTTGGGTTTTCATAGATAGTTATGAGTGCTGCAAGTATTCCAAATCTCAGGAAATCAAAGCCTCAAAACATGATAAGTGCGTAAGTACCTAAGTTGTGTTACATTCAGATTGTCATTTTCCTGTTTAGAGCGGATGTATTATTTTCCACAGGGCAAGACCAGAGAATTGGCAGAAAAACAGTCTGAACAGTAAGTCATTTAAATTTGTCATATACACACAACACTAATAATTCACTAATTTTGGTTCTGCAGATTCTTTAGTCCCTTCACTGTGTCAGCAACGTCAAAAAAATATAGTAAGTCCACAGTCCAGGGTTGACCTCTAAAGAGACTAATTCTTCTCACTTCAGTGATATAAAGCAAATGTGATGAGATGGGTAGGGGGCACACTTGATTGATATTATCTCACCATGAAGATTAGTCCAGGTGTTTGCAGTACAAAATGGTGATGGTCCTAGATTCCATGGAAAAACCCAGGGAATACCAATATTTTGTAAATGAGAACTTCTAAAATTAAAAACTGTACAGATGTATATAAATAAGAGTTTACCATCACCAGCACTTAACTCAAGGTTTACCATATTTTTTAACTTCTTTATTGACCACATTAATTTTCTTAATTCCTCTATGCATTTTAGGCAATGGTGTTTTTTATTTTCATTGAATTTTATTTTTATTACTTGTTTAAATATTCCATATATGCAGATTCTGTCCAACTCAATATAACTCAGTGAATGGATTAACTCTGCCTCTAGGGATTTATTATTACCCCAGAGTTAATTCCCTGATTCCAAGAATATTCAGCTTCAAACCATTACCAATACTAGGTAAATAAAACTCTTTAAAATGTCTTGTTTGATACTTAAAAGTTCTATTTCTCAGAATAAGGGATCGACCATTTCAGCCCGATCAGAGGATTGTGAACCTTTGGAATTCTGTACTCCAGAGACCTGTCAGTGCTCAATTGTTGAACATATTCAAGTCAGAGACTGACAGATTGTTAGATATTAAGGTAATTAATGGATATGGGGCTCGTGTGGAAAGATGGAGTTGAGGTAGTAGATCAGCCATGATCTAATTGAATAGCAGAGTCGACTCAAGTGGCTGAATAGCTTTCTCCTCCTATTTTCTTATGTTCTTTTGATTTTACTCTGGTGTGAAGTGAAATTTTTCTATGATTTAGCATCTTAAAAAGAAGCAAAAACTAGAAGATGGACACTTTTGGGTGTTTAGGGATGCTCCTGCTTGATCTGAGTCAGGGTGAACTTTTATGTACAGCTTCACTTTCGATCATCTGATGCTAGCCTAAGATTTGTTTTTTTACCCAGTTGGTTTGGTAATCTGAAGCTGAAACCTTGGATCATCAAGAAATCTTAAGTATTTAATGAACCTCCTAAAATATTTGAACCTAACTCTCAGTTGGTAGGATTTGAATTATTTCATCAAATTATTTGTTGCAGTGTGTTGAGGCCTGATCCACTCTGGTGCTGTTCCAAATTTGATTTTTCAAAGCATTCTAGTTTAAATGTTGAGAAGGCAAGATGTTTCCACTTTCTAAACTGAAATCAAGCTTTGGTTTGCTAAACTAACATTGATGAGAATCCATTTAAAATGAATGCATTTCCTTTGGCATTGTGATTGGAAAGCAAAGCTTAAATTTTAGCTGCTGGAAGGGAAACTGTCCTACTGTGTGTAAACACACATGTAAATAGAGTTCTCTATCTTTCTCCCAGACAGGAGTATAAGTGACTATTTTAACATGGGAACAGGAGTAGGCCATTCAGCTCCTCAAGTCTAATTCTGCCATTCAATTGGATTGTGACTGATCTATTTATCAGCCTTGGTTCCATATCCTTTAATACTCTTGCCTAACAAAAATCTATAAATCTCAGTTTAGAAATTTTTGATTGACCCCCAGTCTCAATAGTATTTTTGGTGGGAGAGTTCTAGTTTTACACTATCCTTTGTAGAAAGAAATGCTTCCTAACATCACCCCTCAATGTCCTAGTTCTAATTTTTAAGGTTGTGCCTCCTTTTTCTGGAAATAGTGTTAGTAAAGAGAAAGTATCAATTTCTTTAATCATCTGTAACTCCTCAATTAGATCGTCGCTTAATCCTCAATATTCGAGGGAATATTCCCAGTTGAGACCAAAATTGCAGATATACTCTGCCACCTACAATAGAAAAGCACCAATTAGATATTTTATTATCTAAATTTGTAGGTCTTTGGGGTCAGGTATGTCTCACTTTTGGTCCTGATTAGCAACTATACTAAATAGCTCTTCGTTTCAAAAAATTTCCTGCTCACTTTGAAGTTAGAAGTATTTCTAGAATTAATAGTTTGAGTCCCTACTGATTTCAATTAATTCCATGCTTGGTGAAAACTTTTATAGTTATTAAATTGTGAAGGCTACATACTGTTTCTTAATCAAGTTAATTTTGCTGATTATAATATTAAAGGGGTAAGTTTGGTATATAGTAAATTACAAGTATCCTATTAATGATGGATCATGCTCGGTTATTCCTCTTATTTCAAGGAATCATATGGCATATAAGGAGGCCATTCAGCCCATTGCTACTGTTCCAATGCTTTAAAAGAGCTATTCTACTAGTTCTACTTCCACTCTCTTACTGTATAACCCTGCAAATGTTCAAGTATATATTGAACTTCTTACTGAATCTGCTTACACGCCCCTTTCAGGCAGTGCATCATTTTTTATTCATTCACTCCGAAAAACATCTGCTTGAGGCACTATTCTTTGTCTGTAAAGTACCAAGTGTCAGAGTCCCAGGTAAAGCTCCACTATTTTGTTACAAGTAGTTTCTGTATTTGATCTCCATTTCAATTTTAGCTGTTACCTGATTTGTTTTACATAGGTAATGAGCAAAATGTCTCATTAATTATTTTCGTTTTATACCTTCTACAATCTCTTCCCAACTAACTCCAGCCAAGATCCAGCATCTCTACCTCTGCTCAGTGTTACAGACCTGGTTCCAGACCTCCAGCATATTTTCTTCTGGATGTCCAACTCCATTGAGCTGCTTTACTTCATCCAGCAGAGGGTCCCAGACTATATTCAGGGCATTGAGGATCTGGATGCACGAGGTAACGTTATGCAGTTAGCAGGTTGGGAAGTCAACGCAAGGGTGCATTGACAGTGGCTTGAGCATGTAACATGAAAGCTAAGTGTGGAGTTTTGTTTAAGGCTGAAAGCAAGCATTTACACACTGTAATTCATGGTGAGTGGAGTGTGCAGTAGCCGGAGTCCAATATTCTGTGGATGGATCAAATATATTTTTGAATGAATGATGTGGCAGAAGAAATAGTTTGCATCTGATGGGTTGAAATTATGTGTTAATTGATGCTATGTTTTATTTTGAGAACAGGTGGTTTGGAAATTCTTCCTAAGGGATTTTGATTGGATTTTTATAAAATCCATCATTCTATTTAAGGTTGGGATAAATATTTTCAAGCTGTTAGCAGGCAGACACCTTAATACAGTTGTAACGTAAAACGAACAGAATTACATTAAAAGAGAGAACAAGAAAGGCAACAAGCAACAACCAAATTCCACATGCGTTCATGTTTCTCAAACATCAGGGGTAGAATTTCCTTTTACTCGTGGGCGTAAGTCGTTCCTGGGCAGAGTACTTCGAAGGAAATCTGATGGAAAGCATCACACACTTGAAATGTGATGCATAGAAATGCTGTTTAATGTTAATTATATAAATTTCTATACTGGTTTACGTTTATACAAACAATAATGGACAGATGAAGACTTCTGGCCTATCCAGACAATTCATATATACACTCCCCACCTCACCCAAAAAATATCAGGGGTAACACTCTATTCTTCAGTAATATTTCTCACAAATGCAATTTCTATGAATTCCTTAATTGTTCAGGTGATCTCCAGGAATTTCCTCTGGCCTCCATGACTATTGCGAAGGGACAGCAGCAGTCCAAGAGGGGCCATGAGGAAGTTCTTGGCACATGTTATGAATTCTGACAGACAGCAATTTAGTTCCACTTTGTCTCTACTACTTTTGTCATCAAGCTCTGAAAAAAACTCACATTTAGTCAACTTTGCTATAATTCAATACATTCAGTAACTTAACGTGTCTTATTTTATTACCAAGGATCAGCACAAATGTTTTGAAGAAAGTTTTGTTGCACATTCGATCTCATTAGCATTTCCAATATTTTGCAATACTAAAAAATAACATGTATCCATAACATAACAGCAACTTTCATTTCTGAGCATGTTTACCATAGTAAAATGCTTTGAGTTGCTTCACAGGAGTGCAATCAGCCAACAATTGATACTGAGCTAAAGAAGGAGACATTAAGACAGGTGGCCAAATGCATGGTCAAAGACGAGATTTGAACAAGACATAGGATAAACAGGAATCAAATTTAAAACAAAAACAGAATTACCTGGAAAAACTCAGTAGGTCTGGCAGCATCGGCGGAGAAGTAAAGACTTAACGTTTTGAGTCCTCATGACCCTTCAGCAGAACTGGGTGAATCCAAGGAGAGGGGTGAAATATAAGCTGGTTTAAGGTGGGGGGGGGGTGGTGGAGAGAAGTGGAGGGGCTTGGTGTGGTTGTAGGGACAAGCAAGCAGTGATAGGAGCAGATAATCAAAAGATGTCACAGACAAAAGAACAAAAGAACACAGAGGTGTTGAAGTTGATGATATTATCTAAACGAATGTGCTAATTAAGAATGGATGGTAGGGCACTCAAGGTATAGCTCTACTGGAGGTGGGGGGCATAAAAGATTTAAAAGTAATGGAAATAGGTTGGAAAAGAAAAATCTATATAAATTATTGGAAAAAACAAAAGGAAGGGGGAAGAAACAGAAAGGAGGTGGGGATGGAGGAGGGAGGTCAAGATCTAAAGTTGTTGAATTCAGTATTCAGTCCGGAAGGCTATAAAGTGCCTAGTCGGAAGATGAGGTGCTGTTCCTCCAGTTTGCGTTGGGCTTCACTGGAACAATGCAGCAAGCCAAGGACAGACATGTGGGCAAGAGAGCAGGGTGGAGTGTTAAAATGGCAAGCGACAGGGAGGTTTGGGTCATTCTTGCAGACAGAGCGCAGGTGTTCTGCAAAGCGGTCGCCCAGTTTACGTTTGGTCTCTCCAATGTAGAGGAGACCGCATTGGGAGCAACGAATGTAGTAGACTAAATTGGGGGAAATGCAAGTGAAATGCTGCTTCACTTGAAAGGAGTGTTTGGGCCCTTGGACGGTGAGGAGAGAGGAAGTGAAGGGGCAGGTGTTGCATCTTTTGCGTGGGCATGGGGAGGTGCCATAGGTGGGGGTTGAGGAGTAGGGAGTGATGGAGGAGTGGACCAGGGTGTCCCAGAGGGAACGATCCCTACGGAATGCCGCCGGGGGGGTGAAGGGAAGATGTGTTCGGTGGTGGCATCATGCTTGAGTTGGCGGAAATGGCGGAGGATGATCCTTTGAATGCAGAGGCTGGTGGGGTGATAAGTGAGGACAAGGGGGACCCTATCATGTTTCTGGGAGGGAGGAGATGGTGTGAGGGCGGATGCGCAGGAGATGGGCCGGACACGATTGAGGGCCCTGTCAACGACCTTGGGTGGAGAACCTCGGTTAAGGAAGAAGGAGGACATGTCAGAGGAACTGTTTTTGAAGGTAGCATCATCAGAACAGATGTGACGGAGGCGAAGGAACTGAGAGAATGGGATGGAGTCCTTACAGGAAGCGGGGTGTGAGGAGCTGTAGTCGAGGTAGCTGTGGGAGTCGGTAGGCTTGTAATGGATATTGGTGGACAGTCTATCACCAGAGATTGAGACAGAGAGGTCAAGGAAGGGAAGGGAAGTGTCAGAGATGGACCATGTGAAAATGATGGAGGGGTGGAGATTGGAAGCAAAATTAATAAATCTCTCCAAGTCCCGACGAGAGCATGAAGCAGCACCAAAGTAATCATCTATGTACCGGAGAAAGAGAAGGCATGTGGAAGGCATCAAGCCATTGTCTCCAGGACTGTCACTGACCTCATCTCCTCTGGAGATCTTCCTCCCACAGCTTCCAACCTGATAGTCGCCCAACCTCGGACGGTCCGCTTCTACCTCCTACCCAAAATCCACAAACAGAACTGTGCCAGTAGACTGATCGTGTCAGCTTGCTCCTGTCCCACGGAACTCATTTCTCGTTATCTTGACTCCCTTCTCTCTCCCCTTGTCCAGTCCCTTCCCACCTACATCCGTGATTCCTCTGACATCTTACGTCACATCAACAATTTCCAGTTCCGTGGCCCCAAACGCTTCCTCTTCACCATGGACGTCCAATCCCTCTACACCTCCATCCCCTACCAGGATGGTCTGAAGGCCCTTAGCTTCTTCCTTGAACAGAGGCCCGAACAATCCCCATCCACCACTACTCTCCTTCGTCTGGCTGAACTTTTTCTCACACTGAACAATTCTTCCTTCAATTCCTCCCACTTCCTCCAAATAAAAGGTATGGCCAAGGGTACCCGCATGGGCCCCAGCTATGTCTGTCTCTTTATGGGGTATGTGGAACATTCCTTGTTCCAGTCCTACTCCGGCCCCCTTCCACAACTCTTTGTCCGGTACATCGGTGATTACTTCGGTGCTGCTTCATGCTCTCGTCGGGACTTGAAAAAATGTATTAATTTTGCTTCCAATCTCCACCCCTCCATCATTTTCACGTGGTCCATCTCTGATACTTCCCTTCCCTTCCTTGACCTCTCTGTCTCAATCTCTGGTGATAGACTGTCCACCAATATCCATTACAAGCCTACCGACTCCCACAGCTACCTCGACTACAGCTCCTCACACCCCGCTTCCTGTAAGGACTCCATCCCATTCTCTCAGTTCCTTCGCCTCCATCGCATCTGTTCCGATGATGCTACCTTCAAAAACAGTTCCTCTGACATGTCCTCCTTCTTCCTTAACCGAGGTTTTCCACCCACGGTCGTTGACAGGGCCCTCAATCGTGTCCGGCCCATCTCCTGCGCATCCGCCCTCACACCATCTCCTCCCTCCCAGAAACATGATAGAGTCCCCCTTGTTCTCACTTATCACCCCACCAGCCTCTGCATTCAAAGGATCATCCTCCGGCATTTCCGCCAACTCCAGCATGATGCCACCACCAAACACATCTTCCCTTCACCCCCCCTGTTGGCATTCCGTAGGGATCGTTCCCTCCAGGACACCCTGGTCCACTCCTCCATCACCCCCTACTCCTCAACCCCCACCTATGGCACCTCCCCATGCCCACGCAAAAGATGCAACACCTGCCCCTTCACTTCCTCTCTCCTCACCGTCCAAGGGCCCAAACACTCCTTTCAAGTGAAGCAGCATTTCACTTGCATTTCCCCCAATTTAGTCTACTGCATTCGTTGCTCCCATTGCATTGGAGAGACCAAACGTAAACTGGGCGACCGCTTTGCAGAACACCTGCGGTCTGTCCGCAAGAATGACCCAAACCTCCCTGTCGCTTGCCATTTTAACACTCCACCCTGCTCTCTTGCCCACATGTCTGTCCTTGGCTTGCTGCATTGTTCCAGTGAAGCCCAGCACAAACTGGAGGAACAGCACCTCATCTTCCGACTAGGCACTTTACAGCCTTCTGGACTGAATATTGAATTCAACAACTTTAGATCTTGACCTCCCTCCTCCATCCCCACCTCCTTTCTGTTTCTTCCCCCTTCCTTTTGTTTTTTCCAATAATTTATATAGATTTTTCTTTTCCGAATTATTTCCATTATTTTTAAATCTTTTATGACCCCCCCCACCCCCAGTAGAGCTATACCTTGAGTGCCCTACCATCCATTCTTAATTAGCACATTCGCTTAGATAATATCATCAACTTCAACACCTCTGTGTTCTTTTGTTCTTTTGTCTGTGACATCTTTTGATTATCTGCTCCTATCACTGCTTGCTTGTCCCTACAACCACACCAAGCCCCTCCACTTCTCTCCACCCCCCCCCCCCCACCTTAAACCAGCTTATATTTCACCCCTCTCCTTGGATTCACCCAGTTCTGCTGAAGGGTCATGAGGACTCGAAACGTCAACTCTTTTCTTCTCCGCCGATGCTGCCAGACCTGCTGAGTTTTTCCAGGTAATTCAGTTTTTGTTTTGGATTTCCAGCATCCGCAGTTTTTTGTTTTTATCTCAGAATCAAATTTACTCTGCTTCACTCCCTCCATTGGGAAGCTTGCTGTTCACAGATAGTCCTGACATGCAGCATTCGTGCCACACAAGTGTCAGGTCAATCAACGTCAATAAGAGAAAATATTTCTATCTCCCCTTGACCTTCAATGGCTTTACCATTGCTGAATCCGCCACCATCAATACCCTAGGGATCAGTATTGACCAGAAACTTAACTGGACCAGCCAAACAAATACAACGGCTACAAGAGCAGGTCAGAAGCTGGGAATTCCGTGATGAGTAACTTGTTTGCTGACTCCCCAAAGTCTGTTCAGCATTTCGAAGACACAAGTTAAGAGTGTGATGGAGTAATCTCCACTTACTGAGATGAGCTCCATAAACACTCAAGAAGCTGAAAGCCATCCAGGATGAAGCAGTCTGCTTGATCAGCACCCCATCCACCACTTTAAACATTCACTCCCTCTACAACCCCCACTAATCCACACTGCAGCAACATGCCAAGGCTCCTTCGACAGCACCTTCGAAATCTGCGCCCACTATCACCTAGAAGGTCAAGGGCATCAGACATTTAGGAACGCAGGCACCTGCAAGTTTTCCTCCAAGTCACAAACCATCCTGATTTGGAACTATATTGCTGTTCCTTCACTGTCACTGGGTCAAAATCCTGGAAGTCCCTAATAGCAGGTGGTAGGTGTACCTACACTACATGGACTGCATTGGTCAATAAGGCAGCTCACCGCTACATTCTCAAGGGCAATTAGGGGTGGGCAATAAATGCTGGCTTTGCCAACGACGCTCACGTTCCAGGATTTAATAAAATAATATATAATTTTAACAAATCACTTGAGTAAGACTCAGCCTATGTGGTCAGTACAAATGAACATGTGGTACATTGGATAATAATTATTTAAATGAAGAAATTACTTGTGACAGTTTTTAAATAAAGTAACTTTAAATATTACAAATTAGTTAAAGCTTGCCATCTGTGCATCTTTGCTGCTGATTTTAGCAGCATGAATTTGCATTTAGGAACAGCAATTATCACAAAGAAAACATTCATACCTCAGACCAACCTCTACTCTTAAAATTTTAGCATTGTATTTCCCAGATTTCTATTGAACACTAACACTGAAAAATTTGTCAGGGCTTATGCCATTCTGTTGCCATAACTTCAGTATAGATCCTATTTATGTGTGAAAATATAGTGAAAAGCCCTATGAAGCCCAAGAGAAAAATCTTTTTCTTCCCCAGGGCCAGAATATTGCCGTTGGCGTGCGGGGAAGGGCCCGAAACATCGATGCGCAAAATGACACATCCCAACGTCATCATGCGTCATTTAGATATTTCGTTCAGCGGAAGCGTGCCAGAGGTGGCTGTGTGCCCGCCAAACTGTCAACGGCCTATTAAGGCCATTAAAAAACCAATAAAGTTGTTAGCAACTCTGCCCATCCAAGGTTGGAGGGCGGGTGAAGAGCCCAAGTGGCCTTGCGTTTTTCAGGAAACCTCAGCTAGAGGCAGGATGAGGTTTCCTGAAGGTTGTATAAAATTATTAATTAAATTTTGCACAATTCACAAACATGTCCCAGCTCATGTGATACTGTCACATGATGGGACATGTTTAATAACTTTTTCCACCTTTATTAAAAAGATTTATTCGCGACTTAATTTCCCTGAGGCAGTTCCATGCCTCAGGGAGATTGCTATGCTCTTTGGCGTGCCCCGACTCTCCCTCCTCCCCCCACCCACACAGGTAGCGCTGAGCGCTACTGGCAGTGCATCACACTGGGCAGGCCTTAAATGGCTTGCCAATGTAAAATGGCGGCACACAGCCGATCACGAGTGGCAATCACTCCATGCCTGCTCCCGCCCAGCCTGCCCAACATAGGTAAGATGCAGGTCCAGTTCTTCTTCGACCAGACTCGCAACAAACAACTAGGCTCTGGTAAAACAAACGATGGAGTGCTTGCTGGAACATAAAGCATTATAGGTATTGTAGCCACCATTATTGACAATTATTGCAAGGATTAGTGTGACAAGTGACTAATGGCAGGAAGGTTTGAGGCATGAGGCATTGTGTTGAAACCTCCTGGAATATGGTCCAATCAGCATTGGCAACCCTGCTACACATGGGTGTTTAAGCATTTGTAGCACTCCTTTTGAAGCAGCTGAAATAAATTTGTGATACTATAATTTCAGCTTTTCATCAGGGGTGGCCTTGTAGTGTTTCTATTTGGTAAATGGTATATGTAACAGGTTTAATAGTTTCCATTATAAACATGGGCATAGGAATTTACAGTGAAAAGAGTTAACATGGGCATTGATGGTGATAACGGTTTTTAACACAAATCAATCTTCCATGGTCTTGCACAGAAAATATGTCCTCTTCTTGCCTGTCTCTGTTATTTTCATGTTGCTATTTCTCTCTTGCTTCTTTATGTTTCTCCCACTCTTTCATTTTCTGTCTTTTTCCTCTCTCTTGCTTTCCTCTCAATGTCACTCTTCAGAACACAAAACCAAACAAAGACTACACGAGATTTGTAATAAGGACACTTACATTTTTTTTCTCTGTCACACACACAGCCTGATTTTTAAAATAACACAGAATATGAATTTTACCTCAGTAGAGCTCTTGTAGTTTGCCTTTTAGGGTTTCTTGGAATAAGTTTGAATACTTTCAGACAAAAAAACTGATGAAAGTTATATAAAAAAAGATTTTAGTATAGCTGAATGAATGATATTGATGCATCCTGGAAATTAGATCAATGTATATGTTTCAACTGAAAACTCAAATTCAGCCCACGGCATCATAGCTCTGGGCAAAAAAGAACTCCAAGCCCAGGCTTTTTGGAGAGGCTGAGCTCTTCATTAAAAAACAAATAGGAATAAAGTGTTACCAATGGCAGAAGGACCAATAAACAGTCTCAAAAGAATGAGGGGAAGAAATTTATGCAGTGAGTCATTATGACCTTGAATACATTGCCTTAAAGTGTGGTGAACGTAAATTCAATTATCCTTTCAAAACGAAATTGGACAAATACTTCAAAAGGAAAAGTTTGCAGGCACAATGGGCCGAAAGGCTTCCTGGGCTGTAAGGGGGAAATCTTTACTTAACTGACTCATAGAGAGCAGGTCAGCCAGAAAAGCACAGAGAACCTGCAGTCCAAGATTCTCAGACACACAAGTTTTCAGGGGAGGAGGGAGGTTGATTAGATGAGGCAAAAAGGCATTGATAGGGAGGGGTGGAGGAGGGTCTCAATCGGGGGGTCAGAAGGCGGGGAGTTAGTTGGCGAGAGGAGAAAAAAGTTGAGGAGAGGAAATGGTGGGTCACAGGGAAGGAGGAGGAAGGTTACTTTATGGGAAAGGGAGTGGATCAGCTGGGCTGCGGATCCAGGAGTGGGAGAGGGTTGGAGGCTAGAGGCCTTGAGATGGGGGCGAATTGCAGGCCTGTGGAGTGTGGAATCAGGGATCTGAAGCAGGGTCAGCGTTGGAGGGTGATCAAGGCCGCTGTGGGAGTTGGGGTAGTGAGAGAATGGAGGCTTGTGTTGGGGAGCATGATCAACAATCTCATGGTGGTGAGAGATCAGAGACCAGGGCCAGGATTTCCCGGTCAGTGAGCAGGGGGCGGGGCCTGCTCACCGACGCATAAGATGACATGCGGTGACGTCGGGCGGAACTCCTAACATCACCACGCCCCATTTAAGTTTTCAGGTAGGTGGGGGTTCAGCAGAATCAGCTGTGCGCCCGCCAACCCGCCAATGGCCAATTGAGGCCATTGGCAGAGTCATTAAACTAATTATTGGACCTGCCGGTCCAACCTTAAGGTTGGCAGGCAGGCCAGGAGCCCTGATGGGCATTAGAAAAAGCATGAAACCTCATCCACGGGTGGGATGAGGTTTCATGTAGGTTTTAAAAAATTTAATTAAAAGTGTATGTAAAAGTTATGGACATGTCCCAACTCATGTGACAGTGTCACATAAGGGGACTTGTCAGGGTTTTTTTTTTCTATTTTTCAGATTTTTAAATGTACAGTTGATCTCCCTGAGGCAGCACTTAGCCTCAGGGAGATGAGTGCGCTCTTTCATGCGCATGCACGAAAGAGCACACTCTCGTTTTAGGGAATCCCCCCTGCCCACACAGGGAGCGCACAGCGCTTCCATGTGGACCTCACGATGGGCGGGCCTTAATTGGCCCACTCACGTAAAATGGCAGCGCGCCCCCATTAGGGGGCGCCAATCAGAGGCGCGCCCACTCTTCAACTCCAACGGGGGGAATATTCTGCCCCAGGTGTCTAGGGCCACAATTCAGGGAAAGCCATGATGTGGTGCCTAATTGCAGAAATTCCTTATGCCAGCACCTGGATCCAGGGCAGTAGATGTAAAGGTATCTCCTGAATCTACAAGTCCTCACTTTGATGAATCTGCTGAGTTTCCTGGAACTTAGGAAGCCTGGCTAACAGCAATTAAAATAAAAAAATAAAATGACAATGAGACCTGAAGCCTCATTATCGTATTTAAAATTACAAACAGCCTCTTTGGAGTGGGTTGGCTTTCTATTCACCTTCCAGCTTCAGTTAAATCTGGAAGGTCAAAGGTGGATTTGGGTCAGGAAACTAATTTCTCAGATGTTAACCCCCTACACGACCCAACCCAAACCCACCCTTCTTTTTAGGTTAATATCTCCCTCCTATTATTCTGTGATTCTAAGCTGTTAAGAGACACAAAAATAATTCATTGGATATATTTAAATGTTATTATTAATTACCAAATTTATATATTTTTAGTTTAGTTCAACCTTTATCCCGGACATTAGAAATTTCACTTACTGAGGGAATAAATTGGAGATAAAAAGAACTCTTCAGAGGCATTTTCAAAGTATTGTGAGAACACAGTGGCCATATTGCACACTCTCAGTGACAAGCTTATATGGGTGTTTTCTATTTTAAGTGTGGACTTACATTTTTTTTTCATGGAAAAAGTTGTCACAATGAGGTGAATTTTCATTCCCGGGATCAGGAACCTGGTGCCTGGAACATCTCTGGGTTCTGGCCCTACACCATGTCAGCGGCACTGACGGGATGCAGTTTTTAAAGCGGTATTTAATTGCCCCAAGTTGAGTTTGTCACCCAGCTAGGGCCGTTGGGTGTGGGCAGGAGGCGGGATCTGGGCAAGGAGAGATAATTTAAAAGGCAAATGGCAGGCGTGATGGGACTTGCCGTTCCCTTTGTAAATGGTCGAGGGAGAGCAGAGGGCCAGAGGTTGTTTGAGCAGCCATCCCCACGTTTTTCTGAAGCCTTTACAGAGGCGGCTGTTCTTGATAGCAAATGTTTCCTGAATCCTCCATGTTTCGTCTGCTGCACATTTGAAAATTGCCATCTGTTGCTCCCCATACTCCTAACTCTACAGCTAGTACAACAAACAATTAACTGGGGGCATACGGTTTCCCCTCTTGCGTTCTCTTTGAAAATTTAACTGCCCTTGAAATGTGGGATCCAGTGACACCATCCGAGCATATGATTTTCCGGGCCTGCCTGCACCCAAACTTACTCCTGATGGAATATTCAGCCTGAATTGTGTGCTAAAAACCTGACAAACGGTGCAGGAATGCACATATAAAAATGTTAATGTATTATAGATAAAATTCAATCTCAACCATTGGTATAATTTACTTATTGAGTCATCTTTTGTGTGTGCTATTTCAAAATGGGAGTACAGTAAAAATTCAGTAGATTTTGATAATATCCAGCCGAACAGAACAATTGTCTAGAATGATGGCGATGGTTCCGTTCAGTAACTGTTTCCATTAATGTTTACTGATGAGAATTTGTAGATTAGTTTCGCCCGGCCTAAAATGTTTCTCCTCAGAACAGCAGTATTTATATTTTGCTGGGTGGATCTGTTATAATTACAGTCAGCAGATTGCAGCCTATTAACACAAGCAGATTGCGTGACTGGGAGAAATGTGAAGCAAGACCTACCTGATACGGTCAATGCATGCAAACTTTATATATTTATATTGCGCGTTAAATAAAAGCTTGTAGTATTAAAATATGATATTAAAGATGTGCTTTTCAGTAAAGCATGATAAAATGACAAAAATCTAAAAACTTGCTTTGTCAAACTGAATAAAGCAACAAAGAATGCGATATTAAGTCATAATATACATTTTTTAGGGCTGCTAGGGTTCTCAATTTTACCACAGAGTTAATTAACTAGTCTGTGAATGGACAGGTAGTTCTTTCAAATTTCGTTTCAAATAAAATGTTCCGTAAAGAGATAGAATTTAGTGGGTCTACTGGTCTAGACCTAAGTGGAGAAACAAGTGCTACAAATGAATATCAACGTGTAATAGGGTCATAAAGTTCACAAATCACCTACCATTTATCTAAAATATCTTAATATTTCGCTAATGTAACATTATGAGATTTGTGTCTCCCACATTATCTGTTCTCATAGGGTGATTACTCAGTAAGTGGCATTTATGGGCAGTTTTGTGAATGGAAATAGGTTCTTCTATACTAGGCTGAGAAAGAAGCAGATGGGTAGGCTTATGCACAAGACGAAAAATGAGGCAAGGCTTCAAGGAAACTAATTTTTAATAGATTTTGCTTAACCAACACGGCAAAAGGGTCACACAGGCTCGAAACATTAACTCTGTTTCTCTCTCCACAGTTGCTGCTGGACCTGCTGAGGTTTTCCAGCATTTTCTGTTTTTTGTTTCAGTTTTCCAGCAACTGCAGTATTTTGCTTGTTACTTTAGTTTTTAACTTGTGAACTGTATGATCCTGTTCAGCATTTTTCAAAGATGCCTGATCACATCAGTGTTTAAGTTACAAACATTATTAAGAAAACTTGAAAGTGTTTTGTAAATCTCATTTCAATTATCAACATAAGACACTTACATTCTTCACAAAGTATTATTTAAATTAAGAATTTGATCTATGTTTTATGTTTAGTAAGGTTAGTTGATGGTCATTTTGATGTCTGGTAATCTGATTTACTGAAAGCATCTTGATTAGAAGAAGGTAACCATATTAATTTTGTAAAGGGGTTTCTAGCCTGCCGTTCATGAAACTTTGATTGACAAGATGAGCAGTAACAAATAACTCTCACAATAGCCAAAGAATCATAACCATGGGCAGAATTCCTCCTCCCCCCCCCACCGTTGGGAGGGAAGTTGAAGAGCGGGCACACGGAGCTGCGTCCCCAATTGGGGGCACGCCGCCATTTTACGTGGGTGGGCCAATTAAGGCCCGCCCAGAGTAACATCAGCACAGAAGCGCTGTGTGCTCCTTGTGCGGGCGGGGAAACCCCCAAACACGGGAGTGCGCTCTTTGCACGAAAGAGCGCACTCATCTCCCTGAGGCAAAGTGCTGTCTCAGGGAGATCGGCTCTACTGTAAAAAAATATTAAAAATAGAAAAGAAAATCCCTGACTTGTCCCCTCCTGTGACACTGTTGGGACATGAGTTGGGACATGTTCATAACTTTTAAAAACTATTTAATTAAATTTTTAAAAACCTACATGAAACCTCATCCTGCTTTTTCTAATGCCCGCCAGGGCTCCTGGCCTGCCCGCCAACCTTAAGGTTCATTAATTACTTAAATGACTCTGTCAATGACTTCAATTGGCCATTGACAGGTTGGCGGGCGCACAGCTGATTCTGCTGAGCCCCCGCCTACCTGAAAATTGAAATGGGGCGCGGTGACATTGGGAGTTCCTCCCGATGTCACTGTGTGTCATTTTACATGCCGGGCAGGGAGTGTGGGTGTGGGCGCAGTTCCGATCGCCACCGGCCATCAGGACCGCGTCGCCATTTTGTGCGGGTGGGCCAATTAAGGCCCGCCCAGTGTGCTTGGCATCTCCCGGGGACAGCGGAAGTGGGCGGGCGCAGGCAGAATGGCAATCGCCGCTGGGTTCAATGGCGACCCGGTGGCCTGTTTAAAGGCCAAGCTGCAGCTGCACCAAGCTGCTGTATGTGGCCAGAGGTTGGGGGCAAGGCAAATCAGAAAGAGCCATACAGGAGGGTAGGGTGGGTGGCCAGTGTGCACCTAGGTTCTCTGATGAGTGCCTTGCTGTCCTCTTCCGGGAGGTGGCAGCACGGTGGGATGTGCTTGTTCCCGAGGATGGGAGGAGAAGGCTATCCCATTTGACCAAGCGTGCGTGGGAGGAGGTTGCGGGGGTCGTGAGCTCCCACGATGTGGTGTGGCGCTTATGGGCCCAGTTCCGCAAGTGCTTCAATGACCTGCTGCGCACAGGAAGGGTGAGTAGCATGTTGGCATCATTCACTGCACCCATCATGTAACCTTCTCCCCTATTGATGGACGACCCATGTCTGAGTGGCCTGTGTGCAATGAGTTAGTGACGGCATGTGCCCTTAGCTGGGAAGCCCACCAGAGATTGCCTATGTTCGTCAGCATGAGAGGGTTGAGATGAGATGGGTTCTGCACCCGCAGCGTATGGTGCAGTGACACCCACATGACTGTGGTGGATTCAACCTGGAGGAGCTATACCCAAGCGCACTGGTCGAACTCCAAGACATGTGGAAGTCAGGGTGATGACATGGTGTGAGGGAATCTTCAAGGTCCCGTGGCACATTTGGACGTGCTGCCCTCAGGCTTCCACATCATTGTGCCTCCTTGCAACCGCTGGTACAAATGTGTTCCCAACTGTGGTGAAGGCAGCATGGGGGGGTGGGGGGGGTTGGTGGTGGTGGTGGAGGTGCGGGGGCGAGGGAAAGGGTGCACCAAGCATAGTAGTGTGAGTGCCAGCCACCAGCAGGGGAAGGATGCACTGCAGAGCTGCAGTGGCCAACTGGGCTTGGGATGGGCCAGCTATGAGGAGATTGACAGTACAAGTATCATTTATCAATGCAATTTTTTCATTTGCAGGAGAAGAATTCTTGTAACAGCGCCAAGCGGCTGAGGACTAGTGATGGGCCAGCCCAGCCATTGATGCTCAGCCGCTATGAGCAGGAGGTGCTGGACCTGGAGATGCGGCACGCGCCCAGGTCCACTGGAGCAGGAGCGGTTGGGGTTCCACTGGTGGGTATGTATGGCCAACACTCATGTCACCAGTAGTCTCCCAACATCCATGCCATTGCTGATTGTTCAGTGAGTGGCGTTACCAACATGGCTTGCCCATTGTGGAATGATGAGCGCTTGATGAGCTGGGGGATAGGCATGTACATTGACATTGTCCGCAGGCTAACTGATCGTATTTCCTTACTCTTCCTTTCAGCATCATCGGCGCACAGCCAGGAGCAGGAGCAGCAGGGACCCCCTCTGACACCTGAGGGGCATGAAGTTTCACCATTAGAAGCATCACACCATCTCAGCCAGGCAGGCACCAGCGCAAATACTGGCACCTCGGTGGGCATCATATCTTCGGCTAGTGTCCCGGGTCACAGTTGTGAGGGCACTTCACAGTCGCTGGAGCAGCTGGCGGAGACAGAGAGCTGATGGTGCCTGCAGTCAGAGGCACATGCTCAATCTGTGGCAGATGATGAGCCTCTGGAGCTATGGGCAATGCAGCCAAGTGCTGACATGCGACAGGGTGTTCGGGAACATCTGGTGGAGATACATGAGGCGTTGCTTGGCTTGGTGTCTGTGGTGGAGGAGGCTACGCAGGCCATGGCTGATGCATTGACCATCATGGGTAAGCGGCAGAGTTCCTCCATGGAGAGATTGGCAACTCTCATGGAGAGCAGCTTCAGGGACAGGATCAGGCGTTTCTGGGGTTACGCTCAGCCATGCGCACTCTCACAGGGGCATTGACCTCCTCTGGTCAGTGCCCTTGTGGGCAGTGGTTTGGCTCCTAGGTATCCTACCTCAGTGCCCATCCATCTACGGTGAGCAGGGATGGCCAGTTGGACCTCACGTCAGTGGAGCAGCTGCCTGTCGTCTCTGCTGGTGCCTCTCAGGGCATTGCGTATGAGGGCAGCTGCTCCTCCGCCCCTCTGCCAGTGACCAAGGCACCCAATGAGGCTGCAATGACTGAGGAGATACCAGCTGTGGAGCTGGCAGCTCCCTCCCAGGCGGGTCCATCACAGACTCAATGGGCTGGAGGATGTCCGCCAAGGTCATCGAGGCCAACAGGACATCAGAGAGAGCAGACTGTCTCAGATGCCACTGCCAGCGATGGGCCACAACAAGGACGTAGCATCCACAAATGAAAGGCACAATAGGCACACCCCAGGTTCATCACTAGTGGTTTCCTGTTGCTCCCCCACCCACACAAAAAGTTGATTAGAACTTTGTGTGAAGTCCAACACATTTTGATTTCTGCAATCTAACGAGACTTTGGTAACAATATTAAATTAATGTTGTCTCAAATGGCTGTGGGTTCCTCTTTATTAGGAATGGTGCATGGATTCCTGAGATTTGATGAATGATTTGTGTGTCTTTCAGATTTATTGATGGGGCCCATTGCCAATCCTCCTATCCAGACAGATGAGGTCTCCAGGATGGAGGATACATGCCAGGCTTGTGTTGCACAACCATATGTGCTGTTCTAGATAAAGGTTCATTGGATTAGAGCATCCTGGGTGTCCCTGCCTCCCTAGAGCATGCCTGGGTCAGCCTGTGCCCCCTCATCAATTCCCTGTGCGTGCCCATCCTCGGAATCACTGCTGGATTCATTTTGCTCAGTCCCAGCCACTCCGTCTACATCTTCTTCGTCCACAGCATCCCCACTTTGCAGAGCTAGATTGTGCAAAGCGCAGCATGCAACCACTATAAGCATCACTCGATCTGGGACGTACTGGAGTGCGCCCCCAGAACAGTCCAGGCATCTGGTGCATTTTAAGAAGATCGATGGCTCTCTCCACCACAGCCCTTGTGGAGGCATGACTTCTATTATACTGCTGCTCAGCTTCTGTTCTTGGATGGCGGAGAGGCATCATGAGCCACTTTCTGAGGGGGATAGCCCTTGTCTCCCAGCAGCTATCCATCCAGCCGGGCTCGAGCACTGAAGAGCCCCGGCACCTGGGAGTGTCTGAGGATGTAGGCATCGTGGGAGCTGCCTGGGTATCTTGCACAGACTTGTAGAATCAGCTTCCTATGGTCACACACTATCTGCACGTTCATGGAGTGGAATCCCTTCCTGTTGACGAAGGCACTGGGCTCGCCTGCTGGCGCCTTGATGGCCACGTGTGTGTTGACTATAACACCCTGGACACGGGGAAAGCCAGCAATCACCTCGAAGCCTCTGGCTCGTTGTGTCTGGCAGGCCTCAACCCAGCGGTGGTGGATGAAGGTCAGTGCACCCCTGAACAGAGCGTTTGTCGCCTGCTTGACACAAGTGTGGACAGCCGATTGGGATACACCGCAGAGCCCTGGTAAGAGCCGCAGGCATAGAAGTTGAGGGCAGATGTGACCTTTAGAGAGACGGTCATGGGTTGTCTGCCCACACAGTTAGATGATATCTCTGGACCAATCGTCTGACAGATAGTGTTAACTGTCTTCCTTGACAGACAAAGCCTCCTTTGGCACTGCCCCTCAGACGTATTGAGGTAGGTGGTTCGCGGCTGTGTATACCCTGGCAGCAGGATAGTGGCGTCTTCTGCAGCCCCTTGCGCCTTGGACTACTTCTTGGCCCTGCACACCTTGTGCCTGCACCTGGCCTCCCAAAGTGACTCCCCTGGAGGCTGAATGTGCACTCCTGGCCACCTCCCCCTTCTAGCCCTCCCTTCCTCCTCAGTTGAGGTGCCTCCAGTGGAGAGATCACCTCCCATTCCCAGGCTCAGGGAGGCTTGCTGAAACCTACAGGCCCCAAAACAAATCCTCACTGAAAAGTGCTGACCTGAAGGAAATGAGTACAGTCCAAGCAGCTGCTATGCATTTGAGACTTCTCCACCTCACACACACAACTTTCAATAACTTTTGAGCGCTAACTATGAAATGTCGGGATTCGCAAAAACAGTGATCCCTCTTTCCCGCCTGTGGATGAGGATCATTAAAGTTTCGGATAGTTACAAGCCAGTTGTGCCCATGCGACGAGCCAAGTATCGCACAGACGCCTTAAAATCCTGGATAATTGGAGCCATAACTACCTTAATTGGCCCGTTAGTGACTGGTGGCCAAGCAACAGACATTGTCATGCAACCGCCCAGCGAAATATCGCGATGGTGCACGGTGACGTCAGGAAGCACGCCTGACATCACCGCATATCATTTTACATGTCAGCATGCTGGTCCTGGCCCCTGCACGCCGATGGAAAAATTCTGCCACATGGAAACATTTTCTTCTTTGTAATCAGTTTACTGTGGAAACCTTCTTTGTGTGTAAAACTAAGAGATCAATCTTTGGAAATTGTCTTGTATCTAAATATCTGCGATTATATCTACAGTGTTGCAAAGGAACAGCATTACAGAAAAACAAGACTAGATTCATTAAGGAATTATCATTCGACTACTTACAAGAACTGGCTGGATCTGTGTCACAAATCTTTTGGTCATTACAGGCTCTGGTTCTTTTTTAACTGAGTGCATTAGGTAACAAGTAAAAGTCCATAATGCTAGACACCACCGAAAGTGGAAGAGCTACTGCTGTCTTAACCAGTCCCACTACCAAGTATCTCCAATTCATCAAGTATTGGATTTCCCTTCAAGTGTACAGAAGAATGCACTAGAATCACAACATCTGATCTGATGTAGAAGATCCTTTTAACCAATTTGATCTCATCCTCCTGGAATACTAACTACCATCTTCACTGTACAGACAGGATCTAGTGGTTTCTTAAATGTGCTGGCCTCAACTACCCTTCCTGGCAATCCTAGTAATCACCCTAACATTTGGGTGGGGGAAATACTGTGTTTGAAAAATACTTTATTATAATGCTTTTGGCATTGTTAGACTAATACAGAATATTTACTGACTCTAAGATATGTAAAACATTAACTTTATTGAAATATTTCTTATTGCAGACTAGATCTTACCATAAGCTTATATGAGAGAGCATGATCATGTGACATTATATCACTTCCTGATAATATACACAGTATCTGATTAGCATATTATACAGTTAGAATTAACCCCTTTTACTATATTATCTCCCCCCCCACCCCCACCAAGCCTCTGACTTCTGTTTCTATAATACAAATATCAAACCACAGCTTTAACTCTGGTGTGTTGCAATCCTTAATCTTATTTTCTTCTCTTAGGTCTTCTTTCCTCCCTTTTTATAGGGACAACCGCTGTTGTGGTTTCATGAGTCTACCAGAACTGGTCCTCTTTTCCTTTGGAGGAGATTGGGGTTTTGGATCCTGTAGGTGGTCTCTCAGACTCTGCTGAGCAGGAGGGGAATTGGTAGATGACTCAGATTCAGCAGTCTGGTTGTTACCTGGATTGGTAGATGAATGCAGCATCTCTGGCCAGTTTGATTGGGTAGATGACTGCTTCCACTGGGTAGGAGCTGCTTGTGTGGCAACCAATGCATTCTTAATCTATATAACATCAAGTAATATTACCACAAGGTACCCACTGTTGCTATAAGGGAGGTATTTCACAGGGCTTCTCTCTCCCTCTCATTTGATAATGGAAATCCAAGGCTTTTAACAAGACCTTGCTTTCTGGAACAAGCAAGCACTTCTCTGGGGTGGCTAGATGCTGTTTATCATAGGTCTGTCTTACACAATCTGCCTTTCAAGATCTCACATGGCCACTCATTGTATCGTGCTCTGTTTGGATTAGGTAGGACCATGGATGTGGTATCTGTTGAACCACAGGTCATTAGTGAGCTTGATCTCGAATCCAATAGCTTTTCTCGTTGGACGTCCGGTAGGTTACGTGCCTTGTGACATTTTTCATAGTTCCACATCTGGTTGGAAAGATATTTTTCCTCTTAGTTTGTGTGTGAGAGTAGGGAGTTGATTTTTTAAGCTTTTTCTCAATAAGAGTTCACATGATTGTAATGGGCAGGAAGATGACATCAACTTGTCTCCTGGGCGATAAATAGCACAAGTAGAACATCTTTATATCAACTCTTCCAGCAATTTTGAAAGACTTGGACACCAAATGGAATATCTTGCTCTGTCTTGACATTCTGTGTTATCCAAATGTCCTTGGTGCAATTGTTATAGTATGTTGGGTCTCAGAACTCGCGGAATGACCACTGTCTTGTCATAGATGGGTACATCATCAACTATATTGAGGTGTCCTCTCTGTTCATAGTACTATCTGAGAATGGAATTGTGTGGTACGTATGCTGGCCATTCTTTGATGCGGTACTGTCTGACCTGAGCATATTCTTCATCAGATTTCTGTGCATCTCTGATTTCATTCAGTTGCTGAGTTGTTGCTGGTAGAGCTTTGACACAAGGCTTCCACAAGGGCTACTTCATCTTGTTTGGACCTTGCTACTGGGATATGGGACAAAGCATCTGCTGTATTTTGCTGCTTTCCTGAAACATACTGTCTTTTTGCATCAAACCTCATTATCCAAATCTTTGTACTTATGAAGACATTTTTGCTAAATCCTTAGAATTTAAGAGTGTTATTAAGGGTTTGTTGTCTGTCTCTATCTTGTTGTGGAGACCAAGAACGCAATCTGTGTACAAGCCCATGTAGCAACTGATGCTGTTGTTATGATATGGCAGGTGGTAATTGCCAGGCTGACCAAATCCCCAAGGAAAACTTGGCCAAGCTATCACACTGATTTTGAAATTTGTATTTATTATAAGAAGGTACGTGCACCGAAGTCAGAAGTAAAGAGGTCACTACCGCTTTTGGAGATTTTAAAGGTTAAATTAAAACATTTGTTAACAAAAGAAGAGAAAACTTAAACACACAAGGTTACAGTTACATAGTTAAATTTAGTCTCACAACATTTCCCAAAGGATTTCCACTTGACTAGACTTCCAAAATAAACACCCTTTTCAGGCAACAGTCCAAATAGACTCTTAATCTATATAACATCAAGTAATATTACCACAAGGTACCCACTGTTGCTATAAGGGAGGTATTTCACAGGGCTTCTCTCTCCCCCTCACTTGATAATGGAAATCCAAGGCTTTTAACAGGAACTTGCTTTCTGGAACAAGCAAGCACTTCTCTGGGGTGGCTAGATGCTGATTATCACAGGTCTGTCTTACACAGTCCGCCTTTCAAGATCTCACATGGCCACTCACCATACAGCTTTCAATCTTTCCTTCAATATATTTCTCCCCTTTGATCTCTAAATCTCATTATTTTAAACTTTCTTTGGAACTCAAATTCTTCCAAATATAAGACCTTTCATGTTTCCATCTTGATTTTTGCTTTTGGGTCAATTAAACATGATATCCCCACTACTTGTTTACCTATGAACTCCTACAAGATGCTACCATTTTCCTTGTCACCTTCTAATTCCCCTTTGAAATTTAAACAACCTCTCAATTTATCTACAAATGCATATGTTTGTTCTAGCCTGCTTAATTGTCTTTCTTAGATCATCCATTTCCATTTCAAAATGCCTGTTTTTACCTCTTATCCCTTTGACGATTTAAACCTTGCAGTCTGACTGTATTCAGTTTATTTAAATTAGTCTCACACACAGCCGCCACAAGCTTGCTTAACTGCATCCCACAGTATTAGGAAGAAAATGATATTTCCTTTACACTGTATATCTCTTCTGTTTCAGTCAGTGAACGGGATGCATAGTAAACTGGTCTGTGCATTCCATCCATCTGTATCTGAAAGAGTATAGCTCCCCGTCCTGTTGAAGCATCTGCAGCAATGATAGTGGGTAGCTATGAGTCACAGTGAATTTAAATATCAGGTGATATCAGCATCTCTTTGCTTTTTCTCAAAAGACTTCTGTTGTACTTCCTCCCAGAACCTTGGATTGCCCTGTCACAACAGCTGACGTAGTGGTTCATTGATGGCAATTAGCTTGGTCAGGAACATCCTAACTTGGCTTACCATACAATGAATCTCTGGAGCTCAGTCATGTTCCGAGGACCTGGAAACTCCTTGATTGCTCTTGTCTTCTGTGGATCGACTCTTGACATAAGATGCATCCACAATTTTCCCAAGGAACTTGACAGTCAGCTGTGAGAATTTGTATTTGTTGTTGAGTATAAGTCCTGATTCCTGTAGGCATCGCAGCACAGTTCACACTCAAGTGTCATGTTCTGTCTGAGTGGATTCGTGGATCAAGACATCATCCATGTGACTCCATTCGGTCCTTTAGGATACTTGACATTGTCCTCTGGAAACTTTCTGGCACCAATGTGATGCCAAAGGGTAGTCTGTTGGAATAAAATCTCCCAAACTGAGTAATGAAAGTCATGAGAAGCTTAGATTCTTCATCAAGGGCTAGTTGCCAAAAACCAGTACGGGTCGAGTATTGTTTATTCATAAACCTGAAAACTGAGTACATCCAAAAACTAGACTTTTTTTGACTCTCATGGACCTTGAGCACAGGAAGTGTAGTTGTTTGCACCATTTATCTTGCGATTTTTGTGGTGAACATGTCAAAGAAACTTATTACAGGTACCTTTTATTTATTATTCATTGATATATCTTACTTTTCTAACCATTTTATTTACATTAGACTGTAGCAAGCCTAGACTTAGGCTCTTATTATGTAAGTTCATATGTGGTATCGGAAAACCAAAATAATCTGAAATCTGAAATTCAGTCAGCCCCAAGGGTTTCAGATAAAGGATACTCATCTTGTATTTACATCCAGCTTCGTGAAGAGTAACTTTTTTCCAATTTAATGAAGCTCCGATCCATAGTCAACATTGGATGAGCTTCACATTCAACTGCTTTGTTCAGCTCTGTAAGATCGACACAAATTCTGATTGATCGTTGGGTTTTATCAATCATATTTATCACATCACTCAAATTTCTCAAAGTTGTCCGCATGCAGTGAATTATTTTGAAGTAGTCAGTGTTATGTAGCATGGATGAACTAAGGTAGGGCGAAGAATAAAGTTTGTAGAAATTATAAATAAATAAATGACTGGAATGCCATTAAATTGTACCAACTGGAAGATGCCATGTAAACTTCTTCAATTTAGTACTGCTTCATAAGCCATTAATTATCTATACATTGCAGAAACATTACTGTTTTTATTCTGGTCACATTACAAAAAGAGGCACAAGTCTTTATTTTCTGATCGTGCATAAGCCTGACTGTAGATTTCAGTAGTGAGTTAGAAGTGTATAATCTCAAAGAAATGCAAAACACTAGTGAGCGGGAACTGGTGGTGGTGTCAAAATTGAGAAACTTGCACCCGGAAGGGGTGACTTGTGTCTTGCTTGAACCAATTTACTTTTGATGTGTAGTCACTGTTATTGTGTAGGCAAACATGGCAGTTAATTGATAAATTGCAAGGCCCTACAAACAGCAAATGACCAGTTAATCTATATGTATGGGTACCGAAACTATAATTGAAAATGAAAGTGAAAAAATCATGGTGGACATAATTATGTTATTTTCATTTGCATGATTCTTCCCGCAAACTGGTGGGTGCTTCCTGCAGTCATTAAAATTGCAATCACAAAATTGGATGGGTTGAACTGACTTCACAAATACTGTATCAAAACCACTTGTTACCATCATTATATGGATTTTGAAAATCAATTAGTACAGTTGGGTTAGAAAGCTGTAACACATTTGAAGATTCTCGATGTTAAATTAACAGCTGAATCAGTTTCACAATTTTACGGTCTAACCCATTAAGCTGCTCCATTTTATCTCTTTCCCCTCAATCATTTTGCAGGAGGTTTGCATCATCTGTTGCTTCCTTATGTCATTTAATTCAAGAGGTGAGGTGGTTGACCGGTATAAAATTCCACCAAGAGTTGTGGCAGAGCCCCAGGGTCAAATATTTCTTTCCCTTGGGATCCATTAAGTATCTTACCATAATTTAGCAGAGATCAGGAAGTAGTATGTGAATCAGATGGTAGAACTTGTGTCCTACTGAATCTTGTCCATTTTATTGGTCTGAATGGGTAATTCATTTTGCTGGAGAATTTCAATATTCAATCTTATATAACTGTTCTAAAGTGTTATGTTAATTGACAAGATGAAAGACAAGTAATATAACTTGGTTCCTACTTTTCGCTCTAGGTTGCCTGCATGTCTGTCAACTTCTGACTCTGAGAGCACTCTGACCCTTAAGAGAGCCGACCTTTTATATTTCCAAGGTGTAGCGTGATCAGCTCCAGTTTCCAGGTCATCCACACAGTTACATGGTCCTTGATTGCCCTGAAAACACTTAGACTTGGAGGGAACAGGTTCTATTCTTGTACTACAATGCAGTACTGTCCTGTGCCAATGTAATATGTAGTTGTATGTTTAGCTGACATTGCACATTTACATGTGTGACTCACTTATAATCTTTCTGGCTTTTACATCTGTTCTACAAGTTCTGTTTATAATACAGTAACTGGGAAGGTCAGTATTTAACTTTTACTGTGGTATGTGGTGTCTTGGCAACTAGTCTCTTATCAGGGATGATTCTTTTTCTTGACCTGGGTGTTTATCAATCTATGTCCTTGTGTTTCCAAACTCTGTTATTCATACGTAGAAACAAGATTCAAGTTCCCCTTTCCCCCACATTTGTTCTAACACTAAAAGCGCTAAGGGTGGAATCGTCCCAGATTTTCACTAAGTGCGGTAGTAAAAAGTAATTGTGAGTTTTTGCACCATTATCATCCCCATTCCGGCGCATCCAGCCTCATTAATAATGCATTAATGACAGATTGCTGGTGGATGAGCTTGGATTTACCCGCCACGCCGTGACCTCAGCGCTTCCTTGCTCCAAGCGCTATATGTAAAGTGCATCAGAGCGCAGCCTACTTCATGTCTCCAGACCAGGACTGTTCCAGACGAAAGCAAAGAAGATGGCATCCCCCAAATTTAGCGACGGCTCTCTGGGGCACCTTTTGGACGCAGTGGAAGGTTGCCACTATGTTCTCTAAACCCACTCTGGCTGCAGGAGGTCCACCATCATCATCAATCCAGCCTGGGAGGCCGTGGCAGCAGCGGTCAGTGCCACAGGAGTCATCCAGTGCAGGAAGAGGATGAATAATCTCATCTGTTCTGCCAGAGTAAGTCAAACACCTCATCACTCTCAACTCTCACACTCCCAAACCCATCACACACCCACAGGGATCTCATGCCTCAAGGGACAACACCACTAACTCTCACATACACCCTCACATCTCTGTCAGGCTCATTCCTCTGGAGCTTGCATCCTAATCCCATCCATGGCTCCTCAACACACAAACATTCCACATAGTACCATGCATCCTGTTCACACACTCCTTCTGTTTTCATGCAGGAAAAGCTGGCTCACAGCAGCAGGGAGAGATCCCAGACTGAGGTGGAATGGCCCATATTAGGCCCCTCACTCACTTTGAGGAGTGTGCTATCGTGCTGACTGGTTAGGACTTGGGCGGTGCCTGCGGCAATGGTGAGGTTGGCGGTGAACACCCACGTGAGGATCCTGCATCACATCATTCCTCTCTCAACGTAACTGTTAGTGCTCTCTCACCTGTTTTGACTCTGCTGCCATGCAGTAAGTGTCTCTGCTTTGGTTCACAGGGAGCTTGCCAAGCAACTGATGCCCTCAGCCAACCAGTCTCTCAGCTCCATCCTGGTCCTCACCTCCAGCGAATATGACACCTCCTCCATTGAAGAGCTGGAAAAAAGCAGAGCCTGGAAGACCCATCACAGTGCTTACCCGCACCTTCCACCAGCGCAGAGACATACCTTGGTGAGATGTAGATCTAGAACAGGCTTGGGTTCACAGCCTGGTGGTCACCGCATGGACATGTGCCCAAAGCAGGAGGAGGCAGGTTCAGCTGAGCACTGAGGAGTGCTGGGGAAGAGGCATCTGTGCAGTCCGAGTCAGATGACGAGTGTCTGGATTCAGGAGAGTCAGCGGAATGTGGGGGAACATCATGCAGAGCTGTTAGAAGCCCTCAATGGAGGTGCATGCGAGTCGCAGGAGTGTGTCCACCTACTCTGATGAAGTGGTGCCCACGTGTGCACATGAAGATCTCCATGGGAAGGATGGCACACACCGTGGAGACTGTGGTCCAGCAGAACATGGACAGATCTGCACTCTTTCATTCTAACCATGGGTGAGTTCCTGCAGTGGCAACGTGAGAGTGAAACAGGGCACCTCAACCTCCCTGCAGGCGCTCCTTCCCCTCAAGGAGTCAGGCCGGGGCCCTTGGGCACCCAAAGGGAGGAGGAGCGGCAGCTGAACACCCCTGGGTCATCCGCTGAGGAATCTCAGAGGCTGTCCAATCCCTCCGAATCCCCTTTATCTGTGACCCCCTCAACCTCATCCCTCTGACCCCTCTCACACTCACCATTTCCTCCTACCACGCCCACCCTCAGTTCGCTCCCCAGGAAGCAGTCATTGACTCCACAGACCCCTCCGTTACATATTCACCTGGACATCCCCCCCACCCTCCCGGCCCTCACTCCCTCCCCTACCCTTTACCCTCTTCCCCCCGGACACCTCCCCACCACCACCACCCCCCCCGCCCCACCCCACCCCGACATACTCCCCTCTCCCACTGGACACCATCCTCCTCTGAACTCCCTCTCTTATACCTACCTCCTCACTTGCTGCATTTACCCCGTTACACCCTCCTCCCCCTTACTCCCTCCTCACCCCTCCCAACCTCATCCCCCGCCAACTTTGTCCCCACCCCAAACCTCACTTCCCGAGACCTTCATTTCCCCCCCACTGGCAATCTCACCCCACCCCCCCCCCCCCCCCCCCCCCCCCCCAGTACACCTTCCTCTCCCAGTTGCATCCAGACCTTCCTCGTCTCCCCGACCACCCCACCGATCGTCTGTAGCAACCCATGGCCAAGACTGTGATGTTCCGAAGCAGACCCGAAGCATCAACGGAGACCTCCAACCTTCCATGAGCTGCTTTACAGTGGAGCCATGCCCATGAGAATCTACCTAGCATGCAACATGTTCCTCCAGGGTCCAGTAGCTGTAGGACTCCAGCATCATCATCTCATCAGATGTCCACAATCTGAGCAAGGCTGTAATAGTAAGTCCTGACTTCTGCACATCACACTTGTCCGGACATATTCTGGGCCGGTGTGTTTTCCCACTGGCGTAATGGTAAATCAGGCATGGGGGGACGATTCCGGTCGGGCTTACTTTGCATCCCTTTACCGGGATGCAGATCGGGTTCACATCGGCCTCTAATGGGATTCGCGCTCCACCATGGCAGACACCATTGGATGATCCCACTGTGCTTTCATGCCAGCATGAAACCAATTTCTGCTCCTCCTGCCAAATTGTGCCCCGCCATGATGCCCACCACCAATGGGACTGCGTGATTCCATCCTAAGGGGAAAGATGGTGGGACACCCTGACCATTTAAGTCATCTTAAAACATTCTGATTTCCAGTTATATGCTTAGATTGTTCATTACTTTCCTTATCTATACCTTATTGAGCTGGATCTTTAGAATAGCAGTTGCTAGGAAACCGAGCACCCACATGCTGGAAGTTCTTGCTGTGATCACAGACCAGCTGAACATTGATGGAATGGAGGAAGCCCTTCCTGTTGTTAAATCTCACTGGGTGCTCAAATCAGTGCCTTGATGGCCACATGGGTGCAATCAATGATGTCCTGCACCCAACAATGGAGGCAAAACCCAGTGCCTTGTGTTTGAGAGGCCGGTTAGTCTTTTGCAAAAGAGACATCATTGACCTGTGAGATGCATCCTGCATCAGTCCATGCTGCTGCAGCTCTTTATTCCACTCCCCAAACTCCATGGATGGATTCTAGAGGACAAAAGATATTCCTAGAAGAGATGCCTACTCACTCCTCTACGAGAACCTGGCACAGAAGTGCTACAACCAAAGATATCTACTCATCAGGAGCCATTGGGCTCCTGAAGATGCAGTTTCAATGCCTGCACTGGCACTCCAGCAAGGATCTCATGCATTGTGGTGGTCTGCTCTGTTCTCCATTACAAGGCCCTTCAGAAAGGTGTGGACCTTGAAGATGGTGAAGTACTGTGTGGAGACAATATATGAGGACCCATCAGGGAACTGTATCTGCGCTGGTGGAGACTGCACTTTTAAGGCATTGCTCTGAGGTCTGCTATAACAGCATTTGGCCTGGTGGTGGTACAGGATTTGGTCCTCACCTACAGGAAAAACAAGCATAAATCATGAGAACTAGCTTTGGAGAGAAGAAGTCTCTGGAGTGTTATGGTTTCCCAATATAACTGAACCCTCAACATGCTGTCAGATGGGCTGGGGTGCAAAGTACCCCTTAATCTATGTATTCCAGTTTCTAGACACCCTGTCCGCCAGGGATGCCCACATCTCTCCTTCCCTAACTTGCTTGTGATCAGCTACCCAAGAGGCACCAAGGCACCCTCTTCCTTGTTGGTGATGATGTGTAAGTAGGAAACTGCTCCTCCTGTCTGGGCTGTTTTTCCTGCAAGGACAAAAGAAGAGAGATAAAGCACTGCTGGCCCATGTGGCCAATGCCAGTAGCTCATTTTTTTAAGCTTCATGTATTAGTGCTGGCAGGCCCTCAACAGCACTATGGTTCTGAGTTTTCTGAGGGGTGATTAACTACCTTGGGCACACATTCCTCCCATTTTCAGGAGCAGCATGCACTCTGAGGCTCCTCAGTTGGTGTGACTCCTGGAGGTTGAATTCCCAAAAGATTGTCTTGGCATTTTACTCACCATGCCAGAGCAAATAAGGTCATTGAGCCTCTTACAGCACTAGACCCAGTTCCTTCACACCACACTCATTCTGCTCACTGTCTCTGCCTCCTCAATCTAGGCCTGCTTGGCATGGGAGGTGGCTTTCTGCCATCCTCCAGAAATAGGACCTCCGTCCCCTTCACTGCCTCAAGGAGGACCTCCAGGTCAGCATCTGTAAAGCAAGGGACGGCCCTGCTCCAGGTTCCAGCACTCTGCCTCTCCTGCTCCATCAGCGACAGCACCACAGCAATTGACTCAGTGAAATGATGGCCACAGTAATGACTGCCATGATGGGTTCAAATTGAGCCCTCTCTCTTTTTATCCTGCCTCCGTTCCCGCCCCCACGGTTGCTAATTGGCCGCCCAACACATCTTCCATCCAAAAAATAGTCCGCCTTCGTGAACATTGGAGTCTATGACTGCTAGAATCACAGGACCAAGTGCTGCCAGAGCAGACCTCAGAGCAAGCGGTGTCACACCTTGCAAGCACAACCTCCATCAGCACAGATACAGCTACCTTAGTGGTCCTCATGTGCAAGTAGATAGGGTGGCACTAGGTGATGAGCATATTGGGCCAGGATTGGGACCTGAAACCATCTGACATCTGTTTCTCAACCCCAGAAAGAAAATCCTGTCCATTATCTCTGATCTCTAGCATTTATCACAGTCTTTCATACTGCTAAACAATAGAACTATTGTAGTTACCTTGTAAGATGCCTACCATTTAAAATGCCTTTTTATAGCAAACCTTTGATATTTCCTAGCCTCTACTCAAGAGAACATATAAACATACAACATGCAAATTTAGAGCAGGAGTAGGTTACTCAGTCCCTCGAGCCTGATCTGCCATTTGATAAGATCATGACTGATCTGATTATGGCCTCTACTTTCCTGTCTACCCCATGCCCTTTGATTCCCTCGTCAGTAAAGAATCTTGTCTTATTTCTAGTCTACTGTTTAGGTAATTGTGATTGTTTGTCTTCCTCATTGTTATTAGTGTTCTTCATTTCATTGGTTATATAATTATTTTCCCTAATTCTGTATATTTAAACCATTGATCTGTAAAATCAGTTAAGAGTGAAGGTAAATTTAGTCTTCACCGGTAGATATACTGTAGCATTTTATTTGATATCTTACTGATAAGGAACATGCAAAAATACTGGGGATGGAATTGCCCATCAATAATAACTTATTAGTGCTAATCATAACATTGTTATTTTGACATTACAATTACTTTTCCCACCCTCACAGTTAAATCACAATTTGGACTGTTAATTACATGCATTTCACCTTATTGTTGAGTAGTAAATCACCAGTTAAAGTAATAAATAGGGGTTGGATTGGATTAAAATATGTCTACTTATGATTTGACATGTTTTGAACATGAAATGCATGCAATTAAAGAACATTTGAAGCTGGGTTTCAGTGCCTTCCCGATATGAAAGATGCTTAATCATAAATGTGTATCTTTAAATACTTAGATGTGTAATAATTTATGAAACAATTGAAATTCATCATCATTAGCTATAATGTAATCATAGAGAGGTTTTAGGGTTTGTAAGTAATGTGAAGGAGCCATTAAATTATGAACTGCATCTAAAGTAATTATGTGCATATTACATGGTTGCTGGATTCAGTGCAATTATGATTAATCATTTGTTATTAAACAAGTAACCTTGTTGGTGAAAACAAATGAGGACTCAGGATAAGGATACAGCACTTTGCCAGAAAGAGAAAATAACATAGGATCATAGAATATACAGGACTATAAAAGACAGTTCCACCTAGTCAACTCCAGAACAAAATAAACAGAGAATGAGAGAGAACAAGCAAGCTACACACTGAAGAAGAGAGAGAGTTACAGGATGACAACTGATACCAACCAAGAGGCAGAGAGTTACACACCAGCCGAGAGGGAGTTACACACTGACCAAAAGAAAGAGCTACATATTGACTGAGAGAGAGCTGCATGTTGATTGACAGAGCAACATCCTGACAACTAAATGCTGATTGAAAGGAAAAAAAAGAAAAAGGGGGTGCAGGAGCAGAAAGACCTGGGTAAATTTGTGCATAGATCATTGAAGGTGACAGGACAGGTGGAGAGAGCAATTAATAAAGCATATAGTATCCTGGGCTTTATTAATAGGGGCATAGAGTACAAGAGCAAGGAGGTTGTGCTCGCTAGACCTCAGCGTATTATGTACAGCTCGGCGCCACATTATAGGAAGGATGTGAACACATTGGAGAGAATGCAGAAGATGTTTACAAGAATGGTTCCAGGGATGAGAAACTTCAGTTTTGAAGATAGATTGGAGAGGTTGAGACTGTTCTCCTTGGAGAGAAGAAGGCTGGAAGGAGATTTGATAGAGATGTTCAAAATCATGAGGGGGCGGGACAGACTAGATAGGGAGAAGCTATTCTCGCTGGTAAAAGGATCAAGAACGAGAGAACACAGATTTAAAGTGATTTGCGAAAGGAGCAAATGTGACGTGAGAAAAAACATTTTCACACAATAAGTGGTTCGGGTCTGGAATGCACCACCTGGAAATGTGGTGGAGGCGGGTTCAATCGAGGCATTCAAGAGAGCATTAGATGATAATTTGAGTAGAAACAATGTGCAGGAGTATGGGGAAAAGGCAGGGCAATGGCACTAGGTCATAATGCTCATTTGGAGAACTAGTGCAGACACGATGGGCCGAATGGCCTCCTTCTGTACCATTAAAATTCTGTGATTCTGTGAAATTACAGCTGTTTGTAGAGTTCTCTATTGTGTCTTCTGATGCCCAGTAGCACTTCACATCCAATGAATTACTTTTGAAGTGTACTCACTATGATTTATTTAACTCAGTTGTACTGTTGTGGAGCAACACTTTGCCTTCAGGAGGAAAAGAGGACTCGCTTCCCAACTACACCCTGGGTGCCATTATATTATCCCATAGCATTGCATTATGTTGCAGCATTGGTGGAAGCATAGCAGGAGGTTACCTGCCTGCTCTTTAGCCAATGTTACAGTGTATGGGATGAAAACAACTGTCGAGGAGAAATGGGGAGATAATAATGAAATAAACAAATTAGCTGCTAAAGTAGTGAATTAATTTACAAGACCTGAACAATCTGCATTTATATATTGCCTTTCACATTTTCTAATTTGGCCCCTGATTTTCCATCCATTGGTGTCAATGGGCACAAACTTTGGCAGCAAAGAGCACCCACAATTTTACAAGAAAAGCTTCTGAATTCTTTAGGGATAGAGAGGAAAGCCATGATCTGATCCCAAGTCTCAGAGAATTGAATTGTGAGGTAAGACTGAAGAAACTTGAGTGCTTCAACCTTGAAAGGAGGTGGTTGATGGGAGTTTATTTTATAGAGACATTATTAGTAAAATGTATAGAAAAATTAAATGTGGAATACAACTTTAAAATAATCCTTGACAGGATAGGAGAGATGGATTAAGCTGGAATTAAAAACCTGATGATGACCATGAAACCATTGCCGAATGTCGTAAAAACCCAAGATAAAGGCAAAATACTGTGATGCTGGTAATCTGAGCATCTGTGGAGAGAGAAACAGAGTTGATGTTTCGAGTCCGTATGACCCTTCAGAGCTCTTCAGAGATAGTACAATTTATAGTCATTAATCTTCAACTCTGTTTCTCTCTCCACAGATGCTGCCAGACCTGCTGAGTTTTTCTAGCATTTTCTGTTTTTGTGCCGTAAAAACCCATCTGGTTCACTTTAGGGAAGGAAACCTGCTGTTCTTACCTGGTCTGGCCTACATGTGACTCCAGACCCACAGTAATGTGGTTGACTCTTGAATTCCCTCTAAACAAGGACAATTAGGGATGGGTGGTAAATTCTGGCCTAGCCAGCAATGCCCACATCCCATGAACGAATAACAGAAGGATTAATTGGTTCAAATTGGTGAAAGGCAAATTTAGTTCTTCAGCAAAGAGTGAATAACTCATGGAATGGACAAAAAGGAAGCAATTGGATGCTGTGGTGAGAGACTAAGTTTTTCTGCTAGATGGATTGCTTTCCTTATCTCTATCTTGGCTATGAAACATTTTTTTACATCAAACTGAATAACTGAATTTATATTAAGAGCACTGTTCCCTAAAGTTTGATTAATGTATTTTACAATGGCCTGCAAACTGAATTTAAATATAATGAACAGATGATTATTAAAAATTGTTGTGTTTGGAAATAGGGACTTTCCAGCATTAAATAGTACAATTTATAGTCATCAATAAAGTAATACCACATCAACTTTTTAAAATTAAAACAATCAGAAATCTTTTCAATAGAGATTTTGTGAAAGTGAAAATATAGGCAGAGAGGAAGTGAGCTTTCCTGATCTATTTTCCCACTTCCTGCTGGACGAAATGGAATATTTAAAATAACCATTATTGGCTTGGTAGTATAGAACTTGAGTATTGCTGAAAAAAAGAGACTTGCTGTCAAAGCTTTTCATCTTGCACTCATCAGGACAGATTCGCGAGAGTGCCAACTGTAAAGGGAACAATTTATACTGCATGAGAAGAGGGTGCTGATTGGTTGGCAAGAGGACTTTGATTGGTAGAGGCTTTGCCATGGAGAATGCACCAGGGAACAGTTAACTATCAAAATTTTGTTTAAACTCAAACCAGGCAGGTTGACTCTGATTGGTCATTGGGAATGAACCAGGGAATAGCTGTCTCCAAACTTTTGTAAAATAACTGTTATTTGACAGAACAAATCAGATACTTTGAATCCATGTATGGTCATGAATGTACAGTCTTCACAGCATACCAATAGTATGATGCACAAATCAGAGCCTGAGTTTAAGGGGATATAATATTATATATTCAAGTTGATAAGTTGCCATATTTTTGTTTACTTATTCAGCTATGACTGATGTTTTCAGTTCCTGATGGTACGCGTTCACACCTACTTATTGTTGGGAGGATTATCAGGACTATTCATCATGTCCTTGGTTGCTGACATTCATCCAGCAGCCTTATTAATCTTTGCAATAAATATTGGTGAGTTTTACATTCTAATTTACTTTAGCCACAGAATATGCCTTCATCTCAAATAAGCCTTTGATGGACTTTTTAGTGAGTCATGTTCTTTTAATTAAAAAAGGAGGAGCACTATATTTCTCCTTAATTAATAACGTTAACTAAATCACAGAAAGGTGGAGCTTTTAAGCTTGTTGTTTCATTAGTGAACCATTAATTATGGAGAAAATCAAATATTCTCCAGTTTTTCATTAAAAATGATTTCACCCTGACATCAAATTGATGAGGTGAGCAATTGAACTTGTGCCTGAAATGGGCACTGGGCCTCATCTTACATTTAAATGGCAAACTGCTAACTAGGTGCCCATAATAATGCTATGAATCAGGAGCACCCTTTTCCAGTTCACGTTCCAGTAAGGAGGAAAGAAGATTGAGTTTTCTAAATCTGTCCTAAGAGCTTAACTAGTCGTTTGACCTATAATCAGATCCCCTTGCATTAGGTAATTAGTCATACTGATGACAATTTTAGCTGGATACTTAATGTGTTGCCAATAATCTTTTCACTTTTGCTAATGGATCCTTATTCACTGTGCCCATTTTTTCTGATCTAAGGACTATCTCAATTATGCATGTTAAAATCCCAATGCCATTATTCAACTGATTGGTTTGATCTGTTCAGATTTCTTTTGATCATCAATCTCCCCTACAGTAGTCAAACAGCTTGGTGCAATTGGCAATTTTTTCACCATTATCAGAAGTATTTTTGTTCCATATTGTGCATGACTAGTATAATCATCTGAGAACTCAGAACAGATATCTGTAGAAATGCACTCGTCTCTCTCTGCTCCAACATGCTACTTCCATTCATCAATACCTTCTGATTTTTATTGCCAAACAATTTCAAATCCAACTAATTACCTTGCTATTAATTTTGAGAGATTTAATCATCTCTAAAAGCCTCACAGTCTTAGTATCAAATGGCTATTGAACAGCCAAGTAAATTATATCTTCTGATGCACCACCTCCAACTAAAGGAAGGAATAATCACTTGCATTCATATAGCGCCTTTCATGTCCTTGAGATGTTCCAAAGCACTTCATAGTCAATCAGCTGACCTCCTTAGAATTTCTTTAGGTTCTTGAGGTATAACCTATAGCTTCCAGAGCTATGTAGACTGGTCCTTGCATTCTTTCTAATCTTTAGGTGAACACTGACTGCTGTGCCTGAATCGAAGTTGGTGGGATGGTGGTGGTGGGAAGGGGAGGAAGCAGCAAGTCTAGGCCTTTGTCTTTAAGTTACATCCAACTTTATGGCCAGAAATTGGTAAACAGCTGAGAGTCGTAATTTTCATCAGCTTATATTGAATTTTTTTTCTCTGAACTTCAAGTATTGTAAAATTTCTGCTTAATACCCCTAGAATTTGAAAGATTCAAAATTGATGATGTATTGTACCTTGGAGTTGTTGGAGGGAGGTTGTTTCTGCCATTTTCCTCTCACACTTGAGTTCCTAGTCTGTTTATTAGGGAGAATATGAACAGAATTCACTGTTTCTCCAGACAGAGAGGGAAGCTGGAAAGTGAGCCATTTGCCTTAAGGTCCAGCTCAAGTAGAATCAGCTTGGCTCAAGTCATGGTCAGTTCACATCCAACTCTAGAACAAGAGCATAAAGTCTAAGCTGATACTTCAGTGTAGTGCTAAGGGGGACGTGTAGTGAAAGGCCTGAATTTTTCGTTTGTCAGGTGCGTACGATCGGCGGGCCCAGGAGCGGATGGGGAACGGACCCCTGACTGCAATCGGTCCCCAACCACAATTTCACGCTGGCTGGCCAGTTAACAGCCAGAGAAAGGCTCAGCATTGCTGGTGGGGGTGGGAAGGGGGTGGGAAGAGTGCGGGTGCCGACATCACCGTGGGTGCTGTTGAGAGTTTCACATGTGCTCCCTGAAGGCAGACAGCTGTCTCAGAGAGCTGCAGACCCCCACGGAATAAACGAAACAACAAAAATGCTGCAAAATATGTCCATGCAGCTCAATCAAGCACCTGAAAGCATACCTCATTAAAAAAAAGTCCCCAGGTATCTCTTTATTTTATTTCCCCACGGAGATTTCATCCTGTTTGGAGGAGGTTTGAGCAAAAATGTAAAGGCCGCCTGGCTGACTGGCCTGTCTGCCAACCATAAAAGTGGACGGGCCATGAAAAATCACTTTCAATTTCCTCCTTAATGGGCTTAATTGTCCGCTTGTTGGCAGACGTGCTTCTGACTGTCAAGTGCGCCCGCCAAATGAGATATCGCGTGAGTACATGACACCAGGACACTCACTCGACGTCATCTCGCGCTATTTCATAGCTGCTCAGGTCAGGCACATGCCTACCCGCGGGATGTAAAATTCTTGCCAAAGTCTTTCAGATGTGATATTGAGCTAAGGCTACACAGAGGTAGCTACTCCAGTATAATGGCGAACGTTATTCACCCCTCAATCAATACTATGAAGAGGGATTAACTGGGTCATTCATTTCATTACTGTTTATTGGACATTGTTGTATTCAAATTAGCTGCCATTTTTGCGAAATAACAACACTTCAAAGCCAACTGATTATGTAGCATATTGGGATGTCCTGGAGGGAGATTTGAAAGGTGCCATGTAAATACACATGGGATCTTTCTATGGCCCTTGGAGCAGGCCATCTGCCTTTGATGTCAAGAACTGAAATGAGGCACAAAGAAAGAATGGCTTGATTGTATAAAACACCTTTCATGATTTCAGGATGTCTCAAATGCTTCACTGTCAATTAAACACTTTTTTGAAACATTGTCATTGTTATAGGAAACATGGCATCCAAATTGTGCATAGCAAGGTTCCAAACAGCGATGAAATATGACCAGGTAATCTGTTTTAGTGATGTTGGCTGATGGATAAATATTGGCCAGGTCAGCAGCAGGTGGGAGGCCTCCTTGCATTATTTCAAAGTAGCTCCATGTGTTCTATTGCATCACCCAAGAGAGCAGATGGGCCCTCAGTTTAACATCTAGTATTGCACTAGAGTGTCAGCCTAGATTTTGTGTTCCAGTCTTTGGAGTGAGATTTGAACCCACAATCTTCTGATTCAGAATACTATCAACTGATGTCAAAAGTATGTCTAGATAAAGAGGACGCAATAAAAACAGACCATTTTATACCTAAAAAGAAATAAAATTAAACAGCATCATTCTATAAATATAATCTTGCCAGACCATGAAAGTCTATTATCAGGAAACACACCAGAGAAAAAAAAAATAAACAAAACCATGACTAGATTTTGATAACATTTATCTCTAAATTGTTCTGGAAATGTGCTGAATTTGCTCCTTTCAAGTAACCCTGATCCCATGGTTAAAATAAGTGGTTTGCCAGTTTGTGAATTTTATCATTCTTGAAAACCTGTCTATTTCAGTGTGGCTCAAAGGAGATTAAAGTTACTATGCGGTCTGGGAGCATAATGTGACACTGGGGAAGTCATTATTAATAAATGATTCAGAATTTTAGTAATCCCTCTAGATAGATGCAGCCTGTTTTGTTTTCAGAATTCTTTCCAAAAAGGGAGAGAAAATGTACATGTAGATAGCTTCAGCACACTTGAAATATTTATACAATATATAGCCTGAAAGCACTGATCTCACCTTGAACTATTCCTGACTGCTTCTAGCCCACAAGCACCTCACTATTATAAGACAAAAGGAGGAATTTTTTATGCCCGCTGGCATCAGGCGTGTTCAGCAGTGTGAGCAGACAATTTGGCGAGAAGGCCAAAAATCAGTTTCATGGCATCATGAAATCAGTTTGTGATCGTCCGCTCAGCCCATCGATGGTAGGCCACGTTTCCTGCCGTTGGACGTCAGGAACCTCACTGTAGTACATCTGCATATCCTGATAAGGCCAGCCCACCGGAATCGCCCCTTTACTGATGGTCCACCCATATCGGCAGGAAACCACGGTGGTGCAGAACAAGTGTGACATGCAGAAGTCGTGACCTACCGCCAGGGCCTTGCTTACATCGCGGACATTTTCGGATCAGAAGATGCTGGTGCCCGACAGCAACGGGACCCTGGAGGAACATCTATGGCATGCTGGGTGGATTCTCATGGACATGGCTTCACCGCGAAGCAGCTCATGGAAGGTAGAAAGTCACATTTGAGGGTCTGCTTACAATGGATGATGGTCAAGGAGTTGGAGAGAAAAGTCCAACTGTGTTTGGGAAAGGAAGATATACTGGGGGATGGGAGAGGAAGGTCCAAGATCGACTTGGAGAGGAAGGTGTCGGGAGGATGAGGTTGGGAGGGGTAACGAAGGTGTTGGGGGGGGTGAGGTTGGGGGGGAACAAAGCTGTTGGAAGGAGGTTGGGGGAGGGACTATGGGGGGAAGAGGCGATAATGGAGGAGACAGCAATTGGGGAGGTAGATGTAAGGGGAGATGAAAGGTGCAAGGGAAGGAGTGTGGAGAGGGGAAGGAGTCCAGGTGGAGGAAGGAGTGCAGAGAGGGGAGGGAATAGGGGTGGAGGAAGAAGCAAGGGTGTCTGAAGGAGTCAAGAAGGGGGAAGGAGTAAGGCTGGAGGAAGGAGTTGGGACAGGGGAAGGATTAAGGGTGTCTGAAGGAGTCAGGAGGCACTAAGTGGAGGTGGGGAGTCAGGGGAGGGAGGAGTTCCGGTGGGGAAGGCGTTCCAGGGGGATTGGGGTCCGGAGGAGGGGAACATGAAAGGGAGGGCTCTGATGTGTCTATGATTGACTCCTGGGGAGTGAACTGAGGGTGGGCGAGGTATGGAGGAATAGTGAGAATGACTGAGGGCAGACTGAGGCAATGGGATGGGAGGGTGAGGGTGTGATGGTAGCAGTAGAAGGTACGGCAAGGGTGGTTGGTGGGGACTTGAAGGCAGACACAGACCCTGGGGGTGGGAAGGAGGTGGTCAGGGAGGTTAATGTGGATGGGGAAGGGATTTTTGGGAAGGAAGGAACTGTGCACATTCACCTTGGCATCCCTGAAAGAAAAGGGTTGTGGCTGGTAGATCAGGGAGGGGAGGTGGAAGGTGATGCCGGGGGATCAACTGTGATGGAGGAAAGGAAATGGGTGACTGTGGGAGGGGAAAGAACAGGAGAGTGAAAGAAAAACTGTATTACCACCATTCTGGCTAAATTGAAAGTGAGACGAGAGCTGTGGCAGTGCAGGATCCTCACAACTGTGGTCACCACCGACCTTACCATCACTGCAGGCATGCTCTACATCCTCACCAGTCAGCGTGATGGCATGCTCCTCAAGGTGAGTGAGGGGCCTAATGTGGGCCATTCCACCCCCAGTGAAATCAGGTGCTGCATGGGAGTGTGATCAATGGGGGGGTGGAGATGCAGGTTAGCTCAGATGGTCAACTGAAAGCAAACCCCAGCAGGCAGCAATGAAAATGCCAGGACATTGAGATGACTGTGACACGGGAAGGATTCGCATTCGTGGGAGAGTACTTGAACAAGGCTTCGAAAGGCCCTGCCCCACACACACACACACACACACATACAGACACGCTTCTTCCTCTAGAATCACTCGTGGACCGGCTGCGTGCAGCTGATCTACTACTGGGGTGGTGGAGGGGGGTGGCAGATGCAGTGGAAGGACTCACAAAGCCTGTCAGTGAAGCTGAAAGACACCATTACACGTTATTCAGTGAAAGTGCACATACTTCCAGATTGTAAAGTGACAAAATGTGTTCACCCATGCAACCAACGGTGATCAGAATTTCTTAACTTTTGAATGCCTTAGACATCTAGTTGCTGCCCTGACATCTGCAGTAAGGGTGGAGACAGCCTGTGCAATGGTTGATTCTGTTACCTCTAATGCCTTTGGCATGGGTTCTCTGGGGAGCCGAGGCCTTGGGGGCTTTGGTTTGCTCTGGCTGACCTGATGTGGGCTAGCTGCTCCCTCTGCGGTGACAGAGGATGAGGTAACGGGGGGGTCACAGGCAAAGAGGACTTGGAGGGAGAGGACAGCCTCCTGAGCTTCCTGAGTGGATGACCCAGTAGTGTCCAGCTGTGGTTCCTCCTCCCTTTGGGTGCCCGGGGACCCCGACCTGATTCCTTAAGGCGAAGGAGCGCCAAGGGTCGTCAATGTGTCCTGTTTCCCTCTCGTTTTACCACTGCAGGAACTCACCCATGGCTCTTGTGATGGAGTGCAGGTCTGCACACATCTCTGCATTCTGCTGGACCAGGGTCTCCATGGCGTCTACAGTCCTCCCCACGGAAACCTCCAAATGTGCGTATGTGGGCACCACTTCATCAGAGAGCGGGCGGATGCACTCCTGCGACTCGCATGTGACTCTGTTGAGGGCTTCCAACCGCTCTGCATGATGTTCCCCCAACCCCCCCTTCTGCTGACTCTTCAGGGTGAGTTGGATGGCCAAATCCAGAGGTTCATCATCTGACATGGACCTCACAGATGCCTATTCTCCAGCAGTCCTCCAAGTGCCGGGGAGCTCGGCTGAACCTGCCTGCTCCTGTTCTGGACACGTGCCCATGCTGTGACCACCGGATTGTGAACCCGAGCCTGCTCGAGATCTAGGTCCCACCCATGTGTGTATCTCTGTGATGGTGGAGGGTGTGGGTAAGCGCTGTGATGGGTCTTCCAGACTGCTTATTTCCAGCTCTTCAATGCAGGAGGTGTCCTCTTGGCTGGAGGTGCGGACGTGGATGGAGCTGAGGGAGTGGCTGGCTGAGGGTGTCGGTCACTTGGCAGAGCTCCCTGTGAACCAAAGTAGAGATAATTAGTGCATGTCAGCACAGTCAAAAGCAGGAGAGAGAGCACTCACATTTACTTTCAGTGAGGGATGATGTCGTCAGGAACCTCATGAGGGTGTTCACTGCTGACCTCACAGTCACAGCAGGCACGGTCCACATCCTCACCAGTCAGTGCGATGGCATGCTCCTCAAAGTGAATGAGGGGCCTAATGTGGGCCACTGCAACCCCAGTCTGGGACTTCTCCCTGCTGATGTGAGCAGAATTCTTCTGCATGAAAGCAGATGGGTATAGTGTGAGCAGAACGCATGGCACTGGGTGGAATGTTTGTGTGGTGAGCAGAGACATGGACTAGATGAGGACGCGAACCCCAGAGGATATGAGCCTGAGGAACATGTGAGGGTGTGTGTGAGAGTTGGTAGTGTTGTCCCATGAGTTGTAAGATCCCTGTGGATGTGTGATGGGTTTGTGAGTATGTGAGTTGAGAGTGATGAGAAGTGACTTAACCTGGCGGAACAGAGGAGATCATTCATCCTCTTGCGGCACTGGGTGGCTGTCCTTTTTTGCAGGGTGTTGGCACTTCACTGCCACTGCTTCCCAAGCCAGATTGGTGATGTTGCTTCCCATCCTGCGGCCAGAGAGGGGGGTGTCGGACATTACGGCGAGCCTCAACTGTGTCCAAAAGGCATTTGAGGAATCCGTCATTAAATCTGGGGGCTGTAGTCTTTTTTGCCATCGGGGGCCACATCTTCCATGCAACAGTCATGGGCTGGAAGCACTGAGTGGTGTGTGCACAGCTGCATTTTAAATATGGTGCCTGGTGTGATGAAGCAGTGAGGTGATGGTGTGGCAGGCGAATGAGAACCCATCTGCCATGGAACTGGAGGGTTTCCCAGGAATCCATAATTAATGCGGTGGGATTGAGACGATGCGGCATGAGAAGCCGCCATTGCGGCCGACGGGTAAAATGACATTTTACCCGCCCGCTACAGCATTGAGTGCAAATCTGGGACAATTCCGCCCTAAGTACTTAGAACAACCAGCATCTGATGTTCATTAATTTCACTGGGAAACACTCATGGTATATAAGTTTAATCAGTGATTAACTTTTAACCAGAACTTTTGATTCAACTGCACAATAGCAAAAACAATCACTACCTTCCAAAAATGTTTGGGGCTGATTCATTAATATTGAAATGTTGGCAGTGCTGCTTGGCAGTGTTGTCATCTTTGATCACAATTATCTGGAATTAACTTAATTAATTAAATTATTTAATCTGATGAATATAATACTGTGCAAGCTGCTTTAAGTAGTTATAAACATATTAATGCATCAAGGGGTCCCAAATAATTTCATGCATAAGTACATCATACAGTTCTGAACTATATAGATCAGGAAGGCCCATATTTGATTTCTGGCTTGTGTTGACGTCTCAGTCAGGGTAGCATTAGGGTGCTACAAATATCCTTAACATTGCCAGAACTAGAAAGGGAAGTGTCTTTTCAGGGTATCTACTCAAGATTGTTAGTGCTGGATATGGACAAGGTAGGGATCTCAGAATAGCTTTGGTCCAAATCATAAAGTATTACAAAAATACAGCATGAAAGAGGGAAGAAGTATCCTTAATGATGCATTCATTGACACTTTAATCAATAAAGAAAATGGAGTTACTAACTCCAATCTCTATTTTTGGAATAATGGCAACCACTAAGTATAAGATACAATTGATGCTCACTTACCCTAGTTGACTGTACACAACTATGTTTAGGCTGAGATGTGTAGAGTGAAATGTCTCATATTAGTTTTATAAATAAAGTAAATAGTAGGAATGGCAACTACCTACTACCACCTCTGCCTCCCAGTGCTGTAACTCATGCTAAGCATTTCAGTGTTTAGTGGACCTGACCCATTTCTATTTGTATCACTGCACATCACCACACAAATTAGGTGCTACATGGTATCTTCAACAGTGCAGCACTTCCTCAGGACTGCAATGGAGTGTTAACTGAGGTTTTGTGCTCAAGTTCCAGAAGTCAGCTTGGATTTTGTGCTCAAACCCACAACTTTTTGACTCAAAGTCTGGCAAAAGTGCTAAATATTGAGCCAGAGTTGACACATAACTTGAAGCCTTGAAACCCATTAATTAAACACAAAGGCCCCAAAATTAGCTCTTAGGCTGCAGCATGACAGGGAGATGAAGTACAAGCAACAGAGAGGGGAAGCTGTACAAACAGGGTTCTGAATTGAAGGCAATGCCTACCTAGGGTCTTCAGGGACCACTTCTCCTACCTCTACCTCAGCCAGGATCAGTGAGGCAGCTACATTTCACCAGGGAGATGGTCACTGAAATGTGCCACCTTATTCAACGGGTCCTGCAGCCAAAGAGCACGGTAAAGACGGCACTGCCAGTGGCTGTCAATATTAACATGGCCCTTAATTTTTAGACAAGCAGATCCTTCAAGACTGGAGCTGGTGATTTTACCAGTGTTTCCCTGTTTGCCATGCATCACTGCATCAGGGAGGTATCAGAGGCCCTGTATGCCAGGAAAGGGGTTGTCATTGTCTCTCTAACCGGAGGGAAGCAGGGAGAATGAGCAGGTAGCATTGCCCAGGTATCAGGATTCCCAATGGTGCTGGAAGTCACCAGCTGCGCATACATGAATCTGCGAGCACCACATATTAATAGGGAGATATACCACAACAGTAAGGGGCACCACATCCTTAATATGCAGTTGATGTGCAACCATGTAAAGGAAATTATGTCCAATATCCTCACTGTGGACTGGCTGTGCCTAATCAGTCCCTGGTTCTTCCGAATCTCATAACAACGCTGCTCCACAATTCCCGTCCTTCCATCCATTTGCTATAGACCATCGCAGTGTCCTCTTGGCCAAAATCCTGAAATAAAGAACACCACAAAAATTTCCAATAATACGTACAAAATTGAACTATTCACCTTTGCGCATTGCTTTAGTGTCTGTCTTACAGGTGTCTTTGCCTGGCCTAGTACGCCTACATTTTTCTATCCTAGTGGCTCCAGCATGGCTCATAGATGGTTACTGACTTTCAGTTTGGGAGATTATAGATGGCCTTGCAGACACCCTCAAAAAGCTCTGGGCCTTGAGGGCCTAGCTTCAGACTGTACCGCCTTGGCATGGATAGCAGCAGTCTAGTCTGGCTGTTGGGCAACAGCAAGGGTACAGACAGAATGGCAGTGGTGGGAGCATGAATTCTGTCATTCATTTGTGCACCAAGAACCAGTGCCTCCCCTGGGATGGCACCTCAGCAATCTTAGAAGCACAGATTGCCAGACCAAGGTGAAACCTACATGTGCTTTTGAGCACTGATAACTGCAGCAATGATGGCAGCAGTCTGAGCCTACATGCCACCAAGCTGGACTTGCATGGTATCAAGCATGAATCTAATGACCTCAGTCCGAGGTTCCACTGTCGCACTGAGACGTTGAGTGGCTTCTTCCTGTGTCACAATGGAGACTGAGACATTACCCACCAAGCCCTGGGTCTGCAAGTGCCGTCAATGAATTGTGTTAGGAACTAGAGATAGCTTTAAGTAATTTATATTTGTATTTGGGTGTGTTACGAGTAAGCTATAGCTTTAAGGTTAAGTTTTAGCTTTAAGTTTAAGTTTAATTTATATGTTTTTTATTTGTGTGTGAGAAAGGTGAAGCCTGGATTTTTGATTTCAATTTTAGGGTAGAGTCAGCAAATCTGTGGATTTGTTTGCATACCTGCATTTTAATGAAGTTTTACGATTCTTGAAGTGGTTTAGGGAAATTAAAACAAAGTAGATCAAAACTGGCCTGTTGCCTAGCAACAAAAGGCGCACACAGAGAGACAGAGAAACAGGAAAGTAGTTTAAGTTCAGTTGGGCTGTGGATATCACAGGGTGAGGAAGCTGGATAGGAGAGGGAATGGCAGAAAGCAGATTTCCCAAAAGAACAGAAGAAAGTCCTAGAAACCAGGGAGTGAGGACAGGTAAAGGTCCCAAGGTAACAACTAAGTCAAGGAACAAGGACAGGGAATCTGGAACAGATCCTGTTCAGTGAAGTTAAAGTAGGAAGCAGAGGGAAAGGCTCCGAATTAAAGAGAAAAAGCTGAGGGGAGCAGGATCAAGGCAAAGTGGGCATGCGAGAAGCCAGAAGATCCAAGGAGACAGCCAAAGGTCAGTGACTTCTTGCTATGGGCATGTGAAGCAGTGGTGTTCTGTTGGCATGGCTGAGTATCTGAGAGAGAGCATGGAAGGCAAAGCTTGAATGTACGTGGCAATCTAGGGGAGAGGAACATTGGAAAGAGAGATTGAAACCCTGTAAGTGGACACTTGTAGAAGGCGTTCAAGAGAAAGTGTTGTTTGGGAGAAGATTCCAAAGCGAGTTCTTCGAGAGTAGAGATTAGAAAACCTCATGTGAAAGATGGAGTTCAGTGAGACCAGTTGGCTCATGGTGTGACAAGCATCTGGGGGGGTGTTGATGAGAGATCCATAGCATCTGTTTGGGGTAGCATCTGTCACTTGGTTTCAGAGCATGGTGTGCCTGACCACAGGTCACCTATTGATTTACATGGACTGTGTACTTACAATGAACATTAGAGCATAAGATAGCTTTTGTAACTTGTGTTATCCTTATGAATCTGTATATATATGTAAAGAAATAGTTGTTGGTGAAGGAGTATTGTAAGATAGGTCATCTTTTCTTGTTTAGTAAATGTTTTATTCTTTCGTTGTAAGTTCATCAGCTGACTCCTGTGACTCTGTTCAGTAGCCACTCTCCATGTCTCTAAACAAAAATTAAAAGTTAGAATCTATCAAGTCGGGTTCCACCCTGGGATCTGACTTGTCCTGTAGTACAATCAGCTGGGATCATAATAGTTGGCCATCACTTCCACACCGTAAATGACGGCTCCAAGTTCCTGCGCAAAGCCCTGTGCCACATTGGAGCTGGACTCCTCCATGTTCCTTGACAGTGATAGCAGGCTCTGTGGCAAGCCTGCCAGTACAGCAAGCGTTTTTGTATGCATGCCCATCAGCGTTCTCCTGTATGCCAATCCATTGGTGTCCTCACCTGAATCTCCTGCAGCAGAACTCATCTGTAATCTCACTCTCCAGGAGCTGCCATACATGCTATCTTTTCTCCCTAGCCTGGCTGTAGCTCACTCGTGCCCAGTTGCCATATGCTGATCCCATCTCTTTGTTGCCCTTTGTAAAGGTTGCACAGCATTTAATCTGAGCTGGTGGCTGCAAATGTCAAATCAAGTAATGGTACTACTTTATCAGAGGTCTGTTCATGCTCGCACCCTTCATGATGAGGTTACATTGGCTGACCAGGTGGCAGGTCTTAGGATCTGAAAGCAAAAATGTAGAAGAGGAGAGCTGGGGTGAGGGAAGGGTGTTCAAAGGAAAGCAAGAGGTCCATGGTCACCTTATGTGCAGCTTGCACTTCATACTGGAAAACAGGATGAAGGTGAAGTGGGATTTGAGAAGCTGCATTAAGCAATAACATACCGTCATGCTGGATGCAGTGGTTTCAGTCACTGCCAGCCAAATATTACACAAAACCAGCTCTTCGAAGGGGTTCAGGAGATGCAAAAGCTTCTGTCCCCCATCGATTCTCTGATACTGTGTTCCTCTGTGACCTTGTCCTGCAATAGGACAATAGAAGGAAGAGTGTCAGTAAGTATGTTGCAATGTGTTTGGGTGATGTGCCTGGCACAGCTGATTAGTGGAAGTTTGAGGAGGCTGTGAGCTGTGGGTGTGAGGCTTGCAGCATTGGTAAGAGTGTGAGGTGGAATATCTGAATATCAGGCATAAATTGAGACTGGTGAATGCTGTGGGTTTGTTGCATTGAATTGTTGTATGAGATTGGTGGTTCTGTGGTTAGGATATGGTTTTAGAAGATGCATTCACTAACCTTGACCACCTGTATATTCTGGCACCAGGTCCTTGGGCTCAGACTCCTTGAATTGACTTCCACAACAACCTCATCCTATTCCCTTCACAATGTGTGCCTGGAGTGCTTCCTAGCCCTCGGTGTGGAAACATGACTTGTCTCCTCCTTTCCACCTCCTGAACTTAGGCCTCCAGCAGTACATCAAAGAATCTGAGAGCCTTCCCATTGGCCTGCTATTTCATTGGTACTCTTATTCCTTCCCTGAAACACTTTCACAAACAGTTCCACCACATGCTACAGCCTGAATGCCTCTTAAGAGGTGCAGGCTGCTTTTAAGAAGTGCAGGCGAATTGGAATTCATGCTACCCATGCATGTAACTTGGTCTCCTAAAGAGCACGCAGCCAGTTAGCAGCCCATTTAACACCGGGCTGCAGGTCACAGTCATGGTAAAAAGCAGGCAGCTCAAGGTTTTTATTCCCTGCATTACTTTGACCACTTCATGCCCCTAGCCCCTAGCAGGCCTTATCCAGTTTTTAGCCTAAGCATTGGAAAATTCACTCTGCATATCGAATCAAAAAAGTTACTCTACTAATCCAATTATTGGGCGAGTTTTGTATTTTCACAATCACAGAATCACAGTGCAGAAGAGGCCCTTCGGCCCATCAAGTCTGCACCGACACGTAAGAAACATCTGACCTACCTACCTAATCCCATTTACCAGCACTTGGCCCATAGCCTAGAATGTTATGATGTGCCAAGTGCTCATCCAGGTACTTTTTAAAGGATGTGAGGAAACCCGCCTCCACCACCCTCCCAGGCAGTGCATTCCAGACCGTCACCACCCTCTAGGTAAAAAAATTTTTCCTCACATCCCCCAAACCTCCTGCCTCTCACCTTCAACTTATGCCCCCTTGTGACTGACCCTTCAACTAAGGGGAACAGCTGTTCCCTATCCACCCTGTCCATGCCCCTCATAATCTTGTGCACCTCGATCAGGTCGCCCCTCAGTCTTCTTTGCTCCAATGAAAACAACCCAAATCTATCCAACCTCTCTTCATAACATAAATGTTTCATCCCAGGCAACATCCTGGTGTATCTCCTCTGCACCCCCTCCAGTGCAATCACATCCTTCCTATAATGTGGCGACCAGAACTGCACACAGTACTCAAGCTGTGGCCTCACCAAGTTTCTATACAACTCCAACATGACCTCCCTACTTTTGTAATCTATGCCACGATTGATAAAGGCAAGTGTCTCATATACCTTTTTCATCACCCCACTAACATGCCCCTCCGCCTTCAGAGATCTACAGATATACACGCCAAGGTCCCTTTGTTCCTCAGAACTTCCTAGTGTCATGCTGTTCATTGAATACTTCCTTGTCAAATTATTCCTTCGAAAGTGTATCACCTGACACTTTTCAGGGTTAAATTCCATCTGCCGCTTATCTGCCCATTGGACCATCCTGTATGTATCTTCCTCTAGCCCAAGACGCTCAACCTCACTGTTAACTACCCAGCCAATCTTTGTGTCATCCGCAAACTTACTAATCCTACCCCCCACATAGTCATCTATGTTTTTTATATAAATGACAAATAATAGGGGACCCAGCTTAGATCTTTGTGGTACGCCACTGGACACTGGCTTCCAGTCAACTAAAGCATCCTTCTGTCATCACCCTCTGCCTCCTACAACTAAGCCAATTTTGAATCCACCTTATCAAATTACCCTGTATCCCATGTGCCTTTGCCTTCTTTATAAGTCTCCCATGTGGGACCTTGTCAAAGGCTTTGCTGAAATCCATATAAACTACATCAACTGCACAACCCTCATCTACACACCTGGCCACGTCCTCAAAAAATTCAGTCAAGTTTGTTAGGCATGACCTCCCTCTGACAAAGCCATGCTGACTGTCCCTGATCAAACCTTGCCTCTCCAAGTGTAGATAGATGCTCTCCTTCAGAAATTTCTCCAATAGTTTCCCTACCACTGACATGAGACTCCCTGGCTTATCTCTACAACCCTTCTTAAATAGCGGAACCACATTAGCTGTTCTCCAGTCCTCCGGAACCTCCACTATGATCAGAGAGGAGTTAAAAATTTGGGTCAGAACCCCTGCGATCTCCTACCTTGCCTCCCTCAGCAGTCTGAGACACAAATCATCCGGACCTGGAGATTTGTCCACTTTTAAGCCTGCCAACACCTCCAATATCTTGTCACTCCGTATATCAATTTGCTTAAGAACTCGCAGTCTCGCTCCCCGAGTTCGATACCTTCATCCTCATTCTCTTGGGTGAAGACGGACGTGAAGTATTCATTCAACAGTCTAGTGATGTCCTCTGGTTCCACCCATAGATTTCCCCCTAGGTCCCTTATGGGCCCTACTCTTTCCCCGGTTATCCTCTTCCCATTGATATACTTGTAGAATATCTTGGGACTTTCCCTACTTTTACCATATCTATATCTATGCAGCAATACTAAATCTATGCAACAATATTTGGACAGTACAGTACTGATATCTTTGTAGAGAATAGAAATAAGGGGTTCAGGTTTTAAAGTGTGAAACATTTGTTTAGGGTAAATGGAAATGTAATAAGTTATTAAAAGGTACTGTCTGAAAGCTGGTATCTAAGTTGTTGAAACTTTTGGCAGCTGACAAAATCACAAACAGCTCAATTTTTCATAAGGCACCATTCCACCTAATTAATATCAATTTCAGTTCTGTGATTCCTATGATTTCAGGTGAACAGAGAAGGGCATATTTTACTTCAACTTTGAAAAGAAATCAAAGTCATGGGCGCATATACTTTAAAATTTCTACTGAGTCTTAACTAAAACTTTGATCTTGTTTTAGGTTCCAAAGAATCATTGCTTTCATCCACAATTTCAGTCAATGAAGAAGTCATGACTATTCTGGAAGAAGTGATCATGCATACATTCCAGCAATGCGTGTATTACATCACAAAGGTTTGTTTAGATTACAGTTACACTATTGTCAAAAGAAAGGGAGATTTATAGGACATATTGCTAACAAAATACACATTAATTTTTTTTTAAAAAGGAGCAGACGAATATGTATTTAAGAACAGGATTGATGTTGAAAGGATAAGTACAGATTTAGTTGATAGACCCTACGCTCCCAGCATCATAAAAACATCATACTTGGAATGCAACAAATTCGAATAGTATAATGAAAATTATCACATTTAATACACTAGAGTTTTCATTCACTCACCTATAGGAATGAAGGTGAAATTTCATGACAATTTTATTTACTCGTGCATTTAAGTTGTGGCTGTTCATTTTCTCAAGAGATTAGAAAATTTAGGGAGTTTGCAGACATGACAGATTGTGTATCAAGTGTTGAAATAGCAGGCTCAATGGACAAAATAGTGCTTTTTTCCCATGTTTTTATACGTTGTTATGACTTTTATATGTCCTTGAGATCCACTGATCAAGAACAATGATGGCAAAAATGGACAAAGGAACCAATTTATATAGAATATAAAGCACAGAAAGAGGCCATATGCCCCAACTGGTTTCTGCCTGTATGGCATAAGCCACATGAGTCTCCTCCTACCCCTGTTCATCTATCCATATGAGCATATCCTTCCATTCCTTTCCATCTCATGTGCTTATCCAGCTTCTCCTTATGCATCTTTGCTATTTGCATCAACCACTCCAGGTGATAGCAAGTTGCACTTCCAACCACTGTCTGGGTGAGGAAGTTTCACCTGAATCCGATGTTGGATTTATTGGTGACTATCTTATATTTACGACCCCCGGTTTTGATTTCCCCAATATGTAGAGGCATTTTCTCTACAACCATCTTATCAAACCCATATATTGTTGTGCAACAGAAGATTTAGCGGATTGGAACAAAATTGTTGATCCAAACAGCAATTTAAGTTGTGACCTTGTTGTGCACTGATATTCATACCAAGTTATACTTAGCATCAAAATTGAATTGGAAGAGCCGAATCTCATCATGTTTCAGGCAGACCAATCCAAACAGGTGGCTGGGCAATGGTTAGCCCATGCTAAAAATAATGATATTAATAAATGCAGATGAAGGCTCGGATTTTCGCCAAGTTGGTCTGAGTTGGGAGGCCTTGAAAAATAACAGGCAGGACCTGATTCTGGGATTCTCACCCCATTTCCCATTTCCTGCAAAGGACAAGGGTGCAGGTAGCAAGCCCGCACAAAGAAATCCCGCCCTTGCTGGCTTCATTGCATTCATAAAGAGGGCATCTGGCAACTGTATTCACAAAAGCAGCCTGGCAGACATCTGCTTTTCTGGTTCATTATAAATGCTTTGCAGAGCTCCAAGACAGACTAATGCACTTAGCTCAACAGGCAATGTTGATACCACTGTAATAGGTTATTCTTTCTTTAATGGGGTTTTTCGATTCCTGTGTGTTTACTTACACAAGATTAAGAGGTTTGAAGTAGATAAAAACTTCTGACATTAATACTGAGCAGTCTCTTTTTCAAATGACACATTCTTAGCCCCTATTTATGTTGTCAGTTTCAGGATTATTTCACAGACTTGCCAATGATATATTGGTCCTGTACATAGTAGATACGGGGTGAGTGGGTATGGAGGATGTGTGTGGGGGCAAGGGGGATATGAAGGGACATGGAGATATGGAGAATGCAGGGGAGATACAAAGGGGCATGGGGCATTGGGGTGGGTGAGGATAAGGGTTTGAGGGTTTGACAGTCATGATTACAACTGGGAGATGTCCCAGTAAATGGAGGCAGGCCTTCTAGCTTGCTGGCCTTTCATCCTCCTCAGGTCTGCCTCCAGAGACAGCGGGCCCAACTCCATCCCGCCTCCACCTCCCAGAACAAAAATAGGACAGGCAGGGGCCTCCTTAATGGAGATAAGTATGCAGAGTCCGGAAAATATGGCCCAATCTATGTGGCCAGATTATTCTGTTTTTGGAAACTTATGGTTGCAAGCCTTTGGGTTTAAACTTGACAGTCTGGTTTAAAAGGCAACCACTCAGTCATTTTTTTTAATTGAAAAGCTAACAAGCAAAGTCATGTTTTCAAAAGGCTTTGAAAAACATAAGTGCTCTCCATGTTTTGGAGGCTGTATCTTCTGCACATCAGTAAAGATCAAAATATATGAATATAAAATCTATCAACTAGGAACTGAAAGAAAAATATTCTTCGGTTCATTCAAGCACCTACCTGCAAGATGAGCTTGATATGAAAGCTGAGAAAATTAGTTTTGCAAGGATCATAGTAATTGTACCATATAAAATGTAAACGTATGATTATTTTGAAACTAAATACTTTTTGAATTGATTTAATGTTGTCCATAAAATATATTATGTAGCTATCACAAAATGTTAGTACTACATAATAATTTTATGACTTTAGAATGAATAATCTGGAACCCATAGTTTAGAAATTACAGTTGGCAATATTAGTGGGCAAATGCTTAGCAAGGTCTATTGTCATTCCTCATCAATTAGTCAACACAGGCATCATTCTCAATTTTAGTGTGTACACACCCACTTTAAGATAAAGGGATCATCTGGTAATATTGCAATGATAAAATCTAGCAAATAGGAGCTAGTTTTCACTGCGTATTTTATGGCTTTAAGGGGTTATTTTGGTGAAAGGGTGCAAACAGGTGCCAAATGGGAGCTGTGCTAATTAGAGATGTATGTTTGAAAATCTAGTTTTAGCATGGAATTTTCCTCCTAATTGCTAATTACCATCATTTGAATTTACCTGAACATTCTAAATCAGACACCAGCAGCTTTAGCACTCAGGTGCTAATTAGATACAATTTTTGTAGAGCAGTATATATGGCTCAGGGACCAAGTAAGAGAGCTCGCACTTCTCAGATGTGACACTGGAGGTCCTGATGGAGGAGGGATGTTCTTTACCTGCAGGGGGGAAGAGGTTCACTGCCCTCCTGCCCCATTCTGTTGCACACTTATGGTTGCAAGGCCAGCAAGCTAGAAGGTCCTCCTCCATTTACTGGGACATCTGCCAGTTGTAATCATGACTGTCAAACCCTCAAATCCCCATTCTGCTGCAGCAGCTGGTGCTGCTCTGCCTGGCCTCATCTCCTTCTCCCATTCATTCCTCCTGCAGATCAAAGGGGGACAATTGCAAGATTTCAGTAAGCAAGCACTCCCATTCTCCTGGTAACGTCCTATAGGTGTCCAATAAGGTAGATTAACACAGCACTCACTTTTTTTTTAAGTAAAGTCCTCAGAGAATTTCTGGAATAAATGTTGATATAGTGTTAGTGTCTTGACAAAGTGGTCGAGAAAGTCTCCTAATACATTTCTAAAGTTAACATTAAACCTCCCACAGCAAGTAGTTAAAAGTGATTAAAACCTTTAAGTCGCTCAAAATCCTCAGCAACAAGTTTACTCCTAGTCAGTTGGTCGCTGTTAAGAAAGGGCAGAACTTCCAGTGCTATCCACCAAAATGCTGTGCCGTCTCCTTATTGTTAGCAGGCAGGTTGAGTGCTAATTAGCCCCTTAATGATCGTTCAGGTAGCCATTCAAATTGCAAACTTCAGCTCATTTAAAGGGATGGCAACTTGTGCTAAACGCAGGATATGCAGGCATTTAGCCTAGGCTGCATTTGCTGCCAGCACAGCACATGCGCAGTTCTAGTGTTTCTCCACCATGTTTACTGTTTTAGCGCAGGTCTAGATTTGCAGGAAAAAACACCCGGAGACACAGTGTACTGAATTTAATGGGAATTTTTCCCATTTAACCTCATCACAAATAGAACAAAGTCTCTGGACGTGGGTTGGGCGAGGGGGCAGGTGGTAGTAGGTGTGGGGCAGCGAGAACTCACAGCGTTTAAAGCTATAATTTAATTTCTGCAGTATAGGATATTACTTTTCAAATTTCAGATTATGGGCAGAATCTTTGGCTTGGCAAGTGGGGGTAGGACCCGCTAGCCGAGGTGTAAAATGATGCGCAGTGACGCGGGTGTGCGTCCCGACATCACCGCACATCATTTAGTTTTTCAGTTTGGCATGCGCCCGCCAAACTGTCAAAGGTCTATTAAGTCCATTTAAATATCAATTAAACTAATAAACTGAGCTGCCCATCCAACCTTAAGGTTGACAGGCATGCGAAGAGCCAGGCAGCCTTTGCATTTTTCATGGAACCTCATCCACAGGCACGATGAGGTTTCATGAATGTTTTTAAAGTGTTTTAAAAGTTTTTAATAAAATTAATGGAAATGTCCCAGCTCATGTGACAGTTTCAACTTTTGACAGTTTCAACATTTTTGTTTACCTTTAATCAATGTTTCATAAGTGAAACTAATCTCCCCGAGGCATCTATGTGCCCCAGGAAGATTTCTGCGCTCTTTCGTGCACATGCGTGAAAGAGTGCACTCCCGACTCAAGGAATTCTTCCCCCCACCCCCCCACCACCACCACCCATGCAGGGAGTGCACAGCACTTCTGGGTGCGCATCACACTGGATGGGCCTTAATTGGCCGCCCACACACAACCCCCCCAACGGGAGAAAATTCTACCCTAAATGTATTATGGCCTACCATCATGGTTGCCTGGAACACGTTGTAGCAGAATTATACCCTGTGTGTAAGGATCCTGTGTCCTGGTGATGTCTTGGTGGTGGGGAGAAAATAATTCTGAAAAATTATTTTGTCTAGCCGATCTCATCTGTATCAACATTTTAATAAGATGAATCCCATTTTAATGATCAATTACACATGTTTTTATTCAGGACAGCAGTTCATAATCAGCTCTGCAATTAAGGTCGCAGACCGTGGTTGAATAAATCAAAGCCACACACTGGGGCGCAGCGTCATTGATTTTCTGCGTATGCATGGCCGAATATCGGCAACCGAGTTGCATTGACAGGAGACGCGGTGTTTAGCTTAAGACCCAATCTTTGCCACCATGAATGCTCTTTAGCACGTAAAGTATCTGGCAAAAATGGCCCCCTAACTCTCCCTGTACCCTTGTGCCAAGCTTTGTTCTCTGTGTGGTTTTTGGACACAGAAAAAAGAAACAACTCCCCATGTATGCTCCTTGTTTTCTCCAAAAACTTGCAATGTTTATTTTATCTCTGCAGGCAAGTATACAATCCTCAATATAGCCTGTGTGGGAGTGTGGGGTCTCCAGGTTTTAGAGAAGAAAGAAGCATCCAATGTGTGCAACAACAGTTATCTCAATTCTAAGACTTGATTCCCATGTTAGTAGCAAGCATTGTAGTCATCAGTTCTTCTCAGGAGATGATGGACTGCACCCAGAATGCCTGTATGTCATTTCTGAACATCGCCTGTTATGGCTGTACAAGCCGACTTGTGAGTGGCAGTCCCTTCAGCATCTTGCACTGATGAATAGTGTTGGCTCGAGGTGAACTGATATATTTTTCCTTCTGCAGCGCTCTCTTTTCCACCATCTGGTCATTTCTTTAGTCCCCTGCTTTTTCCACACCATGCCTGACTGCTTGTCTCCAGGCACTCCAGTCAGCAGCAAGGACTTCCCATGTATTGACTCCAATCTCATTCAACTTGAAGTCTCGCTTGCAGACATCCTTGTATCGTAGACATGGACAACACGTTGGTCCTGTGCCAATAGCAAGCGTGCCATATAGCATGTCTTTAGGAATGCAGCTATCATCCATTCAGCTCACATGCCCCAGCCAACAGAGTCGCTGCTGACCCAAGAGAGCAAACATGCTGGGGTTCCCTGCACACTGGTGTATTTCTGACTAGCAGCAAGTAATGATAGCTTTGCTCCTTTCTCATTTTTCAAGTATTATTTATGTCCGACTCCAAAGCGAACAATTGATAAACTTCAATGATTCTCAGTTAACTGGATGGAAGGTGACAATTGGAAGAAAATCATCCCCATTTAAGGGGAAACTACATAAATACATGAGGGAGAAATTAATAGAGGGATACGCTGATAGCTAGAAGAAGTAAGGTGGGAGGAAGCTCATGCCAGTATAAACACAGAGCAGTTGGACTGAATGATCTGGTTCTCTGCAGCATACACAATGTAATTCTATGTAATCACATTATCTTTGTACAGTTCCTGGTAAGTACCCAAGAATGACAGATAGTGGCCTTGGTGACAGCATTCCTGCCTCATCCAGAGTTGGTCTGTGGTCCAGGAGATGGGAGGGGGAGAACTACATCATTTATTCATTCAACTAAAGTACAGAAGTGTAGTTTCCAATGTGCCACATTACTACACATCACCAGTGCCCGGCCCATGGGGCCATCCAATGTTGTAGCAGTTTGGCTGAAAGTTTTATGGGAAAATCAAAGTAAGCTGACTCACAAAAGCTTAATAAGAACCAGTATCTCATCATAAGAAAATTAATTTTGCTTCACCTGAGCACAGGGAGAACTAGTGTGATAAAAGCTGAAGTACTCATTTGCCTGTAGTTCTAGCTGATGTGTAATGCTAGTCCCAGTACAGAGGAAAAGACTTACATCAGTAAATGAGTGAATTACAATCGAAAACCCTATACCAATGTCAGTGTAAAGTTACTTATTTTTTCTGGGGGTAACTTGAAAACTGTTTGGATAAATATCAGTGAGATTACTTTTCCTTAGTCTATAACTATCTTAAGGTTAATATTATGAATGGGGAAATTGCAAAGTGTTGTAACCTCTGCTGCTGCTGTCATCTTCGGCTGGCAGTACACAGGTAGTTTTAATATCTCAACTGTGCAATGGTACCAGCCAGTCAACAAAAAGGAAAAAGCACTTGGCTTAGCAGAAAACTAGAGTACAGGTAATTTAAAACACAAATAAAGAAACATTACCTCCGCAAATGTCACACAATTACTGAGTATATGACTTCAAATGTTCCAAAGGGAAATTGGTTTAAAAAGAACAATCCATTAGTTTTCAAAAGTAGTGTTTTACCAAACTTCTCTCAGTTGACATAATGTGCCTGCCCAGGTGGAAAAGTCCATTTGCTCTTTGAATGACAGTGTATTGGCAGAGGCCCAGTAATGTTGGGGCAGATACTGCTCACAAAGTGTTTCTCCCTTTCAATTATTATTTTAAATCTTTGCATTTGCACTTATTTCAGGGTCCAATGGTAAATGAGATTATCCTTTCAAATCTACAATTTTAATTATTTGAAGAATTTAAATAAATACATTATTTAATCCCAAAGAAGTACAGACTGAAATTCATCATTTATGCTGCACAGTAAATGGCTATAAATCCTAAAAAGAAAATGTGATTACTCAGGGTACTTAGGTCACATTCTGTAAATATCTCCAGCATCAAATGCTATGAATTAATCCAAATTAATCCATGTGATTTATAAGTTTATTTAAGCTTGTATTCTTATCCTTGTGGTTAAGTAAGTTCCAGACATGAGGAATCTACATTCTTTTTCCTTTGTTGACTGGAAAAGACATGGGACAAATTATTGGCACAACTGAATATTCAAACCATTTGGCTAGTCATAAATATTTAACTGACAATTAAATTGGCTTTGCATATTTGAAAAAAAGTATCACATAAAACAGCCTGGTGACTCAGTACTGTAAGAGGTAACTGAGCAACAGAGGCAATGTTCCCAGGTCTTGTGTTGAGTTAGGTGAGCTAGGCAGATCACAACCAGTCACAGTTCCCCTGGCCAGCAAGACTAAGTCCACCATGTGTTCTACTTCTGATTGCTAGCTCTTGCCAGAAAGTGCACTGCTGTGTAAGGATTGGGCTTAGTTTGGATTCCTACCCCCATTAGAATAGCCTAAGACTCAGCCAATAATTACATAGCACAAGAAAACCCCCAAATCATGATTGTAACATGACAGCGTGTTTGGAAATGAACATGCCAGAGATTGTGGTTTTGGATATCTTTCAAAAAAAGGTACAGCTTGTGGTGAGTGCATTCTCAAAATGTTAGCCTGTATGGCATGTGACTATGGCCTAAGTCAGAGCAGATGCAAGAGCGCTGTTAACTGCAAGGTGGACTTAAGTTTAATTCTTGAATGATATCTTTCCTTACCTTGAAAAGTAAATAAGCATGGATTAAATAAAAACATAATTATTGTTTCTTGTTCTACAGTCTCTCTATGTTACACTTCCTGCTTTCTTGGATTGCAATCCCTTCCAGACCAAGAGTGGATATTCCTGGATGAATTCTTCTCTCCCAGAGCCAGTTCGCAACATCATGCAAATATACCAGACAACACTGGACCTTCTCCATCAGTATGAAGTGCACCCTGAAATTGCAACACAGATGTTTGCCTACCTTTTCTTCTTCTCCAATGCTTCCCTGTTCAATCAGCTCATGGATAGAGGCAAGTTTAACAATGTACAGACACCTTTACATGGCATTACAGCACAGAAACAGACTATTTGGCCCAACTGGTCCACTCTGCTGTTTATGCTCCACATTAGTCTTCTCCTAGTCCTCTTCATCTAGTTCTATTAATATATCTTTCTGTTCCTTTCCCCTTCATGTAATATTCTAACTTCTTCATAAATGTATCTATCAATCATTTGGTAGTACAGAACCTGAGTATTGCTGAAAAAAGTTTAGCAGTTAATTGTTCCCTGGTGCATTCTCCATTGCAACGCCTCTACCAATCAGAGTTCACTTTCCAGCTAATCAGTACTCTCTTCTCATACAGTATAAATTGTTGTTCCCTTTACACTTGGTATTCTTGCTTATCTGTCCTGATGGGTGCATGACAAAAATCTTTGACAGCATGTCTGTTTTTTCAGCAATACTCAAATGCATCTATGCTATTCACTTCAACCATTCCGTGTGGCAGCAACTTCCCCATTCTCACCACCTGCATAAGAAGTCTTTCCTGAATTTCTTCTTGGATTTCTTAAAGACTGCCTTATAATTATGGCTCTTAATTTTGTTACCCTCACAAGTGGAAACATCTCTATGTCTACCATAACCAACCCCTTCTAACAGGTCATAATTCTAATAGATCACTTCTCTTTTCTAGAGAAAAATCCCCAATCTGTTCAATCTTTCCTGATAGTAATGCTGCTGGATTGTTTATAAGGGCCAAGACTTTTTCCAGACAATAGAATAAAGCTTGTGTAATGAAACATGAGAGTTGATGTGGCAGGCAGTCTTTAATAATGCAGTTGTTGCCTGCAGGTTATCTAGAGACCCTGCCTGTGGGATTAATAATGCAGTGTAACTCTATCCGTACTATCTGTACTGTGTGGGAAATATCTCATTCCATGTGCAACCTGCATATTCGCACTTGCCTGTGCTTTTGTGTACAACAGATGTATAATAAAGTACAGGTTCAAGCACTGCACAGAGAGAAAATGTGGATAATCCATAAAATACTAATTTCTACTATCACCCAATGAGGGAAAATCAGTGGGGAAATATCAGAGCGTTATCGTTGCTGTTCACTTGACAGTGTTTCTGGCTGGAAAGTCTCTATGTGTAGACGTTGCAAAAGGACAGGTCAAAACTCAACTATATTGCCTCTGATCACCAAATACATACCAAAAGACGCAATCTGCACCTGTTTTTACAGAATAGCAACTTGGGTTAGGTACTGAAGCACAACCAACACCTGTGGTACTTGAAGGCAATTCCTTTTATTAAAAAAGATGAAACATTTTTTGGAGAGATATGGCAGTACTCCATATTGGTGCTTCTGTGGACTAGGCCACGGGTGAAGAAAGTTAACTTCTCAATAGTTTGAAAGAAGTAAAATGATCACCCCCCCCACCCCCCACACATCAGTACAAATCCCTTCAGATCTAGGGACAGAAATATTCGCTTGGTGGGCGGGCGCACACCCGACCAGCTCAAGTGTGAAATGATGCGCGTTGACGTTGGCTGAGCATGCCAAAGTCAATGCGCATTTGCGCGATAGTTTGGTCAGCAGGCGCACGCTGGAGCTGGCAGCATGCCCGCCAACAGTTAAAAGGCCTGTTAAACCCACTTAATTATTAATTTAGATAATTTTTTCGCTGCCTGTCCAGGTTGGCAGGCAGTTTGAAAACCTCATCCAGGGGCTGGATGAGGTTTCCAAAAGCAAATAGTAGTAATAAAATTTTATTTTTAAAATTTAATTAATAACATGTCCCTGCTCATGTGACAGAGCCGCATGAGGAGACATGTTTCATTGCATTTTTATTTTTTTAATTAATTTTTAAAATATCTCTTCATCTCCCTGAGGCAACTCCGTGCACAAAGTTCACACTCAGCCCGCTCGCCCTCCTCCCCCCGCCCGCACAGGCAGCCTTAATTGGCCTGCCAGTGTGAAATCGCGGTGCGGTGCCGATCACAGGCGGCTTTCCAACCACCCCACCCGCCCCTGCCAAGCACCCCCACCAAGGCCAAAATTCTGCTCTATGTATCTGAGCAACTTGGTTAAGAGAATTTAGGATGCAGCTTGCTTACAACCTTGACTGCTGCAGAGAGAATAAATTAATATCTGGAGAAATGCAGGTGTGGTGTTGGTGGGGGTGGGGAGCACAGAGAAAAATCATTAGTGTTTGAGCAGAATGATCATTAGCTGCTGGGTTCCTGCAGTTCAGTTACTACAAGTACATGTTGTTGTGTTAAAATATTCTTTTGCTTTTGTACAGAAAGTGCATGCAGTTTATTTATAGCATTATTGAGGATGACTCCCTTGGGATGCCTTCTCAACAGGCACTATTTCTCATTGGTCTTGCAGACAGTGAGCGCAGTAAATGAAAAAATGGGGCCATAAAAAAAACCACATCACCCAATATCACCACAGCAGTCTGTCTTCCACAGCATTATGTTCTTATTAGCTGTTCTAAACGGAATCTTGCAAATATGCCCATCATTTGAATCGTGCCAAAACGAATGGGAGATATCATGGAATACCTAAAGGAACATCTGAAAATCATTATTTCTGAATACATTCTGAATGTATATCTAAACCAATGATCATAGAAGAGTTGCATCGAGCTGTTTTTCAACAGATCAGGGAGTTACAGAATCTCTTTAAGGTGATGGAAAATCTGGTCTGTACATAACAGCACAAAATGAACAGAATCAATGAATAAAAGCAAGCAAGCAAGACAACAGCTGCTCATACCATTGCAATCATATTGGAAAAAAGAGGTGCCAGGGATTTAACTCATTCCAAATGAAATTTGAATTGGTAGTGGAGTTAGTTTAGTGTCAGATCCAGGACTAGCAGGTCTTTGAACCCCATGTGAAATTCAGTTTGTGCAGTCCAGGCTGTGTTGGACTTGCATTCAGAAAACCTTTGGTTTAAACCCCAGCAGAATATATAGCGATGGAGCAGTATTCCTCACGTTTTTGCTATGTTCCTGGTTGTTCAGCAATGAAAATGGGTGGCGGTGCCACACTCAGATAGTCATTTCATGAAGCCAAAATTATGGGCAGTGTGCTTGTAACATTCTATAATGTATTGGTGGTGGTCAGTGTTTCCCACCACCAGTGGGTACTGGGGCAGTTACCCAGAGAGGGAAATTTCTATGGTCTTACTCCATAACCTGACTTCCCATAATTAAGCCACAGTGCAATGATTTTAGAATCCCAATTGTCAACTTCCCCCCAGGGCCAGTACATGTAAGGAAGCAATTCTTTGGGTGTAAGGGAGATAAACTGAACTAAGCATAGCTTAAATAATTGCTAAAAATTATAATTAAAATTGTTTTAATTTTAATTTCCTTATTTTTCCATGATAAATTATAAATTAAATATTTATGTTTCTGACTGAATTTTTCTTTTCTCATACTTATTCTACCAATAGTGAATGACCACAGGCTTTTACCCTTCCATTGGGAGTGATATGTTGATGCTTTTCTGTATGACTCTTAACAGGGACATACTGAATGTAACTTAAAACTGCACCAAGAACTGGACTTATGGATTCAGTTTAATGTACAGTTGGAACCTTGGTTTCTCAAAAAGCAGCAATTACTAAACAAACTGCACAGTATTTGGATTGCTTTTTCTTAAATAGATTTCCTATTGGATAAGATAAATAAAAAAATAAAGTTGAGGTACTTAAAAGGTTGATATCCTCAAAGTAGAAAAGTCACCTGGACTGGAACGGATGCTTCATAGGTTACTGAAGGAACTAGGGCCAGAATATTTGCGCCCAACTTGGGAGAATTTGCAAACACGATTGGGGAGTAAGTGTCCTGGATGGTCTAATTTTCATTCTGGGGTGGCTGGCCAAGTGTTGATGGGAGTTGGGCCCGCCGCCTCTGGAGAGGGTTTGGAGGCAGCCACAGGAGCTGCTGGTTGCGGTGGCTAACTGTACCACCCCTCAACCCCCACACACTCCCCATGCCCTCTCCATGCCACCTCAGCCCCCCACCCACCTCCCATGGCCCCTCATATCTTCCTTGCCTAACCTGTGTCCCTCTACCCACCTCTTTGGCCCTTTATGACCCCTTTGCCAATCTAGTGCCAACTCATGCCAACCCAAGGCCATGCCCACCATCCTTTGCCCATATACCCTCCATGCCAACTCACCCAGTATCCACCATGGACAGGCCTCAGTTCCCAGGCTGAGATGAAATAACATAAAGCTCGATATGTCTATTACAGACTTCATTTTTATAAAAACAAGTCTCATTCACAAAGACCATTCATTACCTGTACATTCCTTCAACTACGCAATCCCTTATAAAACAAATATTTCATTCAAGTACTTAATCCCTTATAAAAAGCATTTGTATTCATAACCCCATATCAAAGACTTTATAATCAGTTGGAGCTGTCAATCAAACTGTGAACTAACAGGCACCCCACTGAGATAGTGATAGGTTGTGAAATCAGTCATGCAGCACAAATCTTATAATGATCACCCTCAGGTTTATGTCAACAAACAGTGAAACTGCAGTTTTTTTTTAAATTAAGGCTCGGCAATTTAAGTAAATTGATAGGTCCAATCAGCTTTGCAGTTCCAATGAGTTTATCCACTTCTTATGCACATTCATGTATACTTTTAAAAACCCCAAAGGGCACCAGTCCTCTTCCACGGGATGCCTTATTCTCCCAAAGGCGTCCCTGGGCCTATCCAAAAGGGTACACTACCTCTGCAAAGAGCTCTGGCAGCTGTAGATCTTCTCCTGAAAGGTCTAAATCCCACAAATCATGTTTTGGACATCCCACTGATATAAATTGCATCAGTTTAAACACAGCTGCATATGTCCGTGAGCCACAGATGTACAAACTACAACCTGCCCCCGTCCTCCTCTTGTTGAAAATGGTGGGTAGAGAGTTCCGGGCCAGGACTTCCAGAATCAGGTCTCCAGCGCCATTTTGGCTAAGTCAGAAACCCTCTCTGCCTTCACAAAAATTCAGGCCCAAGTGTCAAAATTGTGAAGGCTTTGACCACAATCTTCAAATCCTCCTTGGACATTGGGATGGTTCCAGAAAACCGGAGGATTGTTTACGAAAGGGGAGAGGGATAAATCCAGCAACTAGAGGCCTGTCAACCAAACATCAATGGTGAGAAAACTTTTAGAGACAACAGTCTAGAACAAAATTAATGGGCATTTGGAAAATTGTGAGCTAATAAATGAAATTCAAACAAATTTATTAAGGTAAATTGTGTTTGATTAACTTGATCGAGCTCTTTGGTGAAATAATATAGTGGTTGATGCAGGTAATGTGTTTGCTGTGTATATGCACTTTCAAAGGGTGTTTAGTGAAGTACCTAATAATAGACTTGTTAGCAAAATTAAAGACCATAGATTAAAGGCACCATGGTTACAAAACTGAATAACTGACTGAAGGCATGGGGTGGTGCTGAACAGTTGTTTTTCCAGACTGGAGGGAGGCACATAATGGTGTTCCCCAGGGTTGATATTGATCACTGCTTTTTTTATATATAGTGACCTGGATTTAGATATACAGGGCATAATTTAAAAATTGGCAGAACTTGGAAATGTTGTAAACAATGAAGATAGTAACATATGTCAGGAAGACATGGACAGACTGGTGAAATTGGCAGAACTTGGAAATGTTGTAAACAATGAAGATAGTAACATATGTCAGGAAGACATGGACAGACTGGTGAAATTGGCAGACACATGGCAGATGAAATTTAACGCATTGTGAAATTATATATTTTGATATGAAGAATGAGGAGAGGCAATATGAGCTATTTTAGAAGGGATTCAGGAACAGAGACCTGGGTATGTAAGTACACAAATCTTTGAAGGTGACAAATTGAGAAGGCGGTTAATAAAGCATGTGGGATTCTTAGCTTTCTTAATAGAGGAATAGATCCTTCAGCAATGAAGTCACGTGAACCTTTATAAAACACTGGTTAGGCTGCTGCTGGAGTATTGTGCTCAATTCTGGGCACCACGTTTCAGGAAAGGTGTCAAAAGCCTTGGAGAGGTTGCAGAAAAGATTCATTAAAATGGTACCAGGGATGAGGGACTTCAGTTATGTAGAAGGACTGGAGAAGCTGTGGTTGTCCTCCTTAGAGCATAAAAGATTAAAAGGAGACTTGATAGCAGTGTTCAAAATGATGAATGATTTTGATAAGAGTAAATAAGGAGAAATGTCTTCCAACTGCAGAAGGGTCAATAACCAGAGGACACAGATTTATTACTAATCAGATTTAAGGTAATTAACAAAAGAATCAGCAGTGACATGGGGAAAGATTTCTTTTACACAGTTGTTGTGATCTAGAATGCACTGCCTGAAAAGGTGATGGGAGCTGATTCGTAGTAAGTTGCAAAAGAGAGTTGGTTAAATAATTGAAGGAAAAAGAATTACAGGGCTGTGGGGAAAGAGCAAGGGAGTTGGATTAATTAGATAGTTCTACCAAAGAACCCGCACAGGCACAATGGGCTGAATGGCCACATTCTGTGCCGCATCATTCAATGATTCTACATTTATCTGGAGGCTCCTTGTTGGTTAACGGCTTCAGAGGTTTTATTGGTTTATAAATATGGCTCTTACTAAAATATTAACTTGGTGATCACTAAATATTCATGTAACATCTCTTTGTGTTGTCAGTCAAACTGTTAACTATATGTTGTAGTTGGTCAATTAGTTCATCATCTTATAAGCAAAAGGATTTAATGAATTTCTTTGGGAACAAATTTTAAAACAGCTGTCAAAGTCTTTAAAAAGGAAATGGCAATTGAAACTAACATGTGTCTTGTCAGGAACTGGTTGGTTCAAGGCCCTAATCAGGTTTGGAGTTCATAATGTAACATGGCAAGCCAGTGCAATGAGGGAGACCTGGATTGTCCTAGGTCTTTTCTCATAGACAGGATGTTAAATTGAGGTTTCATCTTGCTTCCCAATGTTAAAAATCAAATAGCACCACTTAAAGAAAGATAGAGCTTTGTCCCAATGTCCTAACCGAAATTCCAACATCAGCTGATGCCACCAACAACACACTAACTGGGCATTCATTGCATTGTTTATGAGGCTTTGCTGGTGAAGAATGGCTGCCATAATATTAAGTGCTTGAGAACATTTTATTATTGTAATGCTATTATTATTAACATTTCTAACCACTCAGCTTTCTTTGCTGTGTACCAAATTGCAAAGGAGAAAATAAGCATGAATTTGTACTTGATGCAACTGGCATGGGATTTGGGATGTTCCTCTGGTAAAGTCTCCTTTACTACCTCAGTTTTCTTATTATTTATTGCCTATCCCTAGTTGTCCTTGAGAAGGTGGTGGTGGGCTGCCTTCTTGAACTGCTGCAGTCCATGTGGTGTAGGTACACCACAGGGCTGAGTTTGCCGTTGTCGTTTCCGGTGCCTAGGTCGACGCCAGGTGGTCCGTCCAGTTTCATTCATTTCTTGAGACTTTGTAGCGGTTTGATACAACTGAGTGGTTTGCTAGGCCATTTCAGAGGGCATTTAAGAGTCACCACATTGCTGTGAGTCTGGAGCCACAGGTAGGCCAGCAGATTTCCCTAAAGGACACTAATGAACCAGACGTGTTTTTACAACAATCGACAATGGTTTCATGGTCATCATTTTTATTGAAGTCAAGTTCCACTATCTGCCGTGGAGGGATTTGAACCAGGGTCCCAAGAACATTATCCTGGGTTTCTGGATTACTAGCCTAGCGACAATACCACCACACCATCGCTACCAGGCGATAACCTCACTATAACCTGTGGGCAGAATTTTAGGGGCCCCCATTGGTGGCTTTGTAAGCCGGGAGACAGTAAAATTTCCCGGATGGCCTTCTCACCGCCTTCCTGCTCACCTCCAGCTTGTCTTCCAGGGGGCTGGTGAGGCATAGGGTTGTCCTCGCCCCACTTGAGGTCCCAGTATTGATGCTGGTGGGAAGAGGTCAGGGACAGTAAAGTTGGGGGGGTGGTGGGAGAGGGGAAGCCCAGCAGGTGACCCTCCTCGGGCCTGGGATGGGAAGGGAGTGAGGCACCTCCCTCAGTGGCCAGTGGCCCCCTTTCCACATCAGGGCCCCCAGAGTACTCCTTCTCCCGCTCCCTTTCTTCCCACCTGGCCTGTCCATTGATATCACCCCAACCCTCTTCCCACTGTGCCCCCCCCCCCCAAACCAGGCCTCCCCCCCCCAAATCCCACTGTGCCTGCCACAAGACCCCCACACCTACCTCCATCCTGGCGTCAGGACTTAGGGCTAGATTTTTGTCAAGAACATGGGCATTGGGAGTCAAGAATTAAGGTTATCTGACAACTGTATCAAGAGAAGCAGTTTGAACAGATGGCCAGGCATCTGCTTTTTTTCCAGATAGCCTCATTATGAATGCTTGGCTGTGCTCCAAAAATGGTAATGGACTCAGTTCAGCAGATGTCTGTTTACTCTTTTGTACTCTCTTTGTGTGGTTGACAGGTTTATTAACTTTTAATAACCGGACCTTCCTTTGCCTGTGTGTCAATCTGACTAATATTAAGAGCTGTGAAGTGGATTGACGGTTTCTTTAGTAGGACTTTCATTGCCTGTGTTTGATTAACAGCTTTATGAGAAGGTAAGAGAAAAATGTTTTTCAAGGGGAATGTTGAATGCCTAATTTTTTTGGGTTCCTGTCTCGGGATTAGGGTTCCCCATGGTTTATGACTCCTCTGAGGTGCCATGAACTACGTCCCCAAATAAAATGAGCCTGACTCCCTGAAAGTAATGGGGATCTGAAATTCCCACCCCCACAATAGAGTCAACAAGGCCAGGAATGCTGCGTACAGGGTCACTAACCGCACCCTTATCCTGCGTCAGCAAAAATTGCTGGAAACAGGAAGGGGAGAGGGAATGCTGGAATCAGCTACCTTATGGCATTTTTAAAGGTCTTCCGCCTAATTACAACACAAACGGAGGCATGAAAATCAAGGCCAAAGATGCCTGTGGACTTCTTGTGGTCCAGCAGTGGCCACCTCTCCCAGCTGCGTTGTTGGGACTACAGATTGGCTGGCAGCTCTCTGAAGCAAGACTTCTTCCCAAGTGAGGGTCGGAAATCTCACCTCCAGCCAATTAATGTTTATAAGCATTAAATTGTGGCAGGGCAGCCAGCATCAGTGGGGATGTGTTCCTCGCCGACATTTTGGGTAGCAGAGTGGGAAACCCATTAAATTCTGTCATGTGTGAGAGTATTGTACAGAATTAATAAATGAGGAAAATTAGAAGTTATTTTCACACAGAAGGCTATTATGACTTATAATTCTGTTGAGGCAGAGACTAGAATATTATTTAAAATTAAATTTACTTATTATTTGAAAAGAGAGAATATGGAAGGATAAAGGAAATGGCAGCGAAATTGAATCAGATTAATAGCTTCCAGTTGATATTCTAGTACACGTACTAGCACTGATGCAAAGAACTGAATGGTCCCTTTCTGTGGCAAAGGAAACACCTATACATGGAACATAGGAAATAAAAGCTGGACTAGGCCATTTGGCCCCTCATGCCTGCCATGCATGATGACATCTGCATTGCTGTATCTAATATATATTTCCATAGAACAGACAGGTCTTTCTCATTCTCAGAATACTGTAATCTCCCAACCCCAATCCAAAACAAAATATCACAGAAATTACATAACTTTTAAAGATAATGGTTTAGTTTCCCAGTAAAAACATTAGAGATCAGGTCAAGACAACCAGTTCAAACAGTAAGCAAGCCTGAGAGGTCCTACTTCCTTTGTGACCATACATTACAATGGCATCCTAGCAATCAGATTTTCTTGTTTTTTTTAAAGATCCTCGTGCAGAATTCACAGGCCAAAAGTTTCATCTGATTTCCAAATGGTCAAAGTGCACAAGTTGACCGTATGTTGACAGACTCAGACATAAATATTTCATTTTCATTGGAGCGTATAGGAAAAGTTCTTATCCAAATATGGTAATGGAATGGTAAATGATGCATCTTGCCAAAGAATCATACCGTTGGCTCCATATACTTCAGCAAGTGAAGTTTCCCCATCCAGCAATGTCGTACAAGCCCAGTCAACTGCATGTTTGGAAATGTTCAAAGCTAGAATTAGTCAAAATAAAATTCTGTGAAGAGTGGTGGAAGAAAAACACTTCTTTCAAAGACTGGAACCTGGCATTCACAGCATCATTAATTTACAAGTATTTAAATATCCATTGATTTTTGGATACATCAGATCAATCAGTAGGTTAGATTAGTTTAGATAGTATTTAACTCTTTCAGTATGAAACATATCTTTAATTGTAAATAGGTTTTCATTCAGACATTCAGGTCGCTCAGTTAATAAAACTCAATGTGGACTGAGCCATACAAACTAGGAAAGTCATAGATTTGATGCTTAGTAGGTACTGTGTTCAGCTGATCTCAAATAATCATTGCAACAGTTGCACTACAACTGGCCCTGGGCAGGAAGGCTTAAGGAAGGTAAGAGTAGGAAAATTATATTGCCAGTGTTCCTGGTCTTTATTGATATCCATTGACGCCTATTGGGAAGGGCATGCATGGGCATTGGTTCAGAACAGGATCAGGATCAGTTAAGATCACTACCACATTGTGCCATGTCTGGGTCAACCTTAGTAATGTATCAGAGGACAGTCAAAACAAATGGAGGAGTCAGCTGAGGAAAGGAGGGAATAAATAGGAAGAGGGAAATTACTTTTAAAAAGTACAGTTGTGGCTAAACTGTTAAGCGTGCTCTAGTTTGTTAAAGAAAGTCCACAGAAGATGTAAAAGTTAACTGTTGAAAGTATATGTAAAGCAGGTAAAATACAGAAGAGGAAAACAACTATTGATGTGAAAAATGTTTTCTGGACTGCCTTAGATTTATGTAAACTCACAAGTATGTGTTAAATGTTGAGATACTAAAGTAGAATATGAATTAGAACCAAAATACAGTGAAACAACGAGTAAAGAGATGCACTGGTCTAGTTTTAAGGATGGGTTGTGTTCTGAAACCTATGATGAAATGCCATCTTCAATTCTGTCTGAAACGGGCACAAATTTGGTAGAATGATCAGGTTGCCAGTGTCAGTGAGACTCAAACAATTTTCAATTAGGGTTTCATTTACATGGTTGTGGGAGGGTAAGGAATCAGCTGGCTTCTTAAATCAACAGCAGCAGACCTGAGTATTCATGAGCCTAATAAGAGCACCTTTGCTATACCCAAAAGAAAGCTTAAACACTTCCTGGGCTGTTTTTGAACCATCTCCCTTTAAGGACCACTGCCTAGGCCACTCAACGTGTGGTACATATGAACAGAGTAAGCGCAGTAATTGTGCCTCTACTTCTGCATTTTGAATGTACTGACTGGGAGCTTTGTTCACTTTTGATGTTGCATGACTAGCCTGATGCATTCCATTGTTCTTCCTCATCTTCAAAAAAATCAAAGATATATGGAAATTCCTAACAGAAAACAAATTGGAGGTCACTTTGACTTTGTGTGGTAGTGTAAAACAGGTCTTAGCTAATCAGCATTCTTTTTTACATCTCTCCTAATTTTATATTGCTGACTTTAATGGAATTAAAAATCAGGAGAAGTAAAACCATTCACTATCACCCATTTTACACTGTTGTATGAAGTCAAAATCAACCCTATTGTGCTTTGTGATAAAGAGAATGAGAATCCAAAATTTGACAAAATTCTTGGACTGAGAAAAACAAATCTCCAAAAACAATTCAGAAATTACTTCCTAGCTCCCATTATGAATGTAGATGCCAGATTCCCTGCTTCCTCAAGAGTGCCATACACCCAGGATCTGCATTTGGATGAGGAGGAGGAACAGCGCCAATGATTGTAAATGGGGTGCATAATGTAAATTGTTGTCTCATCAAAAATAGCAGACAGCTTCTGCTGATCCAGAAATGATCCAAGACTTCATCAACAAGATTCAAACTTTTTAAATACCTCTTTGAGAAGTTAATATCTATACATTGTCAGTGACAATTATAAGGTAGAAAAGGTGACTAAAGGAAAATGCTCAGATCACATAATTCTGGACACAAAGGTTTGCACATGGCACCATGGCTCAGAACAATATCCTTTCTACTCAAGTATCTCCTTTCATACAGAAAGGACATTGACCTAAAGTAGCTAACTGTTTCAGTCTGGTTTTGAAGCACTTTGAGAAATGTATAAACTGTAGCTAGCTGAAAACTGGTGCCTGTACCCTAACCTTCTGCATAAGCTACGTCAGTCATTTGATGATGCACTTCATTCTCAAGCACACCAGTCATCTATCGATTTGGGTGGGGAGGTGGTGGTGGTGGTGGGAGGGGAATAAAGAAGATTAAAACTTAAAATAAATGTAATACATTGGAATATTAATTAACTTGTAGATGTATTAAATAACTGGTAGCTTTGATACTGTCATAAGGAATAGTGCTGGTTGATGTTACTGTTTTATTTCCTAAGCTAAACAAAAGAAGAGTTCCATAAAAGGACATTTGTAATATCTTGGGTAATTTTCTCTAAGGCTACCCGTGTGCTGGACAGAAACATAAGGACATTTTTATATTTTACTTCCTACTGAGATGACAGATGATTTTACGGTTTCAGAATATAATGTTGTGATAGTCTGCATGACACTATTGAGAAATATTGGGTAATTATAGAAACTATCAGTTGGGCATGAACTGGTTTGTGGAGCCAAATCAGATGGTTATTTTGACACCACAGAGGTAATATAAAGACCTTTACAAGCCTGAGGAGAAAGGTTTGTTTCTTTTCCTATGCTAAATTAACTATTTTACTATTTTAACGATACAACCCTGTTTCCAATACATAAAAATGTCTTCAGACATGAACAAATCTACACTCAGTTAATATTGTTCAGACAGGTCTTAAAATTAACAGTGTGGAAACCATGCCATGTATGTAATAGAAGGTTGTCTTGTGAGGCTGGACAAGATATAAACGGTCAAGACAACGTAACCAGATTTCTACACTATCTCCTCCTAGTCATATCTGGCTGAATGTTGTCACTAGGGACAAAGTGGAAAAGTGATCCTCTTCTAACTACAGTCATCCATCATCTCGAAAGGCATCATTTACACAGAATATACAACTAAACTGGAGAGGTTCCAGAGGTTCTGCTAGCATACTCGATCATCTGTGCTTTCTGTTGTACAGGTTCAAGGCAAAGTTTCTTTCACTGGTCAAAAGGGGAACAGATGCAAGCTAGTCTTCGCCTGTTGCTGGAGTGGATTCGAAATATAGGAATGGGTAACATCGCAGATGAATTTTTTTTCAAATTCGCTAGTGCTGTAGGGCTTCTGGCTGTCCCAACATCTTGTCTTATACAGGTAATGGCTTCTCTTTTAGTACATTAGCTCTTGCAGTTATAGTCCCCACCACTTAGTAACAGATCAAGGTGGCCTACCACAGTTTACCCTACAATCATTTCGGTTAAGGAAGGGATTTCAATATACAGGTAGCGAAGTACTTAAAATGAAAGGCTGTATAACAGGAAAGTGAGTGAAACAAAACCTTTAACTATACCAGTCATTACATATAGCAGGCAAATTGCATTTGCAAACTTGTCCTCTATAAAAAGGTGAGGGCTGAACCAATATAGTGTTTTCTTTCCTCCATATCTATTCAAAGCATTACAAGTACCTACATATTATTGTATAAATATAACATTTATTAGGTAATGGGTTTCTCTCCATATAAGCAGAGTTGGGGGACATATCCATATGGTTAGTGCTCACACATATTACTAAGTAAACTCATCTATCATTGGCCATCTTGAAGGGGTTTCAGGAAAACTTGGTCTCCAGGAGTTTACATCTCTATAAAATTAAAAATTGGTGAGTGATCACAAACCCCTGCCATATTAATACTATACATATTAAATATCAATGAGAGCGAGACAAGAGGGGTTTGTTTGCATTTTGAGAATGAATTACCAGATGGATGTGAAAAGAAGGGAGGTTGCATTTTCTCACAGTAAGAGGCACTGGTTATCCACAAATTATTCCTGCTCAATAAGTATGTAGATGGGTTCTCAGTCAGAACTGTACATCGTAAAATGATTTTTATAAGTACACAGTCCTGAGAAATGCATTCTGATACCTGCAGGTCTGCAAACATATCTTTACACGTTTCCACCTGCAACTCGTGGGACAGATTTAATACACAAATGATGCTAAGGGATTTCAGACAGCATTATTATAATTGCTATAAGTGATACTCCTAAAGCAACCACTGTGCAACCTTCCCATCCCCAAGTGCAACCTCCCTGTAGTGATTTATACTTTCTCATGTTTTGCCATAGTCCAGCTGGAGTTGCCTCAAGAGAGAATTCCATGCCCTAAATACGTCCCAACTTCTTCACATACTAACACACTACCAACTAGCACCTGGAGTGGGCCCCATTGCAGCATGGCAGCCAAGTGCTGAAGAGAGAGAAACAACTTATAAAACAGGTAAGGTCAGCATTCCCGGTGAGAAGGGGCAGAAACAGAAATTTTGCAAAAGCAGTGTTTTTAAAAGAATGAAAGATAGAAAGACATTATTATAAGCCCTGCATCTTATTTTTTGCAGTTGTTCAAGATTATACTATGCTTCCACTGGAAAGAATGAGTGCCTGTAAATAAATTGTGGAAAACTATAAAAATAAATATATTTGCATTACGATTTATTGAAAACACAATGTTTGAAACAGGCTAATAGAATAATATTACATACATAAATGAGATAAGAAACTATGCAGTGTCATTTAATTTGTCTATATAGTATACCTATTTTACAAAAAAATAGTTGTTATAGCTACTGATGAATAGCAGACTTTACAATCACTTCAAACCGTGTTTGTTTAAGTCTTGTTTTATGGCTAGTCTATGTCAGTATTCTATTCATATCCAACATGTTGTGAAATAGACCAGTACTTCTATTAGTAGGTTTTGACTCATTTTTCATTAGCTTGGCACATCCACATTGGAACATTTCCCAAACTCAGCTAAGTTGCTCCAAGACCATTAGAAGAAAGTCATGAAAAATGGATCAAATGTCATGGAAGAAAGTGGATACCATTCACAAACTGCAGATAGGCAGAACAAAGCAAAGTTTAATTGTATCCTTCTATGAGTGATAAGCTCCTGTATATTTTCTGTTCCACAGAGGACATTCTGTTGAATTTTGATAAATATCCTCCATTACTGCTGCCCACCAGCAACTTTAAGGTGGATCTGGAAGCAGAGACCATAGATGACAACATGTACAGACACTTACTGTATATACGTCACTTCCTTTGGAGCCTACGCACCAAATTCCAGCTGACCAATGGATATTCCATAACTGAAGAGTTACAGGTAAAGGAAGCTATTACCTTACAGCCCAAAGAGCAATACACATTACAAGATGACAAAGTCCGAAGCAAGAATTTTCCTTGAATTTCCATAAATTCTCCAAATGAATTCTTTCAGACTGTGTGGGGTATTACAATCCTGACATCAATTTTCACTTCATTCAGACACTTGCAATGTAAATCCAGATAGTGTCTGAACTACAAAACAGTTGGATTGAGATACCCTGAAATCTCTCACCACAAATCCAATGTGGCGTCAAACTGAGTCCTCTATGGATGTGCTGAGCACTTTTTGTAAACCTATCAGCAATTAATTCAAAATATTTAAACAAAACCAATCCATATTCCAGCATCTTCACTGTCTAAACATTGAAAATCTAACTGCTGGGCTCTGTGCATGCATGCGAGCACATCTGCACAGTTAGAATTTCAGCCAGCCAGTATAAGTAGGTGCTTGAAGCTAAACTCCAGCTACCAGTCCAAACTGATAACAAAAGGTGCATTTAGCTGTAGTTATATATGTTGTAAAGCCATACATCACATCTTTTAAAAGAGTTATGCAGTTATGCAGAGCTCATTAGCCATACATGGAACAACGCACAGCTTAATAGTATTCTCCCAGCCCTCAACTCTTCTCTAATTGAAGTTTGTGCGTCCTACAGTTAAATCGTGCTGCAAACAGAAATGGATATTTTTTCCTTGCATGAATAGCTGGAACTAAGGCAATTTAAAATAATGGCTAAGAAAGGACTATCAGAGGAGAATGTAGCTCAATTTCCATTAATTTGGTTCAATGAGATTGTACTTTTGCAGGAGCATTATTTTGAAAAAGGAACAAGAAGACACCACAGGCTTTATTCAAAAAGGTCTTGGAGACCATGTCAGAATTCAATTCATTTACTTCTGTTTGGATATTGAACTGAAGCGATATTTGGGTACGAATGAGCAAATTATACTCCCCCTCTTACCCTTTTAGTACTTAGTTTGCTAAAGCTTTAACATTTCAATATTCTACAGGAAAGATGGCTGGCATCTGGATAGATTAGCTAACTATCAGTAGATATTAACTATTTCACCTTTTAAACTGTACTGGCATTCTTTTTATAAAGATCTAGTATTAATTATTTTTTAAATTGAAAATCCAGAGATGAAAAAGAGAAGTCATAGAGCTCAGTGGGGCCCAATAATGAGTGGACTCCCATATGGCTCCATGCTGGATTCTTGCAGGTGCAGCAAACAATTAGGAAAGCTAATAGTGTGTTAGCCTTTATTGCAAGAGGAGTTGAGTACAGGAGCGAAGTCTTACTTCAATTGTATAGAACCTTGGTCCTTTAATTACTTAATTGACCCTGTCAATGGCCTCAACTGCCCATTGACAGGTCAGCGGGCGTGCAGCTGATTTTGCTGTGCCCCTGTCTAGCTGAAAATTTAAATGGGGCCTGGTGACATCGGGAGTTCCACCCGACATCACCATGCGTCATTTTATGCATCGGCGAATGGGCCCCACCCCGCTCGCGAATGCATAAAATCCTGCCCATGGAAACCTATAAAATACTTAAAGGGCTAGACAAGGTAGATGCAGGTAAGATGTTTCCCCTGGCTGAGGAGTCTAGAAGCAGGGAGCACAATTTCAAAATAAGGGGGAAACCACTTAAGAGGGATGAGGAGAAATTATTTTACTCAGAACTTTTGAAATACTCTGTCCCACGTGCCTAGGGAAGCTCATTCATTGAGTATGTTTAAAGCAGAGATTGACAGATATCTAAATACCAATGACATAAAGGGGTGTAGGGATAGTTTGTGAGAAAAGGCATTGAAGTGGATGATCAGTCATGATCGTATTGAATGGCAGAGCAGGTCTGATGGGCTGAATGGCCTACTATGGCTCCTATGTTCCGATGTTTACTGTTATCTTTATCTTGAGGATGGCACTAATAAGTATGTGCAGTGCAGGCAATCATGAATGTACATGAATGGGTTCAGAAATAACAGATATGATTTAATAATAAAAACAAAAATCTGCAGATGCTGGAAATCCAAAACAATGTGGAAGGGTCATGAGGACTCGAAACGTCAACTCTTTTCTTCTCCGCCGATGCTGTCAGACCTGCTGAGTTTTTCCAGAAATGATTTAATGTTGGGGAAGTACAATTTTTAAAAGTTATTCTTTCATGGGATGTGGGCATTGCTGGCAAGGCCAGCATTTGTTTCCCATCCCTAATCGCTCTTGAACTGAGTGCCTTGTCACACCATTTCAGAGGACCGTTAAGCCACATTGTTGTGGGTCTGGAGTCACATGTAGATAGCAGATTTCCTTCCCTAAAAGACATTAGTGAACCAGATGGGTTTTTACAACAATCATCATTAATGAAACTAGCTTTTCAATTCCAGATTATTAATTTAATTTAAATCATCTGCCATGGTGGGATTTGAACCCTTGTCCCCTAGAACCTTAGCCTATGCTCTGGATTACTAGCCCAGTGACAATACCACTGCACCACCAACTCGCCTTTTATGCACATAGGACAGGGCAGCTTGTAGCATATCTATTCCATGCATTGCCGTACATTAAAAATAACAGGGTAGGACAAGAATGGGGGTGGTCATTGATCAGACACAATGTTAGCCTATTATAGTACAAAATTGTATGGCTATCGGTTTTCACTTTGTAGTACTGGAGCCAGTTTGGTCCACACATCTGTTGGGATATTGAGGCTATGAGAGCAGCTTACTTTATCTCTTACTTGTGACTTCCAAGACTTGGAACTAATCATTCTGAATAAAAAATAATGCGGAGGAAATATGATGATAGTCTGGGAAAACCCTCCACAACTACAGTTTTGAAGTTTTTTTGGATAGTGCTCAAGATGGAATGTTTAGTAAATTAAGAGGGCATACATATGTAAACAATGATGCCAAGAATTTTAATTTTTAAGAGCGTTGTCAAACAGATTGTTAGGATTATGTGCCATAAACATTGTTACATTACAGTCCTTTAAGGGACTTGGTAAGTCTGAGTGTGAAGGGCATTGAGAAATATCTGGTGTGTGTGTGGGTTAAATAAATTCAGCTAGCACTGAGCCATTGCAACCCTGGTGTCCCAGAGCTTGCACAATTGCGTAACAGAATTATAAGAATTTTACAATTTCCTCCCGAAATTAGCTAGGTGTTTTTTTTTTCTCTCTTTTTGCCTGATACAGGAGTTAAAATTAAACTAGAGGTTGGAAGGGCAGTGTAAGAGATCATACCACTGGTGGGTATTAACAGTAATTCTTACCTTTCTCAAATATTAATTTCATGACTCAAGGTCCAGAGCTCAGAGACACCAATTTAATTGTAATTCATAGGCAAAATGGGGTGGGAAGATGGGGAGGAAATCATGACAACAATACAACTTTCATTTATATACATACTTGAACATGTGAGAACAGAGAAGCCCAGATGCTTCTAGATTTACATTTCAAGGAAAGAATCTTTCCCAAACCTGCTGGAGTCTTCACTGACTGGAAACACACTCATAACAGCATGAAATCATTTTAAAATCAAATGAACATCAGTTTCTAGTGAATAAAATATTGTTTTCAAGGGATTGAAGAAAAAAGGGATTGAAGGACCCAAATTTCTGATCGCAAAGCATTTCTGCCAAAAGGAAATGAAATATCTTCTGCCAAACTGCAATGTTTTCTGATCAGTGACGTTTGGCTTGGCATAGCCTCACTATTCGTTCCAAATCTTAGCAATCAGATCCTCAGTAAACATACTCTTCTTCAATTTGCCTGTGATTTAAATATCCATTTGTGATTTCTAAACTGGCATCTTTTGGATCCCATCAGCTTTTGAATTCACTGCATAGTGTCCATGGCTGCAATTATATACTGCTTAGTGTGAACTCAAGTTGTAAGATAATCTTCTGGAGGGGGACTATAGGTGAAGCCCTTGCTTCCTGAAATGCAATGCCACCTTTGTGCTGATGCACACAAAAAACTATTTGCATCAAAAAGGTGGCAGTGTGACTGCATCTTTTGAATCCCATCAGCTTTTGAATTGTCTCAGTTCATTGCTAATTTAGTTATTACATACAATAGCATAGAAACTGCAACATGGAAACAAATCTTTTCAGCCCAACCAGTTCATCTTTCACATGAGCAGTAATCGTAATCCTATATGCTGTTCTGTTCCCATTGTCCTTTAATTCTCTTTCCTTCAACCACTTATCTAACCTATTCTTAAAAGTTGACATGGTCTCTGTTTAAATCAGAAACTCTGGCAATGCGTTCCACAGCCTCATGCTTCTGTGTCAAAAAAGTTTATTTTCTCTGTCTTAAATCTTTTGCATTTAATCTTGTATGTATGTTTCCTCAGCCTAGATCCCTTGACTTCTAGAAACAGCCAATTCCTATCTAATCTGTTTTGTCCCTTCATAATTAAAAGAAAAAGCAAATCCTTCTATAATCTCGTCTATTTAATGATCACCCCATAAACTATGTTATTTCCTGTCCTGGCCACTTATATGTAAGAGAAACCAGGCTGTAAAGGGGCTAAACTTCCTCCCTTCTCAGTGTTAAACATGAATTACGTGTAAAAAGGGCCCAAAAGGGTTTCTTTATGTTTTGAGCCAAAACAATGTTGTTTTTATGGGCTTAATTGACTCATTAATTTCTATGATGAAGCGTGTAATCATATTCAAAGTGATGCTTCTTGGGATGAAGGGAGCTGATTTCATGACCTGGGAAAAACTGAGTCAGTCATGTAATGAATAGTTCTTGTGATAACATTTTCAAATTCAACAGCCATTTCAAGGACATAATTTAACAAAAAAAAACCAAATGATTGTATAAGCAGGTTACAGACAACATTGCCTTTTGCATTGTGGAGATGATTTTCACAGTTAACCTGTCACTAGTTAATTGTCTGTTCTTCCTTACTTGTGAATTGAACTGAATATGCCAATGTTCTTCAATCCTTTATGTTGGGGCTAGGCTGCCACCTAGATCTGTATTCTACTGCCCCTATAAGATTTTGTATGGACTTTGTATGTACCAGGGAGGTTTTGGAGGTTTCTTTCTTCCAATTTGTATCTCTTACAGACTGAATTTCCAGTTTCTCACAGCTGTCACCAGCTGTCTACAGGCAATCCACTTTCCAGTCTCAAGACTCTGAATCAGCAATCAGACCGAAGCAATCACCCAAATGGTAATTTTGACACAGAGACAGACGGTCGAAGCTCGAGCACATCCTGGGTCAATGGATCACACATTAATCCTTGCCACGAACTTAAAGAAAAGCTACACAACCTACAGCTACAAAATACTCTGGGAAGGCACAGGGCCCCAGGACAAAACATGCAGCCAATAGATCTTTCCTGCCTTTTAACTCCTCCAAACACACCTTTGAACTCTGACCTTGCACGCAATGATTGTGTACAAACTAATGGAGGTGGTAGAGATACATCAAACACCAGGAGAAATGGTATCTACAGAAGCGCATCCAATGATGGGGAAGGTAACTGTCAGAACTATGAGGTTTTTAGGGATTTTTTTTTACTCCACTGATAGTCAAAATGATTAGTCAACTCTGAAGCACAAAATATGGGATCGCATTTATGAACCCAGGTTATTCTAAATATCCAACAAAATTCAAAACTGCACAATCTGTGAGGTTGAAGTGAACACCTGAAAAATGGGGATTAGGGTTTATTCAAAATTAAACTGAACTGCCAAAACAAACATGGAGCAGGAATGCCAATAAAGAATATAAATCATATTATTGAGGTTTCAAGTACCGAGTTCACAATATTTACTCACAATGTCTTAACCGGAGTTTTATATTATCCACCACTACTTGCTGAATTGAATATTACCCCTATAAATTTGAAATTTATCATGCAGCATTGGCTGAATTGACTCATACAGAAGACTAATAATAAATTTATATACTACCTCTTAAGCCACAAGGGAAAACCATGAAAAATAGATTTTGTATCCCCAAATTATTGAATGTGTAGTCTAAATACACAATCCACAATTACTCATGTTAACTATAAGTAGTATCATGGAGATCTCTGATAGACATCCCCTTATATTAATTTTCTAGCTTTTTTGTTTTCAAATTTTCAAATTATGTCAAACTCTCACCAAATACTTAGCACTGATAAACCAATGTAATGTAACATTGAAGGCTATCAATTGTGGTTGAGGTGACCAAGCAGGATGTAAATAAATGATCTCTGTCTGTCTGATGGACACCAAGCAGAAATTCAGTATAAGTAAGGGAGAGGCTACCAAGAAAAATACTGCAACAGTTCAAAAAGGAGCTGGTTGAGTTTTTTGCTGTGGCTAATATCACTGCCTATATCAGCTTAATGGGATGTTACTATTTGTTACTGGATGGAATATACCGCATGGTCACTGTGATCTCAAACTGATTTTGATTGCCTGAGGGGATTGGAGACTAATGGTAAAAAGGGGCAGTGTATAAGGCTTATGCTTTACTATGGATAGTTTGAGACGGGATTTTTGTGCTTTCATATCTGATATATAAAACTTTTGGTTCTCCACCAGATCCATTGATCTGCAGCTTTATGTAAAATGGAAGTTATAACCTTAAAAAGTAAACAATGTTCAATAATTACACTTTTTAAAATAACAACTATAATTTCACTGTATTTATATTATTCCGACCACCTGTCTGTTAACTGCATTTATTTATTCATGCCCTTGATTTTAAATACTACTTTCCATTAAAACATTACAATGTTTCTGCTGCATAAAAAATTGAAAATATATATTTTTTAAATTGCTAGGGTTATACAGTAAATATAGTCAATTTCAGGCATCCATCCAGGTCATCACTGTGTTGAAGGAGTATCATCAGACTGCTGCTCTTTCTCTTCTAGAAGATCCAACTGCCTTGTTGTTTTGGTCCGGTATGACTATAGTTCAGTTCAAATTCAGAATTTAGATTTCTCCAGTATAGGTGAGATTTTAATCCTGAGTGAATTAGCATTCATAATGAAGTACATTAGCATGTACTTTTTCCAGAACTAACTAGAGACCGCTTTATCTATAGGATATAAAGTTGGTTTATAAACATTGCCTAATACCAGGTGAACGCTTGCATTTTTTTTCAATCAGGAAGAGCCTACAATTTACCAACACCAACATCTTCCAGCCTGAGTTCAGGAGAAGATGATCAATGTTGTGTGTTTGTGGTGGAGCTGGAGAGAGGGCCCATTGGCTTAGGAATGGGACTGATTGACGGACTGGTAAGTGAGACGAACCATATATTAATCAATAAGAGCAATGACATAGTATTTATATTCACCAATAAATAATGGTACAATAACCATTCAAAATGTATAACATATAATTAACTCTAACAGTTTCAATATTTGTTCTCTGAGATTTGACAAAAATATCTGTAATCTCACTTGATGAAAAACTCAGAACTTTCCATTATTTATTTTACCATTAAAGTGGTTTGCATAACATATAGTGAACCACCATTTTTTGCCTAAATCCTTGATATATTAAACCAGCTAGGTGACACAGCAGTTGAGATTCTTCTTTCACAGCCTCAAAGGGGGTCTGAGTTTGAGTTCCGATATTGAAAAATACTTGAATCGCTAACCACTGTGAGCAGGAACAGGTTTTGATGCCTTTATACCATTACACCCATCTCGTTTGCAGCATACGACCTTAAATTCCCCTGGGATCTACATTAGAACCCTGTTACCTGACAGCCCTGCAGCCTGTGATGGAAGACTCAGGATCGGTGACAGAATCCTGGCAGTAAATGGAACCAGCTTAATTGGAGCAGACTATGAGAGGTAATCACTGAGCTTTAGTTTATTTCTGGTGTAATGAAATTTAAACACTTTTCTCCACCCATCCCTCAGCAAATCCATCCTATTAAAGTATCCTCAAATTCTCTTACTGATTCCCCCCTCCCCCACCAGAAATAAACTCTCAACAAAATAAAGTCTTAATGCCTTACTCAGATATTATTGTGAACTAAAACTGAGAGCAGTTTTAATTTGTGTTACTGGAACCTCTTGTAAATACACTTACAGAAAAACACACACACAAATTTCCAAAATGAAAAGCTCAAAAAATACATTACAAAGAAAGAGGGTGATATCCAGGCTGAGGTGAGAGAGGAGGTAACTGGTACACTAGAAGAATTTTCAATTAAGAAAGAGTGGGTTTTAGAAAGGCTATCTTTACTTAAAATAGATAAGAAACTAGCACCAGACGAGATGCTTCCAAGAGTACTGAGGGAGGTGAGAGCAGAAATTGCACAGGCACGAGTGATAATCTTCCAGTCTTCCTTAGACGCAGAGGTGATGCCAGAGGACTGGAGAATTGTGAATGTTATGAATGTTCAAAAAGGGGTGCAAGGATAAAGCTGGCAACTACAGACCAGTCAGTTTGACTTCAGTGCTAGGGAAACTTCTGAAAACTATAGTTCGGGAAAGTCAGTAATCACTTAGACAAGTGCAGGATAATTAAGGAAAGCCAGAATGGATTCATTAAGGAAAATTATGTTCAACTGACTTGCTGAAGTTTTTTGAGTATGTAACAGAGAAGGTTGATAAGGGCAAAGCTGTTGATGTGGTGTAAATGGATTTTCAAAAGACATTTGATACAGTGCCACACAACAGACTTGTGAGCAAAATTCTCACTCATGGAACAAAAGGGAAAGTAGGCACTTGGATAAGAAATTGGCTGAGTGACAAGAAACAGAGAGCAGTGATAAATGAAACAAAAACAGAAAATGCTGGAAAAACTCAACAGGTCTAACAGCAAGCATGGAGAGAATCACAGAATTGTTACAGTGCAGAAGGAGGCCATTTGGCCCATCGTGTCTGCACCGGCTCTCTGAGCATTGTAACTTGGTGCCACTCTCCTGCCTTTTCCCCGTAACCCTGCACATTGCTTCTATATAAACAATCTCTATTGCCCTGTTGATTGCCTCAGTTGAACCTGCCTCCACCACACTTCCAGGCAGTGCATTCCCGACTCGAACCAGTCGCTGTGTGAAAAGGTTTTTTCTCACATTACATTTACTTCTTTTGCAAATCACTTTAAATCTGTGCCCTCTCGTTCCCTCGATGAGTTTCTCCGTATTTACTCTATCGAGCCCTCTCATGATTTTGAACACCTCAATTAAATCTCCTCTTCACCTTCTCCTCTCCAGAAGAACAGCCCCAACGTCTCCAAACTATATTCATAACTCAAGTGTCTCATCCCTGGAACCATTCTTGTAAGCCTCCTCTGCACTTTCTCCAATGCAATCACATCCTTCCTATAATGTGGTGCCCAGAACTGTACTCAATATTCCAGGTGAGGCTGAACGAATGTCTTATATTGAGGGAACAGCGCCACTAATTGGAGAATACCCATATTGTAACCAGTGGCCCAGGAAGGTGGTTTGCCTCCTTTTAAGGCAATATACAAATATAAGTGGAGGACAGTATTTATCAGGTGCCTTTTCTCCATCTAGAGGGATAGTTAAGCATGTTCTACAATACATGAGAAAAAGTGACCTATTTAATGGAAAAATATTATGAACAGGGTGATGTTATGATTTTTAAAAATGAGTTTATGTGACTATGAGAGGTAGTGCTTGATGCCAGCTGGCAGCATGTGATCAAATGCTCACCTGGCTGGCAAGAGACCTTTATACATTTCTGCTAGGGAAAGGTTGCTCAGCAATGGCTATAACTAATTGAACCCTATAAATACGGGGTACCTAACACAATTTGAGTTCTGGTGAAGGGTAGCAAAGAAGGAATAGTTATGGATTGGATGTTCTTCACCAAGAGGATCCTATTCAAGGTGTGTGGTTTTGAGGCTGTGGTGATCTACTGCCTAAGGACTTGCCCAGCGCTGGATTTTTTGATGTGACGTTCAAGCAAGTGGCAGCTTGTGTCAAGCTCCTGAAGGTGTTGGAAGAGAAGAGAGACCTGCTGAAGATGAAGATCCTGAGGACGGAGCCGCTCTTTGCTCTGCCGTTGCAACGGGACCAGGTAGCGACGGTGCATCTTTAAAATCCCTTCGTCCCTGCCGCTGACATGCTCACCTTCCTCACCAGGTACTTCGATAAGGTTGGGAGCTGCACCGCGGTTAGAGATGATTTGGGGATCTGGACATGCAAACGCCAGGTTTGGACCGATGGTAAGGGAGCCTCTTCCATCCTCCTTCCAGATTTGCTATCGGGGGAAGCCATGGCTACCTTGTCTACACTGAGCAGCCCAAACTTTGTCGCTCATGCGGCAAGTCTGGTCATGTGGCGGCCAACTGCAGCGCCATCCTCTGCAAGAAATGCAAACAGGAAGGGCACCAGACAAAAGACTGCAAACAGGCTAAGTGCTGCAACCTGTATGGCGAGGCAAGTCACCTCTGCAGGACCTGCCCCAAACGTTGCCGTCCTTATGCACAGGCAGCCAAAGGCAACGAGGGGGAAGCAGAAGAAATGCCTCGTGTCACTCCAACCACCAAGGTCCCCAGGGAGAACAACGGGACAAAGGAGGACACAGAGAGAGATAAGGTGGAGGAAAAGATTGGGGCAACAGACAGTCAATCAACAACACTGCCCCCTGAACCTCCCACTCCTCAGGAGAGCGAATCAATGGAGGAGGAGGAGGAAGCAGTGGAAAAGCAGCAGGGGGAGTGGCAGCTGGTGAAGAGAGCCAAAAGGAAGAAGGGGCTAAGAAGGAACCAAGCCATTTCCCAGACAAGAGGTGTCTCTCATCCGACACGGATAACAAGGGCAGTAGCTCTTTGGACGAAGAAGGGCCAGGGCGGCACCGACAGAAGAAGCGGCAAAATGCTAGGGAGTTGGAAGACGAGACACCCAAGCTCCGGAACATTGGAGACAAAGAGGAGACCAGTGCATCCTAACTTTGCCCACAACCCGAAGAGGCCAGTGCACCACAGCCCCAGGAATCTGGGAGCAGTGAGGCGCTCAGCGCACCCCAGCTCCGGGAAGCCGGGAGCAGCAATGCCCCAGAGGGGGAGAGGATTGGAGAAGCTTCTCCAATGAAGGTCATTTCAAATCCTGCACTCTGCACGGACCCCCAGATGCCACCCGAGCAGAACACTGCCAATGGGGAGGTACTTTTAGGCTTTTGATATATCTGTTAGTAGATGTTGATAAAATGTTTCCCCTACAATTAGGGCAGGTTCAGGGCAGTTTCCTCAGCCCATCCAAAGTAAGGCAATTTGAGCACACTACGGGCATGAAGGAGCAGACTAAAGGTCTGGGACTCTCAGAGACAACAGGTTTGGTAAGAGAATAAATGCTTTAAAATGGGTTTAAAGATTGTATCCATAAATGTGCGTAGCATTAAATCTACTACGCAACGTGTTGCGACCTTGGATTACCTTGCCGAGGTCAAAGCTGATCTGTTGTTTCTGCAGGAGTGTGCGATACCGCACCTCAGCTCCTACAGCAATGGTCACGATGGTGGTCCCATGGGCCATCGATCTGGTCGGGAGGAAACGTCTCTCATTCCTCCGGCCTGGGGATCCTGCTGCGGGGAGGCAACTGCAGCGTCTCTGAGGTTAAGGAGGTGGTGGGCGGGCACCTCCTCATAGCAGACGTAATGTACAAGAATGCTCCACTCCGGTTAATTAACATGTACACCCCATCACAAGGGGCTGAGTGGCTGGAGGTTTTTCAGCAGCTCCCACTGCTGCTGGCGACCTCCAGGCTGGTCATCCTGGGTGGGGACTTCAACTGCATCATTGATGCGGCTGGACGATCCAGCAGGGCCGACAGCAGATTGGATGCTACGTCCAGATCCCTGATGGAAACAGTAAAGAATGCCAAGCTGCACGATGTCTTCAGCAACCCTGCAGACGGAGCGCAGCGTAGATACACTTGGTTATGGCCAGATGGGTCCATCCGTTCCAGGATAGACTTCCTGTTTGTGTCCCATGCATTCGCAGTCAGATCCACCAACGTCAAGCCGGTGTTTTTCTCTGACCACTGCCTCCTACTGGCTGACTGCCACTTAGAGAAGGACCAGAGGGTGGGCAGCGGGGCATGGAAGCTGAATGTGCAACTGCTGACCCCAGAGAACATTGAGGAGTTCAAGAGGGATTACAAAGATTGGAGCACCATGAAACCCCACTTTGAGTCACTGACACACTGGTGGGAATCGATCAAGGGAACCATCAAGAGGTTTTTCATCCTCAAAGGCACCCGGAAAGCTAGAAAGGAACAGAGGGAAATCTCCCGACTCCAGAAAAACATGCAAAATCTGCTCCGGCTGCAGTCGATGGGTGTCGATGTCAAGGAGGAACTCCAAGAGGTGAAGAGCCAGCAAGCCTCGCTCTTTGCCTCAGAGGCCTCCAAGATCATCTTCCGTTCCAGAGTCCACTCCGTGGAGCAGGATGAGACGTGCTCACGTTTCTTCTTCCAAAAGGAACATAGAGAGAGCTCTGTGATCAGCAGCCTGAAGGAAGAAGATGGCTCAGTAAAGTCATCTCAATCTGACATTTTGAGGATCAGCAAATCCTTTTATGCTGGATTGTATGACGTGAAGCCCACAGACAGCCCAGCCTCCCAGTCTTTCCTGTCCTCTATCACGGAGGTTTTAGATGACAGTACATGGGAGAGCCTGGACAAACCGCTAACTCCTGACGAACTGACTAAGGCCCTTGAGTCCTTTGAGAAGAGTAAAACTCCGGGAAGCGACGGCTTGCCGGCGGAGTTCTATTCGGCTCTCTGGGACTGGATCGGCCTGGACCTGCTATAAGTGTACGAGAGTATGCTCCTGGCTAGCAGTATGTCAGAATCCACGAGGAAAGGCATTATCACCCTCATCTACAAGCACAAGGGGGAAAGGGAGGAAATTAGAAATTGGCGACCCATTTCACTGTTGAAGGTGGACTATAAGATTCTGTCCAAGGTCATCGCCAATCGGGTCAAGTCCGCTCTGGAATTGGTGATCCACCCTGACCAGACCTGCACTGTGCCGGGCAGGAAGATCTCTGACTGCCTTGCGCTGCTCAGGGATACGATTGCCTATGTACAGGACAGGGGTGTGGGTACCTGCCTCATCAGCCTGGATCAGGAGAAGGCCTTTGACAGAATATCGCACACCTACATGGTGGATGTGCTCTCCAAAATGGGGTTTGGGGAGGAAATTCGCAATTGGATCCAACTGCTCTACACCAACATCAGTAGTGCAGTCTCAATCAATAGAATCAGATAGCTTTGCGATTAAATCTGGAGTCAGGCAGAGCTGCCCTCTCTTGCCTGTTCTTTTCATGTGTTGCATAGAACCCTTTGATGAGTCCATCAGGAAGGATCCGGGCATAAGAGGAGTGACGATCCCAGGCAGTGGAGGCACTCAGGTCAAAGCCTCCCTGTACATGGACGATGTCGCCGTTTTCTGTTCGGATCCGCTGTCGGTGTGCAGACTGATCCACATCTGCGACCAGTTCGAACTGGCCTCGGGAGCCAAGGTAAATTGTGGGAAAAGCGAGGCCATGTTCTTCGGGAACTGGGCTGACCGATCCTTTGTCCCGTTCACCTTCAGGGCTGACGGCCTGAAGGTGCTGGAGATATGGTTCGGAGGGACCAGGGCACGCGTTAGAAACTGGAAGGAGCGAGTGTCTATGGTGAAAAGGAAACTGGGCATGTGGGAGCAACGCTTCCTCTCCATTGCTGGTAGGAACCTGGTCATCAGGTGTGAGGCACTCTCGCTGTTGCTGTACGTGGCGCAGGTCTGGCCCATTCCACACTCCTGCGTGGTGGCGATCACCCGAGCCATCTTCCACTTTATCTGGAGGTCGAAAATGGATCGTGTCCGCAGGGACGCAATGTACAAGCCTTTAGATAAAGGGGGAAAAATCGTGCCCAACATTGCCCTCATACTGATGGCCACCTTTGTGTGTGGCTACATCAAGCGGTGCGTAGACCCTCAGTATGAAAACACCAAGTGTCACTACGTGCCGAGATGCTACCTGTCTCCAGTGTTGCGAAGGATGGGTCTGACCACGCTGCCGCGGAACATTCCAAGTAGTTGGACCACACCGTACTACCTGTCCCTCGTGGAAAAATTTATGCAGCAAAACAGCTTTGACCACAAGTCCATCAGGCAGTGGTCGGCACGTAACTGCTTAGAGGCCCTCCGGGTAAAGGAGAGGGTGGATCCTGTGGGATGGTTCCCTGAGCAGACTGACAAAGTCATTTGGCAGAATGCCTCATTGCCAGAACTTTCCAACAAGCACTAAGACGTAGCTTGGCTGGTGGTGAGAAAGGCCCTCCCTGTCAGATCCTTCCTACACGCCAGGAGCCTCACCCCCTCCACACGTTGCCCTCGAGGTGGCTGTGGTGGGGAAGTGACTGTTGTTCACCTCCTTGTAGATTGTGCCTTTGCAAAGAAGGTCAGGAGAGAGATGCAGTGGTTTCTGTCGAGATTCATCCCAAGCAGTTCTGTGACATGTGACACAGGACTCTGTGTTCTACGGGCTGTTCCCAGGGACACACCGAGACAAACATCAACTGCAGCTGGAGGTTCATTAACTCTTGAAAGACACTCTTTGGTCTGCCCGAAACTTGTTGGTCTTCCAGTGCAAAGAGTTGTCCCCGACCGAGTGTTGCAGACTGGCACATTCCAAGGTCCAGGATTACGTGCTGAGGGACGCACTAAAGCTTGGGGCAGCCGCCACAAAGGCGCAATGGGGAAAGGTCGCTGTCTAAGACCTTTCTGCCACAGTGCACTGAGGGACTGGGAACTGTTTAAATCCCCTCGGGCTGTACAGCTCAAAATGAATGTCTGCAAATGATTTTAAGAATCATTTATTATATTGATGCATTTCGTGATACACGTTATAAAAGTTGAACCTGATTGTATTTTTGTGATGGTGATTTTGAAATGGTTTGAAATGTTGTTGAAGATATTTTATGAATAAAGTATATTTTACAAAAAACAAGGTTCTCCCAGGATGAGGCTAGCCCATTGCACTTCGGGTGTGCTGACGCCTGCGATGTCCCCAAATGCGGGATACTCGACTGCAAAATTTGTGGTAGTGGGGGACTGCGTTCGCGCTCTCCCCAATTTACAATTCAAAAAATAGACTTCAACTTCTTTCTTCAACAAGATTCTTTATTATACGTTGTCCAATACGAGCCACAGAATACTCTTTCCAAATCTAGACTCTTTTGTTTTCCGTCCCACAACTATCCAGCCCCATTCTTTTCCTCCCTGCGATTATCAACAGGCAATTATTCCATCTCCGCATCATTTTATCACTGCCATTTGTTTTGTGGCCGCCAAATTCCACCCGCCATTTTTAACCCCGCATTTGCCCACTCCAATATTCTCTCTCAAACCCCCATATAATACCCAACCCACCATCAAAACAGTCCCTGCACTCCTTCCAGCACCACCCTCCACTCCCAACCCATCCCGTATCTCTCTGGACTTCTGTATAATATATCAGTCAGCTATTCATTCATTTACATTCAGCATTTAAAACATGCAGCTGCGAACTCTCACTATTCCAAACATATACAAGCACCCTGTCCCCATGTTCATTCTAATTACCCCCCTCCGAAATCAACAGCAGCCTCCCATCCCCTCTGTATAATCTCCCCCTTCAACAGCCCCCTCTGTGATTCCTACCTTCTCAAACTCCTGCCCCCTTCTCCCCATGTGTAAAGTCTTTCCCTGCCCCTTCTGCAGCTCACTTCCCCTGCTGTGGGTTTATCTCATAAACAGGCTTTCTATCCACTTGCCATTATTTCTTCAAGACTTCAATAGCGCAAAGTGAAGAAATAAACAGAGAAAGAAAGCTGGAGAGAGACAGAAAGAAATCTAAACCCAGAACCTCCGTAAAATGAATAGAAAATGACCAACGGGAATCCCGTTTCACGGTCAGGATGAAAAACAGAGTTAACGTTTCGAGTCTGTATGACTCTTCTTAGGAGCTTTGAAGAAGTCATACAGACTGAAAACATTAACTTTGTTTTTCTCTCCACAGATGCTGTTAGACCTGCTGAGTTTTTCCAGCATTTTCTGTTTTTGTTTTAGATTTCCAGCATCTGCAGTATCTTGCTTTTACTATAGTAGTGATAAATGGTTGTTTTTCAGATTGGAGGAAGATCCGTAGAGGAGATCTCCAGGGGTCATTGTTGGGACCCTTGCTCTATATGATATATATTAATGAACTAGACTATGGTATGCAGGGCATAATTACAAAATTTTCAGATGACATGGAGATTGGAAATGTTGTCAGCTGTGATGAGGATAGTCTTGAACTTCAAAAGGATATGGACATGTTGGTGGATTGGGCAGAGAAGTTGCACGTGAAGTTCAATGCAGAGAAGTGTGAGGTGATTCATTTTGTCTGGAAGAGTATGGAGAGACAATATAAAATAAAGGGAGAAACTCTAAAGGAGGTGCAGGAACAGAGGGACCTCAGTGTATATGTACATAAGTCATTGAAGATCGCAGGACATGTTGAGAGAGCATTTAATAAAGCATATAGTATCTTAGGCTTTGTTAATAGGGACGTGGAGTACAAGAGTAAGGAAGTCATGTTGAACTTGTATAAGATACTAGTTAGGCCTCATCTGGAGTACTGCATCCAGTTCTGGGCACCATACTTGAGGAAGGTTGTGAAGGCATTGGATAAATTACAGAGGAGATTCACAAGAATAATTCCAGGGAGGATAGATTGGAGACGCTGGGACTGTTTTCCTTCGAGAAAAAAAGGCTGAGAGGTGACTTGATAGAGGTATTCAAGATCCTGAGGACACGGTAAATAGTGAGAAAGTGGTCCCACTCAAGAGAGCATCAAGAACTAGAGAGCACAGATTCAAAATAATTGGTAAAAGGAGTAAATGAGATGTGAGAGAAAAAATTTTCACCCAGAGGGTGATCAGAGTCTGGAACGAACTTCCTGAAAGGGTGGTGGAGGCAGTGTCGATCAAGGTATTCAAAAGGGAATTGGATTGCTCTCTGAAAAGAAAGAATGTATAGGGTTACAGGGATAAGGCAGGGGAGTGGGACTAGGTAGAATACCCTCACAAAGAGCCAGAGCAGACTTGCTGGGCCGAAAGGCCTCCTTCTGCAATGTAGGCCAGAATCTTTGGGTTGGCAAGCAGAGGCGGGCTCTGCTCGCCGAAGCATAAAATGACTCACAGTGACTTTGGGCATACGTCCCTACGTCAGCGCACGTCATTCCAATATTCAGTTTGGCGGGTGTGCACTGGAGTCAACTGCACACCCACCGAACTGTCAAAGGCCTATTAAGGATAGTCAGCATGGCTTTGTCAGAGGGAGGTCATGCCTAACAAATTTGACAGAATTTTTTGAGGAGGTGAACAAGTGTGTAGATGAGGGTAGTGCAGTTGATGTAGTTTATATGGATTTCAGCAAAGTCTTTGACAAGGTCCCACATGGGAGACTTATAAAGAAGGCAAAGGCACATGGGATACAGGGTAATATGATAAGGCAGATTCAAAATTGGCTTAGTTGTAGGAGGCAGAGTGTGATGACAGAAGGATGCTTAGTGACTGGAAGCCAGTGTCCAGTGGCGTACCACAGGTATCTGTGCTGGGTCCCCTATTATTTGTCATTTATATAATCGACATAGATGACTATGTGGGGGGTAGGATTAGTAAGTTTGCGGATGACACAAAGATTGGCCAGGTGGTTAACAGTGAGGTTGAGTGTCTTGGGCTGGAGGAAGATATAGACGGGATGGTCAAATGAGCAGATAAGTGGCAGATGGAATTTAACCATGAAAAGTGTGAGATGATACACTTTGGAAGGAGTAATTTGACAAGGAAGTATTCAATGAACGGCATGGAACTAGGAAGTTCTGAGGAACAAAGGGACCTTGGCCCTGTGTGTCCATAGATCTCTGAAGGTGGAGGAGCATGTAAGTGGGGTGGTGAAAAAGGCATATGGGACACTTGCCTTTATCAATCGTGGCATAGATTACAAAAGTAGGGAGGTCATGTTGGAGTTGTATAGAACCTTGGTGGGGCCACAGCTGGAGTACTGTGTGCAGTTCTGGTCACCACATTATAGGAAGGATGTGATTGCACTGGAGGGGGTGCAGAGGAGATTCACCAGGATGTTGCCTGGGATGAGACATTTAAGTTATGAAGAGAGGTTGGATAGACTTGGGTTGTTTTCATTGAAGCAGAGAAGACTGAGGGGCGACCTGATTGAGGTGTACAAGACTATGAGGGGCATGGACAGGGTGGATAGGGAGCAGCTGTTCCCCTTAGTTGAAGGGTCAGTCACAAGGGGGCATAAGTTCAAGGTGAGGGGCAGGAGGTTTAGGGGGGATGTGAGGAAAAGCTTTTTTACCCAGAGGGTGGTGACGGTTTGGAATGTGCTGCCTGGGAGGGTGGTGGAGGTGGGTTGCCTCACATCCTTTAAAAAGTACCTGGATGAGCACTTGGCACATCATAACATTCAAGGCTATGGGCCAAGTGCTGGTAAATGGGATTAGGTAGGTAGGTCAGGTGTTTCTCACATGTTGGTGCAGACTCGATGGGCCGAAGGGCCTCTTCTGTACTGTAATTCTGTGACTCTGTGAAGGCTATTTAAATATCAGTTAAAGTACTTAGTTGAGCTGCCCGTCCAACCTTAAGGTTGGCGGGCAGGCAAAGAGCCCAGGCAGCCTTTGCATTTATCATGAAACCTCATCCACGAGCGGGATGAGGTTTCATGAAGGCTTTTAAAGTTGAATAAAATTTTAAAATAAAATTAATTGACATGTCCCAGCTCATGTGACACTGTCACGTGAGGGGACATGTCTTAAATTTTTTTTTTTATTAAAATTTTAGAAATCAAACTAATCTCCCTGAGGCAGCTCTGCCTCAGGGAGATTTCTGCGCTCTTTCGCACGCGCAGGCTCCAACTCAGCCCACTCCTCCTGCCCACATAGGGAGCACTCAGTGCTTCCAGGTGCACATCACACTAGAAGGGCCTCAAGTGGCTTGAGAGGTCCCTTGAAAGTCAAGGTCCCTGTTTTCTCCATCTCCATTGGCCACAGCTCTGCCTTAGAAATGTAAAGGGTGTTGTTACATTTCTTTGGAATTTGATTTTCTGTAGGGGCAGGGGCATTAGCGCCTCTTTAAAGGTAATGAGGCCCCTGCTGGTTTCTGAAGGTTAGAAATTCCTCTGGTGTGAGTCATGGCTAGTCAAGCATGTCAGGGTAAAGCCTTTGTCCATTTTTAAAATAAAATAATTTTATAAAGTGTCTAGGTTGAGGTAGATTTATATTTTCCTTCCTGTCTTCTGGACAGGACACTTACATTCCTAATATTAGGGTTAGTCTTAAGTTGAGCACAAATTGATGACTCAGGGTTCCTGACTGTGATGTGCTAATTTCTTGCTTCTGATTGCAGTGCAGTCAACCTGATCCGATCAGCGGGCGAGAGGCCAAGATTCCTTGTTGCCAAGTCAGATTTCCTCATTGCTGAGAAGATCAGTACATCATCTTGTTAATCCTCATTCACTGAAGCAAGGAACAGACAGCAATCATTAGACATTAGTTTACTTGCCCTCTTCATTCCTTCACATCTAAAAGAGCAAATGAGCAACAATTTACAGATCAGTCCAGTGTGATATCTGTCATAAGTGTTCAGATCCATCTTATCGAATTAAATTAAGTGATAAATTACAGTAAAGTTGTTTAAGAGCTATCCCAGCTTCACTTCTACGCTCAGTACTTAGAGTGTTAAAATCGTTTACACCAAGTATTTTCTCATGACCATCACACTTACTTTTGTCCAAATTCAGGTCTTTAATTCAATGATTAAAAAAGCAGCTATGAAAGGCTCAAAATCAGCACACATCCTTCAAATGGTTTTATTCATGGTAAAAACCATTTAGCTTTAAGATCAACTTTTTCAATATCTAAGCACAATGATTCTGTAGAATTGATCAACCTGAAATCGAAACAAAATTGGCGAACCCAGTGAACATTCCCATTCTTTAAAGCTACTCTTCATAAATTGAAGAAGAGCATGGGATATTTCATTGCTAGAGCTGCTGTTGTGTCATCCTCTTATTTGATTGAATAAATTGTGATATAATGCACAAAGGGGACACAGCTAGCTAAAGGAGAGACCAGTTACTGAAAGGGAAATGAAGGAAGAATGAACTTTGACGATACCTGACAGTTTTATAACTTAACCCATTAAGGACTACATAGTATTAGCTTGGTTCAATGGTAGGACTGACCTGAGTCAAAAGGTTGTGGCTTTAAGCCCCAGAACAGGACTTGAATACATAGCATAAACTGATTGTTCAGTGCATTAGGTATACCACATCATTTTGATGCGCATCCGATTTGTACAGTCGGGCTTAGAAAGTTCCTTTGACCTGATCCAGAGTTTATTTGGAAACTAGGGGTAGAATTTGATTTTGATAAGTGAATGAACAACCTGTTTTACATCTCTCTTGATTCCACAACAAAAACAAAAAGGGGGAGAAAATTAAATAGGCTGTTGATTCACTATCAAATGTTTTATATTGTTGCAGTCAAAATCAACCTCAAGGATTTTGAGCAGTGGGGTTTTAACCTCATCAGTTTTCAAAACTGGCAGCTACAATAAAATATTTTTCTATATTTTTAAACAGTAATTTCAGTGCAATTATTGCAACTAAATCCAGAGTTAATGATACAGAGATCGACTGTGGGCTTGGCATCTCCAGGATCTTTACTACAGGTAACTGACGGGAGCAGGTGCCAGATCTGGGCCGTGCTGATTGATCATTGTACAGTAAAAAAAAACTTCAGTTACTGAGGAAATTGGTATTAGATTAAAGATATAAAAATGTCACTGTATTCTGGATGTAATTATCATCACCTGTGTCTGATGCCCATCCTGGTTGGATTATATTTTTAAATTAATTTAACCTCATTACTTCAAATTTCCATGTACTAAAAATCATAATTTGTAACTGATAAGGTGTAAATTCCTGTCAGAACTTCAATCAATCAGGGCCAAAGGGGAAAAATGTTTCAATGATGTTCATAAATGCCCCACCGATGTATGAATCAGGAATCACTCTAAAATACCAAATTGTGCCCCAGGAGTATTCTGTCGAAATGATCAATGTATGTGAGTATTATACCAACCCATGTCCCCTGACAGAAATCAAGATAATCAGTAAATTAATATCTCAATTAGCAGTAAATGTTTTAATTAATTTAATCAGCTGTATAGCGGCCAGCTGTCCAGTATTAGCACTGATATATATCTACATCTTACTCAAACTTATATTGAGGATTACTGTTAAACCATTATTTGAGATAAACTTCTTTCTCCCCCCAGGCCTGAATTTAATCCATTATGATCTACAACTCCAACCACAATAAACCCTGTTTTAATGACCATGTTAGGTTTGTGTCTTGGGAATCTTCTATAAAGGGAATTCTGTATCATATGTCAGAAATTCAGAGATAGATGTAGCTGTGTGTGCTCATTTTGAAGTGTAAAAACATTTCTACCTGTTTAAAAAAAAATAGAAGTTTTAAGTATTTGTTTTGAAAACAGATACTTTGAGTGATACAGTTAAAATAATTTCTTTGCAACTCTTTGCCTCTCACCAGTAATATTCATCTGAGTTTGGCTCAATTGACTCACCACTAAGTCAGAGGATTGAGTTTAAGCCTTACCAGGACTAGAACACAGAGTCTACCTGACATTTCAGTGAAGACTGAGAAAGTGCTGCATTGCTAAAGATGCCATCCTATGTCTGCTCTGTGCAGTAGTCAAGATAACCCATTTGAAAAAAAAGATACTCCTAGCATTCTGATCAACATACCTTTAATATTATTGAAACCGGATTAAATGGTTATTCATTTCAATGCCATTTGGGACACCTTGCCACATTTATTTACCTGCACAATAAGAGTATTTGCACTGTACTTCATTCTAAGGGAGGTTTGAGTGAAGTGTTGAGATGATGTATAAATGCAAGAGCCTGAAGTTTCCTCTGCATTTTTGCTTCAGTCATACCTGAAAACTGGGTGCAAACTGTTTCTTAAAAGATCACTGGACTTTCGGACATGGGTTACTTGTGTAACACTACAATGTGCCCAAGTCCCCTTGATTTTTTAAGAAACTGGTTGCTAAGAACAAAATGGCGATTGTGTTCTTTGCAATCACTGTGAGGGCCATCCTCGCCCTGGCTTGAAGCTCCAATCCTTCAGGAAGGAAGTGACATAATTCTGGCACTACCTTAGTGAAGTAAAGTCTCCTCTAAGACATTGCTCCTGGCTCATCACAACGTAGGACTGGATGCTCCTCAGAGACCTGCTTGAGGTAAAGCTTTTTAAGGAGAGCCCTCCTCCTCCTTTCTCACAGAGGTTCTCTCTGCCACTTCCTTCTCTGCCCTTGATATCAAGGCAGCATTTGACTGAATGTGGCATCAATGATCCCTTGCAAAATTGAAGGCAATGGGAATCAGGGGGAAAAACACTCCACTGAGTGGAGTCATACTTAACACAAAGGAAGATGGCTGTGGTTATTGAAAGCCAATCATCTCAGCTCCAGGACATCACTGCAGGAGCTCCTCAGTGGAGTATCCTAAGCCCAACCATCTTCAGTTGCTTCATCAATGACCATCCCTTCATCATAACATTCAAAATGAGAATATTTGATAATATTTGGACAGTACTATTCACAACTCCTCAGATACTGAAGCAGTCCATGCCCACACGCAGCAAGACTTGAACAACATTCAGACTTGTGCCAATAAGTGGCAAATGACATTCACACCACTGAGATGTCGGGCAATGACCATCCCCAGCAATAGAGAATCTAACCATCACCCCTCGACATTGAAAAATATTACCGTTACTGAAACATCCACCATCACTATCCTGGGGATTACCATTGACCAGAAACTTAACTGGACTAGCCATATAAATATTGCAGTTAAAAGAACAGGTCAGAGGCTGGGAATTCTATGGTGAGTATCTCAGCTCCTGACTCTTCATAGTCTGTCCACCATCTGTAAAGCACCAGTCAGGAGTATGATCAAATGATCCACATTTGCCTGGATGAGTGTAGCTCCAACAACTTGACACCATCCAGGTCAAAACAGCCTGCTTAATAGACAACCCAGCCACCACCAGCGCACAGTGCTAGCAGTGTGTACCATCCACAAGATGTACCGCTGCAATTTGCCAAGGCTTCTTTGACCTCAACCACCTGGAAGAACATGGGCAGCAGGAACATGGGAGCACCACCACCTGCAAGTTCCCCTCCATTTCACAACCATCCTGATGTGAAACCATGTTTCTTCATTGTCACTTAGTCAAAATCCTGAAACTTCCTCCTAAACAGCACTATGGGTGTGCCTACACTACAGGGACTGCAGCAGTTCAAGGAGGTAATTCATTACCGCCTTCTCAAGGCCAATTAGGGATGGGCAATAAATGCTGTCCTTGCCAGTGATGGTCACATCACATGAATTTAAAAAAAAACACCAGATGCGCCATTGAACAGAGCTGGAGGCATGAGAGTATCTTTTTTTAAAATTCATTCTCGGGATGTGGGCTTCGCTGGCTGGGCCAGCATTTATTCCCTAGTTGCACTTGAGAAGGTAATGGTGAGCTGCCTTCTTAAACCGCTGCAGTCCATGTGGTGTAGGTACACACAGAGTGCTGTTAGGAAGGGAATTCCAGAACTTTGACTCAGCAATAGTGAAGGAGTGGCGATATATTTCCAAGTCAGGATGGTAAGTGACTTGGAGGGGAAGTTCAACGTGGTGGTGTTCCCAGCTATCTGCTACCCTTGTCCTTCTGGATGGCAGTGGTCGTGGGTTTGGAAGGAGCCTTGGTAAATTCCCGCAGTGCATCTTGTAGATGGTACACACTGCTGCTACCGTGCATTGGTGGTGGAGGGAGTGAATTGTTGTGGGAGTGATGCCAATCAAGTGGGCTGCTTTGTCCTGGATGGTGCCAAGCTTCTCGAGTGTTGTGGGAGCTGCACTCATCCAGGCAAGTATTCCATCACAATCCTGACTTGTGCCTTGTAGATGGTGGACAGGCTTTGGGAAGTCAGGAGGTGAGTTACTCGTCACACGATTCCTAGCCTCTGACTTGCTCTTGTAGCCACAGTATTTATATGGCTAGTTCAGTTCAGTTTCTGGTCAATGGTAACCCCCCAGGATGTTGATAGTGGGGGATTCAGTGATGGTAATGCGTTGAACATCAAGGGGCAATGGTTGGATTCTCTCTTGTTGGAGGTGGTCATTGCCTGACACTTATGTGGCACGAATGTTACTTGCCACTTATCAGCCCAAGCCTAGGTATCGTCCAGGTGTTGCTGCATTTGGACATGGACTGTTTCAGTATCTGGGGCATCGCGAATGGTGCTGAACATTGTGCAATCATCAGCAAACATCCCCACTTCTGACATTATGATGGAAGGAAGGTAATTGATGAAGCAGCTGAAGATAGTTGGGCCTAGGACACCTGAGGAACTCCAGCAGTGATATCCTGGAGCTCCTGAGCTGGTTTATCTTCTGCATGAGTCCTATGACAGCATTCCCACAGAGAATGACCTTTTAGGACTCGTTATCATCTGCCAGCTGGACCACCTCTTGCAGGGTGTGTGAAAGTTAGAACATGTGATGTTAACATTGTGCTCACGTTCATACATCACTTTCTGTTATATGCCATGTGGTTATGTGATATTTCATTGTCATCTGGTAATTGAGAGGCTCCCCATCTCCAACAGCCAGGCATGTCAAAACTCCACTGATTTCCAGTGCTTTTCCTCCGCAATTGTTAGCTGTGAGATCTGTGGAGGACCAACTCTGGTTACCTTACATTCCCCCCTCATGTTCTGTGCTCTCTTCTGTAAGGAAGGAAAAGCAGAGACCTGAGTGAGAGTTAGGGCATGTGTTGAACAGATGGACAGAGAGCATTTGTTGATAGTGGCTATGAGGGTATCAGTGGTTGTTAGATGGGTACATGAGGAAGTTCACAGACATAGATGGGTGTACTGCAAGATAGCGTGAGGAGTGATGTACTAGAGTTGGATTGAGAAGGTAAGATTGAGGACATTGGGATGATACACACATTGGTATGTCAGTGAGTTTACCATTACTCTGATCTAAACAGAACAGCAAACGTGATTGAATCACTTCCCAGATTGTATTCTGCAGCATGGCACCTGTAGGCCCCTGCTGCTAATCTCTTCTGCTACTTCTTGGCCTCAGTTGGCTTTTTGCTCCCCTCACTATGAATCAGCACATCTCTCCAGGCGCTCATAGCCTCCAGCAGAATATCCAGGGAGGTCAATAAACTGAGGCAGGCTTTGACCTTCTTGACTTCATTCTTCCAATTCCTTCCCTTGGTTCCCAACTCCAAACTCCTTTGAACTACATGTTTGAAGTATGTCTTTAAAATATTGGAGTTGAAATTGCATCACTGGGTCAAAATCCTGGGACTGCCTTCCTAAGAGCACTGTGGCTGTACCTACACCACATGGACTGCTGCGATTCACGAAAGCAGTTCAGGGATGGGCAATAAATGCTGGCCCTAGCCAGCGACACCCACATCCCGTGAAAGCATATTAAAAAAATGTGGATTATCAACAGGCAATTTTAGTAACATTGGCCGTTGATGGACATGTGCTGACCAATGATAAATGTTAGCAAATTATAAAGGATAATTCATTATGGAATTTGTTATGGAGTAGGAAAGGCCTGAAACTGTTAAGCAAATTAAAAGTCAGTACCACACAATGAAGCAGTTAAGTGTTCCATTCTTCAAGAGGCACCAACTCAGAACAGGCCAGGAGAGAAATCATGGGCCCTGGTGCTTCTCCTGTTTCCGGGCCCACTGATCACATTGTGTAACTTCCAAACGTCTTTCCAGAAATTTGAACAGCTAAATCTTTCACTTCATATCCTCTGACTCAAAGGACAGTGAATGGCAGTCCATCTGCTGTTTGTAAAATTTAAGCTTCGTAATTTGGAGTCAAGAACCACCTTTCCAGAGCCACGCATCACAGAACCTAAAAAGTTGATTACTACATCAGATAGAAATCTGACTAACTGTAACACAGCTTCAAAAGGGAATGCATTACACTTTTATTCATTAAGCAATGGCCTGGGTTCCGCTGCTTGGGTTCTATAAAATGCTCCCATAACACAAACCATCCACGTGAATAAAAGAACAGCAGCAATCACCCGATTATCTGTTATTTGTTTCCTTTAAAAAACTATTTTTCTTTAATTTTGAGAAGCATTCCAATGAGGGCTTTCAAAGTTGCTGGTTCATATGGTTACCTAGCAGGAGTTGAATGTTCAGGATCGCTTAAAATACACTGAACAGTGTTGTCCAATTAAGATTTTAAAAACCCATCACCTCAAGATATAACTCCGAATTACTTAGAACATGCCGGGTACTATATGAATGTAAGACCACATTACATTTTGTAGGCCTAAAAAGGTGAGGAATTTGAGAGGAATATTGAATCAAATATGACCCCTTTTTAAATTCTAGAACCTGCACACCTGAATTCTTGGCACACACAAAGCAGTTAATTCAAAGTCCAAAGGAACTAACTAGATTTGTAGACATGGTTACATTTTGCCTTCCCAGTCCCTGGTTTTGTATCCAGCACTTTAACATCTCCGCCCACTGTACACAACTCCATACTTGTCCATGCCAACCCAACCAATTCTGTGAGGGCGTTTGATTGATGGAGATGGACAGAGCCACCAACCGATGGAAAGTTGAAACCTCACATCAATTGAGGGCAGCTCCGCAACATGGAAAATATTTGCTTGAGCTTGGGTGCCCCTGGGGCACAGACCCCCAGTGTTTTGCACCTTGTGCAACCCCTCTCCTGGGCCTTGACCCAGACACAACACACCCTATGGGCTACAATGTTTTCCATGCAGCGAGTCCTCAGTGCAAGGTTATCAGATCACTAATTCTTAAGATTTTCTATGAGGCCAATAAAATTGCTGCCTTGTTGAGCATTTGTCTTCTCTAGATTTCAGTATTTTGTACTTTGTTTGAAAATGTTCTTTTGATCTGTGCATGGTGAATTCTTTGGTGTTTTATATGTTTTTATAAACAAATTCCAAATTAACAGACCATGATACTAAGACTTCAAAGCTAACAATTGCAATGATAGTTCTTGATTTTTTTTTTGTTTTATGGTTTTTAAGATCCACTTTGTTACAGGAAACAGTATTTTCACTTTACAGATATTGACATTTAGTCAGTGTGACATTTTGTTTTAAATGCAATTACCTCTTTCCCTCTCAAAGAAATTAAACCTTATATCGGACATTAGTCTGGAAGTATTATATCCACAAACTACATGGTAAAAAATGATTGATGTTAAATGAAGACAGAACAAATCAAATTGTCTTTTTAAAGAAGGAATATTAGTAGTGTACATGCTAACACTTAAGTTTACACAGTAAGTTTTAAACTAGACCTACCACTTTAAACTTAACCTCACGTGAATTGCTCATCCAAAGTGCCCATAGTCTTATTTTACTCCAGTAGTTCAAGGTGGACAATCAGGTGACATAAATTCAAAAACTAAAACTCACAATTTGCATTTTTGAACACCAACCTACATTCCAACTCTGAATAACATGCTACAAGATTGCTATTCTGATAGTGGTTCCATTCTAAATTTCCTAAATTAGAACTCCCAGACAATGAGGAGGAGCCTGTTAATTGGACATAACTATTATGGTAGGGTTTTAAACTTGTTCTTGTGGGGCAATACAAAGGGAAGTGCTTGCCAACACCACCCTATATTTTTAAATTAACAAGCCGCACCATTAAAGTGAGCTTTAAAGTCTAGTCACTTTTAGTATTAGAACACTACTTTTACCTCCATTATATGTATTTTATGTTAATACAACTATGCTGTTCAAATAATATATTTTGTAATGTCATGACTTATTTTGAACTTTTCAGAATGTATTTCAAATGTGTACTCAAGTGGTGTAAATGTGTCAATTTTTGAAGAATTCTATGCAAATAAACACTACTTTTCATGGATTAAGAACCATATTTATTCTTTAGAAGTGTTATATTTACCCCATGGGTTCATCATGTTTACAGAAAGTTAAGCACTTTTCCACGTTGCCTTTCAGTATTCCGTATTACTCCTTGTTCTGTATTGTGGGGAAGGCCTTTGCTTGCGTTGCTCTAACTAGATTACAGATCCTGGCATTGCACATCTACAGTGAGTCACAATGCAGCTTCAGTACTGGCAGCTCAACAGTCGACATGATTTTCTCACCTCAACAGTTCCAGAAGTGCTGTGAACAGCATAACCAACTGTACATTGCATTTAAGATGCCAACTCTCTTTGGCATATTTTTCTTCATGCTGCTATTGTACACTTTCGACAACTCAAATAAGGATGTCCACCTGAATGCCAGAACTGACGACAAGCTGTTCAGTGTGGCAAGTCTGCATGCCAAGTCCAAAGTGTGTAATGTCCTAGTCTATGAATTGCTGATGACACTGCACTGACATCACATACTAAAGTTCACTTGCAACAAATTGTAGATTGGTTCTCCTGAGCCTGCAAGGATTGACAATCAGCATCAGGAAGAGCAAAGTTATGGGCCAAGATGTAGAGACTCAACCTTCCATTAACACTGACAACCCCCCTCTAAGGGTCGTCAACAGCTTCATTTACCTTGGATCAACAATTACCAGCAACCTGTCCCTTGATGCCGAAATCAGCACCAGGATTCCTAAGGCCGCAGCTGTCATGTCAAGTTGAAAAGTTGAGTGTAGACCAATAGCAAACTAACCAAAAATACAAAAGTTCCATTTGTACCAGGCTTGCGTTCTCAGCACCCACTTTTACAGTAATGTGGCATGGATAACTTATGCAAACCAAGAAAATCAGCCGAACAGCTGTTACCTCTACTGCCTCAGATGAATATTGGGTGTTTCCTGGCAAGACAGAGTGCCGAACATGGAAGTAACACTAGTGTGCAGGGATCCCCAGCATGTTTGCCCTCTCGAGTCAGCAGCAACTCTGTTGGCTGGGGCATGTGAGCCAAATGGATGACAGCTGCATTCCTAAAGACATACTGTATGGCAAGCTTGCTATCTGCACGAGACCAACAGGTTGCCGATGTCTGCAAGTGGCACTTCTCGGGAGCAGAGTCGATGCATGGGAAGTCCTTACTGCCGACTGGAGTGCCTGGAGGCAAACAGTCAGGCACGGCATGGAAAAAGCGGGGGAGAAGAGACCAGATGGCAGAAAAGAGAGCCCATTGGAAAGAAAAAACATCAGTCGACCTCAGGGCATCCCTATTCATCTGTGCCAGTTGCAGAAAGGGCTGCCACTCACTAATTGGCCTCTGCAACCACAACAGATGATAGTCAATCCAGAAATGACATACAACCTGGGGGCAGTCCATCATCTCCTGAGAGATGCCATTATGAAGAAAATTGTACAGACAGTTCCGTAACCATTTCAAATGTATTGGTGGGAACCTTAATACAACCATTCTTCAGGATTAACCAATTCTGCCTTTATACTTAGAACCAGGAGCTAAAGACACAAGAATTAAGTGCAAATTAGCAACTTATTATTGCACAAAACAATGAAATTGAAAATTGTTACCTTGCATTCACAGCATTCACTTACAGAAGCAACACAAACACCATTTATTTAATGACCAGATGGGTCTAATTGCAGAGAGTGAATGCACCTTAACTGGGGCACATGACACCATAATGCCACCAAGAATATTGGCATCAATAAAGAGTCAATGATCTTCCCATTTTTCCTGAGTTTTCACCATTACCAGTTTAATTCAAATTCCCATGTGTTAAATTATAAAGGTCCCAACATAAATCAATTACCTGCACTCCAGACCAGTCAATGTTATTGTAGAGACTCAGACTGCATTAGTAAATGAACTGCTCAGGCACAAAAACATGAGTTTAGTTCTCAATTCAAGTTGGTTTTGATGCAGTTCCTCTACATGTGCAATCACATGCGGGTTTGTTGAGAGTGAGTAAACAAGGTTTCAGATACAAGCAGTTTCCACTGCTGCCTTGAAATATGATTTTGAAATGAGGGATATGTGTAATTAGTTTATCTGCTCTCTAGTATTTAATCAAAGAAGAAGCCCCTGTGAATATATAAAGCAACAGTTGGGAAACTTAGATCTCCATTTATGATTTGTTTTTTTTAAAATTCAGAACATCTTATTATGATTAGAATAAGAAAAATTGTGAACCAGACCAAACTAAAAGATCAACAGAACAGTAACCTGCTAAATATCCGAACAACTGCCCTTCACCTTCACAACTCTCCAGCATTCAGGGCTGTCCTCAGGAAAGCAGGGGACAATTTTTGGGACCAATGGAAGCCATTAAACAAGATCAGACACCCCAAGTGACAAGCTTCTAGAAACAACACCACCTATACATTTACTTTCTTCTTTAGGGAATACAACAGGAATTCTGTTTCTGAGATTGTTGTAATGTTTTATGAATTCAATAAGTTTAGAAATAAGCACACTTTGTTGCAACAAAGTTCTAAGATTAGGGGAAAAAATCTTGTGGCCTGAATACACTGTTAATAGTTATTTTCTCTGCATTGAGAAAGTCAGGACAAAATTCTGAATTTAATATTTTCTTCGTGTACAACTGCATAAATAGCACTGGAAGAATTTTATAATGGGTGTTTCTGGTTACAGGGTTTAGGGCAGGGAGTGCAGGGAGAGAAGGCATTTTATAGTCGTCATGCCTAAAAATACTACTTAACTTGATGAGCCGACAACGATGGTTTTCCTTAGTCAGGTGTTACAAAGGTCTAATTGGTAATGAGCTCGTCGACACTGAACACCAGTAAAGACTTTTCGAAACACTCTCACACATATACATGTCTTTATGACCAAAGAAGATTCTAGGCAGAGAATCCAGGTGCTGGCTCTCTCTGCAGCACTCTGCTGACAGTCCTCAGAGTGAGTGGTAGTGAAGCATTGGTATCTTTGTACCACCTTGGGTTGGCAATGTCTGCAGAGGGTCCCAGTATGAGCTGAGCTACATTTGGAGCTTTCAGCAGATTGTTGAGCTCATTGGCACGGGCCAGGATTTCCTGAATATCGTCCTCACTGTACAGGGAGGAAATCAAAGCGCTCCGAACAAATGGCCTCATCTTGGTCAAGAACAGAGAGACCCTAAAGAGAAAAAAAATTGATTTACAGAAGGCTTTTTCCCCAGTAATTCCACTTGTTATGCAAAGATTTAGAGGCAAATAAATGAAGATTTCATCACAAATTTTCCAAAAATCTCCTTCCTGTTTTTCTCAACCACTTTTTAAACTGGAGAGGTGGAAACAGGTGAAAAGAGCAATCACTGTATGAAGAATTGGGAATGAAACTCACTAACTACAAGGCACACTTTCCAAAACTGAAATTATATCAAGGAACCAAGCTTCAATACATGTTCTCACATGGTTATTTATTGGATTTAATTTCCTGCTTTTTGTTTCTGTGAGAGGAAATTATAAGGAGGAGAAATTAATCAAAATGAAGCCCACATGCAATGTGTAGGCTAATCATCAGAGTAGACATTATAACAGGATCGTGGCTGGGCCTCTCCTGGCGATGGTATCGGCAATATTCAGAGACAGGTCAACATGGACTTAGAAAAAGAAGTGATCACAGATGAAGAAATTAGTAAATGATAATATGCCTCCTACCTACTCCATTTCTTCAGTAACATTTGTCAATTTGCTCATGCCTGGCTACTGATTACAGCATGCGAACCAATTGTGTTGACTACCCCTCAGGTTCAATCTGCTGGTTAGAATTATAGAGTCACACAGCATAGAAGAGGCCAATCGTTCCATTGTGCCTATGCCATCTCATTGAAAACTATTCATTTAGTCCCAATCCCCTGCTCTTTCCTCACAGTCCAGTACTTTTCCTTCCCCTTCAAGTATTTATCCTATTTCCTTTTGAAAGTTCCTACTGAACCTGCTTGCACCATCCTTTCAGAGAATGCATTTCGGAGCATAAAACCTCACATTAAAAAAATCTCATCTCCCCTCTATTTCTTTTGCCAATCATTTTAAATCTGATTACTGACCCTCCTGCCAGTGGAAACAGTTTCTCCCCTATTAAAACCCCATAAAATTTTGAAATTGGCTGTGCCAGTGAATGAATTCTCAATAATTGTAAGATGACCACGGATATATTATTAAAATAGACCAAGTACCTTGGAATCAGATCCTGGCTCCGAGATGCTAATTTTGCCAGTGTGGTCATGAGAACAGTGATAACCCGTGGTGAGTACTTAGGGACACAGGCGGAGGCTCGGAGCTGTGTGATCTCAAAAAGCAACGCTTCGAGAGTTTCAAAGAACTTGGTGATTTGTTCAACTGTGCAGCGTTTATCATATGACAAGGACATGTACTCCCCGACTGCCCAAACCTGAAAGCACAAAACTATCACTCAGTTCACATACTTGGCATCAATGCAACAGCTCTTTACTGATGAAAGGTCATTGACCTGAATGTTAACTCTCGTTTCTCTCCCCACAGATGCTACCTGACCTGCTGAGTATTTCCACCACTGTCAACTTCCTGTACTGTACTGGCTGGTAATTTCACTGAGCTCACCTTTTATTAATTCCTCTGCTGTATTTTAAAATAAGCGTTCATTAATCATTTTGGGGTATATTTTTTGTGATCAGCTTAGGTGTTGTAGCTGGTCTGGAGAGGAGGCTTGTGCATATTTACACACACCTAACTGATGCAGGAATTTCCCAACAGAAAAAAAAATCATAAGCTTACCATATATTATATTGTTACTTTATTATATAAAACAATGTTTATATAGTTAAATTAGGCAACAACAGCTGCTTTTAATATTACAAGTGACTATGCTTCAAAGTACTGTAACTTCAGTGGTAGTAAAGTGCTTTGAAATCTCCTGAGGTTCTGCAAGGCAAATTCCTTCTTTCTCTCCTCCCTTTTTTCCTTTAACTGCATTAGTCCCAACCAAGATTTGAATCTAGGGTCGGTGTAATGGTATGAGGATACAGTACTTGCAGTTCCTAGAACAATCCCATTATAAGTTATAAAAAAAAATCTGGAAAACAGCATCACAACACCCCTTCATGACTTCACCCCTACCTACCTTTACAGCGTTTTCAGCCCTATTTCTCAGTCTGCATCATTTTTTTCAATATTCATTCTGTCATGGGCTGTGGGTATCACAGGCAAGGCCATCATTTGGTGCTCATCCCTAACTGCCCTTGAGAAGGTGATGGTGAGCTGCCTTCTTGAACCACTGCGGCCCATCTGGTTCGACTTTTCTTTAGCAGTTTAGTACAACAGTGGCTTGTTAGGCCATTTCAGAGGGCAGTTAAGAGTCAACCACATTGCTGTGGAATCACATGAAGGCCAGACTGGGTAAGGGCAGCAGACTTCCTTCCCTAAAGGAGGCTAAAGGGAGGTTTTTACGACATTTAATGATAGGTTCATGGTTACTATTACTGAAACTAGCTTTCAATTCCAGGTATATTCATTAATTTAATTTATTAATTAATTAAATTTAAATTCTGCCTATGGTGCTGTACTGGGATTTGAACCTATGCCCCCACAGCATTAACCTGGACCTCTGGATTACCACTACGCCACCATCTCCTTTTACATGTGCATGTCACTATGAATTTCTGAGCAACAATCAAAAGTGGCAACCATAGTAAATTTTCCTCACCATAACCCAGGGGCTCAGAAGCCATTTTTAACACCAGTGTTGACATCAGCTAACTCAGCACAGAATGGGGTCCAAACATGGTACCTTCCTGGTCAGTACAGTTCAGATACTCGTCAGATAAACGTGCTGATTTATTGAAAGGAGCACTAGATACTGGCAACTTACAGGCATGGCTGTCTTAACGTATTTCAGTGTTACTCTAGGACAAACACTGGTCTGGAATGAGTCCCTAGCAAGGTTAACCTGTGGAATTCCTTACCACATGAGTGAAGAAGTTCTCCTTATTGATGATGTTGCTGACTACTCCACAGAATTCCAGCAGCTCTTTGGACTGTTCTACTATAAGAGGTGGGTACAGTTTACATAACACCATCAACTGGGAACTGAATACCCTGTGGAATTGGAGAGAAAAAGAAATAAGCAATACACAAAGTGCACCTGTACAGGTAGTAATTAATCATAATGCACATGAAACTTTACCTAAAATGAATCTAGGTTTCCAACTTTAAGGGTTTTAACTTTGTACCAATTTATGCCAAGATACTGGTAAAGTGACATTACAGCAATACCTGCATGGGTTCCACTGTTACGGTTCACCCTGTGCAGGTTTACTAATGTGGCATCATGAAGGCTGGTGATCGGGTACTGGCATTGCACTTAGACCAGGGCACTATTACAGTTCATTGACTCAGTGAATCTGTTTCATAATTTCACTGAGTATCTTACAGTTGTAAAACAATGATTTTCGATCTGCTATCAAATTATAAGCAAATATCACAACTGACAGGTATCGCTCTCTCTTCAGGTACCATGCCCTAAGAGAGCTTTAGTGACCATGGACCTCCATGTTAATCTAGCTCCAGAGGCGTGGATCATCTTCATTAGTGGTACATTCATCCAGTTTGCGAAGTTCTTTAAAAAGGTTACTCTTTGTCTACCTTGATCTCTTATACCATCATCTTTCCCATCAGCATCAGACTTTCTAAATCATGATTTCTTATTACGTGCCCAAGAAATTCCAACTGTCTTTTCCTGATCTTGGTCAGCAGAGTTCTTCTGGTCTCAGATTTTCCTAGCATCTCTATTTCTTGTGTGAATTTCCCAAGACAATCTTCATTATTCGCCTTAAAAACCACAACTCTGTAGTCTCAATTCTTCCCTGCATTGCTTCATCGATTGTCCAACACTGGCTAACATATGTCAAAATTAGCATGAAGTAGCAATCCAGGAATCTTAGCTTTGTTTTATGGTTAATTTATGGATCATAATCTTTTTCATTTTTTGAAATACATCCTTTGCCATTCCAATCCTAAGTCTCATGTTTTGCTCGCACTTTCCATCTGATATTAACATACTTCCTAGGTAACAAAATCTGTCTACTGTTTTAACTTTTAATTCTTCACTGTGATCTTACATTCTGGTATGACTTTCTTTTTGGACACTATTAGACATTTTGCTTTCTTACAATTTATGCTCAGCCCTTCCTTCTCACTTTCACTCACTATCCAAAATTTTTTTCAGTTTCTCTTCAGAGTCGGCAATAAGAAACAAGTAATCATTTTAATGTATTTTATATTATTAAAGTTATAACCTCCAACTAATAATCCAGTAAGGTCTTTAATCTCAGAATATTTTCACTATACAAATTGACTAAGTCTGGGGAGAAAACACACCCCCTCTGACCCCTCTTTTAATCTTCACAAAATCGCTTAAATGGTTCTCAATTTTCACAGCTGCAGCTTGTTCCCAATACAAATTTCTTATCATTCCAAGATCTTTGCCATCAAACTCGAGATTCTAACACATTCATCAATTCTTCATGTTTCATCTTACCAAATGCCTTACTATAATCAATAAAACACAAGTAGGCATCTTTTTTCATCTCTATGGCTCTTTCTGATAGCATATATGAATGCATAGCATATCTCGATCCCCTAGCTTCTACAAAACCACATTGAAGAGGTGAAATTACAGTCTTTATCTTGCTCCTGATCCTGTTCACCAGCACTTGAAGAAGGATCTAAGTAACGTGACTCATCAGACTGATAGTGCGAAGCAGTTCACATTCAATGTTTTAGGAAGCGTAACAAATATTGAATTACTTAAGTCTTCTGAGATTTCTTCCACATCATAAACTTAATCAAAGATGAGAGTCAGTTTGTCTATTCTAAAGTCTTTTAAACTTTTAATTTGTTTGGTGAATATTTCATCTGGGCCTTTGGTTTTTCATCTTATATATTGCTGTTCTTACTTTGCCCTTCATGGTCTTTGGACCATCCATGTTTTTCTTAATTGTTGGCTTTCCTCAAATAAGCCGTGTTATGTATTCAATCCATCTTGCAAGCGCTTGGTCTCTTTCCATTATAACTTCCCAATGTTTCCCTTTGAATCATCCACCAAATGTACACCCAACTTTTCCTGGTCACACAGAAGCCATGATGATAACTAAGTGGAGATAAAGCCTGGTACCTTCTGATCTGTCTAACTTGGTACAAATCTGTGTGATTTCCCTAATGTCTTTATGTATTGTTCGTGGTCTGTGTTTTTATTTTTTCTACTCCTTCACATTTCTTGTTCAACCACTTTTCCTTCTCTTCAACATATTTTTGTTTGATCCTTTTATCCAATCCCTGATATTGCTTTGATCTGTTTGCTATCCATCAGCTATACATAGCATTCTGGAAAGGAAAGGTTCGGCCTGAATTATTTCAAGCCAACATTCACATTCCTTTGTTTCTAAGATCTTGCTCGAATCTACAGATCTCCTGCCTGCCAGCAGCATAATGACAGGTGATGATGGTTGAACCTTCACAAATGAGAAACTCTCATACTCAATTCATACTCTCTCCATCACCACTGGCAACAAATTACTTTTATGTTTTAGAAATAACCCAATAGCTTAGCAGTAAAAGGTGCTATCCAGATTTGTACCAAGTTAGACAGATCAGAAGGTACCAGGCTTTATCTCCACTTAGTTATCATCATGGCTTCTGTGTGACCAGAGTTAGGGTGAAAAATCAACTACCAGAATTCCTGCTCTTGATCATTATGCAGTGGGCCAAATCCATGTTGATAAAGGAAAATTGAATAGGAAATGTCAACATAGGGATTTTTTATGGCAAATGTGGATATAAAAATAGGACCATAATATCAAGCAACAGGAAATAAGTTTTGGGGCTAGGAAGTTTATATATTCTTCAAGGTTAGTGGGTTATAAACAGAGATACATAAATATTACATAGTATTTACAGCACAGAAATAGTAATTCAGCCCAACAGTCCATGATGTTTCGAACCCCACAGGAGCTGCCAGACACCCTTCTACATTTAACCTCATCTGCACATCCTTCTATTCCCCTCTCCCTCATGTTCTTCTACTTAACTGCATCTATGCTGTCACCTCAACAACTCCATGTGGTAATGAGTTCCGCATTCACTCACTTTGGATAAAGAATTTTCCTAAATTTCCTGTTGGATTTATTAGTGACAATCTATTTATGGCCTTTTGTTTTAATCTTCCCCACAGCTGCGAACATTTTCTACCCTAGAAAACCTTTTTCTAATCTTGAAGACCTCTGTCAGGTCACTCCTCAGTCTTCTCTTGCCTAGAGAAAAGAACATCAGCCTGTTCAATCTTTCCTGATAGATATAACCTCACAGTTTTAGTATAATTTTCGTTTTTTTTTTGCACCTTTTCTAGATATTCTACATGCTACTGAGACCAGAACTGTGCAGAGTACTCCAAGTGTGGTTTCACAGAATCTCAGTGCAGAAGAGGCCCTTCGGCCCATCGAGTCTGCACCGACACGTGAGAAACACCTGACCTACCTACCTAATCCCATTTACCAGCACTTGGCCCATAGCCTTGAATGTTATGACGTGCCAAGTGCTCATCCAGGTACTTTTTAAAGGATGTGAGGAAACCCGCCTCCACCACCCTCCCAGGTAGTGCATTCCAGACCATCACCACCCTCTGGGTAAAAAATTTTTTCTTCACATCCCCCCCTAAACCTCCTGTCCCTCACCTTGAACTTATGCCCCCTTGTGACTGACTGACCCTTCAACTAAGGGTAACAGCTGTTCCATATCCACCCTGTCCGTGCCCCTCATAATCTTGTACACCTCGATCAGGTCGCCCCTCAGTCTTCTCTGCTCCAACGAAAACAACCCAAGTCTGTCCAACCTCTCTTCATAACTTAAATGTTTCATCCCAGGCAACATCCTGGTGAATCTCCTCTGCACCCCCTCCAGTGCAATCACATCCTTCCTATAATGTGGTGACCAGAACTGCACACAGTACTCCAGCTGTGGCCTCACTAAGGTTCTATACAACTCCAACATGACCTCCCTATTTTTGTAATCTATGCCTCCATTGATAAAGGCAAGTGTCCCATATGCCCTTTTCACCACCCCATTAACATGCCCCTCTGCCTTCAGAGATCTATGGACACACACGCCAAGGGCCCTTTGTTCCTCAGAAATTCCTAGTGTCATGCCGTTCATTGAATACTTCCTTGTCAAATTAGTCTTTAACCAAGGTTCTCTAAGTTTAACATAATTTCTTTGCTTTTCAATTCTATCCCCCTAGAAATGAACCCTGGTGCTTAGTTTGCTTTTTAAATCACCATATTAATCTGCGCTGCTACTTTTAGCAATTTGTATTTCAGTGCCTCCGGTCTCTCCACTCCTCCATGCCATTTAGATACTTATTTTCCAGGGGCTATTTAACCTCTTTTTTTTCCCTTTAAAAGTGTACCCACCTCACAATTACTTATGTTGTAACTCATTTGCCAATTACACAGCTAATCTGCCAGTCTATTAATTTCTTCCTTTATTTTATTACAGTCCTCCTCTATATTAACTATATCCCTCCAAATTGGTGCTGTCTGCAAATTTTGAAATTATACTTCTAATTCCATTGGTCCCAGCAAAACTCCTTGGGGAATGCCATTTCCTAAGTTTTGCCAGTCTGAGTAACTGCCTCTAATCCCTACCTTCTGTTTTCTGTTTTGTAGCCAGTTTGCTAACCATTCTGTTACTTGTCACCTGACTTTACATGTCTGGCCTTAGTCAGGAATTCCATGCTGACTATTCCTCGTCATATTTTCAGGTTCTAGATGTTTCTATTACACCTTTATACTCAACTGGTGATGGTTTCAGTTTTACAGCTCTTAGAATGAGTCAGCTTGCACAAACAAAATTTTACATGAGAGCACAAACTGATGAGCAGCGTTATTCCATCCAGCAGGTAGTCTATACCAATAATATACAGGCCTGTGCCGAATAAAGAATACTTTTACTCACCGTTGAACTTCAGTCTTGAAGTCAGGGATGTTATACAGGAGACTGCAACGCTCCAGGATAACCAGAACCAGCTGATTAATCAGTGGGCCATCTGCAAACTAAAGCCAAAGGAAAAGTGTGCAAGAATCCAGAACCAGTCATTTACCAAATCAGAAAACAGAGTAAACAAGCAAAGTTCTGATGACAAAAATGCAAACAAATTTTGGCTTTAAATTACAACTGACTTTAAACAACCATCCCCTGGAACGCAAGATAACATTAATAAATTAGTAGTTCATGAACTGCCTATGAAAAGTTCAGAATTGACCATGTTCTGTAGTAAACTGACTATAGAATTGTAGTTGATTCCACAAAAGACTGAAATGTCTGCTTTGCTCATGAATGTATGCTAATAATATTGCTTTATTGGGATTAGAAAGTCACCTCTCTGGTATCAACAGCAGCCAATAGGTGATGTTAACAGCAAATGATAGGCAAGAGGATGGCCAAACTATCTTTAGTGCCTTGTGATTAATGTAGCTGCCCTGCAGATTATGCTTGGGTGAGCATATATGCCAGTTTTACTGGGACAGTCCCAGTTTTTCATTAAACATCCCAGCTTCCCAACAGTTTTCTCCAAATAGTTCAAATGTCCTGGTTTTCAATTTCTCTCTGATACGAACCATATCAGAGATTTTCGTCAGCACTTCACCTTTCCTTTCACACAGCATCAGCATCTCTTCACTTCCTCTCCCGAATCCTCTCCCCTTGACCCCACCCCTTGCATTCCATTTACTGTCTGCAAACCGCACCCCCCCCCCGCCCCCCCAAAAAACCCTCTCGTGCTGCACTGCACCCTGGAAATCAGAACGCATCCACTCGCCAACCACTAAGCGGCTACACGAGGGCAATCCCACTTGTGCAGAAATCATTCTCATCAGCCTCTGATAGAAGATTGACAGCGGTGTCCACTGATAAGGTGCTGCACAAAAGATTAATACACAGGATAAGGTACCATGGAGATAGGGGTAATATATTAGCTTGGATAGAGGATTGGCTAACCAGCAGAGAGTGGGATAAATGGGTCTTTTTCTGGATGACAAGCTGTAACTAGTGGGGTGCCACAGGGTTCGGTCCTTGGGCCCCAACTATCTACAATCTACATTAATGACTTGGATTCAGGGATAGAAGGTACTATCGCTAAATTTGCAGATTACACCAAAATAGTTGGGAAAGTAAGTTGCAATGAAGAAATAAGAAATTTACAAATGGATATGGACAGGTTAGGTGAATGGGCCAAAATTTGGCAGATGAAGTTTAACGTGGATAAGTGAGAGGTTATCCATTTTGATTGGAAGAATAAAAAGGAGACTTATTATTTAAATGGAGAGAAACTTCAGAATGCTTCAGTGCAGAGGGATCTGGGTGTCCTCATGCATGAATCACTGAAAGCTAGTATGCAGGTACAGCAGGTAATAAGGAAGGCAAATGGAATTTTGGCATTTATTGCTAACGGAATAGAGTATAAAAATGTTGTTGCAACTGTACAAGGCATTAGTGAGACCGCAGCTGAAAATACTGTGCACAGTTTTGGTCCCCTTACTTGAGGAAGGATGTAGTTGCATTGGAGGGTCACTAGGTTGATTCCAGAGATGCGGGGCTTGTCTTATGAGGAGAGATTGAGCAGTTTAGGCCTATACTCGCTAGAAATGCCTACTCCTGCTCCTAGTTCTTATGTTCTTAAGTTCTAATCACAAGCTACACTTGAAGAGGTAATCCTGCTATGGAGCATAGAATGACACCAAGCCAAAAATGAATCCCGATATAAAACACGAGCACACTAACACATTGTTAGGATCAGAAATGATTTGCTGGAACAAAATGTGATAGCTGCAATAGTTGTAGGAAATTTAAGGAATGGGATGCAAGTCCCTCTTGATATTGGCAGGTCTCAACGACAAGTCTTGGTAGAGTGCTAGCTGTTATTTCCTGGTCACAATGAGTTACAGTGCTTAGTGAAAAGGAATTGTGTCTTATACCAGAAAATCAGCAGCAATTTATTTCTGGCTTGGTGTCAGTTTACACAAAGAAAACCACAAACATGAGCACGACTAATTGACTGTACTGCATTCTCCTTGTTCCGTTTCAATACAGATAATTCTTCAATACTGGGGATATTCCCCTCCACATGACACATTTCATCTCACACCCACCTCCATCTCAGAACACGAACTTGCTGGTTATAGTAACCTTCCCTTCCAGTATTCCTCTGATTGTGCCAGTCTGCCCTTTTGCTGGCATGACCATTGCTGGAGCACAATCCTGCCGGCTCAGCCTGTACCTCCCCACCTTTGCACTTTACACATGAACCTGTGATATTGGGGATGGGGGGGAGGTGGGGTAGGGTGGGTCCCCTAAACCGAGCCTGACCTGACTCTGCAATGCCCTTGCAGGTAGTTGGATGTTGGCACAGCACTCATTGATAAGCTACCAATGAATGCTGAGGAAGTTGGCAGGCAAGATCAGTTGAGCCATGGGATATTCAACCAAACTTTTCATTGAAAGATCTCATGCTTTCCTGCTTATGGCTGGGGTACAATCAAAATCTCCCACACTTGAGGTAGGTTCACTAGTTTAAAATCCAGCTTCTGGCTAAAAATATCTATTGCTCAAACCCATTGTGCACTGCACATTAAGTTAGAGCAAAATAGAGAATTCTGGGAGCTTGTGCCAAACAAAGCCTTGGTTCAGCTCTTTTAAGAAAATGAGGCAGAAATGTCATTGGAACAGAAATCTGAGATTCTGAACTGTTGTCTTCGATAATTAGGTGTCTCAATAGGCATGTCTACTCTGGCCGGACATATTCTGAGAGATATCATCACATGACCTCCGACCTTCAACAGCCCCTCCCCCAGGCTTCTGCCATTGGTTGATCAACATGTCATTCATCACAGAGCACCATCTTCTCAATGGCCAGGATTTCCCGGTCGGCATGCAGGGGGCGGGGCCCGCTCACCGATGCGTAAAATGACGTGGGATGACATCACCCCACCTCATTTCAATTTTCAGATCGGTGGGGGCTCAGCCAAATCAGCTGTGCACCCGCCGACCTGTCAATGGTCCATTAATGTAATTAGTTAAGTAGTGGATCTGCCCGTCCAACCTTAAGGTTGGCAGGAAGGCTGGGAGCCCTGGCGGGCATTGAAAAAAGCATGAAACCTCATCCATGGGCGGGATGAGGTTTCATGTGGGTTTTTAAAAATTTAATACAAGTGTAACTAAAAGTGATGGACAGTGTCACATGTGGGAACATGCCAGGGAAATTTTTTTTCCTGTTTTTACCATTTTTTATTGTGGAGCCGATCTCCGAGGCAGCACTTAGCCTCAGGGAGATGAGTGCGCTCTTTCGCGTGCATGCGTGTAAGAGCGCACTCTCGGATCAGGGAATCCCCCCAGCCCACACCTCCTTGCAGACGTCACGCTGGGTGGGCCTTAATTGGCCCGCCCATGTAAAATGGCGGCACGCCCAAAATTGGGGGCGCCATCCGGAGGCACACCTCCACGCGCCTGCTCCTGAACATCCCCCCTTCCCCCCAATGGGGGGGAAAATTCTGCTCAACATGTCCCGGTTTTGACTTTTGAAAATCTGGTCACCATCAATTATGCCAAGGCTGGCAGGTAAGGAGGAGGTCTTACCGAACATGAGCAAGAAAATACAAATGCTGAGACCAGGTAATAGTCACAGCCTCAGTATAAAACAAGTAGGAGAGTTGGCAATGCTTCAGGTTAGAACCTTAAAATCCAAAAAAAAGACCAGCCATCACCCTGCCTGTACCTTAAACCCTAGAGCTTTTATGTAAAATGCAGCTGAATATAGAGCCTATTCTTTAGTATCTTTGCTACCTGGCGAAAATATTATACAGGAACTGAAATCTCGCTTATGCTAAGATCCGGTAATATAACCTGTAACTCCAAAGACTCATTTCTCTTTGTCAGTGAGTGCACATTCTTGCATCAATTATTATAAGCATAATTCTGATTTATTTTAAGAAGGTGATTTTTAATAAGCAATGAGAAGAACAGAAGGCCTGTAGATAAAAGCAAAATACTGCAGGTATTCTGCTGGAAATCTGAAATAAAAACAGAAAATGTTGGAAAAACTCAGGTCTGGCAGCATCAGTCAAGAGAGTAACAGAGTTAACGTTTTAAGTCCAATGTGACTCTTCTTTGGAACTGACAGGTAAGTTTGGAGCAAGAATGAGTAATTAGTGATTCAGTACCAATGTGAGGGGTGTTAGGAAATAGATATAGCTTAAGAAAGTTATACTTGTATTTGTGGTTGTTAGGAAGAGTTTTAGCTTTAAAATTCAAGTTTGATTTGTACTTTTGTATGTGTGTGTTCCGTCAAGTGGAATTTTAGTTTCACTTTCAAAGGCTGCTTGCATTTTAATGAGGTGTTTTACGACTCCTATAAAGTGAAAGTAAACATACAAGGCTTGAAGTGCTGTTGCCTAGCAACAGGGGGTCAGATAGGCAGGTTCCTCCCACATATACACACATGGAAGAAGAAAAACAGTAGTTTTGATTTGGAAGCTGTGGAGTTCAGCTGGTTTTTGAAAGTTGCTGCCAGGAGAAACTGGAGCAACCGGGACAGATAGAAGCCACAAGCTAAGAAAAACCACAAAAGTCCAGGGGAGTGGAAGAAGAGAAAGTCCAAAGAAGACCTTCTAGTTAAAGGAAGGACAGGAACCTGGGAAAAGGTCCTGTTAAGTGAAGTCAAGAGTGAGGGACAGAGAGAAAGGCTCCAAGCTTCAGATTTAAAGTGAGAACAGCTTGCAAGAGGCAAGAAGGTTCAAAGGAACAACTGGTGGTCTGTAACATTTTGCTATGAACATGTGCAGCAATGGTGTACTGTTAATGCTGAATTGGTGAGAGAGAATGCATGGAAGACAGCTCGAATGCATGTGGTGATCCAGGAGAGAAGAAATTCAGAAGGAGAGTTTGAAACTCTGAAGGTGAGCAAGGCGTCTGAGAGAAAGCATCAGTTTGGGAGAAGAATCCAAGGCTAGTTCCTGGAGAGTGGAGATTGGAATCCCTTGTGTGAAAGACGGAGTTCATTGAGACAAATGTCTGGGGGGAGTTGAGGAAAGATCCATAGCATCTGTTTGAGATGGCATCTGTCACTTGGTTTCAGAGTGTGATGTGTCTGACCACAGGGTGCCATAGGTTTACATGGACTGTGTATTTACTGTGAACATTAGAATATAAGATAGCTTTTGTAATTTGTGTTATCCTTTCAAATCTGTGTACATCTGTAAAGGTAGAGTTGTGGATGAAGAAGTATTGTAATATAATTCATCTTTTCTTGTGTTAGAAATGTTTTATTCTTTTGTTAAAAGTTCATCAGCTGACTTCTACGCCTCTGTTCAGCAGCTACTCTCCAAGTATCTAAACAAACAAAAAAGTTAGAATCTATCAAACTGGGTTCCATTCTGGGATCAGGCTTGTCCGGGGGTAACTTCAGCTTGGATCATAACAAGGGCACCCAAGAATTTTAAATTCTCAGGGTGTAGACGTTAGCCTTTATTGCCCATCCCTGGTAAGGTGACGGTAAGCCTTCCTGAAGCTGTCTGATACAACAGAGAAGCTCGTAAGGTCACTTAAGAAGGCAATTAAAGTCAACCACGTTGGAGTGGGTTTGGAGTTACATATGGGCCAGACCAGATAAGGACAGCAGGTTCCCTCCCGTGAATAACATTAGTGAATGAACTGGATTTTCACCATAATTTTACAGTTTCATAGTCACTTTTACTAACACCAGTTTTTTTATTTCTAAACTAATTTTATTTTCTTTTAAAAAAATTTTTTTAGAAACTGAATCTAAATTTTCAAACTGTTATGGTGGAATTTGAACAGGTATTTTCCTGGATTATTAGACCAGGCCCCTGAATTACTATTCTAGTAACATAACCAACAGGATAACATAAACTGGAAACAAGTTCTTCTTTTCAAACTTCTGAATCGCTATTGAGTCATTGTAAGTGAGAAGTCTTAATTGTATCAGTGACTAACAGATAGCTCAGAGTGTAGCCAATCCACAGGGCATTCGTAACATGATGCAAAACACTGACAGCACAGATTCTGGGGTACTCGAAAGTGATTCCTCTGTAGTACAAGTGGCATAGCCCTTAACACTGGTACTGAATTTTACAAATTGCTTTCTCAATAGGAATCAGTGAAGCAGGCCACATTGACAAATAACACAAGCAATGGATTAAACTTGTTGCAATGACGTTCCGTTACCTGGGTGACAACATTGAAGAAAACCTGCAACAGAATGGGGACAGTCTGAGCACACTGTACAACTCTGGGCTGCTGAGCCATGTCCAAAAGCACTTCATGAAGCAGGTTTAATCTGTGAAAGGAATTGCATACTCAATCAGAGCAGGGGAAGCAAAGACATTGCACACATACCTCCTCATTTATTCTTCTACCACACATTTCACACTGCAGAAATGTTCATTCTCTTCTACCCTCGCTACATACAAAAAACCTTGTTTACTGATAGATGCTTTAGCCTTCCTTTAGATCTCTCCCTCCCCCACTCAAAGTGGCCCAAGTTGAATGCTCCTAAAATTACTCCCTTTTCTCCCTATGGATCTTGCCTGTATTGGATGGGCAGTGAGGGTGAGATGAAGGAGAGCCGACCCGTAACTACAGAACATTTATGGCACAGAAGGAGGCCAATTAGATCTGTGCCAACCAAAAAGAGCTATCCAGCCTAATCCCACTTTCCAGCTCTTGGTCTGAGGCCTCGTAGGTTATGGCACTCTAAGTGCCGATCCAAATATTTTTAAATGCAATGGCGATTTCTGCCTCTAACACCCTTAAAGGCAGTGAGTTCGAGACCCCACCACCCTCTAGGTGAAAATGTTTCTCACCTCTCTCTGAATCCTTCTACCAATTACTTTAAATCTATGCACCTTTGTTATTAACTTCTCTGCTAAGGGAGGTTAATCTGCCCTACCTACTCTATGTAGGACCCTCAATTTTATACACATCAATTAAATTTCCCCTCAGCCTCCTCTGTTCCAAAGAAAACACTTCTGACAACATCCTCCTAAATCTCTTCCGTACCCTCCTTAGAGCGATCACAGCTTTCCTATAATGTGGTGACCAGAAATTTTCACAGTACTCCAGCTTTGGGCTAATTAGTGTTTTATTAATTAGTATACAGTTCTAGCACAACCTCCCCCACTCTTGTATTCTGTGTGTCCACTAATAAAGGTAAGTATCCCATATGCCTTCTTTACCACCTTATCGACCTACCTTGCTACCTCCAGGAATCTATGAACATGCACTCCTATGTCCCTCTGTTCCTTTGCATTTCTCAGTATCCATTAACTTTGTACTTTCTTGATTTGTCTGCTATCCCCAAACTTATTACCTCCTACTTCTCTGGACTGAATCCTTTTGCCACTTTTCTGCCAAACAGAGCAGACACGTTGATATATTTCTCACTATCAACCACAATGCCAACTTCTGTTTAATTTGCAAACTTCTTAATCATGCCCCTAAATTCAAGTCTAACGTCTGAAAAGCAAGGGGCCCAGTACTGAACTCTACAGAACCTCACTGGAAACAGCCTTCCAGTCACAACTATCAACCATTACCCTTTGCATCCTGCCAGAGCCAATTTGGATCTAATTTGCCACTCCAGTTCAGACACCTCAGCAAAATGTACAAGAAAATCCGTGTTAAAGTAACGACCTGCATTTTAAACAGCACCTTTCACAATCTCAGGATGTCCCAAAGAGTTTTACATCCAGTTAAGTAATTTTGAAGTGAAGCCATCGTAATGCAAAATAAAGCATAGCAGCCAATTTGCACAAAGCAATCTCTTGCAAACTGCAATGAGATAATGACCAGATAATCTGTTTTATTCATGTTGCTGGAGAGATAAATAATGGCCAGGTCAGTGCTGCAAGAATATTTTTGATTATTTTAATGATATGTTTTCTGTAATATCAGAACCTAGGATTTTTGTTTTTTAATATTTCACCATTATTCACAGAAGAGTGATCTCACATGCCAGATGAAAACCAGAGACAAATCACTGGCTCAAAGTGAAAATCGCAAGTCACTTTGACTGCAACAAAACCCAAGGCCCCAGGGGTTGTGAATCAATCAAGCTTACCCCTCAATTGTAGCCCACAAATTAAATCGTTATGGTCTGTGTACCTGTCAATAGTGTCCCCTGCTCCCGCCTCTACCCGGAGGATATAAAAAAACATGCTCTGGTAGTACTGGTCCTGGAGTGCTTCTGCAGAGTTCAGGGTCTTTCTGCTCTGATCTGTAATCACCTTATCGCTTGCTAGGAGGGTCAGTGACCTAGTGAATTCAAAACAAAGGAGAATTTGAGTGAGGCTGAACATTTAAACAAATGGCTAATGATACTACACACAGGGAGTCAGACACACTGTCACAGTTTTAGCAAAGATCATTCTGGCATCTATTGTGATCACAGAATTAATATTTAGCATTTTATGAAATGGGTGAACATGCAGGTAAACTTTAATTAGGTACTAGTCTGCTCTCAAGGGTCAAGTTAACACAAGTATTTAACAGTTTTTAGGAACAACATACGAACATAGGACTTAGGAGCAGGAGTAGGCCATCCAACCCTTCGAGCTTGCTCCGCCATTCAATAAGATCACGGCTGATCTGGTTATGGTCTCAACTCCATAACCCTCGACTCCCTCATCTATCAAAAATCTGTCTAACTCAGACTTGAATAAATTCAATGGCCCAGCCTCCACTGCTTCCTTGGGGGCAGAGAGTTCTGCAGACTAATGACCCTTTGAGAAAAAAAAATTCTCCTCATCTCTGTCTTAAACAGTGGACCTCTTATTCTAAAACTGTGTCCCCATTTCTAACCTCTCCCGCAAGTAGAAACATCCTCCTGGTATCCAACCTATCAAATCCCCTCAGAATCTTAAATTTCAGTGAGATCACCTCTCATTCTTGTAAACTCCAAAGGATATAGGCCCAACCTGCTCAACTTTTCTTCATAAGATAAACCCCTCATTCCAGGTAGGGAATTTTAGCTAAGAAATACAATGCTGAGTTATTTTTCTTTAAAAGAGAAGTGAATCATTTAATATCGCTACTTCCAAGACTTCACTCTCATTTTGAACAGTAATTAATTTGTTAATTTGGATCTAAGGTGAAGGGAATTAGCTAGTTCATCAAAATCCATGTACCCAGACTACTGTGTGACATGGGCAAATGAAGGTTACTGAGGAGGCCTGTGTCTGAGTGCTCTGTCGCCTAAGCCGACACAGCACAACTGTTTTAGTGTATGAAGCCTTGTATCGGCAGCTCAGCTCATTTCTCTGGAGTCTGTAAGCCCTGGATGGAGATGAACTGATCATGTTTGACTGAGATCTGAATTAAATTATCACTGAATCTTCCTTAACTGTGGAAAAAAAAGAAAACCACAGCTGTGCCCAATTGCTGAGCGGGTACACATGCCGCATGGTGAAACTAAACTCTTTAGACCAGAAATTCACAGGTCCAATTCCTGTTTACTTGAACTCAGCTAAGAAAGCAGGTGTGCTGCAATTGGCCTTAGTGTTCTAAGCTAGGGAGAGGGAGGATCAGCTAAGGATCCCACTCCTGATTCATATGTATCTTCAGGCACTCACTATGCAGATACACACACGAGAATGGCAACTTGGAGGAGAGGTAACAAGCCTTCAAACACTCACAGAAGTATAACGCATTACGAGCCAGGGTGTTGAGGAGAGGAAGGAGTGAAGTAAAACTATTAATGTCCTTTGCAATGAAAGCAAGTGACAAATGCTTAAACACGAGAAGAATGCATGTTCTGGAAATCTGAAATAAGAACAGAAAATGCTGGAAACACTCAGGTCAGGCAGCACCTATGAAGAGAGAAACAGTTAACGTTTCCGTTTGATGACCTCTCATTAAACCCAGGAGCCAAATGTCCCCTTCATTTTCCATATGATTTTAGTAGGTGAGAAACAAAACTTGCATTTATATAGTCTTTTCATGGCTACCAGATGTCTCAACGCATATTGTAGTCAATGAAGTACTTTTGAGGTGTAGCTTTAATCCTGTTGTAATGTAGGAAACATGACAGCCATAGCAAACTCCCAAAAACTGCAATGTGATAATAAGATAATCTGTTTCGTGATGTTGATTCAAGGATAAATAACTCCCCTGCTCTTATTCAAAATAGTGCCATAGGATTCCTTACATCCACCCAAGCAGGCAGTTGGGGCCTAGGTTTGATGTTTCATCCCAAAGACGGCATCATCCGACAGTGCAGCGCTCCCTCAGTGCTGCTTGGAATGTCAGCCTTAATTTTTGCATTCAAGCCTTGGAACTGGGCTTGGACCTGGAACCCTGTGACGTAGAGGCAAGAGTTTCACCAATTGAACCACTGCAGATATTGAGGGGCCACCTACAGTTTAATCAGTACCTGAGCTGGGCTTCAAGTGCTGCAGTCAGGCAGGGGAGGTCAAGCAATGAATGGAGCATCTCAATCGACGTGTCTGGACGAATCAGATCAGGCAGCAATTCAATGAACTCAGGGAACAAGGATGGTGTGTTCCAAGCTAAGAACTGATAAGAAAGACACAAGAATTATACATAGACAGAAAAGATTCACCTTGCATCCAGAGTCTGAAGAGGCTGGAATGGATCAGTACTTTACAATATCCTGACATTGTGTCTGAGCTACAATTAGCTGCTGCTACAGGAGATATAGGCATTTCTCTATTGGTGTACATCAAATTCTCACCTTCAGCAGATTTGGGAAGCTCTTGTGAAAAATACCAACATTTTCACTCAGCGTTTTCCTATTCCGCCTGCAGAACTGGAAAAACTCAAAGGCCACCATTGTGTCATGGTAGCGTTCAGAAGGGATCTTGGTGAATAAGTGTCGGTAAACAGCTTCAGAATCCACGGCTGCCAGCTCACCTGAAATGTGGAAAAGTTCAGGACTTGTTGCATACATGGTTGATGTTCTATGGTGACACCATTAACAATAGCTTGCATTAATGTAGCGTCTTTAACTTAGTAAAATGTCCCAAAGCATTTCACAAGAGCATCATCAAACAAAATTTGACAGCAAGGGGATATCATAAGGAAACGTTAGGGCAGATGACCAAAAAGCTTGGTCAAGGAGGCAGGTTTTAAGCAGCATCGTAAAGGAGGAAATCAAGCTAGAGAGATGGAGAGATTTAGAGAAGGGATCCCAGAACTTAGTGTCTTGGAAGCTGAAGCAAGTCTGCTAATGGTGGAATGATTGAAATTAAGAATGCTCAAGAGGCCAGATTTGGAGGAGCGCAGATATCTCAGGGGTTTGTGGAGCTTGAGATAATTACAGAGATAGGGAAGCGCAAAAGATTTAAAAACAAGGGTGAAAGAATATTAAAATCAAGGCATTGCTCAACTGTAAGCCACTGTAGGTCATGGAGAACATGGGGTGATGGGTGAACAGGACACAGTGTGAGTTAGGACACGAACAGCAGAGTTATGGATAACCTCAAGTTTATAGAGGGTAGAATGTGAGAGGCCAGTCAGGAGTGTGTTGGAATAATCAAGACTAGAGGTAACAAAGGCATAGATGAGGGATTCAGCAGCAGATGAACTGAGGCAGGGATAGATTCAGGTGGTTATGAAAGTGGCAATTGGCACTCTTGACAAATCCACAACATTGCCAAGAGTGTTGTGGATTTGTGGAAGCTCACCTCAGGGTCAAATAGTGCACCAAAGTTGCAAATTCAGCCTTTGACAGTTGCTAGTGAGGGGGATGGAAGCGGTGGTTAGGGAACAGAGTTTGTAGTGGGGACTGAAGGCAATGGCTTTGGTCTTCTCAATATTTAACTGGAGGAAATTTCTGCCCGTTCAATACTGGATATCAGACAAGCAGTGTGACACTGTAGAGACAGTGGAGGGCTTGAGAGGGGTAGCGGTGAGTTAGAACTGTGAGTCATCAGCATACATATGGAAACTGAGGCTGTGCTTTCTGCGTGTCGTCGGGAGGGGCAGCATTTGGATGAGAAATAGGAGGAGCCAAGGATAAATCTCTGGGGAACATCAGAGGTAATGGTGCAAGAGCAGAAAGAGAATCCATTGAAGAGGCATTGTAAGAGGATGGTGTGGTCAACTTTGTCAAAGGCTTCAGACAGGTCAAGAAGGTTGAGGAGGGATAGTTTACCTTTTACCTTTTTCACAATCACATGAGGTGTCAGAGGTAACTAGGAACCATTAAAAGTGTTGTTTCCTATTCCAAATGATAATGTAAGTTGGATGTGGGAGGGTGGGTGTTGGGGTAACACGATCAGCCACCAAATTTCATCTGCCACAGTGCAGGAGAGTTCATTAAATGCTTAGGTTTTTCAGTACCTCAGCATTATGAGAGGATGAGGCAATTTGGTGCAAAAACTATATCAAAACGTGATCAAAAGGTTCATGTTTACATTTCCTCTCAGGTGGATGTAAAAGATCCCATTGCACTATTTCGAAGACCAGAGGTGTTCCTCCCAGCTCAGGACTAATATTTATCCCTCAGCCAACATCAATTAAACAATTATCTGCTCATTATCACATTGCTATTTATGGGATCTTACCATACAAAAAATTGACTGCTGCATTTCCTACGTTAAAACAATGACTACACTTCAAAATTAGTACATTGGTTGTAATCCACTTTGGGACATCCTAAAGTGGTGACAGGCACTATATAAATGTAATTCTTGTTTCCTTTCTGTGTTTCTATCATTGCTTCAGTTCTATTTAGTCAAATCCAACCACATGACTCTAGACATGTGTAACAGCGGCCAAGAATGGGTTAATTTCTACTTACTGTGATTTAGATAGAATTGAGTAACTGGAAGCAACACTCTGGCAAAAACAGAGTCTGAACTGATCCTCCCATACAATGCTTTCACTACTGGAAAGGCTCGATACACAAACTGTGGATCCTGTCGACAGATCAGGTCCAACAAAGTCACTGCTTCAACAAGACACTAGGAGACAAACACAAGGTACAATAAGCCAGCAACAAAGCAAAGCAAAAAATTAAAAGAAAAAAGAAATCAAAAATTAGGTTTTTCAGCGTTTTCTGATTTTCTTTCAGAGTTCCAGAATTTGCAAGTTTTCTTTTTCTCTTTGGAGTGAAGACGTCCTATACAGTTTGGTGTAGCAGTCACCCAGAACTCCTCATCTACCGCTATCAGTAATTAACTCTTAACTAAATCTCACTTTTGAAAAAAAACATCTTTTGAAATGTGTGTGAAACTTTGCCTTCCTCCAGAGTTGTGTAGAATGTTGTCTGTCCTTCCTGAATCCTGTAAAATATTAGATAACCCCCTAAAATACTGGATGTCTATCCTGTGTTGTTCGAAATGTTATATGTTGCTCCTGCGGTGTATAAAGTATCAGATGGCCCTCTGGTTGTACCCTCAGGTCCACATGCTCATAACCATCTGCCATTCCTTGAGAGGTTTGCCAGCCTTTTGCCAAACTGCTTGGGGAAGCAGAACATAGAAATTAAGTTTTCACCTTTACACAACTAGTCCTGCAAACAGAGATGTCTACTTACGACTAAACGTGGAGGAGATTTGGAGACTGAGATTGCAGCAAGGTTTTTATTACTGTCTACTCTGTTCTCCATGCTAACTAATTTTGCACAGAAGCAAGATAATTTGGGGAGACCAAGGGAAGAAAATAAATAAATAACTGGTTTTAAGTACAAACAGTTAAGTTTGTGAATAAAAACAAATGCCACATTTCCGCTTTTCCAATGCAAAATATAAAACAATAAACTTCAGTCAACACAGAACATAGGTTTACTTTTTAATTATACTAGCTAACGTGAGAGAAACAGACTCTCTCCATAACTTTCATCTTGGAGTGTTTGTTTTCAACCAATAGTGCTTGAACTACTTACAGCTTTCTGGAGTTCTGAGTCAGATTTCTTTAGAGCGTCTATTGCAAAGAGAAAAAGTTACATTTTAAAATCACAATGACTGATAAGAGCTAGTATATGGCAAAATATTGTAATCGCATTGTCACATAATGCCAAAGGAAATGGAGGTTTGTAGGTGGTACTTCAATGGACCACAAATCAGTGGGACATGGGATAATTTCCCAAGTTCCCAATCCCAGTCAGACTCTAAACTGCATGGATGCGCAATCTGAAAACGCACCATGCAGTGCAACAGCCCATATCCCCTTAAGATGTGCACAGCAATCCTGGGCACACTGCAACAAACAGGCTGCAGACAACAAAGAAAACTGGATGGAATTTTGACCACATTGCACTGAAGGTGTACAGAACCCATGGCTTAGCACATGCCAACAAGGAGGAAGGATTGCAAACACAAAGGTCAACTGTACATCACTGCTCTTGGGCATCTCTGAAAAAACAGCAACACTGCCAAAGGTCAGGCAGCAAATCACTTGCATATCTTCTCAAAACAGGAAATGGGGCATAGTTAAGAGTGAGAGTAAAGAAAATTGGATGGGGAGAAGGTGACTATAGGGAGAAGGAACAACGGGCTATTAAAGAGAATTTTTATAAAACAAGGATGGTTGCAACTCCAGAAAAATGCTGCCTTACTGGTCTAAAATATCGTGCATACACTGGACACAGCAAGTGAAAATGTTTGTACTGAGCCAGGAGCCAAGTATGTAAATACACAGATATAAGTCAATCAAGCACTGCAGCAGTTAAGAGAGTCTCATAGCATGCTCTAGTGGCAAAAAGCAAACATTGCAACATCACAATTTCACTAAGAAATGACATTTGCACATTTTCTATAGATTGAAACTCAGCAAAGTTAGCAGATCGCCACCACTAGATCACTATATCAGGACATTCTTTCAAACAGCCAAATTTCTTATAATCAGGCTTGACTGTACCTATTTCTACCCTTAGCCTTTTTAACAAAATAATTAACTGTGTGCTTGTTGTCAATAACCTACTGCAGAGTTACCACTCCACATATTTGTGCAAAGAGACTAAAAAGATGTAATCATGTCAAGTTTGTTGACTACAAATGAAAAATTGACTGCAAATATTTAATTTAGCTCCATGTTTCATCTGGATTCTGTGTCATTCTAGATAATAATTCTAAATCAACAACACAGGAATGGAGCAAGGAACTAAGTGCTGGATTAATCATCAGTGTGTGCTGACAATTACTTTAATTGCTCATTATCCTATGCAAGATTTGTATCACCTCAACAGGAAAAACGTGAACAAAAGCATAATTAATCGGTTAAACTGAACCAACAATATTTTAAATCAATACTTCACTCAAAATCGAATCGTTTAACACATGTAAAAAACTTTACAAAGATTTTTTGGTCAATAATCATTCATAATATAAAGTGTTTATCATTTAAATTATTTTAATTATATTTGCTTAAATTATTTTAATTATATTTGCTTAAATTATTTTATTTAAATTTTGACATGTGGTGCCAGTATTCTAAAACCATTCTACAAGATTTGAACACTCCAGACAATTTTACCACTTCATATAATTTAATCCATAGAAACATACAGTGCATAAGGAGGTCATTTGGTCCATCATGTCTGAACCAGTTCTCTGAAAGTTACCAATTAAAGCCAAACCACTGTTCTTTCCCACAAATGTTTATTATTATTAAATATTCATCCAATTTCCTTTTGAAAATTAGTACTAGATCTGCATCTCCTCACCCTTTCAGGTAACGCATTCCAAGTCATCATAACTCGCTCAGTAGAAAAACTCTCTTCATGTCTCCCAGGCTTTCAAAAAGAAATGACCAATTATCTTAAACCAGTAATTTCTGGTGACTTAGCTCCTGCATGTGGAAACAGTTATTTCCCCTCCCCTACGAAAACCAACCAGAGTTTTGAACACTGCTTACTAAATCTTCTTGCTACAATGAGCACAATCCCAGTTTCTCCAGTTGCTTCACATAACTGACGTTCCTTATCCCTGGTTCCATTCTGGTAAATTCCCTCTATACTTTCACCAAAGCCTTGAAATCCTTTCTGATGTGCAATGTCCAGAATTGAACTCAATATTCAGGCTGAGTCTAACCAGTGATTATATAAAGATTTACCATAACTCCCTTGCTTTTACCCTCAATGTTTCTATTTATAAAGTCATACTTTTTAATAATAGTTGCGCAGAGGAATATCAGCATTCATTTTTAAACGTATGTTTTCAGAGTAATATTGAAATTGCTTAGTGGCAAAATGTTGCCTACCAACTTTCATGGGTTACAGAAAAAATTCAAGTACTTGAATTATCTCAAACTGGAAATGTAGGACCAGTATTCTCCAATATAAAAAGCAACAGATAACCAATCATTCAGGGCTGCTGCCATTTCTATTCAGTTAGTTGCATTTCTGGAGAATTAACAACATTAAAGGTTTTCCAATACATTTCATTTTCTGAATCATATAAAGATTCTGAACACTTCAGAACCTTAGAATAAAACATAAATATAGATCGTTGATACAAGAGCTGAGAAAGTTCAATGTTCTGCTTGCACTTGCCACTGTTGACCTCAAACCTCTTTGTTCTTTAATGTAAATACTCTTTTGAACCCAAGCAAAGCTACTTCACACAACCCAGAAGAAATGATAAGCGACTGCAGTTATATAAATAACTTAGCCAACAGATCTTCAGAATTACCTGCCCCTTCTCGATTGCTGTTAGGGAACTAGACTGTCTATCGTGGTCTAGGTGTCCTATTAACTAGTATAGGAGTAAGACATAGAAATTCATAAATATGATGCTCTGCAACAAAGGGCTAAGATGCAGCTTTGTTATCATGGTTTCCATCACAGCACAGGAGGTTAAATGCTTTTCAAAGGAAGAGCAAAAATGGATAGGTTCTAATCATCAGAGATAACATCTCTTAACAGCAGCAGATGTGGTGAACATTAGACAGTAGGTCATTTAATGCCCTCTCAACTGAGGAATTAAGTGAACTGCTTGCAAGAGCTAAAGTATAGTGGGGAAAAAGGTTTAAAGCAAATGGAATACAGATTTTCCCTGATAGTGTACTTACTTCTATCACTCTGTTCAATTAACCGATTGCAATACTCAAACGTCTTCTCCCGTAGACGCTCTTTAGGAGGCATTAGACGACTTGATGTCGAGGAAGCAGAAACCATTGACATTACAGAGCTGTCTAACTCTGACTTTTCATCTAAAAAGAGATTAATCAAGTTCCATCAAGCAGCAGCATTTCTATACTATTTAGATCACATCAGTTAATTATGGTGAAGTGAGGATAAAGGAAAAGCAATAGGCTTAGTAAAAGTATCTGGGTAAACACATGGTCACTAGCGCATATCAAAGTCATAATCTTCTCGCAAACAATCACAAAAGGAAACAAAGCCAAACAAGATTTCTTAAAGTCAGTATTTTTTAAACCTATCTTAACTCAGATTAAGCAAGTGTTAATTATCACTTTGGACTGAACTGTTTCCTGTCCCATTGATCCACCTGCATGCTCACATTTTCTGGTTCTTTGGAAAATTGCCAATGATTTGCATTGGATAAATCTGCATAGAAGATTTGGCTCCTCACCATATAATTAGACCATCATTCTAATAATCGTTCAATGCAAATTAAACATTGAAATATACTAAAAGGTGGACAGATCAATCTTGCGGTTGGAATCCAGAAAACTGAACTATGATCTACTTTGGTCACAGGCCACCTCTGAAAGTTTGAAGGATAAAACTTTTCTAAAGTCAAGTCAGCAGATTATGCTGTTTTGCGTAGAGGAATCTTTTGTCCATCACATGCATAACTTGAGTTAATGAGCACAAGGTGATGATGCAGTATCACACTTCTATAAACTATGTTACAGTGCCCGAGCCAAAACAGCAATCTCTGCATTCAGGTGCGCTTCCAATTACCAAATGGAAAATAATGCCCTTTGTCTTTCTTATTTCCAATAGTTTTCTTCAGAATCCCAGCAGTGAGATCTGTGAGCAATGACATAGTTAGCCGCTGCCGATTACAGTCATCACAATATCCTTCACAGGTGAGAGCTGTTTCAATATAAAATGACATTATGAATGGTAATTAAAGAGAAGATGCTGGCATCTATGCTCATGATTAACCATTCGTAGTGTGGAATTTGACTGCAGCCACATGGTCAATTTATTTATATTACAGTACTGCAGTGCAACTGAGGTTGTAATTACTCCAGAGGCACAAAACACCACTGGGCAAAGCTTTTTCTGTTTCTAGTAGCAAAGCACAACTGATAGTAAAAGCAACATAAGAACATAAGACGTAGGAGCAGAAGTAGGCCATTCAGCCCATCAAGTCTGCTCCGCCATTCAATGAGATCATGGCTGATCTGATAATCCTCAACTCCACTTTCCTGCCTTTTCCCCATAACCTTTGATTCCAATACTGATTAAAAATGTCTATCACAGTCTAGAATATACCTAACAACCCAGCCTCTACAGCCCTCTGCAGTAAAGAATTCCACACAATGCAATCTCTACCATCTGCTATTTTATTCTGGCCTGTTAACCTTCAGGCATCTTCTTCCCATGTCATTAGGAACAGGAGAAGACGAGTATGCCCACTGGGTCTACTCCACCATTCAATTAGATTATGGCTGATCTACACCTCACCTCCATTTTCCCATCTTTACTCCATAGCTCTTGATACCCTTACATCACAAAAATCTAACGAGGACATAAGTGAACCATTGTAATTTTTTTTTTTTACAGCAATCATGTTTATTTCCAGACTCTTTTGTATTTTAAACTGAATTTTTAAACTCCCATGGTGAAATTTGAACTCAAATTCTCTGGATTATTAATTGACGTGCCTGGATTACTAGTACTGTGGTATACCCACCATGATATTGTATCTGCCACTGCCTAAAGTGAATTTACAGTAAGGCCAAGGCAATGACCCCTACACAAATTACGCATACCTCCATTAGTTTCAGCCAGTCTCTGAATAAGCCCAATAATCAGGCAAATTTTACAAGGGAGCCAGATTTTATTGCAGGCATTTCTCTAGCCAGTGCCCCTTTAATGTAAATGGGGCAAAGGAGTAATGCCAGCGTCAGAAAGGCACTTTACCTAGGGTTTCCACTCTAGTTAGATGTATATCTAGGGGTTTCATCACAGCTAAATCTCCAGGAGTTTGTTTCACAGAATCACACAGTGCAGAAGAGGCCCTTTGGCCCACCGAGTCTGCACCAACACGTGAGAAACACCTGACCCACTTACCTAACCCCATTTACCAGCACTTAGCCCATAGCCTTGAATGTTATGACGTGCTAAGTGTTCATCCAGGTACTTTTTAAAGGATGTGAGGCCACCTGCCTCCACCATTCTTCCAGGCAGCGCATTGCAGACTGTCACCAACCTCTGGGTAAAAAAATATTTCCTCACATCCCCCCTCAATCTCCTGCCCCTTACCTTGAACTTATGTCCCCTCGTGACTGACCCTTCAACTAAGGGGAACAGCTGCTCCCTATCCACCCTGTCCATGCCCCTCATAACCTTGTACACCTCGATCAGGTCGCCCCACAGCCTTCTCTGCTCCAACGAAAACAACCCAAGTCTATCCAACCTTTCATCATAACTTAAATGTTTCATCCCAGGCAACATCCTGGTGAATCTCCTCTGCACCCCCTCCAATGCAATCACATCCTTCCTATAATGTGGCGACCAGAACTGCACACAATACTCCAGCTGCGGCCTCACCAAGGTTCTATACAACTCCAACATGACCTCCCTACTTTTGTAATCTATTCCTCGATTGATAAAGGCAAGTGTCCCATATGTCTTTTTCATCACCCCATTAACATGCCCCTCCGTCTTCAGAGATCTATGGGCACACATGCCAAGGACCCTTTGTTCCTCAGAACTTCCTAGTGCCATGCCATTCATTGAATACTACCTTGTCAAATTACTCCTTCCAAAGTGTATCACCTGACGCTTTTCAGGGTTAAATTCCATCTGCCACTTATCTGCCCATTTAACCATCCCATCTATATCTTCCTGTAGCCCAAGACACTCAACCTCACTGTTAACCACCTGACCAATCTTTCCCGGCCAGTTAAACAACCCTTTTCTTTTAAATTTTTCTCCAGTGTTTTTATAACTAAAACAAAAATTAAAAGTTCGCACTTTTTAAAAAAAATTATATTTCTCCCAGGTTTCTCACAGCAATGTTCTGGAAATTAATCTTTAGTTCCTGGAGGGTTGGCAACCCTATCTGTACAATGCCTGTAGTTAAAGAAAATTGCAATGAATCTGATGGTAGAAATCTTTCCTTTCATCTGGCAGATGTTCAGAAATGCGAAAATGCCAACAAAGTTTGAACTATGTGAAAAACAGCACTTACTTCTTAGTGTTTAGGGAACAGGCTATCCCTGGAACCGAGATTAAGCAAAAGAACTGAATACTGAGAACAGAACCTCCTCAGGGAGAAGCACAGACAGAAAATACACAGCAGACCCATCAGCATTTAAAGAGAGAAAAGTTTTGGGTGTGCCCCTTCCTTGGAACCAATCTTTCCTCTCTGCAGAGGCCCACAGGTCTGCTGTGTATTTTCAGATTTCCAATTTTTAATGCAATTCCCACAATCTAAATCAGAGGTTTGTGACAAGTTACCTGCATCATTGCTGTTGACTCCACTTGCCCCGAAACACTGCAGCCACTTTCTGATCATGGAGAAAGAGTGCATGTTGAGCCATTGGTCCTCAGTGTAATATTGGCCAATGGAAAGTACGGTGAAGAAATCACCTGCTACTGCTCCATCCACCTCTAAAATGGAAGCAGGCTAACCAAGAGAAAAATAAACAACACTGTTAATGCTAGATAACCTAAAGTGATCTATCAAGTTCTCCTCCCTGTCTTGAAAGCATAGGCACCTTTTGGAAGCCATGGTCATCTCATCTGCATCTGATCAAGCCATCCATTTTTCCAAGTGTGAGCCTTGACAGTGATTGTTTGCAGGTTATTCAACAAGTTGCATCACAAACTAGCTCAATCTTCTCTTTATCTAATGTCCACAACCGCATGTTCCAGCGGGGTTCACTGGATACTAACAAGGAATAGACAAGGAAGTCAACTATAGGTCCCAGGCTGCAGCTAACATGTCACACAGCCGTGGATTGAACATGGGCCCTTCTTACCCTTTATGGCTTAGCTACTCACTTGAGAAGTTCGCTGAGTTATTAGGGGAAACTGAACAATTTAGACAAATTAATTAGGTAACAGCTAACCCACAATACTTTGTTTCTTAACACAAGGGCTATTAACAGTGAAACGCAAAAGAACATAGGGACAAATGTGATGGTTAGATTCCATTATGGTGGTTCTATAACTCAACAGTGTCACAAGTGCAGGTGTCCAGAGGAAGGCCTGAGATTCAGCTGTGTAAAAGTTGTCAGTTGACGCAGATATTTTTCAAAAGGTGGGGGGGAGCAAAATACAAACACAAGATCTTACGCCAGTCTTTGAAGGGTTAATGTGATGGCTGACATAGTACTACAGACATTAGTGTGACTTCCGCTTTCAATTACCTGTCGTGATCTTGGACTAAAGAAGCCTCCGGAGGAAAGGGAGACGCCCTGCAGTGTACTTGCATATCGCAGCCAATCAACAAGCTTCTTACTAACAGCATTCACCTGCTCTGTTGGGAAGAAATAGAAAACTTGCTGAGCCTGACTGGAATCTGATAATGGAGTCCATCAGTGTACATGACCTTATGGGATGATGTGCTTTGGAGTTTCTCTTTTCAATCAGCTTGGAACCAGACTATACTGGAAATATACTTCTCTTTCTCTTTTTCCTTCTTGTTAATCTGTGATTTCACACCTCCCTCGCTTAAAAATTTTGAAAAAGTATTTCACTGGACTCAAGACTTGTGGGAACTGTCTGTTCATTCTAAACACCTCAGCTGGGGCAGTTATGGAAACTAACCTTTACCATAACTAACCAGTTATGGAAACATGACAAAAAGTCACCTTGCAGCTCTTCACGCCTTTTTAAAAAAATAAAAAGTAATTTTTTTTTCTCTACTCATCAGGACATGAGGTGTCAGAGCTGGAGAACACTTGGGGAGCACTCAGTGCCAGTCAAGTACTCTGCAAGTCAGGCAGACCATGAGCCTGATGGTGAATGATGTCTACCATTCAACTCCACCTGTGTGCTTCAACAACAGCTTACTGTTTTGCGGTGCTTAACAAGAATAAAATCTTTTTGACACTGAGCCACAGAAGGAGAAATCAGGAAAGATGACCAGAATTTTGATCAGAGAGGTAGAGCTTTAAGAAATATCTTAAAAGAGGGGACAGAGTGAGAGGTTTAGGGAGGGAATTCCAGAGCTTAGGGTGTAGGCAGTTGACAGTAATGCCAACAATGGAGCATTTAAAATCAGAGATGCACAAGAGGCCAGACTGGAGGAGCACAGAGAGCTTGAAGGCTTGTAAGGTGGGAGGAAGCTATATTCAGAAAACTGCCCCTCAATGCACCAGTGTAGAGGTTGCCATGTCCCACACCATCTATCCTTGTGGCCTCTGAGTTTGCCACTTAATGCCATTTTTCACAAAAGCATGTGCATCTTGCATGCTGTGGATCCATTCTTCAAGGGGAGTAGGGGATGCATAAACACATTTTAACCAACAAATGGGAATCTTTTAGTTTGATCCCAAACTCAGATCCCAGCATTGAAAGAGATGTGGTGACTGTCCTCAAACCACTACAAATACTATTCTAAATCAGGGCAGGGTTGAAAGCCTCTAAGTTTCCTCCTTCCCAGGGAGGAAACTCTCTCTGCTTTTGTGTTCTGGAAAAAGTGTGAACAAAACAAATTGCTGGTGCAGACAGACAGTGGATGGAAGGTTGGGGAGACTGCACAGAGGAGGTCACATTTCCCAGCACAGCCCAAATGCTCCAATGCACTGCATTCCCTGGAAAAGCATTGTTTCAGTTGAAACTTCCTCTAAATTGAATTAAATCACACCCCTTTTACATTGATCAATCATGGTCCTTTTCACTGTTCATTTTATACCGCAAAGCAATTTCTTTTAAAGTTTCTCTCCTATAAAGTTGAAAGTGCACACAAAGAACTGATATTTTACTGCACTCTTCTATCGTGCTTCCAGTGCAGCATTACCATTTACTCTGCTTGCAGTTTATTGTTTCATTAATTTGAAAGGCATTCTTCACTGGTGTTGTTGGAATGAACAAGTTAGACAGCATGGATTAGTGTGTTATAAGGGGTTTGTATTCATTACAGGTGCAAGGAAGTGTTTATTTGGAAACTGAACTGCTACAAAAAGGGGTTGACAACAGAGCATTTACAAAGCAAGTTACTGACAACTGAGCTTGTTTAGGTAAAGATTTAAAGCATCAGTTTCATTAAGCAAAAAGTTAGGGTGGTTGTCGTGATTAGTATAATCCAACATCACCCCTGATCACTTACCTTCAGTGAGAGTTGCAGGTGCAAAGTCAAGGACTTTGGATAAAATAGGCACAAGAAACCGTGAACTTTGACCCTCAGCTTGGCGGGTTTCTAGCAGTTTCACAACACGACTACACACAGCTTCAACTTCATCGTTTTTACTCCCCTACACAGGGAATTACAATGAAACTGTTAGATTTAGTTCTACTACCTTCATTCTTCTTTCTCCTCCCATTCACTACCATAACAGAAGTTCACATATCCTTCCACAACTGGAAAACCAAGAAAGTTGGAGTTTTTCAACATTAGCGGTACTCCAGTGATCAACCTGCTGGAGAAGTGATTTGAATAGGGCAGACCGGTCAGCTTCTCCCTCCCAACAAAAAGATTCAATCCTTGAGCTCCACAAGCCTCAGTAAGGGCCTCGGCCAAGAAAAGGTAAAGGCACCTAACAAGTGTCCCAGGGACTCAAAACTCTTTTCTGAATTAAAAAAAGCATCGAGCTGCTAGAATTAGTAACTTAGAATAAGCATGAGATAGAAAAATACAATATAGACTGATCAGTGCCAATCTGATCTGTCTCTGCAACTCCCAGAGCAGCAAGAGGAAACTACAGGTCAACCTTACCATCAGTGGTTATGGGAAAAGCCTGATGCAAACCACAGGGATCCAGGTGGTTCTGTAATGTACTGATGCCAGTGAGGGCTCTCCCTGGTCTGCCACTGCACATATCCACTATGTGTGTTAAGGTTCATTCTGAGACAAACTTTATATTCATATGGGGAGGTGGTCGCATAGTGGTATTGTCACTGGACTGGTATTCTAGAGACCAGGATAATGCTCTGGGGGTTTGAATCCCACCACAACAGATGGTGAAATTTGAATTCAATGAAAATCTGGAATTGAAAGTCTGATGCTGGCCAGGGAACCATTGTCAATTGTCATAAAAACCCATCTGGTTCACTGATGCCCTTTAGGGAAGGAAATCTGCTGTCTGCTATCCTAACCTGGTCTGGCCTACATGTGACTCCAGACCCATAGCAGTGTTATTGGCTCTGAACAAGGGCAATTAGGGATGGGCAATAAATGATGGCCTAGTGAGCGATGCCCACATCCCATGAACAAATAAAAAATTCACGAGATGATCCAAGACACACACAGACGCCCTGGCAGGCTGCAGCTGGTTGCTCCACGCCTGGGTAACGGGTTGTGTTGTTCTCATCAGGGGTCGGAGTGCTCTCAGGGTCAATCAGAAGCCTACAGCTAGACAGGCAACTTACAGAGCTGAATGTGGTCACTCTGGGCCTGGGTTGAACTATTTGTATGGTACCTTATATTTATTCATTAAAAATGCTATAGAACAGTTACATAAAACCTAACACTATTAGCTTATTGTTTAGAAAGCTCTTGAGCTAGAATCTGAACAAAGATATTGTTGCCAGACCAATAATCCATTTATCACGAGTTACCATGAGAAAATCTGCTAACATTTTATTTATTCCAAGAATTAATTCAGCAAAATTTCACTTTTCTTACTGTTATATGACAGGAAAGCTGAGGGCAGCTGTTCAGCAAAGGCTGGGTGATACAACTAAAAAGGTAACACAATGCCACACTGGACCTGAAGGTACAAAGCTTCATGTAAAAAGAGTTGAGCATTAGGTGTTATTTTAGGGACTGCAGGGTTCATGTACATAAACCTTTCAACAGATATTCTAAAATAAAGTTTATAATTATTTTCAGGGATTCTTACCCATTTAGTTTTTGCTTCTCTTTGAAAGGTGCTAATGTTTGGGTCCAAGCTCCATGGGTGATAATCCTTCCTCCCAGTACCCCACCCAAGTGGCATTCTTGACATGTAAGCTTAGGTAGTAAGTTTTGGCAAGGTATTTGACTACAACCAAGCCTATTCCTGCCTCACCCAATGTCCACACAAGCATGAACCTTTTAGCAATAGTTACTTGGCAGCACGTGGGATTGAGAAGCTGGATTGTTTTATTTGATGAATGATGCAAAAGAAAAGTTAGTTTCTGTCATTCTCGTTCAAAATGTTCCACAGCAATTGGAACAATTGTGATAGTATAATATTGTATATTACTCAATTTAAATGGAGATTGCAGAACACCGTGATGTAGAGGGATCTGGGTGTCCTGGTACATGAATCACAAAAAGTTAGTATGCAGGTCCAGCAAGTAATTAGGAAGGCAAAAGGAATGTTGGTATTTTTTTGCAAGGGGCAATATGAAAGTAAGGAAGTTTTACTGCAGCTATACAAGGCCTTGGTGAGACCATATCTGGAATAACGTGTACAGTTTTGGTCTCCTTATTTGAAAAATAGATATAATTGCATTAGAAGCAGTTCAGAGAAAGTTCATGCAACTCATTCCTGGGACGAGGGACTTAGCTTATGGAGAAAAGTTGAGGAGGTTGGGCCTCTGCCCATTGGAGTTTAGAAGAATGAGAGGTGATCTAAACATACAAGATCCTGAGGGATTTGGTAGGGTAAATACCAGGAAGATGTTTCTACTTGTGGGAGAGATTAGAACTAAGGGACACAGTTTAAGAATAAGGTATCCGTGTAAGACAGAGATAAGAAATATTTTCTCTCTAAGGTTCATTAGTATGTGGAATTCTCTTCACCAGAAAGTAGTGGAGCCTGGGTCATTGAATTTATTCAAGGCTGAGTTAAGCAGGTTTTTGATAGGCGAGGGAGTCAAGGGTTATGGAGGGCAAACAGCAAGTGGAGTTGAGACACAACCAGATCAGCCATGATCTTACTGAATGGTGGGGCAGGCTTGAAGGGCTGAATGGTCCACTCCTGCTCCTAAGGCCTATGTTCCTGGAAGTAGAAATAGCAATTTGTAGATATAGTGCACAATTTTAACCTAGTCATTATAGAAGAAACTGCTGTAGAGGAGTGAGTAACCGAAGGCAGTACTTGCAATATCTCCTAGCAGCGAGGTCAGAGCAGTGATGTGGTATGATCAATAACTCAAGACACCAAAATACATAAACAACCTAACATATTTTAAACTGCCCCTCCTTACCTGGGCCAGTATTATACTCGACAAAAGGCTCATTGTTTTCATATCATTCACCTCATCACAAGATAAGGTCAAAGCACTGCATGGCAGCACCTCTCGCAGAATGGCTGAGCACAGAACAAGTACTGGCTGTGGTGCCTTCAGGAAGCACAAGGTACTGTGGAGTTTATGTAGGACATCCCTGGAAAGACTGGGTATCAGACAGAAAGATGGGAGTGCATTAGACTTTGACTCATACAGATGGACAACACATTCTAATTACACTCAATCTGTAACTACATCCATCCTGTGACTGCTGCTCATTGCTGAGGACAAGAGACAAAAACAAGTCCCTCACATCTGTTTGCAGTATGCACTGATAATGATAATCACAGATTCAGACTATTGAATGTCAATCTGAAGTTATTAAATAAATAGAATGCACAAAATGATTATGGAGAAATTTGACAGTTGATTTATTTGAGAATATTCCACCCCCGCCACCTGTAACTAGTTTTTCTTTAATCAAATAAAATATGACAAAACTCAAATTGAAATGATTAAAGAAACCCCTCTTCCAATCAGTAAACCTAAGTTAACAGTTCACAATCAAATAGTGAGATTCCCTCCAAATCTTATTCTTCTGTTTCAAACACATATTCTTACGTTCTGCTGTATTTTGTTGCTGAGACAATCAGGAAGAGTTTCTGCAGGGAATCGACTGCTTCCTTATTATATTCCTTATTCTGTAAGAGAGCGGCGATCCGGGAGCAGAACTTCTGTAGGTCTTCATCTTGTACTTCCCTGAGACGGGGCAGAAACGGTATTAAATAAAAGCTGTGGTAAACCGAATGATGGAGCAGGTTAGAAGTTTACTTCTTAAAGTACCTCTGAACTTTTTGTTGGAACATATTTAAAAGGAGCTTTGAATTACATTTATGCTGCCAACAGGGTACATGATGCTGCAGCGCTGGGTTCAATGACACCCTTTCTCAGGAACTTTGTAAATAAACACACTGAAATGCTGGTAAGTGGTTCATACTTTTCACTTTACCTCGGATGATCATATCAGACCATGGAGAGGGAGCAGAGGGGATTTACTAGAATGGTTCCAGGCATAAGGGACTTCAGTTGATTGGAGAGATTAAAGAAGCTGGGATTTTTTCCCAGAAGATTAAGCGGAGAGTTAATAGAGGCGTTTCAAATTATGGAATACCTACGGAAAATTGTTTTCACCATCAGGTGTGTCAGCAGAGTTAAGACAATTGGCAAACAACCAGAGGGGAGATGAGGAGAACTTTTTTTAAAAACTCACAGTGAATTGTTATGATCAGGAATGCATTATCTGAAAGGATAATGGAAGCAAATTCAATAGTAACTTTCAATGGGAATTAGGTAAATACTTGAAAATGAAAAATGTGCAGGGCCGTGTGAAAAGAGCAGAGGAGTGGGACTAAGTGAATAGCTCCAAGAGCCAGCACAGGCATGATGGACTGAATGGCCTCCTTCTGTGCTATTTGCTCTATGCTCCTGACCTTTGCCTTCCATGCAGATATGGAAGGCGTTTCCCTGCATACTAGGTCAAATGACAAACCCCACAATTGGTTCAGACTGAAAGCAAAGACAAAAATACAGCTCGCCCCAATCAGAGAACTCCTCTATGCTGATGATATGGTGTTAAACCACTCACACACATACTCAGCTACAAAGATTCATCGGTTGTCTCTCCCATGCCTGTAACTTGTTCTCCCTTACTATGTGTCAAGAAAACCACGGTTATGGGACAGGGTGTCACATCTCCACCCTTGATCACACAAACCAACACCCTGCTGGAACTGGTTAGCAAATTTTGCTATCTTGGGTCCCTTGACAGGCAATCTGAACCTTGATGCAGAACATGGTGCATATGCAGAGAAATTAGCTACCACCTTTGGCCGACCCACAAACCGTGCATGGGAAAACATCAAGCTGACTCTTAGGACCAAGACGGTGATTTATGAGGCCTGTGTTCTCAGCACCTTGTTCTACAGCTGTGAAACTTGGAAGGCTTACAGCTATCTAGAAAGGAAGCTCAACAATTTTCATCTTCATTCTTAGCATATCATCAAAGGGCAAAATCACAAATCCCATCAAATCCCCTCAAAAGCAAATCTCCCAAGTATCCTAGCACTCATCCAGGAGAGGCAGCTTCACTGGCTTGGGTGTGTTCTCAGGGTGGGAGACTGATGCATACCAAGGATTTTCTGTATAGTCAGGAAGCCAGAAACAGGAGACCAGCAGGCTGCCCAAAGCTCCGTTTCCAGGATGCCAACAAGTGTGACGTGTAGGTCCTAAACACCAATTTGTACACCTGGGAGATACTAGCTGATGACAGAGGGAAATGGTGTCATCAACTGTGGGCCAACATGTGCCACCATGACAATCAGTGGCTATGGCAGCTTGAAAGCAGATGGCAATCCCGAAACCAATAAACCACAATGACACCTGATAAACCACTTCATATGTGGCAGATCCTGCCTCTCATGGATTGGTCTCTTCAGCCACTAGAAGTACACCAAATGAAGCAATCCCAGTCACAACTGTTTTGCTGCATGTTTATCATCTCAGGTAGATGGAAGGTTGTCGCCACCACCGTACTCTATAATTCTATATATGGATTCCATATACAAGTGTCTCAGTGAATGGTTCCATTTCGTTGTATTAAAAGTGGCGCCAATTGTCATGAGAATTCTGAAGAATTCCACACCCCTTTGGATTAGCCAGTCTATCTGATTATCAGGTTTAAACTGGAAGTAACCTTATAGCCCAAATCTCCAATACAGGCCAAAGCATTTGCCCCTCGTTGGAAACAAATGCTCTCACTAATATCAACCATGACATAAGCTATTTATAAAAAGTATCTGTTTTTGATTGTTTGGGTGTGGGGAGCAAATACAATCAGAAAATTCACAGCAGCTTTAATGTTTTATGGCTGGATTGTCCTCCAATTCTGTTTCATACAATCTTAGTAAAAATGTGAGATATATTTTTTGTTGCAAGGGTTAGAAATGAAAGGTGCGTGTTTTTCTTTAAAAAGGCCAAACTAGCATCCTGGCAACTGCAATTCTGTGTGCTGGATTCTCTTCTCAGAGAGCCACATGCGAATCTAATTATCAACTGACATTTACACTTCGGCTTCTCCTGAGGAAACTGCTGCAGTTCAGGAAGAATTATTGCTCAATCCCATTAATTAGGGCACTCAAATGGGAATGAACTTGTCTCATTTATCAGATCATGCTCATCAAGCTAAATCCATCAGTGGGATTGTAAATCATTCAGAGTCCTGTTCAGTGCCACCTTCCCTTTGAATTTCTGGTATGTGTCCAAAAGCAGAGCTGGGGGAAGCTCTCTTGCTGCTTTTTTTTTTATTGATCACACAGGTTTTTATATATTGGCTCACATCAATTTTTTGCTTCAAAAACTAAAAACTAACATTTTCCAAAAATACTTTTCTAGCACTGTTTTGCTTTATTTTCCAGCTCCATTTATTCTCCATCATCCTCCAACTCTTGCTGGATATGGTTTCTTAGGCACTGGTAGCCTTTCAGCTTCCTGCAGATGGCCACTCTTCACATAAAAGTGCAGCCTCTTTGGCTGCAGATGTCAGGGTAGCCTTGACTGACCCACACAGACCTACTGTTCAATTTCAAGCAGTAGTCACAGGATTATGACAATCCTGAAAATCCAGGCCGACTTTTCTCCTCTAGTTGTACTGACTCCAATTTCAATGCCACAGCTGAAATCAACCAACTCGGCGCACAGTGGGAATCAAGTTGGGGGCACATTGTAGGAAATAAGAGTAGGCCATTCGGCCCATCGAGACTGCTGTGCCATTCAATAATATTTTGGCCGATCTGGCTGTTGCCTTAACTCCACTTTCCTGTCTGTCCCGCACAACCCTTGACTCTCTTGTCAACCACAAATCTGTCTAACTGAGCCTTGAATATTTTCAATGACTCAGCCTCCACCGGTGCTCCATGCAAGGGAATTCTGAAGACTAACGACCCACTGAGAGAAGGAATTCCTCCTCATCTCCATCTTAAATGGGAGACCCTTATTTTTAAACAATGCTTTCTAATGCGATTCCCCCACAAGAGGAAACATCCTCTCAGTATTTACCCTATCAAGCCCCCTCAGAATCTTATATATTTCAATAAGCTCACCTCTTTGTCTTCTAAACAATGAGTCTAGTTCAACTTGCTCAACCTTTCCTTCTTCATCACACAGGAATCAGCCTAGTGAACCTTCTTTTAACTGTTTCCAAAGCAAGTATATCTCTCCTTAAATAATAAGACCAAAACTGTGCACAGTACTCCAGGTAAGGTCTCACCAATGCCCTGTACAGTTGTGGCAAGACTTCCCTACTTGCAATAAAGGCCAACATTCCATTTGCATTGCTAATCACTTCCTGTATCTGAATGCTAACTTTCTGTGATTCATATACAAACCCTTCCAAACCCTACCACCTAGAAGGACAAGGACAGCAGATGCATGGGAACACCACCACCTGCAAGTTCCCTTCCAATGATACATGGCTGACTGTCCATCCTGGCTTGGAACTATATCTTCGTTCCTTCATTGTCGCTAGAACTCCCTTCCTAACAGCACTGTGGGTATTCTGACAACACATGGACTGCAGTGGTTTAAGGTGACAGCTCAGCACCACCTTGTCAAGGGCAATTAAGGATGGACAATAAATTCTGGCCTAGCCAGTGACGCCCACATCTCATGAATGAATTTTTTTTTGAAGTTCAAGGACACCCAGATCCCTCTGTACTGCAGTCTCTATCCACTTATATAATACTCTGCTTTTCTATTCTTCCTGCCAATGTGGACAAGTTCACATTTTCCCACACTATATCCCATCTGCCAAATTTTTGCCAACTCATTTAACCTATCTATATCCCTCTGTAGGCTCTTGCTTTACTACCTATCCTTGTATCATCAATAAATTAGGCTACCATACAGTTGATCCCTTCAACCAAATCATTAACATAAGTCGCAAATAATTGAGGCCCAAGCACTGATCCCTGCAGCACTCCACTAGTTACAAGTTGCCAACCTGAAAATGATTCACTTATCCTGACCCTATGCTGCCTGCTACTTAGCCAATCCTCTATCTATGCTAAATATATCACCCCCAACACCATGAGCTCTTAACTTATGCAGTAAGTGTGGCACTTTATTAAACATATAAGATCCTGACCTGGGCTTGACAGGGTGGTTGATGAAAGGATGTTTGCCCTTGTGCAGAGACTAGAACTAGGGGACACAGTTTAAAAATAAGGGGTCTCCCATTTAACATGGGAGTAAGAAAAAATCTTTTCTTAGAGAGTCATGAATCTTTGGAACTCTTTTCCCAAGATAATGGTGGAGGCAGGGTCGATGAATATTTTTAAGGCAGGGTAGAAAGATTCTTAACTAACAAGGGAGTCAAAGGTTAATCGGGGGTAGGCAGAATGTGGAGTTGAGGCCACAAGCTGATCAGCCATGATCTTATTGAATGGTGGAGCAGGCTTGAGGGGCAGAATGACCTACTCCTGCTCCTATTTCATATGTTCATTTGTTTATCGAATGCCTTTTGGGAATCCAAAAGCACTACATCTCATGGTACCCATTTATCGACCCTGCTTGTTACATCCTCAAAGATAATAAATTCTCTAATAAATTTGTCAAAAATGATTTCCTTGTCACAAAAACATATTGACTCTGCCTGATTGGATTATGATTTTTAAAATGTTCTGCTACAACCTCCTTAACAACAGATTCTAGCATTTTCCCAATGACAGATGTTAGACTAGCTAATCTATAGATTTTTGTTTTCTGCCTCCCTCCTTTCTTGAATACGGGTGTTCAATTTGCAGCTTTGGGACCTTTCCAGAATCTAGGGGATTTTGGAACATTACAATCAATGCATCCACTATCTCTGCAGTCACTTCCTTTAGGGCTCTAAGACACAGGCCATCAAGTCCAGGGACTTGTCATCCTTTAGTCTCCATTTTTTTCCCCAGTACTTTTTCCTCTAGTAATAGATTGTTTTAGCTCCTCGCTCCTTTTTGCCCACTGCTTTTCTACTATTCTTGGGATGTTTTTTGTGTCTTCTACCGTGAAGACTGATACAGAATACTTGCTCAAAGTATCTGTGGTTTCTTTGTTTCCCACAATTAATTCCTCAGTCTCATCCTCAAAGGGGCCAACACTCAATACTCACTGTTCTTTTCCTTTTTTTAAATATATGAACGATGAGTGGCAGAGAGATCAGGATGGGAGAGCATCAACAGCGAGGGGTCAGAGTGCTTGCGTGTTGGAGGGCCATCGACGGGGATTGTGGAAAAATCATGGGAAGAGGGACATCAATGGGGGATGCAGACAGATCAGTCACGCATTGATGGGAGGACATCGATTGGGGACAGAGAGATTGGGGTGTTGGTGAGGGTGGGAGGGATACTGATGGGGAGACCTGAGAGGTTGTGAGAGTTCTGAGGGGAGCAGGTTATGGGCAGCCTTTGGGAGGGTGGGGCATGGGGTTGAGTCAGGAGGAGATTGCAGCCACAGAGAACATTGGATTGTTGTTGGGGTGGGGTGGGAGGGGGGTTCTGATTGAGGTTTGAGGTTTGACTGGTGACCCAGTGGAGGCAGCCCTCCTCCTGTTAACCCACAAGGAGTGCTGGAAAGGCACTTGCCTGTACAATGCAGCAGTCTTCACATCTTTTAACCTCCAGTTTTCCCCCAGGCCCAGGAAACCTGGCTGGCTACTTCCCATTAGCTGATGGTACAAGGACAAGGATACAGAGATTTAAGGTTTTAGGCAAGGATGCAGGGGGATTGGGGAAGAACTTTTTTACATAGCATTTGGTAATGACCTGGAACCATGCTGCCTTCGAAGGCGGTGGAAGCAGAGATAATGGATCATTTCAAAAGGGTACTGGATGGGCACTTGAGGCAAATAAACTTGCAGGACCAAGGACTGGAGCGGAGGAATGGGACTGAGTGAATTACTCTACAGAGAACTGGCAAGGACCTGATTGGCCGAATGGAATCCTGTGCTGTAATGACTCTACGCTCATATGTTAAAGGGAGAGCAGAAAAAGAAATCTGGAACATGCATTTTTATTAAAATATTTAAGTCAGGGATCCACCTTCTAGATATGGATTGGTGAATCACTCCCTGCCCCACCTCCATTAAAAGCAGGTTTGAGATGGGTTGAATTCAAATTTGAGATCTTTTACATGTTTACTTTTCACCCAACCCTAACTCACCTGCATTAAAGGGTTAAAATACACGCTGTGGGTCTGTAGTTGCCTGTGCCTATTTCATTTTTATTTTTGAAAATAACCACATAATGGATTCCAATCTAAAGGAACATGCCCAGAATTTAATTTCTTCATAAAGGCCACTACATCATAAATCCCATCCCTGGTATTGATCAATCCTCCGAAATAAATACCATCCATCCCAGGAAATGTATTTGTTTTGAATCTGTTTAGCCAAGTGGGATTCCATCTTATTTATATCACAGACGCTCATTCTACCTGGATTTTCAGTATTTGCTGCTATTAGTCCCTCCAAACATTCGCTAAGGAAGACATAATTAACACTTGTATGTTCATTCCCAGTTTTCTTTCTAGCCAACAGGCAGAGGAAATTTCTATCCTATCAACTTGTGGGACATCAGTCTGTGTCCCACAGATGAAACAGAAGGGGCCTGATATGCAATAACAGTGTGCAAACACCTGGTGCTTTGATGAAGCTGCTTTGTTTGGTATTTTAACAGAAGCAATAACCTGTTTACTACAAATGGACTAAAGCTTCTATCTAAATAGTGGGCAAAGGACTTTCACATGGATACATTATGAACTCTCACATTACTGCACAGCATAATGTCCAGATCTACATGTTTAGCTCTTGAACCACGCAGTCACCTCTACTCCCTCCCACACTAAATCATCAGCCATGCCATCAATAACCTCTCAGTGACAGTGAGACAATACATTCCATTTTCTGCAACTTCAGTTCAGTTCTGTTTGACTTCCATGATAGATTAAAGGTAATTCTCTGTATGCAGCAGCACATCAGTATCCTGATAAAAAAAACACTTGTGCAATCTCCTTCCTGCTTGCCCTTTGCTCCGTAAAATCTTAAAGATGGGTTAAAGCACATCTTTTAGTTACTGAGAAGCTTTTTAGGAAGAATCAAATGATCAATGAAAAACTGCCAGGTAATCTGAGTCGGTAAAATGAACTGTTATTTTATATATACAGGTCTAGAGATGCAGGAGCAGAGGGACCTTGGGGTATGTATACACAAATTGTTGAAGGTGTCAGTGCAAGTTGAGGAAGCAGTTAATAGGGCAGATGGGATCCTCAGCCTTATATATATAAAAGCATAGAGTACAAAGGCAAGAACATTATGGTGAACGTTTATAAAACATTGGTTTGGCTTCAACTGGGGTATTGTGTCCAATTTTGGGCACCAAACTTTAGGAAGGATGCAAAGGCATTCGAGAAGGCACAGAAAAGATTTACAAGAATAGTTCCGGTGATGACAGACTTAGTTACATGGATAGATTGGTGAAGCTGGGGCTGTTCTCCTTAAAGAAAAGATTGAGATTTGCTGGAGGTGTTCAAAATCATGATAGTACTGGACAGGGCAGATAGGGGGAAACTGTTCTCATTGGCTGAATGTTTGAGAACCAGAGGACACTGATTTAAAGTGATGGTCAAAAGAACCAACAGTGACATGAGGAAAACCAATTTTTTTTAAACACAGCAAGTGGTTAGGATCCAGAATGCATTGCCTGTGTCACAGCAGCAGATTAAATGATGGCTTTCAAAAAGGAATTGGATAATTATCTGAAGAAAAAAAATTGCAGGGCTTCAGGGAAATGACCGAGGGGGGCAGGGGTGGTGGGTGGTGGTGGAACCAGCTGAGGTTCTCTTCCTGAGAGCTCTATGGAGCATTTTCTATTTGACTGTGCTGTGAAAGAGCTGTCAAACTTCTGGTTGTTTTGAATACAGCAATTGTTTAAATTCTGCATAGCTTTGCCTACTGTTTTGAAAGAATTTATTAATCGGTTTTGATTTAAATCACAACTATTTAAGGTTTCTGAAGAGGTGAGAGACAATCTGCAGTTTTTGAAGTGAACCTATCTGAAACCTCTGAAAACTGTTAACTAATCAGAAATTTGGTTACTGGTTAGAAAGAGGAAGAAAAGATGTCTAAAGATTAATATATACAGTTTAACATTGCAAAGCATTTTATCTTTTCCAAGAAGCTAGCTAAGCTACTATTAGAAAGTTATTCTGTTGTTTCTTATTTCTTTCATTGCTTTTTAATAAACTTGTTGGCAGTTACACCCTAAATTAAGTATTGTGTTGTGTTATCCTGTTCAAAGATGTGCAGGAATCTGTGGAAGCATGGGATAGAACCAGCGGTTCAAACATTTTTTTCCAAATAAGTAGGCTTCTCTATCTCATGCAAGTTACCTAACCCTCAGAGGATCTAGGGAGCTAAGGCTCACTAACAAGTCATCTGAAATGCCGTCATCAGGAGCCAAAAGTATCTGCGCAAAACGGGTGAAAGAAGCCCTGAGTGTAACACCAGCATTTCTGACACTCTAAACCTGTGAGCAGGCACCTGAAGTTCAACTGTTAACCAATATGATTTAGACCTTTTTGTGAAACTACAGTCCTATCCCAGTCTGAAAGAGAATGGCCTTTTCTCGTTTCAGATGTTGTGCACTCTCTAAACTTCTTATTTCCAATCCAGAGTGATTACAAATGTTCCTAGTTTTTGTAAAAAGTTCCCAGTGCCTGCCATCAATCTGGTTGAACAATAAGGCTCTAGTTTGCTACTTGTGTTGGCAACAGCTCAGCAGTCCCATTCTCACTAAGATTATGGGTTCAAATCCTACTTCAAGACATTTGAGCCTTTAATTTTGGCTAACACTGCAGTGAAGCACTGAAGGAACGCAGCACTGCCTTTCAGAGATGTTAAACCGAGGCCCTGCCTATTCTCTCAGGTGAATATAAGATTCCTTGGTGCCATTTTGAGGAAGAGTAGGAGATGGTGTCCTGTTTATCCCTCATCAACACCAGGGGATTATCACATTGTGATTTGTGGTACCCTACTCTATGGCTGCCTCCTACATTACAGCAGTGACTACATTTCAAAGACTATTTAATTGGCTGTCGGTGTTTCGGGACATCCTGAAATGAAGGGCGCTATATAAATGCAAGTTCTGCCTTAAGTGTTAAGAGAGGCCAGGGCTCCGTGCGCTTATCATCAGCCTCACTCGCTGCCCACCCTCCCGGGGTCCTCCTCTGTTACCTGGCCTGTCTGAGGAGATTCTCCGCCGAGGCCCCAAACATCGCGGCTACCACCTTAACCCAGCTGCCTTCGAAATTTTCCCAGGGCCCTGGGGGAACGAGAAAGATCGCGTCCCACAATAATTGCTCTCGTGCACCTTCCTTTGCTGTCCGGCTGGAGAGCAACACATCCGCGATAAATTCCGGAGTCTTCTCCCCATCCGCGCAGGATTTTTGAGTCCAGTGGAAATGTTACTTTTAAATTCGCACGAGTGGGTGTAGTGTGAAGATAGAACCGATGATCTGCAACGATACCTCAATGTAACACTCGAATACATAGGATATTGGTTTTTAACGTTATCTATACAATTTTAAATTACATTTATTATGACCTGTTTTCGGCTCATCAGAGGAAATAAGCGCAACGCTACGTCTCGGTTGGTTTTACTTTTAACATTAGTAAGCTCCCCCTATTGACAACTGGGAGACGAAATATTAATAGAACATTTTTGGAGTATGTGCCATTGATAGTGGTTAAATGATCAATTCTAACAACGCATCTATTAATACCAATGATTCTGGCAGTTGGTGCCACCAGATTCTCACTTCTACCATTGAATTCGGGACATGTTCTGTAATTATTGAATTGGGGGATTAACTTTATTAACTAGATTCAAAGATCAATCAGACAATCCCGAACTCAACTTCTCCAATACTCTTCAAACTAATTTCCATATCTCAACCAACCAGCTATAATAAGCACCATCTCCCAACCCGACATACTGGTTCTTTGGAGCAGTAAGTTTTCAACAATCTCACTGTTTTCAGCTGTCATCCACTTAGTGATCTCCTTCTACTTTGCCTTTCTGCATGCACGTTCTGCTTTGCTTATTCCCATTCACCCAGCAAAACCATTGGTGGCTGTTAGCCAGAAAATAGCCTATAGTTAAACCATCTTTAAAACTTCCTTTCCCACTTTTACAAACCTCAAAACCCATTTTAGTAACTACCTTTGGATCCCCCACCCTAACTCTTTTTTCTTCTACTCAGCATCGACCTTTTTGCACTCCCTAATCCAAAGTACCGGGACCACTTTTAAAAAGCGAACCTTAATAGCATTTACCAAATTCATAAAAACACTGTTTATTGTCCATTGTGGCAAACCCATAAATGTTGTTGCTGGTTTTAAGCTTTCTTTTTCTCATGTGCTCAAGATTTATTTAGTACTAAGAATGGATCACGTCAAGATAAGTGAACTCCGCCACTAAATAGGGGCACGTTAACATTTAGCGATTCAGGTGTGTTTACTAACTCCTTCACAGCGCTGGGCTGATTCTTCCAAAATGAACCATACTAACAAGATTTCCCAAAGTGAAATCTCCCTGCTTGATATAAGTTTTAGAATTGTATGCTTGTTGATTTCTGAAATGCTTGTAAATTTCTTTAAAAACAAACAGGCTGAAAAGAACAAGACAAAAACACAAGGAGCTGATGCTATTTATTTAAAATAAGGACATCGATATAATAACAATTAGAAGAAGTATTGCATTGTATCCAGTCAAGTTGTCCATGCAGTTATGTAAGACGCAAAATAAGGAATACAACCTTATATCGTCACACACAAGTTGAGGAAAAATCTTAGCATTTAAAAAGTTAGGCCAGAAGCTTGAATCAAGAGGAGAACTGGATGCGTAATAGCAAACTCATTAAATGCAGAGCCCATCTCCTGAAGTGAAAAACTGCTTTATGTACTGTTTTCTTTAATATGTGACATCGAGGATAGCAAGCTATTTTGTAAATCTTCTCACTCCATTAGCTGCTCTGTGTAATGGTGCTTGGTTATTTGGCGAGATGTTTTGGGAATGTATGGTCACCTAAAGCAGACCTACATATTGCATTAATCGAAGAACAATGATTGTACAATATCTTCCATAGCACTTGTAGAACTATGAGTCACAGCTTCAATAAGCTGCTCGGGGTACAGAAAGGTCGCTCCTCCATTATGCTTCTGGTTAAAGCCAGAATGCATTTAAAAGGAAATCCAACGGAGGAGTCTTTTTACACGTGAGAATTCGATTTATAATCATAAACATTGATAGCCTTTGATCCACTATGTAGTGAAATATGTATAATTGTATTCTATACGGGAGGTTTCCAGGCTTTTGTCTTTGTGGGCTATATAGGTGCATATAAAGATTCAATCGATGCCCCCCGAAATTTCCATAAATCTCAAATTTATGCTAAAACGTAAACGCTACCCTGGACAAAGACAAACACCATGGGCTGTTAAAAGGATGTAGATTGTAAAATGGAGACAAAATGGGCTGAGAGAAGAGTTTGAGTAAGGGATTGTTGGGTGGCTGAGCCAACACAGTAATAACATAGGCTGGTGGAAGAGCATGTAGCATGGCATATTAAAAGCTTAACAAGACGACAGACTTAGTTGTACTTAGAGAGAAGAAAGGCCATAAGACTTCTTTGCTGTGCATCTCAGACTGATTCCTTTAGTTTAATAAGTTGTAATTGCCTTTGTTCTGAATTTGGATTTACCCCACATGTTACTTTGTTCCTTTTCCCTTTTGAATTATTAGTCTTACCATTATTTTACCAGAAAATCCAGGCTTATGGTTATTGAAGTGTTGCAGCTGTAGTATTTGGGAGCAGGTGGGTGCCGGTTTGATCCATGGTGATCACATCTGCAGCAATTGTTGGTTGCTCGAGGAACTTTGGCTCAGAGTTAATGAGCTGGAGTTCGAGCTGTGGACACTGCGACACATCAGGGACGGGGAGAGTTACCTGGACACGATTTCAGGAGACAGTCACACCCCTTAGATTAATTACAACAAATTTGGACCATGGTCAGGGACAGGAGGGTGTGACTGTGAGTGAGGCAGGTATGGGGATCCAGAAATTAGCTTTGGAGGAGCCTCAGCCTGTGCCCTTGTCCAGTAGGTAAGAGGTTCTTGTTCCCGGTGTGGATGAAGGCACAGACTGCAGGAAGGATGAGCAAACTGACATGATTGTGGTACAGAGCGCCATTCAAGTGAAGGAAGAAAAGAGAAATGTAGTAGTAATAGGTGATAGCATAGTTAGGGTAATAGATACAGTTCGCTGCAGCAAAGACGGATCCCAAAGGCTGTGTTGCCTACCTGGTGCCATGGTTAAGGACATCTCTTCTGGGCTGGAGAGGAGTGGGAGGGGAAGGATCCAGTCATCATGATCCATGTAGGTACCAACACCCATAGGTAGGACCAGGAAAGAGGTTCTGCTGAGGGACTACAAGCAGCTCAGGATTAAATTAAAAAGCAGAACCACAAAAGGTAATCTCCGGATTACTACCCAAGTCACGTGCAATTTGGCGTAGGGTAAATAAGATTAGAGAGGTAAATGCGTGGCTCAAATGTGTGGGAGAAATGGGTTCCAATTCATGGGGCACTGGCACCAGTACTGGGGAAGGAGGGAGCTGTTCTGCTGGGGCAGGCTTCATTTGAACCATGCTAGGACCAGTGTCCTGGTGAATCATATAACTAGGGTTGTAGATAGGACTTTAAAATAATTGGTGGGGGTGGGGGATGGGTTAGGGTTCAATTGAAGGGAAGTTTAAAAATCAAAAAGAAACGAAAAGGCAGAGGTGCAGGGTAGTGAAGAGGTAAATGATAATCAAACTGTGACAGGAAGGGGCAGAAAATATAAGCAGCAAAGTGCAGCAGAAATCAGAACCAGAATGAGCAATAATGGTAAAAAGTCAAAGTTTAAGGTTCTTTATCTGAATGCACGCAGCATTTGTAACAAGATAGATGAGTTGACGGCACTAATAGAAATAAATGAATATGACCTGATAGCTATTACAGAAATGTAGTTGCAGGGCAACCAAGATTGGGAATATTCATGAGTATTCAACATTCCGGAAAAATAGGCAAAAAGGAAAAGGAGATGGGGTAGCTTTGTTAATAAAGGAAGGTATCAGTGAGGTGGTGAGTAGTGATATAGGTGCAATAGATCATGAAGTAGAATCAGTTTGGGTGGAAATAAGGAATAGCAAGGGGAAGAAGTCATGGGTGGGTGTCATCTATAGGCCCCCGAAGAGTTGCCTCGCTGCAGGACAAAGTATAAATCGGGAAATAATGGAGGCGTGTAAGAAGGGTGCTACAATTGTCATGGGTGATTTTAATCTGCATATTGACTGAACAAATCAGATTGGCAGGGGTAACATGGAAGACAAATTTGTAGAGTGCATCAGGAATTGTTTCTTAGAGCAAAACGTTGCAGAACCTACCCGAGAACAGGCTATTTTAGATCTAGTAATGTGTAATGAGGTGGGATTAATAAGAGATATCATTGTTAAGGACCCTCTAGGGGGTAGCAATCACAACATGGTAGAATTGCAACTTTGATTTGAAGGCAAGCAACTCGGGTCTCAAATCAGTATCCTCAATTTAAATCAGGGCAATTACAGAGGTATGAAAAAAGAGTTGTCTAAAGCGGGCTGGGAAAACAGACTAAGAGGAAGGTCAGTGGATGAGCAGTGGCAGTGAAAGGGAGATTATGTTTGACAAATTTGCTAGAGTTCTTTGAGGATATAACAAGCAGAGTTAAAAGAGAACCCGTAGATGTAGTGTATTTAAATTTCCAGAAGGCATTTGATAGGGTGCCACACAAAAGGTTATTGCACAAGATAGGAACTCACGGAATTGGGGGTAACGTATTAGCATGGATTGAGGATTGGTTAACACAGAGACAGAGTCAGGATTAATGGATCTTTTTCAGGTTGGAAAGACGTAACTAGTAGAGTGCCACAAGGATCAGCCCTACGGGCTCAATTATTTACTATCTATATTCATGAATTGGAGGAGGGGGCAGAGTGTAATGTATCCAAATTTGCTGATGATACAAAAAGAGATGGAAAGGCATGTTGTGAGGAGGACATAAGGAATCTATAAGGGGATATAGATAGGTAGAGTGACTGGGTAAAAATTTGACAGGTGGAGTTTAATGTAGTAAAGTGTGAGGTCATGCACCTTGGTAGGAAAAAATCAAAAGGCATACTATGGGAGAGAGACTCTAAAATAAAGTGCAGCACAGAGGGATCTGGGTGTTCTTGTGCATGAAACAAAGTTAGCATGCAGGTGTAGCAAATAAATAAGGCACCAGATGGAATTTTGGCCTGCATTGCTAGGGAGTTGGAGTTTAAAAATAGGGAAGTCTTGTTACAACTGTACTGGGTGTTGGTGAGGCCGCACCTGGTGTACTGCGTACAGTTTTGGTCCCCATATTTATGAAAGGATATACTGGCATTGGAGGCAGTTCAAAAAAGATTCACTAGTCTGATTCCTGGGATGAAGGAGTTGACTTATCAAGAACGGCTAAACAGGCTAGGCCTTTATTCATTAGAGTTTAGAAGATTGAGGGGTGATCTTATTGAAACGTACAAGATTCTGATGGGGCTTGACAGAGTAGATGTTGAGAACATGTTTCCACTAGTGGGGAATCTCAAACTAGGGGACATAGTTACAGAATAGGGGGACACTCATTTAAAACTGAGATGCAAAGGAATTTCTTCCCTGACGATAGTGAATGTCTGGAATTCTCTACCCCAAAGAGTTGTGGAAGCTAGATCACTGAAAGTATTTAAAGAAGAGGTAGATAGATTTTTGAAATATCGGGGAGTTGAGGGCTATGAGGAGCTGGCATGAAAGAGGAGTTGAGGCCTGGGGCAGCTCAGCCATGATCTTATTGAATGGTAGGGCAGGCTTGAGGGGCCGATTGGCCTACTCCTGCTCCTGTTTTTTACGTTAATCAGAATATTTGCCATCCAATGTGGAAATCAGGAAATTGCTGTCCTGCTCCTCCAGAAGCTTAGCTGTACCAGTATCCCACCGACTCTGTTGAAATACATGGAACAACATGAAGCTGTGTATGTGATGGATAGCCATGTATCATGGCAAAAAAGGTTAGGACTTGTCCTTTCCAATGTAAGTAAATTTTTAATGAATGTCTCAATTGTTGTCAAGCAGCCACTCTGGTACAGAAAATGAACTTTTATAAGTGCGGTGTTTCATTTCTTCAGATTTTAATTATTCGTGATTTTTCAAAATTTAAATATATTTAAAAAAAAACTTTGTCCCATCTCTTTCTCTCCCCAATCCCATCTTTCTTTCTGCTCTATTTTGCTTCCTGTATGATTGGCCATTGAATCATCTATTCTAACTTACATTCCCGAGTTCAAATTCTGCATGCTTCAGTAAGATTTCTTCAATCTCATTGCCATGTTTACACAGATCCAAAAAATCCTGTAAGCGTTGTGTAGACGCTTATAAAAAGTCTGTTCACAAGTGTAACGAATGACAGATGCCACTAATTTGGTATTGACTGCAAAATCTGGGCCAATATTGGTACACAACAGCAACCTTTATTTTCATCTCTTCCCGCACAATATCTATTAATACTTGATATTGACCAAGGGCAGTAGTTCATGTTAATTCAGCTACTGAGTTTCAATCTTTTCCTATTACTTTAGTCTCTTCACAAAATTTTCATGGCGAACCTTGGGAGTAGAATTTAAATATGGAAACACTTTATGAGCAATATTAAAGGAAGTATTTTAGGGGTATGAGTGTGTGAAAGTGACCCTAAAGGCTAATGGGATACAAGCCTCATCACAAGAGATATGGAATATAAAATTGAATTTTGCTGAAAAGAGACATGTTGCTGAAGCTTTTTGTCTTGCACATTTCAGGACAAATGCAAAAATGTGAATTTCAAATGATCACAATTTATGATGCAGGAAAAAAGGGTGCTGATTGGTTGACAAGTTAGCTCTGACATTGCCATGGAGAAAACAAACAGGAACTGTAGTCTTCTCAAGCTCCCAGGTAATTAAAAAAAGGCACAAGGGTTAAACACTTCCCTTTTGTTTGCAGAGATCGGGCCACTGCATATGAACATATGTCATTTCTAGCAAGCATAAACGAACCACATTACAAGCCCATCATTATTTTCATGAATTGATAGTTAGCATAGTTATTGACACATTCAGGATTGTTCAGCAAGTGCTGCCCAATCACAGAAACAGTAGACGTTTTGTTTTGGGTTTGCAGGCTGTTTGAGTATGTCTGTACTCTGTTTATTATGAACAATTGAAGGAACATGCTGTTTGAAATTTTGCATTCTTGCTTTTGTCCTTATAAGTACCAGACAAAAAGCTTTGGCAATATGTCTCTCTCAGCAATATTCAAGTTCTGTACTATCAAATATAAAATTGCTGTTGCTTTTGGAAGAGCACTGCTCATATGTCATTAAGAATAGTGTGTTCAATTTTAGGCATCCTAATATGGGGAGGATATACTAGCTAGATAAACTCCCAATGATTTACCAGGAATAAATAATTAGTCAAGTTGTCTGAATTATAAAGCAAAAACTAACTTTAAACCATTAATCTCCTTAGAATACGTGATCTGATGTTAGGGGATGGGGATGGCTAAGGGTTGGTGTAGAGTTTACGCCAAAAGCAATTGTTTTCTACACAATCTTTCACATAGAAGTGTGTGTTAAACCAATCAGCATAGGTCACATCCACAGGTTGGCACTACAAGATTTCACTGATTCTGTTGGTTAGTGAAGGCTCTTCATTGGGCTCATTTGCTTAGGTGCACAAGGACTAGAAGGCATGTTCTAGAAGATTTTCATATGAAAAATATTTAATTTACTAAGAAACTAACTAATGCATACCAAATGGCACAGTAAATATTTCATTTTATTCTTTTTAAGGTCAGTTATCTTACAGGTGGGGGTTAGGACACATTAAAATGCTTATTGTCATGATAAATCCATTTTCAGCTACATTAATAAAACTAGACCAGTCAACTCCTCTCAAACACAATGATTTTTAATGGAAAAATGATTAAATTCCATCACGTTCCCTGCTTGGAGCAGGTTAATGGAAGGTTTTACCCTTGTGATTATATGAATAATTTTTATTGGAAACTTGATGTAACCAGTGCAATTTGGGCTTAAGATACAAAAGGAATGCGCAAAATACGTGGGGAATAATTCTCCTACAAAAAGGTCATAAGTATAAATTTGAGTAAAACAAGTACAACCTCGGGAGAACCCCTTCACACAAGGGGTCATGAGAATGTAGATTCTCATGGTTATTGTATTTAAGGTCAAATCCCATCATGGTATTTGGTGGGCTAGCATCAGAAAACGACCCCAAGAATTGCCAGAATGTCACTAAAACCACTGGCTTATCAACATCCATCAGGGAAGGGAACTTGCCATCGCTGCCAAGTCTGGCCTACACATGACTCCATTGCCCCACCACATCGTTTGCCTCAATATCCTCAAAGAAACCAGGGACAGTCAACATTGGTTTGTCAGCATTATCACAAGCAAAATAAAAATAAGATTAATTGCTATGCCTTAAGTCACATTTACACTAAGATTTTGGTGTCTCAGCTTCACACAAGCCCTAAAGTTATGTAATGCAAATCATGTGCTAAAGCTCAAACTGCCTGAAGCCAAGTGGAGACTCCCTCCTTCAGGGATTCCCACCCAACTTCACTTCTGTCAGATTGGATTCAGATTCTGGATTGCCACTCCATTTACACTCTAATTGAAGCAAAAGCATTTCACAATTATGTTACAGTTCCAATGAAAAGCACCCCAAAAAAATAAATAGATGCTTGGGAAGTAATGTGCTAAGGGATAAGTGAAAAAAAGCAGAGGACTTGGATTATGGACCGGTCCGACATAGCTAACAAAATGGTAAAGCAAGCCAAATCGACTAAATTTTCTAATTTTACATTCTGCAGAACACACTACTTTTGAACTGACAGGTTACTAATAAATATCAGGAAATCAGTAGGGAGAATCAATACATTGTTATAGACGATACTAATCACAGATCAATCCAAGTGCCCATACAATTTTAGTGAGATTTCTAGATACATCAAACACAATAAATTTTGCCATGTACATCATATAAAAGACACCACCTTTAGGTGCAATCCAACTCTTTTATAATCGCAGAGTGATGGATAGCTACTAGTGCTGTACTTTTCAGACTAGGAGCTGAACACGGTTCATCCATATTCCTTTTTCTGTCCACTTTTGTCTAGCCTCAGCTCACAGAACACTCCCATTTCAATTAGGATAGTTGGGGAGGACAAATGGGGGATGAGGGGGAAAGAGAAAAGCCAAGCTTAGGCAAATTTTTTTTAAAGCATACACTGAAAATGAAGCAAAGAAACTAGTCCTGATCAGGTAGCTCGCTATCTCCTCATGACAAAACTCATGAGGCTGTGGAATTCTTCCTTCTATTGACCGCCCTTCTCTTCACTGTGGTAACTCATGGTTATGACCATTCTAGGGATCCTTGCTTGACTATTTATTTAAAATTGTACTCTACATTCTTGCTGTGTACTGAAGTTCAATATCTTAACCTTGGGGCTTCTCGTACAAGGGTCTTTCTTTTGGAACACTGTAGGTGGTGTTGGCTTTCTCAATTCTTTTCCTCCTTCAATCGCCTAGAGACAGCTGTGATAAAAACATCAAAGACTCAAGAAAACCACATTAGGTGCAACCCTAAGGTGGCAGCACAGTGGTAGAGTTTGGAGGGAGCTGCCAGAGAACCATAGAAAAGTTACAGCACAGAAGGAGGCCATTCGGCCCATCTTGCCCGTGCCAGCCCAAGGACACAGAGGTGCCCTTTCTAATTCCACCTTCCTGCACCCGGCTCATAGCCCTGCAGCTTACAGATCTAAGGTGCAAATCCAGGTACTTTTTAAGAAGAGTTTAGAGTTTCTGCCTCTACCACCAACTTGAGCAGCGAATTCCAGACACCCACTACCCTCTGCATAAAAAAGTTCTTCCTCATGTCCCTCCTACACCTTCTGCCACTTATCTTGAATCTATGTCCCCTGGTTCTGGAATTCTCCACCAAGGGAAACAATTTTATCCTGTCCACTATCTATTCCCCTCATAATTTTGTACACCTCAATCAAGTCACTTCTCAGCCTTCTTTGTTCTAAGGAAAATAATCCCAACCTATTCTCGTAGCTACACTTTTCTAACCCTGGCAACATTCTTGTAAACCTCCTCTGCACTCTCTCCAGAGCTATTACGTCCTTCCTGTAACGTGACCAGAACTGCACAGAATACTCCAGTTGTGGCTTCGCTAGTGTTTTATACAATTCCAACATTATATCCTTACTATATTGTATACCTCTGCCAATGGAGAGCATTCCATATGCCTTCTTTACAACCTTATCTAATTGAACTGCTGCCTTCACAGACCTGTGTACTTGTACACCAAGATCTCTTACTTCATCCACCCTTCTTAGTATATTCCCATGTATTGTGTAATCCCTGCAACTGTTTGACCTCACTCTTCTCTATATTAAAATCCATCTGCTACTTTACCACTCACTCCACCAACCCATCTATATCGTTTTGGACATTATGGCTATCCTCTACACTATCCACTACTCGGCCAATCTTTGTGTCATCTGTAAGTTTTCCAATCGTGCCCCGCCATGTTCACATCCAAATCGTTAATATGTAACACAAACAGCAAGGGTCCCAACACCGAGCCCTGTGGAACACCACTTGAAACAACTTTCCATTCGCAAGGGCATCCATCGACCATTTCCCTTTGTTTCCTGTTACAAAGCCAACCTTTTATCCAGTTTGTCACATTACCCTGAATCCCTTGGGCTTTCACTTTCCTGACCAATCTGCCACATGGGACCTTGTCAAATGCCTTGCCAAAATCCATGTATACAACACCCACTGCACTACCTTCATCAACCCTTCTTGTCACTTCCTCAAAGAGTTCAATCAAATTTGTGAGGCGAGACCTTCCTTTAACAAATCCATGCTGATCATCCCTGACTAGTCCATGCCTTTCCACATGACAGTTAATCCTATCTCAGGATTGATTCTACTAATTTGCTCACCACTGATGTAAGACTAACTAGCCTTTAATTGTTTGACATTTCCTTTGATCCCTTTTTAAACAATGGAACTACGTTTGCATTTCTCCAGTCCTTCAGTATCTCCCCTGTATCTAGTGAAGATTGGAAAATCATCCTCAGAGCATCTGCTATCTCCTCCCTAACTTCCTTCAGCAGACTCGGAAACAATCCATCTGGCCCTGGTGACCTATCAACTTTCAAGGATTTCGAGTACTGCCTCTCTCTTTATGACTATCCTGACCAATATCCCGCAGTGTTCCTCCTGGACTACTATATCTACATCCTTCCTTTCCTTTGTAAACACTGAGACAAAGTATTCATTCAAAACCCTTTCCACAGCCTCTGCATTTACACAGAAGTTTGCATCTTCATCTCTGATAGGTCCCACTCTTTCCTTAACCTTTTAGCATTAATGTATTGGTAAAACATCATTGGGTTATCTTTATCTTTACTTGCTAATCTTTTTTCATGCTCTCCCTTTGATTTCCTTAGTCCCTGCACTTCTTATATTGTTCTAGGCTATCAGCAGTGTTTAGTTCTTTATGCCCATCATACACTTTCTTTTTCTGTTTGATCTTCCCCTGTATTCCTCTCGACAACCAGGGGGGTCTAGATTTTGCCCTAGGAGTCCTCAACATCGACTCCGGACCCCATGAAGTCTCATGGCATCAGGTCAAACATGGGCAAGGAAACCTGCTGCTGACTACCATGTATCATCCCCCTCAGCAAATGAATCAGTGCTCGGTGGCAAAGGTGCAGAATGTACTCTGGGTGGGGGACCTCAATGTCCATCACTAGGAGTGAGTCAGTAGCACCACTACTGACCGAGCTGGCCAAGTCCTAAAGGATATAGCTGTTAGACTGGATCTGCGGCAGTGGTGAGGGACCCGAGGGAAAAACATTCTTGACCTCATCCTCACCAACCTGCCTGTCACAGATGCATGTGTCTGTGACAGTATCGGTAGGAGTGACCACTGCACAGTCCTTGTGGAGACGATGTCCTGTCTTCACATTGAGTATACCCTCCATCGTGTTGTGTGGCACTACCACTGTGCTAAATGGGATAGATTTCAAACAGATCTAGCAATTCAAGACTAGGCATTTATGAGGCGCTATGGGCCATCAGCAGTAGCAGAATTGTACACAAACACAATCTGTAACCTCATAGCCCAGCATATCCCTCACTCTACCATTACCGTCAAGCCAGGGGATCAACCTTGGTTCAATAAGAGTGCAGGAGGGCCTGCCAGGAGCAGCACCAGGCATACCTAAAAATGGTGAAGCTGGTGAAGCTGTAACACAGGACAGCTTGTGTGCCAAAGAGCATAAGCAGTAAGTGATAGACAGAGCTAAGTAATCCCACAACCAACAGATCCAATCTAATCTCTGCAGTCCTGCCACATCCAGTTGTGAACAGTGGTGGACAATTAAACAACTCACTGGAGGAGGAGGCGGCTCCACAAATATCCCCATCCTCAATGATGGGGGAGACCAGCACATCAGTGCAAAAGATAAAGCTGAAACATTTGCTACAATCTTCAGCTAGAATTGCCGAGTGGATGAGGTCCCCTGCATCACAGATGCCAGATTTTAACCAATTCAATTCACCTTACGTGATATCAAGGAATGGCTGAAGGCACTGGATACTGCAAAGCACCTGACAATATTGCAGCAATGGTACTGAAGACTTGTGCTCCAGAACTTGTTGCGCCACTAGCCAAGCTGTTCCAGTATAGCTACAACAACGGCATCTACTGGCCAAGTACACAAAAAGCAGGACAAATCCAACCCTGCCAATTAATGCCCCATCAGTCTACTCTTGATCATCAGTAAAGTAATGGAAGGAGTCATCAAGAGTGCTATCAAATGGCACTTGCTTAGCATTAACCTGCTCACTGACACCCAGTTTGGGATCTGCCAGGGCGACTCAGCTCCTGACCTCATTACAGCCTTATTCCAAACATGGACAAAAGAGCTGAACTCCCAAAGTGAGGCAAGAGTGACTGCCCTTGACATCAAGGCCGTATTTGATGGCATAAAGGAGCCCTAACAAAACTGGAGTCAATGGGAATCAGGGGAAAACTCTCCACTGGTTGCAGTCATACCTAGCACAAAGGAAGGTGGTTGTGGTTGTTGGAGGTCAGTCATCTCAGTTCCAGGACATCACTGCAGGAGTTCCTCAGGGTAGTGTCCTCGGCCCAACCATCTTCAGCTACCTCATCCATGACCTTTCTTCCATCATAAAGTCATAAATGGGGATGTTTGCTAATGATTGCATGATGTTCAGCACCCATTCGCACCTCCTCAGATACTGAAGCAGTCCATGTCCAAATGCAGCAAGACCTGGACAATATCCAGGGCTTGGGCTGACAAGTGGCAAGTAAAATTCACACCACACAAGTGGCAAGTAAAATTCACACCATACAAGTGGCAGGCAATTACAATCTCCAATGAGAGAGAATCTAACTATTGCCGCTTGATGTTCAATGGCATTACCATCACTGAACCCCCACGATCAACATCCTGGGGGTTACCATTGACTAGAAACTGAAATGGACTAGCCATATAAATACTGTGGCTACAAGAGCAGACCAGAGGCTAGGAATCCTGTGATGAATAACTCACATCCTGACTCCTCAAAGCCTGTCCATCAGCTACAAGGCACAAGTCAAGAGGCTGATAGAATACTCCCCACTTGCCTGGATGAGTGCAGCTCCCACAACACACAAGCAGTTTGACACCCTCCATGACAAAGCAGCCCACTTGATTGGCATCCCATCCACAAACATTCACTCCCTCCACCACCGATGCACAGTAGCAGCAGTGTGCTACAAGATGCACTGCAGGAATTCACCAAGGCTTCTTAGACAGCACCTTCCAAACCCACAACTACTACCATCTAGGACCACAGGGAACACCACCACCTGGAAGTTCCCCTCCAAGTCACTCACCATCCTGACTTGGAAATATATCGCCATTCCTTCACTGTTGTTGGGTCAAAATCCTGGAATTCCCTAACAGCACTGTGGGTGTACCTACACCACATGAACTGCAGTTATTCAACGCGGCAGCTCACCACCACCTTCTCGTTGGCAACTAGGGATGGGCAATAAATGCTGACCCAGCCAGCGAAGTCCACATCCTGTGAATGAATTTTTATAAAACCATCAACTTTAAATCAGAGCAACCCCAGGAAATATAGTTCAACTATATTCAGATAATTTGTTTGCAAAGATAAACATACTTAAATAAAACAAATAAATGGATTGGAGAAAACATGCTTGAAGATTTAAGAGACTGAAATTTAGAAAAATGCAGTCAGGAATGAGAAAAAAGTTTAATTACTTACAAAGTTGCATCACAATTTTAAATCGAAACAACTGTCATTTCTCACCACAACTAAACCTCATTATAACAGTTTTCACCCCATCGCCATCCTAATTTGCTGGTCTTCAATTAAAGGTAGATCCTCTGGTATCTCACCCAAACTGCCTACTCTTCATGTACATCCAAACATCCAACTTAAAATAGCCAATTCAACCATACAGGATATCGCACCGTATGTCCAAATGTGTTCCTGCAAAAGCACCTCCAAACAGCAGGCAACTTCGTTCATCTCTCTCCTGTTAGACTGATTGATATCAGATAACTAAAATCAAACTTGGAGTCTGTGTACTACCTTGATAATTGAAGTTTTCAAATTTGTAATCATATAACATTTCAGGGATTTTTTTTTTTATTTTGCAAGGTTTGAACTCCTTTAAAGATATTTCACAAAGCTTCAGACCTGACTTGGGATACGTCTGTTGCAGCAGGAGTCTTTGTTATATTGAGGTTGAATAATTTTTTTCCCTCAGCAATAAGTAGACAAACAGTAATAAATAGCAATAACACGAACTTCAACCAACAGTATCTCAAATAGTCAATACAATTCCATCTTTTGTTACTAAATATTTGTGTGCACTGCAAGCTTAAGCACTCAATAACAGCATTCCTGTAGAATTGGCAGCTGCATTTATTTCGGAACCCACGTTCAACCAACAAACCCAGGAACTCTGGAGGCTTTGAAGGACTTAGAAGTGATAACAGTGTCATGGTCAAAACTTGCAGAGGACTTTTCAATGGACTTTGGTACCTTAACATTGCCATATTCAAACAATAATATGCTTCAGTGCAGAGTAGTTTTGAAACAAAATTCCTGGGATATAATTTTTAAAAATCAACAAAAATGTACTAATATCCCTTGCTTTTTTGTAACTTTAAAATTGTGCATGCACACGGGAAAAGAAGGAAGATATTTAAGTTGAAAGGGATAAGCAATAAGGATCAAGCTAGTTCGAAGGAGCATTTCATTTTTCGTTACTATTCCTTCTATTGTCTTTTGAAAGTATCATTAACATAGTAAGTTTATGTTTTGATTTCATTCACTGCAGACAACCCACCTTTATGTGAAGGAGCTAAAAAGGAGCAATGCTACTAAAATAACATTCAAGTTGTGAACAAAAATATTTACTGATCTGAACAGCAAATATTCCTGAAATGCCTTTTCCAAGAAACAAATTAGTAAAAAAGCATTGGTAAATTAGTAGCTTCATATTGTCTGTTGGTTGATCTCTTCCACAAACTGGAAACAACTACAAGAGCTTATATACACAACTTGCTGTAAGCAGATACAAAACACCTAACTGACAGTGAGGAAATATTAGATGGTCATTAACCAATCACTTCTCACACATCTTTCTTCATCGTCAGTCCAAGAGAGCATGTGAAAATCATTTTCCTAATCTTCTGTTCCAAGGAGTTATTCTTTTATGCACCAAAGGATGAAGTCTGAAATTATGATGGGAGATTGTACTTTCAACAACTAAAACATATCCAGTTTTTCATATAAGCTGAAAATAATGCTAAGGAATTTATTTGGGGGGTGGGGGGTGGGGAAAGTAATTCTACATGACTCAAATTTTGACTTTCACACATTAGGAAATGATTTTATTTTTCATTGCTATGCAGATAAATGAAGCCTTAAAAATATTCAGTGCTGTCTTGTAAAATGCAGAATATGATTACAGAACTCAACTTACTACTTATTATCTTCATGAATATCTGAATCACTCCGAATCTTTTGCTCAAACTGCATTTGGAGAGGGGTGGTAAAATGCAAAATCCTGTTCCATAGTTCAAGTTTACTTTTAGACATGGCCCAGTTTACTTTTAGCAGATGTGTATAGTTCAAAAAGAAATTCAAAGCAAATAGAATGCAATAACAGAGGGTCTGGAAAAATTATTCTATACACAGCATCCCCAGTCTAGATAGGGCAATTGTAAGAACATAGGATTATTGTTTGCAGCTTCCTAAATTTTAAAATTGACTGAGATCAATTCATAGAAGATGTATTATAATTAAAAATTTCACTGGATATGCCTTTTGAAGTTTAAGAAAATGTAACAACTTAAAGAAACATTTGGGTAAGGGGAATGGGATAAAAGAGAGAAGGGTAACATTGCAAAGGGAAAATGAAACTGATTTTACATAACCTGGCAAGGAGAAACTATGTCCGTCAACTTGAATTCAGCTTTTTTTCTTCTAAAAACTAAAGGAGGTCCTACACATCAATTACAGATCTGGAATTGAAACAGTTTCTTTGGTGATCGCGGATGCTAGCACAATTTTAAATTATAAATAAAAAAAACTATGCCTGTAACACTGTTTAATGCTGCAACATATTTGAAGAGATTACAATTACATTGTTTTGATGCAGTGATACTGCCACCTTAATGATGGCATGAAACAACTTTGGATGAGTCAAAAGACTGTCAAGTGCACTAAGGACATCCCACAGCATGTACCCTAACTTGAACCTCTGAACACTTGAGCAATGTATGAAAACTCCAATCACACAATTATTTTTCTTTTAAAATATTCTACAACTTTCTTGTCATGAACACTTACCTTCCATTAGTCCTGCTATCCGTCACTCATTTTGTGATTAGTTCCAGATGATTTTATGAAGCTGAAGTTACACATAATTGCATCAACTGGCAAGAGATTCCTGTACATTATATTGCCATTGTTAACCAATTCCACACTACGGTATACATCCACCATCTCCCCTTACTAACCCGTGCTTTTTTTTTTTTACATTATCCTTTTTTTTTTAAAGAACATTCTGGTGGACTTAATACAGACACTTAACATTCCTGATTACAACTAGCTCATTTATTCATTCTGAAGCAGCCACTTCAAATCTTGAATTTCAAAATGCCTGGATGCCATAACAAGGAAAACAAACAACAAAGCAAGCATGTAGAAGTACTCTTTAATGCATATTTTTAATGGTCATTAAAAACTGATGCTGAGGGGAACCCCAGGGCACCTCCCCTGCACCCCTGGCAGCCATTTTTCATAATGTGGACAACCATGAACAGAAAGAGAAAAAAAAATCAAACACACACAAAAAGTGTGTGTGTGTGTTTTTTTTTTAAATAAAAAAATGTTCAAACTTAGCCCATCATCAGCATCGGTCATTACATCAAAATCACATTCAGGTTGCTGTTAATAACAAAAAGCTGAATCGCTCCACTTTCTTTAGCCTGATTAAACAAACATCCAGAATAAAATACAAATATATCAATGGACACTATTTTTTAAAAGTTTTACTTGGTAAGTTCATAAATCCTTCGTATCTTGAATTTAAACACGATTCCATTGCTGATGGATAAGTGCCGAACTGGCTTTGTGGGCTTCTGTGACAGCCAGTAGTGTCTACCCTGCACTAACCATCCATTTGCAGGTGGTCGCTATCCATTTTTAATGCTGCTTTGTTGCATACAATGTCACAGTCCCATACCTTGAGGTGCCATGGAAGCAAAAACCATCAGTGCTGAAGGCTACCAACGTTCCTCATTTTTAGAACAAAAGGATTGCAGAGAAGGGAGGAAAATCTAAAACAGTTCAAAAATATTCAGTTCATACAAGTTAACATAACATTTCATGAACACTTGCACAAGCCCTTTACATACAAAGCATAATTGGGAATGTGCTTCCTCAATAAATGAATGGGAAAGGGAAGCAGAGTGTCATTACAGAGTCCTTCAGACATACCCAGAAGAATTGAGAAATCTCTATAATCTAATATTTTCTTGATCTAGAGACAAAACCCTCACTACCAAATTTAACCCAAGCTCAGTTCTGATACCATGAACCCAATGATTTCATCATCACACGACTGCTTAGGTGTTTCCCGTTATGCAAGCAAAACCAACATTTAATGTGGTCCTGCATCATACAAACTTGGGGATATTACCAAAGACAAACACACTCCAGGAAATAAATGCTATTATATGATCCAAATGGTGGAAGAAATTCATATTCCCCACCTCATTAAATAATTGTACAAAATTTATGAATTTTTGAGACGCAAAAGGCCTTTTCACATATTTAACCGTTACATTCATCTTTGATATTTTAGATCATGAAGGAGGTATTGCCCTGGTTGCTTTGTGCAGCAACATCATAAATGCTTTCAAAAAGGAGTAAGATTGCAATTTTACTACACATAACCAGACTACTTCTTCCCTCTGGCATAGGTTGTTTCAGTGATATTTGCCACACCCATCTATTCTGCTCTTCTCCTGAAGGAACTAACTCATACTATATGGTTCCACAGGTCTTGGCTGCTGTCCAGTACCCAAAGTAGGCACACTTCATGCATGAACTGAGATAGCAATCACTATGTGTAACTTTACGCTGCAGCAACCTCAGGGGGTACATGGTCCAGCTGTCACCCAACATAACATACATTCACTCTCATATTTTTCAGTCTGGGTCACTGGAACATAATCAGATGACCTGGATGATGATTTACACTGAGATGTTCATTCATCTACTTAAATTTATTAAGAGAGCTAGAAGTCCCACTTTTGGGGGAAAAATAATCAAGATACTGATGGGCCTCTTGAGTACCTGCAACATGTTCATGCTTTTAGGAACATGCAATGCATCAACGCTCAAACACATTATGTTTCAAATTACAATTATAATGTTGGATATGAATGCAATGGGTATTGTGAATGTTCTGCAAACCTGGAGGCTTACAGATGCATTGTATATTTGTGTCCATTCTTTTGTTAAAAGGACACCATACACAGAAGTGCTTCTTTTTAAAAAATTACTTATAGCAGCTATGCTGAAACAGTCTTCAACTGATCAGTCACCACTCTTCTTTTGAGTGGCCATAGAAAAGGGGAAGATAATGTACTCTGTTCCGTCATTCCGATTTGATAATGTGAGGGAATTTTGTTCAAAAAGAGAAAAAAATATTTTCCATACTGTAAATTTGACATGAACTACCAAAAACAAAGCATTTTGAGAGGTGGAGGGTGATGTGGGGGAGAGGGAGGAAGGTTAGTATAGCTAACACTAACTGGATGGCAAAGTATATGTTAAAGCAATGGTCAGGTTGCATTTGACCACAAGGTTAAGACATAGTTACCATATTGAGTTACTTGTAAGGAGTCACTTTTGCAGGTGCTTGTGGCCACCTGGCTTCTCATTTCTTTATTATGTAACTTCCAGCATAGGTTAGTCAGTATTCTTCATTTCAGTCCACTCATACATTGGTTGTAAATTTTAAGTCAAAAATCCAGAGGTTCCTCCCAAAACACTGATTTCTTTTTCCTCTTTTTTAGATGCTATCTGACCTACTGCACATTTCCAGGCTTTATTCCATTTTTGTTTTATTTCACTATAATTGAGCTTGACCACATGCTTTCATCCAGTTTTCTCAATGATTTGAAGAAAGATAACAATTCAACTGTTGTGCTTAAGGAAAAGGGAGATATAAAGTGTTGTTTATTTTTTTTGACGTGTGGGGAGCTGTGAAGAGGGAAGAATGAACCATTAAATTACTCTCAAGAGTGGTGAACACTCGGAGACCAGACACATTCAGCAACGCTGCATTCTCAGGCATGAGCTGGAGATAAATCACCCACTCACCTGCAACACCACAACACCACCCCCCCAGTCTCTGCTCGAATTTGTCCAATAATCTGATCATAAGACAGGAAGCATCAACAGACTCAAGTTGCTCTTAAACAGATCATGGCAGTCGATTATAGAGAAGCAGAAAACTTTGAGTAGATCATCCGGCTGCCTTCTCAGCAAAAATGTATAGCACTGATAGACATGGAGAAAATGCATGTTATTGAGAGGTAGATACTGCATGTGGTTATTTGTCATGTATGGAATATACAAGAGGGAGCCGTAGCACCCTGAAGGGAGGTGGCCTGTGGGATATGCTGTTCAAAGCCATTTATATTCTTTATCCTTTAAACAATGGCTCCACAGAGCTTTATCCTATGTTTTGAAAAGTGTGTGCACGTGCGTGTGTGGCGTACATGTAAGTAAATATATAATGGGACTGGGTCAGAAGCTGTACGCACTGCAATGAGCATCAAATATGGAGTATAAGGGTATAAATGAAACCACCAGCTATTTATTCTAAATAGTCTTCCAAAGATTTTAGAAAAAAAGTCCCACACAGTAAAACAGCACACACAAAGAGCTGCTAATTTTGAAGAGAACAATTCAGGATTAGAGGAATGTGGCTCATTCACACAAGTAAAACTTTAATAAAATTCAGTATTGGGGTAACTTCCTTTCCTATGTCAAACCAAATTATAAACTTTTTTTACATAGTGCATAAAGAAAAATTCACCTTCTTGATCACATTAGTACTTAAAAGATTAGCAGTCCCCATCTACCTGCCTCCACAACATTGTCACGTGGCAGGATGAAGAATCCACCAATGCAGCAGCTGGCAAAATAAAAATTATTGATGTGCAAAGCTTCACCTGAAGTTGTAAATAAGTGGAAACTTCTTTGAAGGCAAAAACTATGACAAAGATTATGTTCCATCACAATAGTGAAGAAGGTGGTATGAAATTTTAAACTGAATACTCAATCCAGCAACCAATCATTACACTCAGGAACCAGGCATGCTATTGGACCTTCAGTCAAACAATTTACGGATTCAACGTAGGTGGAGTTGTGACCACAGCCTACACAGTTGCAACCGTTTCCGCACTCTCCCACACACACCAATAAAGATCTCACACCTTTTCTGTACCCTCCACAATAACTTGTTTGTATTTTGCTTTTAAATCCAAGCAGCTAATCAGAAATGAACATTAAAAAGCAGCAGTAAATACAACAAGCAGCAGAACTGGGAGAAATCACAAGACTGGAGGCTATTTTCCTGTGTGCTTTCTACCCTGCCTTATTCAAACTGAGGTTAAATACAATTGGATATTGCAACAATCAAATCATTCCCTCCTCTTAGTGCCATGTGAAAAGCCACAGGTTAGTCTCACTAGAAAGACATCACCTTTATTTAAGCTCTATTAGACAGCTTTTTGCTTTTAATATTGAAGGGAAAGTATCTGTTGCAGGTGCAAGTTCCTATTGAGATCAATCATGGAAACAAACTGATACTTTTCCACTTTACACAACCATAAATAACTAAACAAAGGAACAGTGTAAATATTTATTTACTATTACATTTTGTTTTGCTTCAAAAATGAAATGCAAATATGGTATTTTGTTAGAAAAATACTTTGAAAAAGATTATTTGAAGAAATGTTTATCCATAATTCCACATATTACGAGATATTAAATGCTCCACGGGGGCCCAAACAGTGAGCAAAGCAGATTAGATCGTGGCATATTACAAAACTACAGTTAAGAGACCACAAAATAGTTTTAGTGGCCAGCAAATAACTTTTAACAAATTGGTTTGGTGCAGGTTGCTTCTGGACCCCTTTGGATGACAATCTCTAAACTAGCTAGCTTTTTGAAAAATGATACTTTGCCTGCACTACATTTAGGCAATAATATCCTTAAAATTTGTATAATTAAATTATATGCTATCAAAAAAAGTTACACAATTTTAAAATTGCAGCTTTAATTCTTGACAAGTTCTGACTAAATTTTAAAACAATTTGATACTGGTTTAAAAATAAAACCAAAAACATGTAGAAAAACATCAAATAGTCTGACTTTATTTCTCCTTAAACTGTCACACATTTATTATAAATGGAATAGCACAGGATGAAGGAGTGTACTCTTATTTTGCTGAGAGAAAAAGGCCTAATATAATTGGTTCATCAATTGTAACGTTTAATTTGTTTGGCTTTCCAAGAAAGAAACCAAAATGGTCACTGCACCACTCAGCTGGACATTATCCTTGTTCTGATGTATACCAGGTGTCCAAGATATTGGACAGTCTCCTATTCAACGGTTGCATTAAAAAGAATATTTTAATTTGCACATTTTTTCTAATGTATATGTTGCCACAAAGCTATTTTATCCCAACATTTTCCTGCAATGGAGAACCCCAAGTTATCAAACCTGAACAAAGAGTTTACATTAGACCAGATAAATTAATTTTCTCTATTTTCAGATGTTAATGAAGCTGAATAGTATTTCATCATTTACTATTTTTATTTCTGAATTAACAAAGTTATTTTCCTACAGAACCCAAAAGAAGCTAGCTGTAACATGCAAAGTGACTAATATTAGATGAAGCCCCCCCTTTCCTCATTTCCAATTTCTACTCCAAATGCACTGTTAACTATTGATCTATTTTAGCAGGTTAAGTCTATCTAGAAGACCGGATAAGAAGCAGGCAGAAGTACTCCCCTGCCCTTTTACAGAAGGTTACTGATAGTCCAACGTTATACTTTTTTCGTAGCAGCACTTATCTTGTTTCTGTTAGTTTAACAAGTTCAACATTAAAAACAGGCAGATTTTTGATAATTGACACACAAGCTCATTACTCCATTTTGCCTTCCTCACCATTCATGAGGTATTCCTGAGATATTTCTTTGTCAAGGTATTGCAATTGTCCACCACAAAGTAGCAGCAGCATTCCTTCTGCCAAGGTGTCTGCCAGCAATACATGGCTAGTGGACAACAGTACCAGGAAATACAAAGCATCACAGGTCATCAAAAGTACTTGATTGCAAAAATTTCCTTCCACTGATCCACTGGGTCATGTTAGAAACCAGGGAAAAGGAACACTAACCACTTGTATGAAAATGCAACATTACAGAATGTATTTGCAATGAATCAACACATGTAAAAAGCACAGCAGACTAACATCAAACCATTAAAAGTTTACCATTTTGACACAGGACAAAGCTCACTTCCATTTCTCTAGATTGTGTTATTTACAAATATTTATCTACATTAAAATTCTTATCTTTACTAAGTTATTTAACCACAATGCTAATACTGCATTAGCTGCCATATTTGGTTGCCAAAGGGTGGACAGTTTTAAAACTTTACAAATGCAGCCTCTAAAGCACTCTCAAAACCTTCTGGAATATGTGGTATTTACTTTTTTAAGACAATTTTCCAACAAAAGTCAATCTGTAAGTTGACAGTACTTCATTAAATTGAACAGTATACATGGGAAAATTAGTCAACAAAGAAAAGACTAAGATCAGGATTTTCCAGTCCCACCCACGGTGGGAATCGTCACAGGCAGGGCTGAAAATTCGACGGACCAGCCAAAGGTCCGTTGACTTCAGGCCAGAAGCCGCAGGACAGGAAAATCCCAGCCTCAGAGCTTGCAGCTGGGTTTTAAAAATAAAGTCAGGTCACATATATGGTATTAATTCAATTTTGATTCCACAGCCTTGAAAATCCAATGGAGGTAGGAGAGGAGGTACATGCCAGCCCAGTTTCTGCAACTGGTGAAGAAGCGTGGGCCGTCAGCTGGTTGGTGGCACATCTATGGTCTCATACTATCTTTTTTTATTTGGCGGGAGGTGGCGGGGGTGGGGTGTGTGTGTGTGTGTGTGTGGATACTATTGGTATCAGTTTTCAATAATAATGGGGGCAGGGGATGGGGAGGGGAGAGAAATATGCTCCACTCACCATTAAACCCTCCCCAACAACTTGGCATCTTTTGGAGGCTTGGACCTCAATTCCAACTTCACCAATTGTCTGTGGTATGCCTGGCAAAACTAGATGTACCTCCATCAGCACTATGTTGGGCCCTGACTAACAGTCAGGGAGCAGCAACATCCCAACATAGGCACTCAGTAAAAAAAAAGTTGACTTGTAATGGTCAGGTGGAGGCTTTGCCACCAGAAGACCATTCTGGAGCCATCAATACATGGATGGAACCAGACAGATATGGAGTAGTCTGTCGGAATGGATTTTCAGCCGCAATGTTTCAATTCAGTTAGGAAATGTCATATCAAATGAAGAAAATTATACCAAGTTTCATAAATTAAACTATCTGGTTTACAAAATAATGACTTTGAATTTAGGGATCACTAATATTTAGAGCTGACTTATCTAAATGTTTTGATTGCAAAGGCAACTGATGGACCCGTGAGTATATTGACTTATGTCAGACAGATACAAAAGAAAAAGCTATAAATTCTGAATCAAAACATATAACTCTCTATTGTTTCCCTTACATTGTGTACTTCTGGATTCTTTGCATTGTTATAGATATGTTTTACAATAGGATGGTCTGAACAGAAAATAAAAATCAATGGATAACATTTTATCTGTAGTATGATACTGGCCCTTCATAGAGATGAGGCAGACACTACATTATACTACTATCTCTTTTATCAGTTTATTCAGAGAATACATACAGGCCTCATCTCACATGTAGAATCTAACTCTTGCATAACTGTTTACAAGGTAACAAAAATCTATTCCTACGTGGTGTTTTCAAACTATGCCATTCCATTGAAGCTCACTTTCAATGTATAAAAGTGCCAATACTGGATTTGTACTTTAAAATCCACATTATAAATAAGAATACAAATTTTAAAAACTATCTTTGATGAGATTTATTTTAATTCTCATCTTCCCCAGCCCCATGTTGAGATGCTAGGATCTGTACTTTAATAGATTTTGGGAGTGATCTTTGCGGTGAGATTGTTAAACATCTTTGTGTTTAATATAGAAAATGTAAAAGTTACAACACAACATGGTATTTTCAAATAATAGTGCATCGCCTACATGTGCTTTTTTTTAAAAAAGGACATTCTAGCTTGGACTGATTGCAAACACAGACTTAGCAAAAATTTTGCATTGCATGAATCATACTTTGTTGGTTGACAATTATTTAACAGCAAACAAAATGATCTTATGCAATATTCTTATTGTACACTTTTGTCAGGGTAATATTATCAAACCTTTAGTAAATTCCCTTACAAGCTGTAGGATGACTGCACCAAAGTTGGACAGCAATATGATCAGCATTGGGAAAAGCTGCCAACAACAGTGATTGTACTGCACTGCAAGATTGATGCAGATTTGCTTAGAGGCTACTGATTATTGCAAATTTAACACTTGAAATTGGCTTCATTTCATAACAGATGTGGTTGTGTTTATATGGAGTGTGCAGTGTTGCCAGAAGAAATGCCATTTCAAGTCCAAATAAGACCATCTTTGTCCTCATCAAACAAGTTGTGTTAACAACCCACATTGGACTTGCACTGTCCAAAGTCAAACATTGCAATTCACCTTCTGTCCATATATCTTCACAGCTGGAGAAAATTTAATTTCAAACATAAAAATTCTAATTGAATTGCATACAAGTACAAACGAAGAAGTCTATGTGGAACACTATGCATGCTGTGTGCAGCACTGCATGACACAGAGAAAAGAACAAGGACTGGGCTTCAAGTCCAGATTTGTCAGATGCTCTTGTGAATGAGCAAGAAATGAGCACTGGAGAGAAACATCTCAAATAATAATTTCTGATCTGTCCCAGTATAAGTAGACAGTATTTTTTTCCATCAGTCACCTCATTTGTAGTTTTACATCATTCACAAATGATATGCACATTCTTTTAAGTAACTATCAATATCAATTAATTATTTTACAATGTTTAAAATTTATTCTGTGATGCTATGGTTTTACATTACACTTAAAAAGAAAACCTAATGAACCAGTTACCCTTTTTGCTTTTGTACTTCAATCTAAGTTTATAAGGAAGCTTAGATATATAGAAAGATCATTGAATATTGCGTTTTAAATCCCCATTCTCACCAAATCAAATCTTTTCAGTTCAGTGCTCTAAAACTTCAAATTATTATTTAAAAGTAAGCCAAAGAATGTGGACAGATATTACTCATAAGTACATTTAGAGCAGATACCAGAGATAAAAACTTCTCAAATAATAAATGTTTGAAATAATCTGTCAGATAAGGTAATAAAAATATTGAGGCTGTTCAAAATGCAATTGGATGATGAGAGAATTTGGGTTCTGAAGGATATGAGCTTCAATACTCTTTTCACATCTCTGACTGTTCTCATTCTTCAAGGTCTATGATATTCAGACTAAAGAAGAGAAATTCTTGGAGAAGGCCCACCAATATTTAAAATTTATTAGATGATATGCACAGTGGAGAACTGTTAAAACGATACATAAACAAATATAGCATTTTAATGCATGACAAACCTTTGCATATACCAGTAGAAGATGCAAGAGGCTCTCAATTTTTAAAGGACATATTTCAGAAATGCAATATTATTCTGTACAGACACACATTTAACAGCTTTCCACTGCATCTATCATAAAACTTTGTTGAACTATTGCTTCTCCACATTTGAGTCAATGATGACCGATGCTTTCCTGAAAGTTCAGATAACAAACCAATACTGCCCTTTTAAAACATTATGTATTTATACAAGCCTCTGACCAATTTGAGGTCATAATAATTTTACTTTCAACTGTGTGCTTTACTTCCTTTACTTTGTTGATATGTTCATGCGTCCTTTGTTAATGGTGCAGATGAAAATCATGTAATTTACCTCAAAGTTAACAAAGGACTTGTTAGAATGACTAATCTTTAGAAAACTCAATTTCTGCAAAATGAAGCTTCACATTTTTATGCCTGCGGTATTGGGAGGTGTGTAGTGGTGTGGTGGGGAGAGCAATTCATATAGCTACTCTCAATAAAAGTTCAGTCTGCCAAAAAATTATCAACATTTAACAGTCTTGTGCCAGTCATAATGCATGCCTCTGACATTCCTTTTTCATCAACTGGAAACATCATCTAAACTGATTATGCTTTTCCAGGCAACATTACCAATACAAGTTTAACCAAGATCTAGTCAAGAATGAGCCATGAAATGAGCCAAAGATATATTGGCTGTGATGTAATTACACTTGTGTAAAGCAGATCTAAAAGAAACTGCTTTTGCTGAAATGCAACTTTTAGGAAGAAGAATAAAACAAGAAAATTTAGTGGAACACCACAATCTATGACCATAAGTTAATAGATGAGCTTGTGTGAATTATAGAATTCTATTAAGGGTTCTGAAATGGTGCACAGAAGTAATGTGTCCCACGCAGATCATATTGTGATCAACTGGATTTGACTCAATTTGTTGTACCCATTTAAGCTATTTGCATATATGAACATTCATTTAGAACAAGAGCATGCAAATCACATTTCTAAACTGATGTACACTGGGAGGCCAATTCCAGAAAAAAATCTGGATTATATATGCATCATCTGATCTGGTTCTGGGTTTAAGTTCAGAATGAATCCAATAGTGCAAATTTTCTATAATTTGCAATTTTTAAAAAAAGACTGATTACTCTTAGATAGCTTGCTATGTTGAGCATAAGAAATGTTACTAACTTCAAAGATAAAAAAATCATGTCAAAGGTTAATGATAGGCCCATCCTCACTGATTCAAATTACAGCACTGATCACACCAACCCCCCACTAAGTTACATCGACGCTTCAAACGTTGTTTGCTGGTCAACTGTGGGCAAAACTATTGCTAACACATTACTGCACAGTTTGGAAAAAAATTAATACCACTGTCAAACTGGATGAGGTAATTCAGTGAGGCAAAATGTTTCTATTTCAAAGTTTGGGGGCCGCAGGCACTGAAGAGAAATCATTTTAGCATAGGAACCAATCTGGTTTGACAACCCTAGTATGAGGGAGTTATTCCTCCGTTATTAACATTAAACTCAGCGCACCAATATCATCCCCCAATAGGCTGGCTTTAATAATATTAATTAATTGTCCTGTTTTGCTTTAATAATTCCCATTTTAAAAATAAATTTCACTCATACAGGAGCAACTGCATTTCATACTCCCACCCAACCAAACTACCTGGTTATAATGGGTCCCGTGTGGTCCTCCACAAATGAGCCATACTGTGGGGATGCTGTATAGCAAAGTGCAGTACACAAAGAGCAAACTGGCTGAATTTTGTGGCACTGGGCGAGAGCATGAAAATGTCTCCAACATGATCTGGGCAGTATCATTAGACATCAAAGCTATTTAATTCTCTTTTCTTCTGGAAAGACCATGTGCACAAGAAATGGCAAGTCAGCAGTACCCATATGGTTTGTAATAATTAAGTACATAAGTTAGCACACTTACTGAGTACTGAGTACTATCTCTACGTCACCAAGATAGGTTCTTGGCAACATCCCACTGTTGTGTCAAGAGGAACTCAAGTCATCTCATCTGCTTCCCTCCCACCAATCCTTTATAACATTTTATTTTAAAATTAAGGCTTGTAAAACACCAACAAAGCCTGAATTATGGAGATGGCTGCCTTCTCCACCTCAGCCACCCTTAATCCTACAATCAGCTGTCTCATTTCCTCATTAAAAACAAGCGCTTCAGTTCAAGGTAGGCTTGGTTTTTTTTATCCTCACTCCCATTAGTTTGGCACCTTGGAATTCTGTTTTTTTCTGTGAAACACATGGAGTATATCTTCACCATTGTAATTGGTTTCCTCGATTCCTGTTTTCTTTATTCACTGGCACCCTGCATCTGTGGAGTTGATGTAATCACAGCAAGACCAGAGCCTGAACCAGTTGACTCCTCCATCTTAGGCCGTTTGGCCTCAGGCTCACCTAGGGACATAGCTGAATGTTGTGGTTCTGTGACAAGGTGCTTGCTCACGACTACAGGGGAGGAAGATGTAGCCTGTGCAGCCAGGATCTGTAGTGGATTAGTTATAGCTGAGGAGGTGAAGAAAGTTATAATTAAAATAGTGTGCTTATTCTACAAGTTTTATTAAAACTTCTACCTTGAATCTATAAATCCCTTCATGACTGATGGGCACAAATTTCCTGCTCTTTCCAAAGGTTCTCCTCAAAGCTGCATTACACTTCCGGTTTCAGATGGATGGTGGCTAAGTCTGAGCTTCAATCTTCACTAGAGCCACTGTCAATGATGCTCTGTGATCAGCTGATAGGAATTGTGCATTCTGGGCCAGGGTTAGACCAGACAGCTTTTCCTTCCCTGTGGAGTGCTCCACTGAAGTATTTTGCTCCTGTCTGAGAAATCCACCAATGAGGACAGGCAAGTTCAAATCCCAGTCAGACAGAACTCCCTGGTTCAGAATCCATTACAATTAAATTTAAAAAGCAACTAACTAATCTAATGCAGTTGTGCATTATGCCAACATAAAACACTGCCTGAGTTTCTATATAAAAGCAAGTTGTTGAAAGTTTCTAATAAAGCACACATTTATGGATAGTGCAAAGGCATTTTCTCCAACTTAAAAACAACACATATGCAAATACAATTTGTTTTGTAAAATAAATTGTGGGAACCAGATTTCAAAACATGGGAGTTTGAATGAATCTCGTGAAAATATTGTAGGACAATTTATGACAAAAATCTATGATGTACTGAATCAGCTGATCTCAATGGAGGTCAAGCATCTGGAATGCTACAATTCACTCTTCTCTGCAGCCTCAGGATTTTGAGATACAGTTCATTCACATTCACTTTTCTGACAAATCATTAAGTTAATAACCGGTAACAAAAATAAAGAATCTGCCTAATTTAGTCATATAGCTAACAAAACAGCAAAAGTACTGGGATTATAAACATTTGCAGCTCATTTGAATGTTATTACATTGTCCATATGTTGGCATCACTGGGAATGTCAACAATTATTAACCATTCCTATACAACTGGGTGCTTGCTAGGTCATTTCAGAGGGCAGTTAAGAGTCAACCACATTGCTATGGGTCTAGGGATCACATTTAAGCCAGGTAGGCTGGGTGAGGATGACAGATTTCCTTCCCTAAAAGGCAATAGTAAACCAGATGGATTTTTAATACAATCTGGTAATTACACAATCAAATCACTGACATTGAGGTTTATTTTATTCCTGATTTACTTAATTAATGGAATTTGAATTCCCCTTCTGCCATTGCAGCTCTTCTCCAAATACAGGCCTTTGGATCGTTAATCCAGTGAAGGAATCACTGAGCTACTCCCCAGGTTGCTAATAAAGGTTTCATATTAGACCTTATATTTTTTTTTAAAATCCAGGTTACTAAAATCACCTACCATAAGTATTTCCTTGAAGGCTTGTCACAGGAACAGCATGTTTGCCATTCTGAGTTATAGTCTTCACTGGAAGTTGATGTTGCCCCATTGAAGTTGCAGGTGCCTGCTGCAGGATAGTGACCATCTGTCCAGGTACATGTTGGGGGATTTGACTGCTAACCGTCTGAATCACTCGACTGCCAGTAGGTACATTTGTAAAGGTCACCAGAGATTTATCATCAAGGACTCCTGCAGATAGTTTTTTTAAAAAATCATCCCCTGTTCCAATATATATTTTGCATTCAAATTCTGCAACACGCAATGATGAACTTTACAATCACAGTGGTCTTTTGAGTATTACAATTACCACATACGGCACAAGGTCACCACAGGGTTGCCATCATACAGTCTGCAGTAAATCAACGTTGCTAAACACAACCCACAAAATAAACATGCGACAATAACTGCTAGGTCTACCATTGTACTGTTGATGATAAAAGTCAGAACAGATTGCAGTTTATAATGAAGAGGATATAGTGTAGTTAGTGATGACAGTAAACGTTAGGATATGGGTTTTGAGAGGGGAATTGCTTTGTGATGATGGTCTGAGTACTGAATATTAAATAATGATGGGGTAGAAAGTATTTAGTGTACTAAAGTTGGAGTAATCTGTGAATGGCGAATAATAGTAAGGATTTTTGTTGGAGATCAAGTGATTGTGGACTAAGTACTAAGAAGTAATGAGTAGTTAAGGGGAGGGTGTTGACGAGTAGTGAGAAGTGGCAAAGTAGGAGTAGGAAAATCTGTGGACAGGAGTATTGGAGGATATAACACAAGGCCACTAATTAAGTTGGGGGAAGTGAATAGTTGGACATCAGCAATGGGAAATTAGGGTCGTTGTGGCCACAGAGCTAGCAGATATTGAGGAGTTGGAGGAAGAGTGCAAGATAAGACAGAAGGTACTAATTTGAAATAAATAGAATACTCTGACAGAAGAATGGACATGGAACAGTGGATAGATAGTGTGGCTGAAACAGGTAAGGAATTGGGCTGTAACGCAGAAAAAGGGGAGTTGAAGCATAAAGAGGCAGCCACAGAGGAGTAAAGGAATGGGGTGAGGAAGTCATAAGAATGGAAGGGGTACACAGTTAAAGGCGATAAATGGATAGCAGAGTAGAGTTGGATCAGGAAGTAGTGCTGGGCCTTCATGCTAACAAGTTAAGCAAATGATGGGAGACTCCTGCAGTAACAGAATGATAATGATGGTAATATGATGAACCCTAAGACTCAATTTAGGATAGTCCTCAGGCCGTTCTGTTCACAAAGACTGCACCAAATTTCAGGCCCAAGATACTTAGTGAGATATTTTCCTCTAGCACAGGCAGAAAAGTTGAGAAATGCAAAATCGAGACACTGGGCAAGATCTTCTGGTCGGCGAGCGGGGGTGGGTCCCGCTCATCGACGTGTAAAATGACGTGCAGTGACGTCGGGCGTGCATCCCTACGTCACTGTGCGTCCTTCAGAACTTGAGTTCAGCGGGCACACACCAGAATTGGCTGCGCACCCGCCAAACTGTCAAAGGCCTATTTAGGCCATTTAAATAGTAATTAGCTGCCCGTCTAATCTTAAGGTTGGCGGGCAGGCGAAGAGCCCAGGCGGCCTTCGCATTTATCATAAAACCTCATGAAGGTTTTTAAAGTTTAATAAAAAATTATAATAAAATTCGTTGACATGTCCCAGCTCATGTGGCACTGTCACATGAGGGGACGTCTTAAAATTTTTTTTCTTCATTAAAGTTTTCAAAATAAAACTGATCCCCGGGGCAGCCCTTTGCAGGCAGGCTTTGGAGCACAGGCCCCGACTCAGCCTACTCCCCCCCACCAACACAGAGCGCACAGTGCTTCCGGCTACGCGTCACACTGGCCGAGCCTTAATTGGCCCGCCCATGTAAAATGGGCGGCCCGATGGTGAGAAAATTCTACCCACTATATTGTCGCCCCTGGCAGAAGGATGTAATTGCAGCATGACAAGTTTAGAATAGTAGTTTCCATCATAAATGTGAATACAGGATTTTTAATGGTAAAAGAGACAAAGGTGTGCCAAAAATGTGACAAAATGCAAGGTTTAATGAACAGCCAAGGTGCATTAACACAGATTTTTTTTCTAAAGCAAGTCAACAAAGCTATAATTATTTACCTTTCTGGTCACTGGAGCCATCATGTATCACTTGTCCACTTCCGATATGGCTTTGATTGGTTAGGATGTAGCCATTAGAGGAGTTGGCCGATGTTGTTAGCACCCTCACCATGGTTACAGTGGGAGCCTGTTGAAGCACATGAATGGCATGTCCAGTGGATTGTTGGGAAGTTATTAGGGAGGTAGGCATATAAGCCACAGATTTTGTTACAACACCAGGTGGTTGGGGTGGAACTGCCATTATAACAGGTTGGCCACTAACTGGAGAGCCTGGAAACAAAATACCACAGTTAGCAGATTCAAGCACAACTTTCCAACATTAAAAAATCAAAGTCAACCTTGCATTAAAAGCACATTAGAATGTCAAACCTCAATCCAAACATTTTTGTTCTTCTCCCATCTCCATATTAACAATAATACTTAATATAATTAAATGCCCTTCAGAGGTTGGGTTTCAAAGATCAGAATTGAAAAACGTGCATTGATGACTCCCAGTTCTACCTCACCACCATCTTTTGCAACCCCTTGATTGCCTCTGTATTGTCAGATTGCTTCTCTGACATTCAGTCCCACATGAGCTCCAATTTCCTCCAACTAAACTTTTGGAAGGCCAAAGCCATTGTCTTCCATCCCTGCCATAAACTCAATTCCCTGGTCATCAACTCCATCTCACTTCCTGGTCAATGTCTCAAGCTGAATCAGACCATTTGCAACCTTAGTATCCTGATAACAGTGGCTGGGCTTAAACAGTTTAGAACATTATTGAGTCAACATAGCACATCACAGAATTGCAGGACAATGGTTCAAGCCCCTGGTCTTTCTCAAGCTGTTAGGGAAAGTATTATGTAGAAGCTTTCTGCTTTACAAACAACAAGGGCTAAAAAGTAGCCAATTTATCCTGAGACAACTTTTATTTCCCTTCATACAGTTGACTAGGTGGTGGTATAATAAATGTATGGAAGCAGACTATATGGGCAGGATTTCCCAGTCAGCAAGCGGGATGACGTCGGGTGGCATGAGATTTCATGTAGGTTTTTAAATTTAATAAAAGTTCAACTAAAAAAGTGATGGACATGTCCCAACTCATGTGACAGTGTCACATGAGGGGACATTTCAGGGAAATTTTATTTTTCTGTTTTTAACATTTTTGAATTTGGCGCTGATCTCCCTGAGGCAGCACTTAGCCTCAGGGAGATGAGTGCACTCATTCACTCGCATGCGCAAAAGAGCGCACTCTCAGCTTAGGGAATCCCCCCAGCCCACACAGAGAGCACATAGGGCAGGCCTTAATTGGCCCATCCACGTAAAATGGCAGCGTGCCCCCAACTGGGGATGCCGATCGGAGGAGCACCTCCACACATCCGCTCCTGAACCTCCCCGCCGACAGGGGGAAAATTCTGCCCAATGTCCTGTTCAATAGAAGGAGCAGTACATGGGACATGATCAAAAGGAAGAGGGATGGAAAGAGAGAGTGGGGAAAAATATGGGGCTGGATTTCACCCAAGTCAGACGGGCTCAGCAGGGGCGGGCGGGAAGCCGACCGCCACCCGCAATCAGGGCCGGAAGGCAATTTCATGCTGGCGGGCCAATTTAGGCCTGCCTAGTGTGAAACACGAGCGGCAGCACTTAGTGCTGCCTGTGCGACTGAGGGGATACAAGCCAGGCAAGCGCATGCGCACGAGTACATGCTTCGTTATCTTCCTGAGGCACAGAGCTGCCTCGGAGATGAAGAGATATGAAAAAAGTTTTTAAAAAATAAAAATTTAATGAAACATGTCCCTGCTCATGTGACTCTTGTCACTTGAGCAGGGACATGTTATTAATGAAAAATTAAAGCTTTATTTTGTTTTTATTTGCTTTTGGAAACCTCATCCCACCCGTGGATGAGGTTTCCAAAAAAGTGCAAAGACTGCTTGGCCTTTTCGCCTGCCTGCCAACCATAAGGTTGGACAGGCAGTGAAAAATTTCTTTTAATTAACTTTTTAATGGCCTTAATAGGCCTTTTAATTGTCAGGGGGCACACTGCTGACTCCAGCACGGTGCCCGCTGACCAAAATATCGCGCAAGTGTGCGATGACATCAGGACGCTCGCCTGACGTCACTGCGCGTCATTTTACCCTCAGTCAGGCTGGGCGCGCGCTCGCCCACCAAGCTAAAATTTTTACCCATGAAGACTTAATCTGAGTGCATGCACTACTTAAATGAAATTTATTTTACAAAAGAATCAGGGAACTTTGACCACCACATAATTGTGAGAACCTCTATTTTCATTCATAGGCAAATGTAGTCAGGCATTGAACAGTCAAGTCATGTGTGCTAAATCACAAAACCAGGAGTACCTATAAAAAAATCTCCCTTGTAAAAGGGTATAGTTACCTGGTGCACTTTGAGAGTAACGAACCTCTGGCACTGATGCCAGCTTGGAGCTTGCGAAATCATGGTCATGCGAGATAGGGGAACCTTCACGAGATAAGCATTCAGGAGTCTGCAGCCCACTCGAGTGAGGAGAGAGAAGACCTGGATGACTGGGAGACGCAGGGGCACTCCTGAAATGTTAATATGTATTTTTTTTACATCAGTTTACACAACACATAATTGTCTACAAGAGATGTTGTACAGGAGGGTGTGTAACTGTGTCCAGAGATCAGGCAGAATGATCTTCCACATATATGAAAGGCCACTGACCAGCTAAGGGGATGGGAAGAAACAGTGCACCTACCAATTACTTATAAACTGAAGTCATCCGAACTTCCCGCAATCCCATGCTACATAAAAATCCAGCCAAGTACCAATGCTTCTTTTTTAAAAATTCAGCCTGCCATGCAGACTGTAGCTACACAGCACAGAAAAAAACTCTATTGATGATAATGTCAATACACCCCAAATCAAAGCTTGTCTGTGGAAAAGAGAGATATGAAAAGGATAAACTACATTCCAATACTTTCTATCAAGTTCACTTAGCTTTGCACGCCAAGAAGGAATATCAGAGTAAAACACCATATCTTGGCAGCATGTTTTAATAACTAATAATTTTTAATATTAAAGTTTGCTTCAAATTCAAATGTCAAAATTAACAATTTTTTTGGGAGTCAAGTGTGGTTAGGTGCATTTAGAAAAGGCATATTACAAATGAAACTCAGCGTCTCTCAACCTTGCCCATGACAGCTTAGCAGTACCATTAACTTGCCAATTCTTAATGTATACACTATGACTCATTTAATATCAAGTTTTTCCTGTTGAGAGTTCACTAAAGTCTTATCTTCAACATGAAGTGGATGTCCATTTAAATAGAGATAAGTTTAGTCCAATCCAGATAAACATTTTAAGGCTCTACTCCTTGTGCAGTCTCAACTGATGGAGAATTTGGAACATCACAAAATAGACTGCAAGCTCAATTCTCCAATCTATACTTTTGGTGAACAAGATCCACGAGGTTTGGAAAATTTACCCTCATTGTTGCAGTATAACAGAACTCTAATATTTGGGAATGCACTCATGTATTTGATCTCTGAGGAATGCAATGGTAGAAAGAATTTCAACACTATAATCTGAAAATGAAACAGCTTTTCTTGTATTTATTGGCCTAAGGTCTAAGAACTATCCAATTAGAATGCTACATAAGGATTTACTACAAGACTGATTAAGCTCACCAATTCAACATACTGTCAGCAAAGACAAGGGTTGACCTTCATCAAAAACATGGAAATGACTTATAAAGCAGCTTTTGGAAGTTTGTGGAAGAGAATATTAAGATCTCACAACAGTGCTATAAATTAGAAAAAGGGAGTTGACTAGTTCTGTAAATCTGGATTTTTGGGGGTTGCTCTCATGAGCTTCCGTCAATCTAATAAAATGAAAAAAAAAACTGCAACTGCTGCTAAACTAGTTCTAATGGAGTTTGGTTGATTGCTTCAGTAAGTGCTAATGATAAAGCAAAACTCTTGGGGCAGGATTTTTCCTATGGCGGGCGGGCTGGGTGGAGCAGGTGTAGAGCCGATCGCCGCCCGCAAATTGGCTCCGCACCATCATTTTATGCAGGTGGGCTAATTAAGGCCTGCCCAGCATAATATCCAACAGGTAGAGCGTTATCTGTGCAGGCCGGGGGAGAAGGAAGAGTCAGTGCCAGCGCTCTTTTGTGCATGCGCGTGAAAGAGCACAACAATCTCCCTGAGGCTCGGAGCTGCCTCAGGAAGATTAATTATTTTAATATCCATTCAATGAAATGATTTAAAAATTTATTTAAACATGTCCCCTCATGTGACTGTGTCGCATGAGTGGGGACATGTTTTTATATTTATGAATATTTATTTAATTAATAAAAGCTTCAAGAAACCTCATCCCGCTCATGGGTGAGGTTTCCTGAAAAACGCAAAGGCCACTTGGGCTTTTCAACTGCCTGCCAACCTTAATGGGATCTTAAGGTTGGATGGGCAGCATTCACAAGCGGTTCAATTAATTTCTTAATGGCCTTAATAGGCCGTTTAAATTTCAGCGGGCGCACAGCTGACTCTGGCGCGTACCCGCCAAACGAAATATTTTGATGGCGTGCAATGACGTCGGGATGCACACCCGACATCATTGTACGTTATTTTACGCATAGGCGTGTCGGGCCCATCCCCGCCCACTGTCTGGAAAATTCTGCCCTTGGAAGACCACAATTAATACTAATAAAGCAGTTATCCTAGTAAAATGAACCACTTTCACTTAGTGCTGTATACTTTTAAAGCATCGGCACTATTGAAGGCAGACTGGCAAAATCTGTTTTAAGAGGAAACGTGCCAGAGTTAAAATAGTCACAGATTGAGAGCCCACTTTGAAAAGAACTTGATGAGAAAAGTGACTGAAACTAGGGTACTGACATCTAAGAAACCAGCAGGATGCTGCAATGGAAAGACAGTAGATTTGGTAATCCGGAATGATAAAGGTCTTCATCCAAAACTATCTTGTGAATCACTACATTATAGGTCAAGTCACTCCGCAGTAAATAAAAAAAAAATTATGAACAGGAAATTGGTTGCTTATGGCCCATCTCTTTCAAGATCATATGCCAAGTTTTAGTTTCGCAATCTCAGAACAAGGATGAATATTTTAGCAAGGACGAGTATTTTAAAGTTAAGGAGTTGTCGGATTGGGAGCCAATGTTGATTAGTAAGCAAAGGGGTGATGGATGATGCTGACTGGCTGAGCGTTAGCAGAGTCTGGATGAACTCAAATTTACTTAGGGTGGTAGACTGGAGAAGAATAACACGTCACCTGGCCCAAGCAGAGTTATAGAAAAGAAATTAGAAGATGGTAGTGTGTTGCCTGTATGCCTGCTCAACTAAACGTATGGGGAAAGCTAATGGAAATTGGAATGGGAATAAAGTAACTTAGAAATGTTGATTTGAAAAGAACAAAATAGGTCCAATGTAATTAAGACCACACTGCTTCTGTAATCTAAATGTGGAGCCATTGATCTTTTACTCTATCGCACTGCAAATGAGGCTGAAAATACAGAAAGGAGCCAGTGCTAGCTTTAAAACACAGTCAAATGATTTTTGAACTTAATTCATTTGGTAGCCTCCTGTTCTTCATATCCTGCAGGATTTCAAGAACAGGAGGCTACCAAATTAATTAAGCTCAAAAATCCTTAGACTGTGCCAAAGTTTACAAATTCCAGTTTAAAATTTCCACTTGAAAGACCAGGAAACCACCATCCTCAAAAGTGCATTCAGACTTGCTTGTACAGAAAACCACGAACATGATCAAATACTACTGCCTGAGATTTCACTCATTTCCAGGTCATCAAGCAAAACAGCAGCAGGTGGAAGTCTGCATTAATACTCCACTTGCCATTTGGAAGCAGGGATTGTTCTGCTTCAGTAGCATTCCTTTGCTCTTTTTTGCTGGCAAAGGAAAGAAGGAAGCAACACCAAATTAAAGTTGGCAAATATCCTAGCACTAGAGTGGAGACCCAATGACAAGAGCAGCAGTAACTGAATCTAAACTGATGAAACTAGAACCCACCTAAGTTTTGTTTGAATTTACCTGTTTCTTGGGCCATTTTGAAGATTCAAATTTTCAAACCAAAGAGCTAAAAGGAAAGGCTGAAATTGCATCAGAAATATGATTGGAACTGGAAGGAATCTAGCTCATCGGGCTGGAGGCAGATTCATTTGACATAGCTCAGCCCTACAGGAAACGATAGATACTCAACAATCCCAGTGAATTAAAATGAATGGAAACTCAGACAATGCAGCAGTCTCTCAGCACTGTATTGAAGTGTCAGCCTTGATCATATGCTCCAGACTGTAGTGGGGCCTGAACATACTACCCATCTGCCTCAAAACGAACATGCTACTAACTGAGCCAAGTGAGACTAGGAATCCACACAACCTACAACTTCTTTCAGTCCCACCTATTTTTCTATAAATTAAAACAGATGGGTTAAGAAATCACTACTATCAGTGAGCACATTGGTACAGTATAATTACAGTAGGAACAACAGAAAACACTTACTCAGCTCTGCACACAGCCAGAGGACAGCACAAGGGAAAAAGAAGGCAAAAAGAGTCAGCACTACTGCAGCATTTAGTGTTTTTACTAGAGCATTTGGGGATTATTTGGGGTACCACAGCTATTATGAGATTATGGGTGCCTCTGCAGTGAAAATTTTGGATTAAATGTGTCAAGTAACAGACCATTGGAGATTTACATCTAGAAAAATAGCCCAAGGTTATCAATGTCTTAGAGCATTCACAGTATTTCCCACAAGTACAGTTTGGGGCTATCTTTTTACCAAAGCATTCCTCAGCTGGATCTTGTTTACATCACAAATCACTCTAGAGAAAGACACAGGTCTGGAATAACTGTTAATAATATATAGATATAATGTAATAATATATAGATATAATATAGATATAAATTAAGTACCTGGAGCTCTTCACTTTTTCCTATCATAGCAAAGGTAGGTGTATATTATTCCAGATTTCGTTAGGGTCAACTGAAAATAGCTATCCCTGCATTATTCAATACTTCACACAGCAGGGCCTGAGGTTTATCATGAGCTCAGTCGAAAGCATTTCACTTGTGTTCTACAATTTAAAACTATCAATAACATTTGAAATACAAATTGGTATAGCTTCCAACCTGGAGGAGATGGGTCCAAATGGCGTCCTGAAACAAGAGACCCCTCGCTGCCTGCGTTTTCGGAATGCCTGCTCCACCAACTTTGCCTCCGATGAAGGGTCAATCCTCCAAAATGACCCCTTTCCGGGTTCTTCCTGCGACCGTGGTACTTTGATAAAATAGCGATTTAAAGAAAGGTTGTGGCGGATTGAATTCTGTCTCAAAGGAAAAAAATAATACTGAAAGCTCAACTACAATTAAAAACACAAGGTCAGATTGACTGAACAAAACACAGCAATTAATTTAGTTACATGACAAATCATGTAATGTAAAATTGCAAGGGCTTTTAAGTTTATTTTTCACCTGAAAGTTAATGTAGAATCATACAATAGAACGAAGGGGGCCTTGTGGCCCATCATGTCTGTGCCATCTCCTTGAAAGAGCTATCCAAATTAGTCCCATCCCCTAATCTTTCCCCAGAGCCCCGAAAATCTTTACTTTTCAAGTCTATATCCAATTCCCAAGCATACATTATAAAAATATAGGGCAAAGCACATATCAACAAGAGCTTGTAGTCCATTCAGGGGAACTGTCTGTATAACTCACTGTCCTTTTTGAAGTCTATTAGACACATGCCAAGTATACTATGCACCCATTGTATAGCTGTCCTTTCTGTATCACAACTTCTAGTTTGCAGCCCTACATCAAACCCATCTGCTGAGTGTTGCTTCAAACCACAAATCCAGTTTTGCTGTCTTTCAACATACTTGTGGAAGTCTAGGCAGTTGTCTGTTCACAAGATGAAGCCACTAGTCTAAAATATTTTATTATTTGTCCTGCTGGTTAGAGCATTTGGTTTTTGAATTTGTTTCCTTATCCCACACCATTTTAGTTTTTTGTCTTTAAGAAAAAAGCTCATTCTAGCATTTAAGATAATTTTTAAAATATATTTTATACAGGCTGAGTAATGACCTTACTATGACAAAAGCAGCCTGCCCACGTCACATTCTGCACGTGCTTTGTAATATGGAAATTGAATCAAGAAGGAACCTTTCAAAGCACCATCAAGAATCTAAAAAGTTAATTTAGCAATGGAGCGAATTGCTTTTAATTAAGAATCTCTGATTCTTCTGGCTCTGATTATAACAACTATTTTAAGTTTTAAATCAGAAAAAAAATGTCTGGGAAAAAAACCTCTCAGAATAGGTTTGCGTTCCTTAAGTCATAAATTCCAATTCCTGTCAAAAACAGGAGTTATGTTTGTTAATTAAGAAATTACTTTTTGGAGGTATGGGCAGCACAAATAGCGCACTGTCCTTTTACCTTTAGAACCTGGGTATCAAAACTAGCCTGGACAGATAGGACGATCATTTCTTCTTTCTATAAGCTTCAAGGATCCTTTCTGAAAATGAGTTGTGTGTTTTCAGGACAGAACATGACAATAAACACCCATTTTATCAGGCATGAACAATGGTGAGAACAGTCCCAGCATAAAGAACAGGATTTATATGGGGTCTCATTATTCACTACATATTAAATTTTCATTTGGAAACAAAGTTTCCGACTTTTTTCAGCCTGTGACACATGATATTGGCAAGTATGACCTTCGGATACTAGTTTTGACACCAAAAACTGCATTTACACCACCCAAATAAATCATCCACTCCTTTGCACTGTCCACGTTCTCCCAGTTAAAGGTCAAGCACGTGCTCATTTTTAAATAGGGGCTATAAATCAAAGTGTATTGATGGCAATGCTTAAGTTCACATCATATCTTCAGATTATAGAATTACATCCAGAACCATAGAATGATACAGCACAGGAGGCCACTCGGCTCATTATATCTGTGACAGTTTTACCTCCTGCTCTTTCCCATAGCGCAACAATTTTTCCTGCTTCAAGTGTTTACTCAATTCCCTTTTGAAAGTTATGGAATCTGCTTTTATCCACCCTTTTAAGCATGACAACTCACTGTGTAATTTCTTTCCCCCCTCACATTTGCCTCTGGTTCTTTTAGCGAATTCAGATAACAAATACTTGTGAACTTCAGTACTGTTATAGGGATAAAGGGTATATACTTTGACTCAGTGGGATGTAACAAGTGATGTTCCCCATGATCTGTACTGGGACCTCAACTTTTCACCATATTCTTCAGTGATTTGTAAGATGGAATACAGCGCTGTATAGTGAAATTGAAAGATGACAATAATTAGCGTGGATGGAAGCAGGATTAACAGAGACAAATTAAATGAGTGGACAAAACTGAGGCAAATGGAGCTCAAAAGGGAAGTATGAGGTCATTCACTTTGGATTCAAGAAAGACAAATCAGAGTATTTTCTCTAAAATGGTAAGAAAATAGGAACTGTGGGTGAGATTTTCTGGCCCCGCCCACTGCTAGGATCATCTGTTTGCGCCGAAAGTCAATGGACTTTTGAGTCTCCATTGGCGGGTCCTGCCACAACAGGGCTGGAAAATCCCAGCCTGTGAAAGAGCGTGGAGATTTTGAGTGTCCAAGAAGACAACTCACTAAAACATTGTGCACAGGCACAAAAAGGTTAATGAAATGGTGACTTTACCTCAATCTGCAACATGAAAGGTGGGAGGGTGAAAGGAAGTAAGTTATACTTCAGTTTTGTGGAATTTTGGTCAGACCCATCTGGAGTACGCAAGAAGGCTATATTGGCTTTGGAGGAGGTACAGGTCAGATTAATCAGAAAGATAACATGGCTTAAATAAATTGAATTATGATGTCAGATTGCATAATCATGGCTTGCATGTAGAAAGTTGAGGGGTGATCTTATAGAGCTGTTTAAAATAAAGTGATTTGGTAAGGTTGATATTTGATAGGGCAGATATAAAGAAACCACTGCCTCTGGTGGGGTAATCCAGAACAAGGAGGCATAACCTTCAAATTAGTGGGATACAGCAGGGAGAAATCCTATGTCAGATGCTTACTTGGGCGTGAACTGGGTTTTTTTAAAAAAAGGATTATTAATTCATTAAGATTTAAATAATCCCCATAAATAATGTTGAACTAAATTACACTAACATTGTAAAGATAAAGATTAGCATCTGGTGAGCAAGATACTTCCAAAGTTTGGTTAATTTGATAAAATCATTCATGGCATAACTAGGTAAATTATCAAATAAATTGCTCTCACTTTTACATTTCTAGGCCAATGCCACTTCATGAGTTCACCCACCTGCCATCCTTTGTCAGCTGTCCTGTAGTAAGGGTAATGCTTTGTGATATGTGCGTAGATGCCGCTTAGTGTTAGCTGTTTGTCCTGAGCAGAAGATATGGCCTGTACAATCAGCTGTGCATAGGAATAGGGAGGCTTTGAATCATCCTAGCCAAAAAGAAAATCAATATTAACAAAAACAGACTCGCACTGAGACGCTAAACCTCTTTGAAAAATGGTTAGGGTCAGAATTTCAACAGAACATTCTTTGTTAAACTTAATTAGTTTTATTGACATTTAATTAAAAAACCCAGGTCTAACATATTGTACAGAATACAAGCACGACTTCTGTAGTATCACCTCCCTCAAACGGTGCATTCTTGTAAAGATTCTGAAGTATGTAGTAAAGGACAATTATGATGCACCCTGAACAATGACATGGTGCACCTAGAAGCTTACAGATCAATTTTCACACACACAGGCCAGGAAGGTCCTCATTTTGATCTCCAGTTTGTGCTAAGCTAATTGATCTCAGTTGGAGCAGTGTTATATGTTGGTATTTGGGTTCAGTATCCCCAAGCTGGGGAAAGGGAGGAGTGGGGAGAAAAGCAGAGGATAAAACAGAAGGAGTTCCCACTGTGGATACGATCATTGTGCAGCACTTTTGCTAGAAACCATATTTGTTGATATTGGGCAACAACAGCCGACTGAAACTCAATGTCTAGAATCATGTATGAAGAAATTGGACAAGCTATTAAAAGGGATGCTGACCTCTATAGAGCCAAATGGTATGTTAGTCTTTATTACAAGAGGATTTGAGTATAGGAGTAAAGATGTCTTACTGCAATTATACAGAGCCTTGCTGAGACCAAACCTGGAGTATTGTGTGCAGTTTTGGTCTTCTTGCCCAAGGAAAGAAATACTTGCCATCGAGGGAGTGCAACAAAGGTTCACCAAACTAACTCTGGGGATGGAAGGATTGTCCAATGAGGAAAGAATAAATAGACTGGGCCATTATTCCCTGGAGTTTAGAAGAATGAGAGGTGATCTCATTCAAACATACAAAATTCTTATAGGGTTTGACACAGTAGATGCAGGAAGGATGTTTCAGGCCATTTAGGACTAAGATAAGAAGGAATTTCTTCACTCGGAGGGTGGTGAATCTATGGAATTCTCTGTCCCAGAGGATTGTGGAGGCTCAGTCGTTGGGTATATTCAAGATGGAGATCGATAGGATTATACATATTTAAAACATCAAGGGATATGAGGATAGTGCAGGAAAATGGTGTTGAAGTAGATCAGCCATGATCTCACCGAATGGCAGAGTGGGCTCAAAGGGCTTAATGGTCTATTCCTGCTCCTAGTTCTTATGTTATGTTCTTATACCAGCATAAGTCACCATCTTCAGTAGCAGAGACAAAAGAAGAGCAAATCTGGGGAGGTGGAAAGATCACCAACTACAGAACTGAGATCTATACTATTGACACATTTCCAAACCTTGGGACTGTCACCACCAGATGTTTCTGCCTGTTGCTCGGATGCTGCTTTTTCTGCAAACGCTGCTGCTAGCTGTAGATCTCTGGTGATGTTGCGTCCAAAACGGTATCCAGAGGAGCCGGCACCACGTGGACTCACAGGGCAGGAATTAGGGACACTGTTCAAAGTTGGAAAACATTTAGGATTAAAAACTGCCACATGTATAAAATATCCAGAAAAATGAAATAGATAGATTAACTTCTTTTTAATTCATTCATGGGATGTGGGCATCACTGGCTAGACCAGCATTTATTGCCCATCCCTAATTGCCCTTGAGAAAGTGGTAGTGAGCTGCCCTCTTGAACCACTGCAGTCCATGTGGTGTAGGTACATCCACAGCGCTATCAGGGAGGAAGTTCAGTTCGATTAACCAATTTAAAAGCCAGTTCTAGCATTTTGGGAAGAATGCAAGTCCCTGGGTTATTTTGGATCACCCCTTTCCCTCACCACAAGAACTCCAATTTTGCTTGTGTGCAGCACATAGAAAACAGCCCTTCGGGATTCTAAGAACTTCTGCTTACTGAATGTTCTTTCCAGTATTATAGTGAAGAGTGTCTCTCAAACATCAGGCAACACTGCAAAAGTTATCAGCCCTGCTGCAACACCATTTAATAGGGTTGTCAGCATTAGATCAATGTGACAGGCTGAAATTCCACTGGGTTAAAAAGGAAGTCCACAATACAAAACCTCAATATGGAGTCAGTACATAACAAGTCACATTCAATCTCCCCACCTCAAGACAAAGATGCTCATTACACAGGAAATAGGCCAACAAACAACATTGCTGAATGTTTTACTTGCAACCATCGGGAGTAAATATTACAGCATTGACCTTATGCTTTTTATGTATTAGGATGTCAATATACCATGGGAAAGAAATCCACTTTAAATAACGCACTTTAACGTTGTGCATTAAGTTTCTTCTTTTCAGTCTTCCTTTTGAACCAACGTTAAAATCCAGATACAGGGCTGGCCCGATCCCATGGTGGAACTCTCAGGAGGAAGAAAGATTCACTCCACATCTGTTTGACACATTGTGTAAATCCAGAGCTATGTCACATCAGATGTAAAAATTGTTCTTGCTTCTCCTGGGCATTTAACCTACCAACAACTAATTTAAATGTCTACAGCACATTAACTGTTAAGAGACAACTCTGCACTTTTACTCTCTACAACTCCCCTCAAACGACTGAATTGCAACTAAATGCAGCAGTCTCAAATTGTTCCCACTATCAGGACAGATCTATAATCATCAATATTCACCCCTGCATTATTTAGCACCAAATTATTTCTCCCGACTGCCCAACATTGGCAAGGATAAAATGTATAATTTAATCATGCTGCTGGCTGATTATCACGGTTCAAGTGCAGCAGTTGCACACTCACCATGAAAGGAATCCCAGTAACACAGAACAGACACGGCAGTAACTGAAAAGGCATCACTGTGAATCTCAGAGCTGTGAAGATACTTTTGAAGGGAGTGGTGGGGGAAGGTGAGCTCATAACTAGGACATTTTACACTATTTCACTTGAAATAGGAATTAGATCTACAGCCTTCGAAATACATTAGTCATTTAGATCTATCCCTAATACGTGTATGATATTCAATATTCATCTAACTACTGACTTCAGCTTTTGTGCAGTCCACTCTCTCTGCTGCATGTAGTTGCATGTGCACGCTCAATCTCTCTACAAACTACTGGACCATGACCAACAGCCTTGATCATACCCATTCTATCACTACTCCTCATCCTTTAAAATAGCAAGGACCGCCCCCACCACAAACAACCCCTTGTTCTAACCATGCTCAATATTTGCCAGATCAGTTTCCACCATTTACAACATGATTCCACCACTAAGCACATCTCAGTTTTCCACAAGAATTTTTGCTTCCAGGTACTCTTGCTCACTCTTCATGAAATTTTCCAAGTACTTTAGTGTGTATAAGCAGTGGGATGGATGAGTGAGATGCTCACTTCATCCCAGATTTTTTTTTTTAAAACATAGTTATGTACCCAAAACCAGTATATCCTCATATGCCCCAACTCTATGCACAATTGCAACACTCTATACTTTTCTCTAACTCCTTAATAAAAATGAAAGTTATCAATTTCTAGTGATCAGTCAAACATGATTACTCAGAGAGCAGCGTTAAGGACTAAAAACATCATGCATGTGTGCTGACCAGCAAATATGTAACACTCAAAAAAAGGACTTTGAGTGCAGATGAAATTATATATTAAATCGGTGAAAGTACAGTAAAGTTTGCATGCAAGCCTCTGATTACTGCTGTCACATTTTGTGGCTACTCTGGTGGCAGGAAAATTCACACTGTAACTTAATTAAATGGGATGGTGTAGCCAAATTCAATGTGACACTGTTAATACGAAACCTTTGTAGCACTGTGAAGTCACAACCATTTTTGAATCAATTTGCTGGGATTTTCTACATAAATTGCTTAAAATAACTACCATTTGCCAGCGTTCCTTGAAAACAACTCAAAAGCAATAAAAACATATTGTTTGTACAAGAAACACACATTGCAATACATTGTATACTGTATCTCTGCAAAGATAATGCAAAGTTCTCTAGTTTGTAACGGTACATCTGCTGGATCAGGAATCTCAAATAATGGGAATTAAACCTTAAGGTGTTTACAAAAGCCAAAAGCAACTCTCATTGATATAGCACCTTTGATGATTTCAGAACATCGCAAAATGCTAAATAGTCAATGAAGCATTTTAAAGTATAATCTACATCGTAACATAGGAAAAGCACAGCAACCAATTTACACAAAGCAAGGACCTACAAAATAGCAACCAGGTAAATGGCCAGATAATTAATTATAAACAAAAACAGAATTACCTGGAAAAACTCAGCAGGTCTGGCAGCATCGGCGGAGAAGAAAAGAGTTGACGTTTCGAGTCCTCATGACCCTTCGACAGAACTGGTCTGATAATTAATTATGTTGGTTGAGAGATAAATGTTGAGCAGCACTCCTGGAGAAGTTTCCTACTTTTCTTTGAACAAGGCTACGGGAGTTATATGTCCAACCAAAAAAGGCAGACAAGGCTTCAGTTTAATAAAGCTCATCCGAAAGACACAGCACTTTTAACAATGCACTGAAGCATCAGCCTAGATTATGTTCCAAGTCCTGACATCTGACTCAAAGGCAAAAATGCTACCACTGAGCAGAAGCTGACACAAAAAGTTATACCTACAGAATATGGTCACCCAGACTAATTATCAGAGATAAATGCAACTCTGTACAAACTGCACTGGCAGCATAACACTGAAGTCTTTAATTACATAATTTTATTACTGCAATACATTTTCATTTACAACTACTGGCATCTATAATGTTATTAAAAGTCTCAAGGCACTTCACAGGAGCTTTATAAAAGAAATTATGGCACTGAGCCACATAAGGACGTATTAAGGTCAGGTGACCAAAATCTTGGTCAAAGAGGTAGGTTTTGTGGTGTGTCTTAAGGAAGCAAAGCGAGGTAGAAAGGCACAGAGGTGTAGGGAGGGAATTTTAGGGCTTACGGCCCAGACAACTGAAGCATATACTGTATTTGTTCTGTTATGCCATATCATAAGTGCAAGAGGATCCAAACCACTAACAAAACATTTCATTTCTGGGTAGTTATGCGAGTTTCCAACACATATACAATCCAATCTGTTCCTATCTTTTCTTGCAGAATGCAGCCATGCTCCTACAGCCCCCCAAAAAAGATAAAACATTGACAGGAAATATATTTGACAGGAAATATATTTGACGAAGATTGAGGTGAAAAAATCCATTAACTGTCACAAGATGGCGCCCTCAACCTACCTGTTCAACAATGATATTGAAGAATGAACAACCTAAAGCAAAACGGCTCAGCTTTTATTTAAATGATTCCAGAGCAGGGGATCTATAAAAATGGTAGGCAATATCGATCTGAGATCAAGACAAAGACAAATTTCAACAATGCACAAGGTCAGTATTCTTAATGTCAATGGCCATGTGGCTACTTAAGGCTTTTTTTTATTTTGAGGTTGATTTCATGGGATGTAAGTGTTGCTGGCAAGGCCAGTATTTGTTGCACACCCCTAATTGCTCTCAAGAAGGTGGTGGTGTTCTTATGCATCTGCTGCCCCTGTGCTTCTAGGTGGTAAAAGTTTGGAAGGTGCTGTCGAAGGAGCTTTGGCCAATTGTTGCAGTGCATCTTGCAGATGGTACACACTTCTACTACTGCGCATGGGGGCGCGGTGGAGGAAGTGAATGTTTAAGGTGGTGAATAAGGTGCCCATCAAGCAGACTGCTTTGTCCTAGAGGATGTTGAGCTTCTTGAGTGCTCTTGGGGCTGCACTTATCCAGGCAAGTGGAGAGTATTCCGTCACACTCCTGATTTGTACCTTGTAGATAGTGGACAGATTTTAGGGAGGCAGGTGGTGAGTTACTAGTCACAGAATTCCCAGCCTCTGATCTATTCTTGTAGCCACAATATTTATATAGTTAGTCCAGTTCATTCTGGTCAATGGTAACCCCTAAGATGTTGCTAGTTTCGGGGTGGGGGAGGTGGTAGTATTTAGTGATGGAAATGCTGCTAAATGTCAAGGGGAAATGGTTAGATTACCTCTTGTTGCAGATGGTCATTGCCTGACACTTTTGTGGTGTCAATGTTACTTGCCACTTATCAGCCCAAGCCTGAATGTCGTCCAAGTCTTGCTGAGTATTGACAGGGACTGCTTCATTAACAGGGGAGTTGTGACGAAGGAGTCAGTACATCCTACAAAAATATTGCAAAGAGAAAGGCACCAAAAAGGTGGCCTTATGTTGAATGTTTCAACTTCAAAAGAAATTGCAAGCTGGAGAGAGGCATACTGTAATCGGTTCCAGGAAGAATTCCTTGCTTCCATTCAAACTGGCAATCTCTAAAGTGTAAAGATTTGAGCTGAACTATTCTCTAGACAGTTTAGGTAATTTCCAGCAATGAAAGATCAGCATCTTCCAGTATATCTTTGTGTTAGAAATATTTTACTGCCCTCAATGGTTCAACAGCAGTATTTGCAAGTAATTGTTGTCCAGTCTGAACTGGGGAATTTACCTTTGCAGAACTGAGACCCCGAAGGATTAGCAATTACCACACTTGCAGAATTCTGCCAACTGAATTTAATAGTCTCAGGGCAAAAAGTTGAGCATTCATTACTCAGATCAGATTTTACAGACAAGTATTTATTTTCAGTTGAGTAGCGCTCTCCTGGCTGAATTCCACCACCCCTCCCAACCTGTTAATTTGAACTCATCTAAAACTCTACATCCCGTACATTGGCTCCTTGTCTGGCAATGCCTTGATATTAAAATTGTCATCCATGTTTGCAAATTCCTCCTTGGCCCCGCTCCTCCCAATCTTTAAACTCCTCCAGTCTTACAACATTCCGAACTCTCCGTATCCTTCCAAATCTGGTCTCTTGTGCATCCAAAGTTTTTTTCTAAAATAAAATTGCTACACCACTGGTAACCATGCTTTCAGCTTCCTTGGCCCAGAGCTCGAACTTCCCTCTTTAACCTCTCTATCCCTCTCTCCTCCTTCCGGCTATCCTGAAAAGCCTATTTCTTTGACCAAACATTTGGTGACCTGAACTCTTAATGTAGCTCATTGTCAGTTTTTTAAAAATGCACTACTGTGAAGTGCCTTGGAATGGTTTACAATGTTAAAGGTGCTATATAAATGGAAGTTTTTGTTGTAGTAATATGTAGTAAATGCTGCAGTTACAAACATGCATAAAGAAAACTGTACACAAAGATTTTTTCTGAACAAATATAAACCAGTTCTTTAAGTCTTGAATACCAAAGACCAGATTACTGGCAAGGCCCAAGGCATGTTAAATATGTTTAATGTTCTTGCACCCGTGTCATTATCATAGCATTGCAGCATAATGCCACGCATGAAATAGGTCCCTCTGAAACAAATGCAGGAGTGTTATAGGTCAGATCTATCATCAGAATCACAAAACTATTTCAGAGACGTACTTTCAATCTCTTAAACTGTTTGAAATTCAGGTTTCCAAGATGAATAATGCAGAAACAGAAATGACAAAGCTACATACTAAAATATCCATAATACATAAATACTTTTGATCGACTGTGGACCTCAATAGGATTCAACAACTTGTATTTATATAGCACCTTGAACATAATAAAAATTCCCAAGACACTTCTTCACAGGAGCATTATAAAGGAAAATTAGAAAACAAGCCACACAGGTGAAATTAGGTAGACAACCAAAACTTTAGTCAAAGATAGGTAGGGCTTAAGCAACATTTTAAAGGAAGAAAGGGAGGTAGTTAATGAACAAACCTGATCTAGTTCCAAGGCACCATCTACTTCTTTAATTAAAACCAAAATCAAGAATTTTCGATTTGTTATGCTTGCATAATAAGAGCTCTATCAGAACACTCTTGTATGGTGCATACACTATCCAAATTAGCCAAGAAGTCATCGGTTTCATTCTCAGTTTGTGTGTCAATTTAACACTCTCTTCTATTTCCAAAGTCACAAGACAGACATTTATATAGATGGGATAATAAAGAAACACCAGGTTGAGTAAATAGCTTTGGGCACTGAACCTGGGCAGCTAATCCTCAGGAGGGGAGAAAGGGGAAGTGAAATAGAAAGAGAGAAACATGAGAGAGAGTAGATGGTGGAAAAGATAATGAAAATTGGAATTACAAATGAGTGCAAGAAACTTCGAGGTAGGAAAATTGATAACTATGAGCAGCATCTGGTGAACTCCCCTGAGTGGCATTTAACCAGGTGGGAGATTGGCAGATGATGACCCTGTCACCTTCCTGCCTCCAAACCTAATTACGACCATGGCAGGAAGGTCCACGGACAGCTTCCTGCCCTACTGCCAATTGAGACCCTTAAGTGGGCAATTAATGGCCATTTAAGGGCCTCATTCTACTGCTGCTGCTATTAACCCAGGTGGTGGGAGTTGGCTATAAGGGAAGCACAACAAGCAAACCCTATCAGGATTGCTTGTGCACTTCCATGGGGGTCCCTTGTTCAAAGTACTTGATAGAAGAACTTTTTTGGGGGCAGCGAGCTCGCACTGGTGACAGCCAATGCACTGCCCTTGCTGCCAATGCCCCTTTCCACCCCCAACAATCTGCCTCCCTACATCACTCCCTGTGGTTTGGGATCCAAAGGGGATCCGGGGCCTCGGGGGGGTGTTGTGCCGGCAGCAGCCACCAACTCTCCAGCAATGCTGCAGTTCAATAGAACTGCCTGCCTCTGATTGGCTGGCAGCTCTTGGCAGGCAGGACTTCCGTCTCTGGGGTCCTCGATCTTGGGAAAGACCCACTTCTAGCCTGTCAAGTGCACAAGTGGAACAAGATTCAGCAGGCCTTGCGAAAAAAAAGAGGCAACGCAGGGATCTGGCTGGCTCTCCATCCAGCAGCCGAGACCCCCATCATCTCCACAAGATTCTGGCCTGTATTTGACATCCCCAAAGGACAGCGGTATCTTGGCAAAGATGCAAAAAATAATTACAAGGATACCAGAACAGCGAGAATACAACTACCAGGGCAAGAAAGTCTTATCTCTAGAAAAGGCTGAGTGACCTAATAGAGGTCTTTAAACTTATGAAGGGGATCAATACCTACAACATGTGGACTGTAGCAGTTCAAGAAGACAGCTCACCACACTTTTTCAAGGGCAATTAGGAATGGCAATAAATGCTGGCCTAGCCAGCAACATCCGCTCCTATGAATAAATAAAAAAAATCAACAGAGATATTTCCACTAGCTAGAAAATCCAAAACTAGAGGTTAAATACAAGACAGTCGCCAATCTATCCAAGAGGGAATTCAGATGAAACACCTTTACTCAGGGAACGGTGACAAGGTGGAACTTACTACCACAAGTGTCAGTAATTAAGGCAAATAGTACAGATGCATTTTAAGGGAAATGAGATTAAACTTAGTGGAGAAAGGACTAGACAGATATGCTGACCCTGTGAAATGAGGTAGGGCAGATGATGGGTCCTGTGCAACAGAAACATCAACATGGGCCCGTTGTGCTGAACAGCCTGGCTCTGTGCTGTGAATTTCATGTAATTCTATTCGAATACAGACTACTTCTGCTGCATATTATGACACAGGTCAGCAATGAACACTGCAGCTTTACATTTGTTCAAAAGGATACAATCATGGCTGTTTTTAATTTTCTGCTTCTCCTGGCACTGTCACCAACATTCCTCCCTCAACAAAACAGATTAACTGGTCGTTCATCTCATTGTTATGAGAGACATTCCTGAGCACATTATGACTGCTGCCTTTGCCTACATAACAGTGGCTATGCTCTAAAAGCAAGTCATTGTACGTGAATCACTTTTTGACACTGACAAGTGAGGAGGCGCTACACAAAAAACAACACTCTTCTGATATTGCTACAGCAGTCACCCCCCCACCCGCCCTGCCCCAGATCTCCACCGGCACTTTGATTACGGCTGATGGAATCCGCGAGCCGAGAGTATTCTGTAGCAGTACTTTCAGTTTGAGCAAATCCAACCTAAAGTCTGTTCACACTTGGGAATTACATCAGAACGGAAACTCCTTGCTACAATGTTGCATCCTGGTCTGCATAAACTGTTAATAAATTACTTTAGTTTCAGATTTTGCGGTTGTCTGGCAATTTAATGGATGCATCCATAATCCACCATATTTGAAACAACGTACAGACATCTCAAAAGTCTGCCAACAATCAAGAGATTCCCAGTAGTATAATGAAGGGGTTCTGAAGGTCATCAGAAAGACCCAAAATAACCAAACATGAGCTTCAAATGCACAACCACTTGCACACACACGGCAGACATGTACATAAACTTTATGCACTAGGTTCAAAGTCACAGCCACGTGCAATTGCCAGGCTTACAAAAAATCTAGAATGCATTTTTTTTAATCCATTCATGGGATGTGGGTTTCACTGGCTGGGCCAGCATTTATTGCCCATCCCTAGTTGCCCTTGAGAAGGTAGCGGTAAGCTGCCTTCTTGAACTGCTAGTCCATGTGGTGTAGTTACACCCACAGTGCTGTTAGGAAAGGAGTTCCAGGATTTTGACGCAGGGACAGTGAAGGAGCGGCGATATATTTCTAAGTCAGGATGGTGAGTGCCTTGGAGGGGAACTTCCAGGTGGTGGTGTTCCCATCCAAGTGCTGCCCTTGTCCTTCTAGGTAGTAGTGGTGTGGATTTGGAAGGTGCTGCTGAAGAAGCCTTGGTGAATTCCTGCAGTGAATCTTGTAGATGGTACATACTGCTGCTACTGTGCATCGGTGGTGGAGGGAGTGAATGTTTGTGGATGTGCTGCCAATCAAGCAAGATGCTTTGTCCTGGACAGTGTCAAGCTTCTTGAGTGTTATGGGAAGCTGCACTCATCCAGGTAAGTGGGGAGTATTCCACTGCACTTCTGACTTGTGCCTTGTAGATGGTGGACATGCTTTGGGAAGTCAGGGGGTGAGTTACTCGTCACACGAATCCTAGTCTCTGACTTGCTCTTTTAGCCACAGCATTTATATGGCTAGTTAAGTTTAGTTTCTGGTCAATGGTAACCCCCAGGATGTTGATAGTGGGGGATTCAGTGATGGTAATGCCATTGAACATCAGGGAGCAATGACTGAATTCACTCTAGTTGGGATGGTCATTGCCTGACACTTGTGTGGCACAAATATTACTTGCCACTTGTCAGCCCAAGCCTGGATATTGTCCATGTCTTGCTGCAATTGGACATGGACTGCTTCAGTATCTGAGAAATCGTAAATGGTGCTGAATATTGTGCAACCATCAGCGAACATCCCCACTTCTGACCTTATGATGGGAGGAAGGTCATTGATGAAGCAGCTCAAGATGGTTGGGCTGAGGATGCTACCCTGAGGAACTCCTGCTGTGATGTCCTGGAGCTGAAATCATTGACCTCCAACAACCACAACCATCATCCTTTGTGCTAGGTATGACTCTAACCAGCAGAGAGGTTTCCCCTTGATTCCCACTGACTTCAGTTTTGCTAAGGCTCCTTGATGCCACACAATCAAATACAACCTTGATGTCAAGCGCGGTCACTCACTTTACCTCAGGAGTTCAGCTCTTTTGTCCATGTTTGAACCAAGGCTGTAATGAGGTCAGAAGCTGAGTGGCCCTGGCAGAACCCAAACTAGGCATCAGTGAGCAGGTTATTGTTTAGCAAATGCCGCTTGATAGTACTGTTGATGATCATCAGTAAAGTAATGGAATGGGTCGAGAGTAGACTGATGGGGTGGTAATTGCCCAAGTTGGATTTGTCCTGCTTTGTGTGTACAGGACATACCTGGCCAATTTTCCACATAGTCGGGTAGATGCCAGTGTTGTAGCTGTACTGGAACAGCTTGGCTAGGGGCACAGCAAGTTCTGGAGCATAAGTCTTCAGTACCATTGCCAGAATATTGTCAGGGCCTGTAGACTTTGCAGAATCCATTGTCTTCAGCCATTTCTTGATATCACTTGGAGTGAATTGAATTGGCTGAAGACTCACATCTGTGATGCTGGGAACCTCAAGAGGAGGCCGAGATGCATTACCTACTCGGCACTTCTGGCTGAAGATTGTAGCAAATGCCTTATCTTTTGCACTGATGTACTGGGCTCCTCCATCATTGAGGATGGGGATATTTGTGGAGCCTCCTCCTCCAGTGAGTTGTTTCATTGTCCACCACCATTCACGACTGGATGTGGCAGGACTGCAGAGCTTAGATCTGATCCATTGGTTACGGGATCGCTAAGCTCTGTCTATCACTTGCTGCTTATGCTGGTTGGCATGGAAGTAGCCCTGTGTTATAGCTTCACCAGGTTGACACCTCATTCTTAGCCTGGTGTTGCTCCTGGCATGCTCTCCCGCACTCTTCACTGAACCAGTGTTGATCCCCTGGCTTGACGGTAATGGTAGAGTGGGGGATACGCTGGGTCATGAGGTTACAAATTGTGTTTGAATACAATTCTGCTGCTGCTGATGGCCCAGAGCATCTCATGGATGCCCAGTCTTGAGTTATTAGATCTGTTTGAAATCTATCAAATTTAGCATGGTGGTAGAGCCACACAGTACAATAGAGGGTATCCTTAATGTGAAGGCGGGGCTTCGTCTCCACAAGGACTGCATGGTGGTCACTCCTACTGATAATGTCATGGGCAGATGCATCTACGGCAGGCAGGTTGGTGAAGAGGTCAGGTATGTTTGTCCCTCTTATTGTTGGTTCCCTCACCAACTGCCACAGACCCAGTCTAGCGGCTATGTCATTTAGGACTCGGCCAGCTCGGTCAGTAGTGGTGCTACCAAACTACTCTTGGTGACAGGCATTGAAGTCCCCCACCCAGAGTATATTCTCCGCCCTTCCCATCCTCAGTGCTTCCTCCAAGTGATGTTCAATATGGAGGAGCACTGATTCCTCAGCTGAGGGAGGGCGGTACGTGGTAATCAGCAAGAGGTTTCCTTGCCTATTTTTGACCTGAGACCATGAGTCTTCATGGAGTCCGGAGTCGATGTTGAGGACTCCCAGGTCAACTCCCTCCTGACTGTATACCACTGTGCCGCCACCTCTGCTGGGTCTGTCCTGTTGGTGGGTCAGGACAGACCCAGGAATGGTGATGGTGATGTCTGGGACATTGTCTGTAAGATATGATTCAGTGAGGATGACTATGTCAGGCTGTTGCTTGACTAGTCTGTGAGACAGTTCTTCCACTTTTGGCACTAGCCCCCAGATGTTAGTAAGGAGGACTTTGCAGGGTGGACAGGGCTGAGGCTGCCATAGTCTTTTCCGGTGCCTAGGTCACTGCCAGGCAGTCCGTCCGGGTTCATTCCTTTTTTGTGACTTGATACAACTGAGTGGTTTGCTAGGCCATTTCAGAGGGCACTTTAGAGTCAACCACATTACTATGGGTCTGCAGTCACATGTAGGCCAGACCAGGTGAGGGTGACAGATTTCCTTCCCTAAAAAGATTAGTGAACCAGATTGTTTTTTGACAACAATGGTCATCATTTTAATTCCAGATCTTTATTGAAATCAAATTTGGATTTGAACCCAGGTCCTCAGAGAATTACCCTGGGTCTCTGGATTACTAGTCCAGCAACAATACCTCTATGCCATCACCTCTCCACATGCAAAGGATTTGAGGAGTTCTACGTAAGGATATAGGGAGATTGGAATGGGCCCCTTGAAGTATCTGCTATTATAACCCATATCTCAGTAGCTTCCAGTAATCAGAGTGTATCTGCACAACCATGCAAGACCAAACACAGTTACTACAAAGAGAAATGTTACAACAATATTCACAAACAATTTAAGGTGGAGTTAACAAAATAAACCACAAAACAATAATGAAAAATTAACACAATTGTTCTGGTTACAGCAGCAAGGCTCACACCTCTACAAAAATAAGATTGTATCTGTATTTATGCTGTTATGATCCTTGGCCAGACCCCCAGGTTGTTGGCGAGATCTGGTTTGGTACTGATAAAGTTTTGTTTAAAGTAGACAAAGTTTGAGATTCAAGACACTTGCTCAGTGAAGAAAGTCACAAGATTCCACAGGTATTGAACAAACAAAAATAAACTTTACAAGGTCAAAACGATAAAACAATTTACAATATTTACATTATACTCTTAACAGTCAGGATTTCTATGAGGTACATATGAATTAACAAGCCAATGGTGGTTGAACACACACTACACTAAGTGCCAAATGCGCCCAAAACCGATTCCATGGATTCTCAATAACCCACACTGACATTAGTAACACTGAGTCAAGCAATCTCATTGAAATTCTGTCTCTCTCATGAGAGTTCCCCATCTTCACCGTCAAAGATCTTGCCTTGGAATGCGCTCCAAAAATTGCTCCAACTCAGATGGCTTCAACGATGGCCCACCTCGCAGGGTTTCAATCTTGCTTTCTGAGATTCTGTTCCCCTGGATTCCCGAGTACACCCATACACCAATTCACAAGTACAATTTCAGTTCCTTGGCTGTGCCAAGCAGAACACTACTGCTCCAAAGGGGTGCCTCTGCCCCAGTGGCCCTCTTCAATTATCAGGGCTTCACCTCAGCCCTCTTTACATAAAGTTTGCTCTCTGCAACCCTTTATCTAACTTGCAGCCTGTTTCTCTGCTCCTTCCTTTTTTCTTAACTTTTTTCTTTGCTGTCCCCTGTCTTTGTCCCTTAACTGGGACGACTTCTTAGGACCTCTCCCCATCACCCTCCCTTGCTGGCTATGGCACTTCACACTGATGTCACCTGACCCAGCTTTTCACACATTTTATGTTTCTTTATGGGCAGGCGCGCAGGGCCTGTCCTGGAGCCGAAGGACGTAAAGATGCAGAACTGTATATATGCAGCCCACTCCTTGCCTGAGCAAGCAGGGAAAGTCCAAGGTTTGCCAGGGCTTGGAGTTCCCGACCTCCGTGCTCAAGGTTAAAGCAAGTTGGGTTTCATATCGATGCACAATTATATAAGCTTATAGTTTTTGTGTATAAGTGTTTTTCATGTCACTGTTTCATTTACTTCCAAAGCTGATCACCAACAACTTGCATTTATATAGCACCTTTTAACATAATAAGACATCCCAAGGGGTTTCAGGAACATTATCAAACAAACAAAATTTGACACAGTCATATAAAGGAGACATTAGGATAGATGATCAAGTTTTTTTTTAAATTCTTTCATGGAATGTGGGCTTTGCTGGCTAGGCCAGCATTTTTATTGCCCATCCCTAACTTCCCTTGAGAAGGTGGTGGCAAACTGCCTTCTTGAACTGCAGCAGTCCACGTGGTGTAGGAGCACCCATAGCGCTATCCAGAAGGGAGTTCCAGGATTTTGACCCAGTGACAGTGAAGAGGAGGCGATATATTTCCAAGTCAGGATGGTGAGCGGCTTGGAGGTGGTGGTGTTTCCATTCATCTGCTGCCCTCATCCCTCTAGGTGGTAGAGGCTGTGGGTTTGGAAGGTGCTGTCGAAGTAGCCTTGGTGAGTTCCTGCAGTGCATTTTGTGGATGGTACACACTGCTGACACTATGCTTCGGTGGCGGATGCAATGCTAATCAAGCGAGCTGCTTTGTCCTGGATGGTGTTGGGCTTCTTGAGTGTTGTTGGAGTTTCACTCATCTGGGCAAGTGGAGCGTATTCCATTACAGTCCTGAGCTGTGCCTTGTAGGTGGACAGGCTTTGGAGAGTTAGGTGGTGAGTTACCCTCCACAGCCTCCGACCTACTCTTGCAGCCACAGTATTTATATGGCTAATCCAGTTGAGTTTCTAGACAATGGTAATCCCCAGGATGTTGATAGTGGGAATTCAGTGACTGTAATGCTATTGAATATCATGGGGAGATAATTAGATTCTCTCTTGTTGGAGATGGTCATTGCCACTTGTGTGGCACAAATGCTACTTGCCACTTATCAGCCCAAGCCTAAATGTTTTTCAGGTCTTGCTGCATGTGCACACAGAGCTCTTCAGTATCTGAGGAGTTGCGAATGGTGCTAAACACTGTGCAATCATCATCAAACATCCCACTTCCGATCTTATGATGGAAGCAAGGTAATCGATGAAGCAGCTAAAGGGGGCTGGGCCCAGGACACTATCTTGAGGAACTCTTGCAGTGTTGTCCTGAGACAGATGATTAACCTCCAAAAACCACTGTCAAATACTGCCTTGATGTCAAAGGCAGCCACTCACCTCACCTCAGAAGTTCAGCTCTTCTGTCCATGTTTGGAATAAGTCTGTAGTGAGTTCAGGAGCTGAGTGACCCTGGCAGAACCCAAACTGAGTGTCAGTGAGCAGGTTATTGCTAACCAAGTGCCGCTCGATAGCACTGTTGAAGACCCCTTCTATCACTTTGCTGATGATTTGCGAGTAGAATAACGGGGCATTAATTGGCCTGTTTGGATTTGTCCTGCTTTTTGTGGATTGGACATACCTGGGCAGTTTTCCACATAGCCAGGTGGACGACAGTGTTGTAGATATACTGAACAGCTTGTCTAGGGCTGCGGCTAGTTCAGGAGCAGAAGTCTTAAGTACTATTGCTGGAATGTTATCAGGGCCCATAGCCTTTGCTGTTTCCAGTGTCTTCAGTCCTTTCTTGAAATCATGGGGAGTGAATCAAACTGGCTTGATCAAAAGAGGTAGGCTGTGAGGAGCACCTTAGAAGAAAAGAGGTTGAGAGTTTTGGTAGAGAATTCCAGAGCTTAGGGCCTTGGCAGTTGAAGGCACAGCCACTACTGATGGCACAATTAAAACTGGGGTGCTCAAGCAAAGCGCAGATATCTCAGGAGGGTTGCGGCACTGGAGAAGATTAGAGATGGGGAGGAGGCTAAACCATGCAGGCATTTCAAACTGAGCTCAGTAGCTGCATGATTATTCTTAATTATCAGTGATCACTACCTTAACCTGACATTACAAATCCTGAAAGAAAATAAGCTTTAATCCTAAAGTGATCTGTAATGTTATGAATCTAATCAACTTGTTTTGTCTTCTTTCAAATGCAATAAATCATGTGAAGATCAGCTGTATCCAGCTACATGTGATTGGCATCCCATCATCAACCCTCCATGAACTTCAATTCATTCAAAACTAACACACACCAAGTTCCATTCACCAATCACCCGTGTGCATGGATCTACAATGGATCTCAGTACAGTAGTGTCTTGATTTTGAAATTCTCATCCATGTTTTCAAATCCCTCCATAGCCTCACCTCTCACCAGCAGCCTCCTCCATCTTTACAACTCTCCAAGATCTCTGAACTTCCCTCAGTAGCACCTTCCAAACCTGAGACCTTTACCATCTAGAGGGACAAGGGCAGCAGAACACGACCAGCTGCAAGTGGCCCAAGTCACACACCATCCTTATTTGGAAATATATCACTATTCCTCACCGTCACTGGGTGAAAATCCTGAAACTCCCTCCCTAACAGCACTGTGGGTGTACCTACACCACATAGACTGCAGCAGTTCAAGATGGCAGTTCACCACCACCTTCTCAAGGGCAATTAGGGATGGGCAATAAAAAAATGCTGACCTAGCCAGCGATGCCCATGTCCCATGAAAGAATAAAAAAAATCCTCTGATTCTGGCAACTAGTGCATCACTGATTTCAATCGCTCCACCACTGGTGGCCCTGCCTTCAGTTGCCTCTGCCTTAAACTCTGAAATTTCCTTCCTAAATTTCTCTGCTTCTCCCTCCTCCTTTAAGACAGCCCTTAAAAACCCAACCCTTTAACCAAGCTTTTCATCAGCTCTCTTAATATAACCAAATACACCAAAAGGGTTCTTACCTACATACCAACTATATATAATGATAAAGTATTCACATTAAATATGATCTTACAAACTATTTCCCTGATTAAAATACAAAATTAAACTGCTGGATGGCTTTTACTGTATCCTTGACTTCTTGGAACACACAATCTTAAATCTCTTGTGTGGCTCGTTGTCAAATTTTATTTCATGATTATTTCTGGGAAGCACCTTGGAATGTTTTACTACATTAAAGGTGCTATCTAAAATGCAAGTTAATTGGAATTTTTTTTTAAAATAAGTTGTGTATGACTGCACAAAGTTTTCAGATCCAATGCAGAAAAATGAAGGCCCAAACAAAATAAGGAGACCCCATGCACAAAAAAAAGAGAAAAGTTCAGAATAAAGCAGATTTGAGCATTCAAGTCATGTTTGCAGAAAAATCTCATGGAAAATAATTTGTATCCATTTAAGTTAAGGAAAATCCTCAGGCATGTCATTTCTCAGCCAGCTGCACAGAGATAGGCGTTAGAATATTCAAAACACAAATGTAGTTCTTTCTTCCTTAAAATAGCCTAAAGTAGGCCAGAACTCTCCCAAAAGACATACTCAATGTTAGTCACCACCTCTTATTACAACAACATACATCCCAAGTCATTTCACAGCAGCGTCATCAAACAAAATTTGACACCAAGCCATGTAAGGTAGGTGATCAAAAGAAAAGACAAAGAAGCAGGTTCTAAGAAATATCACATTGGAGTAGATAGGTGGAGAAGCTGAGGAAGAAAATTCCAGAGCTTAGGGCCTCATGCTCATGAACTCACTCGCCTTCAGTGTCAGTTTCAAACTGGAGGCAACATTCACCCAAAAGTGAAACTGCTCAAAAACTAGTTTACAAGGGGCAGCAGCAACAATAGTAGTGGGGAGAAAGTAATTGAGCAAATTAATATTAGTGCCAGCCTGCTTTAATCCTTTCAACATGAACGCAAATGTAGTCTTTTGAACAATTAGAATAGTGTGTGGGAAATTGCTTTTTATCCCACCTAGTCCTGGGCTGTACAAATTAGGGAGGAGGAAGGAAGGAACACAATTTACTGTAAACACATCTGGGACACTAGCAGTACTCTTACACCAAATATGAACTTTTGGTAAACTTCATTCAGAGAAATTTGGAGAACAAAGTGATCACATAGCGGTGTTATTTAATTAGATTCAGCACTATTCGCCGCTACAGAGACTATAGTATATGATGGAAAGCTATCCTATTCTTGAAGTGGCAAAGTCGGGACTTTGTAGTCAAAAAAGTTCTGAAATTGACTGCAAAGTCGGGACTTTGTAGTCAAAAAAGTTCTGAAATTGACAAAACATTGCCAAGATATGCTGATTTTAAGCAGGACTTGTCAGACTGGGAGCTACAAGAAAACGGAATGCACTGGCCACGAGATCAAAAGGGTACTGCTGTTTGTTTTCGGTGTGTGTGTGTGTGCGTGTGTTTTTTTAATAGCGTCACAGCATTGAAGGGGGATGGGCAAAGGCTCTCTGAAAAGGAACTTGAATGTGTTCATTAATTTAAGTTGGTTAACCAATGAGAAAGCAGCAAGCAAAACATAAACCAAATAAGGGAAAATTACGCAGGAGGCACTGCAAAGGGCAGATAAAGTGTTGAACGCATTTGTTGCTTCAACTCCTCATACAAAGAGTGAGTAAAGGGAGATGGTAGAAAGCTGAATGACACACTGGGTGTAAACAAGCTGGATCAGACTGTACAACTAAACTAACATTTCCCACAAAAGCAGGGTATATTTTTAAGCATACTGTGCAAATAAAACTTAATATTTATAAGCAAATCCTGTATGGAAAGTTAGGCTTGACAGTCTTTTGGAAGTGCAGTTTTTACAATTTTCTTTACTCTGAAATGTCTCAATTTAGCAAACCTGATAATATTTGCATCTCCATAACTCAATGTGGAAAAACACATTTGTCATGGAAAACAACCGTACATTGTACCAAGCTCAGAACACAGAAAGCCCTCAGCCTCATGTATACAAATGCCAGGGTGCAATACACAATAAGCCCCCAGCCTCACATAAACCAAGAAAAACCCAGTAATATGCAAATAGCCCACCGTATTTTGAGTTCTAAACATTTAGCTTTCAAAATCTACATGTTATCTACTTTGTAATAGCTTTACGATATTGAATTTTAAAAATTTTTTGAAATACACAACTGATTTTCAGGAACTATACTAGAAAGAAACATAACTGGATTTAGCTCACTGGCCTAACAAGGCCTCTATTTTAACATTTCTGACCTTGTTTACAAATATCTCCACAGCCTCAGCCCTCCCAGCCCTGTAAACCCCTCCAGCCCTGCAACCTTCAAGATCTCTGTGCTCCCATAATTCTGAACTCTAGCACAGTTCCTATTTTAATTGCTTCACAATTAGCAATCATGCTTTCAACAGGTCCAAACTCTAGAATTTACTCCTTAAATCTCACCACCTTCCTAGCCCTCTCTCCACCTTTAAGATGCTCCTTAAAACCTCTTGGACCAAGCTTTTAATCAACTGATCTAATATCTCCCCACGTCAAATTTTGTTTGATGATCATGTCTCTCAAATGCCTTGGAACATTTACTACTTATAAGGTGCTATATAAATGCAAGTTGTCATTGCCAGTTTTGAGGGTAAATTATGCTCCTCTGATTGGTTAAGACGACATAGTTGTTTACCCTGTTCACTCGGAAATCCGATACCCTATTGCAGGGGCTGTACCATTTTTAACTTTTGCAGTGAAACTCCTGCACGAGTGTTCCCAGCACCCTCCAGGGCAGAATATTGTTGCCAAGGCAACCTATGGCGGCAACCCTGGTTCCTTTTGACAACATTTAATTTGAAAGCCTGCAACACAGTGAAAAAGGCTTAATCTATTAGTTCCAAAGCATGACTATAACTAGCAGGGAGGGGTGTGATATGGCAACAATTCCATTGAAGGTTGGTAGATTCTGGATACCTATGAAAGCTCATTGAGTTCATGCAGCAGCTATTTCTTGAGTTTGGTTTTGAGCAAACCAGTGCTGAAATCCTTAACCCTTGGTTTTTCTTTGAGCTGAAATCTCACTGAAAATTAATTTGCTGGCTCTTATAGCAGCATGAAAGGTCAGTGAACTGCAGGCTTGAGCAATGAGTACACTTTCTTTGGCTAGAACGTGTGCAGTGAAGTTCTTTCAATTTATTTACTGTCTGCATCTGAACTCTTAGTCTCAGAAAATCAAGGTACTAGACTTTTATCCACTGACTAATATTTACACTGAAAGGAAGTTTCGCTTATGTTAAGATGTATTTTAGCTTTCTTTATAAATTTACAACTTAAGTTTATTGTGCCTTTAACGTAGTAAAACTTCCCAAGGCGTTTCACAAGAGTATTATAAAGCAAAATTTGACACCAAGCCACATGAGGAGCTTTCAGGTCAAATGACCAAAAGCTTGGATTTTTAAGGAATATCTTAAAAGGAGGAACGCAAGGAGGAAAGGTGTGGCAAGGGAATTCCAGGGCTTAGGACCCAGGCAACTAAAGACAAGGCCACCAATGGTCAGTGATGAAAACAGGGGCTGCTCAAGAGGCCAGCATTAGATGAACGCAGATATCTGAGGGTCATGGAGCTGGAGATGCTTACAGAGACAGCAAGACAAAGGAGGAATTTGAGAGTTTAAAATTAGGGCGCTGCTTGAATCATAGCCAGTGTAATTAGTGAACACAAGGATGAAAGGCAAATGGGACTAGGTGAGAGCTTTGGATGAACTCATGTTTACGAATGTGGGAGGGTCACCAGGAGTGCATCAAAATAATCATGTTAAGAAGTAACAAAGGCATTAATGAATGTTTCAGGGGCAAATGAGCTGAGATGGGGTGAAGTCAGGGCATGGAGTCGGTGGTCACAGAAGAGTTTGGCATCAGTCTTCCCAATATTTAATTTCTGCTCATCCAGTACAGGATGCCAGATAAGCAATCTGATAAGGTGGTGGGGTAGGGTGTTGTCAGCATAAATGGGTTGTCCAGGGGCATGTAAGTGAGAAATAGGAGAGGGCCAAGGGATCCTTGATGAACACCAGAGATAATCGTGCAGGAGTGGGAAGAGAAGGCTTTGCAAGTGAAACTCTGGTTACAAAGTTCTTTTTGCATATAGGCAATTATTTGTTTTTTTTTAGGGAATAAGACATCAAAAAAAATGGGTAGTAGAGTACATCTTTTCTATAGCTTGGACAAGGTTGGTCTTTGATTTCTTTAAAAGTACTGTCTTATCCTGACAACTCTGATCAAAGCTTCAGCGTTGCCATGTTTCACACAAGGTTGAAGACACCGCCTCAGGGGCCTCCTCCAGTTTCTGCACTAACTTGTTTTGTTTCTATGAGTAGGTTCAATAGATGAAGTAAAATATTAAATTATTTATCTTAATATGATCATTTCAGTTACTTAAAGTTCAACGGATAGAGATTCTTCCGAGTCCAAACAACAATTACAGTGGACATTGTGCCTGTTTGAAAGTGGTTCTTTTGTGTTGGTTGCACTGCTAAGAGGGGAATTGCACCGAAAGAAGTATAATTGGGTGGAAACTCTAGGTCTGACTCTCTTTCAAAGCTCAAGACTATCCTCATCTTGACACCGATTTAGTGTATGAATTATTGTGTGTCTTTTGTTACTCTTGATGCAATTTTACAGTCTAGTGCTTCATCCTTCAGAAGGTTGTGTGACTGTGCCTGATGTTGCAAGGGACAGATATTTGAAACTCTGGGACACTGGAAGTTTGTTAGTATGTCAAGGTTGAACTTCCATCTGAAAAACAAATTAGACTAAACCCAACGTAGGTCATGCAATATTCCATCCTCAAGTCCAACAAATTGTGCCAGTCATTACATGCAAATTATTTCTTAAAAAGAAGTAACACGGGATGTTTTTGGGAATGCTTTCTGCATCCCAGGTTAAGATTTATAAAGCCATACCAGTGAAGCAAAGTGCTCCTGCTTGAAGTAAGGTGTGTGCTATGCGCTTATTTCAGGTGAGCACAGGATTTAAATGGTGATTTGGGTTAGATACTGATGGGATGCTGGTATTCCAACACTGCATGTGCCAATGGCCCTGAAATTACTGTGACAGCCTGCTTTCACTAATAAAGGGCCAACAAATGAAGAATTTTCAGTGAAGCTTCAGCTCATAGAGAACTATAGGTTAAGGGCTCTAACTCTGGCTTGTTCAGAACCAAACTCAAGAAATTTCTGCTACATGCATCCAGCGAGCTTTTAAGGTTGTCCAGAATCTACCAACATTCTTAATTGTTGGCATATCACACCCCTGCTAGTTATAGTCATGCTTTGGCACTAATAGATTAAGATTTTTCACTGTGTTGCAAGCTTCCAAATTAGATGTTGTGAAAAGGAACCAGGGTTGCCATCATAGATAGATAGAAACTCAACTCTTACATGCCAGCTCCCAAAGGAGCCATGCTTTAAGTTGCTGTGCCAGATGTGACAATCCAAATCAGCATGTCTTATGAGGTGAAATACTGAAGGTCAGACAGTCAAGAATCCAGTTTTCCTAGACCACAAGGTAATACAAGGTTACACAATGTCCAAAAACAAAAAAAGGTGATTCACCCTTGGAATGCTTTCTTCTCATTCATCATTTCAATTCTCCCTTTAACAGCAGGTACCCGACTAGGAATTCAGAACAAGTATATTTCAGAAATTCTTAAAATCCTTTGAAAATAAAGGCTGCTTATTTATTAATCATCAATATCAAGTTATATAATTAAGTTTTCACTGTTTACATCAGATATAATCCTTCAATATGGATATAATCTTGTATCAATATCAAAATACAATGGGTCTTGAAAAATGCAGATGGCAAAAAGAAAACTTGATAAAACCAACACGTTAACAGCCACCTGAGAACACAAGGGTTCAGATAACCATTATAAACCAGCACAGATGTTCCTCTAGGTTTATAATAACATTCAACTCCTTAATCAGAATACATGTCTTGCAACCCGATTCAAATATGGCACAGCAGGAAAGCTGGGCATAGACCTGGGATATAGCCCATTCGAGGAGATGCAGTGATAGAAGGACGAAAGTGGGGTTTTTTTGAGAATAGAGGTGACGACAGCCATTTTAAAAAGGGAGAGGCACAGTAACTGAAGAGACAGATCATCTACAAATTCACATAATATGGAGACCAGGGTAGTTGGTTGGCAGCAGTTTGACTGACAGGCTTTGAGTATTTATATGAACGTTCAAAGGGAATTTTTGACTAGTTTTAACAGGCCAACTTTAATAATAAGGGCTAACTACAATGCCATATTTGTCCCAGTTACTAGCAGACACTCGTGACACAAGAAAACCAGTGATGCAAAGAGGTTCAGGTTTTTTTACTATAATTTACAAAAACATGTGCTAAGTGAAATTGTTGCAACTTGCAAATGACAACTTAAACACGGGCAACTATTGTATTGGATATTTAAAATTGTTCAATGAGATTAATCAAAACGTTCATGTGACAAAAAAAAATCCCTTCATAAAACAGAATAAACTATGTAAACTAAAACAGAACCACGTAAACTAATGTCACCAATAGCTTTTTAAAAATATTTATATATATACAAAACACACAAGGAAATAAAAAAACCTCCTTGCAAAGCCAACTAGTCTATTCGGAAAAAAAGACAAAACCCTAAATTACTAGAGAAGGATAAAAAATACATCACTACAAGAAAGAAACAAAAAAGGATGAATAAGTTTTAAATTATTCTTGTGTTAAGACGACAATTATGAAAAATAACATCTATTTGCACTGTAAATTATATTTTTGGGGAACTTTACTTCAGTGAAACATCTGTGGAAAATCATACAGCTGAGCCACCTACAGAACACAGTGAAGAAGAAATGTTACAGGTTGGTTTTCTGCTCAGCTGCTGTAGCACATGGCTCCTAACATTTGGCAAAGATTTTATTTGTTGAAAACGACTGAAATGTACCAGATCTTGCACAGGATTGGGCCCTCAGTCAAATACAAGCAACCAGGTTCCAATCAATTATTGATAAATATAAAAAATTCATTGGGTTGTTTTTATATAAATGGATAAACTATTTCAACATGGATATTTCCCAGCTACTGAGAAGCCAGGGAAATTGCACAAGAATTGACAAGGGCTGACTCCATGCCCACATCACTTGAGATTTTTCTTCCCCTCCCTATGTGCCAGAGTTCAGAATGGTCTTCAGTACAGAAATTTCATCTTCTGTCGATCTCCAGCAAAAACTCATGTCTTCCAATTAAAAAGACTGTCTTAAACTACTATTTGTAGGTTCCTTGAATACTTCAATCAGTAGCAGTGATTCATACACATGCTGTGCCAAAGATCAGCACAAAGCAGCAACATTCTTAAGAAGTGGAATGCAATATAGATAAAAATAAAATCATTATTACCACACCCAAAACGAAAGGCACATGCATCACAGAGTCTGAAGATCCACACATTTAAAATAACTTGCATTATAAATAATCTGATGCTAACATTTTTGCCTATAAATACACTGCTGCACTGGGACATCTTAGTGAAGTCAATGCCAGTTCACACTTTATCTAGTGCTCAATGACTGAAACTAGTAGAAAGACAGCAAACACATTTCCTGCAAACAGAAGTACCACATCAATGTCAGGGGGTAGAAACAAAAAGTAGCAGCTCAATTTTAACTGCTGGCAACGATGGCAATGATGACCAGGAACAATCCAGAAATTGTTACCGAACTCCAAGTGTTAGAAAATCAAAAATCTGTGAAGAGTCCAAAGGTACAGCATCAGCTTCCATTTGAAAATATGCTCATACCACGTCTGGGGAAAACCATCTACCTTCAGGATGTCCTGTCTGTAGTCAATCTTAGGAAAATTTAAAGAAAAAGAAAACCCCACATATTTGCATAATCAATAAAATTTCCATTTATAAGTCGAAGTTTTAGACTCATGATGATGGCTTAAACTCTCAAGATTTCATGGAAATATCCAATAATTGTTTCTTAAATTACTTGCACGTTTCACATAGAATACATAGCACAGAAACAGCAATCAGGTCCAACCAGTCCATCCCAGCATTTATGCTCCATTCAAGCCTCCTCCCATTCTTCCTCATGTCTTCTTCAAAAATCTGTCTCTGCCATTCTCTTGTTACCCCAGCTTACCAGAGATTGTTGACCCATACCATAGGCAGGGTAGCCTGCTGGCACATAACCCAAATGAGCATGGACAGTGGGGAAAGATGGTAGCTAACGTTAAGGCAGGGAGGTAGAGAAAGAGAATAGTCAATCACAATCAAACTGATTACCTTTTCACCAAATGTATTCCCTTCCTTCTGATGTCACAGGACAACAATCAGGAACATTGGCTAAATTCTTCCTCAGAACAACTGGCTGCTTTGAACCCCAACAATCCCACAATACTGCAGCATCACACCAACTTGTCTATTTAGTCACTTGCCTGCTGACCAGAGGATTTACTAAGGGCTTTAACACATTCATTATTTATTAATACTCAAATCACCTTGCAACATCGAGCCTTAAAATATTGTTAAATCTGGTTAGAGATTTTAAAAATATATAAATAAGGCTCTCCCATCACTGAGGGAGAAGCGGATAGAGGGTGATGAAAAGGAAAGATGGGAGGAGGCTCAAGCGGAGCATAAATGCCAGCTTGGACTGGATGACCCAAATGGCCTGTTTCTTTGCCATATATCCTATGTAATTCAATGAAGAGCAGAGTGATTCAGAACAGAAAGATTCCAGCTAAACTAGCTGATCTCAGCTGGGTGATAGGACCACTACAACTTGCTTCAGCTCACCTAAGTTACTGGGGCAGGGGGAGGCAGAGGAAAACAGTCAGTCATAGTTCCTATTCCAATTGCTGGAAGCATAAGTGTGAATGTCAGGCCAAACACCGTGTAAAACACCCTGTCGACAATTACATCAAGGCTCACTCATAAATGTTGGCCCCATGGTTGAGGTACACTTTCTCTCTCCTCTGCAATATTCAATGTCTCTGGTATGAGCATTTATTTTTAAAATTCATTTTTGGAATCTAGGCATTTATTAGCCATCTCTAGTTGTTTGGCAAAGATGCTGGTGGGCAATGTGGTTACTTTTACATAGATTTATTTTAAATGCCATGCGGGATTTAAACTTGCATGTGGATTCTTCTTCAGTTCTCTGCCCGAAAGGCAGGTCCAACCCACAGTGTTGCAATCTCCGCCACAGGTAGGACAAGGAGGCAGGTCCCAAATCCACCGCAGCCGAAACAGGGATCAAACCCTATGAAGCTAGCACCAATCTGATCCACACAGGCCTTCCAGCCAACTGAGCCAGCCAGCTCCCCATTCCCCATAGAGTCCAAGTTACTGTGGCAACATGCACATTTGCATGGATATTAGTCTGGAGCCATGGATTGTGATAAGAGACTTCAATTTTCTTTCCATCACATGGCTGACCAGGAATATCTCCCACATTTACCACCCCCATAGGCATATTAGAAAGATTTACTCAAACTGTTTGGCCACATTATAAATGCGCCTCCCAAGGCCATTAAGTCTTGCAGTCGGACTTGAGCTTCTGGCTTAGAGGCAAAGGCACTACCCACTGTGCCACAAAACCTCCTCACATGTAGTTTACCAGTACAAGACTATAACCAATATGTTACCATACCCAGTCATATTGGCTTTTGGCCCTGCTCCACCCTTCTACACTGTGGCTGGTATCTGGATTTTAAATGATTTTAAATAAGAGCATGCTGTCACTTCCAGCACATCTCTGCTTTCCCTCAAAAAGGCTGTTAAAGCTGAAAATCAATTGAATGTTTCAAAACTGTGATCAATAGATTGTTAGGTTAAGAGTATTAAGGAATATGGAACCAAGGCAGGTAAAATGGAATTAGATACAGATCAGCCACGATCTAATGAATGATGAAACAGGCTTGAGAAAAGTCTGCTCTTGTTCCCATTAGCCTAACAGCGTTTTTTGAAATATGAAATCCTACATTTTGTCTTAATCCTCATACGCATCTCACTGGCTCATTGATCTCTCAGCTGCTGTAGATACAACAGCCATCTCTATTTAACCAGTTCCAGCTTAGGAACAACTCCTTTCTAACTATTACCCTCTTGACAGCAATACCACGGAGATTGGAAACTGAATCTGATGGATTGAACCTGTATGTTTCCATGCCATACATTATGTGCTGCTCCACTACACTCCTGAAATCCTAATCATTTCACAGGAATCATCCTACTTTCTTGGTAGTGCAAAATAAATTTCAATTAGGAACTTCAAGAGTTGTTCCAGGTACAAAACTTCACCTAACCTACACTCTCATAACACTCATGTGAATTTGGATCTTGCATTCCACTAGCTATGTCCAATATCTTCTGTGTAATGCATAGCACTATAGTTCTCAGTACCAAACAGCTCAAATAAAATTACTTCTATTAGTCAGTTCACTATCATTTTTTCTATTTATTCATTCGTTCATGGGATGTAAGCGGAGCTGGGAAGTTGAGTATTTATTGCCCACTCCCAATTACCCTCAAGAAGGTGGTGGCGAGCCAGCTTCTTGAATGCCGCAGTCCAGGTAATGCCGTACACCCAAGATGGTGTGAGACTTGGAAGGCAACTTGCAGACGCTGGTGTTCCAGTGGCAGAGGTAGTAAATGTTTAAGGTGGTGGAAAAGGTGCCTATCAAGCAGGCTACTTTGTCCTGCACAGTGTCGAGCTTCTTGAGTGCTGTTGGAACTGCAATCATCCATGGCAAGTGGACAGTAAACCCATCACACTCCTGACTTGTGCCTGGTTGTTAATTGTACTTAATTCGTGTCTTCTAAAATACACTAAACTTTTTTTTAAAAATGTGTCCTAGGCCCAACCATCTTCAGCTGCTTGATCTTCCATCTGTCATAAAAGTCAGAAGTGGGGATGTTTGTTGATGATTGCACAACGTTCCACACCATTTGCAACTCAGATACTGAAGCAGTCCACGTCCATATGCAGCAGGACCTGGACAATATTCAGGCTTGGGCTGATAAGTGTAATATTTGGGGCACGCAAGTGCCAGGCAATCACCTTCTTCAAGAGAGAATCTAACCATCACCCCATGAGATTCAATGGCATTACCATCGCTGAACTCCCACTATCAACATCCTGAGGGTTACCATTGACCAGAAACTGAACCGGAAAAGCCATACAACTACTGCGGAATTCTGCAGCGAGGAACATACCTCCTTACTTCCCAAAGTCTGTCGACCATCTACAAGGCACAAGTCAGGAGCCTGATGGAGTAATTTCCACTTGCTTGGAAGGGTGCGGCTTCAGCAATACGCAAGAAGCTCAACACAATTCAGGACATAGTGGCCCACTTGATTAGCACCCCACCTTCAACATTCACTCCCTCCACCACCAATGCACAGTGGCAGCAGTGTGTACCATCTACAAGATGCACTGCAGCAATTCACCAAGGCTCCTCCAACAGCACTTTCCAAGCCTATGACCTCTACTACCTAGAAAGACAAGGGCAGCCAAGTCACACAACATCCTGACTTGGAACTACATAATCGTTATTTCACTGTCGCTGGGTCAATCCTAGAATTCCCTTCTTGACAGCACTGTGAGTGTACCTACATCACATGGACTGCAGGGGTTCAAGGAGAAGGTTCACCACCAACCACTCAAGGGAATTAGGGATGGGCAACAAATGTTGACCTTTCCATCAACAGCCACATCTCATGGAAGAAGAAGAAAGAATGCATAGCTATGTTTTATTAAACAGCAAGCACTTTGGAACTATGTTCAATCACTCCAGCTTTGTTCAAATGGATTCGAACATCGTCTGAGTTCTCAATCAGTTGTTGCCATGTAACACAATCTAGCCAAGTATTAGTTTGTAATACATCAATAGATGATTACTTAAAACAAAAAAACAACCTGTACCTTGAAAGTGGTGCCTACAATGCGCACACCAAATCATTTAAAATTATATTAACAATTCTCAGCACCACTAACTAATATCATTAGGCTGTCGAATCCTTTTCTGTACAATTTTAAAAAGCAAGTAGTGGAAAATGCCGACTGCTCCACATCACAGCAGCAGCTGTCTCTGAGCACTGATGGATGGGGCAAGGTGGCAACAGACAACAGATGCACAGTTTTCATATCATCAATGAATTTACTTTATCTTGCAAGTATGCTTGTATTGTACAGACCCAACACTGAATCCATTTCTGGCCTCTGCAACTCCCACTCTTCAGGGGACACTGTATAGTCCTTTCCATTTTATGGCATTTGCTACATATATGCCACTACAGATAAATCTATAATTTCAGTGGCTTTTCTTGCCCTCTGCTAGAATAAGAATTATGTTAAACTTCTATAGGACTCTGGTCAGGATGCACTTTGAATACTGTGTACAGTTCTGGTATAGCATACTATAAAAAGGATATAGCAGCACTGGGGAAAGTGTACAAAACACTTGCAAGGATGGTACAAGAAACAAGAGGTTCCAGCAATGGAGAAAGTTTGAACAGGTTGGGGCTTACTTCTTAAGAGAAGAATTAGAGATCTTTAAAAATTATGACTGGGTTGGACACAGTAGAATGTGAAGAGACTTTTTCCACTTTAGGGGGAGATGGTGGCATAGTGGTAATGTCACTGGACTAGTAATCCAGAGGCCCAGGCAAATGTCCTGGGGAACATGGTAGAATTTAGACTCTTCATAATTCTGGAATATAATGCTAATCTTAGTAATGGTACCAATGACAGCCATTATTGATTGTTGTAAAAATCTACCTGGTTCACTTATGCCCTACAGGGAACAAAATCTGTCATCCTTACCCGGTCTGGCCTACATGTGATTCCGGACCCTCAGCAATGTGGTTGACTCTTGACTGCCCTCTGAAATGGCCTAGCAAACCACCCAGTTCAAGGTCAATTAGGGATAGGCAACAAATGCTGACCTTGCCAGCAATGCCCTCATCCTATGAAAGAAAGAAAAAACTTGTGGGAGAATCCAAAACTAGGGACCATAAATACAAGTTACTAATAAATCTAATAGGGACATTTCTTTACTCAAAAGTTGAACTCCCTACCACAGGAAGTGGGTGAGGCAAATAGCTTAGATACTTTCAAATGGAAACTAGAGGAGTACATGAGAAAAGGGAAATAGATATGTTGAAAGGCTAAAGATCAGATAGTTGGAATTGGACAAAACCAGCATGGAGTATGAACACTAACACAAACTAGTTGGGCTGGATGGACTGTTTCTGTGCTGCATATTCTATGTAATTGTATGTAATTTTATGCAATCGCCCCACTTGTGTATGTACAGAAAAATGGGTCTCCTTAGATATGTATTACCCTCCAAAAACTCAAGGGAAGCCCATGCCAGATGATGATGATGATGATGACGATCTAAAGACAGGGAACTGGCACAGAGGCCACTCTTCCCAAATGGAACCAAGAAAAATAACAATGTATGGGTGATTACTATCTCATACAATAAACAAGGCAATTTCCTTAATATGTGACAAGTCAAACTTAAGCTAGTCAACATAGACATGTAGGTATTTACCACAGGTGGGCAACATTTCACATTACAACTTCAAACCCTTAGTAAAATTAAGCCATTTAAGCCAAGAATGTCTGACTTGCACCATTTAATACTGTATTCTAAAATTGGGCCTTAATCTGATGAGCATCATTAGACAGGAGGGGGACAGGTAACAATACTAATAGTGTGCATTCAGAAAACCTTCTATTTTTCACACTTGAACCTTGTATGAGGATCCTGCCTTATGGTAATTGTCAGGGATTCTCAGACTCTACAAATAATAATAAAAAAAGCAAGCAACAAGCCTCGTACACTTGGCCAGCTCAATCAAAAAGGGAGATAATAGTTATTGTAACTAAAGCTAGTTTGTACAGCACTTTTATCTTATTGAAGAAACAAGGGCTAAAGTTAAATTTCTCCAAGCTACACAGCAAATACCGCCATTCTATCCTGTTGAATACTTTCTCAGCATCCAATTGGATGTCCCTGGGGTATGGTATTCACTGCAAGTAGTTTGAAAATGTGTGCAAGCTTACTCAGATTAACAGCCTTTAGCAAATCCTACCTGATCACTATAATATGTGGAACCACTGCTTCCATATGCAACGTTAGCACCTTCGTCATTTCTTTGCAGTCAATATTTAATAGCAAGATAAGCCTGTAGCTATAAACAGTGAAATTTGCCAACACTGAAATCAAAGCACTACTGAGAGTTTCCTGAGATATCCAAAAGGCTTTCAGGAATACTGGTTCCAAATTGGGCAGGAATTTATTTTATGCTCACCCAAGCCCAACAGCACATCCCCCTATTGCTCTTTTCAGCTCAACCAGCTGGAAAGCTCTTTCCACCACAGCTAACTTTAAAAAGACCTCTTGTCTGTCCACTACTGCCTTTTGCGCCTCAGTTAGCTCTTAAAAACTGATCAAATGGTCTAACTTTGTAATCTAAAGCCTGCAAAACAAGGCCCATACTCAAGAAATTTCTGCCCAAGGTTCTGACTAGTATAGGAGTCTTTACAATTCACAAAAGTTCCGGGTTAATTTTAACGGGGTCTGTCTCCAACTCCCTGTTCTATTCCTGATGGCAATTTGCTGCAGCTGCCTCATCTTGTTGCAGCCATCTTAAAATAAAATTTCAAACTTGTCTGCCCTGTCTTCCCATTTTGATTCCATCTTTGTCCCCCTCCCCATGTTTCTCTTCTCTATTTTTACTTCAAGCTATTTTTAACCATTTCAAATTAACATTCCTTATATTGGCTATGTATTTCTTAAATTTTAGTCTTCAAGTGTTACTATTCTTTTGGGGAAAGAGAAATCCTGCCCACTCAACCCAACACCCAGTCCCCCTCACCACTGGAAAAAAAATTGGTCCCTGGTGGTTTGAAAAAAAAAAAAATCAGCCTTTGAAGCTAATTTCCATTCAACTTCAAACCAAGTGGTATCAAAGTTATCTTCATCACTGAACTAATAGACCAACTGAGCACATGCAAGTTAATCCTTACTGCATCACTAACAGACTGGTTTCAGTCACATAATAATGAGCTTGACAGAAGGACTGCCTTTACAGCTATTGCAAAAATGCTTGTCTAAAATTAACCAAAAACATATAGTTCAATGCACTGAAAATGAACTATGCACTCATGTTTGTGTTGCTTTAATCAAACACACACAACAACAAAAAACCTCCAACTTAGTAAAGGAGCAAAAAATAACATGGTTCCCAATGCTCTGTCATGGGAGTTAAAAGCAGGATTTTGTAACCACAATTCTGGTGCAGTAAACTTCCCATCTCAGGGTGGCCTAGGCCACTCTTGCAACCAGTCCTGTTGCCACGTGCACTGTCCCCAATACCTAACAACAAGTCTCTTCCACATCCCAGGGCTCCCAATTGGGACATAAAGTGCCACTCTTTCATAGGAGATACAATTCTCAGTTTTTAAGGCTCCTACCTGATGGTACCAGTGGGTGAGGGGATGGGGCTGACCAGGTCGATGTTTGGATCAGGAATGTTAATTTTGAGTGGCGAGATCTGCGGGCGAAGCGGACGGATGGGAGATGGTGGCTGCTCCTCCTTCACCTCCTGCTTACTGTAAAGCGACGTAAATGTAATCTTTATCACAGTGCTGGGAAAACGAAACATACACCTGAAAGGAGAAAGGGAAAGAGAGTCAGCAAGGGATGGTGGGAAAGATCAGATCACAAACTACCCAAATAGGATATTAATGTAACCTATTTGGCTACATGAACAAGGCTAATATTTCTTTCTCTACAAAGCAATCCAATGACTAGACAAAAGGTTAAGTTGTCAAACATTTCTACAAAACTTTCTGATACCTATCAAAAATCAAGTAAGCTGGCACCTTCCTCTTTAGTCAACATTGCACAAACAGCAAAACCGCTACATTTTCAGCTTCCCAAGGCTGTGCTCGAACATGTTGCCTAAATACTCCACTCATATCCAATTCATTCTTTTGCACTTTCACCACATTTCCACAATACTGACGACACGTCCTACCCCAAAATATTAACCTCTCTCTCTCCCTCTCTCCCTCCGTCCCCCTACCACTATAACTAATCCATTATATATTTTTGGTACTTTCTATTTCAGATCTCCAGCATGTGCCATTTTACGTTTATGTAACTCATGTAAAGCGGAACCACCGTGAAGCCAGTGAAGCAGGAATCACTGTGCCACAAATTGTGAACAGCAAATGCTCAGTGCAAGGCTTCCATGCCATGGAATTTAAAATACAACAGGAATAATTGATTGTGTTGCGATGCCAACCAGGTTCTGTGCAAATTAGCGCAGCTAATCATCGGCATTGAATTGCCAATATTTAGAACATTCATTTACTGGTTATTGGCCCCCAAGCATGCAGCTATTTCAGAAAGTAATCCAGGCAGTAGCAGAAATAACTGAACAATCTTAGTGATGAACAATGTCCATGAGCTCCTCATATATGGTGGTGAGGTTGGAAGGAGTAGGGGTAAAATGAAACAGCTGGTAGTGGAGGAATAAAAGGCAGGGGATACAGCATTCTGTAATCGAGCTTTCATGTACGATCCAGGCAGTCAGCCTCATTTTCTGGTTACCAGACGGAGGTAAAGTCCATATAGGTCAAGTCAGCAAGTGAGAAACACCTTTGCCAACCTGAAAGCCAGGTCTCTGGGCACCTCCGAACACAGCAGTGTCACCTCTTTTACTCTACAACGCTTCCACTGAAGTCAGAGCAGCTGTTGGCAGCAGCATGGCAATAAAAAGCATAAAGTAATGTTCCTTATAAGTATTTATAAGGAACTCAAAAGAAACAAGCAATCTGATGGTACAGAATAGGAACTTTTTAAAAAGGGACAAGGTTTATAAAGCTTTTAGGGGGGGGAAAACAAGTGGAGTTTATATAAGGAAACACACAATTTGGTAACATCCTGTTACACAGAGAGACACAAATTGACTACCAGACTTTCTAAACAGCAATAATATTACATTCCAACCCCTTCTTGGTTAAAAAGAAATGCTGATAATCCAATTTATCTAGAATTAAATTTTGCTGGGATAAAGAGGACCCAACCTAGAATAACTGGCTGGGAAAATTGAACAAACAGCAGACCAGCAGTGGAAGAATGCTGGAGAAGATACAAGATAAGTATATTTTAACTAGGAATGAAAGGGACATATCAGAAGCAGAGATGCCTTAGATCAAGAGGCCAAAGTAAAAATGAGCTTTAAACAACCATGTGGTAACAGAAGAAATCAGGGTTATAGAAAGGAAGTGATAAAAATGGATTAAGGTTAAGAAGAGGACTGTAACTGCTGGTCACTTGAAATAGCAACAAAAGTTCACTAGATAGATTCCTAGGGAGAGGGAATTGTCCTACGTGGAGAAATTGAGTAGAATAGACCTATATTCCTTAGAATATAGACAAATGAAACATGATCTCACTAAAACTCATAACATTCTTAAGGGCAGATGTTGGAAAAATATTTCCCATGACTGTGAGTCTAGAACTAAGGGTCATATGAACCATTTTAGACTGAGATGAGGAAACATTTCTTCACTCAAAAGGCTGGTGAATCTTTGGAATTCTGTACCCAGAGACCTGCAGATGTTCAGAATATATTCAAGATTAAGATCAATAGATTTCTGGATACAAAGGGAATCATGGAATATGAGGATAGTGCGGAAAGGAGGTGTTGCAGTAGATCAGCGATGGGCTTACTGATTGGCGGAGCAGGTTTGAAGGGCTGAATGGCCTAGTCCTGCTATTTCTTATGTTCTTTTGAAAAATGTGAAATGCCCACTAGTAGAGATGAGTTTTCAAAGGAAATACATGCTCAAGTATAAGGCATCTGAAAATATTGAAGTAATTAAGGAAAAGATAGAGGCTTGAACCAAAAGCTTTTGGAAATGGGAGTTATGCCAATGGGTGGCAAACATTTTTTTAAAAAAAGGGTGGGGGTGGAAGCAAATGGGGGGAGGAGGAGAATAAGCCAGGAAATTATAGCCAATTTGTTTCATGTACGTTGTAGATAAACTCCTACAATCCATAATAAGGTATGAAATTATTGAACACTTGAGAGAGTCATGAGCTAATCAGGAAGTGTCCGAATAGGTTTGTAAATGACAGATCGTGCTTGGCTATTTTTTGAGAAAAAAATCAGAATGTATGGATAAAGAGAATGCAATGAATATGTATGGATTTCCAGTGAGTATTTAATGCTGTATAGGAGGCTGGCCACCAAAGTTAAGATGCATGGTACTGATTGGGAGATGGCCACAAAAAGAAGCATCTCATCTGAATACAGCATTTCTGATAATGGCATTAATTAAGTATAAGCTTAAGTATATGCTTAAGTTCTGGAATAAAGCTTGAACCCAAGAGACAAAACTACCAAAGATAACGGTATCAGCAGCAAACATCAATATCAAGTAAGGCCTTCGGCAAACTAAGAGAATGCAGAAAGCTGTAAGAAAACAGACAAGTTAACAGAGTAAGCAGATAGCTGGCAGAAACAACTCAATGTAGTGAAGTGCACTTTTGCAGTAATATACCCAAAGGAAGTTATCCTAAATTATACACTTCTTAAGAGTACAGATATTCAAATCTTTTAAATGATTAGACTGCAAATAGAAAAGGTCAATGTAAAATGGGATATTGGGTGTTATAAATTGAGGCACAAAGTATAAAAAGGAAGTAAATGTGAATTGGTAAAACACATTGGTTAGGCCACGGTTGGAAAATTGTAGGGTACCTATTATAGGAAATACATCAGAACCACAAAGTATACAGCAAATATTCTTTGGAATCATACCAGGAAAATGAGGTTGTTGCCATGAAGAAAGGCTTGAAAAATTGGGGCTTTTTCTACTGGAGGCTTTCAAGATATTAAATGGTTTTGACTGTAAATAGTGAAAGATAGTTTCCACTTCTTAGTGAATCAGTTGTTAGATTTCAGTGTATCATGAGGAGGAGGAGGATGAAGCTAGTAAAACTTTTTTTTACAAAGGTGGAATACTTTACCATAAGTACCATTTAGCCAGGGACCAACACCATTTAAAAAACAAATTGAATAATTATTTGAAATGAATATGAAATACTGGAAATACACAAGAAAATAGAATTAAGTCAACTGCTCCAGATGAAGGCCTAGCGTGAGCACAGGCATACTAGGCTGAATCACCACCTTCTGACTTTATAAATTCTATTAGCAGATCCTTGGAACAATAGCAGTTCTTCTCAGACATGTCAACGTATGACAAAAACAAAAATAACTGGAAAAACTCAGCAGGTCTGACAGCATCTGCGGAGAGGAATACAGTTAACGTTTCGAGTCCGTATGACTCTTCAACAGAACTAAGGAAAAATAGAGAAGAGGTGAAATATAAGCTGGTTTATGGGGGGACGGGACAGGTAGAGCTGGATAGAGGGCCAGTGATAGATGGAGATTGACAAAAGAAGTCATAGACAGAAGAACAAAGAGGTGTTGACGGTGATGATATTAGCTAAGAAATGTGCTATTAGATGACATTAAGGGTAGAAAGCAGGACGAGCAAGGTACAGATACCCTAGTGGGGGTGGGTGGGAGGAAGGGATCGAAATAGGCTAAAAAGGTAGAGATAAAACAATGGATGGAAATACATTTAAAAATAATGGAAATAGCGGGGAAAGGAAAATATATATGAATTATTGGAAAAAGGGGGATCGGAAAGGGGATGGGGATGGAGGAGAGAGTTCATGATCTAAAGTTGTTGAACTCAATATTCGGTCTGGAAGACTGTAAAGTGCCCAGTCGGAAGATGAGGTGCTGTTCCTCCAGTTTGCGTTGAGCTTCACTGGAACATTGCAGCAGGCCAAGGACAGACATGTGGGCATGAGAGCAGGGTAATGTGTTCAAATGGCACCTTGCTCGTCCTGCTTTCTACCCTTATTGCCATCTATTAGCACATTCCTTAGATAATATCACCACCTTCAGCACCTCTTTGTCCTTACGTCTATGACATCTTTTGGTTATCTCCACCTATCACTGGCCGTCTATCCAGCTCTACTTGTCCCCCATCCCCGACCAAACCAGCTTATATTTCACCTCTCTTCTATTTTTCCTTAGTTCTGTTGAAGAGTCATACGGACTCGAAAAGTTAACTATGTTCCTCTCCGCAGATGCTGTCAGATCTGCTGAGTTTTTCCAGGTATTTTTATTTTTGTTTTGGATAGAGAAAGGGATTAACGTTTCAGGCAATGACCTTTCATCAGAACTGGAAAAAGTCCCACCTCTCTCCCATGCTATCCTTGGTCTCTTAAACTGTTCCTTGAAGCTCAATACTAAATATAAGTCTGAGGAACAGCACTTCATCTTTCAATTAGGTACCTCGCTGCTTTCCAGACTCAGAGTTCAACAATTTCTGATCATAATCTTTGCTCCTGTATTTTCAGGAGACAGTTGTTGATAATGATTCTGATTTTCCCATTTACACCTCATTTAGATTGTTTCTTTGCTTGACCCATTACCATTTCCTTTTGCCTTGCACCTTCATTTTGCCTTGCACCTTCATCACTTTTGTCATTTAATCCCTTCCGTCTTCCATAACATCACAGACCTCCCCTTTTGTTCTTTCCGCTCCTCCTCTTTTCTGTACTTGCTTAAAACTTGTTCTAATTTTGACAAAAGCTCATCCACTTAAAACATCAAATTTTGTTTCTCCCTCCACAGAAGCTGTCCAACCTGCTGAGCTTTCCCAGCATTTTTTTGCTTTTATTTCTGTCAACACAAGCCTGGAACTGGCTACTAGAAATTTTGAGAGCATAGCCTGGGGCATTTGGTTACTAATCTCATTCAAAATGACTCCTTTTGTTCTCTGCACCTCTAGCAGAGTAAGTAATAAATCTGTGCTTCCTGCTTTCCCAGACACCCCAACCAAGAACGGGAAATCGCAGATGGAGACTTGTAGCCAACCATTCCTTGTACAAACCCAAAATAATAATCAAGAGCTATGAAAAGAAGCCCATTTTAACAAATGCTTTCTCAGCATTTAATGAAAGGATCAACAGATGAAATTTCATTTGTTTTATTAAATTAAAATCCTCAAAAATGGCTTACATTACTGCAATTGCCGCCCACAGACAAATCCTGTCTGGCCCTCATGAGCCAGCTGGTGTTTCATGTTTCCAAGCCTAAGTGCAAGAATGCTAGCTAAGAATTTATGGTCACAGTTTATCAGTGAAGTTGGTCCATAAAGTTGTAATTTTACTGAACAGCTCAGCTATTGTACTTTGGAGCAGCCTGTATTCAGTGGGGTTGGAGGGAACCAGGAGCCAGGAGTCCGGGTGTGGGGGTAGGGGGAGAGACAGAGAGGCAGAACATCATCTTGAGGTGGTTTTTCTCCGTGCTTTTGGATGTGAATACAAGTGGACAAATTAAGTAATCTTGTACATTTTGGTTGTTGGATTTAGTGATCTGATAGTCCTACTAGTTTCCAACATGAGGCTTTCACATGTACTGCAATCTTCATGAAGTAAACATTGCTAGAATCATTAAAGCAGGGTAGAAGAGTTGTGTATATTTTTTGAAATCAGGTTTTCATGATTTCAGCAAATTCAGCAAGCTTACTTTGGGAATGTCACCAACTGCTTGAAACCTGAGGGCTAGGAACATGAGCACATCATTAAAACAATGTAAACGGAGCTTAAGAGCAAGTAGTACAGTATGCATAGTTGCTGGTTTGCACTTTGCACTAGTAGGTTCCTGCACTGGAACAATTTCCACAAAATTGCTAGCCATTATTGGAGAATTGATAAAATGAAATATAAATAACAAACTAGAAATCTTTTACAAATATAGCCATGCCAATAGCAAGCAGGTTATGTCTAAAAAAAAAATCAGTGAATCTCAAAGTCTACCAAAGGAATGGGATGAGAAAGAAAATCAAGTAAGCCTGGAACGGCAGGCACCATGGGGCAAGGGAGAAAATTAAAACAAATCTGCTAGGCTAGAGACCCCTGGGATTGGAAGGCAGGCTGTTTTTACAAAACTCCCAATATTATTCTCCACTGAAGTGCAAGAACAAAATGCAGGTAAACTGCACCTGATCCAGCAAGTTTCCCCATGTGTAGGTTAGGCTAAAATTGCCCCCTCTGTCCCTTCAGCTTCTGCTCCCAACCTGATAAAACCACAACATTCCTGGAATTATTCAAGATACACTTAGATGCTGTGACCTTCAACGTAGGATTCTATGTAAGGCTGAGCTAGATGGGCCAAATGGCTTCCCCACCCATACATACTTATATATTTTTGTGACCTTTATGAAGTACCCAAACTGTGTACACCACCAACCGTCATATCCAGAATTTCTGTAAAGCTGCTATTCTGACCAGTTCTATGATCTTTCCTTCATGCATTTGAGTGTACAGCCAGGCACTTTGAATAGTTAATCCACTGCATCACATTCCCACATGCCTATCTGCGCCTGCAGCTCATCAACCTAATTAAATTATTACACTGTTTTCACATACATGCACAGTAAACCTAGTTTAGACCTTAGTGCATTCCCTCATGCTCAGACCCTACCTAATTATTTCTTTCTCTAACACTATCTGCATCTCTTAATTCTTTGTGAACTCTCTTTTTCCTCTCTAATCCTATCTCCTGGTTCCCATCCCCGTCAAGTTAGCTTAAACCCTCCCAAATAGCACTAGCAAACTGCCCAGCAAGGACACTGCTTTCGGCTCCATTTAGGTGCAGCCCATCTGACCTATACAGGTCCCATCTCCTCCAAAAATAGTTCCAATATCCCAGGAATCTAAAGACCTCCCTCCTGCGCCTCCAGCCACACATTCATCTGCTTTATCCTCTATTTCTATACTCACTAGTACTCAACATCGGGAATAACCTGTAGATTACTACCTTCAAGGTCCTGCTTGCTAGTTTTTTCCTCGCTCCCCAAAAATCTGCCTGCAGCCCTCATCCCTCTTTCTACTTATGTCATTGGTACCAATATGGACCACAACCGCTGGCTGTCCATCCTCTTCCACCAGAGTGTTCTGCAGCTGCTCAGTGACATCCTTGATGCTGGCACCAGGGAGGCAACAAAACCATTCTGGATTCACATCTGAAGCACTGTACAGTGCCCCTCATGGCAAATTGCCCTGTGCACACTGTAGGAGCAGTATTCAGCATTCAAGGCCATTGGCTCTGTGCAGACTTTATAGGGAGTGTGCCTCAAACAGAAAAATGACTCCCAGTGTTTCACATTGAAGGGAGAAAAGCCAAGTTGAAGGGGTCTCAAAACATAGTAGATCCAAACTCTAAATTCTTCCCACTTTTGGCGGGCCCCTCTCACTGTAAAGAGCAGTCTCAAAGAACAGTAATTAGAGACAAATGCAGCTCCTTTATGCTACATCACATCTGATCAGATGAAGATGGCAATAACCTTCACATAAACCATGACACTGTAATATCATAAACAGTAATGTGCACTATTTTAAAAAAAACTGAAAACACTTCAGGTAAAATCCTGCCTACATCGGTATTTTATGCAACATAAATTGCAGAATTAATGCAATAAAGATAGATTTTAAAAAAAAACTATTAGTTACTGGATCCAGGCAGTTGAAAGCAAAAAAAGCGAACCCACAAAGTGTGCACATAATTCTAGCGGAGCTCGTTCATTGCAATTATCCAATATGCACACATTATACATTTTTGTTCCTTAAAATGTAGTTTTCTGACAGATACAAGAATAAGCAAGGTTACACAGCCATGCTTTTTTCCCTACCACACGTGCACACACCCACCCACCCCTAGGTTTCCTTTAAACAAATATTTTTGTTTTTATAATGAACTCTTATACAAACAGAACCTTTTGGTCATGTTATAATTTTCAAGGAAGCAAATTGTGCTCATAGTTACATGATAATCGTCAAGGAAATAAGCTGTTACAATCAAAACAATTACTGGTGTTCCATAGTGTCAACATGGCAATCTGTGGTTCTGTGATTTTCTCACCATAACGCATGGCAGCATTGGAGAGTACCCAACACTACAGCACACTAACATACAAATAACCTTGCTACAGAACAGAGCATGAACTTGCACTACAATGTCCCAGCATATGACTTGCTATAATTAAGCACACTTACTCAGCCACAGAATAGTGTCAGGTGTAAAGGAAACAAGAAAGTAAAAACTTAATCAGGAATTTATTTTTAAAGAAAGTGTGCTCCCCACTCAACTTTAGTTGAGTTATGAGATCCCAACGTTTAACATACCAAACCCCCACCCCATCCCTATCCTGCTGAATTAGCTCATCTTATTACGGCAGAGGTAACAGCAACCTGCATAATATCTTTAACACAGAAAAATGTCCCAAGGTGCTTCATGAAAAGGTAATCAAACAACAATTGGTACCAAGCCAAAAGGAAGAGATGTTAGTTGGGTAACTAAAAGATTAGTTAAAAATGTGGCTTACAGAATTGTAACAACACAGGAGGTGGCCATTCAGCCCGTCATGTCTGCAGGTGTTAAGAAAGTTGTTACTGGAGGAGAGAGAGCTGGAGAAACGAAGCAATGAGGTTAGGATCTAGACTGCTGAAGGGATGTCCAGCAAAGGTGGTGAAATAGGATTGAGCAATATACAAGAATCGAGAGTTAAAGAACACTGTTTTTGGAGAATTGTAGGGTTGAAGAAGGTTATAGAGATATGGAGCGGGTGAGGTCATCAAGCAGTTTAAATTTGAAGTGTTGAAGGGCTGGAAATCAATGTAGGTCAACAAGACTGGAGTGATACATGAGGGAAGGATACAGGCAGCAGAGTTTTGGATGAACTGAAGCTTATGGAAGGTGGACCGGGAGAGCATTGATATGGTCAAGTCCAGATGAGAATTAAGGCAACGAATGGGTAACAACAGAAGTTAGCCACAGTCCCACTCCTGAATACCATCTAGTAACGCCCCAGAAATCTGTGTACACATCATGTGAGGGCAGAAGTCAGTTTGGCTTTGGTGTCTTTAAGATGGAAACAGTCAGATGATTTTCACAACCTAAGATCAGACTAGAGTGGCAAATTGGGTAACCTACTGCAGAATGCCTAATGGTCACGGAACAACGCTACAAGAAAACTGCGCTTTCTAAAGTGGGAGTCAAGAGGTGGGCAAGGGGAGAAAGAAAGGTAGAAAATTGACAGGAAAAACGGTGGTAAATTACGAAAGGAAAAGTGGCATTTTAACCTTTGTGACTGATAAATGAAACAAAACAGAAGTGGTTTTTGGATAGATAAATAGAAAGGACAATAAGCCTCAAGGATTCATTTCACATTAAGCAACTCATTACTGTCAATGCCAAACACATTCTATTCAAATTGAGATACGCTACTTTATCCATTGGTTCTATCTACTGAATGCAAACAGGTTTCTATGTAATGACTGTAAAAAATATTTACTTTTCAACATACTATAAGTACATTTGATTCTATGGGTTTCAATACAAGGTTGTTGTAGAGTTTTTAAAATGTTTTTAATACTTCCAGTATATACTTTTAGCACTGCTGTTTATTTGATGGCTGTTTTAGGTGAAAAATCTTAATTGTGCATCTTGTAAATGTTAATGTAAATGTTAAAAATATTCGAAGCAAACTGTTAAAATATAAGGAAGCTGTCCAGAATTACACATGTTAAAGGAAAATTAATCCATTCAAGGTTAATTGCTATCAATTGGAGGTTAATTCTATTCAAGGTGGTGATATTAATTGGGGCCTGCCTTGTGTTTCCAAACAGGCTGAGAGTTTTGTTGTTGGACTGGAGCTACCTGATACGTAATATGCATAGCTGGAAATAAAATCTTTCAACTGTATACAGCGAGGTAGGGCTCCCCAAAATGTGGACCCTCCTGGGTTTGCGAAATGAGATTTTGGGGTCACAAGCTCAGAGGCAACGTATGCTGATTTTTGACAGCAGAGAGGCCCCTATAAATTATTTTTTTTGTTGGTGGGTGTGGTCTAATGGACTGCTCTCTGAGTCCTAATTGTTACACACAATTGGTCAGCGAGCCATAGGCATGATAAGTGAGTAGGATTTGGTACGAGTTAGGACATAGGCAGCAGAGTTTTAGATGACCTGAAGTTTGCGAAGGGCAGAATGTGGGAGAACAGCCAGGAATGCGACAGATAATTTCAGTGAAGTAAAGAAAGCAAAGATGACTTATTGCCATACAGCACCTTTCAAAACCTCAGGGGATCACAAAGCAATTTGGAACTGTTGTAATGAGAAAGCTCCCTATGAACAGCAATGTAATCATGACAATCTGTTGGTTGAGGAATAAATATGGGACAGGACTCCAGGGAGAACTGCCCTGCTCTTCTTTGAAATAGTGTCATGGAATCTTTTACATCCACCCATGAGAGTAACAAGGGCCTTGATTTAACATTTCATCCTAAAGACGGCACCTTCAACAGTGCAGCATTTCTTTGTTACTACACTGAAGTGTCAGCCTAGACCTTGTACTGAAGCCTCTGGAGTGGGACCTTAACACACAACCTCTACAAACTGAGCCACAGCTTTCAGTGTTTCTTATAATTTCAGGTGCTGCAGAATGCTCCGTAAAAAAAAAAAAATCACAATTCTGGGTGACTTGTTTGATTTTTTAAAAGGTAGTTAAGCAGCGTTTGTGCCTATAGCTTTGGTAAGGACGTGCACCTTTGACGGCTCAGTGAAGGTATCCAATGAGCAGCTCAGTCACACTGTGCAGGAACAGAAACAAAAGTCAGCCAAGGTTCCTGCTCCCACTGGTAGTATCCCAAAGTGTTGATTTCAGGTGAGATACAGCTGGAGTGCTGCTGACAAGCACAATGCCAACTTGGGAGCGGTACCAAAAAAAACAATAACATTACCAGTACCTGTTGGAAATTACAGCTACAGAATGTCATTGATCTTCAGGACATGAAGGGAGAACCAACAATGATGGAAATTCATGAGCATAAAAGAGATTTCAATACAATTAACTCAAATGTGAATGTAAATATTTTCTCTCATCTAAAGGATGAGACTTGATGTAGTTTGCAAGTCATAGAACAAGTAGTGCTCAGAAGCGAGTCATCAAGCATATCAGGAAAGAACTGAAGAGCAACAGCAAGGTTATTTTGTCTACATGCAAAAATGCCCAGAACATTGCACCAACACTGCTGAAAGTACTATGGTGCAGTAGAAAATGACCTTGGAAAATGGCTTTTTAAAGTTGCAGTTAAAGCACCAGATAGCAACAGTAGAATTGAGCAGCATTAATTTCATTTTTTTTTAATCCATTCGTGGGATGTGGGTGTCGCTGGCAAGGCCAGCATTTATTTCCCATCCTTAATTGACCTTGTTCAGAGGGCATTGCTCTGGGTCTGGAGTCACATGACACACCAGACCAGGTAAGGACAGCAGATCTCCTTCCCTAAAAGGACATTAGTAAGTGAGATGGGTTTTTACAATAATCGACAATGGTTTCATTAGTTCCAGATTTTTATTGGATTCAAATTCCACCATGTGCCATGGCGGGATTTGAACCCATTACTCTGGGTCTCTGGATTACCAGTCCAGTGACATTACCACTATGCCACTGCCTCCCCATTGGAGCTCTCGAAATATTAAGTGCCCAAAGCTCGGGACATCCTTCGCCTCAACAAGCATTATAAACAAATCACGCAATAGCTTTGTTTTGCAAACAACTGGTTGGCGGAGCAAAACTGGAGTAACCCCAAATTCTTTGTACCATCATTATGACTAAGTATGGTACACAATTCTTTGAACCCTCCATTTATAGACACACATTCCTACGAGAACCTGACAATCATTGACAAACAATTGCTCGATAGGTTTAAAAGTCCTCTGACTCTATGACAATCGATTTCCTGATTGCACAACTAAAATAACAGTAGGGCTAAGAGTTCACTTGTTAGTTGATTACATTTATCAAGTTGACCACTAAGTGGGCCGTTGACAAAAAGATACCCAACAACTTTAAAACGACTCAAACACAGCTACCTTCCAGCTTTCAAAACATTGCCAGTCACATGATTGTTCTTTCCTGATAACGCATTACAAAACTGGATAAATAATACAGCCTGCCAATTCCAGCTGCTTCCCCAATTATAAACAATACAGAAGTCAACCTTCCTTCTGGGAGCAAGAGTTCAAGAATTCTGAAAATAATGTTTCAGGGAACAGAGCTGTGTATTACTTTAGCACCCAGTTGTTCACTTGCAGACCCTGAATCTCAATCCAACTCAAAACAAATCAAATCGGTATTCTTTCACAATTCTAAAGGGCTTCTGTAAAAGGGAGAGATATCCTCTCACAATTTCAAACAGACAGAACAATAACAACTTGCATAGCGCTTTTAACCTCGTAAGATGTTTCAAGGTGCTTTATAGGAGCATTATCAAACTAAATTTGGCACTGAGCCACAGAAAGGTATCAGGACAGATAACCAAAAGCTTGCTCAAAAAGGAAAGTTTCAAGGAATGTCACAAAAGGAGACAGTGGTAGAGGGACAGAGAGATTTAGAGAGGGAATTTCAGAGTTCAGAGCTTTGGCAGCTGAAGGCATGGAACCAATGGTGGAGCAATTAAAATTGGGAACGCTCAAGAGACCAAAATTGGTGAAATGCAGAGATCTCAAGAGGCTGTAAGTGATTACAGTGATAGGGTGGGGAGTGGCCATGGAGAGATTTAAAAACATAGGTAAGAATTTTAAATTGGAGGCATTGCTTAACCGGGAATCAAGGCACCATATCATACCATCTATCATTCAATAGTGCTCTCATTGAGAGCATATAAAAAGGCTGATGCAGAAATCAAGGGTGGTGGGTTTTTAAAAACATAGTAGATTCTGAACCAGTAGATACTGCATGTACTAATACTGGTATGGAAAATTTTCCACAACTGAGTCCACTCCTCATCACTGAAACACAAGTGAGATATTCAAACATTAAGATAGCAGAGTTATTTACAGCATAGGAGGCCATTCAGCCCCATCAAGTCTATGCTAACTCCTCTCCATGCAACAACAAGATTGATCCTAGCGTTAAGAGGAAAGGCTGCAGAAACATGCGTCTTCGCATCTGAGAAGAAATACAGGGCTGGATTTTAAACACACCAACCCACCCCTGCCAGGTGAATTTTCAGACAACAGATGCCTAGCCCACCACCTTCCTGCCCATCCCTGGGTGGGCACTGAAATCGGCAACTAATTGACTCAAATATTACGTTATTGCTATAATATGGTTGGCACAGGTCAGCTGGTGGGAGCGGGTAGGTCGTTTTCTTTTAACCGAACTGGTTAAAGGATAGTATAGAAAGGTGGGATGAAGGGTGAAGAAGGGTACCCTGTACACATCAGGGGCACCCCCTCATTAAGATGATACCCTAGCCACATTCGTGCCTCCCTCCCTGGCCTCCAAAACCCATTGCCCCCCAACCCCTCAGCCCCTCCCTAGGATGCCTGATCCCTTCCCACCCTAAAAGCCTGGGATCCATTGCTCTACTTCCCGGAGCCTGCTTGCAGTCCCTGCAGCATCCACTGCTAAGTTCTGGCACTGCTGGAGCTGCCAGCCAATGAGGTCTCAAGGTCTTCTTCCAACTGAGAGGTGGAAGTCCCACTCTCTCTTTGGTTAGGTTGCCCCCAGCATATTACTATGGGATGGATTTTTCTAAATATAAAATTGGTCAGATTGAGACCCACTTTTGTGACAGCAAGGGATGGGGACAAGCAATACACACACACACCAACCACCCCATAAAATTTAGCCCATAAAGATAGAAAAGGTAATAAATGGTGAGGAATAGATAAATCTTGAAAATAGTTTTGCCTTATAATTAATGAGTAAATGAAGGGACCAAGGCTTAAATGTACAAAATGTAAATTTAGGAAGGTAATCAGGAAATTCCTCATCAGTAAACATCTTGTCACAAGCCTCTCTCCCTCGTCCCCCACTCAACAACTGAAGACACTCACTATCCCCATCCCCTGCTCAATGGTTCTTGTAACCTCCACCCCCCCAACAATCTTCACTCTGGGGTCAAAGTCTGAGGCATTAAAATGGGGCCACACCAACAAAAAATCTGGGAAGCACTGGGACAAGCAGTTACCCTTATGCAGACAAGCTAGAGAAATTAAAATGCACAGAAGGTTGAGGCATGACTTGACAGACGTCAATATTTGAAGAATTATGTGAAATAGAGACATATTGTTTGCACTGGTCAGTGAGATTATAAAGGAGTCACAAATTTATGATCACAAAAGGAATTAAAAACGCAGTTAGAAATATTCATTTACAGAGATGGTGAAATTCCCTGCCACAAATTGTTGAATAGAACCCATAAATTATTTTGGCTTAGATCACTGAAAAAAAAAGAGTATATTGAGCAAGCAGGAAGTGAGATTATACAAGGTTTATAAGTATTTCACTAAACAAATCCAAGAAACGAAATGTTCATATTTGTTGACTTACCATGACTTAATATAGATAGCCACAAGTATTGTAGTAAAAAGGAAGAATAGCAAAATGTCAAATATCTACAAGAATCGCAAAGCGACATAAATAGCCAGATGACATGGAGTATAAAGCTTTCCTGATGCAAATATTGACATGCCACCCCATTATACAGAAATGCTTACCAAGCACAACATACAAATCCAACTATGGGATGTCAAATTATTTTAAAAGTATAAGAGTTTCTTTTTCTCGCTTTATAATTACCAAGTTATTGTGTCACTTGACTCTCATTAGCAGAAAGGAGCTTAACCACAATGGTTTCATCTGGAGCTCATTACAGGGTGACTGCCCAACATAAATACAGAGCGTCACATAGACATTACAGTTTGTTACTGTGCCTCACCTCCCTCATTTGCAGTATCAAGTACCTTGGATCTCTTCCATCACCTGGTTCTAATCAGGAGAGATATGTTACTGATTATTCAGCTCTAGTATAACTTTTCTGGTAAGATGGTTTAGTTTGAGAATTAGCAGACACAATGTGGCACAACAAATGATACAGCCATCAGCAAGATAAATGGTGGGTCAGAACCCTGCCACTCCCCATCTTCCAAACAGACTTAAGGACAGTAGGCGAATTCCAGGCTGTCTAAATATGCACCATACTAGGTACCTAGAATATGGTTATCAGGATCCTTTTTTAAAATTCTAGTTTAATCCACTTTACATTCATAGTGAAATACGACAGGCATCAATACCCTGTTTGCAAATACCCTGTTTGACCGCATTTTATAAAATCTTCAATTTCAGGAGACATAATATACATTTTTTAGTGCATCCTTATTATGCCTGATGCACACACATGCACTTTGGTATCAGTAATAATCTCAAAATAAGATTGTGCATCTGATCCCCTTTCAGATTTAGTTATTGACTTTAGACACACTGTCAGGGCTTCAAGGCAGAATGGAGGTCCAAAAAATGCATCTTTACTCTGGAAGAGAGGGGGTTTCAGATAAGTAGGATACTCATCAATTCCTAGAACCAAATACTTAATACATAGACAAAGCTACTCGCCACTTTAAAGAGATAGAAGGAGGAAGCAAAATTTGTTTCACCACTGTGCAACAAAATAGGTAGATAACTCTTCAGACAGCTTTGCTCGAATAAATGGTAACTGCAACAATACAAGGCCAGGGGTTCTTAAAATAATACCCTCATCTTTTCTTCTCCAGGAAAATTTAGACCAGTTCAACTATCAGCTCAAGAAAAGGAAAGAAACCCAACAATGAAGGTCCCTTTTTGCCAGTTCTCAAACAGGGCCAATCCTGGTCAAAAGGGAGTCATGAAAACATCGGCAGTGTGCGCACCAGGTGGACTACCATATCGAAAAGAGGAAGGCATGAATGCAAGAATCAACATAGGGCAGGAAGAAAACAAATCACATTCTTAGAACTTTGTGGTGCTATATTACAAAATACTGTACACTGGCTTATGCCAAGCATAGTGTTGATCTGGGATGTTTGTGCATAAAGCTGTGCTACAGGACCATACACTGTGGTAACTTAAATTATTTTCTTTTCAGGCCAAAACAAAAACTGTTTACACTTGGTTAGAAATAATGAGTTTGGAAAACCTCAGACATTGGTAATATGCTTATATTTGGTAAGGAAATGCTAATAGGAATGCAAGTATGATTGTAGAACAGTGCTTACAATAGTACTCATACAGATATTGTTAATTAAGAAACCTCAATACTTACTAATAGAACCACACTGAGTAAACAAAAGGTCCAAAAACAGGAAAGAAATTAATATCTCCACTTTACAGTATTTACTTCTAGGTAAGTGTTCAGGGTGAACTTCCACCTGAATTAGAAAGCACTACTATAATGCCACAGGCAAGGAACCTCGCACATTCCTCCAATAAGTTAATATTGATGATTCATCTCCTTTATAAATGTAGAATGTCCGGTCATCCAAAATAAAACAAAACCCATTTTTTCAAGTAGGTTGTGTTTATTTTAGGATCCTGGCAGCATTAAATTACTGGAATTGCTGTTCATCACATTGTATAACTAGCAAGACCAAAAGGAAATTAGATGACAACATTGCTGAATATTCCATTCTGCCTGCAATAGTGATCCTGATCTTCCTGCAGCTCATCTCTATGCCCCTCCGATTCCCATTCTGACTCATCTTTGCCTCCTCCACTCTTCCTCAACACAAATCTCAGGCAAGCTCAACTTTCCCTCAGCAACCCCCTGGTGTGGACATTAAACTTTAGCAACTGTAGACCTCAACCATTTCTCCCTTCACCACTACCCCCCTCCCAATTTTCTTTCAGTAGGGCACACTAAGGAGGCAGAGTGGGTATGCGGTTGACTGGGGAGCAGGAAGGCAGCTGATATCTCAAAATGTAAACTCTATCAAACACAGCTCTTGCAGGCTGGTGGATGGGAGTGACTATGTACCTAGACTACTCTGTTTTTCTCTTTTTAGGACTGGCAAGCTTCATGTAGGTTTTCAGCACTAGCGGTTTTCAATTCAAACTTAATTTTTTTTCCATGCTTCCTACCATCTTAGTAATTTGTACTTTCTTTAATTGCTCTCCAGTCCTTTCATTCTCAGATTTTTAATATATCCACCAGGTTCCAGTTTCTCTATTAAGCAGTTTGACGTTATACAAACCATGGTTTTGATCAGTCATGATTTCCTATCTTCCTCCCCTCCCATTTTCTTATCCTACAAAAGTGGCTTGTTCACTGACTAGAATTCAGTTCTGAAGGGCATGCACCTGAAAGCATTAAACTTGCCTTTTCTCTTTAAAGCATTTTCTGTTTTTATTTCAGAGTACCAGGTTTTACATATTTTTCCCTTTTTATATTAGCATTGGTGAGCTGTATGTCCAAATTGAAAGTCCCAACTGTTGAAAAGCAGTTAAAGTGCAGCAGGGGCAGGAGTGTGGATGGCAAGAACCTGGACTGGAATAGTCACTCCATCTTCCTCCTGGTGGTGAAACTGCTGCAAGGTCAGAAGTTGATGTGGTGTCTTCAAAAAGAAACACAGCCACATTCTAAAGCAAATCTACAACTTTACTCACGATATTATTCAAAAAGACTGGGGACTGCACAACTCCATAAAAGTAGGATTTAAATACACTAAGAGAAACATGATCACATTTCTTGAATTTTTAAAAATTCTTTCATGGGGTGTGAGCATCATTTATTGCCCATCTCCAAGAGCTCTTGAGAAGGTGGCGGTGAGCTGCCTTGTTGAACAGCTGCATTTCATGTGATGTAGAGACACCCACAGTGCTGTTAGAGAGGGAGTTCCAGGATTTTGACCCAATGACAGTGAAGAAATGACACTATAGTTCCAAATCAGGATGATGTGTGGCTTAGAGGGGAACTTGCAGGTGATGTTTCCATGCATCCACTACTCTTGTCCTTCGAGGTGGTAGAGGTCATGGGTTTGGAAGGTGCTGAAGAAGGAGCCTTGGTGAGTTCCTGCAGTGCATCTTGCCGATGGTACACACAGCTGCCACTGTTCATCGGTGATGGAGGGAACGAATGTTTGTGGTTGGGGTGCCAATCAAGCAGGGCTGCTTTGTCCTGGATGGTGTTGAACTTCTTGAGTGTTGTTGGAGCTGCACTCATCTAGGCAAGTGGAGAGTATTCCAACACACTCATAACTGTGCCTTGTAGATGGACAGACGTTGGGGAGTCTGGAGGTGAGTGAGTCCTTCCAGTCTATGGTAGCTCTATAATGGCTAGACATTTAAACAGCTCTACTCAAAGTTTTAGGAGTGTGATAGCTAATTTATGCTTTTCTTAAGTTAAGGCTTCACTTCCACTAAATACTCCTGACCATTCTTTTAAAAATTTTAAATGAAACCTGCATAGCATGTCATTAGCTTTCAGCACCAGAGCGGTAACACGAAAGGCAGACCAAGCAGATTTATTGTCCAATTCCCTTGCTTTTTCAAGACAAATGTTGCTCAATGAATAGTCTGCTGAACCCAGATGAGGTGCAATGCAGTACAGACAACTACACATCATGTTTGAGCGTTCATTGATCAAAGAGGATAACAGCTCACTTAACACAATGTTGCACGTCTTTGGAGTTCTTGCTTCTCTCAAGATGCTCAACAAATTCCACCTTCACCGTCTGTGGCACATTATGAGAATACTCTGGTATGTCAAAATCATGAATGCAGCAGTCCTCTCAAAGGCAGAGCTCCTAAGTTTGTTGGCACTCATCAAACAGCTTTGTTTTTCCAGGCATGTCCACAGGATGGAAGACGGTTGCATACCCAAGGACTTTCTGTATGGTGAGGTAGTTGGAGCCAATGACCAGTCGGACACCCAAAGCTCCCTTTCAAGGATACTTGTAAGCATGACATGATGGTCGTAGACATTGATTATTGCACTAGGGAGTCACTAGCTGATGACCAAGGAAAATAACGACACCTCCTATGGACTAGCATACACCACCATGACCACCACTGACTACAGAGGCTTGGCAACAGACACTAATGCCGAAAACTACAACCCAAAATGACCCCTGGTAGCTTCTTATGCAGCACTTCAGGTAGATGATTTAGGCTTGAATGTAGGAGGGTTGATCAGTAAGTTCGCAGATGACAAGAAAATTGGTGGGGTAGTAAATAGTGACGAGGATAGCCTTAGATTACAGAAGGATATAGACGGGCTGGTCAGATGGGCTCATCAGTGGCAAATGGAATTTAATCCAGATAAGTGTGAGATGATGCACTTGGGCAGGACAAACAAGGCACGGGAATACACAATGAATGGTAGGACCCTGGGAAGTACTGAAGATCAGAGGGACCTTGGTGTGCATGTCCACCGGTCCCTTAAGGCAGCAGGACAGGTAGGTAAGGTGGTTAAGAAGGCATATGAGATACTTGCCTTTATTAGCTGAGGCATAGAATATAAGAGCAGGGAGGCTATGCTGGAACTGTATAAAACACTGGTTAGGCCACAGCTAGAGTATTGCGTGCAGTTCTGGAATCCGCATTATAGGAAGGATGTGATTGCACTAGAGAGAGGGCAGTGGATATTTACCAGGATGTTGCCTAGGCTGGAGAATTTTAGTTATGAGGAAAGATTGAATAGACTGGGGTTATTTTCCTTGGAGCAGAGATTGAGGAGGGGACATGATTGAGGTGTATAAAATTATGAGGGGCATAAATAGGGTAGACAGGAAGGAACTTTTCCCCTTGGTGAAGGGATCAATAACTAGGGGGCATAGATTTAATATAAGGGGCAGGAGGTTTAGAGGGGATGTGAGGAAGAATTTTTCACTCAGAGGGTGATGGGAATCTGGAACTCTCTGCCTGAAAGGGTGGTAGAGGCGGAAACCCTCATAACATTTAAGCAGCATTTGGATGTACACTTGCAATGCCATGGCATACAAGGCTATGGGCCTAGTGCTGGAAAATGGGATTAGAATAGTTCGGTACTTGTTTGATCGGCGCAGGCTTGATGGGCCATTTTCTGCACTGTAGACCTCGATGACTCTATGGTCAATGTAAGCAGCAACTGTTGATATACATAAGTATCTCCCTTATGGCTAGTTTAAAAATAGGCACTATATCTAGCCTTTCTACATTACACTCTGGCTGCTGTACTTCATTCACAGAATGCCACACACAGAGAACATGAAATATATGCAATAAGCTGCTCAGTTTGTGGCGAGACCTGATGTTACAATATATTTATGTAAGTTTGTTGTTGCTATCTGATGTCATTATGGAATGTTTGGTGTTGCCACGCAACTAATCCCATAACTGTTATTACACATATCCATGCAACAGATCCCATTCCTAGATTTTGACTGCTGCAATTACACTGTAATTAAGAGTACCCCGTATACATTTTTATAGAAAAAGATTACATTGACTAACTTCTGTTTTTGAAACCACAACCCTTTGAAACATGATGATGAACTCCTGCAAATCCAACAGTGATGCATTTACAAGATCGACATATTACATGGTCTTGTCCTTGGTCCACTTTGAATTACTATACTCACCTAAACAGGCTTGTTGATAGTCCCTCATAGGCCATGCTTGACATTTCAAGCTGTCTATAATGCTGTTTTATTCTAGAGATATCCCAGCATTACTCCCCAGAGGGCAGACAGCTGGAAAGGCTAAATATATGCAATGTACAACATACAGAGACTTGAGTTAAAAAAAGAACCAGACTGACACTCAAGTGCAGTACTGAAGGTGCGCAGCGCTGCTCAGAGATGTGGTCTTTTGAATAAGGCTTTAAACCGAGGTTTTGTCTGCTCTCTCAGGTGGACTTAATAGCACTATTTTGCAGAACAACAGGAGAGTTCATCCTGGGGTCCTATATTTATCCCTCAATCAACATCACAAGCAGTTTATTAGATTGCTGTTTGTGGGAGCTTGCTGTGTGCAAACTGACTGTCGCATTTCCCCCAGTACACGGGTAACCACGCATCAAGAAATACTTACACCTCATTTTCCAACTAGGCACTCTACAGCCTTCCGGATCTAATATTGAGTTCAACAATTTCAGATCATGAACTCTCTCCTCCATCTCCACACCCTTTCTGATCCCCCTTTTTCCAATAATTTTATTTATTTTTCCAACTATTTTTTCTCTTCCCTATTTTTAAATTTATTTCGATCTATTGTTTCATCTCCACCTTTTAGCCTATTTCGATCCCTTCTCCCCACCCCACCACCCCACTAGGGCCATCTGCCACTAGCTTGCTTCCCTTAATGTCCCCATTAGCACATCTTTTAGATAATATCACCACTGTCAACACCCCTTTGTCCATTTGTCTATGACATCTTTGGCAGTCTCTTCTTGGCCACCTAACACTGGCCCCCTATCGAGCTCTCCTGTCCCACGCCCTTGTACTAACTTATATTTCATCTCATTTCTATATGTCTTAGTTCTGATGAAGGGTCATACAGACTCGAAATGTCAACTGTGTCCCTCTCTGCAGATGCTGTCAGACCTGCTGAGTTTTTCCAGGTATTTTTGTTTTTGTTCTAGATTTCCAGCATCCGCAGTATTTTGCTTTTATCAAGAAGTACTTAATTGGCTGTAGTGATTTGGGATATCCTAAGGCTGTGAAAGGCACAAATAAATACAAGTCTTTCTTTCTATTCTCTCTGCACTTTTAGCGAATATCCAGCCAAACTACTATCAGGAGCCTAGTTAGAGAGGGCAGAGGAAGAGGGAAAAGGGGAAACAGTTGTGTGCTCTTCCACTTTTGCCATGGGATCTTTTACGTCCAACCGAGACAGTAAACAGGGCCCCAGTTTCAAGCCTCATCCTATAGTCAGCAACTCTGACCGGAATCATATACCCTCAGTGTTGCACCGGAGTGTCAGTCTAAGCTTTTTTGAAAACTCTGTATATTACACACTGTATATTGATTCCAGAGATGCGGGGCTTGTCTTATGAGGAGAGATTGAGCAGTTTAGGCCTATACTTGCTAGAGTCTAGAAGGATGACAGGAGATCTAATTGAGGTATATAAGATGCTAAAGGGGATAGACAAAATAGATGTGGAGCGGATGTTTCCCCTTGTGGGGCATTCTATACCGAGGCGCCATAGTTTTAGGCTAAGGGGTGATAGATTTAAATCAGAGATGAGGAGCAATTACTTTTCTCAAAGAGTCGTGAATCTGTGGAATTCACTACCTCAGAGTGCAGTGGATGCTGGGACGTTGAATAAATTTGAGGAGGAGATAGACAGATTTTTGATTGGTAACGGGTTGATAGGTTATGGGGAGAGGGCAGGAAATTGGAGTTGAGACCAAAACGAGATCAGCCATGATCATAATGAATGGCAGGGCAGGCTCGAGGGGCTGAATTGTCTACTCCAGCTCCTAGTTCTTATCTTCTATGTTCTTGTGCTGCATTTGTTTACACTTTCCAGCTGTCTACTGTCTAGGGGGAGCAGTGCTAGAATAGCCTTTGAATAAAACAGCATCATAGGCAGGTTGAAGTGCCTACCATTGCCTACGAGGGAATACCAGCAAATAAACACGTGCTTGGAACTTCCCGCACATTTGTTCCCAGACACACCCATAACTCTGGAGCAAACCAATTACGTGGCTTAAAAGATCGCAGAATTTTGGACTTGGGAGATACACATGTAATTGAAATAGGCCCAAGGTTCTCTGATCTTTTACATCCACCCATCAACCCCACGATTTAACTTACTGCATCCCACAGAACTGGCCATACCCAAGTCTCAAACGTGGGAATCCTCCAACGGAACTTGTCCAGTGGTCTAGCAACACTGTGACCAGATTTTCAGGTGCTGCAGGAAACACAATCTTTAAATCTTTTTAATTGCAATGTTTTGAACTTTTAGAAAAAAAGTTATCCTCACTGAGACCTACTCTACACTCTACATTTTCCGTTTCTTTGAATAGGTTTTTATTGAATTGGTATAAGTTACATTAAAAATCGAACAGCGGCACATAAGCATGTTGTACCTGATATGCAAGTATGATGGCTGAATGAGTGGAAACTTAAAAATTTTATGACTCAAAAAATAATATATCAGTGCAGGTTTGCCATTTCCTTATTCATGTCAATTGTTAGAACCCTGTTAGGGACTGTTAACATTTAGAGAAATCCGAACACCCAGCAATTAACCAAGAGAATTAGGCCACAAGATTCCATGTTTTTAAACAAGCTTTATTGTGCATCAAAAAGAATTAAACAAAGTAAGCACTATTAACTGAACGCTATAATTTACAACTACATAGATCACCAACAAGAATTCCCTTATATGTCAGAACAATCTTGAAGGTGCATTCACTTCTCTAGGGACCAACCCAAAGGTACACCACAGTCCTCAGGAATTCACTTTAATTTTCCTCAATGTTCCAGCTATCCTCCAAGGTAAGATTCTATGGGAGTTCTTCCATTAGCTTTAGGTTATGCGACTCCCCACCTTTTCTTTACAGACCTCATGACTGTGGATGCTGCAGCTTCTTGTTCAGATTGCCAGCAGATGCCCAACTGCGTTCCTACAGCTTTCCAAGCCATCTCTGCTGACTGCTTTCTGTCTCAAGGCTCCATAAGAACCACCGTAGATTTTTTTCCATTAGTTGCAAGCTAGAGCAAATCTTCCAGTAGGTTTTACCTCATGAAATCCAAACTGAGGTAGAGCACCACCCACACTCCACGTAGTAAACAATAAAGTTAGTATTTTCTATGCTTAACGTGCAGGCCTAACTGACTCAATCTGGTGAGATGCAGTCTCAAAGTTGCAACTGCGTCTGAGAGAAACACCCAGACAAATTAAACAAACGAACCTTCTACCCTCACAGTCCAACTCTATGATGATGTGGTATACTTTGCGATGTCTTCAAACAGAAATTTAAATTAATTATTTTACCTTCAACTCAAGTCTTTGATTCTGTAATCCACATGAATAACTTATATTGCTAATGATGTTTAACGACCCTTTCTCCAGACCTCCTGACTCCTTTACAAGCTTAGATATAGTGAAAAGAACTTGGACATTCAACTCTAACTTTAAGATAAAAACAAGTTAATTAAACCTAGGCTTGTCTGACCAGCATTTACATTACAGTTGTCTTTAGCAGTTTCTCAACCAGATGTCCCTATTTATCTACAGTTAAACTCTAATTCTTAAAACTAAAAGTTATATTCTAAAACACAATCTATACTTATTTTAAGTTTGGGTGTATTCTAATAAATGTTGGGGGGATACCTGGGTATAACTTGACATAGGCAAAATTGACCGCATTTTTTCAGGTCAAACTGCAGGGGTTGCACTCAAGACAGAAACCCAAACAAAAAGGTCATGTCATAGGTACACACATATAAAAATCAACGAGTTAGAAATACATAGTGTTACTTCAGTAGCAAAGAGGTTACAGCTCAAGAGAATGTAGAGTGTCAAAATAAAAGCCCTAATCAACTCTACAAAGGCTCAAAAAATCAGTTCTTGGTTTGTCACCAGGAAATATATTCAACATCCTGAAACATAGTGTACATTGATGCACTGACATTTATAATTTTGCAGAAATATAAAACAGCATTAGGGAAGAACAGGCAATATAAAAGCCTGAAGGTGGTAAATGTGCAATTGATTTGGGCATGCAGAGACTCAAAAGGCTACAGAATGACAGCATTACTGCTTTAATCCGGCACTGCCTAATTGTAGGCGGTTAAATCTGTGGGTTGGGCAGAACATTTAAACTTGCAGAATGAATAAAGAGAAAACAAGCACCAGCTAACCACAAGAATGACTGCGGCTGCAACACACACATTACTTGTTCCAAGTACAACATTAATCTGCAGCCAAGTTTAAATCTTTGAAGCACTACTGACAAGCAAAAATAATATAAGCAGGCTTTATGAAAATATCAATGCATTTTTCACACAAAAATGTAGATGACTGCATTGTTCCAGCAAACAGCATTTATTAGTGTAGTCTTTTCTTGGCGTTGTATCTGAAGTTACTGAAGATTTTAATTTACAATCCAATACCATGGCTTTGAAAAGTGAGACAGTTCCACAGAAACCAATGCTTTAAAATGTTAAGTGATCAGACAATGCTGCTGATAAAAAAAGTGCTTGGCAGTTTCCTGCAATTCTGGGGCTTTTAATAGTCAGTTTTACATATTAGGACAGGAAAAAGGAGAGTGCATGTACAGAATAAAGCCAATAATTTGGTTTGTACTGCTAGCATGCCTCGAGTTGAGTCACTAATTTCTAACATGTCATCATAAAGAAGCACCCTCAAGGCATATAGGAAAATAGGTGATTAAATAATAGCCACTCTGGAAACTCAGCAGCCAGCTCTAAAGCAATAGTGGCAATTCCCTGTCTACCCTCTGTCAACAACACTGGGGGTGTGGGAAACTGGTGGTGGTAGGCTGGACATCCTGCAATGATTGAAATGGGGCAGGAACAAAACTATATGCTTTGAAACCTACATCCCTACAGGAAAAACAACACCATGGCAACCACTGGACATAAAAAAATTGCTAGGTGCAAAACATTTCCTTCAGTGTGGTACTTGTCATAAAGATTTATATTCATACAGAAGCAATTTATAGCATAAATTATGAACGTTCAAGTAACTGTCATAGCATGAAGATTTGAATTCATTTTACTATATCAGTGAATGTATAATTTCTTAAGTTCAGTGCACTCCAGTGCAATCACCAACACAGAATATCATTACATGGACTGAACAATCAGTTGCGTAAGGGGCTGCCATAGAAACTTAACAGCCAGTGCCCTCGTTACACAAGGCATTGCTACATGGATGATGCCTCCTGTGTATAAGAGATTTCACAGCAGTCTCCATTGCTAAATCTATCCAAGTGCATCAGAGGGTAGGTGTGTAACATTAAATGGTTGTGGCAATTCTACATTAATCACATTTTATGATAACCGCACTTGATGGTTCTATCAGTTGGAGAACCACTGCAGCATTTACAAACTTATAGTACAATGCTACTTCCAATTCTCCGACACGTTTGGCAGAAGGTTTCTGCAGATGTTACATGATCAACATGTTGTGGCAGCTGCAAATACTCAACACTTACTTGAAGAATGGTGAAGATAAAGTAAACAGGATGAAGCTTTATTGTTGGAAAATAAATTAGCATGCCAACAAACAGATCAGTCTGAGCAGTACAATGCAAGTCATGGACACATTGGTGGTCATCTTCCGAGATTCTACGCACTCTAGAACAGTTCCTACAGATTGGAGGGTAGCTAATGTAACCCCACTATTTAAAAAGGAAGGTGGAGAGAAAACAGGGAATTATAGGCCAGCCAGCCTGACGTCGATAGTGGGAAAAATTCTAGAGTCCATTATAAAAGATTTAATAGCTGAGCACTCGGAAAACAGTGGCAGAATCGGACAGAGTCAGCATGGATTTACGAAAGGGAAATCATGCTCGACAAATCTACTGGAATTTTTTGAGGATATAACTAGTACAGAGTTGATGAGGGTGAGCTGGTGGATGTGGTTTATTTGGACTTTCAGAAGGCTTTTGACAAAGTCCCACATAAGAGATTGGCGTTTAAAAATTAAAGCGCATAGGATTGAGGGTGGTGTAATGAGATGGATAGAAAACAGAGTAGGAATAAACGGGTCTTTTTCCGAATGGCAGGCAGTGACTAGTGGGGTACCGCAGGGATCAATGCTGGGACCCCGGCTATTCACTATATATATATATATATATATATATATATGGGAGGGTGAGCTGTGAGGAGGATGCAGAGATGCTTCAGTGTGATTTGACAAGCCGAGTGAGTAGGCAAATGCATGGCAGGTGCAGTATAATGTGGATAAATGTGAGGTTATCCACTTTGGTAGCAAAAACAGGAAGGCAGATTATTATCTGAATGGCTATAAATTGAGAGGGAGGAATGTGCAACAAAACCTGGGTGTCCTCGTACAGCAGTCACTGAACGTAAGCATGCAGGTGCAGCAGGTGTTAAAGGCGGCAAATGGTATGTTGGCCTTCATAGCGAGAGGATTCGAGTACAGGAATAGGGATGTCTTACTGCAATTATACAGGGCCTTGGTGAGATCACATCTGGAATATTATACGCAGTTTTGGTCTCCTTATCTAAGGAAGGATGTTCTTACTATAGAGGGAGTGCAGCGAAGGTTTACCACACTGATTCCTGGGATGACGGGACTGACACATGAGGAGAGATTGAGTCAGTTAGGATTATAGTCACTGGAGTTCAGAAGAATGGCGAGGTTGTGTGGGGGGGGGGGGGGGGAGAATCTCATAGAAACCTATAAAATTCTAACAGGACTAGACAGGGTAGATGCAGGAAGGGTGTTCCCGATGGTGGGGGAGTCCAGAACCAGGAGTCACAGTCTGAGGATACGGGGTAGACCATTTAGGACTGAGCTGAGAAGAAATTTCTTCACCCAGAGAGTGGTGAGTCTATGGAATTCACTACCACGGAAAGTAGTTGAGGCCAAAACATCGCATGTTTTCAAGAAGGAGTTAGAAATAGCTCTTGGGGCGAAAGGGATCAAAAGATATGGGGAGAAAGCGGGAGCAGGCTCGAAAGGGCGAATGGCCTAATCCTGCTCCTAGTTTCTATGTGCAATCTTCACATGGTGCATATTCAAGTGATTGCTGTTCTGCATGCTAACAGAGAGAAAATAATAGCGACCATCAAATAAATCTATGCCCAGTGGTCTCTAGTGGTCAATTAAAGAAGAAAGTTTTGCAATTAAATAGCCTTTCACTACTTCCGGATATCCCAAAACATTTCACTGCCAATGGAATGCTTTTGAAGTGTAGTGATTGATGAAATGTATTAATCATGACAGTCCACTTGCAGACAGCAAATGTTCAATCACTTACAAAGCAAATTAAATATTAAATTATGTGCTATACTACAGCACAAGCTGGACAAAGCCACACAAGAAATGGTTAAATTGCATCTTGAGTAACATGTTCAATTCTAGTCAACAAGAAATAAGGGACAGAGATATTCAAGCCTTGGAGGCTGTGTGAAGAGGTCACTAAACTGATCCCAATTGCAAGGGGGTTAAGACATGAGAAAACACTGGAGAAACTTCGACTTCACAGCCTTGAAATAAAGCTATGGAGTTCAGATCTCATAGAAGGTATATAAAATGATAAACTGCATTGACAAAGATAAATACTGAACATTACTTTAAGGTAAGCTGAGACAGGAGAACAAGGGAACACTGATACAAACCAGCAAGAGGCAAATTTAACTAATGTCAGAAAGTTACTATTTGTAGAGAAGATAAGCAACATATTGACTGGACTTCCAATAAGACAACATAGTAAAAGAAACCCTGAAATTGCTAAGGAGCAGCTGGATTTTGCTAGGGGTTCTGTAGACTCTACATGGAATGGAGATGGATAGAAGAGCATCTCATCTGTACCTGTATTATCTTCAGAGGATGGAGGCAGAAATTGTCAATAATGGTCGTGATTATTGAAAGCATGTTATTTTATACTAAATTGCTACACTAATTTTTATGATTAAGTTTGCCCCTTCCAGGCAATTTTAAAACATGGCTTTCATGCCAGCGTCAATATATACGTGCATTTATCAAGTTTTCTTGACACAGTCAGCTTGAAGGAATCCATTAAATTTAACCCAGAGTTACCACCTCCTGCCAGACCAGCATAATTGGAAGTCAGTGGCCCTGACACTTTTAAACAAGTAAAACACAGAAAGGACTTTAAAATCTCTTTTTGATAGGAAGTCATTAACTGCTGTAGCAAAAGAAAAGCTAAGAGCTTGCACAGCCTAATTATTGCAAAAAAAATCTAAGTTTAAAAAGCAATTGTTAATTCTGTGTTTGAAACAAGAAGCAAAATTGTTGGGTGACGAATTTTGTGCATCTCTGGTAGATATTCCCTTAGGTTCAGTGTCACCAGTCACTGACATAGGGACTTTGTACCCCAGACCCCTTACAATCTGCAATGCACTTTTACTATACACTGTTATATGATTGCATGCAAAAGAATCAAGGTACCATAGGAAAGGGGGGGGGGGGGGGGGGGGGGGGGGGGGGGGGGGGGGGTGGGATTAAATGGAGATGAGGTTGAAGATCACCCATGATCGAGGAACTATATGTTCTACTTCTGATGTTCTTATGACTGTGGATCATTACAGCCCTATTGCATGTACTGTACATTATGACATCACACACACCACCAGCTGCATTCTGAAGGCAAATGAGATGCACTCTAGCAACACAAAGCATGATTACAAACCACTAAACTGGTTTACTTTATATGAAATGATGAATGAACAGAACAGTTTCCCGTCTATTTCCTACTGCTCCGCGAACTGTGAAAACCATCATACAGAATAGAAACTATTTTCTCAGGAAATACTGGTTCCACACAAAGGGTAGTGAAAATCTGAAATTGATGCTTCAAGAGTGAGGACGAAAGATTTTTGTTAGACAAGGGTATGCAGGGACATGGATCAAAGGTGGTCAAGTAGAGTAAAGGTAGAAATCAGCCACGATGTGATTAAATGGCTGAAAAGGTTTAAGCAGTTGAATAGCTGACTTCTGTTCCTAAATCTCAAACTTATTCACTGGTACTCCAACAAATGATTTCTAAATGATTTTTTTGTATACATTGAGTGCAGTGTGTATTAAATAGTTTTGCATCTGGCCATATGACTCGAGTCTCATAAACCCAGTGTGCAATGACAGAGTTTGATTAAAATCTGGTGGCAAATCCTTCCCTCAGACATGGCTGATGGACGACACCATAACTGGTCCCTGGGGAGGGACTGACCACAAAAAGAATTTATAGTTTCAGAAAATATTTTTACAATATTTGATCAAAGGTTGACATGGAAACCCCACATTTACTGCCAACAGGCAGACGACTCAATGACACTTTTGGCTACCTTGACTTCAGCATCCTTGGAGCACACCGGGGAATAGATTTAATTGCAGACCTATTGACTATACACAGAGGTAACATAGCCCACAATGAATTATGACCAAAGTTATCAAATAACCAATCTAATATATGCAGTTTACTACTGGACAGGCAGCAGAGAAGGATTTTGAGTGTTGTGCAGAATCCAACATCTTCTACAAAATATTTTTATGCTTTAAGCAGCATAAATAAATTAACAATCTATACCTAACCTGATTATCCTCAGAAAAATTATAAGACCTTTATTTGTCTTCAAGGAGATAAATATTTAGAAACATAGAAACTAGAAGCAGGAGTATGCCATTCGGCCCTTCAAGCCTGCCCCGTCATTCAATATGATCATGGCTGATCCTCTATCTCAATGCCATATTCCCACTTTCTCTCCATAACCCCTTGATACCCCTAATATCCAAAAAATTATCAATTTCTTTCTTGAATATACTCAGTGACCTAGCCTCCACAGCTTTCTGTGATAGAGAATTCCACAGGTTGACCACCTTCTGGGTGAAGAAATTTTTCCTCATCTCAGTCCTAAATGGCCTGCCCCGTATTCTGAGACCATGGCCCCTGGTTCTAGACTCCCCAGCCAGGGGAAATAACCTCCCTGCATCTAGTCTGTCTAGCCCTGTTAGAATTTTATACGTTTCAATCAGATCCCCTCTCATTTTTCTAAGCTCTAGTGAATGCAAGCCAGTCGAACGAATCTCTCCTCATACGACAGTCCTGCCATCCTCGGTATCAGCCTAGCAAACCTTCCCTGTATTCCCTCTATGGCAAGTATATCCTTGCTTAGGCAGGGAGACCAAAATTGCACACAATACTCTAGTTGTGGTCTCACATAGGCCCTGTATAACAGCAGGAAGACATTCTTACTTCTGAACTCAAATCATCTTGCAATGAAGGCCAACATACCATTTGCCTTCCTAATTGCTTGCTGCACCTACCTGTTTACTTTCATTGACTGGTGTACAAGGACACCCAGATCCCTTTGTACATCCACATTTCCCAATATATCACCATTAATAACACTCTGCCTTTGTTTTTCACACCAAAGCGTATAAATTCACATTTATCCACGTTATACTGCATCTGCCATGTGTTTGCCACACGCAACTTGTCTAAATCGCTCGGAAGCCTCCTTGCATCCTCCTCACAACCCTGCCCGGTTTTGTGTCATCAGCACACTTGGAAATATTGCATTTGGTTCCCTAATCCAAAGTCATTTATATATATCATGAATAGCTGGGGCCCAAGGATTGATCCCTGCGGTACACCACTAATCATCGCCTGCCATCTGGAAAAAGACTCATTTATTCCCACTTTCTGTTTCTAGTCTATCAACCAATTCTCAATCCATGCCAGTATATTACCCCCAATCCCATGTGCTTTAATTTTGCCCACTAGCCTCTTAGGTGGGACCTTATCGAAAGCCTTCTTGAAATCCAAATACGCGACATCCACTGGTTCTCCCTCATCTATTCTACTAGTTATATCCTCAAAAAACTCCTGTAGATTAGTTAAGCATGATTTCCCTTTCATAAACCCATGCTGACTTTGTCTAATCCCGTTAATGCTTTCCAAGTGTTCTGTTACCACATCTTTTATAATAGACTCTAGCATTTTCTCCACTACTGATGTTGGGCTAACTGGTCTGTAATTGTGTTTTTCTCTCCCTCCTTTTTTAAATAGTGAGGTTACATTTGCCACCTTCCAATCTGTAGAAACTGCTCCAGAGTCGATAGAATTTTGGAAAATGACCACCAAGGTATCCAATATTTCCAGGGCCACATCCTGTAGTGCTCTGGGATGTAGGTCATCAGGCCCTGGGCATTTTTCAGCCTTTAACCCCATTAATTTCCTTAGCACCATTTTTTTTTAAACTAATATTGATTTTCTTCAATTTCTCCCTCTCACTAGACCCCTGGTTCCCTAACATTTCTGCGAAATTATTTGTGTCCTCTTTTCTGAAGACAGAACCAAAACGTGTGTTCAATTCTTCTGCCATTTCTTTGTTCCCCATTATAATTTCCCCTGTTTCAGACTGTAAGGGACCTACCGACATTTGTCTTCGCTAATCTTTTTCTCTTCACATATTAATAGAAGCTAGAACAGTCAGTTTTTATGTTCCCTGTAAGTTTACTCTCATTCTCATTTTCCCCTTCTTGATCAACCTTTTTATCCACTTTTGCTGAATTCTAAACTGCTCCCAATCCTCAGGCTTGCTGCTTTTTCTGGCAATTTTATATGTCTCCTCTTTGAATCTAATACTATCCCTAATTTCTTTTGTAAGCCATGTTTGAGCCATCTTTCCTGTTTTATTTTTGCACCAGACAGGGATAAATAATTTAAAAGCAAAATACTGCGGATACTGGAAATCTGAAACAAAAACAAAAATAGCTGGAAAAACTCAGCAGGTCTGACAGCATCTGCGGATAGGAATGCAGTCAACGTTTCGAGTCCGTATGACTCTTCATCAGAACTAAGGAAAAATAGAAATGAGGTGAAATATAAGCTGGTTGAGGGGGGTGGGACAGGTAGTGCTGGATAGAGGGCCAGTGATAGGTGGAGGCAAAGAAGAGATTGCCAAAGATGTCATAGACAAAAGGACAAAGAGGTGTTGATGGTGGTGACATTACCTAAGGAATGTGCTAATGGTGACATTAAGGGTAGAAAGCAGGATAAGCAACAGATAGCCCTAGTGGGGGTGGGGTAGGGGGAAGGGATCAAAATGGGCTAAAAGGTGGAGATAAAACAACTGATGGAAATAAATTTAAAAATAATAGAAATAGGTGGGAAAAGAAAAATATATTTAAAAAATATTATTTAAAAAATTATAAATTATTGGAAAGAGGGGGGTATCGGAAAGGGGGTGGGGATGGAGGTGAGACATCATGATTTGAAGTTGTTGAACTCAATGTTAAGTCCGGAAGACTGTAAAGTGCCTGATCGGAAGATGAGGTGCTGTTCCTTCAGTTTGCATTGAGCTTCACTGGAATATTGCAGCAGGCCAAGGACGGACATGTGGGCATGAGAGCAGGGTGGTGTGTTGAAATGGCAAGCGACAGGGAGGTCCGGGTCATGCTTGTGGACAGACCGAAGGTGTTCTGCAAAGCGGTCACCCAGTCTGCATTTGGTCTCTCCAATGTAGAGACCGCATTGGGAGTAGCGAATGCAGTAGACTAAATCGAGGGAAGTGCAAGTGAAGTGCTGCTTCACTTGAAAGGAGTGTTTGGGCCCTTGGATGGTGAGGAGGGGGAAGTAAAGGGGCAGGTGTTGCACCTTCTGCAAATAATTGTTGTAATTCATACATATGTTCCTTAAAAATATTAGCCATTGCCAATCCACTGTCAACACTTTTAGTAAAGTTCCCCAGTCCATCATTGCCAACTCATGCCTCACACCCTTGTAGTTCCCTTTATTTAGATTCAGGACCCTAGTTTCGGATTCAACTTCTTCACTCTCCATCCTAATGATCATTCTATCATTTTATGGTCGCTCCTCCCCAAGGACCCCGCACAAGATTGTTAATTAATCCTTTCTCATTGCACAATATCCAGTCTAGGATAGCCTGCTCTCTAGTTGGTTCCTCAACATATTGGTCTAAAAAACCATCACATACACACTCCAGGAAATCCTCCTCCACAGTATTATTGCTAGTTTGGTTTGTCCAATTTATATTAGATTAAAGTCACGTTAAAATCAGCATGTCTGACATATACAATCATATATAGAGCCAACCATTCCATTTGGTTCCACTAATTGCATTACAGGAGAAAAGCATGCACACCAAACACAAATTTTACCCATAGAACAAATCAGGAATAACTAATTGGATTCCATTTGATTTCTCAATCATTTCAGTTAGCTAAACATTCATTTATTTAAAATTCATCATAATTTGAATGCACAAAAATGGAAATAGGTAAGTGAGCCTACAATGATTTACTAGCTGCCAATTTGTAATACACTGCTAGTAAATTTGGCATTTGCCAGAAGGCCAACACCACTTCAGAGCAGATAATTGTGGCGATACAGTGTAGATTTGATGAAGTAGATAGAACAGATACTCAAATATTTACCTCAGGTTCAGACCCAAACACTATTCGAATTAAGCAGGAGATGTTATTTCCCCTGGCTGGAGACTCTAAAACAAGGGGGCACAGTTTCAGGATAAGGGGCTGCTCATTTTGGACTGAGTTGGGGAGAAATTTCTTCATCCAAAAGGTTGTGAATTCTCAGCATTCTCTACCTAGGTGAGTTGTGGATGTGCTATCATAGAATATATTTATGGCTGAGATAGTCAGATTTTTGGTCTCTCAGGGGATCGATGGATATCAGGAGTGAGCAGGAAAGTGGAGTTGAAGTCCAAGGTCAGCCTTGATCTTAATGAATGGCATAGCAGGATTGATGGGCCAAATGGCTCTCTCCTGCTCCTATTTCTTATCTTATGTTCTGAGGCAAGGCCACGTGAGGTGCAACTTTGGAGTGTGCCTGTACAACATCAAGGCAATTGCAGCAGTCCCAGGGTGAGAAGGTAAAAACACTAGCCACCGTCTTTTAACTCCTACATGTATCATGTGCCTCACAAGATCATCTTGACTAGAAAGGCAAAGACAATTCTATCAAATTGTGGTTTAGGCTTTAAACTATCATTCAAATTTACTAAAAGTAAAATAACAGCTTATCTACAGTAATCATTGAATGACAGAATGGTTACAGCACAGAAGGCAGCCATTTGTCCCATTTTGCCTGTGCTACCACTCTGAAAGAGCAATTCACCTAATGCCATTCCCCTGTCTTTTCCCTACAACAATTTTTTCCCCCCCCTTTCAGATAATGATCCAATTCCCTTTTCAAAGCCTCAATTGACCCTGCCTCCACCACAATCTCAGGCAGCACATTCCAGGTTGTGACCACTTGTGGCATGAAAAGGTTGCTCCTCATGTCTCCATTGCTTTTTTTTAAACCAACTACCTTAAAGCTGTGCCCTTTGGTTCTCAATCCTTCCATCAATAGGAATAATTTCTCCCCATCTACTCTGTCCTGACTGTTCATGATTTTGAATACATCTATCAAATTTCCTCTCAACCTTCTCCAAGGGGACCAGTTCCAACTTCTCCAATCTTATTATGTAACTGAAAATCCACATCCCTGGAATCATTCTCGTGAATCTTTTCTGCACCTTCTCTAATGCCTTGACATCCTTCCCAAATTGTGGTGCCCAGCACTGTTCGTAATGCTCCAGTTGAGGCTGAATCAGTGTTTTATGCAGATTTAACATAACTTCATTGCTTTTTACTTTATGCCCCTATTGAAAAAGCCCAGTATGCCAAATGCTTTATTTACCATTCTCTCAACCTGCCCTGCCACCTTCAATGATTTATGCACATATACACCCAGGTCCCTCAGCTCCTGCATTCCCTTTAGAATTGTACCCTTTGGTGTTGTCTCTCCATATTCTTCCAACCAAAATGAATCACTTCACAATATATACAAAACTTAAATAATCCTTGAATTGTAGAAAATAATAAGGTCCTGTGCTAAAGTTTATTCTAAAACAGGACCTGAAACAAAGCGAAGTCATGATCAAACTACAGAATTCTGCTCAAACCATTGCTCAAGTATTGTCAATGTGGATGTTCAAGAAACATAGGAAAAGGAGGCCATCCAGCCTTTCAAGCCTGTTCTATCATTCAATTTAATCATGGTTGACCCACATCTTAACTACATCCACCCACTCCTCCTCAGTCTCAAGTGCTTTTTGTAATAACAGAGATAACCATGCATGGAGAGTTCCTAACTTTTCACCAAACCCCTTCCTCTCTCTGATGGCTTCAAAAGGACTGAGATATTGCCATTGGTCTCTCAGAGATAAACTTATAAAATCCTTTGAAGCTTATTTATATAAAAAAAGAGGAAAGCAAAATGCATCTTCAGCTCAAGTACAACTTCAAAGCATATACTGTAAAAGACAAATCAGATGTTTATATTTAAATTGAATGACTTGGCCTCCACTTGTGTGCAAATTAACCAATATCAATATGCACACACAAAAGAGAAAAAAAGCATAATTAATACAGACAAAATATTTTCTGTTTATCACAACCATGGTTCTTGCATCATACTGCTGTAAACAGTGGGAGTTTCACACATTTATCATCAACAGCATTAGGTCAATGTAAAAGTGGCCACCAACTTTTGTTCTTTTGCAATCAGACTCATTCAATTAATTTTAAAATTGTGCATCTCATTTTCTAAACCGTATTCCACGTGTAAATAAAGTATAAATGACTTTACAGGCTCTGCAACTCCTTCGTGGCTCGCCATGGAGCAACATTAGCAAAAGTTCGAGTGTACCAGCCTAATCTTGTAGATCACTTCCAGTAGAGTCCTATAATCACTAGGTAGAAGAATATGGGAAGGCAAGTTGTAACCTGCTTGCTGTCACATAGGGAATATCAACAGCTAATCGGCGCCGAGGAAGATTCCCAAATAACAAATGAATAATCCATTTTTGGTGATGTTGGCTGAAGGAGGAATGTTGGCCAGGGCCCAGGAAAACGTCCCTGCTCTTCTCCAAACAGTACCCTGGGAAATTTCTCACACACCACAGGCAGATTGGAGCTCAAAAATTTAACATTTCATCCAAAATCACAGCACCCTGACAATGCAACACTCCCTTAGTACTGCATTGAAATGTCAGCCTAGATTAGGTGCTGAAATCTATAGTGGGAGTTAGTGAAGCACTAGTGGGGAGGGGAAGATGATACACCTTCCACTATAAACTGTATTCACTTTGTTCTGATGTAACCTTATTCCAGTCTAGAGATTCTTCAAGACAAACCCTTACACTCTCAAGTTCAGTTAAAATACATGGCTCTCTCCTAGCCTTCACATTCATTCATATATATTAGAGGACAGAGGTAATGAAAAAATGAACCCTACGGTCCATTCATATCCCTTAGTTTTTTTTTTAACCACAGCTACCATATTTCATTATAAACTACACAACCACCTTTTCACTCAACAATGTAACTGTTTCTGAAGTTCACGGCCAACAAACCGTGCTTCATGGCATACTTTGTGGTGAATTGAACACCTCAACTTGTACAATTTCCTACAGGCTTTATGTCCAGAAGTGGAAAAGTACTGGTTATGTCAATGCCACAAGGGCTAATCCCACAGCATCAACACTGATTATTCATCACGTGAACATTCAATGATGTACTGCTTGAAAAAAAATTTAAATGAAAAGACATGAAAGTTGAATCATTTGTGTAGAGCCTTCCTGTTTTTTTTATTTAAAAAGTGCCTTAAGAATATTAATCATGAACGCTTTGTGACACAGATATCAGACAGCAGATTACTCTCAGCTCAGAATCAATGTGACCCGTGCTATAAAAATGTCGAGACATTTAAATATTTCAACAACTTACCTTCAAGTAGAAACATCCCAAGGCAGTTCATGAGGACAAAAAAAAATCAATGGCAATCAAAGGAGGAGATATTAAAAGGAGCAATTAAAAACTTGATCAAAGCAGTAGGGTTTAAGCAGGTCACAAAAGGATAGGGAGCTGGAGATGCTGAGAGATGTAGGGAAGGAATTTCTAAGGATAAGGCCTAGATGGTCAAAGACATGGCTACCATTGCCAGGGTGAAAACAACAGTGGGAGGGTGGAGGAAAAATAAAGTTCTCAGGGTTTCAGGGCCCGGGGAGAGCACTTAAGAATAGGGTAGGCCAAGATCATTTCAGACAAAATGAGTTACTTTGAAATGCAGTGACTAATGTTACATAGAAGAATCCCTCCAAGCCACACATCATCTTGACTTGGTGTAGTATCACTATTTCTTCATTATCATTGGTTCAAAAGGTCTTCCAGTGCAAAGAATTATCCCCGACTGAATGTTGTAGACTGGCACATTCCAAGGTCCAGGACTACGTGCTGAGGGACGCAGTAAAGCTTGGGGCAGCCGCAGCAAAGAGGAAAGGTCGCTATCTAAGACCTTTCTGCCATAGTGCACCGAGGGGCTAGAAAGGTATAGACCCTTTGGGCTGTACGACTCACAATAAATGTATGTAGTGAATATTAAATGTATCATAATTGCACTGAAGCACCACAGAGTGCAACATGATGTATGTCGATAGTGCAATGGTATTGGAGTTGTCTGTCTGTAATGACCATATTGAAATGACTAATATTCATTGACTGTATTGAAGCACCTCGTGATCCATGTGTAAAAGCTGAATCCAAGTGCACTTTTTGTGATGGTCATTTAGAAATGTTTTGTAATGTTCTTTCAGGTGTTTTATGAATAAAGTACATTTTTCCAAATAAAAATCATTGGTTCAAAATCCTGGAACTCCCTCCCTAAGAGCACTGTGGGTGTACCTACACCACATGCAGTTCAAGAAGGCGACTCACCACCACCTTCTCAAAGGAAATTTGGAATGGGCAACAAATGCTGGCCCTGCCAGTCACACTAGCATCCCTGAAAGAATTTTTTTAAATGTAGCAGTCATTTTGCAAACAAGATCCCACAATCACCAATGCAATAAATAATCAGTTATTGTTTTATTGAAGTTTGATCAGAGTCATAAGAACCCTGAATCTTCTTGGATTAGTGAGCGTGAATTTTTTACTGTCTGTCTGAAACAGTGCAACAGGCAAAAAGGGCTTTGATTTAACATCTCATTGGAAGGATGTCAGTTCCTTCAATATAACAGTGAAGTCAGTTCAGATTATGAGCTCATGCCTCTAGTGCGAGGCTCAGGCCCACAAAAGTCATTGATACGGTGGCAAGATTGTTACCAAGATGATGCAAAACATTATCTTGATAATGTTTTCTTAAAAAGTGGCTAAAAATTTAACTTGCATATGAATCTGATCTAAAATGTGAATTTTCTCCATTTGAAACGTATGTGATGGTATCTCTCAGCTTTCTGGAATTATTAAATGAAATAATAAAAACAAAAAAATGCAGGAAATACTCGTTAGATATGGTAACAACTCTATTTCTCTCTCCACAGATAACATGTCAGGTTGATAATCATTCATCAGTTTCTGAATGAATTCAGTGGCATGCCATGGCAGTTAAGAGTTAACCATATTGATGTGAGGACTGCAATCACATATCACCCAGACTAGGTAATAACAGGTTTCTTTCCCTAAAGGAAGTTCTGATGAAAGGTCATTGGCCAGAAACCTTAACTCTGTTTCTCTCTTCACAGATTCTCGCAGACCTGTTGAATATTTCTAGCATTTTCTGTTTATATTATAGGTTTTCAGCAATTGCTGAATTTTGATTTTTTTTAACAAATGAAATAAATGGGTTGCCTAAATTGGGAGGTCTGAACAACAAAGACAAGATTAAACCATAGTTGCATATTAACAGTTCTATTTAAATCTTTTAATGCAGCAATATGCAGGCAAGGTTATCAATTAATGCATGGTTACTATAGTTTATTTGTGTCTACCTCTTCCTTTTTTAAGAAATACACATCTCCTGCTACTAATCAAACTTGCATATGAAATATTGTATAAAATTATATTTGAAAGTCAAAATTAACAAGAAGTACAATTCTAAAAATAAATTTACCTCTTATTTTCTCTATCGCTTTAGGTTAAATGCAGTAGCTGTGTTTTTTTAAAAAAGCTAGACAATGTATCAAATTTTATTATTTTTCCACTTCTTTGACCTAGACTAGGAGGTGGGAGACAGGGAGGCTAGATGGTGCAGTGATAAGACGCTGATTTTGTAACTCTGCATTGGTGTTCAAATCCAGCCAGTCTGTTGAGATGCCTGCTGACTCTAAGAATTCTATATGAAGTGTATTTGGGCAGTCTCAAGCCAGCTTTAAACAAGCATGAATTCACAGTACAAAATTGTCCAGTGTTTGACACCTTGATTGGCAACTCCCCAGGCTGCAGGATCACTGGCATAAGAATTGGAAAATTGTCACACGGTACTATGTGCTGGGCGTGGCAAATGTATATTAACAGAGAGTGCTTGATGCCAACATGCAGTGTATAAAAAAACATGTTTCCTTCCCCAGTGTTAGCACCCCTCATATTGAGCAGCAAAATACTTCAGAGAACAAGAATCAAGTTGTCCTGACTTCCAGCTTCAATGTAGAGTATGGACTTGGTTCCCTACAGTTAGTACATAATTTGCAATGCTCTCTGCTTGATAAGAGTAATTTTCCCAAATAAAGTACTCATGCTACACCTGCATGTTTGCACAAAAATATTTAGAAGATCAATATTTCTATAATAATTGTAGGACTTTAAAGGATGGGTTTATATCTCTGAAGAAACATCAGCAATGATCTCTTACCGCAAAGCAAAAACAAGAGAAATAGTGAAACATTGCAACAACAAAAAAAAAAGCTCTCAGCTGTGGGCAAAATTCAAATCCAATCCTTGGCTGGCATTCAGATTTTGCAGGTGGTATGGGTTGTTAGCCAAGGTGAAGATCCACGTCTAGGAGTAAGGCAAAGGAAAAGGTTTGATAGCGAGATTAATACCACTCAAAGAGGCATCTCGCCAGTCAGTGAAATTCCTTGTGCCAACAGAAATACGATCATCTTAAATGATCTTTCTTTCTACACAAAATGGTGGAAAAGGGAACAAAAAGAATAGGATAAAGAAAAAAAATGCAAACTGCAGATACAAAAATCCCTTGCTACTCACTTCAAAGCAATGTCAATGTCAAAATTGAGCAGCACTAGGGAATAGATTACAGTTCTGCATTACACCATAGTCACAACTTCAGTACAATGGATATCCAGGACGGAAAATTCATGATCTGAAGACTCAAGCTCCAAGCATTGTGCAATGGGCCAGAGCAGTATCAATACAGACCCCAATCAGATTAGACTCAAAGTAACCGGAACGTAAACTGCTCCAGTCCCGCTGTGCAAAATGAATTATAAATGACTTCACAGGAAGAATTGAGCAATTCACATTCCAGCTTAAAGTCTGACCACAATGAAGGCGTGTCTAGCCCTGCTCTGACCTGCTGCACATCAGTTTTAGGGGCATTCTCTTGTGCCTGGCAGAAGTGGCAATTACTAAAGAGAGACCAAACATGCTCTTCAAGCGCAAAGGCCATCACGGCCAAACCAAATTCTCTCAGGATCTCCACACTTATGGCACAGATTATTGGATAAATATGCCAAAATTAGCCAATTTTTCCTTCCTTAACCCAAGGCATTGTAGTGCCATTCGTGCTGAGATCAAAACCAAGTAGGGATGAAAGAATAATGAACTTGCATTTATATGGAGCGTTTCATGACCTCATATATCCCAAAGCACTTCACAGCCAACTAAGCACATTTTTAAAGGCTGTAACTGTTGTAATGGAAAGCACAGCAGCAAATTTGCACACAGCCAAGGTCCCATAAACAGTAATGCAACTGTGACTAGGTCATGTGATTTAAGGACATTGGTGGAAAGATAAATATTGATCAGGACATCTGAGGAACTCTTCTGCTCTTCAGATAATGCCACAGAATCTCACTTAAGTTTAGCATCTCATCTGAAAATCAGTATCACAGACAGTGCAGCACTGCCTAAGTACTGCACTGTGTGTCAACCTAGATTGTGTGCTCAAGTAAGTGGAGTAGGCTTGAATCTATATCACCTTTTAAAGCAGGTGAGAGTGCTCCCACTGGGCCAAGGCTGAAACTTCAACCAGAGGTGTCTCTGGTCTGCAATCCTCAATCTGATGAACTTGCTGCACCCATGGGGTAGCCTCATTACAACATTTTCATAATGTACTAAAATCATTTGTTGCTAGTTAAGGGGTACAGCTAGAAAATAAATCAAATTAGGGCCCTAACTGCAGAACCCCAGAACTATTTATAAATGACAAACTCTGGCTACATTCTAAAATTCATGTGACATCTTGCAACGTCACCAGCTGTACCCAGTTACATAGCAAACACGGGGTAAGCAAGAAACCTCCCCATTCAAATAACTTAATTGGGTCAAAATCATTCATGAGGCGCACAATCAATGTAAGCTGGGTACAGGGAAAGCTAACAAAGGGCATTATTAGATTGTATTGTCCTGGCAATACAGTACAAAACAAAATAATCTTCAGCCCTGAAGAGTCAAACAGACTCGAAACATTAAGTTTGTTTCTCTCTCCACAGATGCTGCCAGATCTGCTGAGTTTTTCCGGCATCTTCTCTTTTTATTTGCCTTTCTGAGGGCTGGCACAGGAACAGTGGGCTAATGGTCCTCCTCCTGTGCTGCAAATCTTTGATTCCATGATTCTCAAAGTCTGTTCAAAACCACATTCAAACATTTTAGACAGCCAACTGAAACAATTTGATTTTTTAAACAGGTATACATTAGCAAGGTGGGAGAACTTCAAGCAGCTCCTTGTACTACTGCAGAAGCGCTAAGAAAGCTTAACAAATACGTTCATCAAGCATCCTTAGCACAAGAAATTCAGGGCATGCATAACTTTGTGTACCTTTCCCTCGATAAGCAGTTTTCCATAAAAAAAGTGAAACCGTTTCCTCTGGTGGAGGATCCAAAACAACATAATCCTCAAAAGGTAGAGCTCATTTCGTTAGGAGTGAAATCAAGAAACACTTCTTCTCCCCCACACGAAGTGTAGTGAAAATCTGGAATTCTCACCCCAAACAGGCAATGGATGCTAGGTCCATTGAAAGTTTCAAGATGGAAATTAATGGATTTCTTTAGGTAAGGATATCAAGGTTTCTGGAGAAAAGACAGGTGTTGAGATCCACATCAGCCATGATCTAACAGAAAGATGAAACAGGGTGGAGGGGCTGAATGGCTGATTCCTGTTTCTATATTCCTGATACTAGCACCAAAACAATGGAACTATCAAATTGTTTTGCCTCAAATTAGAAAAATGGGTAAACTAATTATGGCATGAGGATAGTGCTAGAATCTCTCATTTATTTGATGTTTCACATTTAGTGTATGTCGGCAAGCACGTATGTAAAAAAAAAAGTGAAACCTTATTTCTGATTGCCTGTCAGTATTTCATTTTAGACATAAACAGTAAATAACCTACATGCGGTAAAGTTCAACTGAGCTTTGACCTCACTAAGAACACAGATGCCCACACACACAATGCTTCAATAGCCTATCATAATAACGTGCCCATGTCCAGAGAATCTCATAAAAAAGCTAATTAATGTTCTGTGCATCATTCTTCCTATTGAGGACAGACCATATTCCATTTTCCAATTGTGAAAATAATAAAATATTTGATATGATAAGTTTCAAAATTTTATGGTGTATTTAAGGACAAAATGCCAGCAGTAACAACTCAGTACGAAACCATGAATGTAGAATATAGCTGGAAGCATACCCTTCGCTTGACAATTTCCGCATTTAATGCCTTTCGCTACACTCCAAATGCATTAGAACGTCATTAAAACATCAGTCAACCACAATTCTCTACATAGAGCAGCACAAAGCATAGCCATTACAAGGAGACATGGAAGAGTGCATTTTATCTCTGATGGCATGAGATAGGCATACATGCGCTAATAACAATTTTCAATCAGTACTGACACTTATGATATAATGCATTCATTCACCAGAACACAGTAGTTCCATTTGAACTGAAACATTACATCTTCACAAACCACTTACGCAATTACTATTATTAATTAAGTAGGAATAGGACTGTGACAACATGATAAAAAAACCAAGAAACCAAACACAATCTCTTAAGTCTGCAATCTGTCATCAGTCCCAAATCACCTGTTAATATGAGTGAATACCTGGAATGACAAATTGATGCAAGCTAAAATCTCACTGGAAAACATTTCTCAGTTCTGCCAAAAGGTCACTGACCAGAAGCATTAATTTTGTTTCTCTCTTCACAGATGCTGTGCTGTCTGACCTGAGTATTTCCAGTAGTTTCTTTCTGTTTTCACCTTAATAGAGTACCAATAGTTCAGATATCAAAATCAGAGACGTCCAAAATGTGACAGCCAAGCCACTCAGTCCAATTTGGACAATTCTTATTTATTGCTTTCACAGTTTGAATTTTGTGGACTGGGAGGTTTTAAAGGGGCCTTATTGCCTGTCTGGTTGGATAAATCCTGAATTAGAGCATCAATGCTTGTTAAAACTTGGGATAAATGTAAACTGAAGAAAACATTAAACATTAAGTGTGACCCATTTCATGCATTTGCAACACACCCACATGACCCACAAAGAATGAAAGGCTTAACCCCTGCCATAAACCACACCTAACATCATTTGAACCGAGAGACTATCTAGAGATAATCAATCTAAAGTTGTCATTTAAAAAACAAAGTGCCATGGAGATGAACCCAATTACTTCCATGATCCTTCCCAATCTTTTCAGTTCCATCCTTCACAAATTGCAGCTCATCCAAAATGGCATAAGGCCAGTTTAGGATGTGAACAAAGTCTCATTTCTCCCATGTTCACCAATCTCCCATCCCTCCCATGCAACAATATGAAAATCTCTGCCCTTTTCTGCAAACCCTTCCATGCAGTAACTTAGTAGCAATTTCATAAGTGGAATTACCATACACATCAGCACAAGATTTCTTTTCCCTAAGAAGGGGTCTACATTAATGTGCTGATAAAATATTGATTTAAGACTTTATTTGGTGTAGTTACCATCATTTTAACATCAAATTTTACATATGTACTTCACAAGTCAATATGCCCCACTAAACAGGATAAATACATTAGAATAGTAACAAAGAACTAGGACATAGTACTGTGGCAATCTATTAAAAATGTACTTGTATCGTGCACCTTTGCAACATAAAAATACGCAATGATGATATTCACATAACATAGGTTTTAACCCATTAATTTTACATGGACTAGCACCTCTGTTTAAAATACCAGTAAAAGGAATGAGTTAAACATTTGTCTATTGTCAGCACAAGAATTTTATTCTCAAAATGAATCACTGATCCAACAGTATAACAAGTAGCTCTTCAGTATAGCAACTTCCACAAAGCCTTATGACCCATGTCCAGGGATAGCTGCCCATATCACCATGCTCTTGTGTTATATGTCATCCAATGCTACTGGAGTAAGGATCTTCACCCCCAAAAATGAAAACTGGATTCTCTCAATGCCCCCTTCATTACATGCTGCTAAAAATTTGCACATACACTTGCCTCAACAAAGAAAATGTGCACCCTTTTTCACACTCATGCCACCACAACCTTATCTCTCCCTATTTTGTGCAATCCCACATCACTGATGCATGATGACACCTACACTGAAGAATTCAGGGCTGTAACAATCACTGGAAATTGATCATTAATTTCCAAGTACTAACACTTAGATCATAATTTAATACTTTGCAATACATTTTCTGGAATCACAAAAACTAAAACTAGAAAAGTATGCAATACAAAGAAAACGTCTTTTTTTGAAAAAAATTCAGCATGTGGGTATCACTAACATGGCTGATATCCGTTGTCCATCCCTAAATGCCTTGTGGTGGTGATCAGATTTCTACTTGAACCATTGCCGCTTGTGTGAATGGACAGCAATAAATGCAGCTCTGCAAGTCATTCAAAGAAAATGAGGAGGTACACAAACCATACTGAAAAATGAAATGGCCAGTTTTGGTAGGAATGGGTTTGGCCTTTTCAAAAAAAACTTTAAAAATATACTGGTAACCTAAGTAACATCAAGCAATGGAACATTAACTTCTGGCACCACAGAATAGTGGTCTCATCTCTTTCCCAAAGACTGTCACCTGACTTGCTGCACTCCAGGAACAATCAAGAAGAAAATGTATTGACCATTGGGAAAAAAGGAAGCTATGGCAAAAAAAAAAGGACCTTCATCAAGATAATCTTGCAGGTCTCCTGAAAACCATATGACAACAGCATTGGCAGCAGGCTAACAGAAGGCCACCTGCCAATCCCCATAATTGCAAGAGATGCATCTGTGAAGAATCCGAAAAAGAAATAAAATGGAAGCACAGAGGCATGCAAGCCCACAAGATAGCCTACTCTTCTCAAAATCACACACCAATATTTGCAGGCTGTTTTATGCTTACAGTTATAACTGTACAAGCAGGAAGCTTTAATTATTCCAATTGTAAAAAAATCAGTAAACACAGGTGATATTAAAAAAATACACATACATACGGTAAAAAATTCTAATACAGATTATTTATTGAGGCCAGAAGACAGTATTATGTGCATGTCAGTACAGATTCCATACATGTAGTCAAAAGCAACCAAGAGCGAGAAAGGAAAGTCCCTTGATTAAATTCTGAGAAATGAATTATTTTCAAAAATAGTTCACTTCTCTGTAAATGGAAACTATTCACAAGCTTCTAGTGAGGGGAGGACACCAACAAAAATGAGTCAAAAACCCTGCAAAAGTTTGACACCCATTTTACTAGTGGACTTACTGACAAGTAATCTTTCTAAGCACTGCCAACCACTTAAATACAATCCTAACAATCAGTCTTTAGAGATTTGAGGTTACAATATAGCCTCATTTTAAAAACAAAGCATAGTGCTCCTTCAATTTACTGAAGTGGCACATTAAACAGTAACAGCAGCCCAAGCCACTCCGGCAGATTTAAATCATAATTAAACAAAATTCCTTCTTCTCAGAATCAAAAAAAATCCAATTTTGCTGGATTTTACTTCAACCAGTACTGGTCATTAGAATTACACTTCCTCTCGGCATCAAGTGAAAACACGTTTGATTACAGTTTGTTAGATCATCAAGAAGCATGTTTACCAGACATCATTTCTAAACAATGTGCTTTTATTACAAGGAACTGGATCTCAAAGAACACGAGTTTTTACTAGCATTTCCTATCTATTCATTTAGTATTACATTTGGCTGGTGGTACTATATTTCAGTCAGAAGGTTGCAGATTCAAACCTCTCTATCTAGAGTAGGCAAACATTCCAATGCTTTACTGCAGGAGCACTGTACTCTTGGAGGTAACGTCTCCCCTCTCAGCTGGGTAGAAAAAAGTCCTATGGGCCTGTTAGAAGAACTGGGGAATTTTCCCAGTATGCGGGCCAACATTTACCCCTCAACCAATGCCACTAAAAACAGATTATCTGGTTATTTTTATCTTGTTGCTGTGTACAAATTGGCAGTGCAACAGACTATGTCAAAAAGTAGTTCACAGCTTGTGCTGCATTTCAGGAGGTCCAGAGATCACGAAAGGCATTATATAAATGCAAAGCTTTTTTCCCCCCAGAGCAAGGGAGGGGATTGGAACTGCTTTTCTTGTTTAAATCTATTAACTTTATTGAATACATACATACTCCCACAAAAGTCAGCACTCAAAACCTATAAATGTTAAAATACTTACAAGTCACAGAGATTTTCTTAATAGAAAAAAATAAAATCAATTCATATTTTAAAGCAAAATATGCAATTTATAATTCCACTGGAAACCGGTTTGTTTTTCAATGATACACATGCAAACCAGAGGTACTAAATATGTCATTTGGCTGCTGTACTGCATTTCCTGACAACCTTCTGTAATAAATCATACCATGTATATATGTTGCATGCAGCCCTTTTAAAGAGTGAAGGACCATGTAAGATATGACCTGCTCAGCGAGTCAACATTAAAAAAAATTTTCAAATTACAAGTCCAATATAATAGCCATTAGAATTTCTCAGGGCAATAAAAAACTCTTGTTTTTATTTAGTTCCATGTGTGGATTTCTCCTCCCAGCCACAGCCCTGCTCCCTCCCCCTTTCTCCAAACTTGGCTCTGACACGCTGTCTGCTTGCTGTGTTTACATTAGATGTTAAGGGCCTACTCGCCAGGTGGAAGTCTCCGCCCTCGAGTTATCGAGGAGCCGGGTGACGCAGCGACCAAGCCCGGCTTTGGCTTCAACTCCCACCCCGGTGTAGGCCTCATTTTTTCTTGAAGCCGGGTTTGATTGATTTTATTTTTGCTGCATGTGGTTTACTCACTGTCGGGGCAGCAGCAGCGGCGGAGCACCCCTCCTCTGGAAGGCTCCGTCCACGAAGACGCCGTTCTTGCCGAGGCATTTCAGGTAGAAGTGCGGCTCCTGGAAGGTGATCTGCAGGTGCCGGCGGGAGATGAAGCTCGAGTGGCCCATGTTCACGTCCACGGGCCCCTGGCTCGAGTTGCGGCCGATGGTCACCGACTCCTGCCGCATCAGGTACTCGAAATCCCGGCCCTCGAGCTTGGCGATAGCGGCGTCGGGCGGGGCCTGCGGGTCGAGGCCTAGCTCCCAGCGCACGGCGCCGCTCTTGAGCTGAGCACTCAGCCGGCTCGGGCTGCAAGGGGCCGATTTGAGAGCCAGCAGCGCCCGGGCGCCCGTGTCGTCGCCTTCGCTGTCGGAGGGGAAGAGGGCAGCCTGCATGGCGCAGGGGGGAGTGAGAGACGCGGGCAGCCGAGCTGTGGGCTCCAGGGGGGAGGACGTAAGGGGGAGGGGGGGGGGGTGTTCCAGGGCCTGAGAGTCAATGTCCGCGGCCAGGCACAGCCTCCAGTCGGCGGCTGAGCAGCGCTGAGTGCCTCCCGTTAGCGAGAAGTCATAACAAGCCTTTCGGGTGGGGGGGGGGGGGAGGGAGAATGGAAAACCCGGACTGGAATCCCCTCTAACACAGACAACAGGAATTGAATGAATAAAGAAAATGCATTTACATAGTGCCTTTCAAAACACAGCGGACATCCCAAACAGCCAATGAAATCTTTTGAAGTGTAGTCACTGTCGTAACGTAGGAAATGCAGCAGCCAATTTTCACAGAGCAATGTGATGATATCTGTTTTTGTGACTTTGAGGGATAAATATTGACACTGGAGATAACTACCATGCTCTTCTTCAAATAATGCCATGGAATCCTTTACATCACCTCACTGAGTAGACGAGATCTTACTTTAACATCTCGCCGAAAGACAGCACCTCTGACATGGCAGCACTTCCTAGTACTGTACTGGAGTGTCAGCATGTATGTCTCATGTCTCCTGAGTGGGATTTGATTCCACAGCCATCATACTCAGATCTTCCTGATTTTCTAAATAATTTTTGAATATAATAAACGACTATTTCTACCACTTGGCAACCAGAGGATGTTGATTTAAGATAATTACACCACTAGATAAAAACTTTGCATTTATATGGCACCTTTCTTTTTTTTTATTCATTCACGAGATGTGGCATCGCTGGCTAGACCGGCATTTATTGCCTATCCCTAATTGCCCCTGAGAAGGTGGTGGTGAGCAGCCTTCTTGAATTGCTGCAGTCCATGTGGTGTAGGTACACCCACAGTGCTGTTAGGAAGGAAGTTCCAGGATTTTGGCCCAGTGACAGTAAAGGAACAGTGATATATCAGGATGGTGAGTGGCTTGTAGGGGAGCTTCCAAGTGGTGGTGTTCCCATGTGTCTGCTGCCCTTGTCCTTCTACATGGTAGCGGTTGTGGGTTTGGAAGGTGCCGTCTAAGGACCCTTGGTGAGTTCCTGCAGTGCATCTTGTACATGGTACACACTACTGCCACTGTGTGTCAGTGATGGAGGGAATGAATGTTTGTGGATGGAGTGCTAATCAAGTGGGCTGCTTTGTCCTGGATGGTGTCTAGCTTCTTCAGTGTTGTAGGAACTGCACTCATCCAGGAAAGTGGAGAGTATTCCATCACACTCCTGACTTGTGTCTTGTAGATTGTGGACAAGCTTTGGGGAATGAGGAGGTGATTTACTTGTCATAGGATTCCCAGCCTCCGACCTGCTCTTGTATCCACGGTATTTATATGGCTAGTCCAGTTCAGTTTCTGGTCAATGGTAACCCCCCCCCCACCAAGATGTTGTCAGTGGGGGACTCAATGATGGTAATGCCATTGAATGTCAAGGGGCGATGGTTAGATTCTCTCTTATTGGCTGGGACTTGTGTGGTATAAATGTTACTTACCACTTGTCAGCCCATGCCTAGATATTGTCCAGGTCTTGCTGCATTTGGACATGGACTGCTTCAGTAATTGAGGGGTCACGACATTGTGCAATCATCAACGAACATCCCCACTTCTGACCTCATGATAGAAGGAAGGTCATTGATGAAGTAGCTGAAGATGGTAGGGCACAGGATACTACCTGAGGAATTCTTGCAGTGATGTCCTGAAACTGAGATTAGTGACCTTGAACAACCACAGCCATCTTCCTTTGTGCTAGGTATGACTCCAACCAGCAGAGAGATTTCCCCATGGTTCCCATTGACTCATGACCTCTGGATGTCACAAAACGCTTTTAAAGTGTAATTATCAGTGTGATGGAGGAAACACAGAAACCAGTTTGCTCACTGCAAAGTTCCACAATGTGTTAAATGACCAGATAATCTTATTTTTAGATGTTGGTTAAGAGATAAATGTTGCCAAGATAAATATGACTTGAAACATTTTTTCCAATGCAGATAGCTCTATAACTTATTAAGAAATAGGTACAGAACATGAAGACTATAAGGAGTTAATGTCACTGATATTACTTAGAAAATTGAAAAACTCTTGCTTAATCTGGAACTGTATTGCCACCTCTTCACTGTTGCTGGGTCAAAATCCTAGACCTCCCTTCTGAACAGCACTGTGAGTGTACCAACACCAAATGGACTACAGTGGTTCAAGAAGGCAGCTCACCATCACCTCCTCAAGGGCAATTAGAGATGGACAATAAATACTTATTAGATAGTGACGCCCGCATCCCATGAATTATTTTTTAAAAATCCTTGCTTTACATTTTTAGAATATTTAAAGATATTTCTTTTTTCCATTTTCATTCTGTGCTCTGGTGAAGTCATTAATTTATCTTATGTTAACTTCTCATTGTACTGACAACTCTTCACTAACTCACCCAAATGACAATTCTTCAAGGGTAAGTCTAGACAGTGAGTGACATTAGACTACTTGATTTAGGAAGCATCACCGATGCTTCATCGATAGCCAGGCCTATGTCAACATGCACATTGGTTCAGTATCAGTCATTGCTTAGCATGACAGCAACAGGATTATGACCCAACACTGATAAAAGAATGGTGATACATGTTAAAGTCAGGCTGAAACCCTCTAACTAACAGCATCATTGGGAGCATTTTCACCACGAGGATTTCTGTGGTTCATGAAAGTGACCTACCCCCTTCTCAAGAGCAACTAAGGATGGGCAATAAATATTGGCCTTGCCAGCAACTCTCGCATCCCACGAATGAATAAAACTAATTAGGACTGGGCACCCTGAGTTATTCTTTTCTCCCCTTACCATCACCAGAAGCCAATTGTGGTATCGAACTGCCATACTGAGTAACTGCATATTATTGAAAGTTACATTTTTACATCTGGTGAACTTGATGTATTTCAGTGAGTCATCATTTTTTGTGTGTGAAAAGAGTTATAACTTCTTTATGTCTTTCTGATAGTTTTAAAAAGAAATACCATTATTCATTTCATCAGTCTTGCAACCTATGTTAACAATTCTCTGAGGGAATAGTTTCAACCATTTTACAATGTCAGTGCCGCTGTTAGTGCTTTGTAAGTCTTTTTGCAATTAAGTGCTGAATTTTGCTATGACTATAATGTAATCTTCAACAGAGCAATGAACATTCAAGGGGAAACTGGTGCAAAACTTCTGCCTTCATAAAACTCCAAAACAAGTTGATTATGTAAAGGACTATAAAACATTGCAATATAATAAGGCACTGTATAAAGGTAAATATTTTTTTCGGTAAAAGTTTCTGTTGAAATAATGATTGTCTGTAAGAAAGATCTAAATGAAGGTTCATGTATATTTTCAGTGAGATTGAGGAATGAGATCTTGACAAAAAATAATGAGAGTTTGCATTTCACAAAATAAATTAATTTAGAGGCAGCAGGTTTCAAAGAAAGCTTAATATGTAATCCAATTCAAATGGAAGGACAATTTGAGTGATATCCAGGCATTTGTAAATTAACACCAAACCCCAATTCTCTCTTTTTAACAAGCATATGTTCTCTGTCATTGTAATTATAGTAAATAGAAAACATATCCCGGGATGATGCACAGGCTCTGTGTTTTTCATGTATGTTATCGCCCTTCTATATAAATGCAACCTGGTGTCTTTGTATGGAGTTCTTTTTCACCCATTTCTCCCCTGTATTCCTGGAAATGGTAACTTATGCCAGGGTATAACGCCATGGCCACTGACAATCCTCCAATATCTTGGCCAAATTAGATCTAGAAGCCTTTGCATCAAGCATCAGCAGGTAGAATTAGAGCATGCAGGGGCCTCACAATAAAGTCTATTCTGATACCTGCACGCATCTTTCAGCAGAGGCCATGGATCGGGAGTAGGTGGTGAGGCTGATTATTTTCCTGTTTTCTATGGAAATATGTAATATTGTTAGATATTTGTGGTATGATGCTTCTTGGAGAAGATAAAGAAAACTGCATTTGTATAGCGCTTTACAAATGTATGTACATATGAATTAGAGCAGGGGTAGGCCATTCAGCCCCTCAAGCCTCCTCTGCCAATCTCAGGATGTCCCAAAGTACTTTAGAGCTGATGAGGTACCTTTAGTAGTGTGGAAAAACTCAGCAGGTCTGGCAGCATCGGCGGAGAAAAATAGAGCCGACGCCTTGAGTCCTCATGACCCTTCAAAAGAACTGTTCTGTTGAAGGGTCATGAGGACTCGAGGCGCCGGCTCTTTTCTTCTCCGCCGATGCTGCCAGACCTGCTGATTTTTTCCAGGTAATTCTGATTTTGTTTTGGATTTCCAGCATCCGCAGTTTTTTATTTTTATTTTTGATTTTACCTTTTGTAGTGTGGTCACTGTAGTGTGGAACACAGCATTTCCAACATAAGGACTCAATAAACCATTTTAATGGTGTTGGATCAGGGATAAATATTGTCCAGGCCTCTGGAGAGAACTGCTTTACTCTGTTACATTCACCTGAAAGGGCAGACATGGACTTCGTTTTAAGTCTCAGCCTAAAAACGGCACCACTGACAGTGCAGCATTCCCTCAATAAAAACATCAACCTAGTCCTGGTGCTGAAATCTCTGGATTGGGGCTTAAAACCACTACCATCTGACTCAGGTGAGAGTGTTACCCATTGACCATATCTCACACTAACTGGGATGAGATCCTAACACTCACAATATGAGCCATAAATCAACTTAGAGAGCAGAGACCAAATTCAAACACGCTCCATTTTCAGATCAACGAACATTCTCCACACACAGCCTAATGATGGGCAGCTTCCAGACTAATTCTTAAAAGTGTTTTATAATTACATGTTGAATATTTGAAACATTAAAATTATTAAAAAGATTGTGGTAGTTTCACTGTTTGTGACTTTGGTTGATGCCAGGTAACAGTTCAACAACATTTTAAATTATTACTAAAATTGCTTTAAACTGTAATAGGAAACTAGTGACCGCAACATTAATCCTCTGTTTAATTCAGTGCTGTATTAATAATACGTTCACTGCTTTCAGCAGAAACCTCTTACCCAGGCTCAAATATCAACAGCCACATGAGGAGTGTTTACATGACACCATCAAGCTCAGTTTCTTGGTGTTGAATTGTTGATCATTGAAATGCAACAATTCTCAACGTTAAAATGATCAGGAAACAATACCATTTATTTACTGTTTCCTTTCCTGAACACTTACAACATGATTGCTCGTTGTTGTGTTTTGCTCCCATTTTATTCTGTGGCTTCCTCACTGTCTTGAAAGATGTGTTCAAAATTGCTGTTCTTTTTATATCACTGACATTTCTACAGATTGGTTGATGGCCTCATTCAACACTCCTATATAGACTCAGACATGAATAACGGCCACTATGCTGATTTACTGGTGAGGGGGAAGCCAGTTTCTGAGGAATCATACCCCATCAAGGAATCAGCACCCCAGATGAGGAGGGTAAGGAAAAAAATTGGCTGGGGAAAATAATATATAATTTTTTTTTAAAAAAGATAAACTAAAAACAAAGCAGCAACTGGAGACAAATGGGCAGAATGAATCAGGAGCTGACACATGGGGAGTGAAATTGGTCCTGGGTACAAGTCCATGCCAATGTTTTACCTCTACCTCTCTACCTTGCTGTGAGGTTGACTGCAGTCCATGTCCAAACGCAGCAAGACCTGGACAATATCCAGGCTTGGGCTGACAAGTGGCAAGTAAGGTTCAAGCCACATAAGTGCCAGGCAATTACCATCTCCAACAACAGAGAATCCAGCCATTGCCGCTTGATGTTCAATGGCACTACCATCTCTGAATCCCCCACTATCAACATCCTGGTGGTTACCATTGACCATAAACTGAACTGGACTAGCCATATAAATACTGTGGCTATAAGAGCAGTTCAGAGGCTAGGAATTCTGTGGCGAGTAACTCATCTCCTGACTCACCAAAGCCTGTCCACCATCTACAAGGCACAAGTCAGAAGTGTGATGGAATACTCCCCACTTGCCCGGATGAGTGCAGCTCCAACAATACTGAAGAAGCTTGACACCATCCAAGACAAAGCAGCCCACTTGACTGGCACCACATCCGGAAACATTCACTCCCTCCACCACCAACACACTGTGGCAGCAGTGTGTACCATCTACAAGATGCACTGCAGGAACTCACAAAGGTATAGACAGCACCTTCCAAACCCACGACCGCTACCATGTAGAAGGACAAGGGCAGCAGACACATGGGAATAGCACCACTTGGAAGTTTCCCTCCAAGTCACTAACCACCCTGACTTGGACATATATCACCGTTCCTTCACTGTCACTGGGTTAAAGTCCTAGAACTCCCTCTCTAACAGTACTGTGGGTGTACCTACACCACATGGACTACAGCTGTCAAAGAAGGGAGCTCAGCACCACCTTAAGGGCAATTCAGGATGGGCAACAAATGCTGGCCCACATCCCGTGAATGAATTAAAAGAAATCCAGTTCCCAAAGTTTTAGGGCCTAAAACACAAAATGGCCACAAATCAACACAGATTTGTATTGCGGAGCAAAGAGATTTGGGAATCCAATACACAAACCATTAAAAGTCAGTAGACAAGTACAAAAATAAATCAAAAAGGTTATTGAAATGTTGGCTTTTATCTCAAGAGCTCTGGAATGCAAAAGGGAGAAGTGATATTTCAGTTCTATAAAGCCTTGGTGAGACCCCAACTGGAATATTATGTGCAGTTTGGGCACTATGCCTCTGGGAGGATATATTGGCCTAGAAGGAATGCAGCACAGTGCATCCTAGATCCTCATGGTGCAGGCACCTACCGCTCTCATGTCTTGAAAGGGTTGGTGTGGAGAGGGTGTTTCCCCTTGTGGGGAAAGAGTCGCCCATTTAAGACAGAGATAAGGAGAATTTTTTTTCTCTCAGAGGGTTGAGAGTCTTCCTCAAAAGGCAGTGGAAGCATAGTCTTTGAATATTTTTAAGGCAGAGCTAGATAGATTCTTGATAAGCAAGGGGGTGAGAGATTATTGGGGATAGGCGGAAATGTGGAGTTGAGGTTACAATCAGATCAGCCATGATCTTATTGAATTTTGGAGCAGGCTCGAAAGGCTGAGTGGCCTACTCTTACTCTTAATTTGTATGTATGTTTATACAAATATGTATGTATGTAAAACAGTGGACCTCCCCCTGATGTGAGAAGATTGGCATTTGCTCTGGAATGCAACCAGCCACTGATGATTTTCAACTGCTGAACCATTTATCCTATGGTGTGGCTGGTGGTCAGTAATCAAACCATAGAATCATGCAGCTCAGAAGAGGGCCATTTGGCTCATCATTCCTATGTTGGCTATATGAAAAAGCTATACAATTAGATCCACTCTTCCTACTGTTTCCTCATGGCCTTGCAAATTTTCCAATTCCCTTTTGAAAGTTACCATTGAATCTGCTTCCATGACACTTTCAGGTAGTGCATTCCAGATCTCAACAACTCGCAGCATAAATAAATGTCTCATCTCCCTCCACCCATTTGCTAATTATCTTAAATCCATGTCCTCTGGGTACTGATGTTTGATAAGAACAATAGCGTTACACCATAGCATGTACAACTATGTAAAACTACAAGGTCCAATCCAGTAAATGAGTCTGGAGATCTATTAAGAGCCTATTTCCTCTTAAGCATATCCTCCAGTCAATTTGTGGTTAATTGCTCCTCTGTAGATTGGTAGCTACTTATGAAATTCTGGCTCTTTCCCAAGGTCAAACAAACTAACAGGAAGCTTTCTCTCTTTCCCTTTTGTTGAGGACTGCTTTGCCAATGTAACCAAGCACGACGTCTGCAGTGTGACATATGCAAAGCATTTGAATGCTCTCAAAACTTACATAGACAGACGTACGTAGATCATATGCAGTACAAAAAAATACTGTATCAGGGTGAATGAAAATAAACTGCTTATGACATTGAGGCTGTAACTTATTATTAAGCCTGACGTCATTTGATGTATTTCATTATGCCCTGCCATATCCTCTATAATAAACTCTACTTAAGGAGACTGCAGTGGTTAGAAATGTATTCAGTGTAAAACTGCTCTTTGTTGCACTACGTTCTGTGTACTGAAACTGACATTTTTTAAGAAAGAAAACGTTGCACTTGGAGACTGTTGTCATGGTTACACCTCACACATCCTAGATGTGTCTTTCAGAATTGTGTGGTCATCCTTGATTCTACAGGTTTAGTGTTCCTGATTGTGTCAAAACATATATTAGAGCAATGGGTGATATAAGTTTTAAGGGTGGCTTTAGCCTATAGAAAATATGGAGTATCTGTGCATTATTTACATTTAACAAAGCTTGGCTTGTAGGATTTGTGGAGCAGTAATTTATTGCATCTATTGTTTTGTCCCTGTTTGTTGTGGTTACTTTATTGTCTGTTTTAGTTGTGTATTTGTCTGTGTTAATCCCTTATGAGACTAAACCATGATCTTTGAGGATACATGAGAGGTTTTTGTATCTGGCTGATTTTCAAACTGTATGCAGAAGTTGTGCGCTATCTTCCTATCATTGCTGCATCTTCGTTTTGGTACACAGAGCTGCCACTGTGCGCTAATGGTGAAGGGAGTGAATATTTAAGGTGGTGAATGGGGTGCTAATCAAGCAGACAGTTTTGTCTTGGATGGTGTTGAGCTTCTTGAGTGTTGTTAGAGCTGCATTCATCCAGACACATGGAGAGTATTCCACCACACTCCTGATTTATGCCTTGTAGATAGTGGATAGGCTTAGGGGAAGTCAGGAAGTGAGTAACTCGCTGCAGAATTCCCAGCCTCTGACCTGCTTTTGTAGCCACAGGGCTGGACAATTTCTAAAAGTTGGTTCTAATCTCTGAAACACAGATACATTTTTGAGAAACTGTTTCCATTAAGAGGAGATAAAAGCAAAATACTCCGGATGCTGGAAATCTGAAACAAAAACAAAAATGACTGGAAAAACTCAGCAGGTCTGACAGCATCTGCGGAGAGGAATACAGTTAACGTTTCAAGTCCGTATGACTCTTCATCAGAACTAAAGAAAAATAGAAAATATAAATGAGATGAAATATAGGCTGTTTGAGGGGAGTGGGACAAGTAGAGTTGGATAGAGGGCCAGTGATAGGTGGAGGCAAGGAAGAGATTGCCAAATATGTCATAGACAAAAGGACAAAGGGGTGTTGACGGTGGTGATATTAGCTAAGGAATGTGCTAATGGTGACATTAAGGGTAGAAAGCAGGATGAGCAAGTGACAGATGGCCCTAGTGGGGGTGGGTGGGGGGAAGGGATCAAAATGGCCTAAAAGGTGGAGATAAAACAATTGATGGAAATAAATTTAAAAATAATAGAAATAGGTGGGAAAAGAAAAATATATTTTAAAAAATTATAAATTATTAGAAAAAAGGGGGATCAGAAAGGGGGTGGGGCTGGAGGAGGGAGTTCATGACCTGAAGTTGTTGAACTCAATGTTAAGTCCGGAAGGCTGTAAAGTACCTAATTGGAAAATGAGGTGCTGTTCCTCCAGTTTGCGTTGAGCTTCACTGGAACATTGCAGCAGGCCAAGGATGGACATGTGGGCATGAGAGCCGGGTGGTGTGTTGAAATGGCAAGCAACAGGGAGGTCCAGGTCATGCTTGCAGACATACCAAAGGTGTTCTGTGAAGCGGTCACCCTGTCTGTGTTTGGTCTCTCCAATGTAGAGGAGAACACATTGGGAGCAGCGAATGCAGTAGACTAAATTTAGGGAAGTGCAAGTGAAGTGCTGCTTCACTTGAAAGGAGTGTTTGGGCCCTTGGACGGTGAGGAGGGTGGAAGAAAAGGGGCAGATGTTGCACCTTCTGCGGTTGCATAGCAAGGTGCTGTGGGAGGGGGTTGAGGTGTAGGGGGTGATGGAGGAATGGACTAGGGTGTCCCGGAGGGAACGGTCCCTATGGAATGCCGACCGGGGAGTGAAGGGAAGATGCGTTTGGTGGTGGCATCATGCTGGAGTTGGCGGAAATGGTGGAGGATGATCCTTTGAATGCAGAGGCTGGTGGGGTGATAAATGAGGACAAGGGGTACCCTATCATGGTTCTGGGAGGGAGAGAAAGGTGTGAGGGTGAATTCACTGGAGATGGGCCAGACATGGTTGAGGGCTCTGTCAACCACCGTGGGTGGAAAACCTCGGTTAAGGAAGAAGGAAGACGTGTCAGAGGAACTGTTTTGAAAAGTGGCATCATCAGAACAGATGCGACGGAGACGAAGGAACTGAGAAAATGGGAAGGAGTCCTTACAGGAAGCAGGTGTGAGGAGCTGTAGTCAAGGTAGCTGTGGGAGTCATTAGGATTGTAATGAATATTGGTGGATAGACTATCACCAGAAATTGAGACAGAGAGGTCAAGGAAAGGAAGACAAGTGTCAGTGATGGACCATACGAAAATGACGGAGGGGTGGAAATTGGAAGCAAAATTAATACATTTTTCCAGACAAGAGCATGAAGCAGCACCGAAGCAGTCATCGATGTACCGGAGAAAGAGTTGTGGGAGGGGGCCTGAGTAGGACTGGAACAAGGAATGTTCCACATACCCCTAGAGAGACAGGCATAACTGGGGCCCATGTGGGTACCCATAGCCACACCTTTTATTTGGAGGAAGTGAGATAGTTTAAGGAGAAATTGTTCAGTGAGAGAACAAGTTCAGCCAGATGGAGGAGAGTGGTGGTGGACAGGGATTGTTCGGGCCTCTGTTCGAGGAAGAAGTGGAGAGCCCTCAGACCATCCCGGTGGGGGATGGAGGTGTAGAGAGATTAGATGTCCATGGTGAAGAGGAGGCAGTTGGGGCCAGGGAACTGGAAATTGTTGATATGATGTAGTGCATCAGAAGAATCACGGATGTAGGTGGGAAGAGGCTGGATAAGGGGAGAGAGAATAGAGTCAAGAAAGCAGGAAATGAGTTCCATTGGGCAGGAACAGGCTGACACAATTGGGACAGTCCTGTTTGTGAATTTTGGGTAGGAGGTAGAAGCGGGCCGTCCAAGGTTGGGAGACAATGAGGTTGGAAGCTGTAGAGGGAAGATCTCCAGAGGAGGTGAGGTCAATGACAGTCCTGGAAACAATGGCTTGATGTTCAGTGGTGGGGTCATGGTCCAGGGGGAGGTAGGAGGAAGTGTCTGCGAGTTGACGCTCAGCGGTCAGTGCGCCAGACAACAACAGCACCACCCTTGTCAGCAGGTTTGGTGACAAAGTTAGTGTTGGACCTGAGAGAGCAGAATGCGGCAATTTCAGAAAGAGACAGGTTAGAGGGGTGAGAGGAGCAGAGAAATTGAGATGACTGATATCAAACCAACAGTTCTCAATGAAAAGATCAAGAGCAGGTAAGAATCCGGAGGGAGGGGTCCAGGTGGAGGGAGAATATTGGAGGCCGGTAAAAGGATCAGTTGAACAGGGAGATGACTCCTGCCCAAAGAAGTGAGCACGGAGACAAAGGCGGCGAAAGAAGAGTTCAGCATCACGCCGAGCCCGAAATTCATTGAGGCGAGGGCATAAGGGTATGAAACTGAGTCCTTTGCTGAGCACTGAATGTTCAGTGTCAGAGAGGGGAAGGTCAGGAGGTATGGTGAATACACGGCCAGGGCTGGGATTGGAAGATGGGATGGGGCCAGAGGGATGGGCAGGTGTGGAGGGTCCTGGATGGGTGTTGGTGTCGATGAATTGTTGGATCTTGCATTCCGTTGCATCTGAAAGAAAGAGACAAAGTTTCTTGTTGCGGCTTCAGTTGAGACAAAGAATAAAATGAAACTGGGGGCAAGGACAGCTTAGAGATAGGGTGAGTTGGTGCTGCTGGAAGGAAAGGTTGAGTGTGTTCATATGGCGGCGCATGGTACTGAGTGTGGATCTCAAGACGCGACGAGAACAGCAGTCCAAGGAGCACTGTATGTCCCGGAGATACCTATAATCCTGGGTGGGTTTGAAACATGAGGGATGGAACTTCAGTTGGAATCCACGTGGGGTAAGTCGGAGATGGAGACAGTCACTGAGGAAGAAAATATGGCTGTGAAAGCAAATTTTAGTAAGTACCTTGTCAAACACCAGGAGAGAAATGGAAAGCAATAAAGCTGAACAGAGCAAAAGAAACAAGTGGAAATCTTGTCGGAGAGAAGGGCAGTACTTCTTCAAGGTAAAAATAAAAAACTGCAGATACTGGAAATCCAAAACAAAAACAGAATTACCTGGAAAAACTTAGCAGGTCTGGCAGCATCGGCGGAGAAGAAAAGAGTTGACGTTTCGAGTCCTCATGACCCTTCAACAGAACTGAGTGAATATTAGGAAAGGGGTGAAATATAAGCTGGTTTAAGGTGGGGGGGTGGGGGGGGGGTGTGTTTGGAGGGGTGGGGGGGGGTGATGGGGAGGGCGTGGGGGGAGAGAAGTGGGGGGGGGTGGTGTGGTTGTAGGGTTGTAGGGACAAGCAAGTGGTGACACGAGCAGATAATCAAAAGATGTCACAGACAAAAGAACAAAGAGGTGTTGAAGGTGATGATATTATCTAAATGAATGTGCTAATTAAGAATGGGTGGCAGGGCACTCAAGGTACAGCTCTAGTGGGGGTGGGGTGGAAAGACTAGCAGGGCATAAAAGATTTAAAAATAATGGAAATAGGTGGGAAAAGAAAAATCTATATAAATTATTGGAAAAAACAAAAGGAAGGGGGGAAGAAACGGAAAGTGGGTGGCAATGGAGGAGGGAGTTCAAGATCTAAAGTTGTTGAATTCAATATTCAGTCCGGAAGGCTGTAATGTGCCTAGTCAGAAAATGAGGTGCTGTTCCTCCAGTTTGCGTTGGGCTTCACTGGAACAATGCAGCAAGCCAAGGACAGACATGTGGGCAAGAGAGCAGGGTGGAGTGTTAAAATGGCAAGCGTCAGGGAGGTTTGGGTCTTTCTTGCGGACAGACCGCAGGTGTTCTGCAAAACGGTCGCCCAGTTTACGTTTGGTCTCTCCAATGTAGAGGAGACCGCATTGGGAGCAACGAATGCAGTAGACTAAGTTGGGGGAAATGCAAGTGAAATGCTGCTTCACTTGAATGGAGTGTTTGGGCCCTTGGACGGTGAGGAGAGAGTAAGTGAAGGGGCAGGTGTTGCATCTTTTGCATGGGCATGGGGAGATGCCATAGGTGGGGGTTGAGGAGTAGGGGGTGATGGAGGAGTGGACTAGGGTGTCCCGGAGGGAACGATCCCTATGGAATCCTGGCGGGGGGTGAAGGGAAGATGTGTTTGGTGGTGGCATCATGCTGGAGTTGGCGGAAATGGCGGAGGATGATCCTTTGAATGCGGAGGCTGGTGGGGTGATAAGTGAGGACAAGGGGGACCCCATCATGTTTCTGGGAGGGAGGAGAAGGCCTCCCTCCCAGAAACATGAGAGGGTCCCCCTTGTCCTCACTTATCACCCCACCAGCCTCCGCATTCAAAGGATCATCCTCCGCCATTTCTGCCAACTCCAGCATGATGCCAGCACCAAACACATCTTCCTTCACCACCCACCCCCCCCCCCCCGCCCAACCCCGGCAGCATTCCGTAGGGATCGTTCCCTCCGGGACACCCTGGTCCACTCCTCCATCACCCCCTACTCCTCAACCCGCTCCCACAGCACCTCCCCATGCCCACACAAAAGATGCAACACCTGCCCCTTCACTTCCTCTCTCCTCACCGTCCAAGGGCCCAAACACTCCTTTCAAGTGAAGCAGCATTTCACTTGCATTTCCCCCAACTTAGTCTACTGCATTCGTTGCTCCCAGTGCGGTCTCCTCTGCATTGGAGAGACCAAACGTAAACTGGGCAACCGCTTTGCAGAACACCTTTGGTCTGTCCACAAAAAAGACCCAAACCTCCCTCTCGCTTGCCATTTTAACACTCCACCCTGCTCTCTTGCCCACATGTCTGTCCTTAGCTTGCTGCATTGTTTCAGTGAAGCCCAATGCAAACTAGAGGAACAGCACCTCATCTTCTGACTAGGCACTTTACAGCCTTCCGGACTGAATATTGAATTCAACAACTTTAGATCTTGAACTCCCTCCTCCATCCCCACCCCCTTTCTGTTTCTTCCCCCTTCCTTTTGTTTTTTCCAATAATTTATATAGATTTTTCTTATCCACCTATTTCCATTATTTTTAAATTTTTTATGCCCTGCTAGTCTTTCCACCCCACCCCCACTAGAGCTGTACCTTGAGTGCCCTGCCATCCATTCTTAATTAGCACATTCGTTTAGATAATATCACCACCTTCAACACTTCTTTGTTCTTTTGTCTGTGACATCTTTTGATTATCTGCTCCTATCACTGCTTGCTTGTCCCTACAACCACACCCCCCCCACTTCTCTCCCCCCACGCCCCCACCCCCCCACCTTAAACCAGCTTATATTTCACCCCTCTCCTAATATTCACTCAGTTCTATTGAAGGGTCATGAGGACTCGAAACATCAACTCTTTTCTTCTCTGCCGATGCTGCCAGACCTGCTGAGTTTTTCAAGGTAGGTATTCCTGGTGAGAAGCGGCACTCAATTAAGCACTAAGATAAAAGCAAAATACTGCGGATGCTGGAAATCTGAAACAAAAACAAAAATAGCTGGAAAAACTCAGCCGGCCTGATAGCATCTGCGGAGAGGAATACAGTCAACATTTCGAGTCCGTATGACTCTTCATCAGAACTAAAGAAAAATAGAAATGAGGTGAAATATAAGCTGTTTGAGGGAGGTGGGACAGGTAGAGCTGGATAGAGGGCCCGTGATAGGTGGAGGCAAAGAAGAGATTGCCAAATATTTCATAGACAAAAGGACAAAGGGGTGTTGACGGTGGTGACATTAGCCAAAGAATGTGCTAATGGTGCCATTAAGGATAGAAAGCAGGATGAGCAAGTGACAGATGGCCCTAGTGGGGGTGGGTGGGGGGAAGGGATCAAAATGGGCTAAAAGGTGGAGATAAAACAATTGATGGAAATAAATTTAAAAATAATAGAAATAGGCGGGAAAAGAAAAATATATTTTAAAAAATTATAAATTATTAGAAAAAAGGGGGATCAGAAAGGGGGTGGGGCTGGAGGAGGGAGTTCATGACCTGAAGTTGTTGAACTCAATGTTAAGTCTGGAAGGTTGTAAAGTGCCTAATCGGGAGATGAGGTGCTGTTCCTCCAGTTTGCGTTGAGCTTCACTGGAACATTGCAGCAGGCCAAGGACAGACATGTGGGCATGAGAGCAGGGTGGTGTGTTCAAGTGGCACGTGACAGGGAGGTCTGGGTCAAGCTTGTGGACTGACCAAAGGTGTACTGCAAAGCGGTCACCCAGTCTGCGTTTGGTCTCTCCAATGTAGAGAAGACCACATTGGGAGCAGCGAATGCAGTAGACTAAATTGAGGGAAGTGCAAGTGAAATGCTGCTTCACTTGAAAGGAGAATTGGTAACAGATCAGGAGGACAGATTGATGATAATTGAGAATCAAACTGATGGGGAGATGAGGAGAAATTTCTTTACTCAGCAAGTTGTTACGATTTGGAATGCACTGCCTGAAAGGGTGATGGAAGTAGTTTCTATAGTAATTTTCAAAATGCATATATTCTTTAGAAGGAAAGAAAATTGCAGGGCTATTGGAAAGAAGCAGAGGGACTGGGACTATTTGGAGGTTAGTCTTTCAAAGAGCTGGCACAGTAACGACAAACCAAATGGTTCTGATTCTGAATTCTATGATTCTGAATTTAGTGAGGCAAAAGACACAAAAGTTCAAATTTTAACTAATTGCGGCGTGACAGAGGCACGAGCATTAGGTTGCCCTTAGGCCAGGGCCATTTTTAACTGGCATGTCTCATTTCCATACTTGAAGCAAATTTCCCACCTAAACCAAACCAGAATCAGTACCTAGCCTACCAGCGAGGAACTCGGCCTCCTACTGGGAAACCACTTGTGGTTTTATCACGATAGTGCTACAGCCTGCTGAAATCGTGTTTGCAAAACCTTGTCTTGTGGGCATTGGCTGTTGTGTTTGCTGATCCAAAGGAAATAACAAGTGAATGGTGTTCTGCTGACACTGGCTGGTGGAGTACTGTCGGTCTGAACACCTGGAGTACATCCTGCTCTTTGAATACTGCCATGGGATCTTTTACACCTTCCCAAACAGGTGGACACAGTCATGAAAGGGTCATTGATTGTCACATGTTCACAATACAAAACAGAAGGTGATCTGGTAGAGGTCTTTAAAATTATGAAAGGGTCTGATAGCATAGATAGTGAGAAGATGGTTCCACTTATGGGGGAAGATGAAAACTAGGGACCATAAATATAAGACAATCTCTAATAAATCCATTGGGAATTCCAGAGAAACTTCTTTACCCACAGCATAGTTAGAATGTGGAACTTCCTACCACGTAGAGCATAGAGTGGTCAAGGTGAATAGTATAGTCACATTTAAGGGAAAGCAGATGAACATGAGGGAAAAGAATAGAAGGTTATGCTGATATAGTTGGATGAAGAGCAGTGATAGGAAGAGGCTTGTATGGATTATAAACATGGAGATAGACTAGTTGGGCCAAATGGTCTGTTTCTCTTTCTATATACAGTATTCTCTGTAATGGGGATTGATGGGTATGTATCTGTATGGTGTTAGCTAGCTATTGACACAAGGGGGCTCGATCTACAGGGTAGGGGGACAGAAAATGGGTTTATTGAAAAGTAAGTAAACGGTGACCAATAAATGAATACAGTAAAGAGATGGAATATTATATTCTGGGCAAAATGTTTGCAAGGAGGAGGAATATTAGTTTGATCAGTCAGTTCTTAGTGCATGATCGAGTCTGAATTGGACCTTAAAAACATTGACAACTGCAGGATGATCTAACTCTTCAACAAGGCTGAGAGCCTCACTCATAAGCTCCTAAGGATAAAACATTATTCATTATATTCGCAATTGAAACATGTTTTGCATGTGGAAGTGATTTACTATGTAGTGATTGCTGAAAAAATGAGACATGTCTAAGCTTTTCAGCTTGCACTCATCAGGACACTTGCAAGAATACCAATATAAGGGGAAAACAACAATTAGATGTGATTCTGCGATTGGTCAACATTTGCTAAATAATCCTCAATGTGCTAAGAACTATGCTGACAACCAACTTAAGATTGCCAGTCGGGTTCGCAGTATGGCACATATGTGTGTACTGGAAGCTACATATATTAATACATCGGGTCCTGTTCTTTGCAGACAGAAAGAACATGTACACACATTACACTTGTTTCAACTAAACAAAATAAGTGACAGCCATTCGCTGACTCATTCCTCAGGGCAATGCCTTGACCAATCAGGTTCAAGCTACCTGGTTTTAATTTCAAACAATGCCTGGCAGTTAACTGTCAATCACCATCACTGGTGCATTCTCCATGGCAACACCACTTGCTAACCAATCAGCACTCTCTTCACATACAGTGTAAATTATTGTTTTTTCCCCTTATATTGGTATTCTTGTGAGGTGCCCTGATGAGTGCAAGATGAAAGGCTTAGACATGTCTCTTTTTCAGCAATACTCAAGTCCTGTACCAACGAGCGACTAAATACAATCATAGGGCACTAAAATCCCCACGTTTGTAGTTTACACTGTTTATTATTAAAGGATCCACATAGTCCTGCAGGAAAATTCTCTAAGATGTACAAATGGAAATTACTGGTAATACACTAACACTGGCTGTTGCATGTGGTGCTACAAGCTAATTTTTTTTTTTAAATGCACCATTCTTCTATTAAAGCAGATAACCAGACTCAGTTTCGACTCAAACTGGTTAACACAACAGCAGCAATGAAGGGTGTTTTCTGTTCAGGCTACTGCTGGAGCCAAAGCTCATAAATAAAATAATGCCCCTTAATTGTGCCTTAGCTTTCTTGTAGCTTAGCATGTAAATGCATCACCCAATGCAGAGATAAGCCACACAGGCCAAGGAAGCCCCAGATTTGATTCACAGTGTGTACTGAGTTAGTGAAACCCCAGTTGAGATGCTGTCTTGGCCTCAGCGTCTCTAGGATGGGGGGGGGGGTGGGGGGGGGGGGGTGCCGTAGGGGGAGATGTGGGGAGGTGAGAATTCACCCAAGGTCATATCCACTTGGAAAATTGACATTTGTGAACATAGTGTGAAGTGATGCCTTCCACAGTCAAATAGTTTACCAACACCCATTCTCTAGGATCCACTTGCATTGGGAGGCAGTGCAGCAAAGGTTCACGAAATTGGTCCATGGGATGAGGGGGTTGCCCTTTGATGAGAGGCTGAGCAAATTGGTCTATTTTCTCTGGAGTTTAGAAGAACGGAAGGAGATCTCATCGAAACATACAAGTTCTGAAGGGACTTGCTAGGGTAGAAGCTGAGAGATTCTTTTTGTTGGTAAAGGAATCTAAAATGCGGGGCACAGTCTCAAGATAAGGGGACAATCATTTAGAACTGAGATGAGCAGAAATTTCTTCACTCAAAGGGTTGTGAATTTTTGGAATTCTCTACCCCAGCGGGTTGTGGATGCTCCATCAGTGAATACATTTAAGGCTGGGATAGACAGATTTTTTGGTCTCTCAGGGAATTAAGGAATAGGGGGAACGGGCAAGGAAGTGGAGTTGAAACTTAGAAACATAGAAAATAGGAGCAGGGGTAGGCCATTCAGCCCTTTGAGTCTGCTCCGCCATTCATTATGATCCAACACAATAGCCTGCTCCTGCTTTCTCCTCATACCCTTTGATCCTTTTCGCCCCAAGAGATATATCTAACTCCTTCTTGAAAACATACAATGTTTTGGCCTCAACTACTCTTTGTGGTAGCGAATTCCACAGGCTCACCACTCTCTGGGTGAAGAAATTTCTCCTCATCTCAGTATTAAATGGTCTAACCCGTATCCTCAGACTGTGACCCCTGGTTCTGGACTCCCCCACCATCAGGAACATCCTTCCTGCATCTACCCTGTCTAGTCCTGTTAGAATTTCATAGATTTCTATGAGATCCCCCCCTCATTCTTCTGAACTGCAGTGAATATAATCCTAACTGACTCAATCTCTCCTCATATGCCAGTCCTGCCATCCCAGGAATTAGCCTGGTAAACCTTCGCTGCACTCCCTCTATAGCAAGAACATCCTTCCTCAGATAAGGAGACCAAAACTGCACACAATATTCCAAGTGTGGTCTCACCAAGGCCCTGTATAATTGCAGCAAGACATCCCTGCTCCTGTACTCGAATCCTCTCACTATGAAGGCCAACATACCATTTGCCTTCTTTACCGCCTGCTGCACCTGCATGCTTATCTTCAGTGACTGGTGTGCGAGGACACCCAGGTCTCATTGCACATTCCTCCCTCTCAATTTATAGCCATTCAGATAATAATCTGCCTTCCTGTTTTTGCTACCAAAGTGGATAACCTCACATTAACCACATTATACTGCATCTGCCCACTCACTCAGCTTGCCCAAATCACACTGAAGCATCTCTGCATCCTCCTCACAGCTCACCCTCCCACCCAGCTTTGTGTCATTGAAGCCCAGGATCAGCCATGATCTTAATGAATGGCGGAGCAGGCTTGATGGGCCGTATGGTCTAGTTCTGCTGCTATTTCTTGTGTTCTTGTCTATATGTGAAATATGACCACTTGAGTGATGTCCAGAACACCCTGCAAACTCATAGCCCAGCAAGAGAAAATTTGTCAAAGCAAAGTAAAAGTCTTTTAGAACAAAGAACAAAGAAAAGTACAGCACAGGAACAGGCCCTTCGGCCCTCCAAGCCTGCGCTGATCATATTGCCCATCAACTAAAACATTTTGCACTTCTGGGGTCCATATCCCTCTACTCCCATCCTATTCATGTATTTGTCAAGCTGCCTCTTAAACACCACTATTGTACCTGCTTCCATCACCTCCTCTGGCAGCGAATTCCAGACACTCAATACCCTCTGCATAAAAAAATTGCCCCGCACATCTCCTCTATAGTTTTCTCCTCTCACCTTAGATCTATGTCCCTAGTAATTGACTCTTCCACCCTGGGAAAAAGCTTCTGACAATCTACTTTGTCCATGCCACTCATAATTTTGTAAACTTCTATCAAGTTGCCCCTCAATCTCCGTCGCTGTAGTGAGAACAATCCGAGTTTCTCCAACCTCTCTTCATAGCTAATAACCTCCAGACCAGGCAGCATCCTGGTAAACCTCCTCTGCACCCTGTCCGCCTCCATACCCTTCTGGTAATGTGGCGACCAGAATTGCACGCCATATTCCAAGTATGGACTAACCAACGTTCTATACAGCTGCAGCATGACTTCCCAGCTTTTATACTCAATACCCCTGCCAATGAAGGCATTGCCATATGCCTTCCTGACTAACTTATCCACCTGCGTTGCCACTTTTAGTGACCTGTGGACCTGTACACCCATCAATGCACTTAAGCGTTCTGCCATTTACTGTATAATTCCTGCCTCTATTAGATCTTCCAAAATGCATTACCTCATATTTGTCTGGATTAAACTCCATCTGCCATTTCTCTGCCCAAGTCTCCAACCGATCTATATCCCGTTGTATCCTTTGACAATCCTCTTCACTATCTGCAACTCCTCATTTAGATGAAGAAGTAAATGTGCATACTTTGTTCTGGGGACATATGATAATAATGGGTAATCCTGAATGTGGGCTGGTGCTGGGCCTACTTCTTGATTCGCTGCAGCCCTTGAGGTGAAAGTACGCCGAAGGTGGGTGTGTGTTAGGGAGAGAATTGCGGGATTTTGACCCAGCTACAGCAGTGATATATGCTTAAATCAGGATGGTGTGTGACTTGGAGACAGGCTTAAAGAGGTAAAGGTGTTGTAGAGTTAGATGCATTGTATGGGATTTCAACACAGGACCTCCAATGACTATCCCCTCTCCACCCCCCCACGACCAATGTGCTCCTGACATGTCCATCCTTACACTCCCCTCTCAACTTCCTACACCAAATAGAAAATGGACCCTTTACTGGGGTGGATGATTACAGACTGTCAATCTTTCCTCCTCTTCCTGCCATCTGCAATATTTTTATTACTTATAAACAAAAGTGTTCAAAGAAAATAGAAAAAAAAAATTGCCACCCATGATTTATACGTATACGAATTAGGAAGAGTAGGCCACTCAGCCCCTTGAGCCCACTCCTGCCATTCAATAAGATCATGGCTGATCTGTTTGTAACCTCCTGCCTACCACCAACAGCCTTTCACCCCCTTGTTTATCAAGAATCTATCTACCTCTGCCTTAAAAATATTAATTTATCTTCAGGATTGCTCAATTCCTGGAGACACCAGGTCAATCTTGGAGGGTTGGTGACCCTAAGGTGTTGCCACATAGCTGCCCTTGTCTGCATGGTGGTTGAGATACTGGGGCTGGGAGACACTGTTGACAAAAGATCGGTACACAAGCTCTCAGATTCACTGGGTGGTGTTTACTGGAGACTCATATGGAGGCTCATGTCCACTGGCTGGAGAGCTGGCGACAGCCCTGCCTTGCCTCCTTAATGGAAGGCCCCATGCATTAACTGCTGCTCAGGTACTTAACTGGACAGTAGCAGGCCTCTCCATTGATCGGGATCTCAGGGGCCGAAGTCCTGTTAGCTGAGATGGCCAGCAGCTCTATGAAACAGCAGTGTGACTGGGGAGGGAGTGGCTACTGCCGGTATGGCACCCACTCGAGGTATAGGATCATTGCTGCATCCCTAGGTTGTGGGGCAGAAGGGAAGGGTTCAATAGCAAGAGCATGGTTGTGGCTCTCAGCATGCCCTCCGATTCCCAATGCCACGTCCCCTGACCAGGCACTGAGTGCCTTTGAACAAAGACCTATCCCACCCCCAATCCCTCCACCTCTGGGAACCCACAAGCAACCCAGCAGTGGTTTGTTGTCATGCTCCCTACTTGACGAGTCGCCCACCCGCTGCTGGGTTAATACCAGTGGCGGCAGGATGAGGACACTAATTGACCACTAATGGGCCTCAATTGGCAATGAGTCAGGAAGGCTGTCCACGGGCCTTCCTGCCACTGACCTAATTGGGGTGGAGGCAGGAAGGTGGTAGGGGTCCCCACTCACCATCCTCCTGCCTGATTAAATACTCCCCCCGTCACCAACCTCCCCATAGGGGAGGGCATTAGATTCCGCCCAACTGTTGCTAATGCTGATGACTCTTTACAGGCACAGCCAGGGAAAGGAGAGAGTTAAATCACCATGTGGTAACTAGTATCCACCACGTGGTGCAACATGTGGCTGCGATTTTAATAGGGCGTTAAAGGGGTGGAGGTGGAAAGAACTTTCTGAATATTTAGATAAAGTAGTGAGGTAGCGAAAGTGTAATGGTGGAGCGAAATTTCAGGTTTAAGTGTGGGTGAGCTGACGTCGGGCAACGCAGCTCCAGAGTTCTGTGTTTATAAACACTCCAGGAACGAGAGAGACTCAAAACCTGGAGTGGAGCATCAATGCAAGAGTTGGAATGACATATTCGTGACCTTGCAGAGAATGGAAAACAGAATGAAAAATTTTAATCTGGAGAAGCACATGGGGTTGCAGGCAGGTGGAAGGGGTTAAATCCAACAAAAATGCAAGTATGTTTGGAAGCCTTTTCCAACCTGCCAACTTCCACATTTCACTCTGATGCATGAGGCTGTATATGTGCAAACCCACCCCTCTGAAGAGGCAGATTGACAATTAACATATATAAAAATGCTCAAAGTGATAATGTAATGGGTTTCACACATTAACAGTGGCCCACAGGTTTCTCAGGCTTTCTGGAAGTCACCAATGAAAGCAAGGCGAGAACCCAGCAGAAATTGAGGGAGTTGAAGGCATAACCAGAAAAAGTGGCAGGACAAGCATGAGCATCAGCAGCCTGCAACTCAGACCTGCAAACCCACAGGAGAGAGGGGCTCAGCAGAAAAATACAGCTCACAGGGTGTCATACCCAGCACACAGGGTCTTATCGGCTGAGGATAAGCTTCCTCGACATGTTGGGATACCAGCGTTTCAGGAAGCTCAGGATGTCAGTTCAGGTGGTGGCAGACATTTGTAGCTGGACCTGGTGACCATGCTTTACCAGTGGCTGTCAAAGTCACCACTGCCCTCAACCTTTCTGCCTCTGGATCCTTGCAGGGATCTGCTGGAGACATTGCAGGATCTCAACAGTTGGTGGCCCCAAGGTACAACATCTCCATCCAGCTGAGGAGAGCTTGGAGGGGCCTGTGCCCTCTGATGTGGATTCTCCACTGCTGTCCCTGACTCTACCATCCATTTCTGCTGACTTGTGAAGTGTAAGTAACAAAGTGAACATCTAACTCTCTCCCTCTCTAACTGGTCTCACCAAAATGCGAGTATCTGAACTGGTGCATGGCGGTGCACTGTCAGAGGGACTGATCTCTGAGAAGTCGTCATTGTGGGTGACCTGGATCATCTTCTGGGAGATAAAATACATGAATAAATACTGTGAAGATGAGAGTGTTTGAAGTTATCATTATGCATATGATCATATTTCAGTGGTTGTTGACATCACATCAACATGAGTCGGTGTTGTATGCCATGTTTTCCTAATATGTAATTCCCTCACAAGGTAATCTAGCAGGCTGCGATGACCAAGCACACTGGCTCCACTGATCTCCAGCATTGTCTCCTCTGTAAATGTTAATCAAGAGATGGCTGGAGGACTTTGCAATAATCTTGTTATGTGGCACTTTATAAAACACTTCTTGCAAGTCCACATACACCACATCAACCACATTATGCTCATCAACCCTTTTTGTTCCCTCAGTGATAGGCTTTGATCTGCAACAGCAGCCAAAGCTTCTTGACTTCACTCACTTTCCACACCTGTCTCCAAACTTTGACAATTCATCAATGTTTGATATGAACTCCATCTATTTTATCTCACCACAGCATCTCTGTCCTTAACTCTGGGACTCCCTCCTTCTGTCTCCTCTCTATTCATAATTTATTATCAGGACATATGTATCTTATATGTACCCCATGTGAACCTGTTCACACAGCAAGTGGTTAGAGCCTGGAATGCACTGCCTAAAATTGTGGTAGAGATAGGTTCAATCGAAGCATTCAAGAGGGAATTAGATGATTATTTGAAAAGAAACCATCTGCAGGGTTATGGTGAGAAAAGCACTAGGGAAAATGCCCATTCAGAGAGCCAGTGCAGACACAATGGGTCGAATAGCCTCCTTTTGCACTGTAACAATTCTGTAATTCTGTGATAATTGATTCACAACTATGCTGATGTGACTTGAGTTTTTCCTGTGTCAATTCCTGTGTTCACTTTGGTTGCTGTTGCAAATCAAAGCCTATCACTTCTAGTTCCAGTTCTTTCTCCCCGTTTTTTTAACCACTTCTTTTTACCTTCCTGGACCCTTCTCACCTGTCAACATGCCTCCTTTCATTTTTTGCCTGGCCAATATTTATCTTTCAACCAACATTACTAAAACAGATTATCTGATCATTATCACATTACTGTCTATAAATTGGCTGTCAGCTTTCCCACACTAGACCAGTGACTTCTTTTCCAAAAGATCCTCCAATGGCTGTAAAGCACTCTTGAGTTATGAAAGATGCTGTTTTTCTCTCTTGCTTTTTCTTTTCTGCCATCATCATGTAGGGTGAAGAACTGGCGGAACTACTGCTGCTGTTATCTCGCCAGTCCCACTCATTCCTTGTCACCATCAGTAAAATGGATGGATGCAGGGACCACCTGCACCCATCATGTATCCCTCCCAACCTCTGGAAATCCAGACCCAGTTCCAGTGCAAGCAGGCCATGCCTCAGTATCCACTCCTACACGTATCTATCCACCCTGATAACTATAACAGTGCAAATAATTCCCTGAGGGAATTCAGGGCCAAAATATCCAAGAAGTTAGGCTACAGGATAACCTTTGATTTTTATAAAATGATATATTTTATGGCTATCTCCCCTCATCTGTACTTATCTTTCTGCAAAGGCGTGGCAAAATCAAATCAAATTCAAATCATTATGTAACCTAATTCTCTTCCTTGTTTCTGTGACCTCACCCCTCCTTATCTCTGTTACTTCTTCCAGACCTACAACCCTCTGAGATTTTTGCACTCTTTCCATTCTGGCCTCTTGCACATCTCTGATTATTCATCATTCCACCATTGGCTGCCGTGTCGGTCACCATTTTTCTTAATGAAATTCCTTGCTTAAACCTCTCAATCTTTCTCTCCTCCTTTAAAATGTACCTTTTTTGACCATATTTTTGGCCCATTATCAAATATCACCTTTTATAGCTTGGTGTTAAATTTTGTTTGATAAGGCCCTTTGGGATATTTTACGAGGTTAAAGGCATTAAATAATGCATGTTGTTGTGAAGCTGAAGTGGTTCACAACAATTACCTGAACACAAACATATTACATTCTTAACTCTGACGGTTTGACATATTGCAAACTTATTTTAATTTTAAGATTTTTATGTACTGTTGAAATGATATGTTTGTAGTTTGTTTTGTTTTTCGATTGCTGAAGAAATTCCAGTTGAGGAGCTGGCAGCAACCTGTAAGTAAATAGGTTAACATCATATTAAAATATCTTTACTTGATCATTATGATAGTGCTCCTCATACTCAGGCATTGTCTTATGAGTACTACACATTCTTGATACTGTGATTTCACAATCTTAATGTATGGCCTGTCCTGCACATTGCACCAACCCATAATTCACACTGGAGGGCAGTACTATACCAGGTGTGACATGGGATGTGGTACTGACCTGTGTTAACCTCTAAAAACTAATTTTTAAAAAAATGTTTATACATTTTTATGGCTTTGACATAAATTCAATTATCATTCCACCTGAGGCTATCCTTTCAACTTTTGCCATTTGCTTTATTCTATTTTAATTTTATGAGGTGAGAAATGAATGCCCTCAGTCCGTCTGTCCTTAGACTCTGCCCTGACAAGTTAATGTGCAGAAGCACTGAGTCTGCCAATCCATGTCAAAGTACAGCTGTGCTGTCCTTAATCTGGGCAATTTGAAAATGGTGTAGCAGGTGTTTGTTTTATATTTCATTTTTTAAAAAAGTGGGTATCTAATTCATGTGTCCAGGGTACGGAAGCATGTTTCTAGCCTAATAATCTAGAGGTCTGGGCTAATGACTAAAATTGGAGGAAAAGGGTAGCCATTCATTTAGATCAGAGCTGATCTGTTTCCTGATTCCACTTCCCACCTTGGGTCCATACCCCTTAATTTTCATTCCTAACAAATATCCAGCAGTTTCAGTTTTGAAATTTTCAGTTGAACTGTAGCTTCAACAACTTTTGTAGGGAGAGAGACCCAGCACAGACACGATGGACCAAATGGCCTCCTTCTGTGCTGGAGCCATTCTGTGATTCAGTGATTCTGTGATCCAGAGACGACAGTTCAAATCCCATCATGGCAGCTGGGGAATTTAAATTCAATTAAGTAAATAAAAATCTGGACTAAAAAGCTAGTATCAGTAATGGTGGGGAGGTCTTGTCACACAGTGGGTAGCATCCTTACGTCTGGGCCAGAACCTCTGGGTTCAAATCCCATTGCAGGACTTGATGGTCAAGGAAGGTGCATTCCATAACATGGCCAAACAGTTAGATATCAGCCTGTAAATCCTTCCAATACTCCTGATGGCAAGCAGTAAGAGCAGGAGAGTTTCTTGGACAGCCATACTGCTGCACAAGGCAATAGCAAACCACTGTAGTCCTTTGCCAAGCATCATCATGGACTAATCTAATGCAAGTACATGGTTGCCAGTGCTTCTTAGGGCATGGTATCTGAAGGAGGAGGAAGATCAGTAATGATAACCGTGAAACTGCTGGACTGTTACAAAAAAATCCATTTAATGTCCTTTAGGAAAGAAAGCCTGCCATCATACCCAGTCTGGACTACAAATGACTCCAGACATACAGTAATATGGTTGACACTTACCTGTCCTTCGAAATGGTCTAGTAAGCCACTCAACTGTATTCAAGAAGACAGCTCACTGCCACCTTTTCAAGGGCAATTAGGGATGGGCAATAAATGCAAGGGACAGCCAGGTCCTGAGAATTAATGGAAAAAGGAGACAATTGATGGTAAATACAGTACTATCTATTTAGGAGCTAATAAGTTGTACTTCAGATTTAGAGCTGCTTTGCAGCTCTTACTCACATCAGTATTAGTTTATTGTCAAATGTTGCTAAGCACACTTCTGGTGACCCGCTGTAAACTACTGTGAATTTAGAAACTAGATTGGCATTTTAGAAACAAAATGGTTTAAGTTTTACAAGCAACATGCAATCTCATGTTCAATTCTTGATCTAGCTGAATTGATTGTAACTGGGGCAATAGTGTAAGGTTGCCAACACTGATTAAATGTATTCCTGGAGGTTTTATCACATGACTTGTCCCCAGGCTCCAGACATTAATCGGCAACCACCCATCTCTTTTGATATACTACCTTCCTATGCAAATGGGGGAGGCGAAGGCATAGTGGTATTGTCACTGGACTAGTAATCCAGACCCAGGGTAATGCTCTGGGGACCTGGGTTTGAATCCCGCCCCGGCACATGATGGAATTTGAGTTCAATAAAAATCTGGAATGAAAAGTCTAATGATGACCATGAAACTATTGTTGATTGTTGTAAAAACCCATCTGGTTCATTAATGCCCTTTAGGGAAGGAAATCTGCTGTCCTTAACTGGTCAGGCCGACATGTGACTCCAGACCCACTGTGATGTGGTTGACTCTTAGATGCCCTCTGAAGTGGCCTAGCAAGCCACTCAGTTCTATCAAACCGCTAAAAAGTCACAGAAAAGGAATGAAACCGGACAGACTACCCGGCATTGACCTAGGCACCAGAAACGACAATGGCAATCTCAGGCCTGTTAACCCTGCATGTTCCTCCTTACTAACATCTTGGGGCTGGTGCCAAAATTGGGAGAGCTGCCTCTCAGACTATAGTCATCCTCACTGAATCATACCTTACAGATAATGTCCCAGACTTCACCATCCCTGGGTATGTCCTGTCCGAACGGCAGTACAGTCCCAGCAGAGGTGGGGGCACAGTGATATACAGTCGAGAGGGACTTGCCCTGGGAGTCCTCAACATCAACTCTGGCCTCATGAAATCTCATGGCATCAGGTCAAACATGGGCAAGAAAACCTCCTTCCACCACCTACCACCCTCCCTCAGCTGATGAATCAGTACTCCTCCATGTTGAACATCACTTGGAGGAAGCACTGAGGGTGGCAAGAGCACAGAGTGTTCTCTGGGTGGGGGATTCAATGTCCATCACCAAGAGAGGCTCAGTAGCATCACTACTGACTCAGCTGGCCGAGTCCTAAATGACATAGCTGCTAGACTGGGTCTGTGGCAGGTGGTGAGGGAACCAACAAGAGGAAAAAGCATACTAGACCTCATCCTCACCAACCTCCCTGCCACAGATGCATCTGTCCATGACAGTTTCGGTAGGAGTGACCACCACACAATCATTGTGGAGATGAAGTCCCACCTTCACATTGAGGATACTCTCCATCATGTTGTGGGGCACTACCACCATGCTAAATGGGATAGATTTCAAACAGATCTAGCAACTCAAACTGGGCATCCAGGAGGCACTGTGGGCCATCAGCAGCAGCAGAATTGTACTTGAACACAATCTGTAACCTCATGGCCCGGCATATACCCCACCCTACCATGACTGTCAAGCCAGGGGATCAACTCTGGTTCAATAAGAGTGCAGGAGGGCAGGCCAGGAGCAGCACCAGGCATACCTAAAAATGAGGTGTCAACCTGGTGAAGCTATAACACAGGACTATTTGCATGCCAAATAGCAGAAGCAGCAAGTGATAAGCATGGCTAAGCAATCCCACAACCAATGAATCAGATCTAAGCTTTGCAGTCCTGCCACATCCAGTTGCGAATAGTGGTGGAAAATTAAACAACTCACTGGAGGAGGAGGCTCCACAAATATCCCCATCCTCAATGATGGAGGAGCCCAGTACATCAGTGCAAAAGATAAGGCTGAAGCATTCGCAACAATCTTCAGCCAGAAGTGTCGAGTGGATGATCCAACTTGGCCTCCTCCGGAGGTCCCCAGCATCACAGAATCCAGTCTTCAGCCAATTCGATTCACTCCAAGTGATATCAAGAAACGGCTGAAGGCACTGGATACTGCAAAGGCTATGGGCCCTGACAATATTCCAGCAATAGTCCTGAAGACTTGTGCTCGAGAACCTGCTGCATCCCTAGCCAAGCTGTTCCAGCACACTGGCATCTATCCGGCTATGTGAAAAATTTCCCAGATATGTCCTGCACACAAAAAGCAGGACACATCCAAACTGGCCAATTACCGCCCCATCAGTCTACTCTCCATCATCAGTAAAGTAATGGAAGAGGCCACCAACAGTGCTGTCAAGCGGCACTTGCTTAGCAATAGCCTGCTCACTGATGCCCGGTTTGGTTCCGCCAGGGCCACTCAGCTCCTGACCTCATTACAGCCTTGGTTCAAACATGGACAAAAAGGCTGAACTCCCGAGCGAGGTGAGAATGACTGCCCTTGATATCAAGGCTGCAGTTGACCAAGTGTGGCATCAAGGAGCCCTAGCAAAACTGGAGTCAATGGGATTCAGGGGGAAAACTCTCCGCTGGTTGGAGTCATACCTAGCACAAAGGAAGATGGTTGTGATTGTTGGAGGTCAGTCATCTCAGCTCCAGGACATCACTGCAGAAGTTCCTCAGGGTAGTGTCCTCAGCCCAACCATCTTCAGCTGCTTCATCACTGACCTTCCTTCCACCATAAGGTCAGAAGTGGGGATGTTTGCTGATGATTGCACAATGGTCAACACCATTCGCAACTCCTCAGATACTGAAACAGTTTATGTCCAAATGCAGCAGGACCTGGACAATATCCAAGCTTGGGCTGACAAGTGGCAAGTAACATTCACACCACACAAGTACCAGGCAATGACCATCTCCAACAAGAGAGAATCCAACCATCGCCCATTGATGTTCAATGGCATTACTGTAATTGAATACCCCACTATCAATGTCCAGGGTGTTACCATTGACCAGAAGCTGAACTGGACTAGCCATATAGATACTGTGGCTACAATAGCAGGTCAGAGGCTAGGAATCGTGCGACAAGTAACTCACCTCCTGATTTCCTAAAGTCTGTTCACCATCTACAAGGCACAAGTCAGGAGTGTGATGGAATATTCCCCACTTGCCTGGATGAGTGCAGCTCCCACAGTACTCAAGAAGCTTGACACTGTCCAGGACAAAGCAAACCCCCTTGATTGGTCCACCATCGCCAAACATACACTCCCTCCACCACCGATGCAGAGTAGCAGCAGTGTGTACCACCTACAAGATGCACTACAGGAATTCGCCAAGGCTCCTTAGACAGCACCTTCCAAACCCACGACCACTTCCACCTAGGAGGACAGGGGCAGCAGATAGATGGGAACACCACCACGTGGAAGACCTCCAGGCCACTCACCATCCTGACTTGGAAATATATTGCCGTTCCTTCACTGTCACTGGGTCAAAATCCTGGAACTCCCTTCCTAACAGCACTGTGGGTATACCTACACCACATAGACTGCAGCGGTTCAAGAAGGCAGTTCACCACCACCTTCTCAAGGGCAACTAGGAATGGGCAATAAATGCTGGCCCAGCCAGTGAAACCCAAATCCTGCGAATAAAAAAAATTGGAAAGCAAAAAGACATTATTGGATGATGCTTGACTGTCAGACAAACACCGCACCCCTCCACTACCCCCTCCACCCCCGCCATCTTCAATATTTCTACATCTGGTAAAGAGAAAAGTTCAAATAATTTTTTAAAAATCTAATTTTTTAATGGCCTTATGATTTTTCTCCAGGATTGCACACAGCAGTGTCCTAGAGATTGATCTTCAATTCGTGGAGATTCCAGGGCTAACTTGGAGGGTTGGCAACCCAATAAAGGTGGATGTACTACAAATAACCTCAGTATATTTCAAGCACAAAGGAGGAAAGGCAAGCCAGGCCTTTGGCTTGTCCTTCAAATCATTAGTCAATGTCCCTACTGAAAGTTTTGATGCTTTGATAGCAGGTTACACAGGAGCTAGCTGTAATGTTTCCACCCCCACGTTGACACATTCATCATCCACTCACTCCCGTACATATAGAATGACCACTTGAAAAAGAGTCCACTACTGCTTGTGAAAATAGACTCCAGGAACAGTCTGCCATCTTCAGGAGATTACAGGTATGGGTGAAAAAAATGACAGGAAAGAAAATAATAAGAAAATTAAATAATTTCAGAAACACAAATGAGAGAACAATGATGGATTTTCTGACTCTTTCTTTGTAAATGCAATTGCAATTTTACTATTGTGCACACTATTCTTGATTGGTTTAAGGTCCTTGTTAAAATAGCCTTTCTTTTCAAACACCCTTTTTGTTTCTTCATAGAAACAATTATCTTGCTTCTTGTGAATACTTTATGGAGCTCCAGGTTGTCATTTTTGTCATTTTCTGGAACTAACCATATTTCTTATATTCCTGAATCCCCAACTGCCACGATTAACTCAAGCTAGTGCAAGTTGAGAGTGAAATATGTCTTGGGATGCACTGCAAGATGGTCAGTAGATGGAAGGATGTTGGCAAAAAGTAGTTATGCACGGTTTTGGATCTGTTTGGAGACCATTCACTAGCCATGTCCTATAGGCATCAGTATTAAGATCTTTGTCTTCCCTATTTTTAATGGACTGGATGTGTGTGCTGGTGGCACAATCTGAAAATGTGCAGATGATTGAAAAGATCTGTTTGAGCGTTAGGATTGCAGACAATGATCAATGGCTTCAGGCAGACCTTGATGTGTTGGGAGGCCGGGCTCATGACTGGCAAATTGCATTTTTTCAAGTTAAATGTCATATTAGAGATGTGGGCAGGGTGAATACTGAACATGCAAACAGCCTTAAGGGGAAGGAAGAAAGATACCTGATCATTCTAATGTATACATCTCTAAAGAGGCCTGAGCAACGCTGTGAAGAGATAGCTAGAGTGAATAGGATGATGGGATACTATTTTGTCCTAGTGCAAGACCTTGGTCATTTGGAATACTGTGCCCAGCCAGAATTTTACAGCCCTGACACCAGTGGCCATTGTGACGGGCGGGAGGGGAAAATTTGGAGAGCTGCAAATTTTCCCATCCCACCAGCGATGATGTCCGCCAGTGTTGAGGCTGAAAAATCCCACCCACCCTTGGTCTCCTCACCTGGAGAGTGTGGAAGAGAATCACTAGACTAATTCCTAATTCTTGGTTAAAAAGATAGGCTAAAGGGTTTTGATGACTGTGTTCTGGCTGACGGTTTATTCCAGTTAAATAAGGGTAAAGATTTTAAGTTGTATAAGGTTAAATATCACAGAAGGTGGTTCTTTTCCTAGTTCATAGTGAACCTCTGGAATAGACTGCCATCTCATGTGGTGAACACTGATTCTCTGAATTCCTTCAAATGGAGAATTGAATCTGTTTCTCAAGGGGTGAACATCACCTTTAATAAAAGGCAGATACAGTTCAGTAAGGGATTCAGGGCCAGAGTGATCTTCTGGACTGGTTTTGATCACTTAGGTGGGTCAGAGAGGAATGTTCCAGATATTTGCTCCTCCAAAATCGGCCAATGTTTTTATCTGTTTTTGTTTAACCTCCCCCAGGGAATGGTTTTGGGTGGGGTGGGAGTATATTTATTGTTATACATGAATGTATGGGAAAGGCTGGAAGGACCAGAGAATCTATACCTGTCCATCATTGTTTATATGTTCGGACATCAAACAGGATCCAAATTTGCAATCTCCCATATTGTCTCATGTACCAAGCCAATTTTTCTTCCCATTTCCTCATGACTCCAGTATTGATACATATACACTTCATTGTACGCTTGACTCTTCTAATAGCCTTCAATGTTTACCTGCTGCTGGTTCCAACACATCACTCTCATTTACTGGGTGGAATTCTCCCATACTGAAACTAAGTGGGGTGGCGGGTAATTTTGGCAGCGGCCAGCCTGCTGTCCATAATGGCGGCAATTCGCGTCTGATTCTGCACTTGGAGCCTCATTAATTATGCAGGGGCGCGTTTTGCTGCAAATCACCTGGCAGGTTGGGAGCTGATTCATCTGCCCGCTGTCAGCTGGCGGGTGCAAAGGTCCAGGCGCCATATTTAAAGGCCAGTCTAACACACAATCTCAACCTCTCCAGCCTTCCAGAGATGTCTGCAGCCCATAAGAGAAAGGCCAAGAGCCTCAGGATGAAGTCTGCACTTGCTTCACCTACCTGGCCCTCCAGGCCTTGGTCAGAGGGGTGCAGGAACAACAGTTGTTCCTGCACCAGTTCCTGCAACGTGCTCTACCCCACGGATAGCTTCAAGAAGCACAGCAGCCTCACCTCTTGGGCCTAGGACACTGTCACGGAGAACACCCGTACCTGAAGTGCCACCCAGTGCAGGAAGAGGATGAATGATTTCATCCGCTCTGCCAGGGTAAGGCACACTTCAACACTCTCCAATATCAAACTCTCATCATGGTATCATGCACTCAAACGGCTACTCTCTTCAGGGATCTCAAACAACCATTAGCGGGGGACACATATCAACACTCATTCTCTCATTGAGACTTTCACATCACCACCATCCCATCTATCATGTTGCTCACACTCCATCCTCTGGCCCTTCTGGGGAGGGCTCACCACACACGGAGGATATGTATCTCACCCAACATCTGCTCCCTCTCTTCTCATTACAGGCCTTTCTTCTTCATATAGGCCAAGCTGATGCACAATAGGTGCAAGAGAGCTGCAGACCAGTATTGACTGGAGCGGTGGGGGGCACATCCGACATCCTCGCCGTCAGTGAGTTTGAGGAGGCTGCAGCTGAGCTGGCTGGGGAGGACAGGGATCGCTCCTGTGGGGAAAGGGAGATCGGCCTCTCCCACCAACCTAGTACGGATCACAGATCCATCACCTCATCAAGTCCTGACATTCACAGTAAGTCACGTGCAGTCTTATCTAGCTCAGGCTCATTAACTGAAACTCTCCTTTCTATTTTCTAGATACAAGCACTTCGAGGCCCCTAAGCCATTCCGGCACCACCTGTGCGAGCCCCCGGACCTTCTCCAAAGAGGAAACTCCAGAAGAACCATCACGGCACACACACGCACCCTCCACCGTCTCAGAGACACACAAGTCAGTGGGGCACAGCTGTAGATTAGGCTCAGGCTCACTTTCTGGGGAACACCTCACTGACACGTCCCCGCAGCAGTCGGAGACAGGGACTGCCCAGGTCTCCAGCACTCAGAGAACTGCTGGAGACCAGCCACCCGCTCAGTCTGAGTCAGACGATGAGCCTCTGGAAGCAGTCACCATATCTGTGTTGGAGATGCAACAACAGGCGGTGGAACATCAGGCAGAGATTTGGCAGCCACTCAGCAGACCAGAGCAAACGATAGAGGAGTCCTTCCACCTTTTGTCTGATGTTGTGGCTCCGACATGCGAGTGCCTCGAGGTCAGCATGAGATGGTTGGTGACCACCATGACGACCTAGTTCCAGCAGAGTGTGGAAGAGAATCATTAGATTAATTCCTAATTCTTGGTTAAAAATATAGGCTAAAAGATTTGAGAGTTTACACTTCTCAGAAGTATAGACTTAGGAGCGATTTGAGTGAGGTTTTGATGACTGTGTTCTGGCTGACGGTTTTTTCCAGTTAAATAAGGGTAAAGATTTTAAGTTGTATAAGGTTAAATATCACAGAAAGTGGTTCTTTTCCTAGAGCATAGTGAACCTCTGGAATAGACTGCCATCTCATGTGGTGAACACTGATTCTCTGAATTCCTTCAAATGGAGAATTACCTCTTTGTATAGCCAGATTGTGAAGGGCACAACAGACTGCGATGATGCTGGAAACCCTGTTTGGGAGTGTATTGGAGTGAACTCCCTGTGTAGTCCAGTTTGCTGGATTTGTGCTCGGGCCTATACTTCATGGCCTGGTGGACACCATCAGGATGTAGGCGACATGGCAACGAGGCACTTTGACCTCCCTCTGGGTGCACCTCTCCTGCAAGAGTCAGGGAGGGGCCCTTGGGTACCCATAGGGAGGATGAGCATCAGCCGGACATCCCAGGGGCCTCCTCTCAGGATACTCCAAGGATGTGCAGCTGCTCACAGCCCCCTCTGCCGGTGACCCCATCCACTCCAGCTTCTCAGGCCATCAAGGGTGCTTCTGCCCCTGAGCAGGTGCAGCTTATCAGGCAGGGGCCCTCCCGGCCACAGGCTACCAGAGGATGTCCTCTAAGGTCATCTCAGGACATAGCAGTCAGCAAGCTGCCTCCACCTCTGCTGCGGATGTTGGGGCCGTACCCAGGCATAGTGGTAGAGTTAGGAAAGTTAAGAAAAATTGATGTCACTTTTGGGTCATGGGTGTGCTAGACATGTAACTAAATTGCATTTTTGTTAATATATTTGATGGTTACGTGAATGTTCCTGTCAACTGAAGGTGTTGTGATTTTGTGCTTAGGAATCCTCTTACTTCGAGGTTTAGCCTTCCTCCCACTCAGTGATAGTGTCCCACTGTGAGATTCACATTCTTATGATGTCAACCTCAGTTGAACTAGTTGACATCTGCACCCTTGTGTGATGTCAGGAAGATGTGTTTAAATCTTTATTGGAAATGTGTGATGTAAGTGTTTCTAACCTTTCTTCCTCAAGGAACAACACTGAGTGAGGGCAGCTCATCAGCATTACTATTCTAGCGGCATTTGTGTCTCATGGTAGTGGCAGAAGAAAAGACATACACAGATGGAAGAGATCCCTTGGCATGTTCACATCTCAGTTACAGCAGTGTTTGCATCATTGGTGGCGAAGGCTTCAAGTCTTCTCTCGCATCCCTCTTGTTCCGAAGTGCACTCTCAGTTCCCAGTGTGGGGTCACTCACAGGACCCCATGGACCAAAGCAAAGGTCATGGATCTGGTGATTCATGAGGTCAGAACGAGCAAGTGTGAATGCAGGACTCACTCTCCCTTCAAGTGGGTGGAAATCCCCTGTGTTGAAAGAAGATGGCATTGAGGGCTAGGAGTGATATGGCCATATATCCTCACTTGGCTTTACTCTTCCTGGAACCTGTCAGCAATTAATGTATCATGGGCACGTCTCCCATGTAGTCTTCCTCCATGGCGTGATCGTACTCATACTGACCCTCAGCAGCTTCCTGAGTTTCCTGGGCCTCTGGATTTTCATCTTCCAATGAGCTCCCATCTTCCTCGAGGCCATCCCCTGGCAGGGGATCATCTCTTTGTATAGCCAGATTGTGAAGGGCATAACAGACTGCGATGATGCTGGAAACCCTGTTTGGGAGTGTATTGGAGTGAACTCCCTGTGTAGTCCAAGCATCTGAAGCACATCTTCAGAAGCCCTATGGTCTGCTGTATAAGGGAGAATGGGGACCTCTGAGCAGTGTTGTACCTCTCCTCGGAACGACTCTGAGGACTCAACAGCCAGCATTTCAGTAGGTACCTTTTATTCCCAAGCAGCCATCCCTGCAGACATAATGGGTCTTGAAAATCTCAGGCCCTGGGAGTGACTCAGGATGTAGGAGTCATTGCAACTCCCAGGGTACCGTGCACAAACATGCGGTATGTGTTTCCGGTGATCACACACCAATTGTACATTGATGGAATGATAGCCCTTGAGGAAACATTAAGGCCTGCTGCCATGGAGCCCGTATAACCACATGCATTCTCGGGAAGCCTGAGATGGTGGCGAAGCCAGTGAACCTTGTAGCCTGGCTTTCTTTGTCCAGAGCAAACCTGACATGATGATGGTCCTTCCTGTAAAGGGTATCTGTGACCTCCTTTATCAATGTGTTACAGGCTGAGAGATGCTGCACAGGTCTCTTGTTGTTCCTTGGAAAGAACTAGAGGCAAAGAAATTTAGCACTGCAGTCACCTTCAAAGCCACTGGCAGGGGATACCCTCCAACTCCACTTGGCATCAGGTCTTCATGAAGAATGTGGCATATGTGATGTATCAGACCTCGGACAAGGGCAGATGTGCCTTTCACTCATTCTATGATAAACTCTTCGATGATAAACCCTAGGAGACTCTTCTATGATAAACCCTAGGTCTGGTGAGTCGCCCTGGTTGTCTGGGTCTCTCCTCCTGACCCTCCTGTTCATGCTCTGGCTCCACTTGACCATGTCCCTCCTGCTGGAGCTGTGCGCAGAGTCACCTCTCCCTCCTCCACCTCCTCCATTGCATTAAGTCCTGGATCCATATCTGCTTTTGCCTTCTCTCTGAAAGGAAACATTGAAGACATTAATGAGCAAGAAAGTGAAGCTCATAGGATGACACGTTTGGACACTGGAAGGGTCCATAGATTTTCCTGCTCTGCTTGCATAGTGGCTGATGCTGCCTTGTCTCTGAGACACTAGCACACACATCGAGGTGATCAAGATGGCATCGCAGATATGTCACATCTTGAGCCCTCCGTGGGATGCTAAAGTTTAAGTGAGATGATTGACCCAACCTAGCTCTGTGCTCCAATCTCTGATATGACATATTAATGACCAACCAGTTGTTCAAGGTCCATGAGTGGCTGCCCTTTGGCCCATTAGGAGTGTCACATCTGGTAACCACGTGACAGGCCTTTATTGATGGAATGCCATATATGATATAGCTATGTCTCCTTCACTATTGCCTGCATTCCCAAATTCTATATTCCTATGTGTTACTCTTGTGATGCAGCAACAGTGATGTGAAGCCACTGAGTTCTGAGTAGCCCTTTAACAGTGCTAATGAAGCCATTGGCTTTCAGTGGCTTTCATCGCAAGCAAATCTTCTTCCTTTTTTTCTAATCAGACTCCTGCTCACTCTGGCGGCAACAAGAGTTTAGAGGGTGACCCCGGAAAGGCCCCCCTCATGTTCACCCTTCTCCCTGACTGCCATTACATAGCCTTCCCTCCCTATTGCCTCCTTCATGTTCTCCCTTCCCCTGACTGCTGTTCCACAGCCTTCCCTCTCTGTTGCCCTCCTCGTGTTTGTCAGCCCGACCCCTTGCCTCACAGCCCACCCCCGCTTGAAGTGCTAGTCTCGGAAAGTGGAGGCCGGCATGAGTACCACAGCACAGTGGTGTTCCTCAGGACAATAAAAGCAAAGAGAAGGAGCAATCCCACCATACAACCCCAGCAGAGTGGCATTCATCGTAATAAGACCAGCACAGCGCTATGGCAGGTATGTTCCACTCACCAGCGAACTGAGGTCCAACTTGTGCATGCCACCTCTTTTCAAATGGATTTGATGTTGACGTAATTTCCCACTGGTGTGACGCAGGTCTTGGCAGGATTCCGGCGAGCAGTTGTTTTAATGAGCATTCATGACATGCTAATGAATGCAAATGGTATTCGCGCCACCAGTCAGCGGGATAACTGACCTGCCTTGAAAACACTGCCGATAGAATTGCGACCTGTTTTTATGTTGGCGCGTTTCTGATTTTTTTGCCTCCCGCTGGATTCTCTGCTCCCGCCCACCACGAAATCCGCCACAGGTGGGATGGGATATTTCCGCCCATCTGGTCCATAGCCAGCTGTCTTGTTTCTGATCCAATTCCAATTCCATCCCCACCCCCCAATATTTCTTTGCAACTGCTTCAAATGGTTCTTATTGGCTGCCTCAATGCTCCTTATAATAGCACATAGTTCCTGCTCTGCTTCAGAAAGGCTAGCCCCTTATTCCAGCCCTTTTTCTACTTGGAATAGTCTCAGTTTTTTTATGAAAACGGACTCACTATTTTAATGTGAGACGCTTACTTACATGCTTTGATTTATTGGTGGTTTCCCCTCCTTTATGGGGTAGTAGTAGTTTTGCTGAAAATGTGATCTTGCATCCTCTCTCATTGAGTTTAGAGCAGAGAAGGTTGTGAGATTTAGTAGAGGTACTCAGAATTGTGATGGGGTTTGAGAGAGTAAATAAGGAGGAACGGTTTCCCCTGGCAAGGGGATCGGTAACCAGAAGACACAGATTTAAGGTAATGGACAAAAGATCCAGGAGGGCATGAGAATTACTTTACACAGCAAGTTGTTATAATTTCAAATATAATGTCTGAAAGGTTACTGGAGGCAGATTTAATGGTAACTTTCAAAGGGAATTGAATAAATACTTGAAGAGGCAACATTTGCAATGCTATGGGGAAGGAGCAAGGGAATGGGACTATTTGGATGGCTCTTTCAAAATCGAGACAGACACAATGGACCAAATTACCACCTCCTGTGACCTTTGATGATATCATTCAAGGCCATCCTTACATATGCATCTTTTGGAACTGCTTCATGTTTTCTCTTAATATCTGTGATTGCTATGTGCACACTGGCACTGGCTGTCTTCCTGTGTCTTTTTAATCATCACAAATCTCTCCCCAAAGGGTGGCAATGTAGCACTAATAAAATGGGTCACCATCCTCACAACATACTCATCCTCTTTGAGCAATGAATCTCCTACAACTCTAATCTTCTTATTACTTTCTCTCATGTGATAGAGGCACTGGCCATAATTTTTCAGTCTTCCTTAGATTCAGGGATGGTGCCAGAGGACTGGAAAATTACAAATTAAATTAAATTACCCTTGATTAAAAAAAAGGTGTAAAGATAAGCCCAGCAACTACAGGCCAGTCAATTTAACTTACCCAAAGCTTCTAGAGCCAATAATTTGGGACAAAATTAATAGTCACTTGGGAAAATCCAGGTTAATTAATGAAAGCCAGCACAGATTTTTTAAGCGGATGTTGTGTTTAGCTAACTTGCTGGAGTTTTTTGAAGATGTAACAGAGAGGGTTGATGAAGGTGATGCTGTTAATGTAGCATATACAGATTTCCAAAAGACATTTGCTAAAGTGTCACAAAACAAACTTGCAAGCAAAGTTGTAGCTCATGGAATTAAAAGGGACAATAGCAATATAGATATGAAGAGTCATTTGGACTCGAAACGTTAACTGTATCCCTCTCCACAGATGCTGTCAGACCTGCTGAGTTTTTCCAGGTATTTTTGTTTTTGTTCTAGATTTCCAGCATCCGTAGTATTTTGCTTTTATTATAGATATGAAATTGGCTGAGTAACAGGAAACGGAGAGTAATGGTTAATGGATGTTTTTCAGGCTGGTGAAGGTTTATAATGGAGTTTCCAAGGGTTGATGTTAGTTCCCTTGCTCTTCCTGATATATATTAATGACTTACACCTTGGTGTACAGGACACAATTTCAAAATTTGCAGATGATAAAAATTTTGGAAGCATTCCGAGCTGTGAAGAGGACGGTGTTGAACTTCAAAAGAACATAGACAGGATAATGGAATGGTTGGCAGATGACGTTCAATGCCAAGAAGTGTGAAGTGATTCATTTTGGTAGGAAGGATGTGGAGAGACAGAATAAAATAAAGGATACAATTATAAAGGGGTGCAGGAGCAGGGGACCTGGATGTATTTGTGCACAAGTCATTGAAGGTGGCAGGACAGGTTGAGAGAGTGGTTAATAAAACACACAGCATTCTAGGCCTTATTAATAGGAATATAGATTACAAAAGTAAGGAAGTTATGTTAAACATATATAGAACATTGGTTTGGCCTCAACTGGAGTATTGCGTCCAGGTCTGGGCGTCACACTTTAGGATGTGAAGGCATTAGTGAGAGTGCAGAAAAGATTCATGAGATTGGTCCCAGGGATGAAGAACTTCAATTATGTAGAAAGATTGGAGAGGTTGGGGCTGTTTTCCTTGGAGAAGATAGAGTTGTGAGGAAATTCGATAGAGGTATTCAAAAATGAGGGTTCTGGACTGGATAGATAGGGGAAAACAGTTCCCATTGGTGGAAGGATTGAGAACAAGGTGGAAAAGATTTAAGGTAATTGGTAAAAGAAACAATGGAGACATGAGGAGAAACTTTTTCACGCAGCGAGTGGTTGGGATCTGGAATGCACTGCCTGAGAGTGTGATGGAAGCAGATTCAATTGAGGCATTCAAAATGGAATTGGATTATTGTCTGAAAAGGAATAATGTGCAGGGCTACAGGGAGAAGGTGGGGGAGAGGTACTAGATGAATTGCTCCTTCGGAGAGCCAGCCCAAATATGATGGGCCAAATGGCCTCCTTCTGTGCTGAATCAATTCTGTGATTCTCTGGTCACCTATGCCCAGCTATCCCTCCTGGCTTCTTGAGCATCTCTTCCTCTTGATCAGGTGTTCTATATAATTGACCAAAGCCTAATATCTGTATTCCTCATCTCTCTATGTTTATTCTACTTCAATCTGTGCAATGTCCCTATTTTGCTCTTTTGTGTCTTTATTTATTGTTTCAGTACAGCTTCCAGAAGATACAGCAGTGTCGGAATAAAACAAGGATCCACTTTGTTTCTTCAAATGCCAGTGGGTTTAGCGATACCTGAAGCGTATGTTTCAATGATGGGAAAACTCCTCCTGTCGTCATGTCACTTTATAATAATTCCAAAGGTGGGCTCCGAAGCACACAATCACACCACAGGGAGAGGGACACGATACAGGAAGATGAGTACATTACTGTCAGCCAATGGGGTAAGGAGAACCTGCTGGAGATAGGGAAGGGGGGACCATAGATATTTGTCTTGTCCAACAGGGTAAGTGTAGTTGCTACTCATGGAGATGAGGAATAAGGCTGAGAAAATTCAAACCAATGAATTTCCATTAAGTATTAGGCAATTCAAGGATGGTGGTGACAGAGAAAGTTGAGGAACAACAGAATAGAAAAGTTGTGATTAAAGGAGATTCCATAATTAGGCCCTAAGTTCTGGAATTCAATTTCTGCCTTTCTACATCTCTCCTCCTTTAGGGCACTTCTTAAATCCTAGCTTATTGACATACCTTATTGACTTAGTGAAAAAAAATTACATTAAAGGTGCTACATAAATACAAGTTGTTGTTGTTGTCATTCATAGAAGCTGTCTGCTGTTGTCATGGTTGAGAATCCAGGAGGGCTGGAGGTTGTGGTAACTGCCTGGTGTCAGTGAAAGGGATATCCCAAAACAGCTGGAAAGGAACCTGGAAAAGGATGGTAAAGAACCAGCTGTTGTGATCCAAGTTTGAACCAACAGTATAGGAAAGAACAGGGATGTGATCCAGCTAAGGGAGTATTGGGAGCTAGGTACCATTTGTATAATAGATAAAGGGAAATGATATCCTCTGGTGGAGGAATCAACAACAATAGGGAACAATCATAAAATTAGAGCCAGACCAATTAGGAGTGAAATCAGGAAGCACTTCACACAAAGAATAGTGGAAATGTATAATCCTCTTTTTCCAAAATGCTGTGAATGTTGAGTCAATTTAAAGTTTCAAGACAGAGATTGACAGATTTTTTATGAGATGGGGGTACCAAGGGATATGAATCAATGATGAGTAAATGGAAGTGAAAGATCAGCCATGATCAAATGGCTGAATAAGTTCAGGGGCAGAATTTTACTTCCCGTGGGTGGTGAATGCCCAACCCGATAGGGCAAGTGTCCCAACGTCATCCTGCGCTCACATGATACTTCGTTTGGTGGGCGTGCGCAAAAGTCAGAAGCGTGCCCACTGACAACTAAGAGGGCAATTAAGCCCATTAATGGGGCAATTGACTCTGATTTCTCGTGGATTGGCCAGGCAGACTTTGCATTTTTCATGAAAACTCATCCAAGGGCGGGATGAGGTTTCCGTTATTAAATAAAATAAAAATCTATGGACAGCAATTTTATCATGTATACGTTCAGCTGCCTAATTGTGATGCATGGACATTTTTTTCCTGATTTTCAAAACTTTATTTCATGGCTTTCAGGCCCGCAGCTCCCTGAGGCAGCTCTCTACCTTCAGGAAGCTTTCTCTCAGCGTTTGCCCACACCCGGAGAAACGTCATCGCCCGCTCTCCTCCCGCCACAATCCTGGCAGCGCTGAGCTTTTCAGCGTGCTTTTCACGCCGGCTGGCCATTAATCGGCCAACCAGAGTGAAATCGTGAAAGGGGGCCGATTGCGGTCAGCGGTCCGTTTCCTGACCGCTCCCGGGCCCGCCAATTGCGCCTGCCCACTGAGCTGAAATTTCAGGCCCAAAGAGTCTGAATGGTCACTCCCATTTCTATATCCCTTTGTTCCCTTCCCCTGCAGCTCACAATGGAATTGGTTTGGGGCATACGTGGACGGTTTCTTTCAATGTCACTAAATCCATCCAGCAGTGAGAAAGGCCTCATTCAAGCTGCTAGGAAACTTCACATTTTTACGAAAACGTGATTTTATTATTATTCTGTAAAAGAGGATGTACTTTATATAAAGGAAAAATCTCTCCTGGAACTTCCCTTTGTGCTATCATGTGCCTATGGAGCTATAATGAATCTGCTATCACTGCATTACAAGTAAAACACAGAAATCTCACCCTGTGAGGTCATCATAGTCACTTTATGTAATTATCCAGTTTGCTTTCACTCCCACCCTCATAGTGATTTATAATTTAGTAATAAAGTTTCTTTAAATATAGCATCATTATCTATATAAAATGCCATTGATCATTCTTGCTGATATATTCTGATATGTTTGCTGCAGTTATTTTGCTGACTGTACTTCCCTGTCTTGGCAATTCCATTTCCTATGAACTTTAATCACCCCTTGTCTTTATTTAAACAATAAATGCATTAGTCATTCTCCAGTAAACTTTAACCAATCTATATTTGTAAACAAGCAATTTATCCTTCTATCACTGTTACAGTACTGATCTTGAATTCTATTCAGATTCTGGTTGAATAGAACATGCCTTTTCATCAGTATACAATAGTTGACTCATGAAACATTCTAAGATCTTTCTTCTACACAAGTTTTCAAACAATTAAAATGCCACATCCTCAGGCAGCATGAATGAAATTGGCTAAGGTCCTGAGCCAGATTTTTAAAAACTATTTTGTGGGATGTGAGTGTTGCTGCCTGGGCCAGTATTTGTTGCTCAATCCTAATTGCCCTTGAGAAGGTGGTGGTGAGTTGTGTCTAACGCTGCAGTCCATGTGGTGTAAGTACACCCACAGCGCTGTTAGAAAGGGAGTTCCAGATTTTGACCCAGTGACAGTGAAAGAATGGCGATATATTTGCAGGTCAGGATGGTGTGTGGCTTGAAGGGGAACATGCAGGTGGTGGCATTCCCATGCACCTGCTGCCCTTGTCCTTCCAGGTGGTAGAGGTCACAGTTTGAAATGTGCTGCCAAAAGGACTTTGGCAATTTGCTGCAGTGCATCGTGTATATGGTGCACTAAGGCCTGAATTTTTCAGTTGGCGGGAGCAGGTGGAGGTGGTTGTGGAGCCGACCGTCACCCGCGATTGGCTCCCTGCTGCCATTTTATGAGGGCGGGCCAACTGAGGCCAGTCCAGCGTAATATGCGAGCAGTAGCGCTCAGTTTATGGGCAGCGTAAACAGTGACCTTAATTACTTCCTTAACGGCTTTAATAGACCATTTAAATATCGTTGGGCGCACAACCGACAGCACGATTACATCGGGACGCACGCCCGACATCATCTTACGCGCTAGCGTGTTGGGCTTGCCCCCGCATGTCGACTGAAAAATTCAGGCCTATGTATATGCTGCCTCTGTGTATCAGTGTGGAAGGAATATTTGAAGTGGTGGATGGGGTTCCATTCAAGCAGGTTGCTTTGTCCTGGATTGTGTCAAGCTTCTTGAATGTTGTGGGAGCTGCACTCATCCAGGCAAGTGGAGAGTATTCCATCACACTCCTGACCTGTTTCTTGTAGATGATGGACAGGCTTTGAGGAATCAGGAGATAGGTTACTTGCTGCAGAATTCCCAGCCTCTGAGCTGCTCTTGTAGCCACAGTATTTAAATGGGTAGCCCTGTTTAGTTTCCAGTCAATGGTTACCCTCAGGATATTGATGGTGGGGGATTCACTGATGATATTGACACTGAATCCCAAGGGTAGATGGTTAGATTTTCCCTTGTTGGAGATGGTCATTGTCTTGCACTTGTAGGGCATGAATGCTACCCTCAGTTACCCTTTGTGCTATTGGATAACAGAGAAGTTATGTTAAATTTGTACAGAACCTTGGTTAGACCACACTGGGAGTACTGTGAACAATTCTAGTCTGCACTTAATTTTTAAAAAGCATATAGATGTTCTGGAGAAGGTACAAGTAAGGTTTAGTAGAATGGTGCCAGAATTGAGAAGTTATACTTATCAGGAAAGATTGAAAATGATGGGGCTCTTTTCTCAAGAAAAGAGGGAATGAGACCTGATGGAGATCTTTAAGGTTATGAAAGGGTTTGAAAGGATAGAGGAAGAGGGGTTGTTTGAACTTGCAGGGGAGACTAGAACTATGGGCCATAAATATAAGATGATCACTAATAAATCTAACAGGGAATTCAGGAGAAACTACTTTAACCAGAGAGTGGTTAGAATGTGGAACTTTCCAGTCCAATAAGTAGTTGAGGCAATTATAGATAGGGGAAGCTTTATAACTACATGAGGGCGTGGGCAAATAGAAAGATATATTGATGAGGTTAGATGAAAAAGGGGAGGAGACTTGTGGAGCATAAACACCAGCATGGACCTGTTGGCTCAAATGGCTTGATGTCCCCAGGATTTTGCCGTGAAAAGAAAGAAGTTGCATTTATATAGCACCTTTCTCTATGCCAGGATGTCACGAAGCTCTTTACAGCTGAAGTACTGCATTCAAATTGACTGCAGTGTTTCCTACATTACAACAGTGAGTACACTTCAAAAGTATTTCATTGATTATAAGTATTTGGGACATCTTGACGTTGTGAAAGGCGCTATATAAATGCAAGTTCTCCCTTTCTTTACATGCAGAGAGAGAAAATCAATTTTAAACACCATTGAAAAGTATGTATGCTTGATAAAATAAATAAAATACCTCAATCCATTTGCCTATATTTTGTCATTTTTGATTCAAACTGGATTTTCTGGCTTTTCAGGTCCTGCCTGTGTATAACAACATTTTGCCCTTAAGAATGCTGCTAAGTTCCAAGAGTTTGATCAAAATTCACTAATTCCCTATCTAATTTCAACATAAAGTCTAATAGTTCAAAGCAACAGAATCATAGGATTACGTCTGAGAACATAGTGTGGCAACAAGTGGAGGAGAGAGAGCAACAGGATTATGACATTTTAAACAGCAAATTATATTTTTCTAAAGTCTAGTTAAAGAAGGCAAAAAATGTTTTTCATTTGAGTAAGGCAACAATACAGTTATTGTCTAAATTCATTTGCAATAGAGCACAGCAGAAGATCTGATGTGTGATCTGCTAACCCTGTAAGTCATGCTAGATTTTTAGAGCTTCAGTAGATATTTACCTCATGCTCAATGTCAAGCACAGCTCCTGTCACGAGCCTTGGATCTCTGCAAAGTAAAGTGTAATTTTACATGTACAATTGGAAAGAAACTACAAGACTCCACTGTTGGTCCAGAGATCAGAATGCTGGTAGGGCTACAAGATGTCAACTGAAATTCTGAACCTCATTGTTCAATTTTAGAAAGGTTTTGTGCTGGTGAAAAGCAGCAAGGGCAGTTGGAATCATCAATGTCCAGTGATAGCGGGGAGATGTAGTGGTAATGTCACTGGACTAGTAATCCAGTGGCCTAGGCTAATGCTCTGGGGTTCAAATCCCAGTATGGCAGCTGGTGGAATTTAAATTCAATTAATAATCTGGAATTGAAAAGCTAATCTCAGTAATGGTGACCATGAAACCATTGTCGATTGTTGTAAAAACCCATCTGGTTCCTTTAGGGAAGGAAATTTGCTGTCCTTGCCTGGCTGGCCTACATGTGACTCCAGATCCACAGCAATGTGATTGACTCTTAATGGCTCTCTGAAATAGTGTGGCAAGCCACTTGGTTCAAGGGCAGTTGGAATGGGAAACAAATGCTGGCTGTGCCAGTGATGCCCCAAATCCCACAAAAGAATAACTTTAAAAAGATGCCAGCATCTAAGCGTCACTCTGAAAGTCAATGTGAATCCAAAGGTGTGTATTAGTTAACCTGATCTCTGCTCATAAAACTGGATATAATTGTTGTGTTGAGGGTCAATGATGGTAAAAGAAACTTTGAGGTTGACCACAGCTAAACACTCCCAGATCTTAAATCATTGACAGAGCCAATTGAATCTTATTTTAGCCCTTTTTACTCTGTTTCACTTTTAATAACAAGCAGCATGCTTAGAAAATTATGAAGTAAAAAGTGCATGTTAATGTTAATTATACCAAATTACATTGAACTTCTGAAACAATAGTAACTTCTAAGCCAAGTAATACCAGGAGAATAGAAAGAATATTCCCTCAAGGAAATAGTCCCCATCAATTCCAATATTAAGAACAGACAGAGGTATTAAACAAATCTTGGTTCCCTAAATTAAGGAATATCTTTCAATATAAATAATAAATGCTGCAGCAGAAGTATTTAATTTGTAGATACTTACCCATATTTGAAATTCTATAAAAGTTGCTAGTTTATCATTCTTAATATGCTAACCATCTTGGTTTAAAGCAAATGAAAGTCTAAGTCAGGCATAATAAGGAGACTGTCAATGATGGCTGTCAAGGTTAATATGGAAATAGAACTAAAGGCTAACTCTGGTACTGTCAGCAGTTTCAATGGAGATGTGACCACAATGATTTATTATACACTTCAATATTCTAACATCTTAATATGAATAGACTATTAAATTATTAATAAATATCTGTCAAATTTAAGTGTTGCTGTGAGGGACAAAGCTATCAATCTAACTATTTTGTGTGATTGAAAGCATGCAGCTGGAGCAGGTCTCCTGAATATGTTTCTGAAGGTCAGCAATGGTAATTCTTGTTAATTTTAAACATTGGCACTTGTTGGAATAGCAGAAGAGGGGTGGGGGAGAAGAATACTATGCTATTCTTTAAAAATAGCTCTCAATAATTATTTAGTAGAAGAGAGACAAAAAACAATTACGCAATGCAATCTTTTGAAGAGAAATATTACCAGTGAGCATTTGAGGGTCAGGGGTCAGGGGTCGGGGGCAGGGCGGTTGTCGGAGTGGTGGCAGGTGAACTTTAAAAAGTGGTTTCTGTGGGACACTGACACAGTAGCCTGATGCCAGGCTTCCAACCAGCTCTGAATTCCATGTCAACTATCTGAAAGTGGCTTAAATGACTCTCCCATTGCTCCTCAACAGCAATTGGGAATTCAGTGGTATAGGTGATAACAACACCAACAACTTACATTTCTGTAACAGCTTTTTAATAGTAAAACATCACAAGGTGTTGCACAGGAGAGCAAACAAACAAAAGTAGACATCATGGTGTCAATTATTTTTAATTCTGTGTCTTATAAATGGAGAGCTCCTGCCAGGGTAGTTGCTGGCCGACTCCACATGTCAATTTGCAGCAGTGATTTAACACACCCTGCATGGCTGCTGTTCGTTCCTCCATTTGTCTCAACTATGTGCTTTCAAAGCAGTTTCACTAGTACCTCCTGACTCTTCTCTGTCAGTGTTGTAGCTGTACAGGAACAATTCAGTAACATAATCACCATGCTATCTTACACAATACTGCAACAAAAGATGTGGAAGATGTACCTGTGCTAGATGATTCTCCCTTCACTGTACTTGTTGATACTAGGTGGTAATGTTTGTGAAATCAGATTGAATAGGGTTTACAGATTTCTACTTACTGAATATACATGCAATGAGCATCACCTGATATTTATGATGCAATGTAGTGGTATTGTTGCTAGACGAATAATCCAGAGACCCAGGGTAATGTTCTGAGCACCCGGGTTCGAGTCCCGCCATGGTGGAATTTGAATTCAATAAAAATCTGGAAATAAAAGTCTAATAATGACCATTGTCGATTGTTGTAAAAATCCATCTGATTCACTAATGTCCTTTAGGGAAGGAAATCTGCCGTCCTTACCTGGTCTGGCCTACAAGTGACTCCAGACCCACAGCAATGTGGCTGACTCTTAAATGCCCTCTGAACAAGGGGAATTAGGGATGGGCAATAAATGCTGACCTACCATTGTGAAGACTGCCCCCTCACTCAACATCCCAAAACCAACAATGAAAGGTTATCCATCTTTCTTTTAACTGTAAATGGTGGGGTGATTTAGATATTTAACAGAAGGACTATGTAGAAGATGGTGATGAAACATTGCTTGTGATGAGTTTTTTTAAAAATTCATTCATGGGTTGTGGGCATTGCTGTCTAGGTGATTGAAGGATGGCTATTGGGCCAGAACACTGGGAATAGCTCCCCTGCTTTTCTTTGAAATAGTGTCATAGGTTCTTTTACATCCACCTGAGAGGGCAGACAGTGCCTCCACTTAACGTCTCAATAGCTTCATGCTCACCTCTACCACTACTAGCTTTTTATTCCATTAAAAAGTTCCATTAATTAACTGAATTCAAATTCACAAACTGCCATGGTTATTAACTGAACTCACACACTATGGCCAGAATTTTCTGTTTGCCGCCCAACCGACTTGGCAGGTGGCCGATGCCGCTGGAGAAACGGGCTGCACCGCCATTTTCCACGGGTGGGCAATTGAGGCCCGCCCAGTGGGTAAGCGACTCCCATGGAGAATGGGAAAATAGTCGCGGGGCCAGGCAGCCTCAGACTGCCGGTTCCAATGGGGAGCCTGCAGCCTGTATAAAGAGTGGCCAGGCAGCCTGCTTGAGGCAGTGCACCATGACCACTCGTGGAGAAAGGGAGGGAGGTCCGAGTGGACAGCAGCTTGAGCAGGAGAAGGGGGGCACGCTGCAGGAGAGGCCAGCGGGGGGCCACTGTGCCCCCCGATTTTCAGATGCATGCCTTGCTGTCCTCCTGCAAGAGGTGGCTATCCATCGGCACCTTCTGTATCCTGAGGATGGGAGGAGGAGGGCCCCCCATGTCACCAGTCAGGCGTGGGAGGAGATGGGTGACCCTGTAAGCGCCCATGATGCTGTGCGGTGCACTGGCACCCAGTGCAGGAAAAGATTCAATGATGTGCTGCGCTCTGGACAGGTGAGTACCATGTTTTTCTTGGCCATTTGACCCAGAAGGCAGCCTTAGCCTTTGAGCCCCCCCACCATGTCTTGCTGTCATTACTGCATGGGGCATCTGTCGCATGCTGGGTTGGCAAATGGGTACTGACCATACCTATATCAGTCTTAGTGGTTGAGGAGAAGAAGGGTTCTCCCCGCAGCATATGTTGGTTTTGTGGCATTTTAGTTGTCTGGGGGCAACCTGCAGGGGAGGCCGCACGACATATACTCAGAACTCCGACACATGTCATATTGATGGTAATGAGTTGGTGCAAGGGGTGCCTCAAGGTATTTTGGGCAAGTGCCATCTGCTGGCATCAGCGCCGCACCTAATTGCGCCTTCTTGCCACGGGCGCTAAGACCCGTGTGCTATTCAAAGTGATGGACACCGAATGTGTCCAAGGTGGACATTGGGGGAAGGGGTTGGGACCAGCCATACTATCTTCTGGGGACTGATCACCAGTAGTGTGGACAGGAGCTGCTGGAGGCCTCAGATGGGCCACAATGGTTGGGGTGCAGTGTGTGCGTGCAGACTACATGAATGATCAGCCCCAATAAATCCTCTTCTCTGTTTTGCAGGCAAAAAGTCACAATGCCCGGGAGTGCCAGAGGACTGGAGGTGGGCGGGCCCTCCTGCAGCGCCTCACACCGTTTGAAGAGCAGGCCATGGAGCTGGGCAGCAGTCAGGAGGCCAGGGCAGCCGGGGGCGGCGGGGCTGGGGTCCAGCGGCCAGGTATTTGAGGTCCACAGTCCCATCCACTCCGTCTGCCCACTATTCAAACCACTGATGGTTGCTGCAATCGTTAATGCTGAAACAATGCTCATTCACAGACTGAGACATTCCGACGTGTGTGTCATACAGAAGGGACCCTCGTCTCCTTGAGGAATCGCGTCTCCACCACCTTCCAAAGTCACCTTATCCCATTTGTGACCACTATCACCATGGTCTAACATGCCATTGGATCACTGCTGCACAGCCAAAGACTTATTTCATCTGAGGGGTCCTCCAGCACCTTTTCAGCCAGTACGCCCACATTACTTTGTCCAAAAGGTCCTCAGCACCTCAGCTGTGAACCTCATGACACTCAACTTAGATGAACGCTACCACGTTACTCATCCCTGTGTCAAGGCGAAATGTTGCCTTCTGCCCACCCAGTCTATGCCCCTTCTTATGGAATGAAGGCCAATAATATGACCTCTCAATCTTCTGTGATTGATGGCAAATGTCGCTACTGTTTGCGATGTTTCCTCAGCCCTGCAACTATCCAGGCCACGATGCATCCAGGTCAGGTACCTCTGCACTCTCCCCACTCCTATGGTTCATAACATGCCATGTGGCATTCCTGAGGCCATCTGACCAGCCTGTCTGCATGTACGTTTAATGGTTGGGACTCATCTTGACTCTTTTCCACCTCACCAGTGTTCTTCTCCTTAGGGTCTTGAAGGGTGAGCAACTTATGAGGCTGGGGGGGGGTGGGAAAGGGATGCAAGGTTGAACTGAATGTACGCTAATTGATGCACTGTCCTTGTTAATTTCAGCATCACCACCAGAGCAACCTGCACGTCGACCCCGCAGCCCCCCTCCACACCTGAGGACCAACATGTGTAACTTGCAGCACATCATTTCAGCCAGCCGGGCACCAGCGCAGAAACACACACCTCAGTGGGGACTTTACCGTCGGCTAGTGTCCCAGGTCACAGTGGAGAGGGCACATCACAATCGCTGGAGGAGATGGTAGGGACAGAGAGTGCCATTGGCGCCAGCAGCCAGAGGGCTGCAGGGGACGAAGCACATACTGAGTCTGGCACTGATGGCGTACCTCTGGAGTTGTCCCCAATGCAGTAGCTGCAGGACAGGTGGCAGGAAGTGTGTTTGCCTCTGGCAGAGTTGCATAAGAGAATGCTTCAGTTGCTCTCTGAGATGGAGGAGTCCAGGCAGAGTGCACGTGAAGGTTTGGCCCTCAGGGCAGAGGTTCAGGCTTCCTCCAATGAAAGATTGGCAACTCTCATAGAGAGGGGCTTCAATCGAATGGAACATTTTATGATTGGGATACACTCATGACCTGCAAGCCCTCACGGTGGAACTGGCTACGGTGGTCATTCCCAATATGGGAGATGTTGTGGATACCAAGCGTCGGTACTCGGCGTCCATGCATCTGCGGTGAGCAGGGAGGTCGAAAGGGATCTCACGTCGGCGTAGCAGCAGCCTGTCATCGCTGCGAGCTCCTTTCAGGGCGTTCCGGATGAGGGCAGCAGCTCCTCCACCCCTCTGCTAGTCAACGTTTCTTCCGTTGAGGCTGCGACAACTGGGGAGGTGCCGGTTCAGGAACTGGCCACTCCCTCCCGGGCAGGGCCATCACAGGCTCCACGGGCCAGAGGACACCCGCCAAGGTCATCGAGGCCAATAAGACAGCAGAATCAGCAGGCTGTCTCACACGCCACTCCAAGCGATGTGGCGGCACCTAGACGTAGCACCCGAAAACGTGAGTATAAGGCACCTTAGGTACTCCAAGGGTATGTCACTGGTGATTTTGTGTTGGCCTTAGAATAGGGACCCATATTTTTGTGATCGCAAAAAAGTGCTTTTCTTTTGGACAAAATAAAGTCCACCTTTGTAACCATGGCTGAGGGTCTTTTGTTTGTGGTGCATTTTTCTTTTTCACATATTTATCATGAGTGTTTGAGTGGACATTGATGTTTCTGTACTAAGCCCTTATTTGCAGCTGAACAGGTGGAAGATGTGGCACCTAAGTGCCACGTGTGGAAGTGCCAGGCAATGCTGTTCCTGCTGATCCATGTGTGTGGAGCTAGCTGAAGGTTCTTTGGATTAAATTGTCGCGGGTGTCCCTGCCTGCTTGGTGTAAATGCAGGTCATCGTTCTGCCCCTCATCATCACCCTGTGCTTCCTCATCCTCTGAGGCAATGCTGATTCATCATGTGCCGCCTCATCCACGGCGTCAAGGTCTTCATCATCAACTGCATCCCCCCTTTTCCAGCACAAGATTGTGCAGGGTGCAGCAGACTACCACAATCGGAGAGACGCAATCTGGGGGGTGGGGTTACTGGAGTGCACCCCCTGAGCGGTCCAGGCAACAGAAGTGCATCTTGAGAAGACCGATGGCTCTTGCCACCACAGCCTGGTGGCCTGGCTCCAATTGTACTGTTGCTCAGCTTCTGTTCTTGGATGGCGGAGAGGCGTCATGAGCCACCTTCTGAGGGGATAGCCCTTGTCACCCAGCAGCCAACCATCCAGCTGAGCCGGAGCACTGAAGACCCCCGGCACCTGGGAGTGTCTGAGGATGTAGGCACTGAGAGAGCTGCCTGGGTACCTTGCACAGACTTGTAGAATCAGCTTCCTGTGATCACACACTATCTGCACGTTCATGGAGTGGAAGCCCTTCCTGTTGACGAAGGCACTGGCTCACCTGGCACCTTGATGGCCACATGTGTGCAGTCTATAGCGCCCTGGACATTGGAAGCCAGCAATGGCCGCAAAGCCTCTGGCTCACTGTGCCTGACTTGCCTGGTCACAGTGGAAGTGGATGAAGGTGGATATCCGTCTGAACAGAGCGTCTGTAACCTGCTTGACACAAGTGTGGACAGCTGATTGGGAGATACCACAAAGATCACCCACTGAGCCCTGGAAGGAGCCAGGGGCATAGAAGTGGAGGGCAACTGTAACCTTCAGAGCCGCTGGCATGGGGTGTCCACCCATTCAGTTAAGGGAGATCTTAGGGCCAATCATCTGACAGATATAGTTGACTGTCTCCCTTGAGAGTCGGAACCTCCTTCGGCCCTGCACCTCAGTCGTACTGAGGAAGCTGCTTCACCGCCTGTATATCCTGGTAGCAGGATAGTGGCACCTTCTGCGGCCCCTTGCACCACCTCTTGGCCCTGCACCCCTTGTGCCTGTGCCTGTCCTCCCAAAGGTGGCTCCCCTGGAGGCTGATTGTCCTGTCCTGGCCTCCTCCTTATTCTATCCCTCCCTTCCTCCTCAGAGGAGCTGCCTTCAGTGGAGAGGCCAGAACCCATATCCCCAGGCTAAATGAAGGCCTCCGGAAAGCTGCAGGCCCGAGAAAAATTACTTCTGCAGACTGATTTCGAAGTACACAAGAAGCTCTTGGAAATTGATGAGAACTGCTAACAATCACAAAGGCAACTTTTAAACACTTTTAGCAATTAAAACTTCGTGTAAAACATGAACAACCCCTCTGAGTCCACATTGCATGAGTTTTATTAAAAAATCTCCTACCCGCCTGCCCGTTGGGCCTGTGTGCTGACCCGAAGTTCGCACAGGCCCCTCCTGGACAATTGGCAAGTTAAGGGCCTTAACGAGTCCTTCAATTAATGGTGGGCGAAGGTCCCGCTGTTGAGCGCGCCCGCCTCCCGCAACATTGTGATGCCGCGCGCTGATGTCGGCATGCAACATTTTAAGCGCTGACATGCGGGCTCCGCCAACCATACCTCAGCCGGAAAATTCTGGCCTATGTTACTGTTCCAGGCCTCTGGTTTACTAGTCCAGTAACATTAACACAATGCTACCATACTACGAAAAGGAGAGAGGGAAGTGCCCATGGAATGGTGAGCTAGATGGTTTTACCTTAATTGTACTTTATAATGTTATGAAACTGATTGAGTAAGAAATCTATGAAAGGCTCTAAATTTTCTACATCCTGTATAGTTGTGTAATCAGAACCAAATAATAATTATGATGCAGTCATGTGAGTTGAAGTTTGCTTACTCACCACACAATCTTGCACAATAGTTTTTAAAAATGTCTAAATCACTCCACCTATCTCTTCATGGTTCATATATTGTTAAAAGAATAATGGATAAAATGGTTATTAATTTCATGCTTGTTTATGAGATGTTAAGGCACAGAATGGCTGCTGCATTTGTCAAAATAACATAACTCACAATTCACTTATGAACTACTAGAGATTTCAACATAAAACACTTTTATAGGATTAAAGTACTATGTCATAAAACAATAAAATTGATTCTATACTGGTATTTGATGTAGATATCACCAGTTACATTTATTGATACCTCTAATATTAAAAATGTACATGTAATGTAGTTCAGCTGCCTCTGCTACTCCTTTCCCTTCTCCACTCCAGTGAGTCAAACCTCCAGCAAGGACATCTCCAGTGCTAGACCTGAACTTTCATCTTTCTTATTTCTCTCCTATTTCCCCTCATGCTTGCTTCAAGTTCCTCTTGACCATGAAACCCACCTCCTGCACCTTTGACCCTACTCCCATTAAACACCCAGCTTCCCTTACTTTCCCCATGTTACCTAATATTATTAAGGGTTTCCTCTTCTCAGGTACTGAGAGGACATCACCGTTCATTCTTCTTGACTTCTCCGGAGCCTTCGGCATAATTGACCACATCATCCTCCTTCAATGCCTCCATCATCCAGCTGCACTCACCTCATTCCATTTTCATCTATCCAGTCAAAGAGAGAGGCTCACGCAAAATGACTTCTCATTCTGCTCATACACCGTCATGGAGTTGGCTACCACTCTCATGGTGGAAAGGTTGCACTCAAAGCTCTGCACAATGCATTGTGCCAAGTTGGAGCTGGACCCCTCCATGCTCCTTGACAGTGACTGGAGGCTGTCTGGCAGGTCTGCTAATGCACGAAGCACCTCGATGTGAATGATCATCAGCGTTCTGCTGCATGCTATCCCATCAATATTGTCATCTGATTTCCCTGTAGGAGAACTTGTTTGTGACCTTGTCCTCTATTTCTTCCTCATGGGGCTGCTATGGCTAGATACATGGCAGGTCTTGGGTATCTAAAAGCATACAATCAGACAGAAGGGTTAGAGTGAGGGAGGGGATGTGGGTGTAAAGGAAGAGATCCATGGTCACACCAACTGTAGCTTGAAAATTCTGTCAGATAGCAGGATGAGGGTGAGGTGAGATTTGAGAATGAGTATAAAGCAGTAACATACAGTCATCCTGAATGCTTTTGGTGGAGCCAAGGGCTACGGGCTCTGTTGACACTGGTTCATGATGTACAACAACGTAGAATCATCGAATGGTTATACACAAAAGGAGAGCATTTGGCCCATTGTATCTGTGTCAGCGGGAGACAAAGGCATGCCTGTCCCCACTGGTTTGCTTTTGCTCCCTTCTATTGTGGGCAACCTTGTCCTGCAAGAGAGAATGGAGAATGTCAGTGATTGTGTTATCATCTTACACTGTGTTTGGCTGTTGTGCCTGCCATAGCTGAATACCTGGAGTAATGTGGAGGCAACAAGAGGTGGGTGTGAGACTAATATCATTGGAGCATATTTGAGGGTGAGGTGAAGCATATGATTGCTAGGCATGAGTCCTGAGTGCCTGGAAGCATTGATGGATGAGTGATAGGCATGTGGCACAGTAAGCAATGAGAGAGATTGGCGGTTTGGTTCTTGGAAGATGTCATGCGAAGATGCACTCACTTACCTTGACCACCCACATAAGGTCATTGAACTTCTTCCAATAATGGAATGTTGGAAATGCCATGCCAACTGCTCCCAGTTCTTTTAGAGGGTGCTCCTTGAAGGTCTTCTGGCCCCCTTATGGAAAGGTGGCATCCCTGCTCCTGTTACCCTCCCCAACTAAGGCCTCCAGCACCTCATCTTTGAGCTGCAGAGTCCTGATCTGGTGCTTCTTTTCCCCTCTCTCCAACTGCAGCACTGAGAGTCAGCAACAGCCTCATTTCACTCAAAGCTGCTTCTCTTTAAGTGGGGGTGACTACCTTTAAGAGCTTAATGGTGTTGTAATATGCCATCCATGGATTGCAGCATGACATCCCAAGGAAGGAAGTGTGTCATAACATCCAGTTTTAGTTTCGCTTTTGCTTTGAGCAGAGCACACAAATAGACAGCTCTGCTTCTGATTCTTCAAGCTTTGTAACCATTATGTCCGATGTGCCTAGTCTCAATAAGTGAACCCATGATGTGTTTCCACAATCCCTTGTGGTGCTTTTTATATCATTATAAAAACTTGACAAGTGGGAGTTGGAACACATGTTAATCATGCACACTGTTGAACCCCCTGTTCAGCATGCAACAAGTCACAGCCTGGGGCACACTTGTATGCTGAAGTAATTCAATGCAGCACAAATTCGATGTGCTGCTTACTTTAATGAGAATGAGCATGGAGGTCATGATTTGTGATGCCGGTGCCCAAAAAGGGGCCTTAACAAATTTTTAGCCTCAGTACTGCCCCTTTTGTGAGCTTTTGCATTCCTCCACCTTTGATATTGTCAATCTGCATGTAATCTCTCAGCATTTAGATATCCTGGAAATTTGGAAATCCTGGAACTCCCTGCTGTTTGTGGAATCTTGCTGTGCAAATTGGCTGCTGCATTTTCCTACATTACAACAGTGACTATGCTTCCAAAGGAATTATTGGCCTGGAAATGAGCTCATTCCCAGATGAAATAAATTGCTTTAGCTGAGACCCAGCCAAAGAGTGAGGTGGCGGCAACATCCTGAGGACAAATCCCTGAATCAGTCGATAGCCCCTTATCCAGTATTTGAAGGGGCTTGAGGTGGTGGCTTTGATGAACGGACCACAGGAGACTCAGAGACGGGTTACGATCATTTATCCCCCGTGAGGAGTGGGCACTCTGGCTGCCTGCCTCTTTTCTATGGGTCTTGCCCTAGCCTGAGCCATGGTTGAGGTCTTCTGTGACCGGTGGACATCATGGAGGGTTTGGGCAACACTGGGAATGTTAGTTTTTATAAAATATTTCTTTAATTTTGTATGATTTGAGTTTTACTGATTGTGCATTTCAAAAAGGAAACTTTAAAAAAAAACCTTGACATTTGGGTACAAACACCTAGATTCAAAGAGACACCATGTCCACATTCAATGTTTCAATATCTCAGTTAGCAAATCCCAGATGGCGTCACTCATTACCTTTCATGGGTTTATGTAATGAAGTAAACACCCCCGTTCTATTGAAGGGTCATGAAGACTGGAAACGTCAACTGTGCTCTTCTCTGCCGATGCTGCTAGACCCGCTGAGTTTTTCCAGGTTTTTTTTTATTTTTTATTTTTTGTTTTGGATTTCCAGCATCCGCAGTTTTTTGTTTTTATATTTTTAACCCCGCCTCTTGCCTTATTGTGACTGACGCTCGCTATAAATAAACCAAGTGCCCAGGCCAGGTTCCCAGTGGACGATCCCTGCTTTCTCTCGGAATGGCTGTCCTTTTCCCAGAGAATCTGGGGGTGATCCGGGGCGCCCTGTCCGACCAGACCTGGATCCTTCTCCTCACTTTCCTGTTCCTGCTGGGTTGGTAAGTGTCTGATTTGATTTCTTTTTGGTTCTAACAATGGGAGAAAATGCTCACAAAGTTTAACTGAATTCACTGTTTAGATGAGGAAAGTTTACAGCATTTGTCACCAGTTTCTGTTTGTTTTTAAGCGTTGGGGCTCCTCAGTCTCGGTCCCCTGCAAATCCCACAGAGCGGAGCTGGGAGCTGAGCAGCGGACGGTGCTGGAGAATCGGTGCTGATTCCTGGCCATTTCCCTCTCCTCCTGCCCCCTGCCTGCGGATCACAACAAATCAGCCTTTTGGGGCAGGGGAGACTGAGTTAGTGCAGGTAATCCCAGGATGGAGATGTGGCATAGAAGGTGATCCCTGTGGGATTTTTTGGGAATGGGATTTTGGGGGAGAAACTCGTTCTACCGGCGCTGCAGATTTACATTGATACCCAGGGAGGGTCTTCAGTTCCAGTGAGTGACAATGTAAATCTGCAGCGCCCGTAAATCGAGTTTCTCCCTCTTTATTTTTTTTGGATGGAAACTGGAATGAGAAATTATTTTGGGGGGAGGAAAATATTGATGTTCATAGAATTTTAATCTTAGCAGGAATTGGAGGCTCTTAGATAAAAGCAAAATACAGCGGATGCTGGAAATCTGAAATGGGAACAGTAGAAGATGTTGGAAAAACTCAGATGGCAGCGTCTGTGGAGAGAGAAACTGAGTTAACATTTCGAGAACAAAAACGGAATTACCTTGAAAAACTCAGCAGGTCTGGCAGCTTCGGCGGAGAAGAAAAGAGTTGACGTTTCGAGTCCTCATGACCCTTCGACAGAACTTGAGTTCGAGTCCAAGAAAGAGTTGAAATATAAGCTGGTTTAAGGGGGGGGGGGGGGGGGGGGGGGGTGGCGGAGAGAGAGAGGTGGAGGGGTGTGGTGTGGTTGTAGGGACTAACAAGCAGTGATAGAAGCAGATCATCAGACCTGCTGAGTTTTTCCAGGTAATTCTGTTTTTGTTTTGGATTTCCAGCATCCGCAGTTTTTTTGTTTTTATGTTTGTTTTTAACATTTCGAGTCCGCTTCAGAGTTATACGCACTCGAAATGTTAACTCATTTTCTCTTTCCACAGATGCTGCCAGACCTGCTGAGTTTTTCCAGCATTTTCTAGATTTATTATAATGGAAGCATTTGCTACTTTTCCAAGATTCCACTTCAGAACAGGTTTGAGCCTCAGGGCAGCTCAATGAAATCCTGGTTTATTGCTATTTCACACTATGCTGCAGTGATTGAATAATGTTGAAATCTCAACTCTGCTCTGTGTAACAGGGATACATTTTCCACTTGTGTAGCAACAGGGACCTTCACAATAGGAATCGATTCTATTCTGCAGGGATTTGTGATACAAGATGCTGTTTGTAAAGGCTGTTCTCTTACCTGTGTTCAAATCTACATAATGCTGGTATGAAATGAACTTATGCAATGTTCAGTGGAATGATAAATGGTGCATTGGAGAGAATGCTATCCATAAGACTGAATGGCCATTTCCCACTCCATGGTTTCTTTATGTAGATGTGAAATCTTGCATAAAATGATATTCTGGCCTTAATAAATGTGACCTAATATAGAAAATCTAACAGTTTTTGTGTGTGGGGGTGTGGGGTGCAATATGAGGTTTTGACTTAGATCACATTTAGCACGAGATGTCGTCTTGGCAAAGGTATTGAAGCTTGTGGTAGGAATAGCTGCCCGGTGACTTGTTAAAGGAGTTGAGTGCTCCTTGCTTGCTGGAGCTCACTGAAGAGGATGCATGTCATTTTGTTGGATAATGCCTGGCTCAACATCAATAATAAGCAGCTATTAGGAGTAAATAAGTCGTGGCAGAGGATTTTTTGAGTGCTGCTTAAAGATATATCACCTTTTGCTGTTCACTTGCTGTAAAAGGTTTGAAGAGGACTTTTGAAAAACACTGGGAGACTTTCTGAGACCCTTTGTTAAGGCTTCACCAACAACCTTATCAACATAATTCTGAAAATCCTCTTGAGGACTTCATAAGGACATCCCTCCTTCTCTGGGCCTCTTACAGCAGGACTTCCAGTTTTGTTTCTTCATGGGCTGTGGGCATTGCTGGCAAGGTCTGCATTTATTGCTCGTTACCAGAGGTAGTGGTGAACCACCTTCTTAAACTACTGCAGTCTGTATGGTGTAGGTGCACCCACAGTGCTGTTAGGTATTGACCCAGTGCTGATGAAGGAATGGCGATATATTTCCAAGTCAGGATAATTAGTGACTTGGAAGGGAGTTTGCAGGTGGGGGCTGCTGCCCATGTTCTTCCAGGTGGTAGAGCAGTTGGGTTTGGATGTTGCTGTTGAAGGAACCTTGGCGAGTTGCTGCTGTGCATCTTGTCTACGGTACACACTGCTGCCACTGTGCACCAGCTGTGCAGGGAGAGAAGGTTTAACATGGTGGACGGGATGCCAATCAAGAGGGTTGCTTTGTCCTTGGTTGTGTCGAGCTTCTGGAGTGCTTTTGGAGCTGCATTCAACTTGGCATTGTGGAGAGGCTTTGGGAATCAGATGAATTATTCAGTGCAGAAGCCCCTGCCTCTGACCTGCTGTTATAGCCAGAGTATTTATGTGACTGGTCCAGTGAAGTTTCTGGTCAATGGTGACCAACCAGAAAGCTCCTCCCCCCCCCAACCCCAAGAAGTTGACAGCGAGTAGATGCAGTGGAATGTCAGAGGGTGTTGGAAAGATTCTCTTGTTGATGATGTTCATTACCTGAGAGTTGTGGTTTGAATATTACTTACTGATTCATTAATTGCCACTTGTCAGCCCAAGCCTGAATGTTGCCCAGATCTTCCTCTATACAGTGAGTCAGAAGTGGAGCAGCCAAGGACTGGTTTATAGGTCCAAGATTCTGTATATAAATGGCAATTTAGAGAAACTTTGACAAAATACCAGATAAAATTGAAGTCCATTTGATTTAAAGGTGCAGTAGTTGCATGTATACAAAATTGTCTAAAGGACATAAAGCAGAGAATATTGTTGAACACTTCCATTTCAGGCAGGAAGGACGATGATGTTTCCTCAATCTCAATATTAGGCCCACTGCTCTTGCTATAGTTACCTTATTCTAACATTCAGAATTAACATGAGATATTTGTGAACTAACAAGATAATTGTGGTGTGTTTGCAAAATGAGTAGCAAATGAGACCATGACAAATCCCACAGATTTGTCTGAACCCCATCCAGACATCAGTGTCCACTGTGAGTTACATAACCTCGTTAAAACTGCCTTTATCATGAGGGATTTCCAGTCCTCACTTTTGAAGATCTAATCTCTGAAATCTCTCCAACAATGGCTGTGTCCCAGACAGCCTCAGCAACTGCTCACATGATGGTTTAATCTTTTCTCCTGAGACTATGATCAACTGGTCTCCCAAGGCTGCACTCCAGCACTGACTCAGGCACAAGTCTAACTCTTTGCTGAGTGGAACACCACTGCTCAAAAGAGTTACCTTTGCCTCTGTGGTTCGTAGCATGGGGCTGCCGACCTTCTGCTGCTTTATCAGCTCCCCAGGACTTCTCCCGTGCTCTCACTACCTGGAGCCTGCCTTCAGCAGCACTTTGTTGCCTAGAGCCTCTTCCTTTGCTCCTCCACCAAATGGTTCCTACTGGTGGTCTCCTCCTGGTGGCTCCTTCCTCAGCGATCTCCCTCTCTGGGTTCTCTCTTTCTCTGTCTTGGCAGCCTTCTCGTTATGGCACTAAACTTTTTTTTTATTCAGCCATGGGGTGTGGGCTTCACTGTCTGGGCCAGCATTTATTCCCATCCCTAGGTGCCCCTGAGAAGGTGGTGGTGAGCTGCCTTCTTGAACTGCTGCAGTCCATGTGGTGTAGGTACAGCCATAGTGCTGTTAGAGAGGGAGTTCCAGGATTTTGACCCAGTGACACTGAAGGAACGGCGATATATTTTCAAGTCAGGATGGTGAGTAACTTGGAAGGGAACTTCCAAGTGGTGGTGTTCCCACCTATCTGCTGCCCTTGTCCTTCTAGATGACAGTGGTCATGGGTTTGGAAGGTGCTACCATCATGTATTTTGCTTGGGTAATGCTTTCCTTGCCCTGGAGCCTCCTTGCGATTTGTTGCTTTATGAGGTGTACCACAGTTTAATATTGCTACGCAAAACGGATAGATTTTATTGGTGCACTTCTGATTGTCTGACAATTTGGTGGCTTTTTCCAAGTCAGATCCTCTTTAAATTGGAGTACACCCGAAAGATTGTAGCTTTCTCTGTGGAAATTCCTGTCACTTGCACCAGTGCCACTGTTTTAATACCCATATCCTTCTCTGAAGCATCCCTATTACTGCCACTGGTTTACTGTTCTACTTCCAACAATTTGCTTTTATATGCCCTGTATAATGGCAATACTGGTTTCTTTGCATAACTCATCCTCTATTCCATCATTTTCATTAACTGGAACAGTTTCTGGGCCCCACCGGCTTGGTGGCGGGCGGGCAGCCAATCGCTGCCTCCAAAACGGGCCCCGCCGCCATTTTGAGTGGGAAGACCATTAAGGCCCGCCCAGTGTGCTACCTGACGGGAAGCACTATGCGCTTCCTGTGCAGGGGGTGGGGGAGGGATTCCCCAACTGTCAGAGTGCGCTCTGTTGTGCATGTGCATGAAAGAGCGCACATCTCCCTGAGACTAAGTGCTGTCTCAGGGATATCACTCAGTGTTTGTAACATCAAAAATAGAATAATAAAAAAATTATTAACATGACCCCCTCTATGAAAATGTCACACGAGATGGGACATGTAAATAAATATGACTGAAACTTTTTAAAAACTGACATGAAACCTCATCTCGCCAGTGGATGAGGTTTCATGTTTTTTTCAGAAGCCTGTTGGGACTCCTGGCCTGCCCATCAGCCTTAAGGTTGGACGGGTTGGACCTTTAATTGGCTTAATTATCCTGTCAATGGCTTTAATTGGCTATTGACAGGTCGGCGGGCTGACAGCTGATTTCGCTGTCCGCCTGCCTTCCTGAATATTTAAATGAGGCGGGATGACATCGGGGGGAACCCCCGACATCATCCTGCATCATTTTCGTGTCGGCGAGCGGGCCTCGTCCCCAACTTGCCGATGGAAAAATTCTGGCCTCTGTTTTTTCCCCCCAAGCTCCCTGTGGGTTCTCAAATGGAGATCTACAAATGCCCCCGAGTGGCCTATGTGATGTATCATACCCATCTGCCAGAACCACTGCTTCCTTTGCATGAGGAACCTTGTGATGATCCAGGTGTGACCTGATATCTATTGGGATGCTGTTTCAAAATTCATCCAGTATGATTGGCTCTCTTGCATTCTCAAGTTTGTTCTAACCTCGTCAATCAAAACCACCTGTCAACATTTATTTTTCCCTAGCAAATTCTACATGTTTCATTCAGTCTTTTCCTTAAAGTCTGAAATTTTGACTGATATGTTTGAGGGACTAACTCATAAGCATTAAGTACTGCGGTTTTAACTGTCTCATCACCTGAGGATCGTTCTGCCAAAAGGTTAGAATACACATCCATAGCTTTCCCAACCAAAACACTGCAAAATGAGCCCCATGTGTCCTTTGGCCACTTTAGCATTTTAGCCACCATTTCAAATGAGATAAAATATCTCAACTCCGTCCTCAGTGAATTTAGGCACCATGTGAAGTTTCTTCATTTTGTCAAAGCTCAGAGTGGGACTCGACTCATCATCCAAATTACTAGTCTCTCTTACACTCCATAGCCTAAGCTTTTCATTAGCCATACCTTTGTTCATACTGTTTGATTTCTTTCTCTCTCTCCATGAATATCCCTGTCTCTTTCCTTATCTCTTTTCTCCCTTGCTGACTTCTCTCCTTTGCTCAATCCTTTGCATTTCTTTCTCTTTCCACTTTTGCATTTATTCTTTTTCAAGTTCAAGCTGCTTCACCTGTAACTGAATTCTACCAACTCGACTGAATTGCTATCTAGATTAACTTTTCCTTCCTCTTAATTTCAAATGCAGTCCTATCACCTCAACTATGTCTGCTTCCTCAGCCCCTGCTTTTAAGTCTAATTTCAACTCTTCTGCTAATGCAATCAACCTAACCTGGCTTAATTGTTGCAAATCACTCAGGATAAATCTTCCCTCTCCGGACAATTCATAGCAATTGGCAAAACTGCTTTTCAATAAGTGTTGTAAAATTCACCATGAACGTGTTATCAACATTAACCTCCAAGCCCCGGCACTTGTATTTGTATATGGTTTCAAAATCATGGATGAGTCTGTAATTTATCTTAATTCTGGACCAAATCCTCAAATTTTGGTATGGTACGATCTGGTTAGGCACCAGTAGCTTCCCGTTCAAAGTAGACAAAATGTTAAATCTCCAGGTACTTACTAAGAGAATAAAGACATTCCATGGTTTTAAACAAACCAAAAAAAACTTTACTAGAAAATGTCAGGAAAGTAATACAATGTACAATATCTATCTCATATTCCAACATTCGGAATTAACATGCGATAATGATGAAATAACAAGTGAGCTGTTGTGCAACACACCACACTACAAAATGAAAGGCAAATACGACCAAGACAGATCCCATGGATTTCTCAGCAACCCTCTAAAAGTTGCTCTGACTTGGACCTCCCCCTGGGTTCCCTTTCTCAGTCCCGGGACTCCCCTTGTTATAGCACCAAAACCGGTTCCCATGATCATTGTTTTCGTGCCATACATGATGACATCATAGTCCTTTAACTAAAACAAAACAAAACTAGAATGGAGCATGCACAGCCTGTCACCCTGTTGTGCTCCATGCACGCTCTGAACTCTTGGCCTGCTGAGAATTGGAGTCCTCGGCCTCCGCCCTGCCCAAGGTAAGTTCCCATTTCTTAACAACGGTAAATGGCAAAGAAGTGGAGGCAACATAAGAATGTTTTTTTTAAACAGTGAGTTGCTATGACCTGGGATACATTGGTTGAAAGGATGATGGAAGCAGTAAGAATGGTTTAGTCACTGCTTCAGCAAACAATCTGCAACCATGTCCTGAAGTCATTAAATGCTAAACCTTGTTTTAAAATGTTCAATATTATTTGCATTTTTGAGTGATGATATCTGTTATAGAGAAAATTGGTGTTTGAATAAAAGATTATTTTGAGGAACTAACATATAGATGTGTATATTTGATTTAATTCATAGGAACTAATTCATGTTTTGTTGTTTATAAGGATTGTAACCACTTCAATTCCATTTGCAGGTACAGTGTTTTACCTTACGGGTTGTTTAAACGTCTAGGAATTCCAGGCCCAAGGCCACTGCCATTCATTGGAACATTTCATCATTACAGAAAGGTTTGTTTGTTTTCCCTTTCTGCACCATGTCAATAACTCCAGTTAGAACTTTGCCTGTTAGGAAACCATTCTGCTATAACTCTGTATCTTCCTTTAACTGAGAGAGATATCTCTGAAGTTCCTACTTATATTTGGGTAAGAGGAGACCAGGGTTCAAAATACACAGGGGGAGCAGGTGAATTAGCTCTCAAAACCACACAGTTGCCTGTGAAAAATTCAAGCGAGGTTGTCCCTTACAATATTTCCTTGCATTATGCCCCTTCATGGTGAACAATTGCAGGCATCTTTGTGAAAGCAGGAAAACAGTTCAGGGAGGATTGGGAGAACAGCGAGCATGGGAGAGATGGGGTCTTTGAGGAGCACTACCTCTGGTCACAGACTCTCTCTCTCTCTCTCTCTCCCATGTAGGCTGCTTCAGTTCCTCTCATCACAGTTCCCTCTCCCAATCTTCTTACTCCTCCAGGGACAAAATCTGTGATTGGAGGAATAGCAAGGATAGGAGGGAGGGAACTTGTGACTGGAGGAGCTGAAGCAGCAGCATGGGAAAGACAGGAGAGAGAGAGAGAGGCCAGTATGATGGCAAATCCGCTGCATGAAAAGCGGCTCTGGCTATGTCTGTGAGAAAGCAGGAAAACGTGGGAAAGAGGGGAGTGGGAGTTGGCAGAAGGAAATCTCTTGGGACAAGGGAGAGAGGAGTTGGCAACAAAACTTGGCTCACTATCAGAGTTACCGCTACTTTTTAAATTTATGTATAAGTTTTCCCAGCTTTAAAAAATATATTTATTTTTCCTTCTAAAGCCCTCATCCTGGGCCTGGCTTTCAAATTTACAAACTTCTGCAAGAACAAAAATAACCAAACAAAGAAGACAAAAACCACAAAGAACCATAGTTAAATTAAAGATCACCTTTTGTCCTCTCTGAAGAGGAGACCCAGTCTGAAATCCACAATTCTATCTGGTAGCTTGGAGCCATTTTGGAAAGTGTCTGAAAACTCAGTCCAAGGTTTTTTTAAAAATGTAACCTTTAAAACAATTTACTAAAAATTTGTAATATCATAACTGTTCACTGTACCATAGTTAAAAGGGGAAATACACTAATTAATGGCAATGGATGTTTCAAGTGGGACCCTAATAGGTGAGAAATTTGTGGTCTCTGTGTTTTGTCGTGATTTGTAACCTGCCATACCAGTTCAGCTTGAGGTGGGCAGCATGCAAATTTGGTGTGCCCACCCCGATCTGACGCAGAATCTGGCTGAGCGGAACCTGTGTTGCTATCTTCTTACCATTGCCAGTAGCCTCTGCACTCAGCAGAAGACTGAGCAATGTTGTTCAGAAAGCGTGTGGCACAGTCAGCTTGCTCTTTTTAAAGTCAGGCTGTCCCTCTTAAAATAAAGCTGTATTAAAGAGTATCACTGCAATTTAAGTGATGCCAAAGTAAACAGCAGGATTCCAGAATGACAGATATGGAGGTGGGCAGAATGACATGAATACGCAGGGGGCCAGGAGGATCTGAAGGGCCCCTATCAGAAAGTCGGCATTTCCAAAAGTGCAACACTCTCTCAATACTGTACCAGGAGTGTCAACCTTGATTTTCCTGCTTAAGCCCTGGAAAGGGACTTGGACCTTGAACCTTGTAACTCAGAGATGAGAGTGCGACCAAGTGAAACCTATAAGAAGGCATGTAGGTGGTTGTGGTTGATGTGTTTGGTGTTCTGTGGTTTTTGTGGCATCACAAAAGAGTGGAATTGCACAAATCTCAACTGATTTAAGCCTTGTGCTCACTTGAGTGTTAAGATTTTCATAACTGGGTTTTTTGTTTGTTTATTTCGGGAGGGTTCCCCTACTCGGCTGCCCTGCAGGTTGGATGCTTTCTCTGCAGGAGGGAGTGGAGAGAACAATGCCTCCAGCAGGCAACTGAGATACAGTCAGGCAATATTCTGTTAGCCACAGTTAATGAATGACTCAATAAGACCAGGGTGAGGGGAAGGGATAGAAGGTTTAGCTCATGTCTGCCACTGCCTCATCCCATCTGCTGTTGAAACCCTCGTCCATGCCTTTGGCATCTCCAGACTTGTCTATTCCAATTATCCCCTGGCCGGCCTCCCAAATTCCACAATCCGTAAATTGAAGCTCATTCAAAACTCTACTACTTGTGTCCCAATTCATACTAAGTCTGTGATTCCAATCGCCCCTGTGCTTCTCAACCTCCAGTGGCTGCCAGCTCCTCAACATCTCACTTTTTAAAATTCATTCTCACGTTCAAAACCCCCCTTGCTCTTAACCTTCCCTATTTTTGTAACCTGTCTCAAACCTCAGAGAGCTTTTGTGTTCCTTGAGTCTTGGTCTTATGTTCATCCCTGACTTTTTCTACCTTGCCATTGGCAGCAGCGCTGTTAGCCACATAGGCGCTATACTCTGGAATCCCTCCTTAAACCTCTTTGTTTCTCCATCTTTTAAGATCCTCCTGACTACCTTTTCATCTTAATGTGTCCTTCTGCAGCTCAGTGTCCATTTTTTCTGTCTGATTATGGTGACGAATGATGTTAAAGAAATATATTGCATTCATATAGCACCTTCCACAACCTCAGAACATCGTTTTACAGCAAATGAAGTTAAAAGTATAATCACTGTAATGTGGAAAATGCAAGAGCCAATTTGCACGTAGTTATCAGTAACATGAAAATGACCAGATAATCTGTTTTAGTGATGTTAGTTGAGGGATAAATATTAGCCAGGATACCAGGGAGAACTCCCCTTCTCTTTGAAATAGTGCTGTGGGATCTTTATGTGTACGTGTGATGGCAGGACAGGGCCTTGGGTTTGTATTTCATGAGAAAGACCTCATCTCACCTGCTAGCTGGGCAGGCTGGGCTCTGTGAAGGATGGGCAAGGTACATACCTGTGACCTTATGCATGCCTTAAGTGGGATGGAGAGGGTAACTTGGGTAGAAGTGGGAGCAGTTGTAGGTTTATTGTGTCCCTCTGTTCTCCACTGGTAAGATTTGCTTCCGTCTCCTTCTGGAGAAAAGAACTGTACATTTAACAGCATCTGCCTTTCTCTAGCATGGGGGATTTGCTACCACAGAGTGGCTGAGGCAAATAGCACAGATGCAGTTAAGGGGTAGTTAGATAAACACATGAAGGATAAAGGAACAGAAAGATATGCTGATAGTATAGGAGGAGGCTCATGTGAAGGTTAAACACTGGCCTGGACCAGTTACCCCAAATGACCCATTTTCATCTTTGATAGTGCCTCTGTTGTGATTGGTTCTTTTGAGGTCACACGAATGCATACGTGAAAGATGTGGTCCCTTGAAATAATTATTCTGGGGGTGGGAGGGGAATCAGCCTTTTTAAGTTAAACAATAAAACAGGTTTAGTGTTTATGTCTCCTAAATGACACAATCTAATATAATTTCCTTTCTGGTGTTCTCACACACAGATTAAGTAATTATTGTTCTACCTTTCTGTATTATGTGAATGCTTTTGCTGTTGATGTTTTCTTCTTGGCCAGGGTATGTTTGGGTTCGATACAGAATGCTACCAGAAGTATGGAAAGATGTGGGGGTGAGTGCATTTAATCAGCCAGGAATGGATATGAAGGTGTTCATTTTTAATCACTTCAAAAATGCATTTTACTCCTGTAATGTAAAATGTAGTTCAAGATGTGCTGTACAGATGATAAACATAGTTTAAAGACACAGATCATTCCCAGCAGTCTTGATACTGATGCAATTATTACATTTCTAAGGATGGTATCTTTACATTGAGGAACACTGTGGACTTGATTACCTTCACTTTTTATCATTGCACTCAAAAGGATGCCACATTTCTATTGAGTTCTGCAGTTTTCGGTGAGGGGTATTCAACTTTAATACATTTTGGTTCTTTTGCAGACATTCAAACTGAGAAATTGTCTCCAATGGTGCATTCACACTGAGCCTGAAATTCACCCTGTTTGGGCTTAGACACAGGTGGAGTGCTTCTCCATTCAATTAACTGGAATAATGGGATGAAGCCTCAATCTGCTGGGAATCGATGCATTCTGGCAGTGGCTTGGAGGTTTGGCTGAATCATCTGTCCATGCTCCCTACACCAAGGGAATGTGTCTGGGAGAACTTCCTGGTCTACCCCAGGAATTCCATCCATTGAAAACCAGCAAGAGTTTGGAGGAGGCCCCAGGAAACATTCCAATAGTTTCACAAAGATAACTGATCCTGGAGGTGATTTTGGTTAGGCTGGGAGCTTTAATTCCTCTTTGCCTTTGGCCCAGGATGGGCTTTGAGTGGGATGGGGTGGGGTTCAACAAATTCTCTTGTAGGAGGAGTGGGTCATCTGGTGACAGCTTTTATGAAGGCTGCCTGCCTCCATTGATCTTACATGTATGTTTTTGGCTGGGTTATCTAGTCCTGAGCTATCCCAATGCTCTCCTGGCCACCTCATTAAACACCATCCCACCTATGCTCTTTCCTTTTTTCCCTACCTGCTTTCCGGTCCTTGGCTATGGCCTACTACTGTAGACTTATCAGGCAGCCTGTCAATCAGGCTTGCTGGGGAGCTGAAAGCTGGTGATTTGAAATATGTTCAGTAATTAATTTCTAGGGGCCTGCTGCAACTATGCTAATACCCTCTCCCTGCAATTTCACACTGGATCTGGGGCTCTGGCAATTCACATTCTTACAATCTTTTCCGGCACACCAGCAGTGCAGACCAATGGGAATTCACCCTCTGTAAGTTCAACCATTGCCCTTTTAGCTTAAATATAAGTTGTGCATTACAAATTGGTTGTGAGGATCTGAACTGAAGCAGAGTGAACTCACTCATCTTCATTCTGGTGTCAGGTGGGCACGAACTCCTGATTCGGGCTACACTTGTGCTGCAGTTGTAATGTTGAAGTGAGGTAAGAATGCTTCCTATTGATCAGGTTGTGGTGTGCAGCAGGCGGTCAAGAAGGCAAATGGTATGTAGGCCTTCATAGCTAGAGGATTCGAATACAGGGACAGGGATGTCTTGCTGCAATTGTACAGGGCCTTGGTGAAACCACACCTGGAATATTGTGTGCAGTTTTGATCTTCTTATCTGAGGAAGGATGTACTATAGAGGGAGTGCAGCGAAGGTTTACCTGACTGATTCCTGGGATGGTGGGACTGACATTTGAGGAGAGATTGAGTTGATTAGGATTATATTCGCTGCAGTTCAGAAGAATGAGAGGGGATCTCTTAGAAACATATAAAATTCTAACAGTATTAGACAGGGTAGATGCAGGAGGGATGTTCCCGATGGTGGGGAAGTCCAGAAACAGGGGTCACAGTCTGAGGATACGGGGTAGACCATTTAGGACTGATTTGAGGAGAAATTTCTTCACCCAGAGAGTGATGAGCCTGTGGAATTCGCTACCACAGAAAGTTGTTGAGACCAAAATATTGTATTCTTTCAAGAAGGAGCTAGATATATCTCTTGGGTGCGAAAGGGATCAAAGGGAATGGGGAGAAAGCAGGAGCAGGCTATTAAGCTGGATGATCAGCCACGATCATAATGAATGGTGGAGCAGGCTCGAAGGGCCGAATGGCCTACTCCTGCTCTGAGTTCCTATGTTTCTAACTGTTTGGATTGTTCTACTGCAATTTGAGACATTGGCTAATGGTACAGTAAGGAAATGTCTATAAATGTTCCTGTGATATCATTATAGCTATAGAGACCTGGTTGTCAGGAGCACCCAAAATGGTTGCAGTAAGTCTAGTTTAGTGGGGTTTGCCCAGGCCACTCCCGCAGGCCGAACACCACACTTTATCTGTGACCCAGATTCACTTTCTAACACTTCTGTCTTTTCCTTTAGCACTTATGATGGGCGTCAGCCCGTTCTCTCCCTCATGGATCCTGACCTGATTAAAGTCATCTTCATAAAAGAGTTTTACACTTTGTTCACCAACAGGCGGGTAAGTATTGACCTGCACTGAGGGCTATTCCTTTTCTTGTGACTACAAAATGCCCTTGTTTTCTATATCTGATTGTTTAAACTTGCTTTGGTGGTTCAGCTAAAATATAACTTGATTCACATGTTTTCTCTATCTGGTGTTCTGATCTTATGACGTGCAGGGCAAGTGTCAGGCTTATCAAACAGAAGCTGCATGTGTGGGGGTAGGGGAGCCTCATAAGAAAACAAGTCCGTAAGAAATAGGAGCAGAAATAGGCCATTGGCCCATTGAGTCTCTTCTATCATTCAATAGGATCATGGCTGATCTGATTGTGGCCATCGCTCCACTTTCCTGTCTGTTCCCCATAACCCTTGACTCCTTTGTAGATCAAAAATCTGCTTAACATGTTGATGCTTTGGTTAGTCTCCTATCCTTCTAGGCTCACTCAAACTCCCAGTGGTTGCCAGTCCAAATTTGATCTTTGGAGGTTTGGCCTGACCCATGTTGAGATAGAATAGAAGTTGTATCTCACCCCTGCTTTATCAAACTTGTTGCCTCGAACATGCTCCCCTCACCTTGGAGTGTGGAGCGTGTAATTGTCTTAAATTCTGACAGGATTTCCACACCCCGATGATTTATTTTATATAGAAGAGATTTATTAACAGTAACTAAAAGGTACAGTATCCTATGAGAGAAGAACCCTGATCACTGATATTCTTGTGGGGTTCTGGGTTACAATATTCTTTTCAGGAGGGAAAACAGAGTGAAATGCTCTCTTATAATTAACAGCCTGCTGTTGTAGGGAATTGTGGGAACATTTGGGTTTGAAATGTCTAATTTAATTAATGACAATTTCAGTGCTTTGAAGAAGAGTCATACGTACTTAAAACGTTAACTCTGTTTCTCTCTCCACAGATGCTGCCAAATCTGCTGAGTTTATCCAGCATTTTCAGTTTTTATCTTACTTTTTGACTTTGACCCTGTTAAGCTCTTCACCCTCGTGGACTTGTCCAATTCTCTTATTCTGAGTGAGAAAAATTCTCCTTGTTTCCTTTTTTTGAAACTTATTGCAAAATTTTGAGTCAATGAAGTTTAGTTGTTGTTCTACTTTCTAGAGGAATTTCTTTTCATGTTTATTCTATCAAAACCACTCTTCATCTTGAAACCTCCAGACTGCTACTGCTTAATTTGCTCTGTTCCAAAGGGAACAGCCCTACCTTATCCAACCTCTCCTCACAACTGAAATGGACTTGTTTGGCTGGGCAGAAAAATGGCAAATAGAATTCAACCCAGAGAAGTGTGAGGTGATGCATTTGGGAAGGTCAAACAAGGCAAAGGGATACACAATAAATGGAAGGACACTGAGAGGTGCAGAGGAAGTGAAGGACCTTGGAATGCATATCCATAAATCCCTGAAGGTGTCAGGGCAGGTTGATAAGGTGGTTAAGAGGCCTATGGAATCATTTCCTTTATTAGGCAAGGCATAGAATATAAGGGCAGGGAGGTAATGTTGGATAAAAGCAAAAAGGTAATGTTGGAACTATGTAAAGTATTAGTTAGGCCACAACTGGAGTACTGTGTGCAGCTCTGATCACCTCATTTCAGAAAGGATGTAATTGCACTGGAGAGGGCAGCAGATAAATGGGAACACCACCACCCAGAAGTTCTTCTCCAAATCACTCACCATCCTGACTTGGAAATATATCTTCATTCCTTCACTGTTGCTGGGTCAAAATCCTGGAACTCCCTCCCTAACAGCACTTTGGTTATACCTACACCACATGGACTGCATCAGTTCAAGAAGGCAGCTCACCACCACCTTCTCAAGGGCAACTAGGGATGGGCCATAAATGCTGGCCTAGCCAGCGAAGGCCACATCCCATGAATGAATAAAATGAATGAATAAAAGAAAACAATGTGGCTTTGGGCATATTTCAGGGACCCTTGGGGTGGGGGAAACGGATCTTGTCATATTTTTCTGTTTTACTGTGCCCCAGAAAAGGCAATTGGATCCAGTTACTCCCCCCTCCTCCACACTACCCTTTCTCATTCAGCCTGAGAAATCTCTGTGCAGTTTTAGCAGAAATAATGACTCAATATGTCATTAAACCTGATATGTAATTTTAAAATAAACAAGACTTTAAGGCTATCATTTTTTCTGCAGAAATTTATTCTGAGTGGGCCACTGGCTGAATCCATCTTGGTGGCTGAAGATGACCAGTGGAAGAGAATCAGAAGTGTGCTTTCGCCAGCCTTCACCAGTGGAAGACTGAAAGAGGTAATGGAGCCCCATCTTATTCCTCAATAGATCGAATCCTTTGTCTGTGCTTGGACTTGCTATGTTTAGGTTTAAGTATGTACAAAATTGAGTTAGATGCTAGATCATCCAGTAATATTTGACTTCATATGATGTGGGTAAATGCTGATATACTCAGAGGAACTGTTATGTAAGAAGTTAAATACAAAATAACTTGAGGTCATCTTTAAACTCTGTCCATACCTTAGCTCACAGCAAGCCCTGCTCCCCTATCACCCTTGTGCTCACTGACTTTGGTTCCCAGTCAAACAATGTCTTGGTATTAAAATTTTCATTCTTGTTTGCAAATCCTTCCATGGTCTTGCTCCTTCCTATCTCTGTAATCTCCTCTAACCCCACAACCCTCCAAGATACCTCTATTCTTCTAATTCTGGCCTTTTGCGCATTCCAAATTATAATTTCTCCACCATTGGTGGCTATGTCTTCAGTTGCCTAGGCCTGAGCTCTGGGTCAGAATTTTACGCTGCCACACCAGTAGGTTTTTAGGTGGGGTTGGGCGGGTATGCGTGAAATTAAAGGGATGGGATTCCCTCATGCTTCCTGCCCGCCCTGACCACACAGTGATTTTATGCTGGGGTGGGCAAGGCCTCTGAAAGGAAACCCACTCTTGCCCCAGTTGAGGCCCTTAATAATTGGCCACTTAAGGGCCATTTCCCACCCAGCCTCAATCTTTAAGCTGGCGAAAGAAACCTAAATGGCCACATCTTGGGTAGGGAGGGGAGTTGGTTTGGGAGCCCCCATCAGAAGCCCGTTTAGCTGGTAAAGAAAGCATGTGGAATGCTTTCATTTATTGGACGAGGTATTGAATACAAAAGCAGGGATGTAATGCTGGAACTGTGTAAAATGCTGGTTAGGCCACAGCTGGAATTTTGTGTACAGTTCTGGTCACCACATTACAGGATGGACATAGTTGGTCTGTCAAGAGTACAGAGGAAATTGAAAAGGATGTTGTCAGGGCTTGAAAATTGCAGCAAGAAAGATTGGATAAGCTAGGGCCGTTTTCCTTAGAACAGAGGCGGCTGAGGGTTGACCTAATTGAGGTGTACAAAATTGAGGGACCTAGATAGGGTAGATGGGAAAGACCTGTTTCCCTTAGCTGAGGTTACCTGCAAGGCTACGGACCAGGTGCTGGAAAGCGGGATTAAAATGAGTGGCTAGTTTCTTTTTATCTCTTTTTTTGGCTGGCACAGTCACAATGGGCTGCATGGCATTTTTCTGTACCATAAGTTTTTTATTGTTCTACTTACCCACCACGCATTTGCCTTCTCTATCCTCTTAATTCTATACTCAGTTGCACTTGGCACTGGGGTAATCTGGAGATTCTCAGCAGGTCTGGCAGCATCGGCGGAGAAGAAAAGAGTTGACGTTTCGAGTCCTCGTGACCCTTCGACAGAACTTGACTCAAGTTCTGTCGAAGAGTCATGAGGACTCGAAACATCAACTCTTTTCTTCTCCGCCGATGCTGCCAGACCTGCTGAGTTTTTCCAGGTAATTCTGTTTTTGTTTTGGATTTCCAGCATCCGCAGTTTTTTTTGTTTTAATCTGGAGATTACTAGTTCTGAGGCCCTGTTTACTAATTTCCTACCTAGCCCCGTAAATACTGTCTGCAGGGTGACATCCTTCTTTCTGCCTATGTCATTGGTACCACAAGCTGTGGCTGTTACCCACCCCCTCCCCTAGAGTGCTCTGCAGCCATTCAGTGACATCCTTGACCCTGGCACTGGAGAGGCAACACACCATCCCAGATTCACATCTGCAGCTGCAGAAACACCTGTCTGTTCCCCTAATTATCGAATCATCGATCACTATTGTTTTCCCAGTCTTCTTCATGCCCCCCCTGGACAGTTGAGTTATCCACTTTCAGTGCCAAGCACAAGTGAGTATAGAAATAAGAGGATAGAACAGATGAATGTGTGTCATACACTTGGTTCTGACTGCACTCCCCACCTGAACAATCGCTTCCATCAGTATTCAGAACTGAATAGCGGTTGGAGAATGAGATACACTTGGGGTCTCCTGCACTACCTGCCTGTTTCTACTTGACTGCTTGGTGGTCACCCATTCCCTCTCTCCCTACATACACTTAATTTGCAAGGTGTCCACATCTGTAAATGCGCTCTCAACCATATAGATGCGCTGAGTTGCTGCTGAAGCTTTGAAACCCAGTGATGGATGAAGACCAGGTGATGCGTGTGGGATTTGGCACAAGATTGGGTATGCATAGTTGAATTTTGAAGGAGTGTGCAGATGGTTTCGCAAACGAAGTACCATGAGTTCTTCACAATCAATGTGCTTTAGTGGGCTGGGAAAGGTGCATGAGTAGACAGTTTTTGTTTGGAGATTGAGGAAAGATTGGATAAGCTAGGGTTGTTGCATTTACTTGTAAAGGTATTCCTGACCTAATGGGAAGATATGGCTGAGGAGAAGTACAGAAGAGATTAAAATGTCCTATTCCTGCTTGAAACCTGTTGAAATTTCTAGGAAGACGCACCACCCCATTTGGATACAGACCAGCTTTGTGTCCATCTCATGCATTGTTCATCCGTTTCTTTTCCCTCCCCAGATGTGTCCAATTATCAAGCACTACACAGAAAATCTTCTGAAAATTGCAGAAAAGAAAGCAAAGCTGAATGAATCTGCCGACATAAAGGAGTGAGTAATTTGTCTGTCGGATTACAGGACTATGTTCCTTTACCACAAACCCTTCCTCACCCACTAAATCATTTTCACTGTTCTCAGAGTGAAATTAGTGTGATGTTCACTGACTCTCACATGAATTTGTTGTGTTAACCAGTTATACCTGCTTCTTGGCAGGATGCGATGGGACACTAACTTCTCACTGCAGCTGATAAACATGCAGCTTCCATTCTGAAAAGACAGATACAGAATTTTATCCTCATGAGGAATTTTAATCATTCTGTTTATTTTCCCCATTGGGTAACAGTGACCAAGAAGGTTGATGAATTACTCTCTAGATTTTTCCAATGTCACTTCAGTCTGTTTTTGTGGGAATGAATTGTTGTGACAATTCCTCTTTTTTCCCCATCCCATCCGATTCTGTTCCATGTTCCAACACATTGGGTGGAATTTTATTAGCTGTGTGGAGGCATAGGTTTATTTTAGGAAGGTGGGTATCAGATTGACTACCCAATGCGATTCCATCTCCAAATGATCTTGCTGGAGACAGGGTCATAATGGCACTGTACAGCCACCTTGTAGTGGTGGGTAACCAATTAGTGAAAATGAAGTGGCCGCTTGGGGATAAATTGGTGCCATTGCCGGGATCTTCCCAACTGTGGACGGGCTTCCCTGCTGAGGCTGAAGACTGGCAGATGGCTAGAAATGGCCTCCTGGATATAGGCCAGGGAAACTAGCTATTTCCTTTCACCGCCACCCCCTGGAGCTGCGAGGATTAGAGGGCCACAGCTGCAGGCAGTCCTGTGGAGGGGTTCCTCAATGATGGGGGAGTGCAGCACATCAATGTAAAAGTCAAGGCTGAAGCATTGCATCTTCAGTCAGAGGTGCCAAGCGGATGATCCATCTCGGCCTCCTCTTTAGGTCCCTAGCATCACAAATGCCTATCTTTAGCCAATTTGATTCACTCAATGATGTCAAGAAATGGCTGAAGGCACTGGATACAGCAAAGGCTATGGGTCTGACAACAACTGTCAGTAGTTCTGAAGATTTGTGCTCCCAGAACTAGCCCTACCCCTAGCCAAGCTGTTCCAGTACAGCTACAACACTGGCATCTACCTGGCAATGTGGAAAATTGCCCAGATATGTCCTGTCTGCAAAAAGCAGAAAAATCAAATCTGCCCCTTCAGTTTACCCTTGAGCATCAGCAAAGTGGTGCAAGGTGTCTTTGACAGCATTATCAAGCAGCACTTGTTCAGCAATAACCTGCTCACTGATGCTCAGTTTGGGTTCTGCCAAGGCCACTCGGCTCCTGACCTTATTACAGCCTTATTCCAAACATGGACAAAAGAATTGAATTCTAGAGGTGAGGTAAGAGTGGACAGCCCTTGACATCAAGGCAGCATTTGACAGAGTGAGGCGTCAAGAACCCTAGCTAAATTGCAGTCAATGGGAATCAGGAGGAAAACTCTTCACCGCCTGGAGGTATATCTCTCACAAAGGAAGATTGCTGTGGTTGTTGGAGGCCAAATATCTTAGCCACAGAACTTTACTGCAAGAGCTCCTCAGGGAAGTGTCCTGGGCTCAACCATCTTCAGCTACATCATCAATGACTTTCCTTCCACCATAAGGTAAAAGTGGGGATGTGCAATCATCAGTGAACAAGACTCAGCACTGTGTGTGACTCCTCGGACACTGAAGCAATCGATGTCCACGAACGTTTCAGGTTTCGGTTGCTAAGTGGCAAGTAAAATTCATCCCACACAAGTGTCAGGCAATGTTCATATCCCCTTGACATTCAAAAGCATTACCATTGCTGAATCCCCCACCATCATTAACCAGAATCTGAATTGGACCAGCCATATAAATACTGTGGTGACAAGAGCTAGTCAGAGGCTGAGAATTCTGCAGTGAGTAACTCACCGCCTACTTTCCCCAAAGCCAGTCCACCTACTAGGGTCAAGTCAGGAGTATGATGGAACAGTTTTCACAGGCCTGGATGAGCGCAGTTCCAATAACATTCAAGGAGCTCGACAACATCCAGGATAAAGTAGCCTGTTTGATCAGCACCCCATTCACGACCATATTCCTTCACTCCACCAATGCACATTGGCAGCAGAGTGTACCATTTACAAGATGCATTGCAGCAACTTGTCAAGATCCCTTTGACAGCACTTTCCGAACCTGCAACTCTACTGTTTTGGAAGGACAAGGGCAGCAGATGCATGGGAACACCACAACTTGTAAGTTCCCCTCTGAGCCACACATCATCCTGACTTGGAACTAAATCATCATCCCTTCACTGTTGCTAGATCAAAATTCTGGAACTCCTTTCCTGGAACACCACGTGGATTGCATATTTCAAGAAGGCAGCTCACAGGGATGAGTAACAAATGCTGGCCTTACCAGTATCACTCACGCCCATGAAAGAATAGTAAAAACCTCATTGGTTTATTACCACTGTTTGGACTTTGTTCCAGTCTAAGCAGAAACCCCTTCAGATTGGGTGAATGCTTCACTCTGGAAATTGATTGGAATTCAAACAATATCTACATTGAGAAGCCTATAGAGTCACTGGAGAAAGTACAAATAGCATGACCATGCTTCTTTTGCCATTCACCTTTAAATCAGTGTCCTCTGGTTCTCGGTCATTCTATCAATGGGAACAATTTCTCCCCATCTACTCTGTCCAGACCCTTCATGGTTTTGAATATCTCTATCATCTCTCAACCTTCTCTTTAAGGAGAACAGCTCCAGCTTATGCCAGACCTGCTGAGTTTTTCCAGGTAATTCTGTTTTTGTTTTGGATTTCCAGCATCTGCAGTTTTTTGTTTTTATCCAGCTTCCCTAATCTATTTACAAAACTGAAGTCCCTCATCCCTGGACCCATTCTCATGAATCTTCTCTGTACTGACTCTAATGCCTTCACACTCTTCCGAAAATGTGATGCCCAGAACTGGACTCCATTTGAGGTTGAACCAGCAGTTTTTACAGGTTGATCAGAACTTCTTTGTTTGTGTACCTTGTGACCCTATTTATAAAGTCCAGGATCCCATATGCTTTATTAACTGCTCTCAACCTGCCCTACCACCTACAATTATTTCTGCACATATATCCCCAGATCCCCCTGCTCCTGTAGAATTGTATCCTTTATTTTATATTGCGTCTCCCCATTCGTCCTGCCAAAATGAATCACTTCACACATCTCTGCATTAAATTTCATATGCCACTTTTTTGCCTGCCCACTCTGCCAACTTGTCCATGTTCTTTACAAGCATAACGCTATGCTCCTTGCAGATCAAAACATCTCCAAATCTTGTCAATTGCATTTTTAAAAATTGAGCCTTGTATACCCAAGCCTAAGTCATTAATGTAGGGCAGGGTTCCTAACACCAACCCCTGGCTCTGTGGCACTTTATCTAATGCCTTTGGAAGTCATGTACACCACATTAATTGCATTACCCTCATCCACCCTCTCTGTTGCCTCATCAAAAAAAAGTCAATCAAGTTAGTTAAATACAATTTCCTTCAACAAATCACTGCTAACTTTCCTTTAATTAATCCAAATTTGTCCAAGTTACTGTTAATTTTGTCCCAGATTATCATTTCCAAAAGCTTTCCCACCACTAAGGTTAAACTGACTGTTCTGTAGTTATTGGGCTTATTCTTACACCCTTTTTAATCAAGGGTGCAACATTTGCAATTCTCCAGTCCTCTGGCACCACTGCTGTTTCTAAGGAGTTTTGGAAGATTATGGCTAATGCCACCACAATTTCCACTTTTGCTTCCCTCCAGTATCCTTGAACACATCCCATCTAACACATCCTACTTATTAATTTTTCAACTTATGAAGTGCCTCAACTGCCTCCTATTTCACCATGGCTTGGGCAGCATCTTCTTTGTTAAAGACAGATGCATAATACTCATTTAATACCCCAGCCATGCCCCTGCTTTCATGTGTAGATTTCTTTTTATGGCTCTAATTGGCTCCACTCCTTTTTCCACCTTTTTATTATTTATATGCATAAAGAAGACTTTGGAATTCTTTTATGTTAGCTACCAATCTCTTCTCATACTCTCTGCTTTTCTGATTTTACTTTTTCCAATTCCGTCTGAACCTTCCATTTGAGCCTGATTCTCAATTGTATTATCCACCTGACATCTGGCATATACACTCTTTTTCTGCTTCACCTTACTCTTTATCTGTTTCGTCATCCAGGGAGCTCTGGATTTGTTTGCTCTACCTTTTCCCCCTTGTGGGAATGTACCTCAACTGAACCCGATCTATCTCCTCTTTAAGACTGCCCATTGTCTGTTGATAGCTTGCCTGTCAATCTTGGATTCCAATTTACCTGGACGAGATCTGTTCTCACCCTAATGAAGTTGGCCCTGCCCCCCGTTAATTATTCTTACTCTGGATTGCTTCTTGTCCTTTACCATAGTAACCTAACTTTTATGATACAATGTTCACTGTGCCCTAAATGTGCTGCTGACACTTGATCCACTTGGCCCACCTCATTCCCAAGAACCAGATTCAACAATGCCACCTTTCTAGTTGGACTGGGGGAGGAGGCTCCACAAATATCCCCATCTCCAATGATGGGGGAGCCTAGCACGTCAGTACAAAAGATAAGTCTGAAGCATTTGCTGCAATCTTCAGCCAGAAATGCTGAGTGGATGATCCATCTCGGCCTCCTCCAGAGGTCCCCAGCATCACAGATGTCAGTCTTCAACCAATTCAATTCACTCCATGTGATATCAAGAAAAGGCTGAAGGCACTAGATAGTGCAAAGGCTCTGGGCCCTAACAATATCCCTACAATGGAACAGGCCAGCTCGGGGGTGCAGGATGTGGGCTCACAATCCGAACCAGCTCTCACCCTGAAAAAGCACTTTTGAACTTGGACAGTCCAGGAATGAGGTCGGGAATCCTGGAATTGGGACCCAGCTGCCATTTTTAAACGGCTCCTGAGTCTTCCCAACTCGGTGAACATCCAGGCCAATGTTTTCATTTGCAGGAGAGAGCAACAGGAACATCTATGTGTGATAGTCACCAATAAATACAATTAATAACTCAGGAAGATTGTCATTATCCAGAATCCTGGGAGTGTGGAACTTGGTGTATAGTGGAGGCAACTGACATAGATACATTAAAAGAGAAACTAGATAAACCCATAAGGGAGAATGGAGTAGAATGATATGCTGATCGAGTTAGATTAAAATAGGATGGGAGGAGGCAAAAGCAGTGGCATAGATAAGTTGGGTTGAATGGCCTGTTTCTGGGCTATACATTCTACCTAATGGTTTAACTATGTCTCAGCTGTCAAGTGGCAAAAGTTTTCTTTCTCCTAGTTGTAAGCAATTGTAACAAATACATTTCTCTTCTCTCCTGTCAGTATCTTTGGAGCGTACAGCTTGGATGTGGTCACCAGCACTGCATTCAGTGTGGACGTCGACTCCATCAACAACCCCAATGACCTGTTTATCAGCAACATCAAAAAACTAATAGAATTCAACTTCTTCAACCCTATATTTATCTTGGCCTGTAAGTTTCCTTTTGATTATGGAGATGTCCTGTTGGTTGTGGTGTTCACTCCAGGTGCCATGTTTCTATGGTATTAGCAGTTGGCGCTTCCAGCTGCTTTGTGGGCAAAAAGAAAAAGATACGGGGCAAGTCTAACAGCAGACTTCATTACATGTCCTGCTAAATCTAAGTCTGCTCCAATGAGGTGGCTTTTCTCCACAGTTTGCTCAAACTGGTTAAAGAGTTTCTCAGTTCCAATTATAACCACCCATACACCTGAGTATGATGGGAACAGGACCTGAGAGGGTCCTCCAGCATGATGCCACCACCAAACACATCTTCCCTTCACTCCCCTGGCAGCATTCTGCAGGGATTGTTTCCTCTGGGACACCCTGGTCCATTCCTCCATCACCCCCTACACCTCAACCCCCTCCCACGGCATCTTCCCATGCAACCGCAGAAGGTGCAACACCTGCCCTTCTTCTTCCCCCCTCCTCACCGTCCAAGGGCCAAAATACTCCTTTCAGATGAAGCAGCATTTCACTTGCACTTCTCTCAGTTTAGTCTACTGCATTCGCTGCTCCCTATGCGATTTCCTCTGCATTGGAGAGACCAAACGCAGACTGGGTGACCGCTTTGCGGAACATCGTCGGTCTGTCCGCAAGCATGACCCAGACCTCCCTGTCGCTTGCCATTTCAGCACACCACCCTGCTCTCATGCCCACATGTCCGTTCTTGGCCTGCTACATTGTTCCAGTGAAGCTCAATGCAAACTGGAGGAACAGCACCTCATCTTCCGACTCGGCACTTTACAGCCTTTTGGACTGAATATTGAATTCAACAACTTTAGATCATGAATTCTCTCGTCCATCCCCACCTCCTTTCCAATCCCCCCTTTTCCCAATAATTTATATAGATATTTATTTTCCCACCTATTTCCATTATTTTTAAATGTATTTCCATCCATTGTTTATCTCTACCTTTTAGCCAATTTCAATCCCTTCCCCCCCCCCCACCCTACCCCCACTAGGGCTATCTGTACCTTGCTCGTCCTGCTTTCTACCCTTAATGTCACCTATTAGCACATTCCTTAGCTAATATCACCACTGTCAACACCTCTTTGTCCTTTTGTCTATGAAATCTTTTGGCAATTTCCACCTATTCACTGGACTTCTATCCAGCTCTCCCTGCATCCCCCGCCTTAAACCAGCTTATATTTCACCTCTCTTCTATTTTTCCTTAGTTCTGTTGAAGAGCCATATGGATATGAAATGTTAACTGTGTTCCACTCTGCAGATACTGTCAAACCTGCTGAGTGTTTCTAGGTATTTTTATTTTTGTTTTTGTTTAGGAACTGAGAGGGTGTATTTGGGCAGAAACCATATCCATTTTCTAATTAAAATTGGTGAAATATTGTAATATTCCTGCCAGACAATAATGATCTCCAATAAGGGAGTGTCTAAACCATCTGTCCTTGCCATTCAATGGCATTACAATTGCTGAATTTCCCCCATCAACATTCTGGCAGTTACTCTTGATCAGAAACTTGACTGCACTAACCATACAAATGCTGTGGCTAAAATAGTAGGGCAGAGGCTGGGAAACCTGTGGTAACTTGTCTCCTGACTCCCCAAAGCCTGTCCATCATCTACAAAGTCACAAGTCAGGAGTGCGATGGAACACTCTCCAATGGCCTGGATGGGTGCAGCTCAAGAAACTTGACACCATCCAAGACTAAGCATCCTGCTTGATTTGCACCCCACCACCACCGTAAACATTTATCCTCCTCCACCACTGGCATACAGTGGCAGCAGTGTGTACCATATACAAGATGCACTGCAGCAACTCGTCAGGACTCCTTTGACAGCACCTACCAAACCTGTGAGCTCTGCCATCTAAATGGACATGGACAGCAGATGCATGGGAACACCACTACCTGCAAGTTCCCCTACAAGCCACACACCATTCTGGAACTATTTCGCTGTTCCTTCACCATCACTGGGTTTAACTCCTGGAACTCCCTCCCTAACAGTATTGTGAGTGTACCTACACCACATGGACTGCAGTGATTCAGGTAGGTGGCTCACCAGCACTCTCTCAAGGACCATTGTGACTGGGCATTATATGCTGGTCTTGTTATCAATGCCCACATGTCATGATTGATATTAAAAAAAGCAGAGGAGGGTGCAGGACCTTGGGAAAAGATCAGGCTAGTGGGACAAGCCTTGGCCTGTTCTTTCAAAGAGCTGACACAGCTTGGTCAAGTGTGCTCATCCTATGATGTAAACTACAATGTCTTGGGAAGAGGAGATAAAATGGAAACGTTATCATGAGCAAGATCTGTAGATGTTCAGGATCAGTCACAGTGGATAATACTTGCGTCTGACTTGATTGTGGGTTCAAGTCCCACTCCAGATAATTAGCATCAGGCGACACTGCACTGCAGCATCAGAGGTGTTATCTGTCGGATGAAACGTTAACACAAGGCCCATATGCCCCTTTATATGGGTGTAAAAGATTTCATGGGGCTATTTTGAAGAACAGTGACATCCTTCCTCAAACAGTATCACTGAAATAGTTCCTGATCTTTATTACATTGCTGTTTCTGGGGCCTTTCCGAGTGCAATTTGACTGCTGTGTTTCCTTAAGCAATTTCCAAACCTGCGATCTCTACTACATGGAAGGACAACGGCAGCAGGAATTTGGGAGCACCACCAACTCAAGTTCTCTTCCAAGCCTCACACCATCCTGAGTTGGAACTGAGTTGCTGTTCCTTCACTGTCACTGGGTCAAAATGCTGGAACTCCCACCCACACTGCACTGTGGGTGTACCTACAACACATGAACTGCAGCAGTTCAAGGCAGCAGCTCACCACCACCTTCTCAAGGACAATTAAAATACACAAATGTCCTATCTAGTGACGCTGACATCCTGTTCAAGTTTTATTTATTCTATGTGCAGGACTACTACTATTGTCATCTCTGATTTTTGATTATTCTTTCATTCCAGTGATTTTTCCTGTCCTTCTTCCAATACTGGATAAACTTGGTTTCAGCTTCTTCCCTAGAGATGTGAATGAATTTTTCATGAACACTTTGGCGAGTTTGAAGGCAAAGAGACAAAAAGGAGTGCACGCTGTGAGTGTTAAACTAACTGTGATGTTGTTCAGGTTCCTACACCAGTTCTACCTCTCTCCCTCCCTCCACACTGACCATTCATCTCTGCCTTATTTACATAACTAGAAAGAAAGTGGCTACAACAATATTGCTATAATTAGAAGAGAAAGGTACCTGGGGAATATTCTGTTCTTTTTCAGTTACTGAAGTTTAGCAGTCTGGTGTGCAGTTTAAGTGTTCAATCTGGCTGCAGACGGCTCTACAGACACCCGGGATTGCTGCTGGGGTTCTCCAATCTCCCACTATACAGTGGAAATGGTGGGGACAATGTCTGCTTTCGCCCTTTCCCTTGGGCTTCTGCTGAGATTACAGCCAGAGAACAACTGTCTGTGGAAATTCTACCTCGTGGTATTTTAGGCTGTGTATTTTCTTCAAAGGAACATAGAACATAGGAGCAGGAGTAGGCCATTTGACCCTTCGAGCTTGCTGCCCCATTCAATAAGATCATGGCTGACCTGATTGTGGTCACAGCTCCACTTTTATGTCTACAACTCATAACCCTTAACTTCCTGGTCTACCAAAAATCTATCTAACTCAGCCTTTAATAAATTTAAAGACTTAGCCTCCACTACCTTCTGGGGAAGAGAATTCCACACACCAGCGACCCTTTGAGAGAAAAAGAGCGCTCTTCACCCTTGCCTTAAAAGGAAGACCTCTTATTCTTAAACTGTGTCCCTGAGTTCTAGTCTCTGCCACAAGACGAAACATGATCCCAGTATCCACCTTATCCAGTGCCCTCAAGATCTTATATTTTCCTTTAAGATCACCTCATTGTTCTAAACTGCAATGGGTATAGGCCTATCCTGTTGAGCTTTTCTTTATAAGATAAGCACATCATCCCAGGATCTAAGGACACAATAGTAAAAAAAATTCTTGGATTTTCAGTGAATAGACCTCATTAGAGGGAGGGTGGGAGGGAGAATAGGTGAGTATATCGGTAGTCTTGGTGTATATAAATACAGTCTGATCTTTTGGTCTGTATCGATTAGAAATCTTACTGATACAGTGTATTTACGTGAAGGCCTCTACTATTCCATCCCCTTTCCAAATTTGTTTTCAGATGTAAGCTGTATTGTGTGATCTCTTTGATACTCGGTGCCCTGGTTCACTATCTGTTAGGTCTCTGCTCTGGACATTTAAATACAGTAAATGAGACTTCATTTAGTTGATGGACAATATTGACTGTTATGAGGCAAAGATATTTTTACAGATAAATTGAACAAGATGATGTCGCCCATCACTGGGGCTGCATTTCCAGAAGAATAATAGCCAAAAGAAGGATTGGTTCAGCATCTGTCAGTGATTGTGCAGGAGAGAAGCAGGATTTTCTTTCTCAAATTAAACATTTTGCATTCAAAGTAAAGTTGGTTAAATTGATTGACAATCAAAGGCTGAATTTTTGGGTCCTGCAGAGGGATGGAGCGGAGATAGACATGGCCTGAAAAAACAAGCTGGTGTCCCGGCACCAGCTATGTTCACCCAGGCATGGGGAGCTCGTTTACGGGTTTTTTGGGGTATTTTCTCACCGCCAGAGGCTACGAGCACTGTCTGAGGCAGACCAGGTGAAGGGAGGCAGGTACAGAGTAGGGAGCCAGTCAATGCCACCTCAGGGAATTACCTGACTCAAAAGTCTAAATGGCACAGTGTAACTTGGCCATTGGGAAACAGGTGGTACCAGGTGGTGCAGCTGGTTGTCGTCCTTCTGGCATTGTAGAGGCTGAAGAGCAGGAGGCAAGGCTATCGAGGATAATTGGGCAACTGGGTTTCTGGTATCTGCAGGGGGATCCAATGTGGAGGGTATGGTCTCCTTGTCCTGTCCCCCATTCCTCCTCCAGGCTAAGGGTTCAATGCTGCCAAGGATAATTGGATAATCAGCTGAGCTCAAGGAAGGCAGCAGCTGGCAATGGGATGTGACTCTCAGACTTTGGACCCGGTGATGATGAGGAGCAACGCTCTCCAAAGGATGGGCAGAGCCCTGTGAACAGGAGGGCAGAAGAATGAGGAGGAAGAAGGATAAAGAGAGTATATACTTCTGCCTAGCTCCATATTTGATGGTAGATCCTAACTGGAGATGACTAAGTACCAGAGAAAATCCAGAATCAAAGTCAGTTAAATATGAATTAACCAGGAGATGCTAGTTGATTCCAAATTATACATTAAATGGCAGATACAACTAAGACATATCTTATGAATTGCCTTGGCAGTGCACAACTAAATTGACTTGGCAATGCACTCAGCATATATGTCATTAATCTCAATCACAAAGCCCTTCAAAACTCTGTCTTCCTCCATGAAGAATTTTAGCTCCTTTTCCAGAACGTAGCCTGATTCCCAGGAGACAGCGGCACACAACCAACCCGAGTTCCACAGGCATGGTGGTTTTCACCAAAAATGGCACAAGTCTGCAGACTTTCCTCTGTTTATGACGGTCCAATGGTGTAGATCCACCATCTTCAAGTAACAGAAACAACTGCAGCAACTCTATATTCTCAGCTTCTGGATCCAGCCTCTCTTCCTCCTGCACCACTGGAATCATCATCACCATCTGAGCTCTGAGGGCTCTGTGTCCTTTTATGTGGTTCCAACCAGTTTCGGTCTCCCAGAAGTTTTGGTTTCCAATCTCCGTTTCAGTCTTAGTTTCCTTAGCAACTGAAAAGGTCAGTTTCCTTTCTCAACTTCCCTTTTCAATTAAGGTCTGTCTGAAAAAACACAAGCTTTGAAAGCACAAATACCACGACAAGACAAACATAGCGAGAACTTTCTCACTGGTTGGTGCGATGATAGGTTTAAATTTATTCTCTCTAGCTATCAAAGGGAGAGGTTAGGCAAAATTTATGCCTAGCCAGAAACAGAATCCATAATTGCTTCTAAATAGGAATGGGAAGTGGATAAAGAGAATTTTTAAAGGAGATTGAGGATGGGACTAAGTGAACAACTGAGCGCCAATGTGGCTGTGATGAGCTGAGTGTTCCTCTGTGTCATGAAAGGCTAGAGATCTGGAGTTGCAGCACCCCTGTTCTGTCACCAGCAGAGTGGAGTACTGGAACTCCCACTGAACCCCTTTCGGCTTCAGCATTGATCCTGTTCCAATTGTAAAGAATGGAGTAATTTACAGAGACACTGAGTGTAAAATTGGAACTGACCTCTGCTGCTCCTGTCAGGGGAACATGAAAACTTTGAAGGCCAAAGTTTTTAAGTTGCAGATTTGTGCCTTCCTCCTACAGGTATCGAATGATGATCCCTCTGGGATTGATTACATTTCTTGGAGGGAGTCTCGGGGATCTTCACTAGGCCGGTAATGTTAGCTCCATTGGATTCAGGGAAAATGTAATGGACAGACTAGCCAGTGTAGATCAGGAACTCCCCCCAACATCCTCTGGAGCAGTTTTTGAGCACATATGGACCGGTGAAAGCCCTGACAGCTCTTCCCTGGCTGGAGTCCTGGGTGGGTTCTGATTCCAGCCTCTCTGGAGGAAATACATTCTACTTCCTCCTTTACAGCCCTCTGGAATTTCAGTGACTAGGACTTTACTCCTAAGGAGCCTGTTTCTATGCCGTCATAGCTTGAGTCCTCACGCAATTCTTGTTTAATTCTCAGGTTCAGGTGGATTTTCTGCAGCTGATGGTTGATTCTCAAATAACCAATACCAACTCCCAGAAGCAGAATGATGTCAGCAAGTCGACAGACAAAGGTGCCATCAATGGAAAGCTTCTCACTCCTTTCATTCTTCTTTCTTTCTGTTCCTGAAATCATTGCTTGCTGTTCAGTTTATTTTTACTTCCTTTGTTTTATACTCCATGGTTTTCCAGTTTTCCTATACCCTACCTGGCTGACAGTTCAGATACAGGATCTACTCCCAGCCCCTTAAACCCCAGTGAGGGGTGTGTGAGAACATTCTGGGGAGGTCTAACTCCTGCTGGGACTTGTTGCTTTCCTTACCCCAGTGGGAATTGCCTGGTGTCTGGTCGGTGATTCCAAACAATCATGGGCCTGATACTGGTAACCGGGTAATGCTGGGAAATAGTGACACACATTATTTGTCCTTACACCCTTGTGTGGCTGGGCACCGGAGTCCCAGTCAGTGCTACCTACGCATTAATCCTGACTATCCTAGAAGAACATAAAGTGATTATTTACCCAAGCTTCAGAAAGTAGATTTGAGCTGCCAGTTTTCTTGTCGTGTCCTCTTACTAAAGTCTAGTTTGTAATCTGATCCAACCACAGTGCTGAGAATATATTCAATTATTTTAGTACATGACTGAATGTGTCATTTAATTATTTATCATTGTGCATTTAAATGGCTGGCAATATTAATGAACTTTTGTTTGGAAAAATAAGCATTGAAAATCCAACATTTTTTGCCTTCTGCTTTGTAGGGTGAGGTTTAGAGATAGTAGAAGTGCTAGCTATGATTTTCCAAAATTCCATAGATTCAGGAAAGGTCCCACTAGATTGGAAGCTGGCAGATGTCACACCTCTTCTCAAGAAAGGAGGGAGGGAGAAAACAGTGAACTACAGGCCAGTTAGCCTAAAATGAGTTGTTGGGAAAATGCTGGAACCCACTATTAGGAATTATAAGGAAGTCGTAGCAATGCATTTAGAAAAGCATAGTATGATTAATGCAAGTCAACATGGTTTTATTAAAGGGCAATCCTGTTTAACAAATTTATTACAATTTTTTGAGGATGTAACTTGTAGGGTAGATAAAGGGTAACCAATCCATGTAGTATATCTGGATTTCCAAGAGGCATTCGATAAGGTGCCTCACAAAAGGTTAATGGGCAAAATCAAGGCTCATGGAGTTCAAGGAAATGTATTAGCATGGATAGAGGATTGGATAATGGATAGAAAACAGAGTGGGCATAAACAGGGCTTTTTCAAGTAGGCAAGCAGTGAATAGTGGAGTGCCGCAAGGATCAGTGTGGGGGCCTCAGCTATTTACAATCTATGTTCATGAATTAGATGAAGAGACAGTGTGTAATGTATCTAAATTTGTCAAAGATACCAAACTAGGTGGAAAGGTAAGCTGTGGGGAGGACATGGAGAGGCTGCAAAGAGATACAGACAGGTTAGGTAAGTGGGCAGCAAGATGGCAGTTGAAGTAAAATATAGCGAAATGTGAAGATACTCTCTTAGCTCACAAGAATAAAAAAGCAGAATATTTTTTAAAAGATGAGAAATTTGTAAGTGTTGATGTTCAAGGAGACTTGGGTGTGCAGGTACAAGGAACGCAGAAAGTTAGCATGCAGGTGCAGCAAGGTATTAGGAAGCTAAGTAGCATATTGATCTTTATTGCAAGAGAATTGGATTACAAGAATAAAGAAGTCTTGCTAAAGTTGTATAAGGTTTTGGTGAAACTGCATCTGGAATGCTGTGCGCAGCTTTGGTCTCCACATTTTAGAAAGGATTTACTTGCGTTGGAGGCGGTACAGTGAACGTTCACTAAATTGGTCCCTGGGATGAGGGGTCTCCCCCATGACGAGAGGATGAGTAAACCTGTCTGTATTCTCTGAGTTTAGAAGAACGAGAGGCGATCTCATTGAAACCTACAAATTCCTGAAGGGGTTTGATAGAATGGATGCTGAGAGATTATTTCCATTGGTCAAGGAATCTAAAACATGGGGGCACAGTCTTAGGATAAAGGACCTGATCATTAGGACTGAAATGTGGAGAAATTTCTTCACTTAAAGGTTTCTGAATCTTTGGAATTGTCTACCCCAGAGGATTGTGGATGCTCCATCGTTGTATACATTGGGATAGACAGATTTTTGGTCCCTTGGGAATTTACGGGATAGGGGAATGGGCGGGACAATGGAGTTGAAGCCCAGGATCAGTCATAATCATATTGAATAGTGGGGCAGGCTCCAATTCCTTATGTTTATGATACATGTTCTGATTTTTCTGCAGCTCTGACTGACACGGAGATTCTGGGGCAGGCCATGATCTTTATCCTTGTTGGGTATGAGACCACCAGCAATACATTGTCATACGTTGCACACAATCTGGCGGTGCACCCAGACGTACAGAAGAAGCTGCAGCAGGAAATAGATGAGGCTTTTCCAAACAAAGTGAGCCCTTGAGAAAGGACAAGAAAGAACTTACATTTCTATAGTGACTTTCACGATCTCAGAACATCCTGAAGCTCTTTTTAGCTAATTTCTGAATTGTAGTCACTGCTGTAATATAAAATGTGGTAGACAATTTGTGCACAGCAATGTGACAATGAACAGATAAGTATTACCCCGAGAACTCCCTTGCTGTTTAAAATGCTGCCATGAGATGTTTTATATCCAACTGAACCTTCATTTAATGTTTCATCTGAAAATTCAGTCCTGCGCTTTTTCTTCTTTTATATTCCTTCATGGGATTTGGGTGTCGCTGTCAAAGGCAGCATTTGTTGCCCATCTCTAATTGCTCTTGAACTGAATGGCTTACTGGGCCATTCCACAGGGCAGTTAAGAGTCCACCGCATTGCTGTGAGTCTGAAGCCTCATGTAGGCCAGACCGGGTAAGAGTGACAGATTTCCTTCCCTAAAGGGCTGCCTGGCTTATTGTGCTTAAGTCTCAAGCATGGACTTAAAACCATGACCTCTGACTGAGGTGAGATTGCTAGCAGCTGAGGCATGGCTGATGCCAAGAGAACAGTGATTCACATTGCATTCTATGTTGGATGTTGATGTCCACCATCCCTGAATCCTCTTCAATTCGTTCTGCTTTTCTGTTCCAGAAGTTAACCACTCTTGAGTAATTTTGTTCCCTTCTGCACAAGCCTTCAATTTGGATCTGCCTGCTTCAACCTTTAATCGCGACTCTCCCCCATCCCACCTCCCCTCCCCCCACTATAGACAGCAGATTGACCATTTGTTCTGTAACGCTCCATAATAGGCTCCTAGAAACTGTGGGAAAGTGGACATTCTTGTTAGAAATCTAGTAGTGTCTTCCACATAATATTCTCTCTTCTCTTCCTCTCCTTTTCCTTCTTTATCTCTCTTTTTCTTTCTCTCTTTTTCTCCTAGCTCTTTGTCTCTCTCTGTCTCATTCTTTTTCTCTCTTCCTTGCTTTCTTTCTCTTTCTCTATTTTTCTTTCTTAGTCTTTCTCTCTTACTTCTCTGTGCACGGCCCCCCCCCCCCCCCAACCCACCCCACCAAGACTGTTTCGCATCATGTTAATTGATATTCTTAATATTTAAGAATGTGCCTTTGTAAATTCCTGCATGTTTGCATTTGGGTTTAAGCAGCTGTACAGTAAGGAACCATTCCACTGGTATGTGCCCTGATTCAATATCAAAGTGGTGCCAGTTATTTCAGTTGTTTATATTGCAGTGTGTCACATCAATTGCCGGAATGAAATCTAAATTCTTTTATCTGTTTTCCTGGAGACAACCTGCCTTTTGTTTTCAATTTTCAAATGTTCAAATACGTTACCACCTCCACTGTGGTCTTGGCTTTGAAAGAGAAATCTTCCTTTCCAATTCTTGTCTTAATCCTGTATTGCTGAAATGTAACTCTCCTATTTCCTTCACTTCCTTTACTGTACAAAAAAAAAAATTGAGGGAGACAGAAAGCCGCAAACTATGGGCCAGTTAGCCTATCACCTGTCATAGGGAAAATGTTAGAAGCTATTATTAAAGATGTTGTAGCAGAGCACTTTGAAAACTTCAAGGCAATCCGGCAGAGTCAAAATGGTTTCATAAAAGGGAATTCATGTTTAATCAATGTATTGGACTTCTTTGAAGGAGTCACAAGTGCTGTGGATATAGGGGAACTGGTGGATGTACAGTAGATTTCCAGAAGGCATTTGATAAAGTGCCACATCAAATGTTATTGAAGAAAATAAAAGTTCATGGTGGATTAACGTATTGGCATGGATAAAAGATTGGTTGGCTAACAGGAAGCAAATAGTTGGCATAAATGGATCTTTTTCTGGTTGACAGGAAATGGTGAGTGGTAAGCCACAGAGAAGGAATAGTGCTGAGGCCTCAACTTTTTATAATTTACATAAATGGATGAAGGGAACCGAAGGAATGGTGGCTAAATTTGCTGATGGCATAAAGATAGGTAGGAAAGTAAATTCTGAAATTGACGTAAGGAAGCGAAAAAGTGACATCGATAGATTCACTGAGTGGGCAAAGATCTGGCAAATGGAGAATATTGTGGGCAAATGTGAAATCGTTCATTTTGGCAGTGAGAATAAAAAGGAAGCTTATTATTTAAATGATGATGGATTGTAGAGCTCTGAGAATCAGAGGGAACTTGGTGCCCTGGTGCATGAATCTCAAAAGGTTAGTATGCAGGTTCAGCAGGTAATTAGGGAGGCGAATAGAATATTATCATTTATTGTGGGGAAATTGATTACAAAAGTAGGGAGGTTATGCTTCAGTTTATAGGGCATTGGTAAGACTACACCTGGAGTATTGTGTACAGTACTGGTCTCCTTATTTAAAGAAAGATGTAAATGCATTAGAAGCAGTTCAGAGAATGTTTACTAGACTAATACCAGGAATGGGCAGGTTGTCTTCTGAGGAAAGGCTGGACAGGTTAGTCTTGTATCCACTGGAATTTAGAAGAGTAAGAGGTGACTTAATTGAAACCTTTAAGATCCTGTGGGGTCTTGACAGAGTGAATGTGGAGAGGATGTTTCCTCTTGTGGGATAATCTAGAACTAGGGGTCACTGTTTTAAAAATAGGGGGCCACTCATTTAGGACTGAGCTGAGGAGAAATTTTTTCTCTGAGGCTAAGTTATTGGAACACTCTTCCTCAAAAGACAGTGGAAGCAGAGTCTTTGAATATTTTTAAGGCAGAGCTAGATAGATTCTTGATTAACAAGGAGGTGGTAGTGAAAGATTATTGGGGATAGGCAGGAATGTGAGGTTGAGGTTACATTCAGATCAGCCATGATCTTATTGAATGGCAGAGCAGGCTCTAGGGGCTGATTAGCTTACTCCTGCTCCTAGTTCATATGTTCCAGCTCTAACTTAATCCATCCCATCCTCATGGCCTGAATAGGCTAAGGTTATAACCCATGATTCCTTAGTGTCCATATCTTTGGGTAACATTACATCACTGATAGCAATTGCTGCAGAGATGATGGTGTAGTGGTATTGTTGCTGGGCTAGTAATCCAGCTCTGGTAATGCTCTGGGGACCTGGGTTGAAATCCCGCCATGGCAGGTGGTGGAATTTGAATTCAGTAAAAATCTGGAATTAAAAGTCTAATGATGACTTTGTCGATTGTTGTAAAAACCCACCTGATTTAATTTATGGAGGGAAATCTGCTGTCCTTATCTGGTCTGGCCTACACGTGACTCCAGACCCACAGCAATATGGTTGACTTTTAAATGCTCTCTGAAATGGCCTAGCAAACTACTCAGTTGTATAAAGTCTCAAAAAAGAAATGAAACTGGATGGACCTCTCGGCATTGACCTAGGCACCAGAAACAACCTTTACTGTCGCTGAGTCAAAACCCTGGTAGTCTGTAACAGCACTGTGGGTTAGCATGGACTGCAGAGGTTCAAGAGGGCAGCTCGCTACCACCTTGTCTAGGACAACCAGGGATAGGCAATAAATGCTGGCTTAGCCAGCGAAGCCCACATCCTGTGAATGATTTTTTAAAAATCTGAGAAGAGGCACATTTTGGCCAGAATTTTCAGCTCGGCCAGCGGTGGTGGTGCCCGCTTGCCGAGGCGTAAGATGACACGGGGTGTTGTCGGGCATGCGTCCCGATGTCACTGAGTATTATTTAGATTTCAGTTCGGTGTACGTGCAGTCTAGTTGGCTGTGCGCCTGCCAAACGGTCAAAGGCCTATTAAGGCCTTTTAAAAACTAAGTAAAGCAATAAACTGAGCTGCCCGTCCAACCTTAAGGTTGGCGGGCAGGCCAAGAGCTCAGGCAGCCTTCGCACTTTTCGTGGAAGCTCATCCCCTGGCAGGATGAGGTTTCATGAAGTGTTTATAAATTGAATAAAAATTGTTATAAAAATTCATTGACATGTCCCAGCTCATGTGACACTGTCACATGAGCGGACATGTCTTAAAATTTTTTCTTTTCTTTATTTAGCTTTTTAAAACTTAAACTAATCTCCCTGAGGCTCCTCTGTGCACTTTTGCGCGCATGCGTGGAGGAGCGCAGGCCCCAACTCAAGGAAACCCCCCGCCAATGCCCACACAGCGAGCGCCTGGCCCGCCCATGTAAAATGGCAGTGCGGACCAGATCGGGGGCACTGATCGGGTTCGCGCCCACCCCTGCCCGCTCCCGCACAAACCCCCAGAAGGGAGGAAAATTCTCCCCTTTGAAAAACTTGTATTTTATTAGCATGCATACTGCATATTAATCAGCTGGTCTCAGTTCTTGTTTTGGTTAAAATGAATAGGATGGGTGAGCGTCCTGACATCATCGCGCACACTCACAATATTTTGCTTGGCGGGCACCGCAAGCGGTGGCAGCACACCCACCGACGCTTAAGAGGCCTACTAAGGCCCTTAGTCAGTTAATTAAATGTCATTTTTCGCTGCCCGTCGAACTGTTCAATTGGAGGGTGGGAGAATAGGCCAAGTGGCTTTTGCATTTTTTTCAACTCGTGATTAAAAAAACTAAAAACTCTCAATTTATTTGCATCATGTCCCTACTCATGTGACAGAGTCACATGAGGGGACATGTTTTCCTTATTTTTTTAAAACTTTATTTTTGATGTGGGAATTCTTCAGCACCTTGAGGCAGCTCAGTGCCTTCAGGGAGCTTTCACTGAGCGAACCTGCGCGCATGCGCTGATTTCCGCGTTCGCCCTCCTCCCTCTGTCACCCAGGTAGCGCTGAGCATTTCTTCACGCAATTCATGCTGGCTGGCCGTTAGTTGGCTAACAAGGATGAAATCGAGGTCAGGGCCTGATCGCAGGTGGCAGACCATTGTACGTCTGCTCCCGGGCCCGCCTGCCCGACAAGGGGAAAATCCTCCCCGATGTGTTTGAGTAACATCGGCATCAACACTTCTGACCGAAATAGGTGCAGCTTAAGTCTATTTGCTTGAGCTTAATATGCACAGAGCTCATATGTGTACCGTATCCCTCTTATTAATTATCATTGAGCATAAGGCACTTAATGGTGTTTGCTGTGATTTGTGTTCAGGATATTATGCATAATATGAACAGAAACAGGTTATTGGGCCGAATAGGCCTGTGTTGGTGTTTATGCTTCACCTGAGCCTCCAGCTACCCTTCTTCATCAACTTCATATTCTTAATCCTTACTCTAATCAACATATTCTTTTGTTTCTTTCTCCCTTGTGTGTTTATCTAGATTTCTGCCTCAACCTTTCCTTGTGGTAATGAGTCCCATATTCTAACCATTCTCTAGGTAAAGAAGTTCTTCTTATGTTTACTATTAGATTTATTGGTGGTTATCTTAGATTTATGATCTCCCCACAAGTGGAAACATCTCTATCATTACCAAATAACAGAATATTTATGTTGCTCTGTGACAAAATATTTTAATTTTCTTGGTTTCCCTGACTTCACTTTTCACTAATGTCTTGTTCAATTATTGAAAGTGTTTTTTCCTGTGTGAAGGCTCCTCCCACATATGATGGGGTAATGCAGATGGAGTATATGGAAATGGTGATATCTGAAACCCTGCGACTGTTCCCTGCTGCACCCCGTATTGAAAGAGTGTGCAAGAAAGATGTCCAGCTCAATGGGGTAACTATTCCGAAGGGTACTGTAGTCATAGTTCCTGTCTACGTCCTGCACCATGATCCAGCATACTGGCCAGAGCCTAAGGAGTTCAGACCTGAACGGTATGTAAGAATGACTTGTGTTCCCCCACCCGCATCATTTTCTATGGCCTTTACTGCTACAAGTTGAGGTTTATTGTAATTTTTTTTTATTTGGAAACTTCTTACCTATGGGATTTTTAACTGGCTCAGCGCTAGTCTCTGAGCTACATCATTTCCCTGGTTTACTGAAGTGCTGTTTATGGCATTCTCCTCTGCACAATCCCTTGTTCCTTAGTGCATTCCAAGTCAGTGGAGGACCTATATAGAGTACCATGTTGAGGTGTAAGGGAAACCAATACAGGGGGTTATGCACAGAAGAGTTATATTGCTGATTTGAGTGTCTGGGGTCTGGGTCATGGTGAAAGGTGGTGGAAGAAGCTGGTTACTTCAGCCTAGATGAAAGTTGATCTTACAGAGGTGCATTAGATAGTTATGGGAATGGAAAATGCAAACCCTAGTGTTAATGTATTTAGTGAGAGGAGAACAAGATTCAAATGAGTAAAAGGTAAATTTAGGATTGATGTTGGGGAAATTCTTTCTTTCACAAAGTGAGTAATGCATGGGATGTAATTCTTGGAAGATTATCAGAGACAAAAAGACCCTTTTAAGATGCAATGGGTGTTTGTTTAGGACCTTGCTGAATAGATGGATTGGAATGGTCCAAATGGCCGCCTTATTCCTCACTATCTTGGGGGCTTGTAAAAACAAATTTCTGACTAAAGCAGATCAACGTTGGCTGTGCTGCTGTTCTCTACAGTTGATTACTCTGGCAACACTCCACAGTCTGTGCTCACAAATCAAGACTGGTATCCAGTGCCTGTGAAGCAGTGACACAAGAAATATCAGTAAGTGAAGGAGTTGCTGGGATAAAACTATAGTAACAGTTTCAAACTGTTGTTCAAACTCCATCCATTCTGGTAAATTTAAAGTATATCTAAGCAAATTTGACAATGATCTATACCATTTGTTTTGCCTTTGTCAATATAATTAGGTTCAGTAAGGAGAATAGGGAGTTTCGGGATGCAAATATCTTTCTGCCATTTGGCATGGGCCCTCGGAACTGCATCGGGATGCGATTTGCCCAACTTATAATGAAAATGGCACTCGCTTCATTCTTGCAGCACATGACCTTTGTACCATGCAAGGACACACAGGTGAGAATTCTAGAATATCAAAATTATCTGAAGGTGTGAATGAATGGTGTGAAGTTTCATTTAAATTTGTTTTTATCTTAAGTGGATACTGTGGGGAGGGCAGGGAATTATGGAATATCAGTTGATGGATAGAGAAGGACTTAGAAAAGAAATGACCATTTTTGCAGTCAAACCTTCCTGTTGGCCTGATCACCATTGTTCTTTCTATTCCAGATTCCATTAGAAATGGTTATGAAAGGACCCATGCATCCTAAAAAACCCGTAATCTTGAAATTTGTGCCACGAGTGAATGCTGTTTCAAAGGAATAAAGCACCTGGTCCACATGAAACCGAGAGAGAGAGAGAGAGAGTGTGTGTCTGTTGGATCAGTAGAAACTTTTAAAAATTGTAATTTTTTAACCTTGGATTAGTAGAAACTTCTAAAAATTCTATGTTTTAACCTTGGATATTGTTATCAGTCATTTGTGATTACAAAACTATTTGACTGTTGATAGACCGTCATTCCAATATACTAAATGTCTTCTAGAGAAAATGTATCTGTAAAGGATTTCTTGAACTAATTGCATCTATTTACAGAATCTTCCGGTCAGCGTGCAGGGGAAGGCCCGACACACTGATGTGTAAAATGACACGCTGTGACATTGGGCGTGCCCCACTCTCCCTCCTCCCTCCGCCCGCACAGGTAGCGCTGAGCCCTCCTGCGTAAAATGCAGCCAATCATGGGTGGCGATTGGCTCTGCGCCCGCCCCTGCCCACTACCCCCCCAGCTCACCCGCCATAGGAAAGATCCAGGCCTTAGTTATTTTAAGCAGCTTTGCATGAGTAACAAAATTCAAATAAAATTATTTTTTTCTTTGATTTATATGTGTGAATCACTGAATTATAAATGTGGATAATGTAAGTTTGGGTTGACTGTATATACTTATGAACAACTGGCCCATTTCCTTCTGCTTTCTCTCTCTTGCTCACTCAAGTAAAATTGGATGGAGTGTAAAATAAGCCACTAATTCACTATTGCCGTTTTGGTGCTGCCATCCAAGACTAATACACCTCCACCCACCTCACCACCCATCAGGAAGTTCTTGATCTTGGCTGCAGAGTCAGGAGAAAGTGTCAGAGGGAAAAAAATCTGGATTAGGCCTGATAAGTGTGGGGGTTGCAAAGCGCGATTAATCCACGCCCGGGTCCCTTTGAGGCAGGTAACACATAAACTTTATGCTATCTGTGCATCGACATGCAGCCCAGGATGGAATGTGTTGCTGACTGGCTGCACACACAACAGAAGGCCCAGCAGCTTTCACCCTAGCATGATTGACAGTTAGCCTGCAGCTGCAGCTGGGAGCCCCAAAGTTTGTGTTGCCTGCTCATTGCCAGGGTTAAGGACACCTGATCCCAGCTGCAGACAAACTTGATGTGGGAGGGGAGGATCCAGTTGTTGCGATCCATAAAGGAAGTAATGACACAGGAAGAACTGAGAATGAATTTCTGCTGAGAAAGTTTGAAGAGTTAGGGCCCAAATTAAAATGCAGAATCTCAAACTTAATAACCTATGGATTGTTACCTGAGCCACGCACCATTTGACATAGAAAAGCCTGCAGTTAGCCTGCATCTCTTAAAAGTGAGCTGCTCTCAGGCTATTGCAGCTGCTAGAACAGTGTCTGGAAAGCTTTACTGGAAGGAAGAGGACAGCAAAATGAGCAACAGGCCAGAGAGGGGCATCCCAGGTTTTCAAATGTGGTGCTGGAAGCCTTAATGAAGGAGGTGAGGCCGAATGTTTCTACAGGGGACCAGGAGGCCCTCAAGGCATGTCCTGTAAAGTGAATTGCTGCAGATAGACCGGGAGGTCAATTCCTGGAGTCTGACCCCAAGGACCTGGCTGCAGTGTGGGGAAAAAGTTAGTGACCTCATGTGGGTGGTCAAGGTCAGTGAATGTATTTTAACATTACATCTCCTCTACCGTATCACCAACTTCTTAAGCCATTCAATGCACCACACTTCCATCATTCACCCATCAGCACTCATGCCCAACATTCAGAGATTCCTCTTCCAATACACTTACCAATATTGTCAGTCTCACACCCACCTCCCTCTGCTTTCACGTCTATTCAGCAAGCTCATCATCCAAACACATTGCAACACTCTCACTCATTCCTCCCTCTCTCTGCAATTATACACACAAAACTGAACTATTCAACCTTGTGCATTCCCTTACTATATGTCCTGCAGGTGCCTTTGCCTGGCCTTGAACTCCTATGCAATGTTTGATGTTCAGTGCAAGGCTGTGGCATGGCTGGTGGTAGATTAATAATTTCACTGGGGGAGACTGCAGATGGCCTTGGAGGACAACCACGATTAGCTCTTGGCCTTTCGGACATGGCTTTGGAATGCAACACTTCAGCGATGCAAGTGTCATTGGATAAGGTTGTTATAAGAACATAGAAGTATGAGCAGGAGGAAAACGTATGTCCCGTTGAGCCTTCTTCGGCATTCAATACCATCTTCAGATTCACTTTCCTCCCTGAGAGACCAAAATCTGTCTCTCCCAGCCTTTAGTGTATTCGATGATGTAACAAGGTTCACAGCCCTTTGGGTGAAGAAATTTCTCATCATCTCAGTCCTAAATGATCAACCCCTTATTCTGAAACTGTGCCCCAGTTCAAGACTGGAAAGATTCTTTCTCACTAATGATTTTATCTCATCCTTTACTATCAGAGCTGCCCCCACATCCTTTTCCCTTTTTTGAAATGCTGTGAACCTTGGAAAATGTATTTCTCAAACTTAGTCACCTTGTAACTATATCTCTGTAATGGCAATTAGATCTAAACCATTTATCTCTATTTGTGCCAGGAGTTCATCCATCTTGTTGCAGATGCTTTGCACATTCAGATAACGAATGTTTAATTTTTTTACTAATCTTTCCTGCATGGATCTCACTCGCTGAAGCACTATTACTGTTAGACTCTATGTCACTTCCTGTCCCACTCTGTTTTCTTTATCCACATTGCAACCCTGTTCTATTGCCTCGGCTTTTCTCTTTGGATATTTAATTCTCCCTTTCCCCAAAAGCTCCTCACCTCTGTTGGTTTAAAGCCCTATGAACAGCCCTCGTTATATGATTTAAGTGGATCCCTTCCTCTTTCCTGAGTCTTGATGCCAGTGCCTCATGAATCAAAATCCCATCTTCCCAAACCAATCTTTGAACCATGCATTTAATTCTCTAATCTGCTTTTCTGTGTCAAATGGTGCGTGGCTCAGGTAACAATCCACGGGTTATTAAGTTTGAGATTCTGCATTGAATTTGGGCCCTAACTCCTCAAACTTTCTCAGCAGAAATTCATTCTCAGTTCTCCCTGTGTCGTTACTTCCTTTACGGATCGCAACAACTGGATCGTCCCACATCAAGTTTGTCTGCAGCTGGGAGCAGGTGTCCTTAACCCTGGCAATGAGCAGGCAACATAAACTTTGGGGCTCCCGGTCATGCCTGCAGAGAAGCATCTATTCCCTTGACTACACTGTCTCCTATCACTACCACATTCATTCTGTCTCCTATCATACCACATTGATATGGATGTTTTTTTATTTGTTGATGGCTTTTGTTCCAGGATTTTGGCCAAGAGGACACAGTTTTGGTACAAAGCAGATGGATTGAATGGTGAGGAATTGTGGATCAATTGTGATGGCAGGGTGGGAGTGTGCAATCTCTTGGGGTGGGGGGAGGGGGGTGCTGGAATCCGAGTATCCGCTGGCAGACTGGAGCTACTCCAGATGCCTCTTCCCTTCCTCTTCCTCATCATTTTGTCCTGCACCCAAGGTTCCTTTCAAAGCCCTGGTGGCAAAAGCCTTGATCCTCAGAGCGAGGACAGAGCAGACCACCACAAGCTTGGAGACACTTTCCTGGAAGTACTGGAGGGCTACCCCTGAGTGATCGAGGCAGTGGAACTGTTGTTGCAAGATGTTGAACCTGAGGGCCAATTCAGAGCAGGGAACGGGAGATGGAGAATTAGTGAGTGACTCTGAAAGACAGAAGCAGCACAGATTAAAAAGTGTATGGTACAGGAATTTGGCAGTGTTAAAAGGTACATATGTAAATGCAAGGAGTGTAGTAAAGAAAGCTGATGAGCTGAGGGCACATGTCGACATTTGGCAGCATGATATCATCATTATAATGGAAATTTGGCTTAAGGAGGGGAACAATAGCAGCTCAACATCCCTGGATATAGAGTTATCAGGCAAGATATGGAGGGAGATAAAAAAAAGGTGGGGGTGTAGCATTATTGGTTAAATAATCAATTACAGCTACGAGGAGGGATGATATGCTAAATTAATTTTCAAATAAGGCCGTATGATTTGAGTTCAGAAATAAAAAAGGGGCAGCCAGATGGCTAGGACTGTACAATGGACCCCGAAATAGTGGAGGGAGTTAGAAGAACAAATATGTAGGCACATATCTGGGATTGGGAATCGAACAGGGTGAAGGGCACAGAGGTCGCAAAATTCTTGAATTGCATTCAAGAGAGCTTTTTTTAGGCAACCCATAACAAATCCAATGAAAGGCGGTGCAAATCTAGATTTAGTCTTAGGAAATGAAGCTGGGCGAGTGGATGAAGTAGTCATGGGGAACATTTTGGAGGTAGTGACCATGATATAATTAGATTTAGGATCATTATGGAAAAGGGCAAAGATAGAACAGGAGTAGAAGTTCTAAATTGAGGGAAGACAAAATTTACAAAGTTGAAAGGTGAGCTGGTGAGAGTAGACTGGATACAGCTACTAGAAGAAAAGACTGCCAATTCAAAGATGAGATTCTTCGGACACAGCAGTGTAGATTTGTCCTCACAAAGAAAAAGGGATGGTACTGCCAAATCCAGAGCTCCTTGGTTATCCAGAAACATACAGGTTAAGATAAGGCAGAAAAACAAAGCTTATCACAGTCACAAAAGTCTTAATAGCGCAGAAAGCCTAGAAGAGTATAGAAAGTACAGGGGTGAAGTAAAATGGAAATTAGGCAACAAAGAGGGGATGTGAAAAAATATTGGCGTGTAAAGTCAAAGAAAATTCAAAGATGTTTTACCAGTACATTAAGAGCAAGAGAATGACTAAAGAGAAGGTAAGACCTATCAGAGATGTACATGGTAACATGTGAGCTGATGCAGAAGATATTGGCAGGATTCTAAATGAGTACTTTGTCTCTTCTTCACTAAGGAAAGTGATGATGCAGACATTCTAGTTGAAGAGGAGGAGTGTGAAATATTAGATACAATAAGCAGAGTGAGAGAGGAAGTACTGAAGAGACTGTTATCCTTGAAGGTGGATATATCACCAGGGCTAGATGGATCGTATCCCTGGCTGTTGAAGGAAGCCAGGGAGGAAATAGTGGATGCTCTGACGATAATTTGCCAATCCTCACTATTAACAGGTGAGGTCCCAGAGGACTAAAGGTCTGCGAACATTGTACCATTATTTAAAAAGGGTGTGAGGGATAGGCCAGAAAATTATAGGCCAGTCAGTCTGACTTCAGTGGTGGGCAAATTATTGGAATCAATTCTGAGAGACAGGATAAACTGTCACTTAGAAAGGAACGGATTGATTAGGGGTAGTCAGCATGGTTTTGTTAGGAGAAGATCATGTCTTGCTAACGTAATCACACTTTTTGAGGAAACAACAAGGAGGATTGATGACGGTACTGCAGTCGATGTCGTCTACATGGATTTCAGGAAGGCATTTGACAAGGCCCCACATGGCAGACTGGTCAGGAAAATGAGATCTCATGGGATGGAGGGGAAGGTGGCAGGTTGGATCCAAAATTGGCTCAGTGACAGAAAACAAAGGGTAATGGTTGATGGATATTTTTTGCGAATGGAAAGTTGTTTCCAGTGGTGTACCAAAGGACTCAGTGTTGGGGCCCTTGCTGTTTGTTGTACATATTAATGATTTAGATTTAAATGTGGGAGGTATGATAGGAAAATTTGCAGATGACACAAAAATTGGCCTTGTGGTTGATAGTGAAGAGGATTTCTGTTGTCTTCCAAATGATATCAATGGTTTGGTTGAGTGGGCGGAGAAGTGGCAAATGGAATTCAAGCCGGAAAAGTGTGAGGTAATGCATTTGGGAGGGCAAACAAAGCATGGGAATAGTCAATAAACAGTAAATTATTGTGAGGGGTTGAGGAAGTGCGAGACCTTGGTGTGCATGTTCATAGGTTCTTGAAGGTGGGAAGACAGGTGAACAAGGTGGTCAAGAAAGCATATAGAATGCTTTCTTTTATTGGGTGAGGTATTGAATACAAAAGCAGGGATGTAATGCTCCAACTGTATAAAATGCTGGTTAGGCCACAGCTGGAATTTGGTGTACAGTCTGGTTACCACATCACAGGAGGGACTTAATTGTTCTGGAGAGAGTGCAGAGGAGATTTACGAAATTGTTGCCAGGGCTTGAAAGTTTCAGCTATGGGGAGAAACTGGATAGACTAGGGTTGTTTTCCTTAGAACAGAGGAGGCTAACGGGTGACCGAATTGAAATGTACAAAATTATGAGGGGCCTAGATAGGGTAGACAGGAAAGACTTGTTTCCCCTAGCTGCGGGGGCAATTACCAGGGGACATAGATTTAACATGATTGGTAGAAGGATTAGAGGAGACATGAGGAAAAACATTTTCATCCAGAGGGTGGTGGGCATCTGGAATTCACTGCCTAAGTTGGTGGTTGAGGCTGAACTCTCAACTTAATTAAAAGGTACCTGGATCTGCATCTGAAATGCTATAACCTGTAAGGCTACGGACCAAGTGCTGGAAAGTGCAATTAAAATGAACGGCTAGTTTCTTTTTCCTCTTTTTTTGGCCAGCACAGATACGCTGGGCTGACTGGCCTCTGTTTACACCTTAACTTTTCTATGGTTCTAATGTTCTTGGCGGCGGTATGGCTCTCATTGTCAGCATGCTGTCCATGCATGGTCAGATGATGGAAGGGAGTCCATAGGACCATAAGAAATAGGAGCAGGAATTAGGCCATTTGGCCCATCAAATCTGCTCCGCCATTCAATCATGGCTGAAAAGTTTCTCAACCCCATTCTCCTGCCTTCTCCACGTAACCTTTGATCCCATTACCAATCAAGAACCTATCTATCTCGGTCTTAAATACACTCAATGACCTTGTCTCCACAGCCTTCTGTGGCAATGAATTCCATAGATTCACCACTCTCTGGTTAAAAAAGTTTCTCCTCATCTCTGTTCTAAAACGTCTTCCCTTTACTCTGAGGCTGTGCCCTCGGGTCCTAGTCTCTCCTACTAATGGAAACATCTTCCCCACGTCCACTCTATCCAGGCCTTTCAGTATTCTGTGAGTTTCAATCAGATCCCCCCTCATGCTTCTAAACTCCATCGAGTATAGACCCAGAGTCCTCAAAGGTTCCTTTCATTCCTGGGATCATTCTCGTGAACTTCCTCTGGACCCTCTCCAGGGCCAGCACATCCTTCCTGAGATACGGGGTCCAAAATTGCTCACAATATTCTAAATGTGGTCTGACCAGAGCCTTATAAAGCCTCAGCAGCATATCCTTGCTTTTATATTCTAGTCCTCTCAAAATAAATGCCAACATTGCATTTGCCTTCCTAACTACTGACTCAACTTGCAAGTTAACCTTAAGAGAATCCTGGACTATGTCTCCCAATTCCCTTTGCACACCAGATTTCTGAATTCTCTCCCCATTTAGAAAATAGTCTATGCCTCTATTCTTCCTATCAAAGTGCATGACCTCACACTTCCCCACATTGTATTCCATCTGCCACTTCTTTGCCCATTCTCCTAACCTGTCCAAATTCTTCTGCAGCCTCCCCGCCTCTTCAATACTACCTGTCCCTCCACCTATCTTTGTATCATCTGCAAACTTAGCCAGGATGCCCTCAGTTCCTTCATCTAGATCATTAATGTATAAAGTGAAAAGTTGTGGTCCCAACACTGACCCCTGCGGAACTCCACTAGTCAACAGGCCGCCATCCTAAGAAGGACCCCTTTATCCCCATTGTCTGCCTCCTGCCAGACAGCCAATCTTCCATCCATGCTAGTACCTTGCCTCTAACACCATGGGCTCTTATCCTACTGAGCGGCCTCCTGGAGTCACGTGCCAGGTATAGAGCAGATAGCCCCTGTCACCCAGCAGCCAGCCTCTGGATCTTTGTGCTGGGCCAGATTTGACAGGGATGCCTGATTGGCGCAGGATGAATGTGTTGTGGCTGCTGCTACATAGCAGGCATTCACCAACAGGATGCCCTGGGTATGACTGCACACTAATTGCGTATTAATGTGTTGGTGCCCTTTCGGCTTGTGGGCATCTTCCTGTTAACATGTGGGGCCCATTGAGCCATGTTTGTGCAGTCAATGTCTCCCTGCACCATCAGGAATCCCGCAAGCCTCATGCTTGCTGCTCCTGCTTCTCTGGTTAGAGAGAAGCCAATGATGTTCTGTCTCGTGTCAGGGCCTCTAACACCTCTGTGATACAGCAATGGATGATGAACTATGAAATGTTGCGAATGTCGCCTGCTCCCACCTGGAGGAATCCACTGTTGTTGAAACGTAGAGCCACAGTGATCTTGTCAGTGACTGGCAATGCTGACCTCACCCTGCTCTGTGGCTGCAGATTGAGTTTAGGCATTGGCACAGTTCAGTGACCATCTCCTTGGTGTTCCTGATCCTTGCTGAGCTGGATGTGCTCTCGAGTGGTGAGTAGGACCCTCTATTGTGAGCCCTCCTCCTCTCTCTGTGTTCAGTGTCCTCTCTCTGCTGTGTGTCCTTCATTTCCATGTCATGTTGCAGCCCAAGGTGAAGGGAAACTAAGGGCAAGGTAGTGAAACGTCCTAACCCTCGGAACAGGCATCTGGGTATTCACTCTCCAGCAGACACACCAGCTGAGGAGCCAGAGGGTACATACTACACTTGAACATGGGAAGAATGTGAGTCCAGGGCATTTACTTACCCCTCAGACTGGCTCAGAGCCGGAGTGCTGGTGAGAAACCTGCCTGAACTGAAACATCAACTTCTAATAAATAGGAACAACTGACATTTGCTGTAGAGGCTAGTTGTGCCTTTTTAGGCTCTCTTTTGTCTTTGCAGGAGGAACAGGTTCATAACGCCCGTGAGATGGCCCAGGCAGGAGGTTTCCTACCACACATTATCTCCACCATGCAGGAGGGAGCCATGGACAACGCCAGGGTTGCTAATGAAGAGGTGGCGATTAGGGAGTGCAAAGCATTAATTAAGGGGATGCATTGCACTCTAGCCTTTCCAACAGCTTCCTGTAGACTGAGTTGTATTGGAACATCCCAGCATTGTAGAGGCTTCTGCTCTCCAAGGCATGTTCTCACCATCTCTTATACAGGTGCAGACGAAATGACAGTGAGACCAATTCTCTCACCTTCATCAGACCAAGCGTAGCCACAGCAGAGTTCAGACTAAACACCCTGGCGTTGTCCATGGCTCCCTCCTGCAGGTGCAGATAACGTGTGGTAGGAAACCTTCTACCTGGGCCCTCTCATGGACGTTATGATCCTGTTCCTCCTGCAAAAACCAAGCGTAGCAGAGTTCAGACTAAACACCTTACAAGTGCACCCTCTACCATCCTAGATACAGGTGCCTCAGTGGGTCCTCACACATGGATAGATAGGGTAGCACTGGGTGATGTACATAGTGCCAGTGTGCAGGAGGAGGTGCCAGAGATGGAGGCACTTGTGGTCAGTTGCCTTTGGAGAATAAAGGACTGACATAGCCCTGCTCAGCTGGGCACAGACGCAGGGCCTCAGGAATCACAGGAATTGGGGCTGGAGCTAAACCAACAGCAAGAGATGTGCTCCCACATGTCAGATTTCTTTGATGTAGTCCCTATGGGCACCTCCATGATCAGGATGACTGCCTCGTCCATCTCCCCCAAAGGCAGAGGCAAGTGAACAGTCTGCCTCCACCTCCTCCAAGTCCACAAGGGGAGCACCATGTAAAAGTGGTCAAGTGTAGAGGACACCATGTCAGATAGATAGAGAGCGCATCCGCCCTCACGCCTTCTCCTCCCTCCCAGAAACATGATAGGGTCCCCCTTGTCCTCACTTATCACCCCACCAGCCTCAGCATTCAAAGGATCATCCTCCGCCATTTCTTCCAACTTCAGCATGATGCCATCACCAAACATATCTTCCCTTCACCCCCGCCCGGCAGCATTCCGTAGGGATCGTTCCCTCTGGGACACCCTGGTCCACTCCTCCAACACCCCCTACTCCTCAACCCCCACCTATGGCACCTTCCCATGCCCACGCAAAAGATGCAACACCTGCCCCTTCACTTCCTCTCTCCTCACCGTCCAAGGACCCAAACACTCCTTTCAAGTGAAGCAGCATTTCACTTGCATTTCCCCCAACTTAGTCTACTGCAATCGTTGCTCCCAATGCGGTCTCCTCTACACTGGAGAGACCAAACGTAAACTGGGCGACTGCTTTGCAGAACACCTGCGGTCTGTCCGCAAGAATGACCCAAACCTCCCTGTCGCTTGCCATTTTAACACTCCACCCTGCTCACTTGCCCACATGTCTGTCCTTGGCTTGCTGCATTGTTCCAGTGAGGCCCAACGCAAACTTTAGGAACAGCACCTCATCTTCCAACTAGGTACTTCACAGCCTTCCGGACTGAATATTGTATTCAACAACTTTAGATCTTGAACTCCCTCCTCCATCTCCACCCCCTTTCTGTTTCTTCCCCCTTCCTTTTGTTTTTTCCAATAATTTATATAGATTTTTCTTTTCCCACCTATTTCCGTTATTTTTAAATCTTTTATGCCCTGCTAGCCTTTCCACCCCACCCCCACTAGAGCTGTACCTTGAGTGCCCTACCATCCATTCTTAATTAGCACATTCGTTTATATAATATCACCAAAATCAACACCTCTGTGTTCTTTTGTTCTTTTGTCTGTGACATCTTTTGATTATCTGCTCCTATCACTGCTTGCTTGTCCCTACAACCACCCCAGCCCCCCCCAACTTCTCTCTCTCCCCCCTCCCCACCTTAAACCAGCTTATATTTCACTCCTTTCTTAAGATTCACTCAGTTCGGCTGAAGGGTCATGAGGACTCGAAACGTCAACTCTTTTCTTCTCCGCCGATGCTGCCAGACCTGCTGAGTTTTTCCAGGTAATTCTGTTTTTGTTTCACTCAGGGTTATTGTTCATTTTGCCTATGAATTACAAGCGAAAAATTGATGACTCACTGAAATGGTTGTTATACTTAATGGGGTTCATTTATATGTACTGGCAATTACAGATTTAAAATGGGCAGAGAGAGGGAGCAATCCACCAGGTCATGTGTGCCACAATAGTTCAGGGATTGGAGTGCACGAGAGTGTGGCTAACCTCATAGACAGCCATGTACAGCAGCACTTGGACAGCATGCAGGAACTGTGCACTGACATTCACAAAATGCATTCCACGTTATTTAGCATTGACTGGTCAGCAAGAATGTCTGGTGGGGATGCCAGTTGCACCCCAGTTGCTGCTCTCCTCCAGCCACCCGGAGGGTCTGCCAAGGGCTGGAGCAGTCAGTGAGGAGGATGCATCTGTGCTGCAGACCGGAGTGACAGAGGCTGCCCCTGCAATGATTCAGATGCAGCAGCCTCTGGGGGATCCCTATGGGCACCTCCATGATCAGGATGACTGCCTCGTCCATCTCCACCACAGGCAGAGGCAAGTGAACAGTCTGACTCCACCTCCTCCGAGTCCACAAGGGGAGCACCATGTAAAAGTGGTCAAGTGTAGAGGACACTATGTCAGATAGAATAGTGTGTTGTAAGCTTTTTTGTTTTTAAACACTCACTCAGGGTTATTGTTCATTTGACTATGAATTACAAGCGAAAAATTGATGACTCACTGAAATGGTTCTTATACTTAATGGGGTTCATTTATTTGTACTGGCAATTACAGATTTAAAATGGGCACAGATATAAAATAATTACAGACTTAACAGACTGAGAAAGAAGAGAAAGGAAAATAATTTTTTTAAAAAACTGCTCAGTTACTGTATTTCCAGCAAGTAAATGATTCAAAAACATCTGGCTTCAGAATACTCAAACATGTTTCCATAATTAGTCAATCATCTCAAAGTGGCTAACTCCTGTTGACTGTGCATCGGGATCTTGCCTGTTGACTGCAGTAAATGTCTCCATTATGCTCAATCTTTTATTCCACTTTTCAGGGGATTGCTCTGGTTTGCTGTATTGACAGGGCCATTCCATCCAATGAAACTTCTCTTAAAAACACCATGCCCAGTTGTATTCTGCACTTTTTGTTTAAACCATAGGGTTTGAACCCTCCCAGATGTTGTCATTCTGTCTTTAGCTTCCTTTCAGTAATTTTCCATCACCTGAAGCACTTTCAAAACAACCTTCCAGAAAAAGATATTTATAGAATTTGTTAGCAGAACACTAGGCCCCATCTTATACTGGTTTTACCATCTCCAATGTCCATTCCTCAAAAATCCAAAAACCATTGTCTCTCTTCACAATCTCTGTTCTTTCCCAATAGCATTTCTTTAGTTTCACTGCTTTACCACAGCTCAGTAAGTTTAACCTTTAAAGACTGAAAAACAAACATTTTTCCCGTCATCAATTTCCAGCTTCCCACGGCACGCGGGCTGAATGCCAGACTAAAAAATTACTTCTTTTACTTACAAAGTGAGTGTCTTCTACCTGTAACTGTGTACTGTTTTTCTTTATGAGCACCATATAAATATTGACACATGAAGTCAGATGTGTGAGTCTCTGGCAGGACAAGAAAAAAGGTATGAAGGATGAAGAGGAGCAAGGGTCCGTCAATGGTGGCAGTGAAACCTCTGGGCAGATGCACAAACTTTATTGGCATTATGAGCTTGCGTGTTCCAGGCTGCATCTTTGAGGAAGTGTTAACACAGTCAGATGATCCTTGGTGTTAATGGCATCCTGACCAAACACTCCAGCCTTGTGCTGGGCCTGGCCACCTCGCTGTGTCCTGAATATCCTCCTCCTGCCTACTCTTCCTCCTCCATGCTCTGCTCTTACTCTTCCTCCGATGAGCTATACCCTTCTGGTGCCTCACCATCTTCATAGTCCTCTCTAGATGGCCATGTTATGGAGAGTGCAGCAGGCCACCACATTTCATGAACCCTTACAGGAGCGCACAGCAGGGCACCCACCTGACTGGTCCAGGCACTGGAGCTCATCTTCAGAAGCCCAATGGCCAACTCAATGTTTGTCCTAGTGACCAGATGACTATGGTTGTAATTTCTCTGTACCTCTGGGTCAGGTTTTCATAGAGGAGTGAGTAGTGATCTCTTCAAGGAATATCATGGAGGAAGTTTTTGTTGTGGTTGCTGACCAGCTGAACGTTGAAGAAATGGAAGCCTTTCCTTTGCGTGCCTGGAATTGATGTATTGCACAGCTCTTGCAAAAAGGGCATCAGTGATGTAGGGGATGCAATAGTTTGCAGCTGTTTGTGAGATGCCACCAAGGTTCGCAACTTAATTCCTTGGAGGAAAGGCTGTTTGCCTTAATGACCCTGCTTCCACAGCCTTCTGAGGCAGAGAGTTCCAAAGTTGCATAACCCTCTGAGAGAAAAAAATTCTCCTCATTTCTGACCTATAAGGGCGGGGTCTAATTTTTAAGCAGTGCCCCCTAGTTTTGGGCTCACCCACAAGAGGAAACATCCTTTCCATATCCACCTTGTCAAGACTATTCAGGATCTTGTATACTTCAATCAATTCATCCCTTACTCTTTTAGACACCATTGGAAACAAGCCCAGTCTGTCCAACCTTTCCTCATAAGACAACCCACTCATTCCAGGAATTAATTTAGTAAATCTCCTCTTAACTGCTTCCAATGCATTTACATCCTTCCTTAAATAAGGAGACCAAAACTGCACACAGTATTCGAGATGTGGTCTCATCAATACCCTGTATAACTGAAGCATAACATCCTTACCTTTATGTTCAATTCCTCTTGTAATAAAGGGTAGCATTCCATTAGCCTTCTTGATTACGTGCTGTACATGCATACTAACTGTCAACGGCCTATTAAGGCCATTAAGAAAACAATTAAAGTAGTTATCAACACTGCCCATCTAACCTTAAGGTTGACGGGCAGGCGAAGAGCCCAAGTTTTTTAGGAAACCTCATCCATGGGCGGGATGAGGTTTCCTGAAGGTTTTATAAAATTATTAATTTTTGCACAATTCACAAACAGGCCCTGATGCTCCCTCTTCCTCCTGCCTGCACAGGTAGTGATGACCGCTACTGGCCATGCGTCACGCTGGGCGGGCCTTAGTGACCAGCCCACTTTAAATGGCGGCGCACAGACGATCGTGGGCAGTGATTGGCGCCGCGCCCGCCTGCACCTGCTCCCAACCAGCCCACCTGACATGCAGAGAATTCTCCCCTCTGTCTTTCTCTCTCGTAGCTACAGCTATCACCTCATAAAACTAACCCAAGAACGTTGCAAGCCATTAACCTTTCTCTTGTTTGGACTGCCAGGAAAACAAGCGGCAGAATGGAGGTTGTCTCGATCTCACATTCTGCTTTTGTTCCCCCGTTACACCCAGTGTGGGAAGACAGTGAAAAGAAGAATATTGTGCTCATAAGGAATAGAGTTCATTGCTATGCAGGAATGTTTTCGGGAATTTCTGTGGCTGTTGTCATTGGACAGGAGAGCAAGGCAAAACTGAACTCTTTTATTCTCTCACTGTCTGTCCATAGAGAGGGGTGTCTTTCATTTCTAAATAGGCTGTGGTGCTTCTTCCAAAAAAACCCTTGGTTTGTGTAGCCAATTTTTAATGTAACTCGCTGCAAACTCTCTTAAAATTAAATCAGAAGTTTAGTTTATTCACACATTTAGACCCAATGGTGATCGCAACTTTACACACACAAATATGCAGTAAGGGGGACAGAAATGAAGGAGTTTTACAACAATGAATAACTTAACAGTAAAAATAACCACAGAAATAGATATTAGTTCACATGATTTCTAGAGCCCAGAAAGTCCAAATCCAAAGGGAGTTGTTTGCAGGGCGGGGGTGGTGTGAGTGGGGGGGGTCTGGCAGTGGGGTGGGGGTGGCGGGTTCCCTCATGGAAAAGTTCCAGTTCATGGAAAAAGGGTCAAAGGGCATGTTTTTACCTCACTCTTAAGCACTTATTTGATAGCTGTATCCCCTAGTGGTGGTTTCTAGCACCCCGTCCACTCCTTTCCCCCATGTTTCAATTTATTTGAAATACTTTTGCTTCAGTGTTGAAGAAGGACATGAGCCTCACTGTCCATAGTCCGTTCTCTCCAATGATGCTGGCTGATTGACTGCACATTTGGGGTTTTCTTCAAGTTTGAACATTGGTGGTAATTTGCATTTTTGGATTCCAGAATTTCAACATAAATTTAACAACAGGCTCTCGATTTTAAGTGCGTTTTCCCAGTGAGCCAATTCATAATGATATTCCAAGAAAAACTCTGCAACGTCTTTTCAGTGCAATGTAGCCAAAGCATGATATTGAACTCAATGATTTTAAACTTATTTGAAGTTTGTTAGACATTCAATGTTGCTTAAAAAGTTGTAAAGTATATGTAATTCATTTAAGAAATCCTTTACAGATATATTTTCTGTAGAAAATATTTAGTATATTTGGATGATAAAACTATTTGAGTATGGATAATTGATAATCACAAATGATTTCAATATCTAAGGTTGAAAAAATACTATTAGTCAGATAGTAATATTCAGTTGACAGATGTTTTCCTATTGAATAATCATTATTCTAGTATCTCTGTAGAACACTAGTGAGTTCCTCACCATTCAGACAGTTTTAACTGCTGGAGGTAGACCATGGAATGCTTATTAGTGTATCATATTATTTACTCTGATCGCATTTGTTCTTTTTGAATTATGTGAGTTTCCATGTATTTCCATTTAATGATAAGCGTAAGATCTTAATTATGTTTAGTTTGAGACATACACACTCCTACGCATTTTCATAGATCCACAGGGACCAAGTCAGTACGAGTCAATCCTGATTCCTTTGAATCAGCATTGACACCTGGCACAAATTTCAGGATTATGGGTTTTTTAGGCTGCATGAATCCAGTCACATCCAAATCCAATGGAATCTGAAACAGGAAGAGCAATGCTATTACGAAGCCAACAGGAATGGTTTTGATTTTTAAAAATTCATTCACGGGATGTGGGCTTTGCTGACTGGCCCAGCATTTATTGCCCATCCCTAATTGCCCTTGAGAAGGTGGTGGTGAGCTGCCTTCTTGAACCTCTGCAGTCCATATGGTGTAGGTACACCCACAGTGCTGTTAGGGAGGGATTTCCAGAATTTTGACCCAGCAACAGTGACGGAACGACGATGTATTTCCAAGTCAGGATGGTAAGTAGCTTGGAGGGGAACTTCCAGGTGGTGGTGTTCCCATCTATCTGCTGCCCTTGTCCTTCTCAATGGTAGTAGTTGTGGGCTTGGAAGGTGCTGTCGAAGGAGCCTTGGTGAATTCTTGCAATGCATCTTGTAGATGGTACACACTGCTGCTACTGTGTGTCGGTGGTGGAGGGAGTGAACGTTTGTGGATGTGGTGCCAATCAAACGGGCTGCTCTGTCCTAGACGGTGTCAAGCTTCTTGAGTGTTGTAGGCGCTGCACTCATCCAGGCAAGTGGGGAGTATTCCAGCACACTCCTGACTTGTGCATTGTAGATGGTGGACAGGCTTTGGGGAGTCAGGAAACAAGTTACTCGGTGCATGATTCCTAGCCTCTGACCTGCTCTTGTAGTCACAGTATTTATATGGCTAGTCCAGTTCAGTTTCTGGTCAAGGATGTTGATGATGAGGGATTCAGTGATGGTAATGTCATTGAACATCAAGGGGAAATGGTTAGATTCCCTCTTGTTGGGGATGGTCATTGCCTGACACTTGTGTGGGGCGAATGTTACTTGCCACTTGTCAGCCCAAGCCTGGATATTGTCCGGGTCTTGCTGCTCTTGGACATGGACTGCTCAGTATTTGGGGCATCACGAATGGTGCTGAACATTGTGCAATCATCAGCGAACATCCCCACTTCTGACCTTAAGATGGAAGGAAGGTCATTGATGAAGCAGCCGAGGACACTACCCTGAGGAACTCCTGCCGTGATGTCCTGGAGCTGAGATGACTGACCTCCAACAATCGAATTGGCTGAAGATTGGTATCTGTGATGCTGGGGTCCTCTGGAGGAGGCCGAAATGGATCATCCACTGAAGATTGTAGCAAATGCTTCAGCTTTATCTTTTGCACTGATGTGCTGGGCTCCTCCATCATTTAGGATGGGGATATTTGTAGACCCTCCTCCTCCAATGTATTGTTTCATTGTCCACCATAATTCATGACTGGATGTGGCGGGACTGCGGACCTTAGTTCTGATGCTTGGTTATGGGATTGCTTAGCTCTGTCTTTCACTTGCTGCTTACGCTGTTTGGCATGGAAGTAGTCCTGTTTTATAGCTTCACCTGGTTGGTACCTGATTTTTAGGTATGCCTGGTGCTGCTCCTGGTATGCCCTCCTGCACTCTTCATTGAACCAGTGTTGATCTCCTAGCTTGATGGTAATGGTAGAGTGGGGGATATGCCAGGCCATGAGGTTACAGATTGTGTTCAAGTACAATTCTGCTGCTGCTGATGGCCCACAGCGCCTCAGGGATGCTCAATCTTGAGTTGCTAAATCTGTTTGAAATCTACCCCATTTAGGACAGTGGTAGTGCCACACAACACGATGGAGGGTATCCTCAATGTGAAGGCGGGACTTCGTCTCCACAATGATTGTGCAGTGGTCACTCCTACCGATACTGTCATGGACAGATGCATCTGTGGCAGGCAGGTTGGTGAGGATGAGGTCAAGTATGCTTTTCCCTCTTGTTGGTTCCCTCAGCACCTGCCGCAGACCCAATCTAGCAGCTATGTCATTTAGGACTCGGCCAGCTTGCTCAGCCATGGTGCTCCTGAGCCTCTTTTGGTGATGGACGTTGAAGTCCCCTGGCCAGAGAACATTCTGTGCTCTTGCCACCCTCAGTGCTTCCTCCACGTGGTGTTCAACATGGAGGAGCACTGATTCATCAGCTGAGGGAGACTGGTACATGGTAATCAGCAGGAGGTTTCCTTGCCCATGTTTGACCTGATACCATGAGACTTCATGGGGTCCGAGTCTATCTTGAGAACTCCCAGGGCAACTTCCTCTTGACTGTATGCCACTGTGCTGTCACCTCTGCTGGGTCTGTCCTGCCGGTGGAATAGGACATACCCAGGAATGGTGATGGTCGTGTCTGGGACATTGTCTGTAAGATATGATTCTGTGAGGATGGCTATGTCAGGTTGTTGCTTGACTGGTCTGTGAGACAGCTCCCAATTTTGGCACTAGCCCCTAGATGTTAGTAAGGAGGACTTTGCAGGGTTGACAGGGCTGCGATTACTGTTGTTGTTTCCGGTGCCTAGGTCGATGCCGGGTGGTCTGTCCAGTTTCATTTCTTTTTTGTGCCTTTGTAGCGGTTTGATACAACCAAGTGGCTTACTAGGCCATTTCAGAGGGCATTTAAGAGTCAACCACATTGCTGTGGGTCTGGAGTCACATGTAGGCCAGACCAGGTAAGGATGACAGATTTCCTTCCCTAAAGGACATTAGTGAACCGAATGGGTTTTTACAACAATCAACAATGGTTTCATGGTCATCATTAGACTTTTATTTCCAGATTTTTATTGAATTCAAATTCCACCATCTGCCATGGTGCGATTTGTCTCTGGATTACTAGTCCAGCGACAATACCACTACATCATTGCCTCCAACAACAATAGATGGTTCTTTCCCATATTCTTTCCCCTCTATATTCACTTTAACAAACAAAACAATTAAATTCTCACTGGTGTCTCCTTGCATGGCACGAGAGTCAAGTGTTGTAAGAATGAAGCGAGTGCTACTTTCATCACAAGTTGGGCAAATTTCATTCCAATGCAGTTCTGAGGGCCCACACCAAATGGGAGGATCTGGCAGAGATCCATGAGGGTATGCATGCCATGGTCTCTGTTGTGGAGTAGTCCATGTGGAACATGAGCACTGCGTTGACCCTCATGGCCAAGCACACTGCTTTTTTATTATTTTTTCATGGGATGTGTGTGTCACTGGCTAGCACTTATTACCCATCCCTTAAATGCCCTGGTTCAGAGGGCATTTAAGAGTCAACCACATTGCATGTAGGCCTGATCAGGTAAGGACAGCAGATTTCCTTCCCAGATGGGTTTCTAAACAATCAACAATGGTTTCATGGTCATCATTATACTTCTAATTCCAGATTTTTATTGAATTCAAATTCCACAATCTGCCATGGCAGGATTTGAACCCAGGTCCCCAGAGCATTACCCTGGATTACTAGTCCAGCAACAATCCCACTACACCATCAACTCCCCTCCCTCCACTGGGAGTGGCAACTCTCATAGAGAGACAGCTCCAGGGACAGAATGAGGGTTCCTGGAGTTGCGCTTGGATCTGCAAGCCCTCACACAGGCAATGACCCCAGGTGGTCAATGTCAGTGTGGGAGATGGATGAGGCACCCATTATCCCAGCTAGGTGCCCGTCCATCCATGGTGATCAGGGAGGTCCTCATGTTAGCACATGAGCTGCTTGTTGTATCTGCGAGCTCCTCTCAGGACGCTCTGGATAATGGCAGCAGCTCCTCCCCCTCCGCCAGTGACCATTGCATTTGATGAGGCTGCGATGACTGGGGAGATGCCAGCCTTGGCACTAGCTGCTCCCTCTCAGGCGGGGACAGCACAGGCTCCACTGGCTAAAGGATGACCGCCAAGTTCATCAAGGCCAACAGGACAGCAGAGTCAGCAGGCTGCCTCCAGTGCTGCAGGGGTTGGGCACCAAGACGTGGCATTTAGAAATGTAAGTTAAAGGCTCCAAGAGCACAAGAAGGACAGTTCACGGGTGATTTTCTGTTAATTTATGTTTGGTTTATATGGCTGCTGGTGTAGACATCAACACCAGTAATGGTAATGTCATTATGCATTCAATGTGATAATAACATTAAATTTGTTTTTGTTCTGATGGCCTGAATATGCTTCACCTTTTTCTTTCTGGTGCAGAGTATGCCAGCATGTAATGCTGGACATGAATGGCTCTAAACTTTATTGCACAAGGATTGAGTGGATTTTGGGGTCATTTCAGACATTCGGGATGGAGGCAGTAGCCCTGGCATGAGGTGAGAGTGGTTCTTCGGCAAACTGGCTGGAGGAGCATTGGATCAAGGTGTCCCTGGTATCCCTGCCTCTCTGGAGGTTACAGAGGTCTGCCTCCACCCCCTCAGTGTTCTCCTCCATGCCCCTCTTCTGACTTACTACTGGATTCATCCTCTATGGCCTGTGGAGCTGCGTCAAGATCCTCTCCCTCTAGTGGGTCCACCCTTGCCAGTGCCAGATTGTGGAGAGCGCAGCATACAACCACTATCAGTAACGTCCACTCTGGGGTGGTATTGTAGTGCTCCCCATAAATGGTGGAGGCATCGGAAGTGCATCCTGAGAAGACCTATTGTCCTCTTTACCACCACCCTTGTGGAGACTCCTATTATAAAGAAGCTAGGCCTCTGTTCTTGTGTGACAGAGAGGCATCATAAGCCACCTTTTCAACGAATAGCCCTTGTCATCCAGCAGCCATCCATCCATCCAGTCAGGCTGCAGCACTGAAGAGCCTTGGCACCTGGGAGTGTCTCAGGATGTAAGCATCATGGGAGCTGGCAGGCTACCTTGCACAGACTTGCAGAATCTGCATCCTGTGGTCACACACTATCTGCACGTTCATGGAGTGGAATCCCTTCCTCTTGACGAAGGCACCCAGCCCACCTGTTGGTGCCTTGATGGCCACATGTGAGAAGTGAATTGCACCCTGGGTGCAGGGGTACCCAGCAATCGCTGCAAAATCCCTGGCTCGCTCAGCCTGGCTGGCCTCGTCCGTACAGTAAAGAATAAATATCAGTACCTGCCTGAACAGAGCTTCTGTCACCAGCTTGATGCAACAGCTGATTGGGAGACTCCACACAGATTCCCCACTGGCCCTGGAAAGAGCCGGAGGCATAGAAGTTGAGGACCACTGTGACCTTCAGAGCCACTGGCATGGGGTGTCCGTCCACACAGTCGGAGCTGATCTCAGGCCCAATCATCTGACAAATGGAGGTCATGATCTCCCTGGAGAGGCGGAGCCTCCTTCGGCATTGCACCTCGGACACATTGAGGTAGCTGCATCGCCGCATGTAAACTCTAGCAGCAGGATAGTGATGTCTTCTGTGGCCCCTTCCACCTTGGATTACCTGCTGGCCCTGTGCCCCTTGTGCCTGCGCCTCTCCTCCCACAGGTCCCTGCCCTAGAAACTGCATAGGAACATGTGGCCTCCTCTCCCTTCTGCTCCTCTCTTCCTCCTCAGAGGAGGTGCCACCAGTGGAGACCACAATCCCCATTCCCAGGGTAAGGGAAGGCTGTCTGATACCTGGAAGGGTCCACATTGCCTGAATCCTCCAGGGTCCTTGGAGATACCAATAAGCCCTAAAATGAAGGCTGGAAATGCTAACAATGAAGCCCCAAACAGAGATGAAGCTGCCAAGTACCAATAAGCAACCAGCAGCAAACTATCTCCAAAACCCCTCACTACTCACACTGGCAATGCTGCTGAACCTTTTTATCCCGTCCTTTGATGAGGTTTAGCAAATTGTCGGCTGCTGCTTGCTTGTTTTGCATGTGATGAGTGCAAAATCGCACCGGCAACGTAAAATTTAACTTAATTGCCTTTTTAATGGCCTTAACTGGCCTCATAGTTGCTGGCAGGCATAGCTCTGACTCCCGTGCGTGGCTGCTGACCAAAATATCGTGCGAGTGTGTGATGACATCAGGACGCTCGCCCGACATCATCACGCGTTATTTTACACTCGAGCTGGTCAGGCGTGCGCCTGCCTGCTCAGTGAAAAATTCTGCCCATTAACTGGTTGGTTTCAGCTGCCTCTGCAGTCCACCCCCTCCACAATAGTGGCCCGGCGGCTGGTTCTAACTTTTATTTCCAACTGTAAAAAGTTGGAAAATAAGCACCCTCTCTTTTACTTACCTGAAATGGCAGCTAGCTGCTTCTTTCATGTTGCGAAAGCCTCCTATTGGCCCTCCAGCATCTAGAGCCCACCTGCCATCCTTATTTGGATGGTGAACCTGCTTCTTGGCTATTGGCCAATTCAGAGAAAATCACTGCTGGGTGACTGTTACCCACACAGTGTGGGCTTCTGACCCCTATTTAATACTGTCATAGGCAAGGAACATAAATACTAATAGAAAAATCTGGAATTCCCTTCCTAATAGCACTGTGGGTGTACCTACACCACATTGTACGTAGGTTAATATGGAATTATGAAGTCAGAAAATGTCAAGAAGCGAGGCATGATTTATTCATTTAGTCAAAGTAAGGTTCTGATGTATGGGGAGAGTTGGAAGAAAATGTCAGGCTGTTGTAAAAGCTGGTGTCAGGGAAACATTCTGTTAGGAGCTGGATAAACATGTTTGTCGTCCGCTGGCCTGGATAACTAAAGACAATAGCAAATAAGTAAACGTGCTGTGCGTGAGATCAGGATGTACAAATTGATAATGAAGTTATGGTAAACTAATCAGGTTGGCTAAAGCAAGATTTCACCCTGTAAATCAATCAGGTTGGCTGAAATTAAATTAAACTAATATGGCAAGAGATGGGTAGAGAAAGGGGTATAAAGAAAGAAGCTATTTTGTATTCAGTGTGCAACCAAGAAAAGGGAAGATAGACTACGGTCACAAGAACACAGCAAGAGACAGCACAGCAAGAGACAGCACTGCAAATCAACTGGGGAGTCCAGAGCTGGTGTTCATAAGAACAGATCATAACTACCACCTTGTTAAGTACCACTTATTGTGCGACCTGAATAAACGTACGACTGCATATACCAAATGCCTCGTACCTGGGGTGGTCAGTGACTAGTCAGAATTAAAGATCCCAAACATTGCCTTGAACTATCGTTCAAGAAGATGGTTCACCACCACATCTCAAAGGCAATTAGGGATGGATAAAGATGTGGCCAAGCCAGTGATGCCCACATCACATGAAAGAATTTTTAAACATCAGAAATAAAATAGAAAATGCTGCTGTTACTCAACAGATCATACAGCATTTATGGAGAAAAAGTTCATGGCCCAGATCTTCCGGTCTCTACGACCCAAGATATATGTTGAGACCCCACAGAAGTCCTAATGAACTGCCCACCATAGGAATTACCCAGGAAGTTTGGAATTCTGACAGGCAATTCCCCTGCTCCCTGGAACCCTCTGCGAAAGTGCCCGAAACTTCGGACAGTTTTATGTTAATAATCTGGATGCTTGTCAAAGAAATGTTAGACAGAAGAAACCTACTCTAATTCCTGGGCAGCTAAAAAAACTGACTCCACATTCAACTTCACCCACCTACCCATTCACTAACATCACACTGGACATTTAACTTACCTTATGACAGCTGGTGTCGTAAAAATGGGGGTGGTGTCCTGTCTTCCCTTCAAAATTAGCTCTTGATAGACATTGTGCTCCGCACTTCTGGAGAAACCAGGCTCCGAAGACCCGGCAAGAAAGGTGGAGCAGTATCGGCAGAAAAGTTCGAGCGTAGTGACAATCAGGTGATGATTGCTGTTCTGCAGACGGCCCTGTCTAACGTTTCAGGTCAATGACCTATGTCAGAGTTCTTAAAAACATTCTATTGACAGGAAATTTCTGGAACCAATAATTCATCTTTTTAACTCCATTCTGCTTTGACATTTTGAATGTGTGCCTTCATATAACCTCAACAGACTCAATCATAGCAGACAGCTTGAAATCACATTAAGAGATGGAAACAGACCACTGGGGCCAACTGGTCTATTCAGGATTTTATTCTCCATACAAACCTCTTCCTATCCTATCAGCATATATGTCTGTTCCTATACAGCCTTCTTTTAACCAGATCTGTGCTATTTGCCTCAACCACTCTCTGGTAGCAAATACCCCATGCTGGAGAAGGGCAGTTGTTGTGAGATATACAATTTCTCCCACTGTATTCTCCAACATGGCAATTGGAAACAGCTCAAACCAGCAGAGAATGGAGGGGACCATAAACCCATAACTGCTCCCACTTCTACATGAGCTACCTTCTCTGCTCCCTCATAAGAGATGTACATGATCACAGGTATGCTGGCTTGCCATTCCTTCACAGAGCCGCGCTCGCCCAACCAGCAGGTGAGACAAGGACTTGAAGAGACAATGGCCCCATCCTGCTGACTTTTGCAGGTGATTGGATGGAGGTGTCGCTTGACTGATTAAATGTGTCTTCCTGATGAGATGTCAAACAGAGGCCTTATCTGCCCTCTCAGGTGGATGTATAAGATCCCAGAGCATTATTCTGAAGAAAAGCAGGGGTGCTCTCCCTGTTGTTCTGGCCAATATTTAACCCTCAACCAACATCACCAAATCAGATTATCTGTTCATTATCACATTGCTGTTTGCTATATGCAGATTGACTGTCGTACTTCCTACATTACAACAGTGATTCCATGTCAAAAGTACTTCATTGGCTGTAAAGTGTTCTGCAATGTCCTGAGGTTGTGAAAGGCACTTCACAAATGCAAGATATTTCTTTAAGGCTACTCCATTAACATCTTATATCACCATAAATTAGGCAGAAAAAAATGGACACTGAGCGGAAGAAGGACACATGAGGATGAAAAGTTTGGTCCAAAGGTAGGTAGTAAGGAGGATCTTAAAGCTGGAGAGACAGAGGTTTAAAAAAGGGGATTCCAGAGCTTAAGGCCGAGACAGCTGAAGTATCAAGTGAAGCTGATGGCGGTTGCATAAGCCTACTAATGTGGGTAACAATGAGGCCAGAGGGAGAGACAGAGAGAGAGAGAGAGAGGGTGTGGGCCAGCAGTCGGTGCCAACAGTGTGAAAGATCCCAACGGTGGCAGCAGTTCTGTAGGCCAGTGGGGCGCTGGGTGCTTCAGGACCGTGCCATATCTCTTAAATTGGCCCTTCAAATCTCTGAATGATCAAAGACCAAACGTACCCCAGAAGATGTGGTATAGGACCTCTTGGCAGTCCCAGCACAAGGTCTCTGAGGGAATTGATCAGGAAGTTTGAACTTCTGATGGGAAATTCCTCTGCTCCTAGCTCCTGAGATCCTCCAAAGAAGTCTCCAACTTTGAGTGAGACTTAGAGATTTCAGACAGTTCCAACTTACTTACCTGGATAGTTACCCAGGAAATGTTAAACAGGAAAATACCTAGTCTAACTCCTGGGGAACTAGACAACTGACACCTCTAATCACTCACACTGACCCCCTCGACCCTCCCCAACTACCTCCATGATCTGACCTGACTAGCCCCCACCCGACCTGACCTAACCCCACCCCTCCAAACCTGACCTAATTCTCACCCATTGCCCAACCTGGCTAGCCCTGACCTGACAACCTCTTGACCCAATTACATTGGAAATAGAGTTGCTGATCCTGTTCAGCAGATCAAGGTCAGTGTCTTCCCTATGTTTGTCCTTCTGATGTTAGGGTCTCATTCTATGATGTGGTTCCATGGATGCTATTACCCTTTGGTAATGTGCTGCAGAGTTCATTCTTTATCTGTCAGCTATATATCGATCATGACTGGCTACTTGGCATTGCAGTCCATCCTATCTGATCGTGGAAATTATTATCAACCGACATATTTATATTTGCAGTCTTCTGGAAGTGTTATGGGTCAGTAAGCAGGAATCTTGGGTGATTTTTTTTTTGTCTCTCCCCCTATCCCAGGGATTCTGAGGCCAATTGTAGTTGTCTTACTGTTGCCTGACCAGGATCCCACTGTGGCAGGCGGAGTAGGAGGAACCCCTTTAAAGAGCAGCCGCTCAGGCAGGGAAGACCTCTAGCCTGCATGGCATGCTGACCCCACAGTTTGCTGCTGGGAGGCCACCTCCAAGCAGTTAAACTGCCACCTGCAGGAACCTAGAGTTTGACTGAGGAAAGATCTCGGTCAAACCCCTTTAAGTGGCCGATAATTACCTTAATTGCCTGCCCGCTACATGTGGGTGGGTAACCCTGCCAACCGTTCATCCCGTTTCCACAATAATGGTCCAGGGCAAGAAGGAGCCCGGGAACTGCCAAGCAGGCCTGCAGCACTGTTTTTTAGCACCTACCTGCCTCCGTCCCTGGTCCCGGTGGGGCATAAAAATCAAGGCCACAGGGTACAAATGGTTATTATTTATTCAGGTTTTGTGCGAGGGTCTCTGCAGCAACAGCAGAAGTCCCAGCAAATTATAGCTTGGCATAAGTCACTCATGTCATAATTTCCTTGAAGTCTATCACCGTCATAAATGTGTAGGCTGCAGATAAGCCATTAGCATGATGAAAGCTTTCATCACTTCAGGCCACATATCAAGTGCAGTTGAGTGTTGGAGTGAATTCACTGAGCATGTCACAGAGTTGCTGAGCCACCCAGATCTTGGTCTTTGCTGAGCTGCAGCTTCGATTGAAAATGCCACAATTGAACCTGACACCTCTGAGGAGACCAGACAGGGTTCCTGCTCCTAATCACTCTCTGGCTGCTTTTGCTATGGACAAGATCAGACTCTGTCATGATGGTAAGGGGTGCTGTCCACATGGAGTAATCGGCCAATGCTCAACCTAAGTCCACAAATGAACACTGGTCACTGAGTGATATTCATGGAGCTCCATCTCACCAAGTTGTCAGTCGGTGAAGAGAATAGGAACTGAAAGAAAACACTCACTCTTTGGAGAATTGAGTAGCTCAGTGAGTCAGTGTCAGGGTAGAGGAGACTATACATCCAGGCACTTGGTCTTGTGAACAATATGGAATATCCATGTGGATCTGCAACTTGTTCATCTTTTTATTGTGGAGAGGGCTCTACATCTGTCTCTTTGGTTAGCACCTGTTCACTTTTCAAAAATTCCAGCAGATCCATTGGAGGTGTTAGTTATACTATACAATGGATCCTAATTAGTTTGCTGTCTAACCTAATATCATGTGCCAAAGAATCCAGCTTCTTATTGTGTCATGATGATGTGACTTGTGCATGAAAGATATCAATCTGTAATTTTACCGGCTGATAAAACATACATTGAGCTGCTTAAAATAATTTAAGACAGGAGAAGACACTGACTAAAGAAGGCTGTCACAAGTCACCTAATGTCTGGTATTGCAAGTTGACCAGCTTCTGGAAAGTTCCAACGTGGAATACAATTCAGACATGTCACAACATGTCCTCCTGCAGAGATAGGAAGTCTGCTAGAACAATAGTTATGTGAAAGTTGTTTTCCTTTCTCAACAAGATGGATACTCATTCATTCAGAGGGTTAGTGGCTGGGATATTACAGAATCAAATCATCTCGAGCCATGAAACAAAAGCAATCATTGGTTCAGGCATCAGCTAAACCCCCTCTGAAGTTGTCATTCGGAGGGGGGGAAGGGTCATGTGACTGAAATAACCATTTTGGAATCTCTTTAATGCAGTGGGCAAGCCACTAAGAAGAAGTATAGTAGTGAGGAAAAACTGCCAATGAAGCAGTGATACTCTCCCTCCTCTCCTCTCTCAAGTCAAGGCCCTACCTCTCACAGTTTATAAATCCAGCATAGAGATAATACATTTTCCATCAAAAGGAGACTCAAGTGAAAAATTCATCAACTTCTGGAAAAGACAAATTACGGAAATAAAAATAAATTATCTCTGGTAATTGCAGTTAAATGGGATTCAACTCAACTCCTGGAACATAAAGGTGAACCTGGAAAAGTTTCTGCCACAGTGATCAGCAAAAGACTCATAAACAATGAAGTCTATTTTTTTATGTTCCAGCATTAAACTTTAATTTGACTAAAAAAAGTAACTACCTACAGTATAGCTTGTAAAAATTTGCATGCTTGTATGTGTGTGTGTGAATGTGGGTCACGAAAGGTTGGGACACGTGGGATTACCTTTTAAAGTATTTTTTATATCTTTACCTCAATTAGGTTTTTAAACCAATAAAAACAAACACATTTCTTCTTAAAACTCAAGAAAGCCTGTCAGACTCATTTCTTTGAAATCAGCAGATAAATGGCTAAACATAGACATTGAGTAATCCTTCTAAATCCTTCACAAACCTGTTACAATCAAACTTGGAGTAGTACGACAGGGGAGTCATATTTTAACCCCCACCTCATGTGGCCATAACAATTGGTTGGATGGACGACTAACTACCCTAGTTCTGATGCCACCATTTTGTATTGGCTGGGAGGGGGAGAGCTGAAAGGCAGCACCTGGATGTACTTCCAATAGTTGGATTGGGTTTCAGACCAGCACAATATATTCTTTTGAACTTGCATTGTAATTAAAGCTGCCCTTGAAAGGCCAGGAACCATCAGCTTTAGTAATGTTTACTGTCTGTGGTCCCACTGCACAAAGGGGTTGGAGTTTATTGTAAAGCTGCTGCCACTAAATTTACAATATCCATGGGTTGTTATATGATTCTCTTCTAGTCGTGAATGTTGCTGGGTTTCTGCTGAAACAGTGATTAAAACAATCCACAATCCTGTCACGAATCTCTGATACCTGAACCTTGTTTGAAGGTGTTCAATATTGTTTACACTTTTAAGTGATAATATCTATTTGACACAGGATTGGTGTTTGAATAAGAGAATATTTTAATGTATTTATAAACTGGAAGGTATATTTGATTTAGTTCATACTGACCAATTTGTTTTGTTGTTTATAAGATTGTAACCACTTCAATTCCATTTGGGTTATTTAAACAGACGGGAGTTCCAGGTCCAAGGCCACTGCCATTCATTGGAACAATATTCCATTACAGAAAGGTTTGTTTGTTTTCTCTTTCTCCACCATGTCAATAACTCCAGTTAGAATGTCGCCTATTATAAAATTATTCTGCTCCAGCCCTGTTTCTCCCTTTAATCGAGAGCTGAGAGTGACGTCTCTGAAGCTCCTGTTTATATTTGGGTCACGGGAGACTCTGGGCAGAGCAGGGCTGGTACAGACTGACTGTCTCTTTTCACACTCCAAGTGCTTCATTTAGTGGACCAGCCGAAAGCTGGAGAAATTCTCCCGAAGGACAATCTCACTAAGTGTTTGTAGAGTCTAGTTTGAATTCATTCCCCTGTATTTGGCAGTGAGAGTGCTCTGAGCATGGTTCATGACCTGCCCGTGCCCAGTCAGATCAAGATGAGCCCAAATTTGTTGCAAATACCTCATCTACATGATTGCAACATCTGGCTGAGTGGATCCCACCCTGCAGTCTTCTTATATGTCAGAATGTTCTACCCTCAGCAGGAGTCTGAACAATGTTGTTCAGAAAGAACATGATGCAGTCAGCCTGCTCTTCTTGAAGGCAGGCTGTCCCTCTAAAAGGGAGATTTCACTGAAGAATATTGCTGCAATTTAAATGATACCAAAGTGATCATCAGGGCAGGGAGCGGGTTCCAGGGTGACATACATGGAGGGGGTGTGGAAGGAGCAGTACCATGATTCCACAGGGGGCCAGGAGGCCCTGCAGGGCCACTCTCAGAATGGAAATGGCAAGGGGTGGGCAGGGAGGTCAACTTCAAGTCTTGACCCGAGAACCTGGCAACAGTGCCACAAAAAGCCTAATAGCCTCACGGGGGTGGTCAATACCAGTGAGAACACCATCACATGACATTTCCTATAACCATAACAGCCTCTCACACTGTTCAATGCACCACACCCCTATCACTCACCTAGCAGCACTCTCTCGAACTCTGGGATTATGTCTAAAATCCAGATACTTCACCTCACCCTCACACACCTATCAGTGTTGTCAGCCTCACACCCATCTCTTGCTGCCTCCATGCACCTCCATCAATTTAGCTATGGCAAGAACATTACCCAAACACAGTGCAACACAATCACTGACATTCTGACCTCTCTACTTTCAGAACCAGGTAGCACACAATAGTAGGAAGCAGAGCAGAACCTGTGGGGGACAAGGACACCTGTATCTCTGATTGTCCACATCATGGGGACAGCAACAACTCTTATGGCATCTGGGGTTGCTGAGCACATTGGAGGATAACCTTGTGTTTCTGTCTTATGTGCTCTCTCAACGTTTAGCTCATCCCCATCCAGCTATCTGCCAGGTCAAGCTGCTGATAACTTGACCATGGACCTCTTGCTTTATACCCACTCCCCCTTGTCCCCATGCTTTATCTTAATCCTCCCCCTTCTGAATTCCTGCTTTCAGACATCCAAGAACTGCCACATGCCCAACCATAGATGCCCAAAGAGGTAAAGAGAGAGCAACAGCACAGCACTGATGGAGAAACCCCATCAATTCATCTGACACTCGCAGCCACCAACTTGGATTCTATGTGCATGTAACTTGGAGGTTAGAGGTTTTATACTCATTCATGGGATGTGGGTGTCACTGGCTAGACCAGCATTTATTGCCCATCCCTAATTGCCCTTCAGAAGGTGGTGGTGAGCCTTCTTGAACTGCTGCAGTCCCTGTGGTATAGGTACATCCACAGTGCTGTTAGGGAGGGAATTCTAGTATTTTGACCCAGCGACAGTGAAGGAGCAGCGATATATTTCCAAATCAGGATGGTGCGTGGCTTGGTGGGGATCTTCCAGATGATGTGGTTCCGATGTGTCTGCTGTCCTTGTCCTTCTAGATGGTAGTGGTCATGGGTTTGGAAGGTGCTGTCTGAGGAGGCTTGGTGAGTCCCTGCAGCGCATCTTGTAGATGGTACACACTGCTGCTACTGTGCATCAGTGGTGATGGGATTGAATGTTTGTTAATGTGGTGCCAATCAAGCGGGCTGCTTTGTCTTGGATGGTGTCAGAGTGTTGTTGGAGCTGCACTCATCCAGGCAAGTGGAGAGTATCCTATCAAACCCCTGACTTGTGCTTTGTAGATGGTGGACAGGCTTTGGGGAGTCAGGAGATAGGTTACCCGTCGCAGGATTCCCAGCCTCTGACCTGCTCTTGTAGCCACAGTATTTATATGGCTAGTCCAGTTCATGTTTCTGGTCAATGGTAACCCCCAGGATGTTGATAATTGGGAATGCAGTGATGGTAATGCCATTGAATGCCCAATAGTTCGATTCTCTCTTGTTGGAGATGCTGATTGCCTGACACTTGTATAGCATGAATGTTACTTGCCCCATGTCAGCCCAAGCCTAGATATTGTCTAGGGCTTGCTGCCTTTGGACATGGACAGCTTCAGTATCTGAGGAGTCACGAATGGTGCAGAACATTGTGCAATCATCAGTGAACATCTCCACTTCTGACCTTATGATGGAAGGAAGGACATTGATGAAGCCGCTGAAGATGGTTGGGCCTAGGACACTACCCTGAGGAACTCCTGCAGTGATGTCCTGGAGCTGAGATGACTGACATCCAACAGCCACAAACATCTTCCTTTGTGCTAGGTATGATTCCAACCAGCGGAGAGTTTTCCCCTGATTTCCATTGACTCCAGTTTTGCAGGGGCTCCTTGATCTGCACTCAAATGCTGCCTTGATGTCAAAGGCAGTCACTGTCACCTCATCTTGGGAGTTCAGCTCCTTTGTCCATGTTTGACCCAAGTCTGTAATGAGATCAGGAGCTGAGTGGCCCTGGCGGAACCCAATCTGGCCGTCAATGAGCAGGTTATTGCTAACCAAGTGCTGCTTGATAGCACTGTTGATGACCCTTTCCATCACTTCATTGATGATCGAGAGTAGATTGATGGGGCAGGTAATTAGGTGGGTCGGATTCATTCTGCTTTTTGCGTACAGGACACACCTGGGCAATTTTCCACATTGCCGGGTAGATGCTAGTGTTGTAGCTGTACTGGAACAGCTTGGCTGGGTGTGCGGCAAGTTCTAGAGCACAAGTCTTCAGTAGTATTGTCAGGACCCATAGCCTTTGCAGTGTCCAGTGTCTTTTGCCGTTTCTTGATATCATGTGAAGTGAATTGAGTTGGTTGAAGATTGGCATCTGTAATGCTGGGGACCTCTGGAGGAGGCCGAGATGGATCATCCATTTGGCACTTCTGGTTGAAGATTGTTGCAAATGCTTCAATCTTGTCTTTTGCACTGATGTGCTGGGCTCCCCCATCACTCTGGGTGATGGGCAATTGAAGTCCCCCAACAAGAGTACATTCTGTATCCTTGCTACCCTCAGTGCTTTTTCCAAATGGCATTCAACATGGTGGAGCACTCATTCATCAGCTAAGGTGGGGGAGAGTGAGTGTGGTATGTGGTTATCAGCAGGAGGTTTCTTTGCCCATGTTTGACCTGATGCCATGAGACGTCATGGGGTCTGGCGGCAATGTTGAGGACTCCCAGGGCAACTCCCTCCAAACTGTGTATACCACTGTGCCACCACCTCTGCTGGGTCTGTCCTGCTGGTGGAACCAGGACATGCCCAGGGATAGTGATGGTGGTGCCTGGGACATTGTCTGTAAGGTCTGATTCCGTGAGTATGACTATGTTGCTTGAAGCAATTTTGGTTCTAGACCCCAGATGTTAGTAAGGAGGACTTTGCAGGGTCAACAGGCTGAGTTTGCTGCTGTCCTTTCTGGTGCCTTGGTCGATACTGGGTGGTCCATCTGGTTCCATTCCTTTTAGGCTTTTTAGCATTGCCAATTTTAGCAGATTGATGCAACTGAGTGACTCACATTTAAGAGTCAACCACATTGCTGTGGGTCTGGAGTCACCTGTAGGGCAGATTTCCTTCCCTAAAGGGCATTAGTGAGCCAGGTCAGTTTTTACAACAATCTTTTCATGGTCATTATTAGACTCATAATTACAGATTTTTATTGAATTCAAATTTCACCATGTGCCTTGATGGGATTCGAACACAGGGCCCGAGACCATTGGGTCTCTGGATTACTAGTCCAGTGACAACACTACCTCTTGCCTTGATCAGCGTATGGGGAGTTATCTGGGCATAAGTGGACTGCAGCTAGGCCAGGGGTAGAAGAAGCCTCTATATCTGCTTTCAGCTTTGTTTGTATTTGTCAAGAAAGAGATAATACAACAATAATGACCAAATAATCTGATTTGGTAATGTGGTTGAGGGATGAACATTGCCCAGAACAGCAGGGAGAACTCCCCTATTCTTCTTCAAAATAGTGGAATCTTTTCTGTCCAGCAGCAGAGAGGCCAGACAGGGCCTCAGGTTAGCTTTTCACCTGAAAGACAATGGCCTGAATTTTATCCTTGGCGGGCGGGCATGATCGGCGGGCTCGCAACTGGTCAGGAATTGGACCGCTGCCCGCGATTTCATTCCGACCGGCCAATTAAGGCCTGCCCAGCCTGAAATGTGTTTTCCCCATGGTCGGGTAGGGCCGGGCTGGGGCGGGGGCTTATTGGCCCCCAGGTCCAATTGCGACCCAGTGGCTGGTTTAAGCCTGGAAGGCTGCCAGGGAAGAACATATTTGCAGTGTTCTGAACACTGCAGTTATGGCCTCAAGCATGGCTGGAGAAGACAGGTGGGAGCACAGGTCGGGTGGGCACTCGGCCCCCCCGGGTTTCGGACGAGCGCCTCACGGTCCTGCTGGGGGAGGTGTCTGCCAGAAGGGACAGCCTTGTACTAAGGAATGGAAGGAGGAGGCCACCGCACCTACATAACGGGCTTGGGGAGAAGGTGGCAGCACATGTCAGCAGCCATGACTCAGATGTGTCCTGCAAGGTGTTCCTCAGCTGAGGTTAGCCAGACTGCAATGTGCTGCAGGTAGAGAATGGAGTAATCAATGCTCCTATGTCCTTTCAGGAGGAGACGACCCATGACCATAATTGAAAGGTCGCGGACCAGCAGAGGCCCCGCTAACCTCCTAATCCTATCCAGATACAAGCAGGACGCCGTGGAGCTGGAGAGGCGCCACGCACCTCGGTAAACCGGCCGCAGGAGGAGCTGGATGTCAAATGAACGTAAGAGTGCAGTGCACAGAGGTGAGAGTTTTGGATGGTACAAACATTCTTGTGTAGTCTCTTCATTGATGGAAGCCTCAAATCTGGATTCCCCATGCATCATTGAAAGACGCTGGCAGTATGATGCAGATCTCCATTGTCTCACCAGGGTGCCTGGCATGCACAGTGACAGTGTGATGACTTAAACTAATGACATGTCCTTGTTCTCCCTTAGAACTGTACACAATATTCCAGTTTAAATCTAATGAGTGTCTTACATAAATTCAGCATAACCTCCTTGCTCTTGTACTCTATGCCCCTATTAATAAAGCTCAGGATACTATATGCTTTATTAACTGCTCTCTCCACCTGCCCTGCCACCTTCAATGATCTATGCACATATATATTTCTGCTCCTGCACCCCTTCAAAATTTCACCCCTTATTTTATATTGCCTGTCCAGGTTCTTCCTACCAAAATGCATCACCTCACACATGAGGCCATGTGGAGTCCATGCAGAGCATGAGCACTGCGTTGACACTCATGGCCAAGCGCACTGTCTCCTCCATTGAGAGAGTGGCAACTCTCATGGAGAGGCAGCTCCAGGAACAGAATCAGGGGTTCCCTGATTCGGATCTGCAAGCCCCTCACATAGGCAATGACCTCAGGTGGTCAATGCCAGTGTGGGAGATGGATGAGGCACCCAGCATCCCAGCTAGGTGCCCATCCATTAATGGTGAGAATGGAGGTCCAGAACGACCTCACGTTGGTGCATGAGCTGCTTGTCATCTTTGCGGGCTCCTCTCAGGGTGCTCTGGATAACGGCAGCAGCTCCTCCACCCTACTGCCAGTGACCGTGGCAATTGATGAGGCTGCAATGATTAGGAAGATGCCAGCTGTGGCACTGGCCGCTTCCTCCCAGGTGGGGCCAACACAGGCTCCACAGGCCAGAGACAACCGCCAAGGTCATCAAGGCCAACAAGACAGCAGAGTCAGCAGGCTGTCTCTAATGCCGCCACCTGTTGGGGGGGTGGGGAGGGGGGCACCAAGACATAACACTCGTAAACTTAAGTTTAGGGCACCATGAGCACCATAGGGACTGGTCGTGGGTGATCTTTTGTTGTGTAGTGTTTTGTTTATGTTTACTTATCTGGGAATGAAGACCAGAGGTTACGTAAATATTTTGGATTGTCAAAATGAGATAAATTTTGTTTTTGTTGTAATGGCCTGAGTATGCTTCGCCTTTTTATATTTTTGCTGCAGGACACACCAGTAGGAGAATGCCAGAGATGAGTGGCTCTAAACTTTATTGCACAAGCACTGATTGGACTTTGGGCTCAAATGAAAGAGTCATTTCAGACATCCAGGAAGGAGGCAGCAGCCCTGGCATGAGGTGGAAGCAGATCTTTGGCGGTCTGGCAAACCTGCTGAGTTTTTCCAGGTATTTTTGTTTTTGTTCTAGATTTCCAGCATCCGCAGTACTTTTCTTTTATCTTAGCTGAAGGAACGTATGATCAAGGCGTCTCTGGTGTCCCTGCCTCCCTGAAGGATACAGAGGTCTGTCTCCATGTCCTTGGCATTCTCCTCACCGTGCTCCTCTTCTGACTCATCACTGGATTCATCCTTGTTGCCTGCGGAGCTGCATCAAGATCCTCTTCCTCCAGTGGACCCCACCTTGCCAGTGCCAGATTGTGGAGAGTGCATCATGTGGAGAATGCCTCCTCCCTTCTGCCCCTCTCTTCCTCAGAGGAGGAGATGCCTCCAGCAGAGAGCACAATTCCCATTACCAGGGTAACGGAAGGCTGTCTGATACCTGGAAGGGTCCTCATGGCCCGAATCCTCCGAGGGCCTTGGAAACACCAATGAGTCCTGAAATGAAGCCTAGAAATGCTAAGAATGAAGCTCTGAGATGAAGCTGTCAAGTTCAAATAAGCAACCAGCAACAAACTATCTACTAAATTCTTCACTACTCACAAGGGCAATGCTGCTGACCCTTTTTATCCCAGCCTTGGGTGAGGTTTTGCAAAATGTGGGCTGCCCACCTGTCCGTTTTGCCCATGCAATGAGCACGAAATCACACGGGAAACGTAAAATCAGGTTCAGTTGGGTTTTTAATGGCCTTAAGCGGCCTCTTAATTGATGGCGGGTGCAGCACCAACACCCACGCATGGCCGCTGAGCTGAAGATTGCATGTGTGCGGGATGATGCCGGGACTCTCGCCCGATGTCTTCTTGCACTATTTTATGCCCAATCAGGTCAGGCCTGTGCCCGCTCACGAGGCTTAAAATTCTGCCCAATATTTACTCAGTCAGGTAATACCTCCATTCAATCACCGGAAGCGGTCAAAGGGATGGAGCACAGCTTTGTGAAGGATGGGCAAGGTCCATACCTGTGATCTTGTACATGGTTTAGGGAGAGCCTGAAGAGGGTAGTAAGGTAGCTAAGATAGGAATGGGATCAGTTTTGTGTTTATGGTGCCTGCACACACACCACCCCCCCCCCCCCCACCCCCCCCCCCCCACCCCCCCCCCACCCCCACCTCCCCCCACCTCCGTTCTCTGCTGGTTTGAATTGTTTCCACTTGCCACTGGAGAATACAGTTGGAGACACTGTACCGTTTTGGCCATAAATGGAATTGGAGTCTGCCTTCAAGTTGCTTCTAATTAAGTGGAACAAAAGGTGGCTAATTGAGAAGACTACCACACAGTCAGAGCTGATCTCAGGCCTGATCATCTGACAAATGGAGGTCACTCTCTCCCTGGAGAGGCGGAGCCTCCTTTGGCATTGCACCTCGGATTTATTGAGGTGGCTACATCGCTGCCTTTAAACCCTGACAGCAGCATAATGGCGTTTTCTGTGAGCCCTTCCGCCTTGGACTTCCTGTTGGCCCTGCCCCCCACTTGTCCCTGGAAGCTGCATTGGGACACCTGGCCTCCTCTCCCTTCTGCCCCTCTCTTCCTCAGAGGAAGAGGTGTCTCCAGCAGAGACCACAGTCCCCATTACTTGGGTGCATCATCCTTGTTTTGTGCTGGCTGTGTCAGCGAGTCCTTCTACCAGGCGTCTAATGACAATTTAATTTACATAGAATCTACTGCAGGAATTTTGCATGCAAGAGAAAGGCCTGGAAGCCTGTAGACATAGCTACTGAGAAGCTGAGTAGAATTTCAATATTGTACAGAACAGTCCAGCAGGATTTTAGATAAAAGAGCACATATGCAAATGGCCTGGACACAAGGGCAATTGTTGAAACCCATTAACTGTTACAAAAGATTGCCTTCAAAGCTCAAAGAAGCTGTGGGAGCTCATGGAATGACTTGAATGGTTGTTCTTCGAAATAGAAATGGGAAAGAACAGGTCAAGGAGCAGGATGTGACTTGTGATTCTGTAAGTGGGAAAGCGCCAAGTGCCTCACCTCTCCAGTCCTTCCCCACACCACTCCTTCGATGGTGTGTGTTCCTGGCCCTTCCCAAACCCCTCCAGCCACTACTCTTGGAGCAGGATTTTCTGCTTGTTTTGTGGGCGCGTGCCCAGTACACTTGAGCTTGAATAAGCGCACGATGACATCAGGCTAGCATCCCGACATCATCGTGCACTCACGCGATATTTTGGTCGGTGGGCGAATGAAAGAGTCGACTGCGCGCCGGCCGACAAATAAGAGGCCTATTAAGGCCATTAAAGCATCAGTTAACAGGGATTTTTTGTTGCCTGCCCAACCTTACAGCTGGTGTGCAGGCAAATCGGCCAGGCCTTTGTATTTTTCAGGAAACCTCATCCAAGTGCGTAAAGCAAGTGAGGCTTCCGTAATTAAATTTTTTAAAAAAATTTATGCACAGAATTTTTATAATGTCCACGCACAGGTGACTCATTCTGATGCCTGGGCATTTTTTCTGGGTTTTAAATTCTGTCTATTGATTTTAAATTTGTCAGCTCCCTGAGGCAGCCGTTAATTGACCAACCAGCGTGAAATCATGGTCGGGAGCCAATCGCGGGCGGCAACCCGTTCCCTCGCCACTCCTGGACCCGATGATCCCGGACAGCTGCTGACCCAAAAATTCTACCCTTGGTGTTAATACCAAGTCCCACCACATTGCCATCCCCTGTGAAAAATTCTGATCAATACAATGTGGCAGGTTTCCAACAATTTATTGAGGAGGGTCTGGGTATCAGATTGTGTGACCATGTCTCTGTATCCCCTCTTTATTTTCACTGCGACCTGGTCTGGGACTCTGTGTTGACAGATCCTTCCATTACCCGATTCGCTGGACATGGGGCCTTGGGAGTGGAATCTGTAATTCTGGTTTTGTCTCCGATCAACCATGTAATGTTGGTGTTTAATTGACTGCCACTGCTCTTCAAGAAATGCCTACCTCTTGAAGAAGTTCTGTACGTCTCTGCAACAAGATTTCCGTATCTCTCTTTTGCCTTGCTCACCTTCATTGCTTTCCATTTCTCTCCTGGTGTTTGACAAGGTGTTTACTAAAACCCGCTTTCACAGCCATATCTCCTTTCTCAGTGACTGTCTCCGTCTCCGAATTACCCCACGTGGATTTCAATTGAAATTCCACCCCTCGTTTCGAACCCACCCAGGATTACAGGTATCTCCGGGACATAAAACGTTTCTCGGACTGCTGTTCCGGTCACATTCTGAGATCCACACTCAGTGCCATGCGCCGCCATATGAACACACTCGACCTCTCCCTCCAGCAGCACCGCCATACCCTTTTTCAAAGCTGCGCGTGCCCCCAGTTTCATTTTATTCTTCGGCTCATCCGACGCCTCAACAAGAAACTTTTTCTCTTTCTCTCAAGTGCTAAGGAACGCAAGCTCCAACAACTCATCGACACCAACACCCATCTAGGACTCTCCACCCCTGCCTGTCCCTCCGTCCCCACCCCATCTTCCAATCCCAGCCCCACCCATGTATTCACTATACCCCCTGACCTTCCCCTCTCCGATGCTGAACGTTCAGTGCTCAGCAAAGGACTTAGTTTCATACCCTTACGCCCTCACCTCAATGAATTTCGGGCTCGGCATGATGCTGAACTCTTCTTCCGCCGTCTTCGTCTCCATGCTCACTTCTTTGGGCAGGAGTCCTCTCCCCGTTCAATGGATCCTTTCACCCACCTCCAATATTCTTCCTCCACCTGGACCCCTCCCTCTGGATTCTTACCTTCTCTTGACCTTTTCCTTGAGAACTGTCGGCGCGACATTAGTCGTCTCAATTTCTCTGCTCCTCTCACCCATTCTAATCTCTCTCTCTCTCTGAACTTACTGCACTCTATTCTCTCAGGTCCAACCCTGACAAGGGTGGTGCTGTTGTTGTCTGGCGCACTGACCTCTACCTCATGGAGGCTGAGCGTCAACTCGCAGACACTTCCTCCTACCTCTGCCTGGACCATGACCCCACCACTGAACATCAAGCCATTGTTTCCAGGACTGTCACTGAACTCATCTCCTCTGGGGATCCTCCTCCCACAGCTTCCAACCTGATAGTCGCCCAACCTCGGACGGCCCGCTTCTATCTCCTACCCAAAATCCACAAACAGAACTGCCCCGGTAGACCGATCGTCTCAGCTTGCTCCTGCCCCACAGAACTAATTTCTCGTTATCTTGACTCCCTTCTCTCTCCCCTTGTCCAGTCTCTTCCCACCTACATCCATGATTCCTCTGACACCTTACGTCACATCAACAATTTCCAGTTCCCTGGCCCCAACCGCTTCCTCTTCACCATGGACGTCCAATCCCTCTACACCTCCATCCCCCACCAGGATGGTCTGAGGGCCCTTAGCTTCTTCCTCGAACAGAGGCCCGAACAATCTCCATCCACCACTACTCTCCTCCGTCTGGTTGAACTTGTTCTCACACTGAACAATTTCTCCTTCAACTGCTCTCACTTCCTCCAAATAAAAGGCCCCAGCTATGCCTGTCTCTTTATGGGGCATGTGGAACATTCCTTGTTCCAGTCCTACTCCGGCCCCCTTCCACAACTCTTTCTCCGGTACATCGTTGATTACTTCAGTGCTGCTTCATGCTCCCGTCAGGACTTGGAAAAATTTATTAATTTTGCTTCCAATCTCCACCCCTCCATCATTTTCACGTGGTCCATCTCTGACACTTCCCTTCCCTTCCTTGACCTCTCTGTCTCAATCTCTGGTGATAGACTGTCCACCAATATCCATTACAAGCCTACCGACTCCCACAGCTACCTCGACTACAGCTCCTCACACCCTGCTTCCTGTAAGGACTCCATCCCATTCTCTCAGTTCCTTCACCTCCGTCGCATCTGTTCCGATGATGCTACCTTCAAAAACAGTTCCTCTGACATGTCCTCCTTCTTCCTTAACCGAGGTTTTCCACCCACGGTCGTTGACAGGGCCCTCAACCGTGTCCGGCACATCTCCCGCGCATCCGCCCTCACTCCTTCTCCTCCCTCCCAGAAACATGATAGGGTCCCCCTTGTCCTCACTTATCACCCCACCAGCCTCCGCATTCAAAGGATCATCCTCCGCCATTTCCGCCAACTCCAGCATGATGCCACCACCAAACGCATCTTCCCTTCACCCCACTATCGGCATTCCGTAGGGATCGTTCCCTCCGGGACACCCTGGTCCACTTCTCCATCACCCCCTACTCCTCAACCCCGCCCCAAGACACCACCCCATGCCCACGCAAAAGATGCAACACCTGCCCCTTCACTTCCTCTCTCCTCACCGTCCAAGGGCCCAAACACTCCTTTCAAGTGAAGCAGCATTTCACTTGCATTTCCCCCAACTTAGTCTGCTGCATTCGTTGCTCCCAATGTGGTCTCCTCTACATTGGAGAGACCAAACGTAAACTGGGCGACCGCTTTGCAGAACACTTGCGGTCTGTCCGCAAGAATGACCCAAACCTCCCTGTCGCTTGCCATTTTAACAATCCACCCTGCTCTCTTGCCCACATGTCTGTCCTTGGCTTGCTGCATTGTTCCAGTGAAGCCCAACGCAAACTGGAGGAACAACACCTCATCTTCCGACTAGGCACTTTACAGCCTTCCGGAATGAATATTGAATTCAACAACTTTAGGTCTTGAGCTCCCTCCTCATCCCCACCCCCTTTCTGTTTCCCCCTTCCTTTTGTTTTTTCCAATAAATTATATAGATTTTTCTTTTCCCATCTATTTCCATTATTTTAAAATATTTTAAAATCTTTTATGCTCCCCCCACCCCCACTAGAGCTATACCTTGAATGCCCTACCATACATTCTTAATTAGCACATGCGTTTAGATAATATCACCAACTTTAACACCTATGTGTTCTTTTGTTCTGTTGTTTGTGACATCTTTTGATGATCTGCTTCTATTACTGCTTGTTTGTCCCTACAACCACACCAACCCCCTCCACTTCTCTCTCTCCCCCCACCCAAACCCCCCCACCCCCCACCCCCCCCCCCACCACACACACACACACACACACACACACACACTTTAAACCAGCTTACATTTCACCCCTTTCTTGGACTCACTCAAGTTCTGTCAAAGGGTCATGAGGACTCGAAACGTCAACTCTTTTCTTCTCCGCCGATGCTGCCAGACCTGCTGAGTTTTTCCAGGTAATTCTGTTTTTGTTTTGGATTTCCAGCATCCGCAGTTTTTTTGTTTTTATTTATGTAATGTTGGTGCTTTGACAACATGAGGTGCAATTCCAGTGTTGGAAACAATCACTCCCGAATCAGTCCTTCCTCGACAATGATTGAGTGAGAGCCCTGAGACTGGGAGTGAATTGGGCACACACACACACACACGGACACACATACACCCTCTCTCTCACACACAAACACTCTCACACACACAATGTCTCTCACACACACACACACTCTCTCTCACACACGCACACACTCTCTCTCTCTCACACACACACGCACACACTCTCACACACACACGCACACACTCTCTCACACACACGCACTCACACACACAGACACACACTCTCTCTCGCACACAGATGCACTCACACACACACACATACACACACTCTCTCACACACATACACACACACACACACACACACACACACACTCCCTCACACACAAACACTCACACACACAGACACACACACACAAACATACTGCTCGGTGTGGACACACACACACACCCTGCCCTTCTCCCTCTTCCCCCTCTCCAAAAACCTATCCACACCAACTGGGGAGAAGAGGAAAACCCAGGTTGAAAGCCAACCTGCTTCTCACCCCCACTTTCATATGAATTCTGCCCAGGCCAGCGTAGGGTCTGTACCACCACCCACACAAGCTGGGCATTTATAATTATGGTTAGTTTCAATTTAAGATGAGAAAACATTTATCACTCAATGCAACATGTAATTTTTCTGTTAACATTGTTGGTGCTAATTTACTGGAAGATTTTGCTATTTTTAAAATTGGAAGTGAAACCAAGAGTTATGCACCTATAGATTAGGCCACCGTTAGCTCAAGATATTCTCATTTGTACAAAGGATTGTTGTTTACGATGCTAATGAGATTCAAGTTTTCTGAATGTTGTTGTCCGGATATTGCATAAGTACTGGTTGAAAGAAGCTGGTTGCATGATATGAATGACCAAGCTGTGTGGAATTTTCTTACAAAGCCCTGGCTGTGAAGTGTATCCTACTGAAACAGGGGCTTTCTAAATTGAGGCATAGATTACAAAACACAAGAAGTTTTGCAAGACCCAAATAAGACAGTTCAATCCCGCCTAATTCTGGGCACCTAAAGGATGTAAGGGGGAGGATTAAAGGTGGGGGGTGGGGTGGAATTAGGGGCCTGGAAGCTGGCAAAGCACCAGGGCCCATGATTTCTCTCCCTGGCACTGCCAATGGGAGGAGAGGGTCTCCAATGGGCTGAGGAAGGGCCGTAAAGGAGGAAGTGCCCCTCTCCTGCTGGTAGCTCGAGAATTGAGACGTTCAGGCTTTAAACTTAGCTCAGGCTTCTACCCACAGCAGGAAAGATTGCAGTCGAAAGAGGCCCTGAAGTGGCCAAAGGGTAGGGGAACTGCCTGCTGCAGTCCCTGCCACCCGTAAAATTGCAGTGAGGTCGGGGGTAGCGTGCAGGCGCTAGGAACAGTGTCCATGAGATTACACCCAATTTCATGCCCCCACTCACCTGCCATCCTGCACCTGGGGGAAGCATAAAATTATGCCTGGTAACTCTGTTTCTCTCTCCATAAAAGCTGGCTGATCTGCTGAATATTAGCAACATTTTCTGCTTCTGTTTCAGATTTCTAGCATCCACAGTATATTGCTTCTGTATTAGTATTTATGTTCCTTGCCTTCAGAACAATACAAGCTTGTAGGGCAGGGTTTTTCCCTGCAAGTTTCTGGGCTACAAAGTCTGAGTCAAATGAGGGCACTGTATGGGGAGCAGCCGCCCAGCAGTGATTTCCTCGGAATTGACCAATTAGTGGCCAGAGTGCAGACTCATCAGCCAATTAAGAACAGGGGGTTGGTTCTAGAAGCTCAGGGTCAATAAGAGACTCTGCAGCATTGAAGAAGCAGCAGGCTTGCCTTTCAGGTAAGGGAGAGGGTGCCTCCATTTTGAGGTGCCCTCTCTCCAACTTTTTATTGTTTTTAAATTAAAAAATAGATTCATCAGCCAGGCCACTAGTGTTGAGATGGTGGCCAGTCAGTGCAGTTGAAGCCAGGCAGTCACCAAGGGCCTCAAAGGCTGCCTGGAATACTAGACCCCCAAAGTGCTGTTGGGAAGGCACCTCTGGGCAAATACACTGTTCCCTGATGACTCTAGTGAACCTCTGAAAAGAAGCCTACATGCGCTGTTAAACAAGCAAATAAACAGCCACTTCCACTTGCGGGCAGGTTGATCTGCTCCCCCCACCCCCATTTTGGGAAAATGGCATGGGGGCGGGATGTTGCTAGGGGACCAGTGCACTGGCCAGATGTCATGAAATTTTGGACCTGCCCGCCTCCATGCTCACTCCCAAAATTCAGCCCCTAGTATCCAGACACAGAAAGTAATTATTGTTCTACCTTTCTGTATTATGTGAATGCTTTTGCTGATGATGTTTTCTTCCTGGCCAGGGTATGTTTGGGTTTGATACAGAATGCTACAAGAAGTATGGAAAGATGTGGAGGTGAGTGTACTTAATCAGCCAGGAATATGAAGGTATGGATTTTTATCCACTTTACTGGAATAAAATGCATTTTTAATGTAAAATGTGGTTCAAGATGTGATGTACAGACGATAAACATAGTTTAAAGACACAGATCATTCCCAGCAGTCTTGATACTGATGCAATTATTACATTTCTAAGGATGGTATCTTTACATTGAGTAACACTGTGGGCTTGATTACCTTCACTTTTTATCATTGCACTCAAAAGGATGCCACGTTTCTATTGAGTTCTGCAGTTTTCGGTGAGGGGTATTCAACCTTAATACATTTGGTTCTTTTGCAGACATTCAAACTGAGAAATTGTCTCCAATGGTGCATTCACACTGAGCCTGAAATTCACTCTGTTTGGGCTTAGACACAGGTGGAGTGCTTCTCCATTCAATTAACTGGAATAATGGGAAGAAGCCTCAATCCGCTGGGAATCGACGCATTTTCACTGTTACAAGGAATTCTTGCAGTAGCTCGGAGAATTGGCTGAATCACCTGTCCATGCTCCCTAGACCGAGGGAATGTGTCTGGGAGAACTTCCTGGTCTACCCCAGGAATTCCATCCATTGAAAACTGGCAAGAGTTTGGAGGAGGCCCCAGGAAATGTCCCAGTAGTTTCACAAAATTAATTGATCTGGAGGTGATTTCTGTCAGGCTGAGAACTTTTAAATTCTCATTTCTCTTTGGTCCAAGATGGGCTTTGGGAGTAGCGGGTGGTAGGTGGGGACAATTAATTCACTCTTCAGGGGGGCTGGGTGATATGGTGAAAGGTTTTGAGAATGCTGCTGCATACCTCCATTGATTTTACATACATTTTATTTATGACCCTTTTTCTGTTGGGTTTCCTAGTCTTGAACTATTTCAGTGCTCTCTTGGCCATCTCCTACAGCCTTCAACTCTTCATCCCCTCACCACCCCACCATGCTATCCCCTTTTCCCCCTACCTGATTTCCACTTTGGACAAGTGCCACAGCCTTACCTACCTGACTGGTAGACAGCCTATGAAATAGGCTTGCTTTCAAAAGGGAAAACTGCAGGATGTCTGTGAAATCTGTGCTGTCCAGAACTTTATCTCCCAGTAAATATTGGCGCTTGGGTTTCTCTGGCCTGTTTATAGTTGCAAGGAAATGTTTACATGTCGGTGAGATCACTATAATGATGGAGACCTGGGTGTCCAGAGCACCCAAAGTTGTTGCAATAAGTCCCTCTTTTATAACAGTCAGACTTCACACTTTATCTATGACCCAGGTTCACTTTCTAACACTTCTGTCTTCTCCTTTAGCATTTATGATGGGCATCAGCCCATTCTCTCCATCGTGGACCCTGACCTGATTAAAGTCATCTTCATAAAAGAGTTTTACACTTTGTTCACCAATAGGTGGGTAAGTATTGACCTACACTGAGGGTTATTTGCTTTTTAGTAGTTCTTCTTGCTACTGCAATAAGCCCTTGTTTTCTTTATCTGAATGTTTGTTCAAATTGCTTTGATGGTTCAGCTGGAATGTAATTTGATTTCTGTGTTTTCTCCACCTGATGTTCTGATCTCATAATGTGCAGGGCAAAGGTCAGGCTTACCATGGTGTTGAGGGAGAAGAGTATGTTTGATAGGGGAGATCAAATGGACAAACACTGTGGTTAGTCTCCTATCTCTGGCTCTATCTCACTGGGTTCCATTAAATTCTCATTGGTTGCCTCTCCCATTTTGATCTTTGGAGATTTGGACTGAGCCATGTTGTTGAGGTAGAATAGAAGGTGTATCTCACCCAAGCTCTATCTGGCTTGTTGCCTGGAACTTGCAACCCTCACCTCGGAGAGTGAAATGTGTAATTGTCTTGAATTCTGACAGGATTTCCACATCCTGATTTGTGATGCACAGGAAAGGGATTTATTAGCAGTGAACAAAAAAGGTACAATATCCTTTATGATCTGCAAAGAACTCTGATCCCTGATATTTTTATGGAGTTCTGGGCTAGACAGTTCCTTTTTCAAGAGGGGAAACAGAGTGAAATATCCGTTTATCATTTCCAATCCACTGGAAGCTGTGGGCATGTCTGGGTTTGAAATGTCTAATTTCATTACCAGTAATGAAAAAATATCACCAGTGAGAAATGAGAAATTCTCTGACGTGAAACAAGTTGATGCCTATAGGAACGCCTTCAATGATTTACTTTTATTGTGGAGATTAGGGGGATGTGTGCAACTCAGTGCATAATTTATATTCATACCCTGCATAATGCATTATAATGACAATCTATTGAAATGGAATAGTTTTGTTTGTGAATATATCACATTACATCCATGATTTGCCAGCAAAGGTAACCCAATGAACAAGTCCTGACAAGAATTTAGTTGCTGCATGTGTTGTACAACCACCTCCCTCATTATTGCACTAACTCTCCTTCTCTTTCCTTTGGTAAAGTTGACTAGAGCAGAGTAAATAAATTATTAAACAATCATATTTTATACATTATCTGCAAAACTGTAAACAATGTCTTCTTTGTGCAGGAACTGTCCAGACAAAAGTGGGGTGTTGAAGGGGTGATTAAGCATTAAAATGAAAACTGCATATTTAACAGGTATTCATTTAGGAACAATTGATTTATACAGCATGAAACTTGAACCCCACAGTGGGAGGATGTCACAGCTCAATATTTGCACCTGACCTCTTACACAACCAGTGACTTACTCTGTCAACCTCTTAGAAACACAAAACATTTACAGTGCAGAAGGAGGCCCTCAGCCCATTGTGTATAATCTAGCCTCATCCCACATTCCAACCCTATTTTTAAATACAAGGGTTTCTGCCTCGACCATCCTATCAAACAGTGAGTTCCAGACCCCCAACACCCCCTGAGTGAAAACGTTTCAACTCCACTCCCATCCTTCTGCAAATTACTTTAAATCTAAGCCACCTGGTTATTGACTTCCCTGCTAAAGAAATAGGTCCTCCCTATCCCCTATATCCAGGCCGTCGCTGGGCAGTCGTGAAGCTAAACACTGCTGATGATCGGGCCAATTGACGGACAGCCAGTGTGAAATGCGCACTGCAGCATTCAGCGCTGCCGGGATGGGGGCAGGTGGAGGGCGAGCGCGGGAGTTTGCGCAAGCGCATGGGTGCGCACAATGAAAGCTCTCTGAGGCACAGAGCTGGAGATTTAAAAACTCAATGTCACATGAGCAGGGACATGTTATGAATGAAGTTTTAATAATTTTATTTAATTTTCAATTGCTGTTGGAAATCTCATCCTGCCCGTGGACGAGGTTTGCTAAAAAATCCAAATGCTGCTTGGCCTTTTTGCCTGCCCGCTAACCATAAGGTTAGACAGGCGGCACAAAATTTCATTCAATTGTTACTTTAAAGGCCTTAATAGGTCTGTTAATTGTTGGTGGGTGCGCTGCCGACTCCCACACGTGCCTGCTGACCGAAATACTGTGCAAGTGCATGATGACGTTGGGACACTTGCCCGATGTCATCGCGTATCACTTTGTACTTGAGCGGGTTGAGCGAGTGCCCGGCCACTCAGCGCAAAATCCTGCCCTAACTTGCCCCACAACTTACTATGCAGAATCAGGTTTCATGGGATTGGGGATAATATATTAGCATGGATTGAGGATTGGTTAAGGGACAGAAAACAAAGAGCAAGAATAAATGGGACATGTTTGGGTTAGCAGGCTATATCACATGGTGTACCACAAGGACCAGTACATGGGCCTCAGCTATATACAGTCTATATTAATGACTTAGATGAGGGACTGAATGTTGAGTATCCATGTTTTCTGCCGATACAAATTTAGGTGGGAAAGTAAGTGGAGAGGAAGATGCTGAGTGGCTGCAGTCAGATACATATAGGTGGGGTGAGTGGTAAGAACATGGCAGGTGGCATCTAAGTGTGAAGTTATCCCATTGACTCCTACAGCTACCTCAACTGCACTTCTTCACAACTCACTGCCTGTAAGCAGTCCATTCTATTCTTCCAGTTTCTCTGTCTCTATCACATCTGTTCTGATGCTGCATCTTCCATACCAGCACTTCTGATATGTCTTCTTTTTATTGCAATGAAAGATTCTTCTGCAACATCTTTTACAGGGCCCTAGAACATGTCTGTCACATTTCCCGTACTACTGCTCTGACCCCTTCCTCTCCCTCCCAGAACCATGATTGGGTTCCCCTTGTCCTCATCTTCCACCCCATCAGCCTTCGCACCTCCAGTGTGATGCCACCCTCAAAAATATCTTCCCCTCCCCTTTCAGCGATCCCCCCGCAACATCCAGGTCCATTCCCCAATTACCCCAAACACCTCCTCTCATTCCTATGGCACATTTCCATGCAAGCGCAGGAGGTGCAATACTAACGCTTTTACCTCCTCTCTCCTCACCATCCAAAATCTCAGACACTTCTCCCAGGTGAAGCAATGATTTCCATGTAATTCTTGTCGGGCGGGCTCGATGGGGGTGGGCGGGGATGGTCGGGAAGCTGACCACTGCCCGCGATTGAGGCCGGAAGGTGATTTCACGCTGGTGGGCCAGTTAAGACCCGCCCAGCGTGAGAAGCAAGTGGCAGTGCTCAGCGCTGCCTGTGCGGACAGGGGGAGGAGGGCGAGCACCACCTTCGCACATGCTCGTGAGTTCACGCTTGATAGCCTCCTTGAGGCACAGAGCTGCCTCAGGGAGATGAAGAGTTTAGAAAAAGAAATAAAGAAATTAAAAATGTTCTAAAACATGAACCCTCATGTGACTCTGTCACATGAGCAGGGCCATGTTATTAATTAAATTTAAAATTTTGTAATTTATTTTATTGCTTTAGGAAACCTCATCCCACTGCTGGTGGGCTGCCAATGCTGCTGTGGACGTAAAAGTGCGCTCCTGCTCCCTTTGGCTCTACATTAACGCAGGTTGCCACATAGAAGAGTACCTTGTTTTTTTGCCATTTTCCCAGCAGTCCACTTGGGAATCTCTGGTTAGTCTACCTAAGGAACCAAAGAACTGAGTCCCAGTGCATGTGAATCAGGACTTGCAAATTTCCAGAATTAATCCTGAAACAGGGATTAGGTCCCTTCCAATGCATGTAAAGCCTATTTTAGGGGCCACCAGGGAGGCAAGAGGATCTCCTTACCCAATATGGCATCAGGCGCACTTCGGAGCCCCTTGAGGTGTGGGAAGTAGCACTGAGATCTTGCAACATTTTTCTCTTTTCTCTGCCCCATAAAATGGCTCAGTTTGATCCTATTGTTCCCCCTCCCCCCACACTAACCTGCCCCATGTTGCCTGAGCCCACTCTGTGCAGTTTTAGCAGAAATCGTTTTATGTACTAATATGGCATTGAACCTGAAATATAACTTTTAAAAAAAGTAGAAGTCAAGTCTTCATAATTTTTCTGTAGGATCTTGGCATGGATGGCCCATTGGCTCAGTCCATCCTGACGGTTGATGATGGCCATTGGAAGAGAATTCGAAGTGTGCTTTCACCAAGCTTCACCAGTGGGAGACTGAAAGAGGTAACGGAGCTCCACCCCACTCCCCAGTAGATCAACTCCTTTGTCTGTGCCTGGACCTGTGATGTGTAAGACGAGTTCATCTTCTTATGAAGGTGAGCATGTAGATGCTGATACATTTGGCGAAACTATAATATAACTCAAAACACAAAGGAAATAAGACTTTGAAATGCAACATGTTAACATGTACAAGCTCCCAGACTCCATCTTGCCTCCACTTGAGTGTGCTCTGTTCCACTGTGAGAAGATCCGGATAATCCATACTTTAGGTTTTTCCTGTACGCATTAATAAAACACCCTTATTCCTAACTAAGTTTGTTTCTTTGAAAAGTCTCCCTTCAACTATGATCTTTCTCTTGGACTAATAGCCATCTGTTCTACTACTTCATTGGAGGTAACACAGTACCTGACTCTCCAGACATCTATAAAACATAAAGTAAGATGAATGTCTTCTGCTGAAAATGCTGCAAACACAGGTTTGACTCAACCCTTTTTCAATTGCCTCCACTTACCACATGATGGTAGCTCTGCAAGTTTGAGCAGTTTAAAAATGGAAAAAAGGCTAATAAAACAAACCCTGGAATATAACATTTCTTGCATTGTATAAACATTCCACTGAAGCCAACACAAATGATAGTGGATGAGATGAATGCACCGGCCAGCAACGGACAAAGGCAGAGCTATTCAGCTAATGAGGCCCCGCCAGGTTAAACCATTGTGTTTTGAGCAAGTAACTGTAGAACCATTTGCACAATGTTGAAGATGAGGGGTTTAACTCAATTATAGACAGCTGGTCTGTGCGGTTTGCTATTTCAGATTGAAACTAGGTTTGAAATGCTAAATACGTAAACATGGCTGAAGTTTTAGAATGTGAGGTGTGAAGAACATTTGCATTTTTAGATAAACCAGAGTAGTGAATTTCAAAGAGATGGTAAGGTGTTACACTTAGCCATAAGAGACTGAGCCAAACAGTGTGTTTATTTTTCCCAAAGATTACTGATAATATGAGTACTATGAAAGATTTATATTATGGAAAAAGTAAAGTTGCAGAGACATATTGGAACAATGGGATTTACATTAAATTGGGAGGACAATGTATAAAGGAGATGAGGTTATGTGTAAGGGGGAAGGGATTCTAAGATCTAACAAGTGTGAAAAGCCTCCAGCTGCTGTCTCCAGAAACCGAAGCTAAGAGAATTCATTTTAAATATTACTGTCCAGGGTATTATGTGCTTTGCCTGGGTCTGTTGAAATGTATGTTGTTTTACTGTGCCTTAACAGGGATGTAACTGGGAGCTAGATTAATTAGGGGAATTGAGGCCATTGACAGGATCATTAAAACAATTAAAGGACCTGCCTGTCCAGCCTTAAGGTTGGCGAGCAGGCCAGGAGCCCCAGCGGGGAATAGAAAAAACATGAAACCTCATTCACTGATGAGGTTTCATGTAGGGATTTAAGAAGTTTAATAAAGTTTTAGTGTAAATTATGAACATGTCCCATCTCATGTGACATTGTCACATGAGGGGGACATGGTAAGGAATTTTTTTTCTATTTTTAATGTTTTTAGAACTATCAGCAATCTCCCTGAGGCAGCACTTAGGCTCAGGGAGATGTGCGGTCTTTCCCCCCAGCCTGCACAGGAAGCGCATAGCACTTCCTGGCGGACGTCATGCTGTGTGGGCTTTAATTGGCCCGCCCACGTAAAATGGCAGTGCAGCCTGCTTCTCTGGCGGGGATCGGCTCCCCGCCCGCCAAAGATTGGGTTGGCCCCGCCAATTCTGCCCCACGTGATCTTATCTTGTGTATTAATCTTTTGTACGGCACCTTATCAAAGGCCTTCTGCAAGTCCAGATATACTTCATCTACAGGATCCCCATTATCTACTTTGCTTGTCACATCTTCAAAGAACTCTAGCAAATTAGTCAAACACGATTTACTCTTCATAAAACTATGCTGACTCTAATGGATTGCATTTTGACGTTCCAAATGCCCCATTACTACTTCCTTAATAATGGAATCCAACAATTTCCTAATGACAGACTGGTCTATAGCTTCCTACTTTCTGCCTCCCTCCCACCTTTTTGAATAAGGGCTTTATATTAGCATTTTTCCAAACCACTTGAACCTTTCCAGAATCCAGGGAATTTTGGAATATTATAGCCAATGCATTCATTATCTCTGCTGCCACTTCCTTTAAAACCCTGGGATGTAGGCCATCAGGTCCTGGGGACATCCCAATAATTTGCTCAGTACTTTTTCTCTCGTGATGGTGATTCTTCTAAGTTCCTCCTTCTCTACACATTTCTGCGTTCCAGACTATTAACTCCCCAGTCTCATCCTCCAAGGGACCAACATTCACTTTAGCTACTCTCTTTCCTTTTATATACTTGATTAGGCTTTTGCTATCAGTTTTTACATTTTGCGCTAGTTTTCTTTCATAGGCCAGGATTTCTCAGTCAGCGAGCGGGGGCTGGGGCCCGCTCGCCGGCACATAAAATGACATGGGATGACATTGGGCGGAACTCCTGACGTCACCCGGCCCCATTTCCATTTTCAGGTAGGCGGGGGCTCAGCAAAATCAGCTGTGCGCCCATCGACCTGTCAATGGCGAATTGAGGCCATTGACAAAATAATTAAAGTAATCAGTGGACTTGCCCGTCCAACCTTAAGGTTTTGGGCAGGGAGGGAGCCCTGGTGGGCATTAGAAAAAACATGAAATCTCATCCACGGGCGGGATGAGGTTTCATGTAGGTTTTAAAAAATGTAATAAAAGTGTCTTTGAAAGTGATGGACATGTCCTAACTCGTGACAGTGTCACATGAGGGGACATGTCAGGGAATTTTTTTTTCTCTATTTTTAAGATTTTTCAATTTGGAGCCAATCTCCCTGAAGCAGCACTTAGCCTCAGGGAGATCAGTGCGCTCTTCTGTGCGCGTGTGTGAAAGAGCACATTCGCGGCTCAGCAAATGCTTCCCCCGCCCGCACAGGGAGCACACAGTGCTTCCTGGCGGCATCACGCCGGGCGGGCCTTAGTTTGCCCATCAATGTAAAATGGCGGTGCGCCCCCGATTTGGGGCACTGATCAGAGGCGCGCCTCCATGTGCCTGCTCCTAAACTTCCTCCCCGATGGGGGAAAATTCTGCCTATAATTTACCTTTGCTCTTTTTATTATTTTTTTTAGTAACCCTTTGTTGATCTTTAAAAGTTTCCCAATCTTCCTGCCTGCCAATGACCTTTGCAATTTGGTACGCCTTAGTTTTTGCCTTTATATTATCTTTAACTTCCTTGCTTAGCCATGGATGCTTTTTCCTCCTCTTACCATCTTTCTTCCTCTTTGGAATATATTTTACTTGGGAGAAATTGAATATCTCCTTAAATATCTGCCATTGTTCATCAACTGTCCTACCTTGTAGTCTTCCTGCCCAGTCCATGAGGGCCAAATCTGCCCTCATACCTATGTAGTTACCTTTGTTTAACTCCAGAACACTAGTGTGGGACTCAAGTTTCTCGCTCTCAAACTGAACTTGAAATTCTAGCATGCTATGATCAATCTCCCCTAGAGGATCCTTTACTATGAGATCATTAATTAATCCCATCTCATTACACAAAACCAACTCCAGAATAGCATGTTCCCTGGTTGGTTCCTCAATGTATTGCTCTTAGATACAATCTCTAATGCACTTTATGAACTCTCCCTCGAGGCTACCCTTGCCAATTTGATTAGTCTAGGCTATATGCATATTAAAATCACCCATGATTATTGCCGTGCCTTTCTTACATGGTGCCAGTATTTCTTGGTTTATATTGTGCCCTACTGTTAAACTACTGTTTGGGGATCTATAGATTACTCCCACCAGGGACTTCTTTCCCTTGCTATTTCTTATTTCTATCCAGACTGACTCTACGTCTTGCTCTCCAGTGTCTATATCATTCCTCACTATAGCATTGATCTCTTCCTTTGCTAACAAAGCTACACCACCTCCTTTTCCTTCCTGCCTATCCTTCTGAAACACTGAGTACCCTTGGATATTCAACTCCCAAACCTGTTCTTCCTGTAACCATGCCTCTATAATCGCCACCAAATCATACTAATTTATCTCCATTTGCGGTGTTAACTCACTAGTGTTATTCCGAATGCTATGCACATTCAGATACAAAGCCTTTAAGTTAGCCCTATTGTCAATTTTCCCCACTCTTATTTGATTCTTTGGTGCAATATGGCGTTCACAAACTCTGTCGCTTGCTTTCACTTTTTGGTAACAATCAGCTTCGTCACTAACCTGCACACTTACCATCTCCTTAAACTTTCATTTTTTAACTTTCCATGCAACTGAATCCTTCCCCCCACTATTTAGTTTAAAGCCCTATCTATGACCTTAGTTATGCAATTTGACAGGACATTGGTCGCAGCATGATTCAAGTGGAGCTCGTCTGAACGGAATAGCTCCCTCTTTCCCCAGTACTGGTGCCAATGTCCCATGAATTCAAACCCATTTCTCCCACTCCAATCTTTGAGCCACGCATTTACCTCTTTAATCTTATTGACCCTGTGCCAATTAGCTCGTGGCTCAGGTAGTAATCTGGAGATTATTACCTTTTTGGTTCTGCTTTTTAATTTAGCCCCTAGCTGCTCGTATTCCCTCAGCAGAACTTCTTTCCTCATTCTACCTATATCGTTGGTACCTATGTGGACCACGACAACTGGATCTTTCCCCTCCCACTTCCTCTGCAGCCCAGATAAAATATCCTTAACCCTGGCACCAGGTAGGCAACACAATCTTCGTGAGTCTCGATCCTGGCTACAGAGAACAGTATTTATTCCCCTACTATCCCTGATTACAACCACATTTCTCTTTTCTCCCTCTACTTGAATGGCTCCCTGTACCACGGTGCAATGGTCAGTTTGCTCATCCTCCCTACAGTGCCTTGCACTCGTCCACACAGGGAGTAAGAATCTTGAACTTGTTCGATAAGGTCAAGGGCTGAGGCTCCTGCAGTGCTACTTCCTGGATCCCTCTACCTGCCTCACTCATAGCCACGCCATCCTGTCCCTGAACACTGGCTGAATTTAAGGTAGTTAATCTAAGGTAACTCTCCCCCTCCCTGATGTGTCACAGTGTCCGAAGCTCAGACTCCAGCTCATCAACTATGAGCTGGAGTTCCTTGAGCAACCAACATTTGCTACAGATGTGGTCACTAGGAACCACAATGGGGTCCACCAGCTCTCTATTTTATTTAATTAGTTTTTCAATTTGTTTTTAAATTTCCTACTGGTCTTTAGTTTATCAATCTGTAAAATATTTCTCCTAATTACCTTTAATCTGAAAGCAAGTTAGAATAGAGATTCAAAAAACACTTTTTAAAATCAACTGAAACTCACTCTCTCTGCTGAGTTGAAGCTGAAGTGTTAGGCCTCAGTGGGCACCCTTAGTCTGAAATAAACTTAGAATAGGTAGTTCAAACTAGCAGTTACTTACCAACCAATGAACTTATGGTTTTCCTGTGATGTCACTCTTTGTTTTTTTTCATTCGGCGATGGTGACTGCAGAGGACATTCCTCCCAGACCACTTCACACGACGGTGACTGCAGAGGACACTCCTCCCAGACTGCTTCACGGCGACGGTGACTGCAGAGGACACTCCTCCCAGACTGCTTCACGGCGACGGTGACTGCAGAGGACACTCCTCCCAGACTGCTTCACGGCGACGGTGACTGCAGAGGACACTCCTCCCAGACTGCTTCATGGCGACAGTGACTGCAGAGGACACTCCTCCCAGACTGCTTCACGGCAATGGTGACTGCAGAGGACACTCCTCCCATACTGCTTCACGCTGACGGTGACTGCAGCAGACACTCCTCCCAGACTGCTTCACAGCGACGGTGACTGCAGAGGACACTCCTCCCAGACTGCTTCATGGCGACAGTGACTGCAGAGGACACTCCTCCCAGACTGCTTCACGGCGACGGTGACTGCAGAGAACACTCCTCCCAGACTGCTTCACGGTGACGGTAATTGCAGAGGGCACTCTTCCCAGCAAGAAGGCAGCAGAAGATTTGTGACTCTGTGTTGGGGCAAAGGTACTCCTTTGGAGCAACAATATTCTGTTCAGCATGGTCAAAATGCTGAAGTTGTATTTGTCAGTTGGTGCTGGAATGCAGATTTGGGAATCCAGGGAAATGGAATCACGGGAGATGAGATTGAAGCTCTGTAAGGTGAGCTGTCATTGAGACTGTCCAAGTTGGAATGACCTTTGGAGAGAATTCCAAGGTGAGATCTTCAAAAGTAAAGTGAAGAGATACGGGATTTCAATAAGATTGGTTGACTCACTGTTTACTGACATCTGGGTGGGTTGCTGAGAAATCTGTGGAATCTGTATTGGTTGCATCCGTCACTTATTGTACAGTGTGGGGTGGTTTGATCACAGTTTTTCTATTAATACACATGCACCTCATATTAACCCTGAATGATATTGTGAATTGTTTTATGTTTCTTGGGAGTTGAAGGGGTCATGCCAGCTCAAGGTAATCCTAATGTGATGGGCAGATTTTAGCTTAGTAGAGTGAAGCACTGAAAAGTGTAAAATGTCTCACTATTGCAGAAAGATCTGGCAAACAATCATAACTCCTGGATTCTATCTGCAATACTAGCCCTCTTTTTAAACCCCTTCCCCTGCCTCTCCATCCTCATCTCTAATTCTGAGGAATTCATGGCACTCTTTGGCACTGAGGCCATCCCTTCAGTTGCCTCTGGTACACCTCCTTGACCCTCTCCATATATTAACCCTAAGCAGAGTCTGATTCTAGTTTCTCTCCCTTTTCCCCTCCTGTCCTCTCCGGGCTCCCCTCATCCATGAGATCCACCTCCTGTTCCCTTGATCCAATTCTCAGTAATTGCTGACCACTCAACCTCCTTTTCTGCTCCCCATGTTATTTGAAATCGTAATTCCATTCTTTTTGAGTAGTGTTTTTATCCACCCTCCTCCTTTCTTAAAACTGCTGTCAACATGCCCTCTCCAAAAAACAACCCTGGACCTGTTCCATTCTTGCAAATTATTACTCCATGTCAACATCCCAAGTCTTCCATCATGTAGTTTTCGCCCAATCTGTATTACTCTTTTTGTCATGACCTGACATTTGTATCTCCTCAATCAGGCACCAGCTCCTCCTCTCCTGTGTTGACAGTTTGGTGGGACTATGCTCGTGCAGTTACACTCTTATCAATCTCCAGCGATGGTTTGCCTGCCCATCAAATTCACCATTACCTCTGATCATCATCTTCAGCCACTGCCACCCTCTGCAAATTGCAGCTCATCCAGAATTCCTACATTAAGCCCCACTGCCCAACCTACCCCCACCATGCCTTCAAAGTAAACTTTTGCCCATGTGTTAATTCTATTCATAGTTTCATTCATCCCCATCGCTGTAGCCTCCTACAACATCCCCGACAGATTCTCTGTTTCTCCTGAATCTGGCCTTATATGCACTTCCCCACTGCATCCCTCTCAGCTTGCCATTGGCAGCCATGTTTTCAGTTGCCGAGACTCCACACTGGAATTAATTGCCTTAGCACATTGGCTACCAACCACATAGGTCAGATTAAGAAAGAAGTTCTGTTCAGGGACTGTGAGCAGCTAGGAGCTAAATTAAAAGTCAGAACCACAAATATAATAATCTCTGGATTACTGAGTGATGCACAAGCAAAATGGTTTAGAGTAAATAGGATCAGAGAGTTGAATGCATGGCTAAAAGATTGGTGTGTGAGAAGGTGGTTTCAATTCATGGAGCACTGGTCCTAGCACTGTGGAAGGAGGGAGCTTTGGGATGGTCTTCACCTGAACCACACTGGGGATCAGTGTACTGATGAATCATATAACTAGAGCTGTAGAGAGAGAGCTTTTGTCTAAATAGTCGGGGGCAGGGTTGGCCTGATGGGAGAGTTGGGAAGTTTAAGAGAAAGGACAAGGTAATAGTGCAGGGTAACAATATGGATAATGATAATGACTGTGACAGGAAGGGACAGAGTCTATAAACATAAGAGTGCACCAGCAAATAAGGGCAGAATAGGGAAAAAATGTGAAAAGACAGAATTTGAAGCTCTTTATCTGAATGCTTGCACCATTCCTAACAAGATGGATGGATTGAAAGGACAAATAGAAATAAATGAGTTTGATATGATAGCCATTTCAGACATGTGGTTACAAGGTGACCAAGGCTGGAACCTGAATATTCAAAGGTATTTGCCATTTTGGAAGGACAGGATGTATGGAATAGGAGATGGGGTAGCCCTGTTAATAAAGGATGAGATCAGTACTGTTGTGAGAAATGATCTTGGTTCAGAAGATCAAGATGTAGAATCATTTTGGATGGAGATAAGATATAGCAAAGGAAATAAGTCATTGGTGGGGAAATAATAGTAACTACTTTGTAGGACAGAATATAAATCAAGAAATAATGGCAAATTGTAAGAAAGGTACTGCAATAATCAAGAGTGATTTCAATCTTCATATAAACTGTATGAATCAGACAGGAAAAGGTTGCTTAGAGGTTGTGTTCATAGAGTGTGCTCAGAACAGTTTCTTAGAGTAATACATTCTATAATGAACCAGGGAGCAGACTATTTTAAACCTTGTAATATGTATTGAAACAGGATTAATTGATGACCTCATAGTAAAGGGTCCACTAGGAAAGAGTGATCTTAATTGATAAAATTTCACATTCAGTTTGAGGGTGAGAAATGTGGGTCTAAACCTAGCATCTTCAACTTTAATAAAGGCAATTACCATGGTATGAAGGCATGGATTGGGAAAATACATTAAAAGGTAAGATAATAGAGAAGCAGTGGCAGACGTTTAATAAAATACTTCATAATTCTTAATATTCCATTGAGAATGAGAAGGGTACACCATAATTAGCTAACTAAATAAATTAAGGATGTTAGCTAATTGAAAGAAAAGGCATACAATGCTGTGAGGTTTGTCATAGGCTAGAAGATTGGGAATTTTTTAGAAACCAGGAAAGGTTAACTAAAAAAATAAAGAGAGAGAAATTAGACTGCAAGAGAAAAGTGGCAAGAAATATAAAGACAGACAATAAAAGGTCCTACAAGTATATAAGGAGGAAAAGAATAGATAAAGTTAGTGTTCATCCCTTAGAAGATGAGGCTGGGAAATTAATAATGGGAAACAAATGGCAGAGACTTTGAACTAGTATTTTGTATCACACAATAGAAGACACTGAAAGCATTCCAAGAATACTGGAAAATCAAGGCAAGAGGGAGGGAGGAACTTAAAGCAATCAAGATCAATAGAGAAAGAGTACCGGGAAAACTAATGGGACTAAGGGCTGAAAGTCCCCTGGACCTGATGACCTGCCCCTTAGCCTCTTCAAAAAAGTGGCTATAGAGATAGTGGTGCGTTGGTTGTAATCTTCCAAAATTCCCTACATTCTTGAAAGGTCCCAGCAGATTGGAAAACCACAAATGTCACACCTATATTCAAGAAAGAAGGGAGACAGAAAACAGGAAACGATAGGCCAGTTCACCTAACACCTGTCATTGGAAAAATGATAGAACCCAATTTTAAGGAAATAGAAGCAGGACATTTAGAAAATTATAACAAAATCAGGCAGCATCAACATGCTTTGTGAAAGGCAAACTGCGTTTGACAAATTCGTTAATCTTTGAGGATGTAACAAGCAGGGTGGTTAAAGGGGAACAAATAGATCTAATGTGGTTGTTGGAGGTCAATTAACTCAGTTCCAGGAGATCACTGCAGCAGTTCCTCAGGATAGTGTCCTCGGCCCAACTATCTCTGGCTGCTTCATCAATGACCTTCCCTCCATCATAAGGTCAGAAGTGGGGATGTTCACTGATGGTTGCACAATGTTCAGTACCATTTGCACCTCCTCAGATACTTAAGCAGTCCACGTTCCAAACAGCAAGACCTGGACAACATCCAGGCTTGGGCTGACAAGTGGCAAGTAACTTTTGTGCCACTTGAGTGCCAGGCAATTACCATCTCCAACAACGGAGAATCTAACCATCGCCCCTTGACATTCAATGGCATAACCATCACTGAATTCCCCACTATCAACAGCCCGGGGGGTTGCCATTTACCAGTAACTGAACTGGACTAGCCATATAATACTGTGGCTACAAGAGCAGGTCAGAGGCTAGGAATTCTGCAGCGAGTAACTCACCTCCTTACTCCCCAAAGCCTGTCCAGCATCTACAAGGCACAGGTAATACTCTCCACTTGCCTGGATGAGTGAAGCTCCAACAACACTCAAGAAGCTTGACACCATCCATGATAAAGCAGCCCGTTTGATTGGCACCCCATCCACAAACATTAACTTCCTCCACCAACGGCACACAATGGCAGCAGTGTGTACCATCTACCACATGCACTGCAGGGATTCATCAAGGCTTCTTAGATAGCACCTTCCAAACCCATGATAACTACCATTTAGAAGGCTGTGGGCAACAGACACATGGGCCAGAATATTTCACATGGCGTGCGGCGCACACTCGACACGCCCGAGTGTAAAATGATGCGTGATGACATCGGGTGTGCATCTTGACGCCATCGCGCACTCGTGCAATATTTCGTTTGGCAGGTACATGTCGGAGTCGGCTGTGTGCCCGCCAATAATTAAAAGGCCTATTAAGGCCATTAACAACCTCCACAAGTGGAATGAGATTTCCTAAAGCTAATACACATTAAATAAAAACTTTATTTTGGAATTAAAAACATGTCACATCTCATAGATAAAAATTTCCCGTCGGCAATTTGGGGGCAGGGCCCTCTTGCTGACGGAAAAATGAAACGGGATGACATTGAGAGGAATCCCTGACGTCATCCCGGTCCCTTTAAATTTTTAGGAAGACGGGCGGACAGCAAAAACAGCTGTCCGCCCGCCGACCTGTCAATGGCCAATTGAGGCCATTGACAGGATAATTAAGATCATTAAAGACCTGCCCGTCCAACCTTAAGGCTGGCGGGCAGGCCAGGAGCCCCAGTGGGCTTCTGATAATACATGAAACCTCATCCACTAGTGAGATGAGGTTTCATGTCCATTTTTAAAAAGTTTAATAAAATTTATGTCATTTTTATTAACATGTCCAATTTTGTGTGACATTGTCACATGAGAGAGACATGTTAATAATATTTTTATTCTATTTTTAAAGTTTTTTTACACTGTCACTAATCTCCCTGAGACAGCACTTAGTCTCAGGGAGCAATACACTCTTTCGCGCGCATGTACGAAAAAGCGTACTTTAACAGCTGGGGATTCCCTCCACCCCCCCTCACAGGAAGTGCATTGCGCTTCCTGTCAGGGGGGGTGGAGGGAATCCCCAGCTGTTAAAGTACGCTTTTTCGTACATGCGCGCGAAAGAGTGCATTGCGCTTCCTGTCGGGCAGGCCGCTGGGCAGGCCTTAATTGGTCTGCCCACTCAAAATGGTGGCGGGCCCCATTTCGGTGGCGGGGGTTGGCTGTCCACCCGCCACCAAGCTGGTGGGGTCCGCACGCCCTTCAAGGGCAAAATTCTGCCCCATGTGACAGAGTCCATGCCTCAGGGAGATTGAAGCAATCTTCCACGCACATGCGTGAATTGCGCACCAAGCCCGCTCTCCTTCCACCCACCTGCCCGCACAGGCAGTGCTCAGCACTGCTGCCCGCGATCCAGGCATGGCGGACCAATTGGAGGGCTTCCGTGATTCTAAATTCTGACTGAGGAAGGTACAGATTACCTGCAAACTTGGCTGAGAGCGCAGAGATCCAGTAGACTGTCAGAAAGGTGAACCCCGAGGAAAATATTGATGGATTGACGGCTCAATGCCTCTGATGTCTTCTGCCACTTTCACAATGGACTGGATTTTCCCTTCGTCAGGCGGGTGCAGTGGGCGGACCTTGGAATCACCGCGAAATGGATCGCTGCCCGCGATTGGGCTCTGGCCACGATTTCACACTAGCTGGCCAATTAACAGCCAGCCAGCTTAAAACACTTGTGAAAGCCTCAGTGTTTGGGGGAGTGCGGGTGCGAGAGTAGCACAAGTGCTGAAGTGTGCGCATGTGCAGGGGAGTGCTAAGTGAAAACTCCCTGAAGGCGCAGAGCTGCCTCAGGAAACTGGAGATTTTTAAAATGAAAAATAAATGTTTAACAAGCGATATAAACATGTCCCTACATGTCACTCAGTCACATGAAGAGGGACATGTTAAAATTGATGTTAAAATGAAAATGAAAATTCAGCCCAAAATTTCCGTAGCAATAGCCTGCTGTTATAGTCCAATAACATGACCACTATGCTACCTTTCCTCTTTGTGATTTTTAAAAGGGAGGTACTTGAGGATCTTGCTGAGTAGATGGATTGGGATGGGCCAAATGGCCTTTCTCATCCCTGTCTATCTTGTGATCTTGTTAAAACAAACCCTGATAACCAAAGCGGAGGTTTGAATTCCTACCCACCTCCTTCCTTCTAGATTCTCTTTTCTGGGTGTTCCTTACACTTATTTTGATTTCTCATTAAACTGAATGATGAAAATTGATGCTGTCAACCAGAGACAGAGATATATTTTGACTGAAAATTAACATGAACAATCGTTCTGGATATCAGTGCAATTTTCAAAGGTTCAATTTATTCAAGTTCAATTTGGACTCATTATTTTAGCTCCTTTGTGCCCTGCTTGTGACAAAAAACAAGTTGTCATCATTTTTGGAGGGACCCAAAGCTGTTTAGGCTTATTTTAAATTTGGAGTTCACTGTCGTGCATTACAACCCAATTACCATTTTGAATAGATCTGTACACAGTTGGATGTCGGGTGAGGACAGGATCAACCTTGGCTATGCTGTTGTTCTCCACAGTTGATTAAACTGGTAACGCTCCACAGTCGGGGCTCACATATTAAGACTTGCCTGTGCAACAACAACTCAAGAAATATCAGTAAGTGATGGAATTGCTGGGATAAAATCAGAGTTACAGTTTTAAACTGTTGCATTCTCCATCCACTCTGATAAATTTAAACTATATCCAAGCAAATTTGACAATGATCTATTTCACTTTTTTTGACTTTTGTCAATATAACTAGGTTCAGTAAAGAGAATAGGGAGTCTCGGGATCCTTATATCTTCCTGCCATTTGGTGTGGGCCCTCGGAACTGCATCGGGATGCGATTTGCCCAACTTGTGATGAAAGTGGCACTCGCTTCATTCTTGCAACACTTGACTCTCTTGCCATGCAAGGAGACACCAGTGAGAATTTAATTGTTTTGTTTGTTGAAGTGAATATAGAGGGGAGGGAATAACGGGATGGAGCAGAACCATCTACTGTTGCAATCAAACCTTCCTGTTGGCCTCATATTAGCATTGCTCTTCCTGTTTCAGATCCCATTGGATTAGGTTGTGACTGGATTCGTGCAGCCTTAGAAACACAAAATCCTGAAATTTGTGCCACAAGTCAATGCTGATTCAAAAGAATAAAGCACTTGGTCCATGCGGAGTTCTGGAAATATGCAGGAATGTGTATGTCTCACACTAAACATAATTAAGATCTTACGCTACTCACCAAATGAAAATACGTGGTATCTTGCATAATTCAATAAGGATCAGTCTACCATCCAGCTGTTAAAACTGTCTGAGGGAGTCACTAGTGTTTGACAGAGACACGAGAATAGTGATAATTCAACAGGGAAACACCTGTCAACTGAATATTATTTTCAAATCAATAGAATGTTGCAACATTTTTTAAACCTTTTGGCATTAAAATGCATTATTTGTGAATATAAAGCTATTTAACTATGGCTAGCCTACCAATCAAATATACTAAATGTTTTCTCTAGAAAATATACCTGTAAAGGATTTCTTAAATGAAATACATATATGTTACAACCTTTTAAGCAACATTGAATTTTTAACAAAGTTCAAATAAATTTAAAATCATTGAGTTCAATATCGTGCTTTAGCTACATTGCACTGAAATGACATTGCAGAGTTTTTTCTTGGAATATCATTATGAAATAGTCCTGTGGCTCATTGAGAAAACACACTTAAAATAGGGAGACTGTCGTTGAATTGATGTTGAAATTCTGGAATGCAAATGGACTGAGATAATAAATAGAAAAAAATGCAAAATACTGTGAATGTTGGAAACTTGAAGAAAACCCCAAATGTGCAGTCGATCAGCCAGCATCAATGGAGAGAGTGGACTGTGCACACTGAGGCTCATGTCCTTCTTCAACACTGAAGCAAAAGGCTTTCAAATAAATTGGAATGGGGGAAGGTGGGGGAGGGGGTCAAGAGGCCATCACTATGGGACCCAGCTATCAAATAAGTGCTTAGGAGTGAGGTGGAAACATGCCCTTTGACCCTTTTAATGGCTTAATGTTCCTGTGCGTTACTTGGCTCAGATATCATTCCACTGATGATTTTATCTCTGGGTTTGTCTGATATTTTCAATACAAACTTTCTCCTCCTCCCTTTTCCTACTTGCGTATATAAGCCTGGGCCTCTTTTAAGAAGGATACACACCTAAAAAAATAGCCTGCCGGTGGTCTCCACAGATTAGGAACGATTGTGTGTTTCCAGCATTTTCTGTTGTTTGCTTCTGATTTCCAGCATCTGCAGTAACTTTGTTTTTCATGAACTTGTGACTGTGCTGTTCTTGTGCTTGACAAAGACTTTCTGTCATTTTACAGAACATCAGAGGACTTGGCCTGTGCACTCAGATATTAATCAGCCAATGCTCTGACCCAGTCAAACCTTTCACAAAAGAACTGAATTTATTTCTGGTCGAGGAGAGTAACAAGCCCAGTCCCAGCGGACACTATTTTGAATGGGGTAGATTCAGCTATTGGATAGACTTCCAAAGTTGTATTGTGGTTAACATAGGGGACCGCGCTTTGTCTTTAACATACAAAGAATCTTTTACCTCCTCTGCTTCATATTCAGTTTAGCTGAACATGGGGTTTTACTGCAGTTGGTCAGACAGTAGGGCAAACTATCTGTATCAATGCCTCCTGGGGGCAATGGTTTTGGTTCAGGTAACAAAATATGAGGGAATGGGTTAGAAGAATGGACTTCATGAATTATTTGTCCTGTGTGCGAATGCCTTTGCTCTGGACCACCCACTAAACGGTCATCTAATAAACTGCAAACAATTCTCTAATACTAAAGAGGAACCAAGAATGTGTTTACACTTGACTTTCAGCCATTTTCCCACTGAATATAGGGGAGAATATAGTAGGACACAGGCTCTGGGCAGGATAAGAACAGAAGCAAATGGAAATGCTTCAAGGTCATCACAGATGTCAAATGATTTCTCAGGCTTCATGACATGTTTAGGGAAAATTTCTGGGTTTCATCATCAACAGCCACAGAAACTCCTGAGAATTTTTATGTGTAGCAATAAATTCTTTTGCTCATGAGCAGAATATTCCTCTTTTCACTGTCTTCCCACACTGGGTGTAACGCGGGCACAAAAGCAGAATGTAAGTTAGAGATAATCTTCACCCTGTTGATTATTTTGCTAGCAGCCCAAACATTCAGAAGAGTTAACGATTTGCAATGTTATTGGGTTAGTTTTGTGAGGTGATAGATGTAGCTATGAGAGACAAAGACAGAGGCTTTCTTTAATAAATTGTCAGAAGGTAGCAGGTTTGCTTTGATAAAACTGCAATGTTGCGTTGTGGTGAACCCAGCAACCACTTGAAAATAGACTTAGATGGTCACTGTACTGTTCTGAGGGCCTAACCACCTACATTGCAGTCCCTGTGTTTCCAGGGGTTTCCTGTTTTTCCCTTTGGGTAAGTAATGAATCTGTTAAGAGGAAGAAAGTGTTTAGGCTGAGTTCACGCGAGGGACACTGCAATTTTTTTTCAAAAGCAATGCAATGTTTTGTATTGTTGCCATGACTGGAATGTTAATCTTTGTTTTGCAACATCTCAATTTAGCTATTACAGTGATGGTTTCACTTGCGAACTCCTGAATCTCTGTGTTCCAGTGGGGAATATCAGGGTGTGAAACAAGAACACTGGACAGAACATTAGTAAATATTTATGACTTTGTATCCGTTGAGTGTATTTAAATTCCAGGAAATTTGCAATGCCGTTTTAATGCAGCTCTTATAAAGTCACTCTAATTGGCTGTTTGGAGTTCGATGTAAGCATCCAGCCCCGAGACCCCACCTAACTGTTACCCTCTCAGTAAACATCAGTACCTTTTAAAAATAAATTTCAAATCCCAGTTACCAACTGAAAAGATTCCACATTTTTAATGAAAACTTTTACTGTGGCAAACAACAAACAAAGCAAGCACAAGTAACAACATTATACCTCATAAGGACTTATGCTTTAAATTGCCATTCCAAGCAAACATCCCCGTTCTACTTTTAACTTCAGCCAAGGATCATTTTTACTTTACAATTTTGTGAGTGGTCATTCAATTCTCCTGGAACCAAACCAATGTGCCACAGCTCCCAGGAATTCACTCTGATTCTCCTCATTTTCCCAGTCTGACTTCTAGGCCAGAATTTTCCCGCACGCTGGCGTGTAAAATGACGAGCGTCCCAACGTCACTACGTGCCATCGTGATATTTGGGAAGGAGGGCATGCATCCAAACTTATAGTGCACTCGCCATCAATTAACGGGCCAGTTTAGGCTCTTGAGGCAGCAATTGATCTCGATTTTTTTCAGCCCGTGCGATCTTCAGGATGTTGCACAGGCGTAACGGGCAGGCGGGTAGGAGACCTTTGTATAAACCTTATCCCACGGGTGGGATAAGAGGGGTGAGTGAGGTCACGAATGTGATGTTTGAGGTATTTAAGTGTGAAAGTAACTTTTACTTGCCTAAGTGAGCAGGAAGACTTCAAAACTCATACCAGCTGCTTGGTCAGGAGTAAAAGCCTTGGGCAGGACTCTACAGTAGAAATCATTTCTGGGGCCTGCAGCTTTCAGGGAGCCTTCCCTTAGCCTGGGAATGGGAGTTGTGCTCTCCACTGGAGACACCTCCTCTGAGGAGGAAGGGAGGGCCAGAAGAGGAAGGAGGCCAGGAGTCCACATTCAGCCTCTAGGGGAGCCACCTTTGGGAGGAGAGGCGCAGGCATAAGGGGCGCAGGGCCACAGGAAGTGCAAGGCGGAAGGGGCTGCAGAAAACGCCTCTATCCTGCTGCCAGGGTTTACAGGCGGAGAAGCAGCTACCTCAATATGTCTGAGGCGCAGTACTGAAGGAGGCTCCAGCTCTCAAGGGAGACAGTCATCTTCATCTGTCAAATGATAGGCCCTGAGATCTCCGCAAACTGTGTGGATGGGCACCCCATGCCAGTGACTCTAAAGGTCACAGCTGCCCTCAACTTCTATGCCTCCGGCTCTTTCCAGGGGTCGGTGGGTGATCTCTGTGGAGTTTCCCAATCAACTGTCCACACTTGTGTCAAGCAGGTTACAGACACTCTATTCAGACGTGCATTGACTTTCATCCACTACCGCTGTGACGATGCCAGTCAGTCAAACTGAGCCAGAGGCTTCGTGGCCATTGCTGGCTTACCCCGTGTCCAGAGTGCTATAGACTGTACACGTGTGGCCATCAAGGCACCAGCAGGTAAGCCCGATGACTTCGTCAACAGGAAGGGCTTCCACTCCATGAATGTGCAGATAGTGTGTGATCACAGGATGCAGATTCCACAAGTCTGTGCGGGGTACCCAGGCAGCTCCCATGACCCTAACATCCTCAGACACTCCCAGGTGCCAGGGCTCTTCAGTGCTTCGGCTCGGCTTGATGGATGGCTGCTGGATGACAAGGGCTATCCTTTCAGAAGGTGACTCATGACGCCTCTCCACTATCCAAGAACAGAAGCTGAGCAGCAGTACAATAGGAGCCACGCCTCCACAAGGGCTGTAGTGGAGAGAACCATCAGTCTTCTCAAGATGCGCTTCCGATGCCTGGACCATTCAGGGGGCGCACTCCAGTACCCCCCAGATCGTGTGTCGCTGATAGTGGTTGCATGCTGCACTCTCCACAATCTGGCGCTGGAAAGGGGCGACACAGTGAATGAGGAAGACATGGACGCAGTTGCATCAGATGCACATGATGAGTCCAGCAGTGAGTACGAGGATGAGCAAGCACAGGAGAATACTGAGGGGGTAGATGCTGACCCCGGCAATCTCCAGGGGGGCAGGGACACCCAGGAGGATTTAATCCAAAGAACCTTCAGCTAGCCCACCACAGATGGACCTTCAACACACGCCAGGGCTGCCGGCTCCACACTCGACACCTGAGTGCTAAATCAGCCTGGATAATAACATTAACTAAGGCCCTTGTGAACAAAGCTCAATGTCAAACAACTCACTCATAACATCATGGCTTCCCATACACATGCAGAAGTAAGGAATCACCCTGAGGCGTGACAACATGTCAAAATTTATTGAGTAAACAAATGTAAATTCATAAAGCAAAACAAAAACGGTGTTGGACATCACACCAAGTCCTCAACTAAACATTGTGACCCAACATAAAAGCACCAGTGAGAAACCAATGGTGTGCCTAAGGTGCCTTAAATTTATGCTTATGGGTGCTACGTTTAGGTGCTGTCCCCTCACTGCCACTGGCACCTGAGACAGCTCCACAGCTGGCTTCTCCCCAGTCGCTGCAGCCTCATCGGATGCCATGTTCACTGGCAGAGGGGTGGAGGAGCTGCTGCCCTCATCCGGAGTGCCCTGAGAGGAGCCCGCAGAGACGGCAGGCTACTGCACCAACGTGAGGACACTGTGGACCTCCCTGCTCACCATAGATGGATGGGCACCGAGCTGGGATACTTGGTGCCCAGACCATCTCCCACGCTGGCACTGACCAGCTGTGGCCAATGCTGCTGTGAGGACTTGCAGGTCCGAGTGCAACTCCAGGAGGACCTGATTGTTCTCCTGGAGGTGGATCTCCACAAGAGTCACCGCTCTCTCCATGAAGGAAGCATAGCACTCAGCCATGAGGCTCATTGCATTGGTGATGCTCCACATGGACTCCTCCAGCATGGGCATCATGCCACGCATAGCCTCATGTATCTTTGCCAGATCCTCCCGCATACCCTGCTGCACTTCCAGTGTTTGCTGCCTCACAGGGACTCCAGAGGCACAGCATCAGCCACCAACCGAGCAAGTACCTGGTCCCCAGCAGTCCTCCAACTGCCGGCGCCCTGCACACTCTCTATCTCTGCCTGCACCGCAAGCGAGTGTGAAGTGGCCTCACCGTCGTGCCCTGGGGCATTTGCCGAAGATTGAATTCCCGCTGGTGTGCTAGTATCTGCGCTGACTGAGGTGGTGTGAATCTGAAGAGTGCATTTGCTCGGGGGCTTCAGGGGTGAGAGGTGGGCCCTCTGTCTCCTCCTTCTGGCTCTGCTCCGGTGATGCTGAAAGGAAGGAAAAGGACATTTAATTAGTTACAGTGCAGACAATGTCCATTCGCATGCCGCTGCCCCAGATCATTTTGCGCTCATCCTTCCATAATCAAGGGTGAACTCATGTTGCTAGCTTCAATCACGGAACATTCAGCAGTGCCATAGCTTCTGTGACACACATGGTGACCTGACTGCTCGCCAACATACCTCCCTGTGGCACCCCAGCCTCACCGCCACCAGTGGATCTGGGGCATTGCGCCTCTGAAGGTCCATGGCCTGCTGCTCGAAAGCCGTAAGGATGGCCAACCGGGCCTGCCCTCTGCCAGTCCGCATTTGTTCCGACACATTGTGTGCAGTCTTTTCCTGAAAAGGAGCATTGTTTAGTCCGGCCTGCACCTGAATTCCCATTGCACCCCTGCCAACCCAGCCAGAGTGGGACATTGCGGGACTCCAGTTATTTGTCACCCCACAGCTGCCGCACACTCACCCAAACAAGCCAGGGCTGACCCATCCCCTCCATTGCCCAAATGCTGCCTGATTCACATGTGGCACCACAAGGTGCCACTTTGCTAAGCAAAGAGGCAAAAACACGTGGAGCGCAAACACCAGCAGATGGATTGGTGCCCCGCCACCTGGAAGCTCCCCTCCCAGCATTTTAGCACCCTGACTTTGACATGCTTCGCAGTTCCAGTGCTCTGCCTAGGTGCAGATCCTTGACTTTCACCCCCATTCTATACTCTGGGTGTCAGTGTCACACATGCTGCAGATGCAGAACATATCCTAGCTCAACCCTCTCAGGGTGAACTGGGCATGGGCAATCTCTGCTGTCACACCCAGCGAGGGATCCGTGCCATGATGGATTCAGTGATGTTACTGCACTCAGAGTTGGTGGGGGTGTGGGGGGGTGTGGTTTGGGGGAAAGGGTGACAGCTGCATTAAGTGACTTGAGGCAACATGGCGCTCATCCTTCCCAAGCACAGGAGATCATTGAACCTTTTGCGGCACTGGAGCCATGTGTACCGCACCACATCATGGGAGCTAACACTCTTGGACACCTCCTCCCAGGCACATTTGGTCAGGTTGGGGGGCCTCCTCCTCCCGTCCCTCAGAAGGACCTCCTGCCGCGCAGCCACCTCCCTCAGGAGGGAAGCTAGGCATTCATCTGAAAAACGAGGGCACACTGTCCCGACGGCCTACCCTCCTGCCTGGCCTGCCCCAATAGCTTACCCTCCGGACTTGTGTCACCAGCACTGTCCCTCTGCAGAGCCCTTCTCCCAGCCATTGCGAGCAGCCTTTCCAAGGTTGCCAAGCCTTCCTTTGTACAGGCCGCCGGGTTGCCCGACATGGGGAAAATTCTCCCCTTAGTCTTCCAGAACTTCCTCTAACTCTGTGAGGATCCCATGGCTGATCTCATTCCCTAGCTTTATAGGCAGCTCTGGCTGTCTTGAATTCCTCATGAATTTGGATTCAACAGCCTGACTTGGGACTCACTCGGTTCCCTTGCACAGTGACTCCAACTCAGAAACCCCTGGTTTCTGAGAAGCACTCTGCCCCTTCTCCTGTCTGCAGGCAGCTTCTCTCTTTGTTTCAAGCTGTTCTTGATACAAACTGCTCTTTGGTGGATTGCCTCACATACACTGAAAACAGCAGAGATATATTGAAACAAGGGAACATTCCCCCCTCATTACATCTCTGTGGCAACAATGACACACGTATTCTGTTTTCAAATAGAAATGCAAATCAAATATCTTTAACTTTAGTCTTTTCCTTTGATCTGAAAAGTATATAGATAATTTAAAACCTTCCCTTGTCTACATGTTACCTTTAAACCCTTCTCTGATCAGGGGAAACTACATGAATAATTTAAACCCTCTCCTGAAGCCTTGCAGACAAGTCTCCTCAAGAGATGGTTAACAAGGCCCAATGGCTTACCCTCCAGACTTGTGTCACCAACAATGTCCCTCTGCAGTCATGGCTTCACTAACATAACAGGGGCCTCCCTTTGATTTGTACTTACCTCAGTCCTGTCTGCCAGCCCCTCAGACCAGGCATTCTTTCAATTATCCTACATTTAAAAATCACAATTTCCAAGCTGAAATATTCTTATATGAATTTGTAACCCAATCCGTTAACAACACCAATTAACATTGTTAAAGAGCTCGGTAAGGGGCATGTTCTAATATTGATGGGGGTACGTGGGCTGCACATTCTGTCTGGGGCAAACCAGGTCAATAGAGGCAGACTCACAGCAGGGAGCTGCCATGACTGCCCAAGGGAAATAGGTGGGGCCCATGAAAGGGTGAATAGTGCAGAGGGGGATTTCAGCCACTGGCACACCCAGGTGCCAGTGACTGAGCGCAGATTGAGGAGAGAGTGATCGGTAAGTGCACAGGCAGTTTGTCACCATCCTGGTATCACAGGTCTGTAAAATGAAGGGCCAAGGCTGCCAAACATAATCGGGGCACTGTCTAAGTACAAGGAAGGCAGCAGCAATAGGGGAACAACTCTCAGATTTTGGGTCCAAGAGTGATGACAAGTGACACTATCTGCACGAAGGGCACATCCCTAGGCATTGGGAGGGCAGAAGAGAGGGACGATGGGCAGGAAGGACCCAGAGGCCTTACCCTTGGAATAGGATCTACAGACAAAGATGAACCTGCCTTGAGATGGCAGGTCCAGTGCTGCAGGAGACTGCGACTCTGAGGATAGATGGTCTCAGAGGCCTGTGCTCTTGTTGCCGAACAACTCACACCTTGCAGCACTGCTCACCATACCCTGCCAGTGACTGTCAAAGCCACTGTGGCTGTGAACGTCTTCACCTCTGGATCCTCCAAGGATCAGTTGCGAACCTTGGTGGCATCTCACCAACAGCTGCACACAAGTACATCTCCTATATCACTGATGCCCTTTTTGCAAGAGCTGTGCAATACATCAATTCCAGGCACACAAAGGAAAGGCTTCCACTTCTTCAACATTCAGCTGGTCAGCAACCACAACAAAAACTTCCTGCATGATATTCCTTGAAGAGATCACTACTCACTCCTCTATGAAAACCTGACCCAGAGGTACAGAGAAATTACAACCAAAATCATCTGGTCACTAGGACAAACATTGAGTTGGCCATTGGGCTTCTGAAGATGAGCTCCAGTGCCTGGACCAGTCAGGTAGGTGCCTTGCTGTGCGCTCCTGTAAGGGTCTCATGGAATGTGTTGGTCTGCTGCGCTCTCCATAACATGGCCATCTAGAGAGGACTATGAAGATGGTGAGGCACCAGAAGGGTATAGCTCATCGGAGGAAGAGTAACAGCAGAGCGTGGAGGAGGCAGAGTAGGCAGGAGGAGGATATTCAGGACACAGGGAGTGGGCCAGGCCCAGCACAAGGCTGGAGTGTTTGGTCAGGATGCCTTAACACCAAGGATCATCTGACTGTGTTAACACTTCCTCAAAGATGCAGCCTGGAACACGCAAGCTCTTAATGCCAATAAAGGATGCGCATCTGCCCAGAGGTTTCATTGCCACCATTGACGGACCCTTGTTCCTCTTCATCCTTCATACCTTTTTTCCTGTCCTGCCAGAGACTCACACATCTGGTTTCATGTGTCAATATTTATATGGTGCTCATAAAGGAAAACAGTGCACAGTTACAGGTATAAGACACCCCAGTCGCTCACTTTGTAAGGAAAAGAAGTCAATTTTTAGTCTGGCATTCAGCCCGCGTGCCGTGGGAAGCTGGAAATTGATGACGGGAAAAATGTTTGTTTTTCAGTCTTTAAAGGTTAAACTTACTGAGCTGTGGTAAAGCAGTGAAACTAAAGAAATGCTATTGGGAAAGAACAGAGATTGTGAAGAGAAACAATGGTATTTGGATTTTTGAGGAGTGGACATTGGAGACGGTAAAACCAGTATAAGATGGGTCCTAGTGTTCTGCTAACAAATTCTATAAATATCTTTTTCTGGAAGGTTGTTTTGAAAGCGCTTAGGTGATGGAAAATTACTGAAAGGAAGCTAAAGACAGAATGACAACATCTGGGAGGGTTCAAACCCTATGGTTTAAACCAAAAGTGCAGAATACAACTGGGCATGGTGTTTTTAAGAGAAGTTTCATTGGATGGAATGGCCCTGTCAATACAGGAAACCAGAGCAATCCCCTGAAAAGTGGAATAAAAGATTGAGCATAATGGAGACCTTTACTGCAGTCAACAGGCAGGATCCTGATGCACAGTCAACAGGAGTTAGCCACTTTGAGATGATTGACTAATTATGGAAACATGTTTGAGTATTCTGAAGCCAGATGTTTTTGAAGCATTTATTTGCTGGAAATACAGTAACTAAGCAGTTTTTAAAAATTAATTTCCTTTCTCCTCTTTCTCAGTCTGTAATTATTTTATATTTGTGCCTCTTTCAAATCTGTAATTGCCAGTACATATAAATGAACCCCATTAAGTATAACAACCAATTCAGTGAGTCATCAATGTTTCTCTTGTAATTCATAGTCAAAATGAGCAATAACCCTAAGTGAGTGTTTTAAAACAAAAAAGCTTACAACACACTATTCTATCTGACATGGTGTTCTCTACACTTGACCACTTTTACATGGTGCTCCCCTTGTGGACTTGGAGGAGGTGGAGTCAGACTGTTCACTTGCCTCTGCCTGTGGTGGAGATGGACGAGGCAGTCATCCTGATCATGGAGGTGCCCATAGGGATCCCCCAGAGGCTGCTGCGTCTGAATCATTGCAGGGGCAGCCTCTGTCACTCCGGTCTGCAGCACAGATGCATCCTCCTCACTGACTGCTCCAGCCCTTGGCAGACACTCCGGGTGGCTGGAGGAGAGCAGCAACTGGGGTGCAACTGGCATCCCCACCAGACATTCTTGCTGACCAGTCAATGCTAAATAACGTGGAATGCATTTTGTGAATGTCAGTGCACAGTTCCTGCATGCTGTCCAAGTGCTGCTGTATATGGCTGTCTATGAGGTTAGCCACACTCTCGTGCACTCCAATCCCTGAACTATTGTGGCACACATGACCTGGGTGAACTGCTCCCACTCTCTGCCCATGACTGCACACTACCTCAAAGAAATCTGACATGTGGGAGCACATCTCTTGCTGCTGGTTTAGCTCCAGCCCCAATTCCTGTGATTCCTGAGGCCCTGCGTCTGTGCCCAGCTGAGCAGGGCTATGTCAGTCCTCTTCTTTCCAAGGGCAACTGACCACAAGTGCCTCCATCTCTGGCACCACCTCCTGCACACTGGCACTATGTACATCACCCAGTGCTACCCTATCTATCCATGTGTGAGGACCCACTGAGGCACCTGTATCTAGGATGGTAGAGGGTGCACTTGTAAGGTGTTTAGTCTGAACTCTGCTACACTTGGTTTTTGCAGAAGGAACAGGATCATAACGTCCGTGAGAGGGCCCAGGTAGAAGGTTTCCTACCACACGTTATCTGCACCTGCAGGAGGGAGCCATGGACAACGCCAGGGTGTTTAGTCTGAACTGTCGGCGCGACATTAGTCGTCTCAATTTCTCTGCTCCTCTCACCCATTCTAACCTGTCTCTCTCTGAACTTACTGCACTTCATTCTCTCAGGTCCAACCCTGACATTGTCATCAAACCCGCTGACAAGGGTGGTGCTGTTGTTGTCTGGCACACTGACTTCTACCTCGCGGAGGCTGAGCGTCAACTCGCAGACACTTCCTCCTACCTCTCCCTGGACCATGACCCCACCACTGAACATCAAGCCACTGTTTCCAGGACTGTCACTGACCTCATCTCCTCTGGGGATCTCCCTCCCACAGCTTCCAACCTGATAGTCGCCCAACCTCGGACGGCCCGCTTCTATCTCCTACCCAAAATCCACAAACAGAACTGCCCCGGTAGACCGATCGTCTCAGCTTGCTCCTGCCCCACAGAACTCATTTCTCGTTATCTTGACTCCCTTCTCTCTCCCCTTGTCCAGTCCCTTCCCACCTACATCCGTGATTCCTCTGACACCTTACGTCACATCAACAATTTCCAGTTCCCTGCCCCTACCGCTTCCTCTTCACCATGGACGTCCAATCCCTCTACACCTCCATCCCCCACCAGGATGGTCTGAGGGCCCTTAGCTTCTTCCTCGAACAGAGGCCCGAACAATCCCCATCCACCACTACTCTCCTCCGTCTGGCTGAACTTGTTCTCACGCTGAACAATTTCTCCTTCAACTCCTCTCGCTTCCTCCAAATAAAAGGTGTGGCTATGGGTACCCGCATGGGCCCCAGCTATGCCTGTCTCTTTATGGGGTATGTGGAACATTCCTTGTTGCAGTCCTACTCCGGCCCCCTTCCACAACTCTTTCTCCGGTACATTGATGATTATTTCGGTGCCGCTTCATGCTCTCGTCAGGACTTGGAAAAATTTATTAATTTTGCTTCCAATCTCCACCCCTCCATCATTTTCACGTGGTCCATCTCTGACACTTCCCTTCCCTTCCTTGACCTCTCTGTCTCAATCTCTGGTGATAGACTGTCCACCAATATCCATTACAAACACACCGACTCCCACAGCTATCTCGACTACAGCTCCTCACACCCCGCTTCCTGTAAGGACTCCATCCCATTCTCTCAGTTCCTTCGCCTCCGTCGCATCTGTTCCGATGATGCTACATTCAAAAACAGTTCCTCTGACATGTCCTCCTTCTTCCTTAACCGAGGTTTTCCACCCACGGTCGTTGACAGGGCCCTCAACCGTGTCCAGCCCATCTCCCGCACATCCGCCCTCACGCCTTCTCCTCCCTCCCAGAAACATGATAGGGTCCCCCTTGTCCTCACTTATCACCCCACCAGCCTCCGCATTCAAAGGATCATCCTCCGCCATTTCCGCCAACTCCAGCATGATGCCACCACCAAACACATCTTCCCTTCACTCCCTTTATCGGCATTCCGTAGGGATCGCTCCCTCCAGGACACCCTGGTCCACTCCTCCATCACCCCCTACTCCTCAGCCCCCTCCTATGGCACAACCCCATGCCCACGCAAAAGATGCAACACCTGCCCCTTCACTTCCTCTCTCCTCACCGTCCAAGGACCCAAACACTCCTTTCAAGTGAAGCAGCATTTCACTTGCATTTCCCCCAACTTAGTCTACTGCATTCGTTGCTCCCAATGTGGTCTCCTCTACATTGGAGAGACCAAACGTAAACTGGGCGACCGCTTTGCAGAACACCTGCGGTCTGTCCGCAAGAATGACCCAAACCTCCCTGTCGCTTGCCATTTTAACACTCCACCCTGCTTTCTTGCCCATATGTCTGCCCTTGGCTTGCTGCATTGTTCCAGTGATGCCCAACGCAAACTGGAGGAACAACACCTCATCTTCCGACTAGGGACTTTACAGCCTTCCGGACTGAATATTGAATTCAACAACTTTAGGTCGTGAGCTCCCTCCCCCATCCCCACTCCCTTTCTGTTTCCCCCTTCCTTTTTTTTTTCCAATAAATTATAAAGATTTTCCTTTTCCCACCTATTTCCATTATTAAAAAAAACCCCACTAGAGCTATACCTTGAGTGCCCTACCATCCATTCTTAATTAGCACATTCGTTTAGATAATATCACCAACTTTAACTTTAACACCTATGTGTTCTATTGTACTATTGTCGTTGACATCTTTTGATGATCTGCTTCTATCACTGCTTGTTTGTCCCTACAACCACACCTCCCCCCCCACCTCTCTGTCTCTCTATCTCTCCACCCCCCCACACACACACCTTAAACCAGCTTATATTTCAGCTCTTTCCTGGACTCGAACTCAAGTTCTGTCGAAGGGTCATGAGGACTCGAAACGTCAATCTTTTCTTCTCCGCCGATGCTGCCAGACCTGCTGAGTTTTTCCAGGTAATTCTGTTTTTGTTTTAGTCTGAACTCTGCTGTGGATACGCTTGGTCTGGTGAAGGTGAGAGAATTGGTCTCACTGTCATTTCGTCTGCACCTGTATAAGAGATGGTGAGAACATGCCTTGGAGAGCAGAAGCCTCTACAATGCTGGGATGTTCCAATACAACTGTCTACAGGAAGCTGTTGGAAAGGCTAGAGTGTAATGCATCCCCTTAATGAATGCTTTGCACTCTCTAATCGCCACCTCTTCATTAGCAACCTGGGCGTTGTCCATGGCTCCCTTCTGCATGGTGGAGATAATGTGTGGTAGGAAACCTCCTGCCTGGGCCATCTCACGGGCGTTATGATCCTGTTCCTCCTGCAAAGACAAAAGAGAGCCTAAAAAGGCACAACTAGCCTCCACGGCAAATGCCAGTTGTTCCTATTTATTAGAAGTTGATGTTTCAGTTCAGGCAGGTTTCTCAGCAGCACTCCAGCTCTGAGCCAGTCTGAGGGGTAAGTAAATGCCCTGGACTCACATTCTTCCCGTGTTCAAGTGTAGTATGTACCCTCTGGCTCCTCAGCTGGTGTGTCTGCTGGAGAGAATTACCCAGAGGCCTGTTCTGAGGGTTAGGGCATTTCACTACCTTGCCCAAAAGTATCAGGTCATTAAACCTCTTATTCACTGGATCCAGTTTCTGTGCAGCACACTGCTCCTGCTGACTGCACCTAATGTCCAGGCCTGCCCAGCCTGGTGGATTCTCCTGTCACCATCTGGGAAGGGGATTTCCCTCCTCTCCCCTTCAGCCTCAAGGAGACGCTGCAGGTCAGCTCTTGTGAAGTGAGGGGCTGTCCTGCCCCAGATTCCAGGCCTCTGCCTCTCAAGACATCCTCCAAACAGCAGGTAGAGCAGTGAAACAGCAGTCACAGTAATGGCTGCCATGGTCTGTTTAAATCAGACTCGCACTAGAACAGTCCCACCTTTGTTCTTGCCCCTCCGGACACTAATTAGCTTCTAAACCCATCTCTAGGGTAATTAAGGGGGTGTCCTCATCAAAATTGGGGCCGGTGACTGTTTCCCTTTGAGGGTGGTTTTGGGACCCAAAAATGGTCCCGACTTCCATTTCCCGCACTGGAAGGAAAATCCTGCCCTTAGTTTCACTTCACCTTGGGCTGCAACATGATGTGGAAGTGAAAGACACACAGCAGAGAGAGGACACTGACCACAGAGAGAGGAGGAGGGCTCACAATAGAGGGTCCTACCCACCACTCTAGAGCACATCCAACTCAGCAAGGAGCAGGAACACCAAGGAGATGGTCACTGAACTGTGCCAATGCCTAAACTCAATCTGCAGCCACAGAGCAGGGTGAGGTCAGCATTGCCAGTCACTGACAAGATCACAGAGATAAAAACAAAAAACTGCGGATGCTGGAAATCCAAAACAAAAACAAAAACAGAATTACCTGGAAAAACTCAGCAGGTCTGGCAGCATCGGCGGAGAAGAAAAGAGTTGACGTTTCGAGTCCTCATGACCCTTCGACAGAACTTGAGTTCGAGTCCAAGAAAGAGTTGAAATATAAGCAGAAATATAAGTTGAAATATAAGCTTATATTTCAACTCTTTCTTGGACTCGAACTCAAGTTCTGTCGAAGGGTCATGAGGACTCGAAACGTCAACTCTTTTCTTTTCCGCCGATGCTGCCAGACCTGCTGAGTTTTTCCAGGTAATACTGACAAGATCACTGTGGTTCTACGTTTCAACAACAGTGGATTCCTCCAGGTGGGAGCAGGCGACATTCGCAACATTTCATAGTTCATTATCCATTGCTGCATCAGAGGTGTTAGAGGCCCTGACACGAGAGAGAACGTCATTGGCTTCTCTCTAACCAGAGAAGCAGGAGCAGCAAGCATGAGGCCAGCGGGATTCCTGATGGTGCAGGGAGACATTGACTGCACAAACATGGCTCAATGGATCCCACATGTTAACAGGAAGATGCCCTCAAGCCAAAAGGGCACCAACACATTAATACACAATTAGTGTGCAGTCATACCCAGGGCATCCTGTTGGTGAATGCCTGCTATGTAGCAGCAGCCACAACACATTCATCCTGCACCAATCAGGCATCCCTGTCAAATCTGGCCCAGCTCAAAGATCCAGAGGCTGGCTGCTGGGTGACAGGGGCTACCTGCTCTATACCTGGCACATGACTCCCTTCCATCATCTGACCAAGCATGGACAGCATGCTGACAATGAGAGCCATACCGCCACCAAGAACATTAGAACCATAGAAAACCATAGAAAAGTTAAGGTGTAAACAGAGGCCAATCAGCCCAGCGTGTCTGTCCTGGCCAAAAAAGGGGCAAAAGAAATTAGCTGCTTATTTTAATTGCACTTTTCAGTACTTGGTCCGTAGTCTTACAGGTTACAGCATTTCAGATGCAGATCCAGGTACCTTTTAATTGAGTTGAGAGTTCAGCCTCAACCAAGAACTTAGGCAGTGAATTCCAGATGCCCACCACCCTCTGGATGAAAAAGTTTTTCCTCATGTCCTCTCTAATCCTTCTACCAATCATGTTAAATCTATGTCCCCTGGTAATTGCCCCCTCAGCTAGGGGAAACAAGTCTTTCCTGTCCACCCTATCTAGGCACCTCATAATTTTGGACACCTCAATTACGTCACCCCTTAGCCTCCTCTGTTCTAAGGAAAACAACCCTAGCCTACCCAGTTTCTCCTCATAGCTGAAACTTTCAAGCCCTGGCAACAATTTCGTAAATCTCCTCTGCACTCTCTCCAGAACAATTAAGTCCCTCCTGTGATGTGGTAATCAGACTGTACACCAAATTCCAGCTGTGGCCTAACCAGCATTTTATACAGTTCCAGAATTGCATCCCTGCTTTTGCATTCAATACCTCACCCAATAAAAGAAAGCATTCTATATGCTTTCTTGACCACCTTGTTCACCTGTCCTCCCACCTTCAAGAATCTATGCACATGCAATCCAAAGTCTCTCACTTCCTCAACCTCTCGCAATAGCTCACTGTTTATTGACTATTCCAATGCTTTGTTTGCCCTCCCAAATGCATTACCTCACACTTTGCCGGCTTGAATTCCATTTGCCACTTCTCCGCCCACTCAACCAAACCATTGATATCATTTGGAAGACAACAGAAATCCTCTTCACCATCAACCACAAGGCCAATTTTTGTGTCATCTGCAAATTTTCCGATCATACCTCCCACATTTAAATCTAAATCATTAAAATGTACAACAAACAGCAAGGGCCCCAACACTGAGCCCTGTGGTACACCACTGGAAACAACTTTCCATTCGCAAAAAATATCCATCAACCATTACCCTTTGTTTTCTGTCACTGAGCCAATTTTGGATCCAACCTGCCACCTTCCCCTCCATCCCATGAGATCTCATTTTCCTGACCAGTCTGCCATGTGGGGCCTTGTCAAATGCCTTCCTGAAATCCATGTAGACGACGTCGACTATAGTACCCTCATCAATCCTCCTTGTTGTTTCCTCAAAAAGTGTGATTACGTTAGCAAGACATGATCTTCTCCTAACAAAACCATGCTGACTACCCCTAATCAATCTGTTCCTTTCTAAGTGACAGTTTATCCTTTCTCTCAGAATTGATTCCAATAATTTGCCCACCACTGAAGTCAGACTAACTGGCCCATAATTTTCTGGCCTATCCCTTGCACATTTAATAAATAATGGTACAATGTTCGCAGACCTCCAGTCCTCTGGGGCCTCACTTCTATCTAGTGAGGATTGAAAAATTATCGCCAGAGCATCCATTATTTCCTCCCTGGCTTCCTTCAACAGCCAGGGATACGATCCATCTAGCCCTGGTGATATATCCACCTTCAAGGATAACAGTTTCTCCAGTACTTCCTCTCTCACTCTGCTTATTGTATCTAATATTTCACACTCCTCCTCTTCAACTAGAATGTCTGCATCATCACTTTCCTTAGTGAAGAAGAGACAAAGTACTCATTTAGAATCCTGCCAATATCTTCTGCATCAGCTCACATGTTACCATGTACATCTCTGATAGGCCTTACCTTTTCCTTAGTCATCCTCTTGCTCTTAATGTACTGGTAAAACATCTTCGGATTTTCTTTGATTTTACATGCCAATACTTTTTCATATCCCCTCTTTGCTTCCTAATTTCCATTTTTACTTCACTCCTGTACTTTCTATACTCTTCTAGGCTTTCTGCACTCTTAAGACTTTTGTGACTGTCATAAGCTTTGTTTTTCTGCTTTATCTTAACCTGTGTGTTTCTGGATAACCAGGGAGCTCTGGATTTGGCAGTACCATCCCTTTTTCTTTGTGATGTGCTGTGTCCAAAGAATGATTTGGCACTGTTTTTCCTTCTAGTAGCTATATCCAGTCTACTGTCGCCAGCTCACCTTTCAACTTTGTAAATTTTGCCTTCCCCCTATTTAGAACTTCTACTCCTGTTCTATCTTTGTCCTTTTCCATAATGATCCTAAATCTAATTATATCATGGTCACTACGTCCAAAACGGTCCCTATGACTACTTCATCCACTCGCCCAGCTTCATTTCCTAAGACTAAATCTAGAATTGCACCGCCTTTCATTGGGCTTGTTATGGGTTGGCTAAAAAAAGCTCTCTTCAATGCAGTTCAAGAATTTTGCGACCTCTGTGCCCTTCACCCTGTTTGATTCCCAATCCCAGAAATGTGCCTACATATTTGTTCTTCTGACAACCTTCCACTATTTGGGGGTCTATTGCCCCCAATCTAGTAATCTGGCTGCCCCATTTTTATTTCTGAACTCAACTCATATGGCCTCATTTGATGATTAATTTAGCATATCATCCCTCCTCGCAGCTGTAATTGAATATTTAACCAATAATGCTACACCCCTACCTTTTTTATCCTCCTCCATATCCTGCCTGAAAACTCTATATCCAGGGACATTGAGCTGCTATTTTCCCCCTCCTTAAGCCAAGTTTACATTATAATGATGACATCATGCTGCCATGTGTCTACATCTGCCCTCAGCTCATCAGCTTTTTTTACTACACTCCTTGCATTTACCTATATACCTTTTAACACTGCCAAATTCCTGTACCATACACTTTTTAATCTGTGCTGCTTCTGTCTTTCAGAGTCACTCACTAATTCTCCATCTCCCGTTCCCTGCTCTGAATTGGCCCTCAGGTTCAACATCTTGCAACAACAGTTCAACTGCCTCGATCACTCAGGGGTAGCCCTCCAGTACTTCCAGGAAAGTATCTCCAAGCTTGTGGTGGTCTGCTCTGTCCTCGCTCTGAAGATCAAGGCTTTTGCCACCAGGGCTTTGAAAGGAACCTTGGGTGCAGGACAGAACTGATGAGGAAGAGGAAGGGAAGAGGCATCTGGGGTAACTCCAGTCTGCCAGCAAATACTCGGATTCCAGCACCCCCCTGAGAGATTGCACACTCCCACCCTGCCATCACAATTGATCCACAATTCCTCACCATTCAATCCATCTGCTTTGTACCAAAACTGTGTCCTCTTGGCCAAAATCCTGGAACAAAAGCCATCAACAAATAAAAAAACATCCATATCAATGTGGTATGATAGGAGACAGAATGAATGTGGTAGTGATAGGAGACAGTGTAGTCAAGGGAATAGATGCTTCTCTGCAGGCATGACCGGGAGCCCCAAAGTTTATGTTGCCTGCTCATTGCCAGGGTTAAGGACACCTGCTCCCAGCTGCAGACAAACTTGATGTGGGACGATCCAGTTGTTGCGATCCGTAAAGGAAGTAACGACACAGGGAGAACTGAGAATGAATTTCTGCTGAGAAAGTTTGAGGAGTTAGGGCCCAAATTCAATGCAGAATCTCAAACTTAATAACCCGTGGATTGTTACCTGAGCCATGCACCATTTGACACAGAAAAGCAGATTAGAGAATTAAATGCATGGTTCAAAGATTGGTTTGGGAAGATGGGATTTTGATTCATGAGGCACTGGCATCAAGACTCAGGAAAGAGGAAGGGATCCACTTAAATCATATAACAAGGGCTGTTCATAGGGCTTTAAACCAACAGAGGTGAGGAGCTTTTGGGGAAAGGAAGAATTAAAAATCCAAAGAGAAAAACCGAGGCAATAGAACAGGGTTGCAATGTGAATAAAGAAAACAGAGTGGGACAGGAAGTGACATAGAGTCTAACAGTAATAGTGCTTCAGCGAGTGAGATCCATGCAGGAAAGATTAGTAAAAAAATTAAACATTCGTTATCTGAATGTGCAAAGCATCTGCAACAAGATGGATGAACTCCTGGCACAAATAGAGATAAATGGTTTAGATCTAATTGCCATTACAGAGATATAGTTACAAGGTGACTAAGTTTGAGAAATACATTTTCCAAGGTTCATAGCATTTCAAAAAAGGGAAAATGGAAAAGGAGGTGGGGGCAGCTCTGATAGTAAAGGATGAGATAAAGACATTAGTGAGAAAGAATCTTTCCAGTCTTGAATAAGGGGTTGATCATTTAGGACTGAGATGATGAGAAATTTCTTCACCCAGAGGGCTGTGAACCTTGTTACATCATCGAATACACTAAAGGCTGGGAGAGACAGATTTTGGTCTCTCAGGGAGGAAAGTGAATCTGAAGATGGTATTGAATGCCGAAGAAGGCTCAACAGGACATATGTTTCCCTCCTGCTCATACTTCTATGTTCTTATAACAACATTATCCAATGACACTTGCATCGCTGAGGTGTTGCATTCCAAAGCCATGTCCGAAAGGCCAAGAGCTAATCGTGGTTGTCCTCCAAGGCCATCTGCAGTCTCCCCCAGTGAAATTATTAATCTACCACCAGCCATGTCACAGCCTTGCACTGAACATCAGACATTGCATAGGAGCACAAGGCCAGGCAAAGGCACCTGCAGGACATATAGTAAGGGAATGCACAAGGTTGAATGTTCAGTTTTGTGTGTATAGTTGCAGGAGAGAGGGAGGAATGAGTGAGAGTGTTGCAATATGTTTGGGTGATGAGCTTGCTTGAATAGATGTGAAAGCAGAGAGAGGTGGGTGTGAGACTGACAATATTGGTAAGTGTACAAGGGTGAAGTGGAATCTCTGAATGTTGGGCATGAGTGCTGATGGGTGAATGATGGGAGTGTGGTGCATTGAGTGTCTTAAGAAGTTGGTAGAGGAGATGTAATGTTAAAATACATTCACTGACCTTGACCACCCACATGAGATCACTAACTTTTTCCCAACACTGCAGCCAGGTCCTTGGGGTCAGACTCCAGGAATTGACCTCCCGGTCTATCTGCAGCAATTCACTTTACAGGACATGCCTTGAGTGCCTCCTGGTCCCCTATAGAAACATTCGGCCTCACCTCCTTCATTAAGGCTTCCAGCACCACATTTGAAAACCTGGGATGCCCCTCTCTGGCCTGTTGCTCATTTTGCTGTCCTTTTCCTTCCAGTAAAGCTTTCCAGACACTGTTCTAGCAGCTGCAATAGCCTGAGAGCAGCTCATCTTTAAGAGATGCAGGCTAACTGCAGGCTTTTCTATGTCAAATGGTGCGTGGTTCAGGTAACAATCCATAGGTTATTAAGTTTGAGATTCTGCATTTTAATTTGGGCCCTAACTCTTCAAACTTTCTCAGCAGAAATTCATTCTCAGTTCTTCCTGTGTCGTTACTTCCTTTATGGATCGCAACAACTGGATCCTCCCTTCCCACATCAAGTTTGTCTGCAGCTGGGAGCAGGTGTCCTTAACCCTGGCAATGAGCAGGCAACACAAACTTTGGGGCTCCCAGTTGCAGCTGCAGGCTAACTGTCAATCATGCTAGGGTGAAAGCTGCTGGGTCTTCTGTTGTGTGTGCAGCCAGTCAGCAACACATTTCATGCTGGGCTGCATGTCGATGCACAGATAGCATAAAGTTTATGTGTTACCTGCCTCAAAGGGACCCGGGCGTGGATTAATCGCGCTTTGCAACCCCCACACTTATCAGGCCTAATCCAGATTTTTTTTCCCCTCTGACACTTTCTCCTGACTCTGCAGCCAAGATCAAGAACTTCCTGACGGGTGGTGAGGTGGGTGGAGGTGTATTAGTCTTGGATGGCAGCACCAAAACGGCAATAGTGAATTAGTGGCTTATTTTACACTCCATCCAATTTTACTTGAGTGAGCAAGAGAGAGAAAGTGGAAAGAAATGGGCCAGTTGTTCATAAGTATATACAGTCAACCCAAACTTACATTATCCACATTTATAATTCAGTGATTCACACATATAAATCAAAGAAAAAATAAATTTTATTTGAATTTTGTTACTCATGCAAAGCTGCTTAAAATAACTAAGGCCTGGATCTTTCCTATGGCGGGTGAGCTGGGGGGGTAGCGGGCAGGGGCGGGCGCAGAGCCAATCGCCACCCGTGATTGGCTGTATTTTACACGGGTGGGCTCAGCACTACCTGTGCGGGCGGAGGGAGGAGGGAGAGTGGGGCACGCCCAATGTCACGACGTGTCATTTTACACATCAGTGTGTCGGGCCTTCCCCTGCACGCTGACCGGAAGATTCTTTAAATAGATGCAATTAGTTCAAGAAATCCTTTACAGATACATTTTCTCTAGAAGACATTTAGTATATTGGAATGACGGTCTGTCAACAGTCAAATAGTTTTGTAATCACAAATGACTGATTAAAATATCCAAGGTTAAAAAAATACAATTTTTAAAAGTTTTTACTGATCCGACAGTAAAATTCAGTTAACACATTTTCCTACTGAATAATCACTATTATAGAAGCTTTTAAAACAGTAGTGACTCCCTCAACATTCAGATATCTTAGCAACTGGAGATAGATTATGGATGTTCATCACTGTATCCTTGTTCTTTTTGTGTTTCCATGTAATTTCATTTCCCAAGTCGTGGAAGGTCCTTTACCATTTAGTTTGACACAGACACACACACACACACACTCATCCACATACACGCATACACAGACACACACACATACACACACACATACACACACACACACACACTCATCCACATACACGCATACACAGACACACACACATACACACACACATACACACACACACACACACACACACACTCATCCACATACACGCATACACAGACACACACACATACACACACATACACACACACGCACACACACACTCATCCACATACACGCATACACAGACACACACACATACACACACACACACACACACTCATCCACATACACGCATACACAGACACACACACATACACACACACACACACACACACTCATCCACATACACGCATACACAGACACACACACATACACACACACACACACACACACACACTCATCCACATACACGCATACACAGACACACACACACTCACTCATCCACATACACGCATACACACACACACACACAGACACACACACTCATCCACATACACGCATACACAGACACACACACATACACAAACACACACACACACACTCATCCACATACACACATACACAGACACACACACGTACACAGACACACAGACACACACACTCATCCACATACACGCATACACAGACACACACACATACACAGACACACACACACACACTCATCCACATACACGCATACACAGACACACACACATACACAGACACACACACACACACACTCATCCACATACACGCATACACAGACACACACACATACACAGACACACACACACACACTCATCCACATACACGCATACACAGACACACACACATACACAGACACACACACACACACTCATCCACATACACGCATACACAGACACACACACATACTCAGACACACACACACACACAGACACACACACACACACACACCCCTACATATTTTCTCGGTTTCATGTGGACCAGGTGCTTTATTCCTTTGAAACAACACTCACTCGTGGCACAAATTTCAAGATTACGGGTTTTTTAGGACTCATGGGTCCTTTCACATCCATTTCTAATGGAATCTGGAATAGAAAGAACAATGGTGATCAGGCCAACAGGAAGGTTTGACTGCAAAAATGGTCATTTCTGTTCCAAGTCCTTCTCTATCCATCAACTCATATTCCATAATTCCCTGCCCTCCCCACAGTATCTACTTAAGAAAAAAAACAAATTTAAATGAAACCTCACACCATTCATTCACACCTTCAGATAATTTTGATATTCCAGAATTCTCACTTGTGTCTCCTTGCATGGCACATGTGCTGCAAGAATGAAGCGAGTGCCATTTTCATCATAAGTTGGGCAAATCGCATCCCGATGCAGTTCCGAAGGCCCACCTCAAATGGCAGAAAGATATTTGCATCCCGAGACTCCTTATTCTCCTTACTGAACCTAATTATATTGACAAAGGCAAAACAATTGGTATTGATCATTGTCAAATTTGCTTAGATATACTTTAAATTTATCAGAATGGATGGAGTTTGAACAACAGTTTGAAACTGTTACTATAGTTTTATCCCAGCAACTTCTTCACTTACTGCTATTTCGCGTGTCACTGCGTCACAGGCACTGGATACCAGTCTTGATTTGTGAGCCCAGACTGTGGAGTGTTGCCAGAGTAATCAACTGTAGAGAACAGCAGCATGGCCAACGTTGATCTGCTTTAGTCAGAGATTTGTTGTTACAAGCCCCCAAGATAGTGAGGAATAAGGCGGCCATCTGGATCATTCCAATCCATCTACTCAGCAAGGTCCTAAACAAACACCCATTTTAGGTTCCACTTGCTTCTTAAAAAGGTCTTTTTGTCCCTAATAATCTTTCAAGAATTACATCCCATGCATTGCTCACTTTGTGAAAGAAAGAATTTCCCCAACATTAATCCTAAATTTACCTTTTACTCCTTTGAATCTTGTTCTCCTCTCACTAAAACACTGGAGGTTTGCATTTTCCATTCCCATAACTATCTAATGCACCTCTGTAAGATCAACTTTCATCTAGGCTGAAGTAACTAGCTTCTTCCACCACCTTTCACCATGACCCAGACCCCAGACACTCAAATCAGCAATATAACTCTTCTGTGCATAACCCCCAGTATTGGTTTCCCTTACACCTCAACATGGTACTCTATACAGGTCCTTCACTGACTTGGAATGTGCCAAGGAAGAAGAAGGGATTGTGCAGAGGAGAATGCTATAAACAGCACTTCAGTAAGCCAGGGAAATGATGTAGCTCAGAGACTAGCGCTGAGCCAGTTAAAAATCCCATAGGTAAGAAGTTTCCAAACAAGAAAAAGATTCCAATAAACCTCAACTTGTAGCAGTAAAGGCCATAGACGGTGGTGCGGGTGGGGGAACACAAGTCATTCCTATGTACCGTTCAGGTCTGAACTCCTTGGGCTCTGGCCAGTATGCTGGATCATGGTGTAGGGAGGAACCATGACTATAGTCCCCTTCGGAACAGTTACCCCATTGAGCTGGACATCTTTCTTGCACACTCTGTCAATACGGGGTGCAGCAGGGAACAGTCGCAGGGTTTCAGATATCACCATTTCCATATACTCCAACTGCATCACCCCATCATATGTGGGAGGAGCCTTCACACAGGAAAAAACACTTTCAATAATTGAACAAGACATTAGTGAAAAGTGAAGTCAAGGAAACCAAGAAAATTAAAATATTTTGTCACAGAGCAACATAAATATTCTGTTATTTTGTAATGATAGAGATGTTTCCACTTGTGGGGAGATCATAAATCTAAGATAATCACCAATAAATCTAATAGTAAGCATAAGAAGAACTTCTTTACCTAGAGAATGGTTAGAATGTGGGACTCGTTACCACAAGGAAAGGTTGAGGCAGAAATCTAGATAAACACACAAGGGAGAAAGAAACAAAAGAATATGTTGATTGGATTAAGGATTAAGAATATGAAGTTGATGAAGAAGGGTAGCTGGAGGCTCAGGTGAAGCATAAACACCAACACAGGCCTATTCGGCCCAATAACCAATTTCTGTTCATATTATGCATAATATCCTGAACACAAAACGCAGCAAACACCATTAAGTGCCTTATGCTCAATGATAATTAATAAGAGGGATACGGTACACATATGAGCTCTGTGCATATTAAGCTCAAGCAAATAGACTTAAGCTGCACCTATTTCGGTCAGAAGTGTTGATGCCGATGTTACTCAAACACATCGGGGAGGATTTTCCCCTTGTCGGGCAGGCGGGCCCGGGAGCAGACGTACAATGGTCTGCCACCTGCGATCAGGCCCTGACCTCGATTTCATCCTTGTTAGCCAACTAACGGCCAGCCAGCATGAATTGCGTGAAGAAATGCTCAGCGCTACCTGGGTGACAGAGGGAGGAGGGCGAATGCGGAAATCAGCGCATGCGCGCAGGTTCGCTCAGTGAAAGCTCCCTGAAGGCACTGAGCTGCCTCAGGGTGCTGAAGAATTCCCACATCAAAAATAAAGTTTTAAAAAAATAAGGAAAACATGTCCCCTCATGTGACTCTGTCACATGAGCAGGGACAAATTGCAAATGAGTTTTGAGAGTTTTTAGTTTTTAGTTTTTAGTTTTTTAATCACTGGTTGAAAAAAAATGCAAAAGCCACTTGGCCTATTCTCCCACCCTCCAACTGAACAGTTCAACAGGCAGCGAAAAATTACATTTAATTAACTGACTAAGGGCCTTAGTAGGCCTCTTAAGCGTCGGTGGGTGTGCTACCACCTCTCGTGATGCTCGCCAAGCAAAATATCGCGAGTGTGCGCGATGATGTCGGGCGCTCATCCATCCTATTCATTTTAACCAAAACAAGAACTGAGACCAGCTGATTAATATGCAGTATGCATGCTAATAAAATACAAGTTTTTCAAAGGGGAGAATTTTCCTCCCGTCAGAGGGGTTACGTGGGGGCGGGCGCAAACCTGATTGGCGCCCCTGATTGGGTCCGCACTGCCTGAGCTGTCAACAAATTTTTATAACAATTTTTATTCAATTTATAAACACTTCATTAAACATCATCCCGTTCATGTATGAGGTTCCATGAAAAATGCGAAGACCGCCTGGGCTGTTTGCCTGCCCGCCAACCTTAAGCCCCGCCCCCGCTGGCCGAGCTGAAAATTCTGGCCAAAATTTGTTTCTTCTCAGATCTTTAAAAATTCATTCACAGGATGTGGCTTCGTTGGCTAAGCCAGCATTTATTGCCTATCCCTGGTTGTCCTAGAGAAGATGGTAGCGAGCTGCCCTCTTGAACCGCTGCAGTCCATGCTAACCCACAGTGCTGTTAGGAAGAGACTACCAGGGTTTTGACCCAGCGACAGTGAAGGTCGTTTCTGGTGCCTAGGTCAATGCCGGGTGGTCTGTCCAGTTTCATTCCTTTTTTGAGACTTCATACAACTGAGTGGTTTGCTAGGCCATTTCAGAGAGCATTTAAAAGTCAACCACATTGCTGTGGGTCTGGAGTCGCGTGTAGGCCAGACCAGGTAAGGACAGCAGATTTCCCTCCATAAATTAAATCAAGTGGGTTTTTACAACACTCGACAAAGTCATCATTAGACTTTTAATTCCAGATTTTTACTGAATTCAAATTCCACCAACTGCCATGGCGGGATTTCAACCCAGGTCCCCAGAGCATTACCAGAGCTGGATTACTAGCCCAGCAACAATACCACTACACCATCACCTCTGCAGCAATTGCTATCAGTGATGTAATGTTACCCAAAGATATGGATACTAAGGGATCATGGGTTATAACCTTAGCCTATTCAGGCCATGAGGATGGGATGGATTAAGTTAGAGCTGGAACATATGAACTAGGAGCAGGAGTAAGCTACTCAGCCCCTTGAGCCTGCTCTGCCATTCAATAAGATCATGGCTGATCTGAATGTAACCTCAACCTCACATTCCCAGCTATCCCCAATAATCTTTCACCACCACCTCCTTGTTAATCAAGAATCTATCTAGCTCTGCCTTAAAAATATTCAAAGACTCTGCTTCCACTGTCTTTTGAGGAAGAGTATTCCAATAACTCAGCCTCAGAGAAAAAATTTCTCCTCATCTCATTCCTAAATGAGTGGCCCCCTATTTTTAAACAGTGACCCCTAGTTCTAGATTATCCCACAAGAGGAAACATCCTCTCTACATTCACCCTGTCAAGACCGCTCAGGTTTCAATTAAGTCACCTCTTACTCTGCTAAATTCCAGTGGATACAAGACTAACCTGTCCAACCTTTCCTCAGAAGACAACCTGCCCATTCCTGGTATTAGTCTAGTAAACCTTCTCTGAACTGCTTCTCATGCATTTACATCTTTCTTTGAACAAGGAGACCGGTACTGTACACAATACTCCAGATGTGGCCTTACCAATGCCCTGTACAACTGAAGCAGAACCTCCCTACTTTTGTAATCAATTTCCCCACAATAAATGATAATATTCTATTCGCCTCCCTAATTACCTGCTGAACCTGCATACTAACCTTTTGCGATTCATGCACCAGGGCACCAAGTTCCCTCTGATTCTCAGAGCTCTGCAATCTCTCATCATGTATATAATAAGCTTCCTTTTTATTCTTACTGCCAAAATGAACGATTTCACATTTGCCCATATTATTCTCCATTTGCCAGATCTTTGCCCACTCACTTAACCTATCGATGTCACTTTGTATCCTCCTTACGTCTTTTTCACAATTCACTTTCCTACCTATCTTTATGCCATCAGCAAATTTAGCCACTATTACTTCGGTTCCCTTCATCCATTTATGTAAATTATAAAAGTTGAGGCCCCAGCACTATTCCCTGTGGCACACCACTAGCCATATCTTGCCAACCAGAAAAAGACCCATTTATGCCAACTCTCTGCTTCCGATTAGCCAGCCAATCTTGTATCCATGCCAATATGTTAACCCGCTATGAGCTTTTATTTTCTGCAATAACCTTTGATGTGGCACTTTATCAAATGCCTTCTGGAAATCTAAGTATAGTACATCCACCGGTTCCCCTTTATCCACAGCACGTGTGACTCCTTCAAAGAAGTCCAATAAATTGGTTAAACATGAATTCCCTTTTATGAAACCATGTTGACTCAGCCGGATTGCCTTGAAGTTTTCAAAGTGCTCTGCTACAACATCTTTAATAATAGCTTCTAACATTTTCCCTATGACAGGTGATAGGCTAACTGACCCATAGTTTGCTACTTTCTGTCTCCCTCAATTTTTTTTTGTACAGTAAAGGAAGTGAAGGAAATAGGAGAGTTACATTTCAGCAACACAGGATTAAGACAATAATGGGAAAGGGAGATTTCTCTTCCAAAGCCAAGACCACAGTGGAGATGGTAACTTATTTGAACATTTGAAAATTGAAAACAAAAGGCAGGTTGTCTCCAGGAAAACAGATAAAAGAATTTAGATTTCATTCCGGCTATTGATGTGACACACTGCAATGTAAACAACTGAAATAACTGGCACCACTTCGATATTGAATCAGAGCACATACTAGTGGAATGGTTCCTTACTGTACAGCTGCTTAAACCCAAATGCAAACATGCAGGAATTTACAAAGGCACATTCTTACATATTAAGAATATCAATTACATGATACAAAACAGTCTTGGTGGGGGGCAGTGCACAGAGAAGTAAGAGAGAAAGACTAAGAAAGAAAAATAGAGCAAGAGAAAGAAAAAAGAGAGCAAGGAAGAGAGAAAAAGAATGAGAGGCAGAGCGAGACAAAGAGCTAGGAGAAAAAGAGAGAAAGAAAAAGAGAGATAAAGAAGGAAAAGGAGAGGAAGAGAAGAGAGAATATTATGTGGAAGACACTACTCGATTTCTAACAAGAATGTCCACTTTCCCAAAGTTTCTAGGAGCCTATTATGGAGCATCACAGAACAAATGATCTATCTGCTGTCTATAGTGGGGGGAGGGGAGGTGGGATGGGGGAGAGTCGCGATTAAAGGTTGAAGCAGGCAGATCCAAATTGGAGGCTTGTGGAGAAGGGAACAAAATTACTCAAGAGTGGTTAACTTCTGGAACAGAAAAGCAGAATGAATTGAAGAGGATTCAGGGATGGTGGACATCAACATCCAACATAGAATGCAATGTGAATCACTGTTCTCTTGGCATCAGCCGTGCCTCAGCTGCTAGCACTCTCACCTCAGTCAGAGGTCGTGGTTTTAAGTCCATGCTTGAGACTTAAGCACAATAAGCCAGGCAGCCCTTTAGGGAAGGAAATCTGTCACTCTTATCCAGTCTGGCCTACATGAGGCTTCAGACTCACAGCAATGCGGTGGACTCTTAACTGCCCTGTGGAATGGCCCAGTAAGCCATTCAGTTCAAGAGCAATTAGAGGTGGGCAACAAATGCTGCCTTTGACAGTGACACCCAAATCCCATGAAGGAATATAAAAGAAGAAAAAGCGCAGGACTGAAAATTTTCAGATGAAACATTAAATGAAGGTTCAATTGGATATAAAACATCTCATGGCAGCATTTTAAACAGCAAGGGAGTTCTCGGGGTAATACTTATCTGTTCATTGTCATATTGCTGTGCACAAATTGTCTACCACATTTTATATTACAGCAGTGACTACAATTCAGAAATTAGCTAAAAAGAGCTTCAGGATGTTCTGAGATCATGAAAGGCACTATAGAAATGTAAGTTCTTTCTTGTCCTTTCTCAAGGGCTCACTTTGTTTGGAAAAGCCTCATCTATTTCCTGCTGCAACTTCTTCTGTATGTCTGGGTGCACCGCCAGATTGTGTGCAACGTATGACAATGTATTGCTGGTGGTCTCATACCCAGCAAGGATAAAGATCATGGCCTGCCCCAGAATCTCCGTGTCAGTCAGAGCTGCAGAAAAATCAGAACATGTATCATAAACATAAGGAATTGGGGCAGGACTGACCTTGGGTTTCAATTCCATTGTCCCACCCATTCCCATATCCCTTAAATTCCCAAGGGACCAAAAATCTGTCTATCCCAATGTATACAACGATGGAGCAACCACAATCCTCTGGGGTACACAATTCCAAAGATTCAGAACCCTTTAAGTGAAGAAATTTCTCCACATTTCAGTCCTAATGATCAGGTCCTTTATCCTAAGACTGTGCCCCCGTGTTTTAGATTCCCTGACCAATGGAAATAATCTCTCAGCATCCATTCTATCAAACCCCTTCAGGATTTTGTAGGTTTCAATGAGATCGCCTCTCGTTCTTCTAAACTCAGAGAATACAGACAGGTTTACTCATCCTCTCGTCATGGGGGAGACCCCTCATCCCAGGGACCAATTTAGTGAACCTTCACTGTACCACCTCCAACGCAAGTAAATCCTTTCTAAAATGTGGATACCAAAGCTGCGCACTGCATTCCAGATGCAGTTTCACCAAAACCTTATACAACTGTAGCAAGACTTCTTTATTCTTGTAATCCAATTCTCTTGCAATAAAGATCAATATGCTACTTAGCTTCCTAATACCTTGCTGCACCTGCATGCTAACTTTCTGCGTTCCTTGTACCTGCACACCCAAGTCTCTTTGAACATCAACACTTACAAATTTGTCATCTTTTAAAAATGATTCTGCTTTTTTATTCTTGTGAGCAAAGAGAGTATCTTCACATTTCACTATATTTTACTTCATCTGCCATCTTGCTGTCCACTCACCTAGCCTGTTTGTATCTCTTTGCAGCCTCTCTGTGTCCTCCCAACAGCTTACCTTTCCACCTAGTTTGGTATATTCGACAAACCTAGATACATTACTCTCTGTATCTTCATCTAATTCATGAACATAGATTGTAAATAGCTGAGGCCCCCACACTGATCCTTGCGGCACTCCACTATTCACTGCTTGCCTACTTGAAAAAGCCCTGTTTATGCCCACTCTCTGTTTTGTATCCATTATCCAATCCTCTATCCATGCTAATACATTTCCTTGAACTCCATGAGTCCTGATTTTGCCTGTTAACCTTTTGTATAGCACCTTATCGAATGCCTTTTGGAAATCCAGATATGGATTGGTTCCCCTTTATCTACCCTACAAATTACATCCTCAAAAGATTGTAATGAACTTGTCAAACAGGATTGCCCTTTAGTAAAACCATGTTGACTTGCATTAATCATACTATGCTTTTCTAAATGCATTGTTAAGACTTCCTTAATAATAGGTTCCAGCATTTTCCCAACAACTCATTTTAGGCTAACTGGCCTGTAGTTCATTGTTTTCTCTCTTCCTCCTTTCTTGAGAAGAGGTGTGACATTTGCCAACTTCCAATCTAGTGGGACCTTTCCTGAATCTATGGAATTTTGGAAAATCATAGCTAGCACTTCTACTATCTCTAAACCTCACCCTACAAAGCAGAAGGTAAAAATGTTGGATATTCAATGCTAATATTTCCAAACAAAAGTTTATTAATATTGCCAGCCATTTAAAGGCACAATGATAAATAATTAAACGTCACATTCAGTCATGTACTAAAATCATTGAATATATTCTCAGCACTGTGGTTGGATCAGATTACAAGCTAGACTTTAGTAAGAGGATGCTACAAGTAAAATGGCAGCTGAAATATACTTTCTAAAGTTTGGGTAAATAATCACTTTATGTTCTTCTAGGAAAGTCAGGATTGATAGAGTTAATGCGTAGGTATCACTGACTGGGACTCCGGTGCCCAGAAACACAAGGGTGTAAGGACAGTTAATGTGTGTCGCTATTTCCCCGCAACACAATTCCAAATATCAGACCCATGATTGTTTGGAATCACCGGCCAGACACAAAGCAATTCCCACTGGGGTAAGGGAAGCAACAAATCCCAGTTAGACCTCCCCAGAATGTGCTCACACTCCCCTCACTGGGGTTTAAGGGGCTGGGAGTAGATCCCGTATCTGAACTGTCAGCCAGGTAGGGTATAGGAAAACCGAAAGACCAAAGAGCGTAAAACAAAAGAAGTAAAAATAAACTGAATAGCAAGCAATGATTTCAGGAACAGAAAGAAAGAAGAATGAAAGGAGTGAGAAGCTTTCCATTGATGGCACCTTCGTCTGTCGACTTGCTGATATCATTCTGCTTCTGGGAGTTGGTATTGGTTATTTGAGAATCAACCATCAGCTGCAGAAAATCCACCTGAACCTGAGAATTAAACAAGAATTGTGTGAGGACTCAGCTATGACGGCACAGAAACAGGCTCCTTAGGAGTAAAGTCCTAGACACTGAAATTCCAGAGGGCTGTAAAGGAGGAAGTAGAATGTATTTCCTCCAGAGAGGCCGGAATCAGAACCCACCCAGGACTCCAGCCAGGGAAGAGCTGTCAAGACTTTCACCCGTCCATATATGCTCAAAAACTGCTCCAGGGGATGTTGGGGGGAGTTCCTGATCTACACTGGCCAGTCTGCCCATTACATTTTCCCTGAATCCAATGGAGCTAACATTACCGGCCTAGGGAAAATCCCCGAGACTCCCTCTGTGAAAGATAATCAATCCCAGAGGGATCATCATTCGATCCCTATAGGGGGAAGGCACAAATCTGCGACTTTAAAACTTTGGCCTTCAAGGTTTGCATGTTCCCCTGACAGGAGCAGCAGAGGTCAGTTCCAGTTTTACACTCAGTGTCTCTGTAAATTACTCCATTCAGTACAATTGGAACAGGATCAATACTGAAGGTGAAAGGGGCCCAGTGGGAGTCCCACTAATCCACTCTGCTGGTGACAGGAGTGCTGCAACTCCAGATCTCCAGCCTTTTATGACACAGAGGAACACTCAGCTCATCACAGCAACTCTCAGTTGTTCACTTAGTCCCATCCTCAATATCTTCAATATCCTTTCAAAGTTATCTTTATCCACTTCCCATTCCTATTTAGAAGCATGGATTCTGTTTCTGGTTGGGCATAAATTTTGCCTGACCTCTCCCTTTGATAGCTAGAGAGAATAAATTTAAAACTATCATCTCACCAACCAGTGAGAAAGTTCTCACTATGTTTACCTTGTGATGGCACCTGTGCTTTCAAAGCTTGTGTTTTTTCAGGCAGACCTTAATTGAAAAGGGAAGCTGAGAAAGGAAACTGACCTTTCCAGTTGCTAAGGAAACTAAGACTGAAACAGAGATTGGAAACCATAACTTCTGGGAGACCGAAACTGGTTGGAACCACATAAAAGGACACAGAGCCCTCAGAGCTCAGATGGTGATGATGATTCCAGTGGTGCAGGAGGAAGAGAGGCTGGATCCAGAAGCTGAGAATATAGAGTTGCTGCAGTTGTTTCTGTTACTTAAAGAAGGTGGATCTACACCATTGGACCGTCATAAACAGAGGAAAGTCTGCAGACTTGTGCCATTTTTGGTGAAACCACCATGCCTGTGGAACTCGGGTTGGTTGTGTGCCGCTGTCTCCTGGGAATCAGGCTACGTCCTGGAAGAGGAACTAAAATTCTTCATGAGGAAGACAGAGTTTTGAAGGACTTTGTGATTGAGATTGATGACATATATGCTGAGTGCATTGCCAAGTCAATTTAGTTGTGCACTGCCAAGGCAATTCATAAGGTATGTATTAGTTGTATCTGCCATTTAATGTATAATTTGGAATCAACTGCCACCTCTTGGTTAATTCATATTTAACTTACTTTGATTCTGGATTTTCTCTGGTATTTAGTCATCTCCAGTTAGGATCTACCATCAAATATGGAGCTAGGCGGAAGTGTATACTCTCTTTATCCTTCCTCCTCCTCATTCTTCTGCCCTCCTGTTCACAGGGCTCTGCCCATCCTTTGGAGAGCGTTGCTCCTCTTCATCACCAGGTCCAAAGTCTGAGAGTCACATCCCATTGCTGGTTGCTGCCTTCCTTGAGCTCAGCTGATTATCCAATTGCCCTTGGCAGCATTGAACCCTTAGCTAGGAGGAATGGGGGACAGGACAAGGAGACCATACCCTCCACATTGGACCCCCCTCTAATGAGGTCTATTCGCTAGAAATCCAGGAATTTTTTTTACTGTTGTGTCTCTAGTTCCTGGGATAATGGGCTTATCTTATAAAGAAAGACTCAACAGGTTAGGCCTATACCCATTGAAGTTTAGAACAATGAGGAAAATATAAGATCTTGAGGGTACTGGATAGGGTGTATACTGGAAGCATGTTTCGTCTTATGGCAGAGACTAGAACTCAGGGACACAGTTTAAGAATGAGGTCTTCATTTTAAGGCAAGGGTGAAGAGCACTCTTTCTCTCTCAAAGGGTCGCTGGTGTGTGGAATTCTCTTCCTCAAAAGGTAGTGGAGGCTAAGTATTTAAATTTATTAAAGGCTGAGTTAGATAGATTTTTGGTAGACCAGGGAATTAAGGGTTATGAGGTGCAGGCATAAAAGTGGAGCTGAGATCACAATCAGGTCAGCCATGAAAGGGGCAGCCAGCTCGAAGGGTCAAATGGCCTACTCCTGCTCCTATGTTCTATGTTCCTTTAAAGAAAATACACAGCCTAAAATACCACGGGGTAGAATTTCGACAGACAATTGTTCTCTGGCTGTAATCTCAGCAGAAGCCCAAGGGAAAGGGCGAAAGCAGACATTGTCCCCACTATTTCCACTGCATAGTGGGAGATTGGAGAACCCCAGCAGCAATCCCGGGTGTCTGTAGAGCCGTCTGGAGCCAGATTGAACACTTAAGCTGCACACCAGACTGCTAAACTTCAGTAACTGAAAAAGAACAGAATATTCCCCAGGTACCTTTCTCTTCTAATTATAGCAATATTGTTGTAGCCACTTTCTTTCTAGTTATGTAAATAAGGCAGAGATGAATGGTCAGTATGGAGGGAGGGAGAGAGGTAGAACTGGCGTAGGAACCTGAACAACTTCACTGTTAGTTTAACACTCACAGTGTGCAAACCTTTTTGTCTCTTTGCCTTCAACCTCGCCAAATTGTTCATGAAAAATTCATTCACATCTCTAGGGAAGAAGCTGAAACCAAGTTTATCCAGTATTGGAAGAAGGACAGGAAAAATCACTGGAATAAAAGAATAATCAAACATCAGAGATGACAAACAGTAGTAGTCCTGCACATAGAATAAATAAAACTTGAACAGGATGTCAGCGTCACTAGATAGGACAACATTTGTGCATTTTAATTGTCTTTGAGAAGGTGGTGGTGAGCTGCTGCCTTGAACCGCTGCAGTTCATGTGTTGTAGGTACACCCACAGTGCAATGTGGGTGGGAGTTCCAGCATTTTGACCCAGTGACAGTGAAGGATCAGCAACTCAGTTCCAACTCAGGATGGTGTGAGGCTTGGAAGAGAACTTTAGTTGGTGGTGCTCCCAAATTCCTGCTGCCGTTGTCCTTCCATGTAGGAGAGATTGCAGGTTTGGAAATTGCTTAAGGAAACACAGCAGTCAAATTGCACTCGGTAAGGCCCCAGAAACAGCAATGTAATAAAGATCAGGAACTATTTCAGTGATACTGTTTGAGGAAGGATGTCACTGTTCTTCAAAATAGCCCCATGAAATCTTTTATACGCACGTAAAGGGGTATACGGGCCTTGTGTTAACGTTTCATCCGATACTGCAGTGCAGTGTCACCTGATGCTAAGTATCTGGAGTGGGACTTGAACCCACAATCTTCAAGTCAGATACAAGTATTACCCACTGAGACCGATCCTGAACTTCTACAGATCTTGCTCATGATAACATTTCCATTTTATCTCCCCTCTTCCCAAGACATTGAAGTTTACATCATAGGATGAGCACACTTCACCAAGTTGTGTCAGCTCTTTGAAAGATCAGGCCAGGGCTATTCCCACTAGCCTGATCTTTTCCCAAGGTCCTGCACCTTGCTCTGCTTTTTTTTTTATATCAATCATGAGATGTGGGCATTGATAGCAAGGCCAGCAAACAATGCCCAGTCACAACGGTCTCGAGAGAGTGCTGGTAAGCCACCTACCTGAATCACTGCAGTCCATGAGGTGTAGGTACACTCACAATACTGTTAGGGAGGGAGTTCCAGGAGTTAAACCCAGTGATGGTGAAGGTACTGCGATATAGTTCCAGAATGGTGTGTGGCTTATAGGGGAACTTGCAGGTAGTGGTGTTCCCATGCATCTGCTGTCCATGTCCATTTAGATGGCAGAGCTCACAGTAGTGCTGTCAAAGGAGTCCTGACAAGTTGCTGCAGTGCATCTTGTATATGGTACACACTGCTGCCACTGTGTGCCAGTGGTGGAAGAGGATAAATGGTAGGGTGCGAATCAAGCAGGGTGCTTAGTCTTGGATGGTGTCATGTTTCTTGAGTGTTATTGGAGCTGCACCCATCCAGGCCCTTGGAGAGTGTTCCATCGCACTCCTGACTTGTGACTTTGTAGATGATGGACAGGCTTTGGGGAGTCAGGAGACAAGTGACCACAGGTTTCCCAGCCTCTGCCCTATTATTTTAGCCACAGTATTTGTGTAGTTGGTGCAGTCAGGTTTCTGATCAACAGTAACTGCCAGAATGTTGATGATGGGGGAAATTCAGCAATGGTAATGCCATTGAATGTCAAGGACAGATGGTTTAGACACTCCCTTATTGGAGATGATTATTGTCTGCCAGGAATATTACAATATTTCACCAATGTTAAATAGAAAATGGATATGGTTTCTGCTCAAACCACGCCCTCTCAGATCCTGTTCCCATCATGCTCAGGTGTATGGGTGGTTATAACTGGAACTGAGAAACTCTTTATCCAGTTTGAGCAAATTTTGGAGAAAAGCCCCTCAGACTTAGATATAGCAGGACATCTAATGAAGTCAGCTGTTAGACTTGCCCCATATCCTTTTTCCCATAGAGACTTGTCCACTAAGCAGCTGGAAGCGCCAACTGCTAATACCAGGGAAACAGGGCACCTGGAGTAAACAACGCAAACAACAGGACATCTCCATAATCAAAAGGAAACTTACAGGCCAAGATAAATATAGGGTTGAAGAAGCTGAATTTTATTAGTTTTTTTGATATTGCTGATAAACAGGTTGTTGGGGTTGTTGATGGAGTCGACGTCCACACTGAATGCAGTGCTGGTGACCACATCCAAGCTGTACGCTCCAAAGATACTGACAGGAGAGAAGAGAAATGTATTTGTTACAATTGCTTACAACTGGGAGAAAGAAAACTTTTGCCACTTGACAGCTGAGACATAGTTAAACCATTAGGTAGAATGTACAGCACAGAAACAGGCCATTCAACCCAACGTATCTATGCCAGTGCTTTTGCCTCCTCCCATCCTATTTAATCCAACTCGATCAGCATATCATTCTACTCCATTCTTCCTTATGGGTTTATCTAGTTTCTCTTTTAATGTATCTATGTCAGTTGCCTCCACTATACACCGAGTTCCACACTCCCAGGATTCTGGATAATGACAATCCTCCTGAGTTATTAATTGTATTTATTGGTGACTATCACACTTATAGATATTCCTATTGCTCTCTCCTGCAAATGAAAACATTGGCCTGGATGTTCACCGAGTTGGGAAGGCTCAGGAACCCTTTAAAATGGCAGGTGGGTCCCGGTTCCAGGATTCCCGACCTCATTCCTGGACTGTCCAAGTTCAAAAGTGCTTTTTCAGGGTGAGGGCTGTTCAGGTTGTGAGCCCACATCCTGCACTCCCGAGCTGGCCTGTTCCATTGCAGGGATATTGTCAGGGCCCAGAGCCTTTGCACTATCTAGTGCCTTCAGCCTTTTCTTGATATCAAATGGAGTGAATTGAATTGGTTGAAGACTGGCAACTGTGATGCTGGGGACCTTTGGAGGAGGCCGAGATGGATCATCCACTCAGCATTTCTGGCTGAAGATTGCATCAAATACTTCAGACTTATCTTTTGTACTGACGTGCTAGGCTCCCCCATCATTGGAGATGGGGATATTTGTGGAGCCTCCTCTCCCAGTCCAACAAGAAAGGTGGCATTGTTGAATCTGGTTCTTGGGAATGAGGTGGGCCAAGTGGATCAAGCAGCACATTTAGGGCACAGTGAACATTGTATCATAAAGGTTAGGTTACTATGGTAAAGGACAAGAAGCAATCCAGAGTAAGAATAATTAACGGGGGGCAGGGCCAACTTCATTAAGGTGAGAACAGATCTCGTCCAGGTAAATTGGAATCCAAGATTGACAGGCAAGCTATCAATGAATAATGGACAGTCTTAAAGAGGAGATAGATCAGGTTCAGTTGAGGTACGTTCCCACAAGGGGGAAAGGTAGAGCAAACAAATCCAGAGCTCCCTGGATGACAAAACAGATAGAGAATAAGGTGAAACAGAAAAAGAGTGTTAATGGCAGATGTCAGGTGGATAATACAATTGAGAATCAGACTCAAATGGAAGATTCAGATGGAATTGGAAAAAATAAAATCAGAAAAGCAGAGAGTATGAGAAGAGATTGGTAGCTAACATAAAAGAATTCCAAAGTCTTCTATATGCATATAAATAATAAAAAGTTGGAAAAAGGAGTGGAGTCAATTAGGGACATAAAAAGGAACCTACACAGGAAAGCGGGGGCATGGCTGGGGTACTAAATGAGTATTATGCATCTGTCTTTAACAAAGAAGATGCTGCCCAAGTCATGGTGGAATAGGAGGCAGTTGAGGCACTTCATAAGTTGAAAAATTAATAAGTAGAATGTGTTGGATGGGATGTGTCCAAGGATACTGGAGGGAAGCAAGAGTGGAAATTGTGGTGGCATTAGCCATAATCTTCCAAAACTCCTTAGAAACAGCAATGGTGCCAGAGGACTGGAGAATTGCAAATGTTGCACCCTTGATTAAAAAGGGTATAAGGATAAGCCCAATAACTACAGAACAGTCAGTTTAACCTTAGTGGTGGGAAAGCTTTAGGAAATGAAAAAAATGGAACAAAATTAACAGTAACTTGGACAAATTTGGATTAATTAAAGGAAAGTCAGCAGTGATTTGTTGAAGGAAATTGTATTTAACTAACTTGATTGACTTTTATTTTGATGAGGCAACAGAGAGGGTGGATGAGTGTAATGTAATTGATGTGGTGTACATGGACTTCCAAAGGCATTAGATAAAGTGCCACAGAGACATGTGAGCAGAGTTAGAGTTCATGGAATAAAAGGGACAATAGCACCATGGATACGAACGGTTGAGCGACAGGAAACAATAGTGTTGAATCGGAGGAAGGTTTATAGTAGGTTCCCCAGGGGTTGGTGTTAGGACCCCTGCTCTACTTTAATGACTTAGATTTGGGTATACAAGGCTCAATTTTTAAAAATGCAATTGACAAGATTTGGAGATGTTGATCTGCAAGGAGCATAGCGTTATGCTTGTAAAGAACATGGACAAGTTGGCAGAGTGGGCAGGCAAAAAAGTGGCATATGAAATTTAATGCAGAGATGTGTGAAGTGATTCATTTTGGCAGGACGAATGGGGAGACGCAATATAAAATAAAGGATACAATTCTACAGGAGCAGGGGGATCTGGGGATATATGTGCAGAAATAATTGTAGCTGGTAGGGCAGGTTTAAAGCAGTTAATAAAGCATACAGGATCCTGGGGTTTATTAATAGGGTCACAGGTACACAAACAAAGAAATTCTGATCAACCTGTAAAAACTGCTGGTTCAGCCTCAAATGGAGTCCAATTCTGGGCATCACATTTTCGGAAGAGTGTGAAGGCATTAGAGTCAGTACAGAGAAGATTCATGAGAATGGGTCCAGGGATGAGGGACTTCAGTTTTGTAAATAGATTAGGGGAGCTGGAGCTGTTCTCCTTGAAGAGAAGGTTGAGAGATGATGATAGAGATATTCAAAACCATGAAGGGTCTGGACAGAGTAGATGGGGAGAAACTGTTCCCATTGATAGAATGACCGAGAACCAGAGGACACTGATTTAAAGGTGAATGGCAAAAGAAGCAATGGCCATGCTATTTGTACTTTCTCCAGTGACTCTATAGGCTTCTCAATGTAGATATTATTTGAATTCCAATCAATTTACAGAGTGAAGGGATGGTGGTATATTTCCAGGTCAGGATGGTAAGTGATTTGGAGAGGAACTTCTAGGTGGTGGTGTTCCCATCTATCTGCTGCCCTTGCCCTTCTAGATGGTAGTGGTCGTGGGTTTGGAAGGTGCTGTCGAAGGAGCCTGAGTGAATTCCTGCAGTGCATCTTGTAGATGGTTCACACTGCTGCTCCTGTGCATCGGTGGTGAAGGGAGGCAATGTTTGTGGATGTGATGCCAATCAAGCAGGCTGCTTCGTCCTGGATGGTGTCAAGTTTCTTAAGTGTTGTGGGAGCTGCACTCAACCAGGCAAGTGGGGAGTATTCCATCACACTCCTGACTTGTGCCTTGTAGATGGCGGACAGGCTTTGGGGAGTCAGGAGGTGGGTTACTTGTCACACTATTCCTAGCCTCAGACCTGCTCTTGTAGCCACAGTATTTATATGGCTAGTCCAGTTCAGTTTCTGGTCAATGGTAAGCCCCAGGATGTTGATAGTGGGGGATTTAGTCATGGTAATGCCATTAAGCATCAAGGGGTGATGGTAGGATTCTCTCTTGTTGGAGATGGTCATTGCCTGACACTTGTGTGGTGTGAATGTTACTTGCCACTTGTCAGCCCAAGCTTGGATATTGTCCAAGTTTTGCTGAATTTGGACATAAACTGTTTCAGTATCTGAGGAGTCGTGAATGCTGCTGAACATTGAATAATCATCAGCAAACATCCCCACTTCTGACCTTATGATGGAAGGAAGGTCATTGTTGAAGCAGCTGAAGATAGTTGGGCTGAGGACACTATCCTGAGGAACTCCTGCAGTGATGTCCTGGAGCTGAGATGATTGACCTCCAACAACCTCAACCATCCTCCTTTGTGCTTGGTATGACTCCAACCAGTGGAGAGTTTTCCCCGATTCCCGTTGACTCCAGTTGTGCTAGGGCTCCTTGATGCCACACTCTGTTAAATGCTGCCTTGATGTCAAAGGCAGTCACTCTGGCCTCACCTTGGGAGTTCAGTTCTTTTGTCCATGTTTGAACCAAGGCCGTAATGAGGTCAGGAGCTGAGTGGCCCTGGCGGAACCCAAACTGGGCATCAGAGAGCAGGTTATTGCTAAGCAAGTGCCGCCTGATATTGGGTAAGAGGATCCTTAGGCTTTCTGGATGGCCCCTAAAACAAGCTTTGCATACATTAAAAAGGAACTAATCCCCATTTCACGAGTAATTCTGGAAAATGCGCATTCCTGATTCACATGTACTGGATGTCAGTTCTTTGGTTCCTTATGTGGACTAACCAGAGATTCCCAAGCTCGGGTGACAACAAATAGGTTGTTGCAATTTATGTTAATGCAGAGCCAAAAGGCACATGAGTGCCTCTTCTTACTCCACTTCAACATTTCCAGCCCATCTTTCTCCTGCTTCCCCCCTGCCAAACCACCAAAAATCACTCCTGGAGCTGCAGGTGACACAAATTGATATCCAGCAAACCGTTATTGGCAGCTCACCAGAATTATTCCAATGCAGCCTGAGGCCCAACTTGGGTTGCACATCTGGCCCACTTCATAGATGCATTACAACACAGAAGGCGGCCCTTTGGGCAGAAATCTAGGGTACCTCTCACCAGCAGGATTTTCCAGTCCCGTCAAAGTCAATGGACTTTTGAACAGCTCACTGCATTTTACGGCCCTGCCCCCTCTGCGAAGGGCCTCAAAATTAAGCCCTTGGTTTGTGTGCTGGCTCTTCTAAGGAGCAATTCACGTACTGCCATTCGCATGCCCTCTCCCCACATCCCTTACGCATTCCTCCCTTTCAGATACTTAGAAAGTTCTGAAAATGGAGAAAAGTTTACAGCACAGAAGGAGGCCCCCCTGCCCGTCCTGTCTGCACCAGCTAAAAAAAAATAACCCCATTTTCCAGCACTTGGTCCGTAGCCCTGGAGGTTACTGGATGTCAGGTGCATATCTGGGCACCATTCAAATGAGTTGAGGGTTTCTGCCTCGACTACGCTTTCAGGCAGTGAGTTCCAGACCCCTACCATCCTCTTGGATTTTTCCCCATCTCCCCTCTAGTTCTTCTACCAGTCACTTTATGCCCCCTAGTCACTGACCTCTCTGTTAAAGTAAACAGGCCCTTCCCATCTACTCTATCCAAGCCCCTCAACCTTGTACACCCCATTCAAATTTCCCCTCAGCCTCCTCTGTTCCAAGAAAAACAACCCCAGTCTCTCCAATCTTTCTTCATAGCTGCAATTTTCCAGTCCTCGTAAATCTCCTCTTATGCCCTCTCCAGTGCAATTACATCCTTTTTGTAATGAGGTGATCAGAGCTGCACACAGTACTCCAGTTGTGGCCTAACTAATATTTTACGTAGTTCCAACATTACCTTTTTGCTTTTATCCAACATTACCTCCCTGCCCTTATATTCTATGCCTTGGCTAATAAATGAAAGGATTCCATAGGCCTCTTAACCACCTTATCAACCTGCCCTGATACCTTCAAGGATCTATGGATGTGCATTCCAAGGTCCTTCACTTCCTCTGCACCTCTCAGTGTCCTTCCATGTATTGTGTATCCCTTTGCCTTGTTTGACCTTCCCAAATGCATCACCTCACACTTCTCTGGGTTGAATTCTATTTGCCATTTTTCTGCCCAGCCAAACAAGTCCATTTCAGTTGTGAGGAGAAGTTGGATAAGGTAGGGCTGTTCCCTTTGGAACAGAGCAACTTAAGCAGTAGCAGTCTGGGGGTTTTCAAGATGAAGAATTGTTTTGATAGAATAAACATGAAAAGAAATTTCTCTAGAAAGTGGAATAACAACTAGAGTTCATTGATCCAAAATCTTGCAATAAGTTTCAAAAAAAGAAAAAAGGAAATAAGGAGAATTTTTCTCACTCAGAATAAGAGAGTTGAACAAGTCCACAAGGGTGAAGAGCTTAACAGGGTCATAGACAAAAAGTGGGATAAAAACTGAAAATGCTGGATAAACTTAGCAGATTTGGCAGCATCTGTGGAAAGAGAAACAGAGTTAACATTTTAAGTACGTATGACTCTTCTTCAAAGCACTGAATTGTCATCAATTAAATTAGACATTTCAAACCCAAAGGTTCCCACAATTCCCTACAACAGCGGGCTGTTAATTATAAGTGAACATTTCACTCTGTTTTCCCTCCTGAAAAGAATATTGTAACCCAGGACCCTACAAGAATATCAGTGATCAGGGTTCTTCTCTCATAGGATACTGTACCTTTTAGTTACTGTTAATAAATCTCTCTTCTATATAAAATAAATCATCGGGGTGTGGAAATCCTGTCAGAATTTAAGACAATTACACACTCCACACTCCAAGGTGAGGGGAGCATGATAAAGGCAACAAGTTTGATAAAGTAGGGGTGAGTTACAACTTCTATTCTACCTCAACATGGGTCAGGCCAAACCTCCAAAGATCAAACTTGGATGGGCAACCACTGGGAGTTTGAGTGAGCCTAGAGGGATAGGAGACTAACCAAAGCAGATTTTTGATCTACAAAGGAGTCAAGGGTTATGAGGAACAGGCAGGAAAGTGGAGCGATGGCCACAATCAGATCAGCCATGATCCTATTGAATGATAGAAGTGACTCAATGGGCCAATGGCCTATTTCTGCTCCTATTTCTTATGGACTTGTTTTCTTATGAGGCCCCCCTACCCCCACACATGCAGCTTCTGTTTGATAAGCCTGACACTTGCCCTGCACGTCATGAGATCAGAACACCAGATAGAGAAAACATGTGAATCAAGTTATATTTTAGCTGAACCACCAAAGCAAGTTTAAACAATCAGATATAGAAAACAAGGGCTTATTGTAGTCACAAGAAAAGGAATAGCCCTCAGTGCAGGTCAATACTTACCCGCCTGTTGGTGAACAAAGTGTAATACTCTTTTATGAGGATGACTTTAATCAGGTCAGGATCCGTGAGGGAGAGAATGGGCTGACGCCCATCATAAGTGCTAAAGGAAAAGACAGAAGTGTTAGAAAGTGAATCTGGGTCACAGATAAAGTGTGGAGTTCAGCCTGCGGGAGTGGTCTGGGCAAACCCCACTAAACTAGACTTACTGCAACCATTTTGGGTGCTCCTGACAACCAGGTCTCTATAGCTATAATGATATCACAGGAACATTTATAGACATTTCCTTACTGTACCATTAGCCAATGTCTCAAATTGCAGTAGAACAATCCAAACAGTTACACTACAACCTGATCAATAGGAAGCATTCTTACCTCACTTCAGCATTACAGCTGCAGCACAAGTGTAGCCCAAATCAGGAGTTCGTGCCCACCTGACACCAGGATGAAGATGAGCGAGTTCACTCTGCTTCAGTTCAGATCCTCACAACCAATTTATAATGCACAGCTTATAATTAAGCTAAAAGGGCATTGGCTGAACTTACAGAGGGTGAATTCCCATTGGTCTGCACTGCTGGTGTGCCGCAACAGATTGTAAGTCTGTGAATTGCCAGAACCCCAGATCCAGTGTGAAATTGCAGGGAGAGAGTATTAGCATAGTTGCAGCAGGCCCCTAGAAATTAATTGCTGAACATATTTCAAATCACCAGCTTTCAGCTCCCCAGCAAGACTGATTGACAGGCTGCCTGATAAGTCTACAGTAGTAGGCCATAGCCAAGGACCGGAAAGCAGGTAGGGAAAAAAGGAAAGAGCATAGGTGGGATGGTGTGGAATGAGGTGGCCAGGAGAGCATTGGGATAGCTCAGGACTAGATAACCCAGCCAAAAACACACATGTAAGATCAATGGAGGCAGGCAGCCTTCATAAAAGCTGTCACCAGATGACCCACTCCTCCTACAAGAGAATTTGTTGAACCCCACCCCATCCTACTCAAAGCCCATCCTGGGCCAAAGGCAAAGAGGAATTAAAGCTCCCAGCCTAACCAAAATCACCTCCAGGATCAGTTATCTTTGTGAAACTATTGGAATGTTTCCTGGGGCCTCCTCCAAACTCTTGCTGGTTTTCAATGGATGGAATTCCTGGGGTAGACTAGGAAGTTCTCCCAGACACATTCCCTTGGTGTAGGGAGCATGGACAGATGATTCAGCCAAACCTCCAAGCCACTGCCAGAATGCGTCGATTCCCAGCAGATTGAGGCTTCATCCCATTATTCCAGTTAATTGAATGGAGAAGCACTCCACCTGTGTCTAAGCCCAAACAGGGTGAATTTCAGGCTCAGTGTGAATGCACCATTGGAGACTATTTCTCAGTTTGAATGTCTGCAAAAGAACCAAATGTATTGATGAATACCCCTCACTGAAAACTGCAGAACTCAATAGAAATTTAGTGCAATGATAAAAAGTGAAGGTAATCAAGCCCACAGTGTTCCTCAATGTAAAGATACCATCCTTAGAAATGTAATAATTGCATCAGTATCAAGACTGATGGGAATGATCTGTGTCTTTAAACTATGTTTATCATCTGTACAGCACATCTTGAACTACATTTTACATTACAGGAGTAAAATGCATTTTTGAAGTGATTAAAAATGAAAACCTTCATATCCATTCCTGGCTGATTCAATGCACTCACCCCCACATCTTTCCATACGTCCTGTAGCATTCTGTATTGAATGCAAACATACCCTGGCCAGGAAGAAAACATCATCAGTAAAAGCATTCACATAATACAGAAAGGTAGAACAATAATTACTTTCTGTGTGTGGGGGCATCAGAAGGAAAATTATATTAGAGTGTGTTATTTAGGAGACATAAATACTAAATCTGTTTTATTGTTTAACTAAAAAAGGCTGGTTCTCCTCCCACCCCCACAATAATTATTTCAAGAGACCACATCTTTCACGTATGCATTCGTGTGACCTCAAAAGAATCAATCACAACAGAGGCACTATCAAAGATGAAAATGGGACATTTGGGGTAACTGGTCCAGGCCAGTGTTAATCCTCCACATGAGCCTCCTCCTATACTATCAGCATATCTTTCTGTTCCTTTATCCTTCATGTGTTTATCTAACTACCCCTTAACTGCATCTGTGCTATTTGCCTCAGCCACTCTGTGGTAGCAAATCTCCTATATTAGAGAAGGGCAGATGCTGTTAAATGTACAGTTCCTTTCTCCAGTGGGAGAAGGAAGCAACTCATACCAGCGGAAAACAGAGGACACCATAAACCTACAACTGCTCCCACTTCTACCCGAGTTACCCTCTCCACCCCACTTAAGGCATGCATAAGATCACAGGTATCTACCTTGCCCATCCTTCACAGAGCCCAGCCTGCCCAGCTAGCAGGTGAGATTATCATGGAGGTAGAGCAGCCTCACCCCATCAAATATTTCAGGTGGTCAGACGGGAGTATCATTTGATTGGGTAATTAGTGTCTTTCTGATGAAATACGAACCCAAGGCCCTGTCCTGCCATCACACATACACATAAAGATCCCACAGCACTATTTCAAAGAGAAGGGGAGTTCTCCCAGGTGTCCTGGCTAATATTTATCCCTCAACTAACATCACTAAAACATCTGGTCATTATAATGTTACTGTTTACTATGTGCAAATTGGCTGTTGCATTTTCCACATTACAGTGATTATACTTCTGACTTCATTTGCTGTAAAGCGATGTTCTGAGGTTGTGGAAGGTGCTATATAAATGCAAGATATTTCTTTAACATCATTCATCATCACCATAATCAGAAAGAGAAAATGGACACTGAGCTGAAGAAGGACACATTAGGATGAAAAGGTAGTCAGGAGGATCTTAAAAGATGGAGAAACAGAGAGATTTAAGGAGGGAATTCCAGAGTATAGCGCCTATGTGGCTAACAGCGCTGCTGCCAATGGCAAGGTAGAAAAAGTCAGGGATGAACATAAGATCAAGACTCAAGGAACACAAAAACTCCCTGAGGTTTGAGACAGGTTACAAAAATAGGGAAGGTTAAGAGCAAGGGGGGTTTTGAACGTGAGAATGAATTTTAAAAAGTGAGATGTTGAGGAGCTGGCAGCCACTGGAGGTTGAGAAGCACAGGGGCGATTGGAATCACAGACTTAGTATGAATTGGGACACAAGTAGTAGAGTTTTGAATGAGCTTCAATTTACGGATTGTGGAATTTGGGAGGCCGGCCAGGGGATAATTGGAATAGACAAGTCTGGAGATGCCAAAGGCATGGACGAGGGTTTCAACAGCAGATGGGATGAGGCAGTGGCAGACATGAGCTAAACCTTCTATCCCTTCCCCTCACCCTGGTCTTATTGAGTCATTCATTAACTGTGGCTAACAGAATATTGCCTGACTGTATCTCAGTTGCCTGCTGGAGGCATTGTTCTCTCCACTCCCTCCTGCAGAGAAAGCATCCAACCTGCAGGGCAGCCGAGTAGGGGAACCCTCCCGAAATAAACAAACAAAAAACCCAATTATGAAAATCTTAACACTCAAGTGAGCACAAGGCTTAAATCAGTTGAGATCTGTGCAATTCCACTCTTTTGTGATGCCACAAAAACCACAGAACACCAAACACATCAACCACAACCACCTACATGCCTTCTTATAGGTTTCACTTGGTCGCACTCTCATCTCTGAGTTACAAGGTTCAAGGTCCAAGTCCCTTTCCAGGGCTTAAGCAGGAAAATCAAGGTTGACACTCCTGGTACAGTATTGAGAGAGTGTTGCACTTTTGGAAATGCCGACTTTCTGATAGGGGCCCTTCAGATCCTCCTGGCCCCCTGCGTATTCATGTCATTCTGCCCACCTCCATATCTGTCATTCTGGAATCCTGCTGTTTACTTTGGCATCACTTAAATTGCAGTGATACTCTTTAATACAGCTTTATTTTAAGAGGGACAGCCTGACTTTAAAAAGAGCAAGCTGACTGTGCCACACGCTTTCTGAACAACATTGCTCAGTCTTCTGCTGAGTGCAGAGGCTACTGGCAATGGTAAGAAGATAGCAACACAGGTTCCGCTCAGCCAGATTCTGCGTCAGATCGGGGTGGGCACACCAAATTTGCATGCTGCCCACCTCAAGCTGAACTGGTATGGCAGGTTACAAATCACGACAAAACACAGAGACCACAAATTTCTCACCTATTAGGGTCCCACTTGAAACATCCATTGCCATTAATTAGTGTATTTCCCCTTTTAACTATGGTACAGTGAACAGTTATGATATTACAAATTTTTAGTAAATTGTTTTAAAGGTTACATTTTAAAAAAAATCTTGGACTGAGTTTTCAGACACTTTCCAAAATGGCTCCAAGCTACCAGATAGAATTGTGGATTTCAGACTGGGTCTCCTCTTCAGAGAGGACAAAAGGTGATCTTTAATTTAACTATGGTTCCTTGTGGTTTTTGTCTTCTTTGTTTGGTTATTTTTGTTCTTGCAGAAGTTTGTAAATTTGAAAGCCAGGCCCAGGATGAGGGCTTTAGAAGAAAAAATAAATATATTTTTTAAAGCTGGGAAAACATATACATAAATAAAAAAAGAAGCGGTAACTGTGATAGTGAGCCAAGTTTTATGTTGCCCACTCCTCTCTCCCTTGTCCCAAGAGATCTCCTTCCGCCAACTCTCACTCCCCTCTTTCTCACGTTTTCCTGCTCTCTCACAGACATAGCCAGAGCCGCTTTACATGCAGCGGATTTGCCATCATACTGGCCTCTCTCTCTCTCTCCTGTCTTTCCCATTCTGCTGCTTCAGCTCCTCCAATCACAAGTTCCCTCCCTCCTATCCTTGCTGTTCCTCCAATCACAGATTTTGTCCTTGGAGGAGTAAGAAGATTGGGAGAGGGAAATGTGACAAGAGAAACTGGAGCAGCCTACATGGGAGAGAGAGAGTCTGTGACCAGAGGTAGTGCTCCTCAAAGACCCCATCTCTCCCATGCTCACTGTCCTCCCAATCGTCCCTGCATTGTTTTCCTGCTTTCAAATTGTTCACCATGAAGGGGCATAACGCAAGGAAATCTTGTAGGGGACGACCTCTCTTGAATTTTTCGCAGGCAACTGTGTGGTTTTGAGAGCTAATTCACCTGCTCCCCCTGTGTATTTTGAACCCTGGTCTCCTCTTACCCAAATATAAGTAGGAACTTCAGAGATATCTCTCTCAGCTCTCAGTTAATGGAAGATACAGAGTTATAGCAGAATGGTTTGCTAAAAGGCAAAGTTCTAACTGGAGTTATTGACATGGTGGAGAAAGGGAAAACAAACAAACCTTTCTGTAATGATGAAATGTTCCAATGAATGGCAGTGGCCTTGGGCCTGGAACTCCCAGACGTTTAAACAACCTGTAAGTTAAAACACTGTACTGCAAACGGAATTGAAGTGGTTACAATCCTTATAAACAACAAAACATGAATTGGTTCCTATGAACTAAATCAAATATACACACCTATACATTAGTTCCTCAAAATAATCTTTCATTCAAACACCAATATTCTCTATAACAGATATCATCACTCAAAAATGCAAATAATATTGAACATTTTAAAACAGGTTTAGCATTTAATGACTTCAGGACATGGTTGCAGATTGTTTGCTGAAGCAGTGGCTAAACCATTCTTACTGCTTCCATCATCCTTTCAACCAATGTATCCCAGGTCATAGCAACTCACTGTTTAAAAAAAAACATTCTTAGTTGCCTCCACTTCTTTTCTATTTACCTTTGTTAAGAAATGGGAACTTACCTTGGGCAGGGTGGAGGCCGAGGACTCCAATTCTCAGCAGGCCAAGAGTTCAGAGCGTGCATGGAGCACAGCAGGGTGACAGGCTGTGCATGCTCCATTCTAGTTTTGTTTTGTTTTAGTTAAAGGACTATGATGTCATCATGTATGGCACGAAAACAACGATCACGGGAACCGGTTTTGGTGCTATAACAAGGGGAGTCCCGGGACTGAGAAAGGGAACCCAGGAGGAGGTCCAAGTCAGAGCAACTTTTAGAGGGTTGCTGAGGAATCCATGGGATCTGTCTTGGTCGTATTTGCCTTTCATTTTGTAGTGTGGTGTGTTGCACAACAGCTCACTTGTTATTTCATCATTACCGCATGTTAATTCCAAATATTAGAATATGAGATAGATATTGTAAATTGTAATACTTTCCTGACATTTTCTAGTAGTTTATTTTGGTTTGTTTAAAACCTTTATTCTCTTAGGAAGTACCTGGAGATTTAACATTTTGTCTACATTAAACAGAAAGTTACTGGTGCCTAACCAGATCGTACCATACCAAAATTTGAGGATTTGGTCCAGAATTAAGATAAATTGCAGACTCATCCATGATTTCGAATCCATATACAAATACAAGTGCTGGGGCTTGGAGGTTAAGGTTGATAACATGTTCATGGTGAATTTTACAACACTTATTGAAAAGCAGTTTTACCAATTGCTATGGCTTGTCCAGAGAGGGAAGATTTATCCTGAGTGATTTGCAACAATTAAGCCAGGTTAGGCTGATCGCATTAGCAGAAGAGTTGAAATTAGACTTAAAAGCAGGGGCTGAGGAAGCAGACATAGTTGAGGTGATAGGACCGCATTTGAAATTAAGAGGAAGGAAAAGTTAATCTAGATAGCAATTCAGTCGAGTTGGTAGAATTCAGTTACAGGTGAAGCAGCTTGAACTTGAAAAAGAATAAATGCAAAAGTGGACAGAGAAAGTAATGCAAAGGATTGAGCTTGAACGCCAAGGAAAGAAGTCAGCAAGGGAGAAAAGAGCTAAGGAAAGAGACAGAGATATTCATGAAGAGAGAGAAATCAGACAGTATGAGCTCAGGTATGGCTAATGAACAGCTTAGGCTATGGAGTGTAAGAGAGACTAGTAGTTCGGATGACGAGTTGAGTCCCACTCTGAGCTTTGACAAAATGAAGAAACTTCACCTAGTGCCTAAATTCACTGAGGACGGAGTTGAGATATTTTATCTCATTTGAAAAGGTGGTTAAAAAGCTAAAGTGGCCTAAGGACACATGGGGCTCATTTTGCAGTGTTTTGGCTGGGAAAGCTATGGATGTGTATTCTAACCTTTTGGCAGAACAATCCTCAGGTGATGAGACAGTTAAAACTGCAGTACTTAATGCTTATGAGTTGGTTCCTCAAACATATCAGTCAAAATTTCAGACTTTGAGGAAAAGACTGAATGCAACATGTAGAGTTTGCTAGGGAAAAATAAATATTGACAGGTGGTTTTGATTGATAAGCTTAGAACAAACTTGAGAATGCGAGAGAGCCAATCATACTGGATGAATTTTGAAACAGCATCCCAATAGCTATCAGGTCACACCTAGATCATCACAAGGTTACTCATGCAAATGAAGCAGTGGTTCTGGCAGACGGTATGATACATCACATAAGCTGCACGTGGGCATTTGTAGATCTCCGTTTGTAGACCCACAGGGAAGCTGAAGGGATAGATGAGAATTGAGCTTGGGGGGAAACAACAGAAACTGTTCCAGTTAATGAAAATTGTGGTGTAGGGGATAGGTTATGCAAAGAAACCAGTATGCTTTTATTGCTATTATATAGGGCATATAAAAGCAAATTGTTGGAAGTAGAACTGTAAACCAGTGGCAGTAATAGGGATGCTTATGAAGTCTTCAGAGAAGGAAATGGGTGTTAAAACAGTGCTACTGGTGCAAGTGACAGGGATTTCCACAGAGAAAGCTGCACCATGAAGTGAAACTGATGAGAAACCCATTGCTTCCAATATTTTTACAGTGGGAACTGCAAAACTTTATAAGGGGTTTATTTGGATAAGGAGGTCACTCAATTTTTGTCCAAGGAGCCTAGAAGGATTTTTAATCCTGAGAAATACTGCTTCGGCTTAGAGCTTACTGTTAGCAAAAGATTTAGAACTTTCTTCAAAAGATTCGCTGAGTAAGGATGTACTTATAGAGGGTATTGCTAGGAAGTATGTGTTTTTCCTATTGTACGGAGTAAGTTTAATTGGCGCTGTGATGAAGGGATGCAGTTGGAATTGTTTCTGAATTACCCATTAAAAATGTAGACTCTATATTGGGCAATGATGTAACAGGCAGTTAGATTTCCCACAACCTGGGACAGGGTATCACAGTTCTGAACTTGTTCCTGTGAGGACACATAAGGAAACTATTTGTTATCCAGCTGAGCCAAGAACTGACTGAAGTAAAAATACTAATGTATCCATCTCAACAATGGACAGTACCAAAGCCGTACAATGGCCGGCAGAATTGCCAAGTGAAGCTTTTCCAATGGGAAAGACTGAGGCCTCAATGTGGCTCCAAATGAGACCTGACACTAAAGAAGAGTCTGAAGAAGAGTCATAGGGACTTGAAACGTTAACTCTGCTGTTCTCTCCACAGATGCTGTCAGACCGACATTCCAGCATTTTCTCTTTTTATACTAAACCAAAAGTCCTGCCAGCGTTGAGACATAGGATACAGCGTAGGGAATCCAGGCAAGTAGACAGTTAACAAAAGACCTTTTAAAACCCCAAAATGATTGAAACTTTGTGACCTGTACAGGAGACTTAAGGTATTGGAAAGAAAAATAAAAGTGCAGAACAGGGAAGCAGTTGACCTCACTCAAAGAATTAAAAAGGATATGTTAGGAATGGGATCAGGGGTAACTGAAAGATCTTAAAATGTTCAAAGATCAAACCAAACAGGAATACCAAACCCAGAGAAAAAAACAAAAAAAAACAACAAAAAAACTGCGGATGCTGGAAATCCAAAACAAAAACAGAATTACCTGGAAAAACTCAGCAGGTCTGGCAGCATCGGCGGAGAAGAAAAGAGTTGACGTTTCGAGTCCTCATGACCCTTCGACAGAACCCTGTCGAAGGGTCATGAGGACTCGAAACGTCAACTCTTTTCTTCTCCGCCGATGCTGCCAGACCTGCTGAGTTTTTCCAGGTAATTCTGTTTTTGTTTAGGAATACCAAACCCTTCTGTGTGAACATAAAAAGCAGCTCAATAACATCCTGGAAACAGTCAAGAGATTTTGATCAGAGAAGGGACGAGTTGTTGGCACACAAAGAAGCTATTTTGACTCTATTGTCTCAAATTGGAATTTACCACATTTGAGTTTAGAAAATGAACTTAATAATAGAAATACGACCACAGCTAATAAAGTGGGTGATCATTTGACTGTGGTCTTGGCTGAGACATTCTTTGCAGAGTTAAAGAATAGGTGCAGCGAGGAAAAATAGAAAACATAATTGTTGTAACTTGGAGCCTATGGTGTTTACTCCTGCTAATCCTATTTATCACTTGTACATGCTTTTGTTTGGGTTAAGCCTTTATAACTTTGTAAATAAGATATGTGTAATTGTGGGAAGAATGAAATGGTTATCTGTACGAAATGTAATATATTTGTTAGAGGGTTATGAGGACGAGAACTTGTTGTATATTGACTATGGTGAAGCTTTCTTTCTCCCCTAAGGGGTTCAGTGTTAAGAAATGGGAACTTACCCTTGGTCCGGGAGGAGGTGGAGGACTCCATTTTGCAGCAGGCCCAAGAGTTGCAGGCATGCAGAGCGTGGCACAGTGACAGGCTGTGCATGCTCCATTCTAGTTTTGTGGGGTTTTTTTCCCCCCAGATAAAGGGCTCAGTCATCCAGGACATTGTTGTTTTTGTGCATGATTGGGTGCACTCCTCGGCCCAACAATCTTCAGCTGCTTCCTCAATGACCTTCCTTCCATCATAAGGGCAGCAGTGGGGATGTTCGCTGATGATTGCACAATGTTCAGCACCATTTGCGACTCCTCAGATACTGAAGCAGTCCATGTCCAAATGCAGCAAGATCTGGACAATATCCAGGCTGGGCTGACAAGTGGCAGATAATGTTTGCACCACACAAGTGTTAGGCAATGACCATCCCCAACAGGAGAGAATCCAACCATCGCCCCTTGACATTCAATGACATTACCATCACTGAATCCCCCACTATCAAAATCCTGGGGGGGGTTACCATTGACCAGAAACTGAACTGGACTAGCTACATAAATACTGTGGCTACAAGAGCAGGTCAAAGATTACGAATCCTGCGCTGAGTAATTCACCTCCTGACTCCCCAAAGCCTGTCCACAATTTACAAGGCACAAGTCAGGAGTGTGATGGATTACTCCCCACTTGCCAGGATGAGTGCAGCTCCTACAACACTCAAGAGGCTTGACACTGTCCAGGACAAAGCAGCCCTGCTTGATTGGCATCACATCCACAAACATTCACTCCCTCCACCACCGATGCAAAGCAGCAGCAGTGTGTACCATCTACAAGATGCACTGCAGGAATTCACCAAGGTCCTTAGACAGCACCTTCCAAACCCATGACCACTGTCATCTAGAAGGACATGGGCAGCAGGTAGATAGGAACACCACCACCTGGAAGTTCCCTTCCGAGTCACTCACCATCCTGACTTGGAAACATATCGCCGTTCCTTCAGTATCGCTGGGTCAAAATCCTGGAACTCCCTCCCTAACAGCACTGTGGGTATACCTACACCACATGGACTGCAGCGGTTCAAGAAGGCACCTTCTCAAGGGCAACTACGGATGGGCAATAAATGCTGGCCCAGACAGCGAAGCCCACGTCCTGTAAATGAATAAAAAAATAACAGTTTAGTACCATAACAAGAAGAGTCCCAAGACAGAGAGAGAGAGAGGGAGAGAGCGAGAGAACCCAGAGAAGCCAGAGAGGGAGATCGCTGAGGAAGGAGCCACCAGGAGGAGACCACCAGTGGGAACCACCTGGTGGAGGAGCAAAGGAAGAGGCCCTAGGCAGCAAAGTGCTGCTGAAGGCAGGCTCCAGGCAGTGAGAGCATGGGAGAAGCCCTGGGGAGCTGATAAAGCAGTGGAAGGTCGGCGACCCCATGCTACGAGCCACAGAGGCAAAGGTATTCCTTTGAAGCAGTGGTGTTCCACTCAGCAAAGAGTTAGAGTTGTGCCTGAGTCAGTGCTGGACTGCAGCCTTGGGAGACCAGTTGAATGTAGTCTCAGGGAGAAAAGATTAAACAATCATGTGAGCAGTTGCTGAGGCTGTCTGGGACACAGCCATTGTTGGAGAGATTTCAGAGATTAGATCTTCAAATGCGAGGACTAGAAATCCCTCATGAGGGAGACAGTTTTATGAGGTTGTGTTACTCACTGTTGTCTGGATGGGGTTCAGACAAATCTGTGGGATCTGTCATGGCCTCATTTGCTATTCATTTTGCAGTGTGGTCAATCCTGTTATTTCACAAATATCTCATGTTAATTCTGAATGTTAGGATAAGGTAAATATAGCAAGAGCAGCGGGCCTAATATTGAGATTGGAGAAACATCACTGTCCCTCTCGCCTGAAACGGAAGTGTTCAACACTATTCTCTGCTTTCTGTCCTTTAGACAATTTTGAATACATGCAACTACTGCACCTTTAATCACATGGACTTCAATTTTACTAACAAGTCTTTTGTCTGGTATTTTATCAAAGTTTCTCTAAATTACCATTTATATACAGAATCTTGGATCTATAAACCAGTCCTTGGCTGCTCTACTTCTGACTCACAATATACAGGAAGATCTAGACAACATTCAGGCTTGGGCTGACAAGTAGCAATTAATAAATCAGTAAGTAACATTCAAATCACAACCCTCGGGTAATGAACATCATCAAGAGAATCTATCCAACTCCCTTTCAGCTCTTTTAAAGCCAACCTAATAAGCTAAATTAACAAAATGGGGGATAAAGTAAACACAGCCCCTAAGTTAGTTTAGCTGTAAAACCAAAGACAAAGTTTAAAGAAAACTTACAAACATCAAATCAAAATGTGATTAATGGGGTCGATAAAGCACCCCAGACCCCACAGTGCCCACCGGGCACGGAAGGCCTCGAGGGTGCCAGCAGTCACCACGTGCTCCCTCTCCAGGGATACCCGGCCGCGAACGTAGCAGTGGAAGAGGGAAAAACAGTCGGGTGGGACGACCCCCTTGATCGCCCGCTGCCTGGGCCTGTTAATGGCTAACTTGGCCAGGCCCAGGAGTAGGTTCACGAGGTGGTCCTCCTCCTTCCCGGCCCCCCTCCGCACCGGGTGCCAACTTCCTTTGACATTCCACTGCATCCACTCACTGCCAACTTCCTGGGGTTGGGGAGGGGGTGGTTTCTGGTCGGTCACCATTGACCAGAAACTTCACTGGACCAATCACATCAATACTCTGGCTATAACAGCAGGTCAGCGGCAGGGGGCTTTGCACCGAATAATTCACTTCCTGATTCCCGTCACGCTGGGTGGGCCTTAATTGGCGGTGCGCAACCAATCGGGTTCGCGCACACCACCCCCCCACCCTAATCCCTCCCCACGGGAATCCAGTTTTTCTCTCTCCACAGACGCTGCCAGACTTGCTGAGTTTTTCCAACATCTTCTTCTGTTCCCATTTCAGATTTCCAGCATCCGCTGTATTTTGCTTTTATCTAAGAGCTTCCAATTCCTGCCAGGATTAAAATTCTATGAACATCGATATTTTCCTCCTCCCAAAATAATTTCTCATTCGGATCAGTTTCCATCCAAAAAATAAATGAAGAGGGAGAAACCAGCCCCAAAAGGCTGATTTGTTGTGATCCGCAGGCATGGGGCAGGAGGAGAGGGAAATGGCCAGGAATCAGCACCGATTCTCCAGCACCGTCCGCTGCTCAGCTCCCAGCTCCGCACTGTGGGATTTGCAGGGGACCGAGACTGAGGAGCCCCAACGCTTAAAAACAAACAGAAACTGGTGGCAAATGCTGTAAACTTTCCTCATCTAAACAGTGAATTCAGTTAAACTTTGTGAGCATTTTCTCCCATTGTTAGGATCAGGACACCGATAAAGAAATCAAATCAGACACTTACCAACCCAGCAGGAGCAGGAAAGTGAGGAGAAGGATCCAGGATCACCCCCATCATACCAAAGAAAGGAAACATAATTGTTTTAAGTAACAATGTGGGTTCTATTAGTTATGTATTTCTAAAAAGGAAACTTTTAAAAAATTTGATGATGTCAGGGTACAAACACCTAGATTCAAAGAAACACCATGTCCACATTCAATGTTTCAATATCTCAGTTAGCAAATCCCAGATGGCGTCACTCAATACCTTTCATGGGTTTATGTAATGAAGTAAACACCCCCGTTCTATTGAAGGGTCATGAAGACTGGAAACGTCAACTGTGCTCTTCTCTGCCGATGCTGCTAGACCCGCTGAGTTTTTCCAGGTTTTTTTTTATTTTTTATTTTTTGTTTTGGATTTCCAGCATCCGCAGTTTTTTGTTTTTATATTTTTAACCCCGCCTCTTGCCTTATTGTGACTGACCCTCGCTATAAATAAACCAAGTGCCCAGATCAGGTTCCCAGTGGACGATCCCTGCTTTCTCTCGGAATGGCTGTCCTTTTCCCAGAGAGTCTGGGGGTGATCCGGGGCGCCCTGTCCGACCAGACCTGGATCCTTCTCCTCACTTTCCTGTTCCTGCTGGGTTGGTAAGTGTCTGATTTGATTTCTTTATCGGTGTCCTGGTTCTAACAATGGGAGAAAATGCTCACAAAGTTTAACTGAACTCACTGTTTAGATGAGGAAAGTTTACGGCATTTGTCACCAGTTTCTGTTTTGTTTAAGACGTATTGTCGCTGGCTAGTGACCCAGGGTAATGGAATGGGGACCGGAGTTCGAATCCCACCACGGCAGATGGTGGAATTTAAGTGCAATAAAAATCTGTAAACAAACACAGAGCTGAAGACATCAGTGGGGATGAAACAGCGGACGTTTCTAGACTGTATGACCCTTCTTCAGAGATATAAACAAGCCAAAATGTGGTGAAATTTATACTGTTGAAAGTTGGTGGAGCAGGTCAGGGGCAAAGGAAAGATTGACAAAGAAGTGTTAATGGTAGTGATAAGGGCTGAAAAAGGTGCTGATAGTGGCAAATGTAAGAAAGCAGAATGTGATAATAGCAGAACAAGGATAAGCACTCTGAAAAGAACAACATGAACAAGTAATAGATGAACCTAGGGTTGGGGTGGTGGGGAAAAAAGTTTGAAAATGGGATAAAAGGGGGGGATAAATGAATAACATATAAGTAGATAAAAAATAAAGATGAAGTCTGAAAAAAATGGGGTGAAGATAGAGAAAGATGACCTGAAGTTGTTCATTCGGGAAGGCTGTAAAGTGCCTAATCGGAAGATGAGGTGCTGTTCCTCCAGTTTGCGTTGGGCTTCACTGGAATATTGCAGCAAGCCAAAGACGGACATGTGGGCATGAGAACAGGTTCCCACCCACTGTGGTTGACAGGGCCCTCAGCCATGTCTGACCCATCTTTTGCGCCTCTGCCCTCACACCTTTCTCTCCCTCTCAGAACCATGATAGAACCCTTTGTCCTCACTTTTCACTCCACCAGCCTCTGCATTCAAAGGATCATCCTCTGCCATTTCCGCCAACTCCAGCATGATGCTACCACCAAAAACATCTTCCCCTCACCCCTCCACCGCCCAATCAGAATTCCATAGGGACTGTTCCCTCTGTGACACCTTGGTCCACTCCTCCATCACCCCCAAATCCTCATCCCCTTCCCATGGTACCTTCCCATGCAATCGCAGAAGGTGCAACACTTGCCCCTTTACCTCCTCCCTCCTCACCGTCCAAGGGCTCAAACACCCCTTTCAGGTGAAGCAGCACTACGCTTACACCTCCTTCAATTTAGACTACTGCATTTGCTGCTCCCGATGTGGGCTCCTCTACATTGGAGAAACCAAACGCAGGCTGGGTGACCACTTTGTGGAACACCTCTGGTCTGTTCACAAGCATGACCCAGACCTACCTGTCGCTTGCCATTTCCTCACACCACCCTGCTCTCATGTCCACATGTTTGGCCTTGGCCTGCTGTAATGTTCCAGTGAAGCTTAACGCAAACTGGAGGAACAGCACCCCATCTTCCAGTTAGACACTTTACAGCCTTCCGGATTTAACATTGCGTTCAACAACTTCAGATCATGAACTCTGTCCTCTATCTTCACCTCTTTTTTTTTATCCTTTTTTCAAAATTCATCCTTTTTTATCCATTTACTTGTATTTTTATTCATTTTTATTTTTATCCCCTTTTTACCCCTTTTTTTTAATCCCATTTTTGATCCTTTTTCAATGAAGAATGCAGGTGAGCATGCCAGGAGCAGCACCGGGCATACCTAAAAATGAGGTGTCAACCTGGTGAAGCCATAACTACTTGTGTGCTAAACAGCATAAGCAGCAAGTGATAGACAGAGCTAAGTGATCCCACAACCAACAGATCAGGTCTAAGTTTTGCCACATCCAGTCGTGAATGATGGTGGACAAACAAATCACTACAGGAGGCAGCTCCACAAAAATGCCCATCCTCAATGATGGAGGAGTCCAGCACATCAGTGAAAAAAGATAAGGCTGAAGCATTTGCTGCAATCTTCAACCAGAAGTGCTGAGTGGATGATCCATCTCGGCCTCCTCCAGAGTTCCTCAGCATCACAGATGCCAGTCTTCAATCAATTCGATTCACTCCACGTGATATCAAGGAATGGTTAAAGGCACTGGATACTGCAAAGGGTCCTGACAATATTCCAGCAATAGTACTGAAGACTTATGCTCCAGAACTTGCCGCACTCCTAGCCATGCTGTTTCATTACAGCTACAACACTGGCATCTACCTGGCTATGTGGAAAATTGCCCAGATTTGTCCTGTTCCCAAAAAGTAGCTCAAATCCAGCCCTGCCAATTACTGTCCCATCAGTCTACTCTTGATCGTCAGTAAAATAATGAAAGGGGTCATCAACAGTGCTGTCAAGCGGCACTTGCTTAGCAATAACCTGCTCACTGATGCCCAGTTTGTATTCCGCCAGGGCCACTCAACTTCTGACCTCATTATAGCCTTGGTTCAAACATGGACCAAAGAGCTGAACTCCTGAAGTGAGGTGAGAGTGACTGCCCTTGACATCAAGGTAGCCACAGACGATTGGTCTCAATATATAGAATGTCTTGCATTCTTTCAAGCAAACAAAATCACTGGGGAGGAAAAGAGGAGAGCGATTCTACTGGGTATTTGTGGATGCAAGACCTACAGTTTAATTTGAAGCTCGACGGCCCCCAGTGCACCGGATTCGAAGACTTTCAGGTGAATAAGTAGACCTTGTTAAGGGATATTTTCAACCCAAGCCCTCAGTCACAATGCAGAGGTTCAGGTCAATTCACAGAATAGAGCCCTGGGGGAGACAATTGCTCCCTACATAGCGAAATTAAAACAACTAACAGAATATTGTGATTTCGGTGAAACCCCGAATGACATGCTCAGAGATCGTTTAGTACGTGGTGTGCAGGAAGACACTATTCAGCAAAGATTGCTGGCTGAAGTGAATCTTGATTTTAAGAAAGCATTAGAAATAGCACTGGTGATAGAAAGCGTTGGAAGGGATTTACAAGCAACTCAAGGTGCCGTTCCCCTAGTTGAGCAGGAACAGTCAGGCGAAAGTGCCACAAAAATCTGGGACTCCACTGCAAAGCGGGAAACAGCCCCTGCTAACCGAAAAATGAGAGGAAACAGTTTAGCAACTAAATCAAAAAATAATTTTCATCAACATGGAAATAATCAGTCTACTTGCGATTGGCAATTAATAAAAGTAGAATGTTATTTTTGTCACAGAAGTGGACACATAATGAGTCAGTGCAAAGCGAGATTTCAACAGGCCTCCAAACAACAAATGAAATCTATAGTTTAGGAGAGCCATAAACAACCAGTTCTGACATTTGTTCATTATTTAACATGAAAGTAGGGAAGACCGAGCCAATATTTGTTACTTTGCAAGTGAATGGTAAACCATTAAAAATGGAAGTAGACACAGGTGCTTCTACCACCTTAATAGAAGAAACACTTTCAGATATTTGAATAAAGGTGCTCAACAATTAAATTTGAAACAAACATCTGGCAAGTTGAAAATGTGCACAAGCAAAGAAATCCAAGTAAAAGATATCACCAGTGTAACTGTTCATGATTGACACCAAACAGCACAGCTACCAGTGATGGTATTAGAAGGTGGAGGACCTTCCAGGTTGAAATTGGCTGAGGGAAATTAACCTTAATTGGCCTGTAAGATTTCAAAAGGAAGCAGGAAAAATTCCTGAGTTGAAAAAGGAACAAGACAAGGTACTTCAGAAAGAGCCTGGAGAGGGCAAGGACAGCAACAGGATGAAAAAGGAGTGTGTAGCCATTCAGCAACCTGAAGCAATGAAGACTGTCTTAAACAGCGACATGGAAGAACAGCAGAAAAAACTCAAGGAGACTTTGCTGAATTACAGAATTCAGGATGAAGCCAGTGAGCTTTGCAAAGCAAAGAAAAACCTGTTGAAAGACCTTCACACACTACAAGGATCCCCCAGCTCAAAGTTTGTACCTCTAGAAAATTATGAAGAGAAACAGGAAGAATTTAATGTCACTCTGAACAAACTGAAGAACCAGTTGGCAGAGAAGATGCAGCAATGTTCAAGGTTCCAGGAGGAATCCAACAGATACAAGAAGGAGACAGAGAGCTTCATTTAGCTGATTCCTCAGCTGAAGAGGCTTCGAAAGCAAGGACAAAATCCCCCCCCCCCCCAAACCCCTGTCAGGGGGCAGGTTCAGGAGCGGGCATGTGGAGGTGCGCCTCCAATCAGTGCCCCCGATTGGGGGCGAGCCACTATTTTACGTGGGCGAGCCAATTAAGGCCCACCCAACATGACGTCCGCCAGGAAGCGCTATGCACTCCCTGTGAGGGCAGGGGAGGTAGGGGGGGGGCATGGATTCCCAGAGCTGAATGCACTCTTTCGCACATGTGTTTTCGTTGGAGCAGAGAAGACTGAGGGGCGACTTGATCGAGGTGTACAAAATTATGAGGGGCATGGACAGGGTGGATAGGGAGTAGCTGTTCCCCTTAGTTGAAGGGTCAGTCACAAGGGGACATAAGTTCAAGGTGAGGGGCAGGATGTTTAGGCGGGATTTGAGAAGAAACTTTTTTTACCCAGAGGGTGGTGACGGTCTGGAATGCACTGCCTGGGAGGGTGGTGGAGGCGGGTTGCCTCACATCCTTTAAAAAGTACCTGGAGGAGCACTTGGCATATCATAACATTCAAGGCTATGGGCCAAGTGCTGGTAAATGGGATTAGGTAGGTAGGTCAGGTGTTCTCACGTGTCAGTGCAGACTCAATGGGCTGAAGGGCCTCTTCTGCATTATGTGATTCATCTCCCTGAGGCTAAGTTTTGCCTCAGGGAGATCAGCTCCACATTAAAAAAAATGTTAAAAATAGAAAAATAAAACTTCCCTGACATGTCCCCTCATGTGACACTATCGCATGAGTTGGGACATATCAATCACTTTTAGTTACACTTTTATTAAGAATTTAAAAACCTACAGGAAACCTCATCCCACCTGTTCAACTATTGAACTAAGACAAGTTGAGATTGCATCTGAGAGAAGTCTGGCTGACTGAAGTCAAAAAGAAGACCGAGACTAAACTCTGTGGTTAAAAAGAAATAGCAAGAGGATGCAGCATCACTGAGGTGCATATTTGTACAAAGCTAAGCCTAATTTGGAGGGGAAAGTGGAGAAAAGTCAAGAGAGCCAAAAAGCCATTCATAATTTGCACAGTTGTGAGTGACAATTTAATTTTGGAGAAGCAGAATATATAAGGAGTTTTGGTGGAGGACTGAAGTGGTTACCTGGTAAAAGTAAGTTCAATGACCTGGACCATTTTTGTATCACATGGAAGCGGAGGGCTGTAAACATGTGGATCATTTAAGAAAAAGGGAGATACCGCAACAAAATGATGTCCCACCTAAAACCATTACTGAACCAGTGGTTCCTGTTGAAGTTGCTGAACCAAGGACAGACATGCCCGATTGTCTCTATCAGAGTGGAAGACACTGAACTACCTGTGCCTAAGGAGGTACCTGATGTGAATGCGGTTCCAGAGAATGTGGTTCCTACAAAATAACCTTGTGGAGCTGCGACGTTTCCCACAGATCAGGAAACCACCTGAAAGACTGACCTTGTAATTTCATGACCTGTGTAAATATTGTAATGTCATGAGATAAATGTTCTTGTAAATACAAAATGTGCAGAAAGGTTAAAGGGGGAAGAATGTAGTAATTATAGTTTTGGGAAATGTAGCTCTGTAGCTTTATGAATAATCCTGTGTTGTAAGATCACATGATCTGTATAAACTAATGCGTTTGCAGCATGGGGAGCCTTTGCAGAGGAGAGTTCTTTTTCAGTTCTGGCGTTTGATGCACACATTTAGTTGCTGCTGCTGTTTTGTAAATAAAGTTCAATGTTTCCACTAAGAAAAGCTGTCTGAAGATCAAATCTATAACAGTAACCTGATATAGAAAATCTATAACAGCTTTTTGAGGGTGATTTACTTTAGGAGTAAAGAGCCTCCTGAGGCAAAAGCTTTCATCACCTTCAGGCCACATATCAAGTGCAGTTGAGTGTTTGAGTGAATTCACTGAGCATGTCACAGAGTTGCTGAGCCACCCAGATCTTGGTCTTTGCTGAGCTGCAGCTTCGCTTGAAAATGCCACAATTGAACCTGACACCTCTGAGGAGACCAGACAGGGTTCCTGCTCCTAATCACTCTCTGGCTGCTTTAGCTGTGGACAAGATCAGACTCTGTCATGATGGTAAGGGGTGCTGTCCACATGGAGTAATCCGCCAATGCTCAACATCCAAGTCCACAAATGAACACTGGTCACTGAGTGATATTCATGGAGCTCCATCTCACCAAGTTGTCAGTCGGTGAAGAGAATAGGATCTGAAAGAAAACACTCACTCTTTGGAGAATTGAGTAGCTCAGTGAGTCAGTGACAGGGTAGGGGAGACTATACATCCAGGCACTTGGTCTTGTGAACAATACGGAATATCCACGTGGATCTGCAACTTGTTCATCTTTTTAATGTGGAGAGGGCTCTGCATCTGTCTCTCTGGCTAGCACCTGGCCTCTTTTCAAAAATTCTAGCAGTTTATTTTTTTATGAGATGTGGGCATTGCTGGCTCAGCCAGCATTTATTTCCCATCCCTAATTGCTCTTGTTCAGAGGGCATTTTAAGAGTTAACAACATTGCTTGGATCTGGAGTCATATGTAGGTCAGACCAGGTAAGGGCAGTAGATTTCCTTCCCTAAATGTTGAAGGAACTAGATGGGTTTTTGTTGTAAAAACCGCAATGGTTTTATGGTTATCATCAGACTTTTAATTCCAGATTTTTATTGGATTTAAATTTCACCATCTGCTGTGGTGGGATTCGAACCTGGGACCCCAAGAATTACCTTGGGTCTCTGGAATACTGCTATGCCAGTGTCACCTCTGAGATCCACTGAAGGTATTAGCTACAATATACAAATGGATCCTAAGTAGTCTGCTGTCTAACTTAGTATCATCATGTGCCAAAGAATCCAGCTTCTTATCAGCTGAATGGACGACTAACTGCCCTAGTTCTGATGCCACCATTTTGTATTGGCTGGGAGGGGGAGAGCTGAAAGGCAGCACCTGGATGTACTTCCCATAGTTAGATTGGGTTTCAGACCAGCACAATATATTCTTTTGAACTTGCATTGTAATTAAAGCTGCCCTTGAAGAGGCCAGGAACTATCAGCTTTAGTAATGTTTACTGTCTGTGGTCCCACTGCACAAAGGGGTTGGAGTTTATTGAAAAGCTGCTGCCACTAAATTTACAATATCCATGGGTTGTTATAGTCGTGAATGTTGCTGGGTTTCTGCTGAAACAGTGATTAAAGCGGTCCACAATCCTGTCACAAATCGCTTATACCTGAACCTTGTTTGAAGGTGTTCAATATTGTTTACACTTTTAAGCGATTAATATCTATTTGACACAGGATTGGTGTTTGAATAAGAGAATATTTTAATGTATTTATAGACGGGAAGGTATATTTGACTATGTTCATACTAACCAATTTTTTTGTTTTGTTCTTTATAAGGTTGTAACCACTTCAATTCCATTTGCAGGTACAGTGTTTTACCATATGGATTTTTTAAAAAGATGGGAGTTCCAGGCCCAAGGCCACTGCCATTCATTGGAACAGTACACCATTACAGAAAGGTTTGTTTGTTTTTTACCTCTTTTGACCATGTCAATCAATCCAGTTAGAACATCGCTTGTTATTAAATTGTTCTGCTATAGCCCTGTTTCTCCCTTTTTAACCGAGAGCTGAGAGTGACGTCTCCAAAGCTCCTGTGTATATTTGGGTGACGGGAGACTCTGGGCAGAGCAGGGGTGATACTGACTGTCTCTCTTCACACTCCAAGTGCTATAATTAGCCAAAAGCCAGAGAAACTCTCCCAAAGGACAATCTCACTGAGTGTTGTAGAGTCTAGTTTAAACTCATAGCCCTGTAATGGGCAGTCCTATTGCTTCACTGAATTGACTTAGTAATATAAAAGAATCAGTTCAACAGCTTGGCTAATGAACGTACAAAAGGCTAGGAATTCATGTGTTCCATTTTTTGATCATGACCTGCTCATGCCCATTTAGGTCGAGATGTGCAGTGCCCAAGTTAATGGTACCCCTCTCAGCTGTTTGATTGCAGCATCTGGCTGAGTGGACCCCATGCTGCTGATTTTTTTTAATGCTGTCAGCAGCCTCTTTGCTCAGTAGGTGTCCAAGCACCGTTTTTCAGAAAGAACATGATGTAGTCAGTCTACTCTTAAAGGCAGACTGTCACTGTAAAAGGAAGGTTTCACTGAAGAATATTGCTGCAATTTAAATGTTGCCAAAGTGAATGCCAGGGCAGAGCACAGATTCCAGGGTGACATACGTGGAGGGGGTGTGGAAGGAGCAGTACCATGATTCCACAGGGGGCCAGGAGGCCCTGCAGGGCCACTCTCAGAATGGAATGGCAAGGGGTGGGCAGGGAGGTCATCTTCAAGTCTTGACCCGAGAACCTGGCAACAGTGCCACAAAAAGCCTAATAGCCTCACCAGGGTGGTCAATACCAGTGAGAACACCATCACATGACATTTCCTATAACCGTAATAGCCTCTCACACTGCTCAATGCACCACGCCCCCTATCACTCACCCAGCAGCACTCTCTCGAACTCTGGGATTATGTCTAAAATCCAGATACTCCACTTCACCCTCACACACCTATCAGTGTTGTCAGCCTCACACCCACCTCTCGCTGCCTCCATGCACCTCCATCAATTCGGCTATGGCAAGAACATTATCCAAACACAGTGCAACACAATCACTGACATTCTTACCTCTCTACTTTCAGAACCAGGTAGCACACAATAGTAGAAAGCAGAGCAGAACCTGTGGGGGACAAGGACACCTGTATCTCTGATTGTCCACATCATGGGGCCGAGAACAACAGAGCCCATGGCATCCAGTGGGCTGACAGTATTTGAGGATGACCTTGTGTTTCTGTCTTAACTTCTAGCTCATCCTCATCCAGCTGTCTGCCAGTCAAAGCTGCTAATGGTGTGACTTTGGGCCTCTTGCTTTCTACCCCCACTCCCCCTTGTCCCCATGCTTTTTCCTAACCCTCCCCCTGCCATGATTCTGATAAATTAGCAAAATATTGGTAAGCACTTTGGTAAATATGATGTTTGAAACCTTCAGAAAGAGGCATATGGATGGTTGTGGTCATTGTGTGGTTTTTGTGGCATCACAAAAGGGGTGGAGTTGGACAGATATCTCGGTTAATTTTAACTTTTTCGGTTATTGAGCATTGAAAGGCTTTCAGAATTGTTTTTTTTTATTGTTATTTTGGGAGGGTTCCCCATTTCAGCCACCCTGCAGGCTAGATGGCTTCTGTGCAGGAAGGAACGAGGTTGGTGGGGGTGGGGTGGGTGGGTGGGGGGTGGGGGGGGAGGTGTGTGTGTGGTAGGGGGTTTGGGGGGGGGGAAGAAATGGTTCTACGGCACTTCTAGCAGACAGCTGAGATCCAATCACCCAGTACCTTTTTAGCCACAGTTGGTGAATCATCCAATAAGACCAGGGTGAGGGGGCGGGATAGAAGGTTTAGCTTGTGTCTGCCACTGCTTCATCCCATCTGTTGCTGAAACATTCCTCCATGCCTTTGGCACCTCCAGACTCGTCTATTCCAATGATCTCCTGGCCTCAACTTTCCACTGTCCATAAATTGAGGTTTATCCAAAACTTGTGTCCCAATTCATGCCAAGTCCATGATTTCCATCACCCTCTGTGCTCCTCAACTTCCAGTGGCTGCCAGTCCTTAAACCCTTTGCTTTTTGAAACTAACATCCTTGTGCTTAAATCCCTCTGCAGCCTCACTCTCTCTTATCTTTGTAACTTCTCACAAACCTCAGAGCTCTGAATTCCTTGACCCTTGGTCTCTTGTCTATTCCCCACTTACTTCACCCCACTGCCAGCAGCAGTGCCTACAACTGTCATGGCCCTGAGCTCTGGAATTCGCTCCTTAAATCTCATTGGCCAAGATCTTCTGAGGAGCGGCAGTCATCGTTGGATTGCCACTTTGCTTGAACTTTGCCCCACCTCAACGCTTCTCCACATTTCTTGTCGGGTCTTCCAAGCCTGGCTTTACTAGAAATTCATAGTGGAGCATCCCTTGGAGAACTCCGTTGGATCGCAATAGAGTTGGGGGAAGACAGGACATGCCTCTTTTTTTATGGCATTGTCATACAATAAGCCTAAATATCCAATGTGAATGTTAGTGAATTGGTGAATGAGTGAACAGATAGGGGAGGGGGGTGTGCAAGTTGGGTGGCAGGTCGATAGGTTGGGTTGGGGTAGTCTGGTTGGGAGGAATCCCCAGGTCAGGTGGTGCAGGGGTAGTCAGGCCTGGTCAGAGGACTAGTAGGGTGGTCGGGAACATAGTGTGGTCTGGAGGGATAGATGGGTGAGGTCGGGGGGCCGGGTTATGCAGGCTAGTCAGGTTGGTTCATGTCGGGGGAGTAGTCGAGGAGTCCGGGGGATAGTCGGGTGGTCTTTGGGGAAAGTTGGGTAGTCAGGGGGGATAGTCGGTTGATCGGGGAGGCGGAGGAGCGGGTGGTTCTGATCTGGAGTTGTCCAGGAGTTAGATCAAGTTTTAATCTGTCTAACATACCCTAAGTACAGGGAACTGTTCAAAGTCTCCGACTCTAACTTGCCCCAGGGAGAGGGGGAAGTTGGAACTTCCTGGGAAATTCTCTTGGAGTGAGGACTTGTGTGAGGCTCTGACATGCGTCTTGGGTCATATATGTGGTCTCCTTCGATTCAGAGACCGGAAGATCTGGGCCTCTGTCTCTCCAACTTTAAGATCCTCCTTAGCACCTACCTCTGATTTACGGTGATGATGAATAATATTAATGGAGTGATCTTAAAGAAATGTCTTGCATTTATATAGTGCCTTTCCCAACCTCGGCACATTGGACGTAAAACATTTTGAAAAGAAGTATTTCTACAGTGGAATCACTGTTGTAATATATAGGAAGAGCAACATAGCAAACAGCAACGTGATAACGACCAGATAATCTAATTTGGTGATGTTGGTTGAGAGGTAAATATTGGCCAGAACAACAGAGAGCTCCCCTGCTCCTCTTTGAAATAGTGCAGTGGGATCCTTTACATCTGCCTGATAGAGCAGACATGGCCCCAGGTTAATCTTTCATCAGAAAGATACTATTTATTCAGTCAGGTGTCACCTCCATCCAATCACCTGAAACAGTCAATGGGACAGGTCCGCTGTCAAAACATCAAAGTAGAATGGAGTTAAAAAGATGCATCGGTGGTTCCGGATGTTTCTTGTGAATAGAACATATGTAAGAATTCCGATATGGGTCATTGACCAGAAACGTTGGACAGAATTTTACATTTCCCCAAGGTTTCCGCATTCACTGACGACAATGTTGGTGGTGGGTTCTGGCAAGTTACCCCGCAGCCATTTAACGCTTGGAGGGGGACTAATAACTCAGGGTGAGACTTTCACCCTGATTGGGAGGAGGAATCCCTGCCTCCAAGAGCAGCCGGCTAATCAAATGGTCTGAAACTCTTTGATCCCAACAACTCCACCATGAGCGGTGGCCACTGCTGGGACTGCACAAAGTCACCAATGGTGAGGAACTGTGGAGCCGGATTGGGTGGGGGCTTTCAATGCGGCCAAGCTAGGAGACCAGTTGAGGAGAGTGAAGGGGCTGGGGGCTAGAGTGCATAGACCAGGCAAAATGGGGAAACCCAATGGCCCCAAGTGGACCAGAAAGGAGGAACCCTGCTTTCCTGCCAATTGCTCAAAGTGAGGTCTAGTGGTCTTTAAACTTAACTCAAGCCTCTGCCCTCAGCACAAAAATTGCAGTGGGATGGGAAGAGGCCCTGAAGTGGCCAAAGGGCAGGTGGGCCACCTGACACCTTCCCTGCCATATGTAAAATTTTGGTGGGGTCAGGTGGTGGGGGGGTTGCTGGGTGGATTCCCCCTGGCATTACTACCAATTTTACGCCCCCACCTGCCTGCCCACCCACACAAGGGGAAGCATAAAATGATGCCCGGTAACTCTGTTCATTTCGCCATAAATGCTGATTTACCCGCAGAGTGTTAGCAGCAATTTGTTTTTATTTCAGATTTCCAGCATCCACACTATTTTGCTTTTGTATTAGTGTTTATGTTCCTTGCCTTCAGAATGACACAAGGTGATATATTTTCCCTCCTGGGGCAGATTTTCCCTGTGAGTTTCTGGACTGTGAAGTCTGGGTCAAATGAGGGTGGGAAGCCCGCACTGTTTGTGGAGCAGCCGCCCAGCAGTGATTTCTTCTGAATTGGCCAATTAGTGGTCAGACTGTAGACTCGCCATCCAATTAAGAGCAGGGGGTTGGTTCTGGAAGCTCAGGGTCAATAGGAGACTCTCCAGCATCAAAGATGCAGCAGGCTGCCTTTCAGATAAGGAAGAGAGAGGATGCCCTCTCTCCAACTTTTCATAGTTTAAACTAAAAGATAGAATCAGCAGACCACCCACAGTTATTGAAGCGACAGCCTATAGATGCAGCTGAAGCCAGGCAGTCAACAAAGGCCTCAAAGACTGCCTGGAGCACTGGTCCCCAGTGTGCTACTGGGACGGTGCCTCTGGGCAAATACACTGTATTCCCTGACAACACTAGTCAGCCTCAGACAATAGGCCTTTGCAGGCCTTAAACAAGCTTAATTAGCTGCTGCTGCTTCCATGCAGTTAGATCCTCCACTTTTTTTTTATTCATTTGCAGGATGTGGATGTCGCTGGATATGCCAGCATTTATTGCCTATTATTTCCCTATTGCCCTTGAGAAGGCGATTTCAGAGGGTATTTAAGAGTCAACCACATTGCTGTGGATCTGGAGACACATGTAGGCCAGACCAGGTACTGATGACAGATTCCCTTCCCTCAGGGAAATTAGTGAACCAGATGGGCTTTTACAACAATCAACAATGTTTTCATGGTCATCATTAGACTTTTAATGCCAGATTTTTATTGAATTCAAATTCCACCATCTGCCATGGTGGGATTCAAACCCAAGTGCCCAGAGCATTACCCTGGGTCCCTGGATTACTAGTCCAATGACAATACCCACGCACCACCGCCTACCCCTGCTGCCAGCCCAACCCCCTACACCTGCCACCAACCCACCCCTAACCCCACACATTTTCGCAAAATGGCCTGTGAGTCACCAGTCCACTGGCCAGAGGTCATGAAATTCTGCATCCGCCCGCTTCCATGGTTACTCCCAGTGGGACCTAAAAATTCAGCCCCTAGTATCCACACACACAAAGTAATTATTGTTCTACCTTTCTGTATTATGTGAACGCTTTTGCTGATGATGTTTTTTTCCTGGCTAGGGTATGTTTGGGTTCGACACAGAATGCTGCAAGAAGTATGGAAAGATGTGGGGGTGAGTGCATTTAATCAGCCAGGAATGGATACGAAGGTGTTCATTTTTAATCACTTCAAAAATGCATTTTACTCCTGTAATTAAATTGTGGTTCAAGATGTGCTGTGCAGATGATAAACACAGTTTAAAGACACAGATCATTCCCAGCAGTCTTGATACTGATGCAATTATTACATTTCTAAGGATGGTATCTTTATATTGAGGAACACTGTGGACTTGATTACCTTCACTTTTTATCATTGCACTCAAAAGGATGCCACATTTCTATTGAGTTCTGCAGTTTTCGGTGAGGGGTATTCAACCTTAATACATTTGATTCTTTTGCAGACATTCAAACTGAGAAATAGTCTCCAATGGAGCATTCACACTGAGCTTGAAATTCACCCTGTTTGGGCTTAGACACAGGTGGAGTGCTTCTCCATTCAATTAACTGGAATAATGGGATGAAGCCTCAATCCGCTGGGAATCAACGCATTTTCACTGTTGCAAGGAATTCTTTCAGTGGCTCGGAGGATTGGCTGAATCACCTGTCCATGCTCCCTAGACCGAGGGAATGTGTCTGGGAGAACTTCCTGGTCTACCCCAGGAATTTCATCCATTGAAAACAAGAAAGAGTTTGGAGGAGGCCCCAGGAAACGTCCCAGTAGTTTCACAAAGATAATTGATCTGGAGGTGATTTCTGTCAGGCTGAGAACTTTTAAGTCCCTGAAGAAGTCAGACTGACTTGAAACGTCAACTCTGTCTTTCTCTTCACAGATGCTGAGTTTTTCCAGCATTTTTTTTTGTTGCATTATATGTTCCACATTCCACTTGTGCGCAAAACTCATCAAAGACAATGACTTCAGGGGAGTGTGAAGGACTCATATCTCCAGTCTCATTAGCAAGCCATCTATGGTAATCACCTGTGGTATACAACTGTTGGGGATGGATGATTTGAGACTAATTGTTTGGACAATGGGACCATTGTGGTTGGAGAAGAAAGGTCAGCACTATAGTCTCCCAAAGAACAACCAACTCGGTCACCTATATCTTAAATCAGAAGCATAAAGACTATTTTAAATTGAGCCTGAAGCCAGCTGAGTCAGCAAATGACAGATTGTATGCTGTTTCAATTTTTTATGGACTCTAATTTAGACAAAATATCCTTCCCCACTCTGTAATCTTTATTTGTGTGTTTGTGAACTTTGAGTGTGTGTGTATGCAAAATTCAGTGCATATTTTATTGATTTACTTAGATCTGTTTAAGTATAACAAAGCTAACCTCTTTCTTTGTTAAACTTAAAACGTGCCTTATTGGTTCTTTTATGATCACAGGACATAAACAACTAAGCACCCACTGAATTGGTAAGCATGTCTTCTTCAAACAAAACAACCTGTTGTGGTTAAATAAGGAGAGAGGAAAGAGGGAAGCCATTCGACCCCCTCCTCACCTGACTGTAATATTGCAAATTCAGAGGGGGAACTGTGGCTCTGGCGATCTGGCAATCAGATCTCTTGCAATCTGGCCCATCAAACCAGCAGAACAGAGCAAAAATTGAATTTTCTCCTCTTGAAATTAAACCAGAGAAATTTTGGTTTTGCACATGCACAAAACTTGTGGATTGTGAATTTATTGTGAGAATCTGAGTTAGAGCAGAGTGAACTCATTCATCTTCATTCTGCTGTCAGTTGGACTCGCACTCCTGATCAGGGCTGCACTAGTGCTGCAGCTAAAATGCCATTGTGAGGCATAACTGTTTACCATTGATGTAGTTGTAGTGTAACTGCAGCTTGGGTTACATACTGCAATTTAGAGATTGGCCATTACTTGTAGAAGGGAAATGTCTATGTGTCGGTGAGATCACTATAATGATGGAGACCTGGCTATCCAGAGTACCCATAGTTGTGGCAATAAGTCATTCTTTTACTGCAGTCAGTTTTAACACTTTATCTATGACCCAGATTCACTTTCTAACACTTCTGTCTTTTCCTTTAGGATTTTTGATGGGCATCTGCCCATTCTCTCCGTCATGGACCCCGACCTGATTAAAGTCATCTTCATAAAAGAGTTTTACACTTTGTTCACCAATAGGCGGGTAAGTATTGACCTACACTGAGGGTTATTTGCTTTTTATTAATTCTTCTTGCTACTGCAATAAGCCCTTGTTTTCTTTATCTGAATGCTTGTTCAAACTTGCTGTGGGGTGGTTCAGCTGGAATGTAATTTGATTTCTGTGTTTTCTCCACCTGATGTTCTGATCTCATAATGTGCAAGGCAAAGGTCAGGCTTACCATGGTGTTGAGGGAGAAGAGTATGTTTGTTTGATAGGGGAGATCAAATGGACAAATGCTGTGGTTAGTCTCCTATCTCTGGCTCTATCTCACTGGGTTCCATTAAATTCTCATTGGTTGCCTCTCCCATTTTGATCTTTGGAGATTTGGACTGAGCCATGTTGTTGAGGTAGAATAGAAGGTGTATCTCACCCAAGCTCTATCTGGCTTGTTGCCTGGAACTCACACCCCTCACCTTGGAGAGTGAAATGTGTAATTGTCTTGAATTCTGACAGGATTTCCACATCCTGATTTGTGAGGCACAGGAGAGGGATTTATCAGCGGTAAACAAAAAAGGTACAATATCCTTTATGATCTGCTAAGAACTCTGATCCCTAATACTTTTATGGAGTTCTGGGCTAGACAGTTCCTTTTTCAAGAGGGGAAACAGGGTGAAATATCCGTTTATCATTTCCAACCCACTGGAAATTGTGGGCATGTCTGGCTTTGAAATGTCTAATTTCATTAAAAGTAATGAAAAAATATCACCAGTGAGAAATGAGAAATTCTCTGAAATGAAACAACTTGATGCCTATAGGAACACCGTCAATGATTTACTTTTATTGTGGGGATTAGAGCAATGTGTGCAACTCAGTGCATAATTTATATTCATACCCTGCATAATGCATTATAATGAAAATCTATTGAAATGGAATAGTTTTGTTTGTGAATATATCACATTACATCCACGCTTTGCCAGCAAAGGTAACCCAATGAACAAGTCCTGGCAATAGTTAAATAGCTATGTGTTGGACAACCGCCTCCTCTTCATTACACTAACTCTCCTCTTCTCCCTGTTTTTTCTCTCCTCCTCCTCCTTTACTCTTGCTTCATTTGACTATTTGGGGCAAGCAGTTTGGTCTCAATAATTTCTGCTAGGCAAAATATTCTATGGTTTCTGTGTGGTATCCCAATTAATCTTACTACAAGGAAGAACAAGATTTGCACGGTAAGATTCTTTAATGTGAAGTTGTGCCCTAGGATCCTTGGTGCTAATGCAGAATAATGGAAAGTGTTTGTAGAGTGGTCACATTTCTGGTACTTGTTAAGCTGACTGCTTAGAGAAATAACAAACACTCACTTTGGCAGAGTTGATTAGAGCTGAGTAAATTAATAATTAAACATATGTATTTTATACATTATCTGCAAAACTGTAAACAAAGTTGTTCTGAGCAGGTGTGGTTTCCCAATTATAGCATGAAGTTTAACTTATCTTATACCTCGTAGCATCAGGTCAAACATAGGCAAGGAATCCTCCTGCTGGTTACCACTTAATACTCCCCTCAGCTGATGAATCAGTGCTCCTCCATGTTGAATACCACTTGGAGGAAGTACTGAGAGGGGCTAGGGCACAGAATGTACTCTGGGTGGGGGACTTCAATGTCCACCACCTAGAGTGGCTCAGTAGCACCATTACAGACTAAGCTGGTCAAGTCCCAAAGGATACAGATGTTAAACTCTGTCAGCAGCAGGTGGTGAGGGAACCAACAAGAGGGGAAAATCCTACTTGACCTCACCCTCACCAATCTACCAGGCAGATGCATCGGTCCATGACAATATTGGTAGGAGTCTTTGTGGAGACGAAGTCCTGTCTTCACATTGGGGATACCTACCAATGTGTTGTGTGGCACTACCACTATGCTAAAGGAGATAGATTTTGAACAGATATCGCAACTCAAAATTGGGCATCCATGAGGCATTGTGGGCTATCAGCAGCAGTAGAATTGTATACAACCACATCTGCAACTTCATGGTCCAACATATCCCCCACTCTTACCATTACCATCAAGCTGGGGCATCAACCCTGGTTCAATGAAGAGTGCAGGAGGGCATGCCAGGAGCAACAACAGGCATACCTAAAAATGAGGTGTCAAGTTGGTGAAGCTACAACACCAGACTACTTGTGTGCCAAATAGCGGAAGGAATATGCAATAGACAGAGCTAAGCAAACGCACAACAAATGGATCAGATCTAAAGCTCTGCTTACCTGCCACGTCCAGTTGAGAATGCTGGAAAATTAAACAACTAACTGGAGAAGGAGCTCCACAAATATCACCATCAAATGATGGGAGAGTCCAACACATATCAGTGCAAGAGATAGGCTGAAGCATTTACAACAATCTTCAGCCAGAAGTGCCAAGTGGATAATCAATCTCAGTCTCCTCCTGAAGCCCTCAGTGTCACAGCCTTCAGCCAATTCGATTTACTCCATGTGACATCAAGAAATAGCTAAAGGCAAGGGCCTGGACAACATTCCATCAATTGTACTGAAGACTTGTACTCCAGAACTAGTTGTTCCAGTACAACTACAACACTGACATCTACCCGGCAATGTGGAAAATTGCCCAGGTATGCCCTGTCCACAAAAAGCAGGACAAATCCAACCTGGCCAATTACAGCCGCATCAGTCTACTCACGAACATCAGCAAAATGTTGGAAGCAGTTGTCGACAGTACAGTCAAGCGATACTTATTCAGCAATAACCTGCTCAGTTTGGATTCTGCCAGGGCCTCTCAGCTCCTAACTTCATTACAGCCTTGGTCCAAACATGGACAAAAGAGCTGAACTCCAGAGGTGAGGTGAGAGTGGCTGCCCTTGACATCAAAGCAGCATTTGACTGAGGTGTGGCATCAAGGAGCCCGAGAAAAAGTGGAGTCAATGGAAATCAGGGAAAACTCTCCAATATTTGGAGTCAGACCTAACACAAAGGAAGATGTTTGTGGCTTTTGGAGGTCAATCATCTGAGTACCAGGACATCATGCAGGAGTTCTTCAGGCTAGTGTCCTAGGCCCAATCATCTTCGGCTGCTTAATCAATGTCCTTCCTTTCATCATAAGGTCAGAAGTGGGTATGTTCGCTGATGGTTCGCACAATGGTCAGCACCTCTTGCTTCCGACTCCTCAGATACTAAAGCAGTTGTGCCCATATGCAGCAAGACCTGAACAACATTCAGGCTTGGGTCGAAATGTGGCAAGTGACATTTATGCCAACACAAGTGCATGGTGACCATCTCCAATGACCATCTCCAGCAAGAGAAAATCAAACCATATCCCCGTGAGATTCAATGGCATTACCATCGCTGAATCCCCTACTGTCAACATCCTGGGTGTTACCATTGACCAGAAACTGACATGTGTATTTATGTTTGGCCCAATTTGAAGGATGGGAAGTCTGTGGCAAGTCACTCACCTCCTGACTCCCCAAAACCTGTCCAGCAGCTACAAGACACAAGTCAAGAATGTGACGGAATACATTCCACTTGCCTGGATGAGTGTAGCTCCCACAGCACTCAAGAAGCTTGACACCATTTAGGACAAAGCAGCCCGCTTGATTGGCACCCGATCCACAAACATTCACTCCCTTTACTACCGACGCACAGCGGCAACAGTGTGTACCACCTACAAGATGCACTGCAGGAACTCATCAAGGCTCCTTTGACAGCACCTTCCAAACTTGTGACCTTTAATACCTAGAAGGACAAGGGCAGCAGATGCATGGGAACACCACCACATGGAAGTTCCCCTCCAATCTACACACCATCCTGACTTGGAACAATATCACCTTTCCTTCATTAGGGAGGTGGTGGCATAGTGGTATTGTCACTGGACTGGTAATCTAGAGACCCAGGGTAATGTTCTGGGGACCTGGATTGAATCCCACCATGGCAGATGGTAGAATTTGAATTCAATAAAAAGAAATCTGTAATTAATAAGTCTAATGATGATCATGAAGCCATTGCCGATTGTTGTAAAAACACATCTGGTTCACTAATGTCCTTTAGGGAAGGAAATCTGCTATCCTTACCTGGTCTGGCCTACATGTGACTCCAGATCCACAGCAAGGTGGATGACTCTCAAATGCCCTCTGAAGAAGGGCAATAAATGCTGGCCCAGCCAATGACACCTATTTTTAAAAATTGTCATTGGGTCAAAATCCTGCAACTTTCTTCCTAACAGCATTGTGGGTTTACCTACAGCAGATGGACTGTAGCGGTTCAAGAAGGCAGCTCACCATGACTTTCTCAAAGGCAATTATGGATGGGCAATGAAAATGTTGGCCTAGCCACTGATAACACATCATGTGAAAGAATTAAAAAAAACATTAAAACAAAAACAAGATTTGGGGGTGGGGGCGGGGTAGGATTATTTAATGTGAAATTGTGTCCCAGAATTCTTGGTGCCAAAGAGGACTAATGAACACTGAGGCTGGATTTTATGGCCCCCTGCTGGGCGTGTTTCTGGCAGAAGGCATGTAACATATGACAGGCCATTTGCATTCTCGCTAACCCCAGGCCCAGTCCCCATAAAATGGTAGGTGGCATTAGTATCTTAATAGGTTCTGTTGATGGATGTTAAATACCCAGTGGTTTAAGGTAATAAGGTGAACAGGTGTTGGGTATCGATTAGTTAACTATACTCTGATGTGTATATAAAAAGAGTCAGCCAGCACTGGGTGTGATGGTTTTAGAGTAGAGAAGTAAGCTGGAGGATCATCAACTTACCTGGCAGGGGAGAGACCTCGATCGCGTTTCTGCCAGGGAAAGATCAATGATCAATGGCTATAACCAGTCGAACTCCTTACCATGGGGTACCAAACACCATCCGAGTCATGGTGAAGGGCAGTGAAGAAGGAACACTAATGGATCGGACCTTCTTCACCAAGAGGATCCTATTCAAGCTGTGTGGTTTCGAGGCTGCGGAGATCTACTGCCTACAGGATTTCCCCAGTGCTGGATTTTTTGATGTGACTTTCAAGCAAGTGGCAGCTTGTGTCAAACTCCTGAAGGTGTTTGAGGAGAAGAGAGACCTGCCAGAAATGAAGATCCTGACGGCGGAGCCGCTCTTTGCTCTGCCGTTGCGACGGTGCATCTTTACAACCCCTTCGTCCCTGTCGCTCACGTGCTCACCTTCCTTACCAGGTACTTTGATAAGGTTGGGAGCTGCACTGCGGTTAGACATGATTTGGGGATCTGGACATGTAAATGCCAGGTTAAAGTCATGCTCAAGACCGACGGTAAGGGAGCCATCTTCCACCCCCCTTCCAGATTCGCTATCGGGGGAAGCCTTGGCTACGCTGGGCAACCCAAACTTTGTCGCTCATGCGGCAAGGCTGGTCATGTGGCGGCCAACTGCAGCGCCGTCCTCTGCAAGAACTGCAAACAGGAAGGGCACCAGACAAAAGACTGTAAACAGGCTAAGTGCTGCAACCTGTGTGGTGAGGCAGGCCACTTCTACAGGACCTGCCCCAAACGTTGCCGTACTTATGCACAGGCAGCGAAAGCCAACGAGGGGGAAGCAGAAGAAATGCCTCGTGTCACTCCAACCACCAAGGCCCCCAGGGAGAACAACGGGACAAAGGAAGACACAGAGAAAGATAAGGTGGAGGAAAAGATTGGGGCAACAGACGGCCAATCAATAACACTGCCCCCTGAACCTCCCACCCCACGAGAGCGAATCAACGGAGGAGGAGGAGGCAGCAGTGGGAAAGCAGCAGGGGGATTGGCAGTTGGTGAAGAGAGCCAAAAGGAAGAAAGGGCTAAGAAGAAACCAAGCCACTTCCCAGACAAGAGGCAAGAGGCGTCTCCCATTCGACACGGATAACAAGAGCAGCAGCTCTTCGGAAGAAGAAGGGCCAGGGCATTGCCGACAGAAGAAGCAGCAAAACGCTAGGGAGTTGGAGGGCAAGACACCCGAGCTCCTGAACATTGGAGACAAGGAGGAGACCAGCGCACCCCAACTTTGCCCACAACCCGAAGAGGCCAGTGTTCCACAGCTCCAGGAATCTGGGAGCAGTGAGGTGCTCAGCGCTCCCCAGCTCTGGGAAGCTGGGAGCAGCATCGTCCCAGAGGGGGAGAGGATTAGAGAAGCTTCTCCAACAGAGGACATTTCAAACCCCACTCTCTGCACGGATCCAGATGCCACCCAAGCAGAACACCGCCAATGGGGAGGTTCAGGACGCTTTCCTCAGCCCTTCCAAAGTAAGGCAATTTGAGCACACTACGGGCATGAAGGAGCAGACTAAAGGTCTGGGACTCTCAGAGACAACAGGTTTGATAAGAGACTAAATGCTTTAAAATGGGTTTAAAAATTGTATCCATAAATGTGCATAGCATTAAATCTACCACGCGATGTGTTGCGACCTTGGATTACCTTGCCAAGGTCAAAGCTGACCTGTTGTTTCTGCAGGAGTGTGCGATACCGCACCTCAGCTCCTATAGGCAATGGTCACGATGGTGGTCCCATGGGCTATCGATCTGGTCGGGAGGAAACGATTCTCGTTCCTCCGGCCTGGGTATTCTGCTGTGGGGAGGCAGCTTCACCGTCTCCCAGGTTAAGGAGGTGGTGGGCAGGCGCCTCCTCGTAGCAGACGTAATGTACAAGAATGCTCCACTCCGGTTAATTAACGTGTACACCCCATCACAAGGGGCTGAGCGGCTGGAGGTTTTTCAGCAGCTCCCACTGCTGCTGGCAACCTCCAGGCCGGTCATTCTGGGCGGTGACTTCATTGATGCGGCTGGACGATCCGGCAGGGCGGACAGCAGATTGGATGCTACAGTAAAAAGATGCCAAGCTGCACGACGTCTTCAGCAACCCTGCAGACGGAGCGCGGCATAGATACACCTGGTCGCGGCCTGACGGGTCCGTCCGTTCCAGGATAGACTTCCTGTTTGTGTCCCATGTATTCGCAGTCAGATCCACCGACGTCAAGCCGGTGTCCTTCTCTGATCACTGCCTCCTACTGGCTGACTGTCACTTAGAGAAGGACCAGAGGGTTGGCAGGGGGGCATGGAAGCTAAACGTGAAACTGCTGACCTCAGAGAACATTGAGGAGCTCAAGAGGGATTACAAAGGTTGGAGAACCATGAAACCCCACTTTGAGTCACTGACACACTGGTGGGAAGCGATCAAGGGAAACATGAAGAGGTTTTTCATCTTCAAAGGCACCCAGAAAGCTAGAAAGGAACAGAGGGAAATGTCCCGACTCCAGAAAAACATGCAGAATCTGCTCCGGCTGCAGTCGATGGGGGTCGATGTCAAGGAGGAACTCCAAGAGGTGAAGAGCCAGCAAGCCTCGCTCTTTGCCTCGGAGACCTCCAAGATCATCTTCCGTTCCAGAGTCCGCTCTGTGGAGCAGGATGAGACATGCTCACGTTTCTTCTTCCAAAAGGTACACAGAGAGAGCTCTGTGATCAGCAGCCTGAAGGAAGAAGACGGCTCAGTAAAGTCATCACAGTACGACATTTTGAGGATCAGCAAATCATTTTATGCCGGATTGTATAACGTGAAGCCCACAGACAGCACGGCCTCCCAGTCCTTCCTGTCCTCTATCACGGAGAATTTAGACGACAGTACACGGGAGAGCCTGGACAAACCGCTAACTCCTGATGAACTGACTGAGGCCCTTGAGTCCTTCGCGAAGAGTAAAACTCCCAGAAGCGACGGCTTGCCGGTGGAGTTGTATTCGGCTCTGTGGGACTGGATCGGCCCGGACCTGCTAGAAGTGTACGAGAGTACGCTCCTAGCCGGCAGCATGTCAGAATCCATGAGGAAAGGCATCATCACCCTCATCTACAAGCACAAGGGTGAAAGGGAGGAAATTAGCAATTGGCGACCCACTTCACTGTTGAATGTGGACTGTAAGATTCTGTCCAAGGTCATCGCCAATCGGGTCAAATCCGCTCTGGAATTGGTGATCCACCCTGACCAGACCTGCACTGTGCCCGGCAGGAAGATCTCTGACAGCCTCGCGCTGCTCAGGGATATGATTGCCTATGTACAGGACAGGGGTGTGGATACCTGCCTCATCAGCCTGGATCAGGAGAAGGCCTTTGACAGAATATCGCACACCTACATGGTGGATGTGCTCTCCAAAATGGGGTTTGGGGAGGGAATTCGCAATTGGATCCAACTGCTCTACACTAACATCAGTAGCGCAGTCTCAATCAATGGGTGGGAATCAGAAAGCTTTCCTATTAAATCTGGAGTCAGGCAGGGCTGCCCCCTCTCCCCTGTCCTTTTTGTGTGTTGCATAGAACCCTTTGCTGAGTCCATCAGGAAGGATCCGGGCATAGGAGGAGTGACGATCCCAGGCAGTGGAGGCACTCAGATCAAAGCCTCCCTGTACATGGACGATGTCACCGTCTTCTGCTTGGATCCGCTGTCGGTCCACAGACTGATCCACATCTGCGACCAGTTTGAACTGGCCTCAGGAGCCAAGATAAATCGTGGGAAGAGTGAGACTATGTTCTTTGGGAACTGGGCTGACCGATCCTTTGTCCCCTTCACTGTCAGGGCTTACGGCCTGAAGGGGCTGGGGATATGGTTCGGAGGAACCAGGGCACGCGTTAGAAACTGGAAGGAGCGAGTGTCTATGGTGAAAAGGAAACTGGGCATGTGGGAGCGACGCTCCCTCTCCATTGCGGGTAAGAACCTGGTCATCAGGTGTGAGGCACTCTCGCTGTTGCTGTACGTGGCGCAGGTCTGGCCCATTTCACACTCCTGTGTGGTGGCGATCACCCGAGCCACCTTCCGCTTTATCTGGAGGTCGAAAATGGATCATGTCCGTAGGGACGCGATGTACAAGCCTCTAGATAAAGGGGGAAAAAACGTGCCCAACATCGCCCTCATACTGATGGCCACCTTTGTGTGCGGCTGCATCAAGCGGTGCGTAGACCCTCAGTATGCAAACACCAAGTGTCACTACATGCTGAGGTTCTACCTGTCCCCGGTGTTGCGAAGGATGGGTCTGGCCACACTGCCGTGGAACGCTCCAAGTAGTTGGACTGTGCAGTACCACCTGTCCCTCGTGGGAAAATTTATGCAGAGAAACACCTTTGACCACAAGTCCATCAGGCAGTGGTTGGCACGTAACGTCTTAAAGGCCCTGAGGGAAAAGGAGAGGGTGGATCCTGTGGGATGGTTCCCTGAGCAGACTGACAAAGTCATTTGGCAGAATGCCTCATCGCCAGAACCTTCCAACAAGCACCAAGATGTAGCTTGGCTGGTGGTGAGAAAGGCCCTCCCTGTAAGATCCTTCCTACATGCCAGGAGTCTCACCCCCTCTGCACGTTGCCCTCGAGGTGGCTGTGGTGGGGAAGAGACCGTTGTTCACCTCCTTGTAGATTGTGCCTTTGCGAAGAAGGTCTGGAGAGAGCGCAGTGGTTTCTGTCGAGGTTCATCCCGAGCAGTTTTGTGACACAAGACTCTGTGCTCTACGGGCTGTTCCCAGGGACACACACTGAGACAAACATCAACTGCAGCTGGAGGATCATCAACTTGGTGAAAGACGTTCTTTGGTCTGCCCGAAACTTGTTGGTCTTCCAGCGCAAAGAGTTGTCCCCGACCGAGTTTTGCAGACCGGCACATTCCAAGGTCCAGGACTATGTGCTGAGGGACACAGTTAAGCTTGAAGCAGCCGCCACAAAGGCGCAATGGGGAAGGGTCGCTGCCTAAGACCTTTCTGCCACAGTGCAATGAGGGACTGGGACCTGTTTAGAGCCCTCAGGCTGTACAGCTTAAAATGAATGTCTGCCAATGACTGTAATATTCATTGTTTGTACTGATACACCTTGTGATTCATGTTGTAAAAGTTGAACCTGATTGTATTTTTGTGATGGTGATTTTGAAATGGTTTGAAATGTTATTGAAGATTTATGAATAAAGTATATTTTTGCAAAAAAAAACCATCTTCCGGCTTTGGAGGGGACGACCATTTTTGCAGAACATTTGACTGCCACGCATGCAGGGAGGAGGGCGTTTCTTAAGGCAGAGGTTCCGGGGGAAAAAACCAGGAGAGCTTTGTGGTATCGAATCAGGAATGAATTTTAAGTCCAGGGACGTAGTGTATTATAAGAGAAGGGCAGAAAGAATGGAAAGGCCCAGGAAAAGTTATAGGCACTGATGGAAAAATAATAATCTTGGGATGGATTTCGTATGGAGGAAGCACTTCCCAGATGGTACATGCAAAGCTAAAGACAGACTTGTAGCTCAGGAATTTAAGAACCAACTGGGTGACGAGAAAGTTAGAATAGATTCCCCAACAGCAGGAAAAGTAAGTTTGTGGATTTTCTAGCACTTCTACGAATATACTCTTGGGAATGTAAACCCATTGATTTCAAAGCTGCAATTTTATAAGATGATCCTCCAGCTGCAGTTTGAAAGAGAAATATTGTTAAAGCCTCGAAAAGAAACTGGAGATATAGAGGGGAAATCATGGAGGTTAAACGAGTGTGTTTAACGGCTAAGTGATGCATCCAGGCTATGATATTTCTCCATTAGGTCCATCCTACTAAAAGCTGGTTGCGTTCAGCTAAAGGCAGATCCAGCAATGTTTTATTGGTGCTATTAAGGAAAACTAGCAGGCATTTTCTTAATGCATATAGATGATTTCCTGTGGGGTTGGGGGGTGTGGATCTGTGGCATTTGAGAAATTTGTGATGGATAAAATTATAAAAAATTTCAAAATTGGAAGCTGGACTTCTGGAGCTTTTAAGTATATAGGGTTGGACATTAGACAGACTAAGTTGGGAATTACCCTGACTCAACAGCCTTACCTAGAGAATGGTAATAAAGTCCTGATAAATTGGTCCAGATCCTCACAAAAGGAAGACCCTGGAACCAAGGAAGAAGCAGATAAATTAAGAAGCTTAATTGGGCAATTAAACTGGTTATGCACATAAACTAGACAGACGAGTGCTATGATGTATTAGAATTGGGCACCATGCTGAAATATGTTGGGGAACTACTGAAAGCAAATAATTTCTTCAATGTCTTAAGTTTAGAAGAATGTATGCACAGATTTCCAGACCCAAAAGGGATGAAATTAGTCATTTTTAGTGATGCCTCATGCACTAATTTCCCTGATTATTCGAGCACAGCAGGATTCATTATATTTTTAGTGGGAAGAAACAATAAATGTTGTCCACTAGCCTGGGAATCAAAAGAAATAGAGTAGTGAAAAGCACCTTAGCTGCAGAGATACTTGCACTGGTAGAAGTGATAGATATGGCAATGTGATTATCGAGTATTTTAAAGGAACTCCTATATAAGGGGCAACTGGGGAAAAATGTGCCTATAAATTGCTGTATAGATAACTGTTGGCTCTGGGACAATGTCCATTTGACAAAGAGTGTCATGGAAAAGAGGTTGAGGATTGATCTCGCGAGTATAAAAGAGATGTTGGAAAGGAAGGCGATTTCCAAAATAACATGGGTCGACGCAAGTCACCAGTTGTCGGATTGTTTCACAGAAAGAACTGCTTATCCAATGAAATAGTTGGATATTCTCAAAGAAGGACACCTGTGTTATAATGGATTATGAGAACAGAAATGTTTATATTGTAACCTTCCTTATTAATTTTTATATTTCCAAGATTAGGTGGAATATGGAATATATTATTTGATTGTATAAAAAAAAATGTACTATCATTTTGTACTTTTTCTTACGAATAGTTTTTGTTTGTATATCAATTTAATTTGAAAAAGGGGAATCAGATACGTTCTGTTGATGGATGTTAAATACCCAGTAGTTTAAGTTAATAAGGCTAACAGCTGTTGGTTATTGATTAGTTAGTTATACTCAGATGTGTATATAAAGAAGAGTCAACCAGCACTGGGTGTGATGGTGTTAGAATAGAGAAGTAAGCTCTGTAATAAACAGCCTCTACCAAAAGCATCCAAGACTGTGTCTTCACAACCAGGTTTTGGAATTTCTCTAACAGGTGGGCAGGGGCTGTCATTTTTTGTTTGAAATAATTAATGAGAAATTGAGCTTGTTAACAAGCCAATTGACCCAAATATTACACTGCCCATGTCATAATACAGTTGATGTGGTCAGGCGGGAGTGAGCAGGCCATTTTATTTGAACCCAATTAGTTAAAAGATGGGAAGGGAGTGGGGTTTGTCCTTTGGCAGGGTGTCCTGTGTGCATCGGGAGCAACACCCCTTTATGTCTCCTTGCGTGGCCTCCAAAACCCATCCCACCCAGCCCCCCTCCCCCTCCTTAAGGTGCCCAATGCCTGCCCGCTCTAAAAGCCCGGGACTTACTGTGGTTATCTGATGTGTAATATACCTTCAAGAAGAAGGTTTTAAAAAAGTTCACATGATCTTATTATCCAATGACAGAGTAGTGCAGGCTACCTTTAGTAGTCAGTAGCGTAGAGTAAGAGCCTCTACATTACAGAGGTTTTAGTTGTAAGCACACAATTGTAGCTGCTGAGTTCCTTTTGTAAATAAATAGAATGTGTTCTACGTCAGAACTGTCTGCTGATTTGCTTTGTCTATCGTACCAACTCGGTCCTCCTGAAACAAGAGTGCAACCCGGATCCATTAGTCCAACTAAACTAGTGACCAGGATCCAACACTTACCTTAGTCTGGGATCCATTAGTCATCTTCCCAAGGCCTGCTTGCAGATCTGGCAGCACCAACTACTGAGTTCTGGCGCTGCTGGGACAACTAGAGTTGCCGACAATCAGTTTAGCTGGCTGCTCTTGAGGGCAGGGCAGGCCTTCCTCCCACTGAGGGGTGGAAGCCCCACACTCTATTCAGTTTGACTGCCCCCAGTGTGTTATTGCTGCAGGACAGCCTTTTTTTAAAAGTTGGTGGGTTTGAAACTGATTTTTGTAATGTGAGGGGAGGCGGATGTGGGGTCGAGCACTAAACAACCCCCCTCCTGGAAAAATTTAGGCCTGGGATGTAGCTGTCAAATTCCTGAGTTTTTTTAATGGACTGCTGACAACAACAACAAACACTCACTTTGGTATAGTTGACTAGAGCTGAATATGTGTATTTTATACATTATCTGCAAAACTATATAGTAATTCTGTGCAGGAACTGTCCAGAGAAAAGGGGGGTGTTGAAGAAGTGATTAGGCATTAAAATGAAAACTACGTATTTAACAGGTATTCATTAAGGAACAGTTGATTTATACGGCATGAAACTCAAACCCCACAGTGGGAGGATGACAAGAAGCACCTGACCTCTTACGTAGCCTCTGGCAACACAAAACATTTACAGTGCAGAACGAGGCTTTCAGCCTATTGTCTTTGCCAGCCAAAAAAGTATAATCTAGCCTCATCCCACATTCCAAGTATTTATTTAAATATGGTGATGGTTTCTGTCTCGACCATCCTATCAAGCAATGAGTTCCAGACCCCCAACACCCCGAGTGAAAACATTTCAACTCTCCTCCCATCCTTCTGCAAATTACTTTAAATCTAAGCCACCTGGTTACTGACTTCCCTGCTAAAGAAATAGGTCCTCCCTTTCCACTATATCCAGGTCCCTCAATTTTATACACCTCAATTAAATCTCCCCTCAGCCTTCTCTGTTGCCAAGCAAATAACTTCAGCCGATTGAATTTTTCCTCATAGCTAAAATTCAGCAGGATTGGCAACATCCTTGTAAATCTCTTCTATACCCTCACTAGTGTGATCAAATGCTCCCTGCAATGACTCCCAGGCACAAGGAGTTAGAAATTGATTTCGGAAAATGGGAACGAAGGAATATTCATAGATGTGGTTAGTGGGCACTTAGAAAATAATAGTATAATTAAGCAAAGAAAATTATGAAAGAAAAATCAGATTTGACGATCTGTTAGTTTTTTGATGATTTCACAAATACAATAGACAAGGGGGAGCCAATGGATATAGTGTATTTGAATTTTCAAAAAACAGTTGATGAGATGCCACATCAGTTTTTAATTCAAAATTAGGACTTGTGGGATTGAGGATAATATTTTAGCACGGATTGAGGATTGGTTAATCGACAAAAAAAAGAGCAGGAATAAACAGGACATTTTTGGCATGGCAAGCTGCATCAAATGGTGTATCATCAGGACCAGTACTTGTGCCTCAGCTATTTACAGTCCATATCAATGGCTTAGTTGAGGGGACTGAGTGTAAAGTATCCATGTTTTTGACAATACAAAGTTAGGTCAGAAAGTATGTGAGAGGAAGATGCAAAGTGGCTGCAGAGATTGATAATTTTTGATAATTAAGGAATAATAGATAGTGCAGGAAGGTAGAGTTGAAGTAGAAGATCAGTCACGATCTTGTTGAATGGCAGATTAAGTTCAAAAGTATTATTGCAGCTCCTGTTTCTTATATTCTTGAGCCTTTTCCACCATCCAATTATTTCATGGCTGATCTTTACCTCAAATCCATTTATTTGCCTTGCCTCCATCATCCCTTGGTAATTTTACTCAGCTGTCAATCTCAGTCTTGTAATTGTCTCAGCATTCAAAGGGGGAGAGAATTCTAGATTTGCACTAGGCTCATTATACCCAGATGTCAGAGACTTATCCCAAATTAGACCTCAGGCTTCATATGAATAAACCTGGTGAGTTGCCAATGCCAGTTTACCACATACCAATTTGGGTCGCTTGGAGCTCCAGCAGTGACTCTTGAGGATTTGGTGAATGGTAAGTGGCTGAACAGGGGGAAGGTTGGCTGGTGGGTCTGATGTGGAATTAAAAGTGCACTCCTCCTCTTTGCTCAACACTAATGTAGATTGTCACATAGAAAAGTACCTTTACTTGCCAGTTGTCTGTGGCAGGTGGTGAGGGAACCAACAAGAGGGAAAAACATACTTGACCTCATCTTCACCAACTTGCTTGCCACAGATGTATCTATCCATGAGCGTAACGGTAGGAGTGACCACCGCACAGTCATTGTGGAGACAAAGACTCACCTTCACATTTGAGGATGCCCTCCATCATGTGGCACTACCCAAAAAAGACTCAGTTTGATCCTATTGTGTTACTCCCTTCCCCAAACTACCCCCTCCTCATACAGCCTGAACACACTCTGTGCAGTTTCAGCTTAAATCACTTTTGGAAATAATATGTCATTGACCCTGATATGTGATGAACAAAAAATAGATGTTAAGACTTCCTCCCTTTCCTGTAGAACTTTGGTCTGAATGGGCCACTGACTGAGTCCATCCTGGTTGTCGATGATGACAAATGGAAGAGAATCCGAAGTGTGCTTTCGCCAGCCTTCACCAGCGGGAGACTGAAAGAGGTAACAACCCCCATCCCACTCCCCAATAGATCGACTCCTTTGTGCTTATACTTGTGATATGTAAGGTATATAGACAAGTGAGTTGGATCCAAAATCATCCAATAATAATTGACCTCTTATGAAGGTGAGAGAATGGATGCTGATATGTTCAGAAGTACTGGAACATCAGGTGTTAAAACACAAAGTGACACGTTTATGTGTAATCTGTTAACAGCTACAGGGTTCTGAGGTGATTAGACTCCATCTTCCCTTCACTTCAGTGTGTCCAGAGCACATTCAAGAATGCTCTGACAATCCAGGCTTAATATTTTCCTAGTTTACTTAAAAAGGCATCCTCATTCCTAATTAAGATTGTTTCCTTGGAAGGCATCCCATCTATCGTGGTCTTTGTCTTAGCCTAACACTCATCGTTCTACTACCTCAGCTCAGATAACACAACACAATACCTGACTGCCGTGGCTCCTATAAAAGCATCCTATAAAACATAATCTAGCATGAATGCCTCCAAATGAAAGTGTGGCAAGGGCAGGTTTGACTAGATGCAGTTTCAGTTATCAGCATCCCAATTGTTAAGGATTCCATGTTTATGTAGAAAGCCTTTATTATAAAATGGAAGCATTCAAAAGTACTTCTCTTACATGTAGTGTAAAGTGGTCGAGAGGTTCAGATGTGGCAGGTAGGTGTTGCTAATCTGTGATTACATTATCCATCAGTCTGACTACTGTTACTGATTCTTGCCTTCATATAGTGGGTTTAAGATACTTTACAGAGGAAAACTGAAAAAAAGGATCAGATTGTTGGAGATATGCCTGAAAGATTGTCCAAAAAGATGGTCTGCAAGAAAACATTTCAAGGCAGAAAGTTCCAGAATGTGGAACTGAGGTGACGAAAAGCTCTTAACTCAATGTGTGGATGAAGTGAGAATGGGAGTGGGGGACAGACAGAAGGCCAAAGATGACCCATTGGAGGAGATGTAAGGCAAGCTTAGGCATTAAATTAGTGTTGGGTGAGGCCGAGGAGTGACTTGAAGGTGAGGATAAGATTTTAAGTTTAATGTGTTGAGAGATGCAGTCAATGTAGATCAACAAGACCAGGTGATGGGTATGGGATTTGGCACAAGATGGGGTACGCAGGTTGAATTTTGAGGGAGTTTGCAGATGAAGTACCGTGAATTCTTCTTAGCTGGTGTGGTTTACAGGGCTGGAAAAGGAGTTTCTGTTGGGAGATGAAGGAGCCATGAAATGCCTATGCCAGTTTGAGGTAATCCTGATGTGATGGGGAGATTTTAACTGAGGACAGTGAAACACAGAAGAGTGTAAAATGTCTCTACTGCAGAAAGATCTGGTGAACAATAATAATTCCTGGAATCTATCTGCAATACCAGCCTTTTTAAACCCCTTCCCCTGCCTTTCTATCTTCATCTCTAAGTCTGAGGAGGTCATGGCACTCTTTGGCACTGAGGCCATCCATTCAGTTGCCTCTGTTACACCTCCTTGATCCTCTCCATATCTTAACCCTGAGCAGAAATTGATTCTTGTTTCTCTCCTATTTCCCCTCCTGTCCTCTCCGGGCTCCCCTCATCCATGAGATCTACCTCCTGCTCCCTCGATCCAATTCTCACCATTTGCTGATCACCCAACCTCCTTTCCTGCCCCCCCATGCTAGTTGAGATTGTAATTTCATTCTTTTCGAGCAGTGTTTCTATCCATCCTCCCCTTTTTGCAAAACTGGTGTCAACATGCCTTCTCAAAAAAAAAATGCTGTAGCCCCTTCCATCCTTGCAAACTATTACTCCATGCCAACATCCCAAGTCCTCCATGTAGTTTTCTCCCAATCTGTATTACAAGGCTTTTCATTGTTACTTGATGTTTGCATCTCCTCAGTCAGATGTTGGCCCCTCCTCCCCTGTATTGTGCAAATGATTTGGACATGCTCATTCAGCTTCACTTTTAAGATGCAGTCATAACCAGAGTATCTTACACAATGGCTTGTCTGCTCATCAGATGCACCATTACCTCTGAAGACGGACCATCATCTTCAGCCCCGGCCACACTCCACAAACATCAGCTCATTGAGAATTCCACTGTCCGTATCCTGCATCAAGTCCCACATCTCTTCCTATCTACACAATACCTTCAATATAAATTGTTACCTTGTACTTAAATCTCTTCAAGGCATACTCCTTCCCATCTCTGAAGCCTCCTACAATGGCATGCCAACTCTGTTTTTCTGACTCTGGCCTTTTATGCAGCTTCCTCACTGCATCCCTCTCACCTCACCATTGGCAACTATATTTTCAACTGCTTAGATTCCACACTGGAATTCAATGCCTTATCCACACCCCCTTTCTCCTTTTAAATCCCAGCTGCTTGACTAAGCCTTTGGCTACCTCTCCTAATATTTCCACCTTTGGCCTTGCATCCATTTATTTTTGATATCACACTGGGTACCAAAGACAGAAGTAGGACTAAGAAATAGCTTCTGCCCAGGGAGTGTGAGCAATTAGGAACTAAATTAAAAGTCAGAACCACAAAGGTAATAATCTCTTGATTCCTATAAGAGCTGCAATAAAATTGGTATAGAGTAAATAGGATCAGAAAGTTGGATGCATGGCTCAAAGATTGGTGTGGGAGAAATGAGTTTTGATTTATTAGGCAGTGATATGAAAGAGGGAGCTGTACCATTGGGACAGTCTTCACTTGAACTATGCTGGACCAGAGTCCTGGCGAATTTTATGACTAGAGCTGTAGACAGGGGCTTTAAACTAAATAGTCGGGGTTGGGTTTCACATTAGGGGAGATTTGGAAAGTTTAAGAAAAAGGACAATAGTGCAGGATAGCAAAATGGGCAATGATAACCAGAATGTGACAGGAAGAGACAGGGTGTACAAACATAAGAATGCACTAGCAAATAAGATCAAAGTAGCAATAAAATGTAAAAAGACAGAATTAAAGTCTCTTTACAAATGATGCAAGCGTTCAGATAACAAGATGGATGAAATGATAGCACAAGTAAAAATAAATAGTATAATATGATAGCCATTACAGAGGCGTGACCAAGACTGGGATCTGAATATACATGGATATTTGCCATTTTGGATGGACAGGAATAGGAGGTGCAGTAGCACTGTTTGTAATGGATGAGATCAGTACAATAGTGAGAAATGATCTAGGTTCAAAATACCAAGATGTAGAGTCAGTGTGGGGGGGATAAGAAACAGCAAAGGAAGAAAATCACTGGTGGTAGTAGTTCATAGGCCCCCTAATAGTAGCTACTTTGTAGGACCGAGTGTAAATCAAGGAATAATGGGGGCTTATAAGAAAGGCACTCCAATAATCATAGGTGATTTTAATCTACTTGTAGATTGGATGAATCAAATTAGCAATGGTCACTTGGAGGATGAGTTTGTAGTGTGTATTCAGGCCTGTTTCTTAGAAGAATACATTCTGGAACCAACCAAGGAACAGACTATATTAGACCTGGCAATGTGAAAAGAGACAGGATTAATTAATGACCTCATGGTAAAGGATCCTCAAGGCAAGGGTGATTATAACATGGAATTTCACATTTAGTTTGAGGTGAGAAATGTGAATCTAAAACTAGTCACTTAAATAAAGGCAGAGTTGTCTAAAGTGGATTGGGAAAATAGGTTAAAGCATGAGATGGTAGAGAAGCAGTGACAGATATTTAAGGAGGTGTTTCATAACTGTCAACAAGGATATATTCTATTGAGAAAGCAGCTAGGAGAATGATATGCCATCAATGGCTAACTAATGAAGTTAAGCATGGCATCAAACTGAAAGAAAAGGTGTACAATCATGTCAAGATTAGTGGTAGCCAGCAGATTGGGATTTTATTTTTTAGAAACTAGCAAAGGACAACAACATATAATAAAGAAGGAGGAATTAGTATAAGACAAAAACTAGCAAGAAATACAAAGACAGTCAGGAAAAGCTTCTACAAGTATATAAGAAGGAAAAAAATAGCTAACGTAAGTGTTGGTCCCCGAGAGGATGAGACTGCAGAATTAATAATAAGAAACATGGAAATAGCAGAGACTTAACTGTCTTTACAGTAGAAGGCACAAAGCATCCCAAGAAAAGTAGAAAATCAATTGGCAAAGGGAAGGGGGAACTTTAAAATAATCCTGATCATTAGAAAAAACTAATGGGAATAAAGTAGGCCTGTATCTTAGGGTGTTTTTTTAAAAAGTAGCTGTAGAGATAGTGGATGCATTGGTTGTAATCTTCAAAAAGTCCCTAGGTTCCGGAAAGGTTCTAACAGGTTGGAAAACTACAAATGTAACATCCATATTCAAGAAAGGGAGATAGAAAGCAGGAAACTATAGGCCAGTTGGACTAACATTTGTCATTTGCAAGTGCTAGAAACCATTATTAAGGAAGTAGAAGCAGGACATTTAGAAAATCATAATACAATCAGGCAGAGTCAACATGGTTTGTGAAAGGAAAATCCTGTTTGACAAATCCATTAGAGTTCGTTGAGGATTCTTTTCTTATTCATCCATGGGATATAGGCATCACTGGCTAGGCCAGCATTTCTTGCCCATCCCTAATTGCCCTTGAGAAGGTGATGGTGAACTGCCGCTTTGAATCGCTGCAGTCCATGTGGTGTAGATACATCCACAGTGCTGTTGGAGAGGGTGTTCCAGGATTTTGACCCAGCGACATTGGAGGAACGGCGATATAGTTCCAAATCAGGATGGTGAGTGATTTGGAGGGGAACTTCCAGGTGGTGGTGTTCCCACATATCTGCTGTCCTTGTCCTTCTAGATGGTAGTAGTCATGGGTTTGGAAGGTGCTGTCTAAGGAGACATGGTGAATTCCTGCAGTGCACCTTGTGGATAATGCACATTGCCACCACTGTGCGTCGGTGGTGGAGGGAGTGAATGTTTGTGGATGTGGTGCCAATCAGGCGGGCTGCTTTGTCCTGGATGGCATCTTCAGCTTCTCAAGCGTTATGGGAGCTACACTCATCCAGGCAAATGGGGAGTATTCCATCACACTCCCGACTTGTGCCTTGTAGATGGCGGACAGGCTTTGGGGAGTCAGGCAGTGAGTTACTCACTGCAGGATTCCTAGTCTCTGACCCGCTCTTGTAGTCACAGTAGTTAAATGGGTAGTCCAGTTCAGTTTCTGGTCAATGGTAACCTCCCCCACCATGTTGATAGTGAGGATTCAGCGATTGTAATGCCATTGAATGTCACGGGACGATCATTAGACTCTCTCTTGTTGGAGATGGTCATTGCCTGACACTTGTGTGGCACGAATGTTACTTGCCACTTGTCAGTCCAAACCTGGATATTGTCCAGGTCTTGTTGCATTTGGACATGGGCTGCTTCAGTATCTGAGGAGTCACGAATGATGCTGAATATTATGCAATCATCAACGAGCATCCCCACTTCTGATCTTATGAGGGAAGGAAGGTCATTGATGAAATAGCTAAAGATGGTTGGGCCAAGGACACTACCCTGAGGAACTCCTGCAGTGATGTCCTGGGGCTAGGATGATTGACCTCCAACAACCACAACCATCTTTCTTTCTGCTAGGTGCGACTCCAACCAGTGGAGAGTTTTCCTCCTGATTTCCATTGACTTTAATTTTGCTAGGGCTCCTAGATGTCACACTCGGTCAAATGCTGCTTTGATATCAAGAGCAGTCACTCTCCATAGAACCATAGAAAAGTTACAGCACAGAAGGAAGCCATTAGGCCCATCTTGTCCATGCTAGCCCGAGGACACCCTGATGCCCTTTCCAATCCCACCTTCCTGCACCCGGCCCATAGCCCTGCAGCTTACAGCACTTAAGGTGCAGATCCAGGTACTTTTTAAAAGTGTTTAGAGTTTCAGCCTCTACCACCAACTTGGGCAGCGAATTCCAGACAGCCACTACCCTCTGTGTAAAAAAGTTCTTCCTCATGTCCCCCCTACACCTTCTGCCACTTATCTTGAATCAATGTCCTCTGGTTCTAGAATTCTCCGCCAAGGGAAACAATTTTATCCTGTCCACTCTATCTATTCCCCTCATAATTTTGTACACCTCAATCAAGTCACCTCTCAGCCTTCTTTGTTCTAAGGAAAATAACCCCAACCTATCCAATCTCTCCTCGTAGCTACACTTTTCTAACCCTGGCAACATTCTTGTAAACCTCCTCTGCACTCTCTCCAGAGCTATTACGCTATTACGTCCTTCCTGTAATGTGGTGATCAGAACTGTACACAATACTCCAGTTGTGGCTTCACCAGTGTTTTATACAATCCCAACATTATATCCTTACGTTTATATTCTATACCTCTGCCAATGAAGGAGAGCATTCCATATGCCTTCTTTACAACCTTGTCTACTTGACCTTGTCAAATGCCTTGCTAAAATCCATGTACACAACATCCACTGCACTATCTTCATCAACCCTTCTTGTCACTTCCTCAATGAATTCAATCAAATTTGTGAGGCAAGACCTTCCTTTAACAAATCCATGCTGATCATCCCTGACTAGTCCATGCCTTTCCACATGACAATTAATCCTATCTCTCAGGATTGATTCTACTAATTTGCTCACCACCAGTGTAAGACTAACTGGATTATAATTATTTGGCATATCCTCTGACCCCTTTTTAAACAATGGAATTATATTTCCATTTCTCCAGTCCTCCGGTACCTCCCCTGTATCTAGTGAAGATTGGAAAATGATCCTCAGACCATCTGCTATCTCTTCCCTGACTTCCTTCAGCAGCCTCAAAAACAATCCATCTGGCCCTGGTGACTTATCAACCTTCAAGGATTTCAACCCTTCAAGTACTTTCTCCCTCTTTATGACTGTCCCGTCCGATATCTCGCAGTGTTCCTCCTGGACTACTATATCTACATCCTCCCTTTCCTTTGTAAACACGGAGACAAAATACTCATGCAAAACCCTTCCCACAGCCTCTGCATCTACACACAAGTTTGCATCTTCATCTCTGATAGGTCCCACTTTTTCCTTAACTAACCTTTTAGCATTAATGTATTGGTAAAACATCTTTGGGTTATCTTTAACTTTACTTGCTAATCTTTTTTCATGCCCTCTCTTTGATTTCCTTATTTCCTTTTAAACTTCGTCCCTGCACTTCCTATATTTGTCTGGGCTATCTGCAGTGCTTAGTTCTTTGTGCCTATCGTAGGTTTTCTTTTTCTGTTTGATCTTCCCCTGTATTCCTCTAGATAACCAGGGAGGTCTAGATTTGGCAGTACCACTCTTATTTTTGTAGGGGACATGTCTATTTTGTACAATTAGGATCTCACTTTTTAGTGCTTCCCACTGGTTTTCCACTGTTTTATCCTCCAGCAGTGCTGTCCAGTCCACCTCAGCCAAGTCCCTTCTCATTTCTGCAAAATTTGCCTTCACCCAGTTCAAGACTTTTTTTCCTGCCTTATCTCTGTCCTTTTCCATGGTAATGCTAAATCTAACTGAATTGTGATCACTGTCCCCGATATGGCCGCCAACTGTCACTTCACCCATTTGCTCTTCTTCGTTCCCCAAGACTAGGTCTAGGATTGCATCTCCTCTCGTTGGGTTTGTCACTAATTGTTGATAACTCTGGAGTTCAGCTCTTTCATCCATGTTTGAACATACTTCAGTACAAGCAAGGAATTCACTAAATTTCAGTGTGATTCCAGATGATTTGGGTTGCCAACTCTCCAGGATTGTCCTGAACTCTCCAGGAATATGAGATAATCTTCCAGGAGCAGTGAACAACCCAGGAGAAAAATCAAGAATTCCTTGAACTCTTGGTGAACTCATTATAAAAACATTGAAGGTGGGGTAACATACTGTTTCATCGACAGTCAAGAATCATCCAGTCTGGGATTGAAAGGTCTATTCACTTTGCAAATGGATTGGAAAGTAGTGCATCATGAGGTGGAGATGACAAGTGCTCAATGGCCAGAGTGTGGCAGTATCTGGTGGGCAGGGGGTTTGGAGATGGGCAGTCATGTGATGAAATATCCAGGAAAATGTACAACCATATTTGAGTCCAGAGCAGCTTTGTGAACATACCTTGCATTGTTTGCCATTTTCTTTTCCTTCTCTCAGATGTATCCAATAATCAGTCACAATGCAGGAAATCTTGTGAAAAATGCAGTAAAGAAAGCAAAGCTGAATGAATCTGCCGACATGAAGGAGTGAGTAATTTGTCTAAATGCAGATCTGTGTTCACTGCAAACTCTTCCTCGCTCATTAAATCATTTTCACTTTCCTCCAAGGATCTCCTGTTTCACACTGGTCTTGGACTGAAATTAGTGCAATATTCACTGACTCTTCCATTTAACTTGCTGATTATCCTGTGTTAGCCAGTTATAATTGTTTATCAGCTGGTTGCGATGGGACATACTAACTTCTCATTTAGAGCTTATAAACATAGAGCTTCCGTACTAGACAACCAAGTTTACACTTGTATTATATTCTTAGGAGGAATTTAGATGCTTCTTTTGCTTTACCTCTCCTTGGGTAACAGTAATGGCCAAGAATGTCACTGAATTGCTCTCTCTAGATTTTCCCAATGTCATTCAATTTTTTCTGTGGGGATGAATTGTTGTGACAATTCCTCCTGATTTAATTTTTCCCCACCCCCATCCAATTCTGCTCCATGTTTCAATACATTGGGTGGGATCTTATCAACTCTGCGGAGAAAGTGGGGAGAGTTTCAGAAAGGTGGGTGTTGGGTCATCTACTTGATGTAATCTTGCCGGAGACAGGGTCGCACTGGCACCAGATAACCACCCAGCAACGATGAGTAGTGAATTAGTGACAATTAAATGGCCACTTAGGAGCAGGTTGGTGACAGCACCAAAATCTTTCTGGCAGTGGATGAGCCGCCAACTGAGACCAAAACCTGGTAGATAGAGGTACGGCCCTCTAATCTGAACTATGCAAAGGCTGCACATCATCCTTTGGATTCCCCCTCCACAGTGAATGGCCTGGTCGCTGTGACACTTTATTGTTATACATTCAAAAGCCTCTGGGAGGATGGTGCAGGCAATCTCAAAGTATCAGCGTCAGGACCTAGAGATGGTCTCAGCCCGTGTTTTAAAAACTAAGGCAGTGAAGTTCTAATGTAACTGATTTTGACATAATTGATGCCAGATTGAGTTGACACAGGATATGGCTTCTATTTTCCTTTCCTGGTTTTTAAAAGTATTAATTTTCCTTTTGATAAGGGCTGCAAGTTGACAACAACAACTTGCATTTACATAGCATTGTTAACACAGAAAGATACCCTAATATCAAAGAAATGTTGTTAAATTAAATTTGACACTGACCCTCAGGAGTTGATATTAGGGCAGGTGACCAAAAGTTTGGCCACAATAGGTTTTAAGGAACACATTAAAGGATGAAAGAAAGAGGTGGAGAGGTTTAGGAAAGGAATTCCAGAGCTTGGGGCTAGGATGCCTCTAGGTGTGGTCACCAATGGTGGAGCAAAGGGAGCAGAGGATGAACAAGAGATCAAAGTTACAGGAGTGTAGAGCTCTTGGACGATTGTGGGACTAGAGGAGGATATAGAGATAGGGAGAGATGAGGTCATGGAGGGACTTGAAAAGCAGGATGAGAATTTTAAATTTGAGACATTGGATTGTCAGCCTCTGTAGGTCATGATCACAGTGGCGATGAATGAATGGGACCTGATGCAAGTTAGGACATGGGTGGAGTTTTGGATAAACTTCAATTTATGCAGAATTGAAGGTGGGAAACTGGTCAATAGACCTTTGGATTAGTTAAGTCTGGAGGGGACAGGTTATCCTATAACATACTAACTACTCTTTAGAGTTCATAGCCATATAGCTTCCATATTGAACAGCCACATATACATTTGTGTTTATCCTTAAGAGGAATTTAAACCTATTTATTTTGCCCCCTGGGTAACAGTGATGACCAAGAATTATTAAAAATCATAGAATAGTTACAGCATAGAAGGAGGTCATTTGGCCCACCGTGCCTATTCTGGTTCTCTGCAACAGCAACACAGCTAGCCCCAGTTCCCTGCCCTTGCCCTGTTGCCCTGCAACTTTTTTTCCCAGGTGCTCATCCAATTCCCTTATTTGAAAGCCAGGATTGAATCTGCCTTCACCACATTCTCAGCCAGTGCATTCCAGATTCTATCCACTCACTGCATAACAAAAGGTTTTCCTCATGTCGCTGTTTGTTCTTTTGCTATTCATCTTAAATCGGTGTCTTCTGGTTCTTGACACTTCCACCAGTGAGACCAGTTTCTCCTCATCTACCTATCTGGTGGATGAATTGCTCTGTACATTTTCCCAATGTCACCTCAAGCTGTTCTGTGAGAATGAATTGTTGTGACAGCTCCTCTGATTTATTTTTTCCAATTCTACTCCATGTTCGAACACGTTGTGCCAGCATCTATTTTGAAAAGTAATTTGGGCTAAAAGGGGAGCTGACTTTTTTCTGGTTCCACTTTCACCTGTTTAAACACACGAGCCAGAGGACAGGGTGTTAGATTAGCTCCCCTCCTTCAAGATTCATCTGTTGAGTTCTACTTTTTGGGCCTTTTATGCAGAAACCGGTTTGCAGTCGGTGACTATCTCACTCTGTATATACTGATTTCGAATATTAATAACATCAACATATTAAAAAGTACATAAACTGTGCAACTGGGTTCCATAGCGCCCAAAGGTATAAAAAAATGTGGGGTATCTTGCTGGTCACTTCCAGTGCACTGCCCAATGCTGGACATGCCATATGTGCACTGGTAGTATGAGGAGGCTGATAGTGGCATCAATTAGCAATTGTGGCTGAAACTTGGACCATGCAGGTCCATTGAATGCCTGTGCTACACCTAGATAAGGAGTGCTCACTAGTGCTATTTAGAGGGCAAGCCCTCTAACTTGTAGGTGAGGTGTTTTTGACATCTTCTCCTTAGCTTGACTTTGTTAAAGTGCTGGGCCTTATGCTTGGATGTCCATTCAGGGAAAGCATCTTGTCATCTGTAAGAGATAGGGGGGCTGATGTTGAGCAGCCTCTGCTCCATTTGTGGATTGTGTTGCAGATTCAGAGAGGGGAAGCTCTGCGGAGGCTGAGCGGGCTTTCTACAGAAGGATGTACCGACGCCTGAGGCAACTCAGCTTCACCAAGGAGATGGTTACAGAACTGCGCTACCTCCTTCAACATTATCTGGAACCCACACCAGGGTGACAATGGCAATATTAGTGGCATTAAACTTCTATCTGACTGGATCTTGCTTGTTCCTGCCTGGAGACATATCCAATGCCTCCTATTACCCCATCCATTGATTCATCTGGGTGGTGACAGAGACCCTATATGTCGAGAAAGGCAATTCTCCCTCTAAGGAAGGAGAAACAGGATGGGCAGGCACATGGATTTGCCAAGATACCGGGATTCCTGATGGTAGAGAGTCATTAACAGCAATCATGTGGCTCTGCTGGCCCTCCCTGTCAACAGGGAGAGATATGGGAACCACAAGGGATACCATTCCATCACTGTGCAGTTTATGTGTGGTCATGCATGCTATACTGCTGGACTGGGAGCAGCTACTTGCAGATAAAATTGTCAGAGCAGTGGGAGGCATTCAAGGAGGAAATAGCGAGAGTACAGGGCAAAAATGTTCCCATAAAGACAGAGGGGGAGACCAAGTCCAGAGAACCCTGGGTATCAAGGGACATAAAGGTTAGGATTAAGTAAAAAAGAGAAGCTCATTGCGGACACCGAGAGCTCAATATGGCAGAGTCCCTAGAGGAGTATAAAAAGTGCAGAGGGGAACTTAAAAAGGGAATTAGGAAAGCTAAGAGAGTGCATGAGAAAGCATTGGTGAGTAGAATAAAGGAAAACCCAAAGAGTTTTTTTAAATATATAAAGAGCAAGGGAGTAACTAGGGAAAGAGTAGGGCCAATTAGGGACCATTGAGGTAATCTGTGTGTGGATCTGGAAGATGTGGGTACAATTCTCAATTAATACTTTGTGTCAGTCTTCACAATGGAAAAGGACGGCACAGATATAGGCATCAGAGTGGAGGACTGTGAAACATTAGAGGAAATTAACATAGAGAGAGAGAAGATACTAGCGGGTTTAGCAGCCTTAAAGTGGATAAATCTGCAGGACAGGATGTGATGTATCCCAGGCTGTTGAGGGGAGGCAAGGGAAGAGATAACAGGGGCCCTGGCAGTAATTTTCAAATCCTCCCTGGCCACAGGTGAGCTGCCAGAGGACTGGAGGACTGCTAAAGTTGTCCCATTATTAAAAAAGAGAGGAAGGAATAGACCAGGAAATTACAGGCAAGTCAGTCTAACCTTGGTGGTGGGGAAGTTACTAGAAAGAATTCTGAGAGAATATATCTGCACTTGGAGAGGCACAGATTAATCAGGGATAATCAGCATGGATTTGTTAAGGGAAGGTCATGTTTGACAAATTTGATCGAATTTTTTGAGGAGGTAACCAGGAGCATTGATGAGGGTAATGCATTTGATGTGGTGTACATGCACTTTAGCAAGGCTTTTGATAAGGTCCCTCTTGGCAGAAGAAAGTAACAGCCTGTGGGATCCAAGGCAAAGTGGCACATTGGATCCAAAATTGACTGAGAGCTAGGAAGCAGAGGGTGATGGTAGAGGGATGTTTCTGTGACTGGAAGTATGTTTCCAGTGGGGTTCCGCAGGGCTTGGTGCTGGGGCCATTCCTGTTTGTGGTGTACGTAAATGGTTGGGGGTATGATCAAGAAGTTTGTGGATGACTCAAAAATTGGTAAGGTGGTAAATAGTGAGGAGGATAGCCGTAAATTGCAGGAGAATATCAATGGGCTGGTTAAGTGGGCAGAGCAGTGGCAAATGGAATTCAACCCAGAAAAGTGTAAGGCAATGTACTTGGGGAGGGCTAACAAGGCAAGGGATTACACCATGAATGGTAGGACCCTGGAAAGTACTGAAGATCAGAGGGACCTTGATCAGAGGCATATCCATAGATCCCTGAAGGTAGCAGGGCAGGTAGATAAGGTGGTTAAGAAGGCATATAGGATACTTGTCTTTATTAGCTGAGCAGGGAGGTTATGCTGGAACTATATAAAATGCTAGTTAGGCCACAACTGGAGTGCTGTGTGCAGTTCTGGTCACCACATTATAGGAAGGATGTTTTTGCACCGGAGAGGGTTTTTTTTATATTCATGGGATGTGGGCATCGCTGGCTGGGCCAGCATTTATTGCCCATCCCTATTTACCCTTATTCGGGGGCATGTGAGAGTCAACCATATTGCTGTGGGTCTAGAGTCACATCCAGGCCACTCCAGGTAAGAACAGCAGATTTCCTTCCCTAAAGTATAGCAATCAACAATGGTTTCATGGTCGTCATTAGACTTTTAATTCCAGGTATTTATTGGATTCAAATTCCACCTTCTGCCGTGGTGGGAATCAAACCCAGGTCCTCAAAGCATTGCCCTGAGTCTCTGGATTACTTGTGCACCAACAATACCACTATGCCATCGCTTCCCTAGGCAGAAGTGACTTACTGGGATACTGCTGGGCTGGAGGGTCTGAGCTATGAGGAAAGACTGGATAGGCTGGGATTGTTTTCCTTGGAGCAGCGAAGAATGCAAGGGGACCTGATAGAGGTGTATAAGATTATGAGGGGCATAGACAGGGTGGTTAAGAAGGCACTTTTCCCATTAGTTGAGGGGTCAATAACCAGGGGGCATAGATTTAAGGTAAAAGGTAGAAGGCTAAGAGTGGAGTTGAGGAGAAATTTTTTCACCCAGAGCATTGTGGGAGTCTGGAACTCACTGTCTGAAAGGGTGGTTGAGTCAGATACTCTCGTAACATTTAAGAAGTATTTAGATATTCACCTGCGTTGCCAAAGCCTCCAAGACTATGGGCCAAGCACTGGAAAATGGGATTAGTGTAGTCAGATCTTTGTTGACCAGCGCAGACACGATGGGCCAAATGGCCTCCTGTGCTGTAATGTCTATGAGAATCAATTTGGTGAGTACCCACTATCCTGGCAGCAGCCATGATGCCTTCATTCTGAGGCAGTCTGCCATTCTCATTGTCTTGTGCCTCCAAGAAAAACCAGAGGATGGCTGCTTGGGGAACAAAGGGCCCCCTGTATGTGTGGCTCATAAACAACCACTGCCTCCTGATCATACGAGAACAGTGGGCATGTAACGAGAGCCGTGGGGCCACCAAGAAGAGAGTGGAGCTGTAAACATCGGTGTGCTGAAACAATGCTTTGAATGCCTGGACTGCTCAGGAAAACCCTCCAGTGCACACAGGAGCGTGTCTCCAAGTTTGTGATGTCCTGCCATATCCCCATTGTGCAGGCAATGTCAGCATGAATCCAGAGGCCACCTCAGTAAAAGGAGCGGGAAGAGTAGAAGAAGGATTAGGAAGGGGGCATCTGGGACACGGTTTCTTCAGAAAGGCTGTCCAAGAGCACCCATTTAGACTCTACTTCCCTTTACCAGCATTGCACCACCAACCCCAACCTCGGCATCCATCTGAGACACTGCATCAAGATTCAACAATAAAAGCCACCAACAGTAACCCTTGCAAAGGAAGGGCTCCAAGCTGTTCCAAAACCACCTACCACTTTGGAAGCAGACACCTCAATACTCCTTGACAGTGACCATCAATTTACCAAGCATTTCACTGTACATGTTCTCCTTTATGCCCCACATCAGGGTACTCATCTACATGCCCTGTAGCAGAACTTGCTTGTGACTTCACCCTACAGGAGTATTTCCCAAACTGTTTTCCAACGCGACTCCATTTTAACCTTTGAAAATTAATATGACCAAAGATGCCAACAAAAGCAGAACAGCAATAGAGTGGCAAAGTAACATTCAGTATATAATAATTGAAGTAGTAGTGAGCTGCCTTCTTGAACTGCAGGAGTCCATGTGGTCTAGGTACACTCACAGTGCTGCTAGGAACGGAGTTCCAGGATTTTGATCCAGCAACAGTGAAGGAACAGTGATATAGTTAATACAGGAATAAATACTTGGTAAAAATGTTATTGTATGTACTTGCAGATTTCATCCAAGCTCCCTATATTCCCCGATGACAAAAGACTCAGTGAAACTCCTCTCGCCTTCCCCCACCCCGCACTCGGTAATCAGCACCATCCGCACACACAGTAATCAGTCTGTTTCCCAATCCCCACACCCCAATTTGGTCTAGTTGCCAGTGCCTCCAAAGCAGATTTGCCAGTCCAGGATAAGGAACCTGTACAACAGGAGCAGAAACACAGTAAAAGTTGAAGCCGCCTGACCTGGTTTTTCCCGCACTCAGTGACTCAGTGCTTGTTGACCTGTGCCTGCTCCAAGTCAGTGCACAGAGATCCCAGACTCACCACCAGAGGTGCTCCTTAAGGTGCTTTGGATCCACGGTCCTTCCCTTTGCTGTTTGGTGGCATCGATCCAGTGGGTCCCCTGCTGTGCTGCCAGAATCTTCTCTCAGTTGCCATTTCTGCCTCGGGGGAGTGGGAGCTCGTGACTCCAAATGCTGTTTCTGTGGCCCTATGGGGGGGTGGAGGGGTCATGACCCACAGTGAGAATCACTGCCCTAGAGTGAGCTGGCACATGAGCTGTCTTTTACCCTCAGGCCTGACAGCAGTTCACTTATACCTGATGACTCACCACTCTAAACTAGTGTCTAAAGTTTGAGCACTGTCAATCTGAGCTGGTGGCTGCAATTGTCAGATCCAATGACAGTGCTTCATTTGTGATGTGGTGTTTCTCTCTCCTCCTGGGACTGTTGGGGTTGGGCAGATGCCATTCCATGGGGATCTGAAAGCAGAAAATCAGAAGGGGAGTTTGGGGCGACCTCAGTGGAGTGTAAAGCAAGAACTCCATGGTCACACTATCTACACTCACATCATGTCATAAAGCAGGATGGGGGTGAGGTGGGAGTTGAGAAGGGGCATAAGACAGGAACATACTGTCACCCTGAATGTTCATAGTGATGCTGGATGCTATGGGTTTATCACATCTGGCCCTGGGATGTACAGGACCATCTCCTGGGGATGTTCAAGGGATGAAGCCATGCATGTCCCACCAAGGTTCAACTTTGCTAACTTCTATTGTAGGCAACCTTATACTGAAAGGGAGAGGGCAGAACATCAGTGATTGTGGTGCACTAGGTTTGAATGGCATGCCTGCTACAGTTGAGTAGCTAGAGGTTTGTGGAAGAATATGAGAGTAGGGTGTGAGACTGACAGTTTAGGAAGGTATGTGAAGGTGATATGGAGCACCTGGCTAATAGGTGTGTGTACTGAGTCCAGGGACTGCTGATGGGAGAGTGTTGGGGGTGTGGTGCAGTGAGCAGCGAGAGTGGCTGGAGGTATTATGGGTGGATGCATTCTTTTACCTTGATCATTCACTTTGAGATCATTAAACATCTTGTAGCACTACTGCCAGACCCCAGGAGTACCCCTCCCAGCCACCTGTCCCCATTCAGTTTGGAAGGTGCTCCTTCCCCCATGGCGTCTCCTTCCTGTTGATCTCCATCTCTGTGGTCTCCAGTGCAATATCCTGAACTGTGGAACCCTCTCTCTGCTCTAGTTCTCAATTTCCCTTCTCTCCAATTGCAGCAGAGGCACCAGCCTGACTTCTTTTAGTGAGTGCAGTTTCGCTTTAAGATGGGAAGACTACCTGTAAGAGCTGAATGCTAGTGGGAACATACACTTGCCTCACACTGATAGGGCCCCTGCAGAGGATCCAACCAGCCAGTAGCATGGATTGTGCTGGACTGCAAGCTGAAATCATTCAAATGAGGCAGCACAAAGTTGCAATGCTCCCTGTCTCAATGGGGACTGGCTCATGACCACTGTGCCCAAAATGGGTGTGAACAAAGTTTTAGCCAACAGGAGAAGGTCCAAAAATAACAGCTTTACAAGGATCACAGAAATGATATGGTGTAGAAGTGAGATTTCTATTCATCAGGAAAGGGTTTTTTTACTCCAGAAATCAGAAAGTAACCTAACAGGGTCTTTAACATGGAGATGTTTAAACTTGCAGGGGAGAACAAGAGTATAGGCAGAATAGTCACCAATAACTTCAGCGGGAAACTTGAGAGATTGTCAGAATGTTAAAAATATGGATTTTGTTATCACAAAGAATATTAGAGACAACTGGTACAGATACATTTAAAGGAAAGCTTGATAAACACATGAAGGAGGAAGGATTGAAGAATATGTTGATAGGTTTAGATGAAGATGGATGGGAGGAGGTTCATGTGGAACAAAAATGCCGGTGTAGACTAGTTTGGCTGAATGGCCTGTTTCTGAGCTCTACTTTTGATGGAATGATTTATTCTGCCTCAGCAGGCTACTGGCAAAATAAAAAAGCCTTTCTTTATTTCAGTTATAAGCAGTTGCAGCAAATACATTTCTCTTCCCTTCTGTCAGTATCTTTGGAGCGTACAGCTTGGATGTGATCACCAGCACTGCATTCAGTGTGGACGTCGACTCCATCAACAACCCCGATGACTCACTTGTCAGAAACCTCAAGAAACTATTAAAATTCAACATCTTCGATCCTAAACTTATCTTTTCTTGTAAGTGATTCAAAATATTTGTTTAGTTTTAGTTGAGACAAGGTAATAATTTTTTTGCTTATTGGCTAAGGAGATATCATGTTTGTTGCTCCATTCACTCTGGTCCCATTTCCCTTGCAACGCTTCAGGAACTTTGTGGGAAAATCCTTTTGAGCTAACAGTGGAGAGGTAAATCTAGCAGCAGACACCATTAGGTGCCCAGCTATATCTAAACTTGGCCCAATGATTTTTTTGCCTATGTGAACCCATCACTCTATAATTCCACAATTTAACTGCCAGGAGGCTTTTCTTCACAGTTTGTTCAGACTGATTACTGGGAATGTTTTGGGCCCATAGACATTCAGAGTCCATCTTAGTGTGTGGCGCGTTCATCTCTGAGTCAGAGGATTGTGGGATCAAGCCGCACAGCAGAGACATGAGTACATAATTCAGGCTGATAATTCAGGGTAGGCTCAGAGAGCACTGCACTCTCAAGGTGCTGCCTTTCAGATGAAATGTTAAAACATTTTCCCTGTCAGGTGGTTGTAAAAGGTCCCATGTGACTGTTATAAAGAACAGGGGTGTTCTCCAAGTTTCTTGCCAATATTTATTCCTCAAGCAGCATCACCTGATACTGATTATCACATTTTTTTTACGGGGCCTTGTGTGTACATTGATTTGTGTTTCGGACATTACAACAATGATTACTTGACATCTCAAAAACATTTTATTTGTCTGTCAAACTATTTGGGGCATCCTAGGTTTGTGAAAATTGACTTTACAAATCTCTCTTTATCTCTCTATGTCTTTTTCTCTCTCTCATTCTTATCCTCCTTTTGTAAACCTATGATTGTAGGGGTACAGCTATTGGTCATCTGTATGATTTTTATTCTTTTATTCCAGTTATTTTTCCTGCCCTTATTCCAGCCCTGGAAAAACTTGATTTCAGCCTCTTCTTCTCTAGAGATATGAGGGAATTCTTCATGAACATTTTGACAAATTTGAAGGCAAAGCGACAAAAAGGAGAGCACACTGTGAGTGTTAAACTAACTGTGAAGTGGTTCAAGTTCCGACAATAGTTCTGCCTCTCTCCCTCCCTCCACACCGACCATCTGTCTCTGCCTTATTCTCATAACGATTACAACATTGGCTATTACAATATTGCAAAATTAGAAAAGAAGGGTACCTTGGGAATATTCTTTTTCAGTTGTGGAAGTTTAGTAGCCAGGTGTGTAGTTTCTGTTTAATCTGGTTGCAGACAGCTGTACCGTCATGGACCAGGGATTGCTGCTAGGGTTCTCCAATCTCCAGCTATAAAGTGGAAATAGTTTTTTGGTAGAACAGAAGTTGAGTATTGCTGAAAAAAAGAGACGCCGAAGCTTTTTGTCTTGCACTCATCAAGACACTTCTCAAGAATACTAATATAAGGGGGAAACAACACCAATTTATGCTGTATGTGAAGATATTGCTGATTGGTTAGCAACTGGACTCAGAGTCAGAGTCTCTTTTTTCAGTAAGTGGGGGACAATGGCTGCTTTTTGCCATTTCTCTCAGGCTTCTGCCAAGGCTATAGCCAGAGAGAAGAAATTCTACCCCATTGTGTTTTAGGCTGTGCATTTTCTTCACAATTTGGAATCCGGTGGTAAAAATATTTTTGGATGGCCTGTGAATAAATTCCATTAAAGAGAGGGTTGGAGAGGGAAGACGAGGGATGACTATATCAGTAACATTGGAGTGAGTGAAAGCAATCTGATATTTTCTGTAGATCTGTATCGATTAGAAATTTTCTTGTTATATTGTACTCAAGTGAAGATCTCCACTATTCCATCTCCTTTCCAAGTTTGTTTTAAGATGTATGCTGTAGTGTGTAATCTCTTTAACACTTGGTGCCCTGGTTCACTACCTGTTAGGACTTTGCTCCATTTAAATGTCCAAAAGAAAATGGAATTTATTTAGTTAATTGACAGTATTGACTGTTATGGGGCAAAGATATCTTTGCAGGTAAATTGGATGAGGGGATGTTGTCCAACACTCAGGCCGCATTTACAACAGAATTGTAGCTAATTAAATGTTTAGTTCAGTGTCTATTAGTGATTATGCAGGAGAGAAGCAGGAGTTTCTTTCTCAAATGGTGCATTTTGTATTCGAAGAAAAGTTGGTTAAATTGAAGGTCAAGATTTAAATTGATCCCAACCTGCCAAATACAGGCAAATGCCTCCTTGGTTTGTTTAACAGTCACTGACAAAGGTTTGGACAGCTTCACTGACATAAATCAGAATGAGTGGTTTTAGCCATGAGGAAGGACAAAAGAAAGTGGGGGCTTCTCACTGGAATAGAGACAATTCAAAGGAAATCAGGTTCAAAATTTGGTTAAGGTAAGCAAGACAAAATCTTCACATTGGTTGATGAGGATGTAGTGAGAGATCATAAATTTAAATCCGTCAAAGGGAGAGACCAGGCAAAAATTATTTTTATTCAGAGGATTGTTGGGATGTAGAATGCCCAGCCAGAAACAGAATCTATAACTGCTTCTAAATGGGACTGGGAAGTGGATAAAGAGAATTTTTAAAGGATATTGAGGATGGGACTAAGTGAACAACTAAGAGCCAATGTGGCTGTGATGAGCTGAGTGTTCCTCTGTGTCATGAAAGTCTAGAGATCTGGAGTTGCAGCACCCCTGTTCTGTCACCAGCAGAGTGGATTAGTGGGACTCCCACTGGCCCCCTTTCACCCTCAGTATTGATCCTGTTCCAATTGTAAAGAATGGAGTAATTTATAGAGACACTGTAAGTGTAAAACTGGAATTGACCTCTGCTGCTCCTGTCAGGGGAACAGGCAAACCTTGAAGGCCAAAGATTTAAGTTGTAGATTTGTGCCTTCCCCCTACAGGGAACGAATGATGATCCCTCTGGGATTGATTACCTTTTTCGGAGGGAGTCTCGGGGATTTTCCCTAGGCCAGTAATGTTAGTTCCATTGGATTTTGGGAACATGTAATGGACAGGCTACCCAGTGTAGATCAAGAACTCCCCCCAACATCCCCTGGAGCAGTTTTTGAGCACATATGGACGGGTGAAAGTCTTGACAGCTCTTCCCTGGCTGGAGTCCTGGGTGGGTTCTGATTCCGGCCTCTCTGGAGGAAATACATTCTACTTCCTCCTTTACAGCCCTCTGGAATTTCAGTGTCTAGGACTTTACTCCTAAGGAGCCTGTTTCTATGCTGTCATAGCTGAGTCCTCACACAATTCTTGTTTAATTCTCAGGTTCGGGTGGATTTTCTGCAGCTGATGGTTGATTCTCAAATAACCAATACCAACTCCCAGAAGCAGAATGATGTCAGCAAGTCGACAAACAAAGGTGCCATCATTGGAAAGCTTCTCACTCCCTTCATCCTTATTTCTTTCTGTTCCTTAAATTATTGCTTGCTGTTCAGTTTATTTTTAGTTCTTTTGTTTTACTCTCTTTGGTCTTTCGGTTTTCCTATACCCTACCTGGCTGACAGTTCAGACACGGGATCTACTCCCAGCCCCTTAAACCCCAGTGAGGGGTGTGTGAGAACATTCTGGGGAGGTCTAACTCCTGCTGGAATTTGTTGTCTGTCTTACCCCATTGGGAATTGCCTACCGTTTGGCCGGTGATTCCGAACAATCATGGGGGCCTGACGTTGGGAACTGGGTAATGCTAGGAAATAGCGACACACATTAATCGTTCTTACACCCTGTGTGTCTAGGCACTGGAGTCCCAGTCAGTAGTAACCCTGTCAATCCAGACTATCTTACAGGAGGATAAAAGTGTTTATTTACCCAAGCTTTAGATTTGAACTGATTTTATTTGTAGTGTCCTCTTAATAAAGTCTAGCTTGTAATCTGATCCAACCACGGTGCTGGGAATCTATTTAATGATTTTAGTACAAGGGCTTAATTTATGCTCCTAGCACAGTTATTGGAAATATTGAATTATCTGCGGCATTGCACTTTTAAGTAGTGGGTACTAATAAAAGTTTTTGGCAATATTTGCACTGAAAACCCAACATTTTTATCTTCTGCGTTGTAAGGTGAGGATTGTGATCCATGTTCTGAATCTTCTGATTCTCTGCAGCTCTGACTGACACGGAGCTTCTGGCGCAGTCCTTGACCTTGATCATTGCCGGATACGACACCACCAGCAGTACATTGTCATTTGCCGCATACAATCTGGCGATGCACCCGGACGTGCAGAAGAAGCTGCAGCAGGAAATAGATGAGGCTTTTCCAAACAAAGTGAGTCCTTGAGAAAGGACAAGAAGGAACTTGCATTTCTATAGTGCCTTTCATGATCTCAGAACATCTTAAAGCTCCTTTCAGCTAGTTTCTGAATTGTAGTCACTGCTGTCATGTAAAACATGGCAGCAAAGTGACAATGAACAGATAAATATGGCCCTGAGAACTGCCTTACTGTTCAAAATCCTCCCATAAAATGTTTTACGTCCAATTGAGAGGATCCTCCATTTAATGTTTCAGAGAATTACCCCCCGAGGGCCTTAGTGTTCAGGCAGTGAATAGTGATCAGTCACCAGCCATTCCTGTACTTTTCAGTCGTCTTCAAATATCCACAATGTGCTGAGTTTAGTTGGCTTTTAAGTCAAGTCCTTTTACAGGGTTTCAATGAACAACTGTTCAGCCAAATGTTTGTGGAGTTCCAGAGAACAGAACTTTTCCCCTCCTAATAATGATGATGATGAGCTAACATGAATTGAATGACCTTATTGACATTGCATCCCGTGCTGGACCAAGGGGCCCAATATCCTTGGATCTTCTTCAGTTCATTATGCTTTATCTCCCATGTGATAATTCCATCACATTCCCCTTCACCACGTTTTATTGAGTGATTTTGTCATTTTCTCCACATTTTCCCAACGTCTATTTAAATCTTCTTTCATCATTCTTTGTCTAAGTGTTGTCTGTTAGGGATAATCTGTTCTCTGGCATTCTGCATTGCTCTGAAATAGGCTGTTAGGAGCAATGAGAGAATGGCCTATTCCTTCCTTCCTATTGGAAGGCTAATAGTTTCTTCCACATATTTCACTCTTTCTATCACTCTTTCCAATTTTTGTCCTAATCCTGTTTCAATCTTAATCCGGTTCCTGATCCATGATTCTTTAGTATCCACTTCTTTGGGTAACATTACTTCACTGATGGAAGCAAATTTGGAGAGGGTTGAATTGTATTAGCGTGCAAATTGAATATTAATCAGCTTGTCTCCGTTCTTGGTGTTTTGGCTAAAATAAATTGAATGTGCTTGAGCAATTCACTGCCATCAACATTTATAATCCAAATAGGTGCAGCTGGAGTCCATTTGTTGATGTTCTGAGGTTTTCAGTCTGGATAGTACTCACAATGACAAGCACTGCCCGATGCACTTAATGGCATTTGCTTTGTTCTCTTGTTGCTCATGGCATATTAGAAGGTTTTTGCAGCACAGAAACAGGTCATTGAGCCTAACTGGTCCATGCTGGTGTTTATGTTCCACCTGAGCTCCTCCCCCCTACTTTATCTAACTCCATCATATTTATCTAAGTTACTCACCTCAGCCACTCCTTGTAATATAGAGTTCCACACTCAAGCCATTCTTTGGATAAAGAAGTTTCTCCTGAATTCCCTATTAGATTTATTAATGATTATCTATATTTATGACCTCATAGTTCTGGTGTACCTCACAAATAGAAACATCTTCTATCCATTACAAAACAACAGAAAATATTTCTCTTGCCCGTGCCAAAACATTTTAATTTTCTGGATTGCACCTCCCTGTTCCCTACCCCACCCCACTTTTCACTAATGTCCTATTCAGTTATTAAAAGTATTTTTTCCTGTGTGAAGGCTCCTCCCACATATGATGGCGTGATGCAGTTGGAGTATATGGAAATGGTGATATTGGAAACCCTGCGACTGTTCCCTGCTGCACCCCGTATTGACAGAGTGTGCAAGAAAGATGTCCAGCTCAATGGGGTAACTGTTCCAAAGGGGACTATTGTCATGGTTCCTGCCTACGTCCTGCACCATGATCCAGCATACTGGCCAGAGCCCGAGGAGTTCAGACCTGAACGGTACGTAGGAATGATTGTGCTTGTGTCAAAAGCTCATCATCACTGGACAAAACAATGTCCTCTCTGGATACCAACATATCCGCCTACTTCACAGCAAGCCTGGTAGTCAGGAGCAGACACTAACAATGTTTTTTGTAATTGTATTCCACTGACTTAGAGTTGCTGAGGCTCAACATAACAGTGCTATCACCACTCTGTCTGAGGCCAACCACTCAGCACTGAAGAGACATAAAATTCTGGCCTTTGCTGTCCAGTGCGTTAACCAGCTAAAACACCGAGAACCTTCTGGGTGTTTTTGAACTGAGCGTCCGTCTTCTGTTTTCTTACTTATTTACAAAATCTCAAAAGTACTTTGGGGATGTTGGAAAATGTCTATTTCTCCAGTTTTGGAAGGGCCACCTAACAGCACAGAACTGAGTTACCACCAAGGAAGAGCCATTTGTGACAGCTTTGGATAGCCTGAGAAGCCACTATTTTGAAATGACAGTATTAATGCAAAAAATTGCTAAAACAGACCAACCTTCTCAATGTCTTGAAGCTCAGATAGGAATCTGACAACGTTCCACATAAGAGGCTATGGTTCAACTAAATGCATTAGTAATTCAAATTAAGTCACTTTTATTTCATAGAACCATAAAATGGTCACAAATCAGTCAGCCATTATTCCAACTCCTTTGTTCCCTCTTTGTGACAAAAATCAAGTTGTTATCATTTTTGGAGGGACCCAATGCTATTTAGGCTCATTTTAAATTTGGAGTTCACTGATGTGCATAACAACCTAAATACCATCTTGAATAGATCTGTACACAGCTGGATGTCGGGTGAGGACAGGATCAACCTTGACTGTACTGCTGTTCTGCACAGTTGATTAAACTGGTAACACTCCACAGTCTGGGCTCACATATCAAGGCTTGCGCCCAGTGCCTGTGTAACAACAACTCAAGAAATATCAGTTAGTGATGGAATTGCTGGGACAAAGCCAGAGTTACAGTTTTAAACTGTTGCATTCTCCATCCACTCTGATAAATTTAAACTATATCCAAGCAAATTTGACAATGATCTATTTCACTTTTTTTGTCTTTTGTCAATATAACTAGGTTCAGTAAAGAGAATAGGGAGTCTCGGGATCCTTATATCTTCCTGCCATTTGGTGTGGGCCCTCGGAACTGCATCGGGATGCGACTTGCCCAACTTGTGATGAAAGTGGCACTCGCTTCATTCTTGCAACACTTGACTTTCGTGCCATGCAAGGAGACACCAGTGAGAATTTATTTTGTTTGTTGAAGTGAATATAGAGGGGAGGGAATAATGGGATGGAGCAGAACCATCTATTGTTGCAATCAAACCTTCCTGTTGGCTTCGTATTAACATTGCTCTTCCTGTTTCAGATTCCATTGGATTTGGATGTGACTGAATTCATGCAGCCTAAGAAACCCATAATCCTGAAATTTGTGCCACGAGTCAACGCTGATTTAGAGGAATAAAGCACTTGGTCCATGCGGAGCTATGAAAATATGTAGGAGTGTGTGTGTCTCAAACTAAACATAATTAGGATCTTACATTACTCATCAAATGAAAATACATGGAAACGTAGGGCAGAATCTTGTGGATACAACTGGGATCCCAGCCGCCAGTTAGAGAACCTGTGAGACTCCCACATAGCCTTTCTTCTGGAAGGCCCACTGCATCTTGTGCCACATAGGCACTTAACAGGACTGTGGCTGGCCTTCCCCTGGGAACAAAGACCCTGCGGACAGAACTCCTGTCCACCTAGAGCTGCTTGCCATTCAGAGCCCAGGAGCTCTTTTGTACACAGCAGCGTCACCAGGAAGTGGTGGCAGGTCCTCATCCTGTTACCTCTCCACCTGTTTAAACCACCAAACTCTCCATGGGGGAGACACAAGATTCTGCCCCAACACAATTCAAAAAAATATATAGGATCAGAGAAATCAGTAAGGATGCACTAATAAAAATCCATGATCTGCCTCCAGCTTTTGTACCTCTGAATGTTGAGTGTGTCCAGAGATACTATAATAGTGATTATTCAATAGGAAAACATCTGCCAACTGAATAGTACCATCTGATCAATAGAATGTTGCAAAAATGTATTTTTTAACGTAGGTATTTAAATTAATCATTTGTGATTATATAACTATTTGACTATTCATGACCTATCATTCCAATATACCAAATGCTTTCCATAGAAAATGTATCTGTAAAAGATTTTGTAAACAATGACATGTATTTTTACCACTTATTAAGCAACATTACATATCTAACAAACTTCAAATAAATTTAAAATCATTGAGCTCAATATCATGTTTTGACTACATTGCACTGAAAAGACATTGCAGAGCTTTTCTTGGAATATCATTATGAAATGGTCCTGCGGCTCACCGGGGAAACACACTTAAAATAAAGAGACTGTTGTTGAATTTGTGTCAACTTTCTGGAATCCAAATAGAATGAGATGACCAAAAACAAAACAAAATTCCACTAATGTTGGAAACTTGAAGCAGATGATAGCCTGAAACGCGCAGTAGGTCAACCAGCCTCATTGGAGAGAATGGACAGTCAGGCTTTTGTCCTTCTTCAATACTGAAACAAAAGGGATGAAAAATCAAACTAATTGGAGGGGAAAGGTGTTCAACTGGCAAGTTGCTGAACCTAAACAAAAATATCTGGAAAAACTCAGCAGGTCTGGCTGCATCTGCGGAGAGGAGCACAGTTAGTGTTTTGAGTCCGAATGACTCTTCAACAGAACTAAGTAAAAATAGAAGAGGGGTGAAATATAAGCTGGTCTAAGGTTGGGGGGGCGGGGTGGAGGGGGGATCTCATGCCCACATGTCCGCCCTTGGCTTGCTGCATTGTTCTAGTGAAGCTCAACACAAACTGAAAGAACAGCACCTCATCTTTTGACTAGGCACTTTACAGCCTTCTGGACTGAATATTGGGTTCAACAATTTTAGATCATGAACTCTCTCCTCAATCCCCACCCCTTTCCGATTTTCCCCCTCTTTGTTTTTTCCAATAAAAATATAGATTTTTCTTTTCCCACCTATTTCCATTACTTTCAAATGTATTTCCATCTATTGTTTTAGCTCTACCTTTTAGCCTTTTTCGATTCCCTCACCCCACCCCCACTAGGGCTATCTGTACCTTGCTCGTCCTGCTTTTTATGGTTAATTAACACATTCCTTTAGATAATATCACCACCTTCAACACCTCTTTGTCCTCTTGTCTGTGACATCTTTTGGTTATCTCCACCTATCACTGGCCCTCTATCCAGCTCTACTTGTCCCACCACCACTACCCCCCCCCCTCTTAAACCAGCTTATATTTCACCCCTTTTCTATTTTTACTTAGTTCTGTTGAAGAATCATTCAGACTCGAAATATTAACTGTGCCCCTCTCCACAGATGCTGCCAGACCTGCTGAGTTTTCCCAAGTATTTTTGTTTTTGTTTTGGATTTCCAGCATCTGCAGTTTTTTGCTTATAAGTTGCTGAACGTGTTGGGTTTCTTTTCAGCTGAAAGGCGCGAGGTTTCGCTTCATAATGTCAATGTTCACGATATCAGACAGCCTGGCAAAATTTCATGCAAGTCCATTTAAAAGGATGTTGATGAACTTTATATTCAGAAATGTAAATGTGCAAGGAGTTTATAATAATTTATATGGATAGGGTCTGTGATTACCAATCCACTTGAAAAGGTGTCCTTCAAACAAAAATGTTTGTGAACCACTGCATTACTGAATATAATACCAACTGGTTAATGTATATATCTATGCTCAACACATCAGATATCAAAGCAACTTCTATGTAAATTTTATGCCACAGATGAGGGGTACGTTCTACGCTATTCCAGAGCTACTCACTGTGCCACAGATTTCATTTCATTTCAATGATTGTTTGATCTAGGTAAAAGAGCAGCATTAATGCAAGGGAAGCCTGGATTTGATCACTAGGTGTAAAATGAAATAATGAATATTGTAGAAATGTTTCCTTGGCCTCCAGAACCATTGAGACTTACAACTCTTGAGGAGGAGAGAAACAGAAAGAACTAACTGAATTATTGACCGCTAAAGGAGGGTTAGTCAGTGCAGCTCCTGACTTTCAAAAGTTCTTCATACTGATGAGTTCCAACATTATAGCTGCAAATGCTCTGTGACATGATCACATATTTCTTAGCTGTTTTTTGCACAGATGTTTCTTTAGCTCCAGTAGAGTGGGGACTGCTGAACTGACCCCAGAATTCCCTGTGCTTCACCTGTTCTACACATGTGCAATGTTTCAGCAGTTGTGAGATGTAGCTGACTCCTGCCCAAACAGCACAAATGGGGGTTAGCAGTGCAGCAATAGAAATGGGTATATCTTCCAAAAGAGCCTCAATTATCAAAGCCACCCGAACAGAAAAGGACTGAACAAATTCCATACGTCTGTCTCAATTATATTATTGATGTCGGTTCCCGCACAGAACTGAGCAGTGTAATTGTAGTACTTTTAGTGTTCATATCATAGAACCGTAAGCAAAGAAGGCGGCCATTTGACTCATCATCCTTGTGCTTTTTGTGAGAGCAATCCAATTAGTCCCATTCTCATAGTCCTGCATGTTTTTCCCTTTCAAGTATTTATCCAATTCCCTTTTGAAAGCTATTGTTGTATCTGCTTCCATCACACTTTCAGACAGTGTATATCAGAACACAATAACTTGCTGAATGAAACAAAATTTCACATCAACTCTATTTCTTTTTACCAATAATCTTGGCCCAAATTTTCTGGTCTCTGGATTGTCAGAGGAATGACCCAAGATACCCATTGGGACCCTGCAAATTCCTGAAATGTTGACCTCTGGGAATTGCCCAGGAATTTTCAACTTCCAACTGGCAATTCCCTTGGTCCCCGATCCCCTTGGCAAATGTCTCTGACTCTAAGTTAGAGTCAGAGACTAGTTCCAATGTTCTTACCTGGAAAGTTACCCAGGAAATGTTAGACAGAAAAGAAACCCTAGTCTAGTTTCTAGGTAACTGGATATGGTTTTTGAAAGATTCAATGTGAGATGCCATATGCTGCAGTATTGTGTAAACATTGTAATGTCTTCATTATGAATCTGGCCCAGAGTGCAGAAGGATGGACTTGGGTGGCTATAACAGATGTCACCAACATAGATGAGTGTGCAGGACATGGTTGTTGGCTGGTCATTTGTATATATGTTGAACAGGGTCAGGGCTAGCACAGTGCATTGCCAGTCCTCTCCATTCACTTCTCCCTTGCCCATGGCGTATTCTGAATCATCAATCATGAAAAAATATTTCAACAACTGTCCCGACCAAGGTTGGAAGCACTCTGGACAACTTCAGGACCAAGGGCAGCTGTGAGGTCTGTAGCACCATGCTGTCTTCACATTCTTCTTGCAGTCATTTTCAATGTAGGTGATGAATGCCAGGTCTTGATCACATGTGTTGCACCCCTTCTAGAAACCAGTTTAGTCAACATTAAGAATGTATTGTACTTCCAGAGATATGTGTTCCAGGTTAAGACGCTCAAAGATCTAAAAGCAAACAAAGTAGTCATGTTAACCGATGGCTGGTCGCCAACGTGAGATCTTTTCCAGGATTTGGAATGGCAATGATTTTTGCCATACGCCACACCTTCCAGATTGAGTTTTGGCTGATGATTCTTGTATGGAATTGAGTCAGCCAGATGGTATGGTGGCCACTACCCATGGAAGCGAAGCTTTAAACTGCCTTCCAGACTCATCCTTGAGTTCAACAGTTTGAGATTGTAACCTCTGCCCCCACTTTTGCTTCCTTTCTCATTGCTACTTTTTTAATTTTTTTGAATGAAAGCTGTTAATGATTCTGCCATTCATGTCTTTTACTTGTTTCTTTGTCCCATTAGCACTATCTTTGGCTTTGTGCCTTGAAAACCTTTAGCATTTAATCTCTCTACCTTCCACCCAATCACAGACCTCCCCTTCTGTTCTTTTCCCTATAATCCACCCCATCTTTTCACTTACTTCAAACCTATTACACCAGAACTAGGAAAAGTTAGAACGTAAGGTCACAGACCTGAAACATTAACTGCCAGAACTGCTGAGTATTTCCAGTAATTTCTATTTTTATTTTATGTTCTGTGCCTCCTGCCTTGCCAAAATCTGTAACACTATTGATATTAAAACTTCAGTTCAAACTTCTCAATTGCCCTTTGAAAGTTACTGTTGAATCTGCTGATCATTTTTCAGATAATTGGCAAAAAGACCTTACGTGAAATGAGGATTTTTTTCCATTCAGTCCATTATTGTGATCTCAAATGCACAAGCTATGGTGGAACAGATTCAATGATAACTTTCAAAAAGGAATTGGATACATACTTGAAAAGAAAAAATTTGCAGGGCTTTAGGGACAGAGCAGGAGAGTGGGGCTAATTGGATAGCTCTTCAAAAAGTACAGGAATGATGGGTCAAATGGCCTCCTTTGGTGCTGTATGATTATACAATATGAACACAAAAAGTACTGCAATTATACTGCTTACAGATTAATTGGCGATCATGAAGGAATCCTAGTCAAAATAATGGCACACTCAAATCTTAAAAAGGGAAAGCTATGGATGAATTAGTCACAAAATGTGTGATAAGGGAAAGCACCTCTCGGTGAGAGGTGGCTCCTGACATAATTGATGGCAATAGCCTGGTTACAAGGTGTAACAATGGGCACATGGTGCTACTTGTCACCCTAGAATGTTGAAAGCCATTTGGTTTGACAGTATGATACCGTGGTCTTAATTATGACTGCTCAGGGGATAGGCTGGGTGCAATGCAGCTGGCATGATAACCATGAAGAGGTGTTGGGACAACGGTACAAAAGGTGACAGAAAAGAAACAGAGTTCAGTGTGTGTGAATTGTGAATGAGGGTATTCTTTTGTTTGGTCTGTCTATTCTGTGCATTGAACTAAAAGCTGTTTAACCCTTTGTGGTTTTGTTGTGGATGTTGTTTTAAGTTTGTGTATCATTCTATGTGTATAGGCATGAAAGTGTGACTGTGATTGTTGACTGTGTTCATTTCAATTTAAGATTGTGCACCCAGAAGTGAGAAATAAAACACTGAATTACATTTTAAATGAAAAATACTGGTGTGGGTGTTATTTTTATTTAAAAATTAGTTTTGAAACAGTGAAAAGGCACTGAAGAGATTGCTTTATAAAATATAAACCCCAGCCTTGAAGATGTCAGGCAGAAAACCAATTTGAACTATTATGGTTTATTTTGACTGGAGTTTTAAAAAAAAAACTGCTATTACTTCCTTTTGCAGACATCAAATTAACGGCACATCTTACTGTTTTTACAAATGAGGATAAATGGTAAACATCAGATTTCGAAAATTGATTTAAGGGAGTAAAAGAACAATAATGTAGACATGGGTACGAATCATTTCCTTCTTCTGCTGTTAAAAGACTACAAGAAATTCCTAATTAATCTGACTTCTAACTACACGCCCTCTTTAAGGAAACAGTCCAAATAGATTTTCAATTTAAGTAGCAAGGCAGCATGTTTACCACAACACCCACTTGACAGTGGAATTCCAAAGGCTTTTCTCCAACTTCTGGACACCGCAGACTTTTGCAAACATAGCTGGAGGCTTCCTCAAGGCTGTTTCACGCACTCCTGTTAGATCTTACCCGGGCCCACAATCCTTCTTTATATATGTTTCTCTCTCTTTAATCTGTAAATTCCATTGTTCTATATGTCTTTGGAAATGTACTTTTCCCATAAAATAGAAATATTTCATGTTGCCAATATGGTCAATAACTTTTGGGGAAAATAAACATAATAACCTTGCTCTATTTATCTTGTTAGTTGTAAACATCCTACCATCTCTTTGAAACCCAAACAACTCCTTCACTTATCTAAAAATGCAAATTTCCTTCACACCCTACATGCTTCCCTCATCCATGTTTACTCATTAGCATTTCAAATGCCATTTGCCCCTAATGTCTTTTGATCATTTCAAGCTTGCAGCCTACCTGACTCTAATTAAATCACACAGACAGAATCATCTACCCTTACACCCATAAACCTACTTTATAATAAACCACAATAAAATTATGAAACTTATGGTTTCATGGTGCCTCCACCCTTAAGGAAAAATGAACTGTCATAATTTTAAAAGACGGCTTCGTTTTCTCAACCCATCTTAAATGACACATTATACTTATTTATATACACAAACATTATCAGGAGCATGCATTAACATGACAACATGTACAAATCCTTTGTATCAACAGAGGTCATTTCAGTCCTGTGGCCTGCTTAAACATCCAGTTTCCTTGAGCTTTAAACATTGGACAATGCACCTGCAATTAGATTTTCTCATCCAGCCATATGTATAATCTGTATATTAAATGGTTGCAGTAATAAACTCCATCTGAACAGTCTTGCACTTCAGTCTCGAAATTTGTCCAGAAATTTTAAAGGATTGTGGTCTGTATAAACAAATGTTCCTGAAGAATTGCTCGTAACTTAAACCTCGTAATGCTGCAATGTTAATGCCAGACCCGGACTCTCCTTTTCGATGGTTAAATATCTTCTCTGATGTACCATCAGCTTTTGTGAAAAATATCCTATCAGTTTCTCATATCCAGTTTCATCTTCATGCAACAGTATTGCACCTATTCCTACATCACTTGCATCAACCACCAGTATAAATTGCTTGGTGTAATTAAATTCTGCCAAAAATGATGTCATAGTTAGTACAGTTTTTAAATTATCGAATGCATTCTGACACTCCTGTGTCCATTGAAACTTCTTGTTTTTTAATAGTTCAGTCAATGGAGCAACAACATTGCTTAAATGTGGTACAAACTTCTGGTAAAATCCACTCATGCCCAGAAATCTCAAAATTTCTGGTTTTGTTGTAAGCATGGCTTACAAATTCACAATGGCTTTTACTTTCACATCTCTCAGTGCCACCTTACCATGTCCAACGGTATGGCATAGATGTGTAACTTGCACTTTGGCAAACTCACTCTTAGCCAAGTTCACCACAAAATTAGCTTCTTGCAGTTGCTCAAATAGTTCTTTCAGATGTTGTAAATGCTCCTCCCATGTTTGACTGAAAACTATCAATATCAATATCATATCAATAAACAGCAAAATTGCTCAGTCCTGCAATTACTTTGTTCGTCAGTTTTTGAAATGTTGATGGTGCATTTTTCATTTGAAATTGTATGACTTTAAACTGATATAGTCCAGCTGGCATTACAAAAGCTAATATCTCCTTTGCTCCCTCCAATAACAGTACTTGCCAATATCCTCTCAGCAAGTCAATCTTTGTGATAAACTTTAATTTTCCCACTTTCTCAATGCAATCTTCCAACCATGGAATAGGATATGAATCTGCTTCTGTCACTGCATTCACCTTTCAATAGTCCACACACAGGCCAGAATTTTCCCGTCGGTGATTTGGGGGCAGGGCCCGCTTGCTGACGGGAAAATGACACGGAATGACATAAGGAGGAACCCCCAACATCATCCCGGTCCCTTTAAATTTTTAGGAAGACAGGCGGACAGCGAAATCAGCTGTCCGCCCGCCGACCTGTCAATGGCCAGGAGCCCCAGCAGGTTCCTGATAATATATGAAACCTCATCCACTGGCAGGATGAGGTTTCATGTCCGTTTTTAAAAAGTTTAATAAAGTTTATGTCGTTTTTATTAACATGTCTAATTTCATGTGACATTGTCACATAAGGGGGACATGTTAAAAATATTTTCATTTCTCTATTTTTTAACATTTGTGCACTGTCACTAATCTCCCTGAGACAGCACTTTGTCTCAGGGAGCACTGCGCTCTTTTGCGCACATGCATGAAAGAGCGCACTTTGACAGCTGGGGATTCCCTCCCCCTCCTGCACAGGAAGGGCATAGCGCTTCCTGTCGGGAAGGCCGCTGGGTGGGCCTTAATTGGCCTGCCCACTCAAAATGGCAACAGGCCCCGTTTTAGTGGCGGGGGTCGGCTGTCCACCCACCGCCGAGCCGGTGGGGCCCACATGCCCACCAAGGGCAAAATTCTGCCCACAGTCTTTGTGTTCCATTTAGTTTCAGTACCATCATAATAGGCAAACTCCATAATAGGCAACTAGACTCAATGATGTCATTTTGAAGTATGAATTCAATATCTTTCTGTACTTGTGATCCTTTTGCTGGATTTAATCCATAAGGATGTTGCCTTATTGAAACTACATCAACCACATTTCCATCATGCATAGCTAAATTTGTCCTCCCCAGCTTATTCCCACAACTAGCTTTGTGTGACTGCAACAGCTTCTCCAAATCATTTTGACACTTGTCTGGAAGGTAACTCAATATTACATTTCAATTTTTAAGTACTCCCTCGTTATACATTTTGATTAGAGGAAAATCAATTTCAGAATCCTCCATTTCTACCTATTTCTCTTTATTTACCACCATTAATACTTTTTAAGTTAATTTACATGACACACCCTCTACTTCTTTCTTCTGCCTGGAATATTTATTAAATAATTTACGTCACTCGGTTTCTTTTCAATTCTGTAAGGCCCACTAAACCTTGCCTTTAATGGTTCACCCAATACCGGTAATAAAACGAACAATTCTCCCCAGCAACAAAATTACAATTTGTGGCTCTTATCTGCCTTGGACTTCATCATCTGCCATGATATCTTTAAATGTTCCTTAGCTAACACACATGCACTGTTCAATCTTTCTCTGAAGTTTGTCACATAATCCAGGAAAGTAGTTTCCAAATTTTGACCCACTAATTTCTCCTGAATTGACTTCAGTGGTCCCCTTCCCTCATGACCAAAGACTACTTCAAAAGGACTAAATCCTGCTGATTCATTAGGAGCATTCCTAATAGCAAATAACAAAATTGGTATTACCCTATCCCAATCCAGTGGATAGCCTTGACTGTAAGCGTTCATCATAGTTTTTAAAATTTGACGCCACCTTTCCAAAGCACCACGTGATTCAGGGTGATAGGCTGTTGACTTAAACTGTTTTATTCCCAAGCTGTTCATTACTTCCTTAAACAGCTGTGACATGAAATTTGACCCCTGATCCAATTGTATTTCTTTTGGCAAACCATATCTGGTAAAATATTTAGTTAACTCTTCCACAACTCTCCTTGCTGTAATATTTCACAAAGGCATTGCTTCCGGAAACCTCGCGGTGTCACAAAAGTATAATAATTCTCATAATATTATTGTGATTTGTTGTAAAAATAGGTAATAGTGTGTTTTGAACAATTTCTGTGTGTTTGTGAAGGGGAGGAATTTAATTGAATTGGAGACAGCTGGTTTGGAGGCTTTGACTCATCAAAAGACGCTAGGTTTGAAGTGCTAAATACGTAAACATGGCTGAAGTGTTAGAATGTAAGGTGAGGAGAATTTGCATTTTTAGATAAATCAGGGCAGTTTGAATTTCAAAAAGATGGTAGGATGTTTACACCTAGCCAGAGAAGCTAGGCCAAGCAGTGTGTTTATTTTTTCCAAAGTTTATTAACAATATTAGCACCATGAAAATATTTATATTATGAGAAAGGTAAAGTTCCAAAGATATTTGGGAACAATGAGATTTACATTAAAAGGAAAAATCATGTATAAAATGTGAGGGAAGGCTTTGTAAAATCTACCAGAAGTGTGAGAAGCCTCCAGTATTTGCGCATTAAGCCTGCTATCTACAGAAACCGAAGCTGAGATAAGCCAGTTTGAATTCTACTGTACAGGATACTGTGTTGACTTGCCTGGATCTGTTTAAAATTTATTTTTTTTTAGCTGCTGCCTTAACAGGGGTGTAACTGGAAGCTAGATTAATTAAGGGTTTTAGAAGCTATTATAGTAGTAATTTGTAGACCTATGTATGTGCTTGAAATCTTTTCTTTTGTTAATAAATGTTTAATTTAGTTTTTTTTAAATCTCTGAAGTCTTGGTGGACTTATTACTTCTGAATTCAGGGCACGCAGCTCGGAATAAACATAAATTGCAAAACTGTTGTGATAGCGTGATCAAGTTTCCCTTGTGGATTTGATTCACCTGGCACACATCAATTTCTGCTTCATAACAGTAGACACATCCATTGTTGTCAACAAGTACTGATTTCCACTTTTAGTCTTAGGGGGGTGCCCTACACTATCCATCAGGACCCTAGTAAAAGGTTCTCAAATTCTTGAATTGGAATTAATCAGTTTAATCACTGCTTGAGATTTCCCTGTCACCTGACATATGTGATATGTTCTACAGAATTTGATTACATCTCTTTACAGTCCAGGCCAATGTAAATGTTTTTGTATTTTTGCCTGAGTCTTCTTAATTCCTAAATATCTCCCTATTGAAATTTCCTGAGCTACTCTCAATATCTCATTTCTGGATCCAGATGTTATAACTATATGATGCACTACTGCTCTTTTTTCATCTGCTGAAACATGAGACAGCCTCCACTTCCTCATTAACACATTACCTTAAAGGTAATAACAGTCTGGAATATATTCTGCCTCTGTTTCTGAGTAAGCTGTCTGATATAAGTGCTTTATTCATGGATCTTTCTGCTGTAACTCTACCAACTTCCTTGAGCTAAACACTTCAGCTTCATTCCCCTCCACTCTCTCTCCCTGAACAATTTTAACAAAGACAGTATCAGCTAGTTGGACATTAACCATCTTTTCCCTGCCTTTTAACTTCCTCCTCTTCCTATTTTAACTTGTGAGGTTGTGATCTCATTACTACACAATCTGGAAACACTCCAGGATAGTCTTTCTGCAACATCTCTCTTGAATGCACCTCCACAGGCTGCTCAACTATAGTAGGTATTGCCAACATCTGTGAACAGATATATCGTTTCGTAAAATAAATTGAACTCCTGGAATGGGCAATTTGTCCACTACTCCAACAATCACCTCACCTGTTTTCCATTCACTCTTTAAATTTACCTTATACTATGTTTCTCCATGAATTCCCTTTATTATCACTTTTTCCTGCAATACACCCTTCTGAACAACAAATATCACTATCCCATAAAATTAAGGACTGGCTAGTCCCTGTGTCTCTTAAAATTTTAATATCTTTACCTACTCCACCCTGTACACCTGGAAAGACTTCCCCTTCACACACAAAATCTTTAAATATTTCTGCAACTTGCTCTTCAGAACTCCCTTGAGTAAATTGTTAACACATTCCCACTTCTTCACTGATTCTTCCTTCTTCACCTGTACACAAACCATTGTTTTTCTCTGTGCGTGGATCTCAAACTCCACAGTCCTCTTACTTCCAGAAATTTCTGCATTCTAATTACTGCAACAGATTTTCCCTGTAACATGCAACACTTTGACATTGTGTGCCCAAGTTTGTTACAATGAAAGTGCCTCAATTTTTGAGTGCCACTTCTACCCTCACTACCTTCCTTTCTGGTTTGAGAAAAAACTTCCTGAGAATTTCCAACTTCTCCTTCTCTTCCTCAACTACCTACCTTCCTTTCATCTTCCCACTTTCTATCCTTCTCGGATTTAAAAGGGGACAAGAGAAAGATTTAGATCTATGAACTAACTCATAATCATCAGATATCTCTGCTGCTTGTCTTACCATTTTAACCCTCTATTCCTCTCCATGAGTTCTCACTACTGAAGGAATTAAATTCTTTGCTAAGAGCTGCATATGTTGTCTCCACCTTTAATGCCCGTATCCACCTGTCAAAATTACTTTGTTTTACTTTCTCAAACTCAATATAAGTTTGGCCAGGCTGTTTCCTTATATTCCTAAATTTCTGCCTGTATGCCTCAGGAATCAACTCATATGTGCTCACTGCATCATAATCCACCAATACTTTTTCTGACAGTGAAGCATAAACTTCATGAGTTCTACCTACCAAACTAGGCTGTAAAAACAATGTCCAGATTTTATGTGGCCATTTCATCTGCTTCGCTATCTTCTCAAATGAAATAAAAGATGCTTCCACCTCCCTTTCTTCAAACTTCAGAAGGGCTTGCACAAATTTAAACATCTCCCCATTGGGCTTTAGATTGGAAGTGATCATTTCATCCTCAGAACCTCCCTCAGCCTCTGAGATCTCTTTTTTAACTGCCAGCTTTTTAAACTGATATTCTGTCTCCCTCCCTATCTCTCTTTCCTCCACTGCACATTTCTTTGTAACAATTCCCTTTCCTATTTTCTTTCTCTCTCATACCTTTCTGCTGGCTCCCTTTGAAATGCACTTTCTCTTTCCTTTTCCTTTCCCTCTGCCTCTAGCTTTTTCAATTCCAGTTTTTTCATTTCCAATGATTGTTCATGTTCAAGCTTCTTCATTTGCAACTGAAGTCTCACTACCTCCAGCTGTGACTAACTAGTTTCAGGTACCCCTTCCAATTTCAAATGCTGTGCTATCACTTCAATTATATCTTTCTTTGCCCCTACAGTTAACGTCAATTGCCACTTATCCACCAATTCTATTAACTTACCTTTAACCACTTTTTGTAAATTGATCAGAGTTATGTCTTCTACTCCCAGGTAAGCCTTAGCTATGGATAAAACCATTTTTGCAGTCTTGCCACTTTACAATCCCTCAGCATCAACCCCTGAGTTCAATGTCCTTCTTGTACTCATAGCCTTATCATTCACCAACTCCAAACCAATCAAGGAATTTCAAAGAGCCCACAATTTTGTTATGATGTGGCAGATGATGTGTACCAATGGGGCCAAATACACAAGGGAAACATGGCCATGCTATCACAATGATTTTGCAATTTGTATTTATTATGAGAAGATGTGGGTATTGAATTCAGAAGTAATGAGTCCACTAACATCTTTAGAGATTTTAAAAATAAAATTAAAATATTTGTTAACAAAAGAAAAGATTTCAAGCACAGACATAAGATGACAGTTACTTAATACTGTAACAAATCTCAAAATTCCTAATTTAACCTGACTCCCAAATACAATACCCCCTTTAAGGCAACAGTCCAAAATAGATTTTAAATTTAAATAGCAAGCTAGCATGTTTACCATAACATCCACTTGACAGTGGAATTCCAAAGGCTTTTCTCTAACTTTAGTTACTGGACACAGCAGACTTTTGCAAACATGGCTGAAGGCTTCCTCAAGGCTGTTTCATCCATTCCTGTTAGACCTTACCTGGGCCCACAGTCCTTTTTTATATTTGTTTCTCTCTCTTTAATCTGTAAATTCCATTGTTCCATATGTCTTTGGAAATGTACTTTTCCCATAAAATAAAAATATTTCATGTTGCCAATATGGTCAGTACCTTTCAGGAAAAATAAACATAATAACCTTGTCCTATTTATATTGTTAGTTGTAAACATCCTACCATCCCTTTGAAACCCAAACAACTCCTTCACTTATCTAAAAATGTTAATTTCCTTCTCACCCTACATGTTAAGACCTTATCCATGTTTACTTATTAGCATTTCATATGCATTTTACCCCTAACTTCTTTTGATAATTTCAAGTCTGCAGCCTATCTGACTTTAATTCAATTGAATCACACAGACCGAACCAGTTTTTTCTCCAGTTTAAAATAGATTAGCTGAGGAAAGGTAAGAGTTCTAGTTTTTATTTAAAGTATATAAATAATTTAACTTTTTTTATTGTATTTAACTTAAAGTAAAGTTTTTTTTTCAACTAGAGGCATGACAGGGCAGATCAGTCCCATGTCATGTACCGTCTGCAACATGTGGGAGGTCCTAGGTGCTCCTTGTGCTCTGACCGACCACGCGTGCAGGAAGTGCCACCAGCTGCAGCTACTTGAGCTCCAAGTTTCAAAGCTTGAGTGGCGACTTGGGGCACTGAGACGCATCCACGAGGCTGAGAGTTTCATGGATAGCATGTTTTTAGACATGGTCACCCCACTGCTTACAGAAGTGCAGACCGAAAAGGTATGGGTGACCATCAGTCAGAAGAAAGGTATCAGGCAGGTAGTCAGGAAATCCCCAGGGTGCACCTCACCCAAGAACCATTTTTTTGTGTTGGAAAATGGTGAGGGTGATGGTTCCTCTGGGGAGTGCAGCCATGCTCATGGCACTGTGAGTGCCTCAGCTGTACAGGGGGAGGGGGAGGTAAAGAGGGGAAGAGCAATAGTGGTAGGAGACTCGATAGTAAGGGGAACAGACAGGCATTTCTGTGGCTGTAGATGTGACTCCAGGATAATATGTTGCCTCCCTGGTGCCAGGGTCAAGAATGTCACTGAATGGCTGCAGGGCATTCTAAAGGGGGAGGGCAAACTGTCAGAGATCGTGGTACATATTGGTACCAACGACATAGGTAGAAAGAGGAATGAGGTCCTGCAAGCAGAAGATAGGGAGCTAGGAAGCTAGGAAGCAGTATAAAAATCAAGACCTCAAAGGTAGTAATCTCTGGATTACTTCCAGTGCCGCACGCTAGTGAGTATAGAAATAGGTTAGTCCAGACGAATGCTTGGCTGGAGAGATGGTGTAGGAGGGAGGGCTTTAGATTTCTGGGACATTGGGACTGTTTCTGGGGACGGTGGGACCTGTACAAAGTGGACGGGTTGCACCTGAGCAGGAATGGAACCAGCATCCTTGCGGAGAGGTTTGCTAGTGCTTTTGGGGAGGGTTTAAACCTAACTTGGCAGGGAGATGGGATCCTGAGAGGAGGTTCAGCAGGGGTAGATGCATAGCCAAAATTAGAAGAGAGAGCAAATGAGTCTGAAAGGCATAGAAATTATAGGCCAGTTAAAGCACAAGGGGGTTTGGCAGGGTTGGATGGTATTTATTTTAATGCTAGGAGTCTGATGAATAAGGCAGATGAGTTGAGGGCACAGATTAACACATGGAAGTATGATGTCATTGCTGTCACAAAGACATGGTTGAGAGAGGTGCAGGATTGGCAGCTCAATATTCCAGGATATAAGGTCTTCAGGCAAGACAGAGAAGGAGGTAAAAGAGGAGGGGGTATCGCAATATTGATCAAGAGATCAATTACAGCAGTAAGGAGGAATGACATCTTAGAAGGCTCTGCAAATGAAGCCATATGGATGGAACTTAAAAACAAAAAAGGAGCAATCACATTGCTGGGAATGTACTATAGGCCCCCAAACAGTCAGAGAGAAATAGAAGATCAGATATGTAGGCAAATTTCAGAGAAGTGCAAAAATAATAGGGTGGTAATAGTGGGTGATTTCAACTTCCCCAACATTAACTGGGTTAGTCATAGTGTGATAGGTTTAGAGGGAGTGAAATTTTTAAAGTGCATCCAGGGGAGTTTTTTAAGACAGTACGTAGAAGGTCTAACAAAAGAGGGGGCAGTCTTGAACTTAATTTTAGAGAATAAAGCTGGGCAAATGGTAGAGGTATCAATGGGGGAGCATTTTGTAGATAGTGATCACAACTCCCTTGGATTCAAGGTTGTTATGGAAAAGGACAAGGATGGACCAGAAATCAGAGTTCTAAATTGGGGAAAGGCCAATTTTAATAAGATCAGATATGATTTGGCCAGAGTGGACTGGGAGCAGCTACTTTTAGGTAAATCTGCGTCAGAGCAGTGGGACTCATTCAAGAAGGAAATAGGGAGAGTGCAGGGCCAACATATTCCAGTAAAGATAAAGGGTGGGACCAACAAATCCAGGGATCTGTGGATGTCGAGGGATATGCAGGATTGGATAAAGAGTAAAAGGGAGGCTTATGGCAGATACCGAGGACCCAAAACAGCAGAAGCCTTAGAGGAGTATAGAATGTGTAGGCGGGAACTTAAAAAGGAAATTAGGAGAGCAAAAAGGGGGCATGAGAAAAGCATTGGCAGGTAAAATAAGGGAAAATCTAAAGTTATTTTACAAGTACATTAAGAGTAAGAGGATAACTAGGGAAAGAGGGCCCATTAAGGACCATAGTGGTAATTTGTGCGTGGAGCTGAAAGACGTAGGTAGGGTTTTAAATGAATACTTTGTATTGGTGTTCACAAGTGAGAGGGACAACGTGGGTATGGCAATCAGACAGAAGGACTGTGATATAGTTAAAGAAATTAGCATAGAAAGGGAGGAGGTTCTAAATGGTCTGGCAGGCTTAAAAGTAGATAAATCTCCAGGCCCAGATGAAATGTATCCCAGGCTGTTGAGTCAGGCAAGGGAGGAGATAGCAGGGGCACTGGCAATAATTTTCAATACCTCTCTGGCCACAGAAGAGGTGCCAGAGGACTGGAAGACAGCCAATGTGGTGCCATTATTCAAGAAGGGAGGAAGGGATAAACCAGGGAACTACAGTCTCAGTGGTAGAGAAATTATTGGAAGCAATTCTGAGGGACAGAATTAATCTACACTTGGAGAGGCAGGGATTAATCAAGGACAGTCAGCAAGGTTTTGTTAAGGGGACATCATGTCTGACCAATTCGAATTAGGTGTGCAGATGAGGGCAATGCATTTGACATAGCCTTCTTGGACTTCGGCAAGGCTTTTGATAAGGTCTCACATGGGAGACTGATAACAAAGGTAAGGGCCCATGGGATCCAAGGCAATTTGGCAAATTGGATCCAGAATTGGCTGAGTGGCAGGAAACAGAGGGTGATGGTGGGTTGAGGGGTGTTTTTGTGACTGGATGCCTATGTCCAGCGGGGTTCCATAGGGATTGGTGTTGGGTCCCTTGCTGTTAGTGGCTTATATAAACAATTTAGACTTGAGTGTAGTAGGGTTGATCAGTAAGTTCGCAGATGACACGAAAATTGGTGGGATGGTAAATAGTGAGGAGGATAGCCTTAGATTTTAGGACGATACAGACAGGCTGGTCAGATGGGCTGATCAGTGGCAAATGGAATTTAATCCGGATAAGTGTGAGGTGCTGCACTTGGGCAGGACAAACAAAGCACGGGAATACACGATGAATGGTGGGACCCTGGGAAATACCAAGGATCAGAAGGATCTTGGTGTGCATGTCCACTGGTCACTTAAGGTAATGGGACAGGTAGATAAGGCAGTTAAGAAGGCATATGGGGTACTTGCCTTTATTAACCAAGGCATAGAATATAAGAGCAGGGAGGTTATGCTGGAACTGTATAAAATGCTGGTTAGGCCACAGCTAGAGTATTGCATGCAGTTCTAAAATCCACATTATAGGAAAGATGTGATTGCACTAGAGAGAGTGCAGAAGAGATTTACCAGGATGTTGCCTGGGCTGGAGAGTTTTAGTTATGAGGAGAGATTGGATAGACTGGGGTTATTTTCCCTGGAGCAGAGGAAATTGAGGGGGGGGGACATGATTAAGGTGTATAAAATTATGAGGGGCATAGATAGGGTAGACAGGAAGGAACTTTTCCCCTTGGTAGAGGGATTAATAACCAGGGGGCATAGATTTATTGTAAGGGGCAGGAGGTTTAAAGGGGATGTGAGGAAGAATTTTGGTGGGAATCTGGAACACACTACCTGAAAGGGTGGTAACAATTAAGAAGCATTTGGATGTGCACCTGTGATGCCACAGCATACAAGGCTATGGGTCTAGTGCTGGAAAATGGAATTAGGATAGTTTGGTACTTGTTTGACCAGTGCAGACTCGATGGGGCAAAGGGCCTTTTTCTGTACTCTAGACCTCTATGACTCTATGAACCAACTACACTCACACCCATAAACCTTCTTTACAATAAGCCACAATAATATTATGAAACTTATTATAGTTTCATGGCAACAAGTACTGAAACGAGACATTGCTAATCCTGATGGGGCAGGGGTGGGGTGGAGGGGGTGTGAGGTCAGAGGTGACCTCATGACTCAAGTGTAAACCAACTGTCTGGCATTTAAGCAGGACATCTTAGGAAGCAATGAGCTGCAAGATGACTTCATGGGCTTCTGATGGAAATAGGAAGGATTAACTTGAATATCTGTCCCATGACAATGGACAATTGTATAAATGATTGGCATAATCTTCCCAGAAATAGGGTATATAAACAGACTCTCAAGAGGGAAAAGCTAGACATTGAACAGAAGAGACCTTTTCAAGATGGACTGATGCTGGCTCTACATCTGGAGATGCTAACACCTTGGTTAGCTCAAGCAGACTTTCAACAGAGGAGGGCATTTCAAAGTTATTCATGCTTTGGCCTAACACTTTGGCTGGCTGAAGGAGTCTGAAGAAAACAGAAGAAACTGCCACTTCCAACCTTTGCCTAGGAGAAGACAAGGAGCTTCCTGATATCTTGGCCAACTCAAGGAGGCAAAGAACAAAGAGAGAAGAAGGCTGTTGCAAGCAAACAGATAAGAGACAGTCACTTCCAGCCATGGAGATCAGTTTCATTCACCTGTCTGTCTGATCTGGGACCAGTAAACTAGGGAGATCAGGAACCCCCTACTGCCCCGATACGTTATTCCGTTTCGGGACCAGTAAACCACTCGCTCCTGTTACAGGTCAAATAATTTTTCTGCCTATTTAAGTAATGAATCATAGCCAAATCGTTACTTCTTAATAATTGTAATAAACTACCTTAAAATCACTTATGAATTCTCGACCACCTAATTTGGGTAATCTGTGACTCCCAAACCATAAAGCTGTCTGAAAGCAAGATAAGAGTAAAAACAGAACATAGAAAGAAAATGGAACAAAATATTGGCGGAGGTTTGGGGGGGTGGGGGGGCGGGCGGTGTGCGGAGGAGGTTGGGGAGGGAGGAGGAGCGGGGGGCAGGGGGATACAGAGTTTATGGTCTGAAACGTAAAATGAGGTGCTGTTCCTTAAGCTGACATTGAGCTTCACTGGAGCAATTTAGGAGACTGAGGACAGAGAGGTCAGCTTGAAAGCAAGGTGGAGAATTAAAATGACAGTCTACTGGAAGCTCAGGGTCATGCTTGTGGACTGAATCAAGGTGTTCCATAAAGCAGTCACCCAATCTGCCTAATCACCTCAATTTACAGGAGGCCACATTGTGGGCAGTGAAAACAGTATGCTAAATTGAAAGGAGTACACGTAAATTGCTGCTCCACCTGGAAGGAGTGTAAGGAGCCTTGGACAGTGAGGAAAGAAGAGGTAAAAGGACAGCTGTTACATCTCCTGCATTTGCATAGAAAGGTGCTGAGGGAAGGGGATGGGGTGCTGTGATGATTGAGGAATGGGCCAGGATATCATGGAGGGAACGGTCCTTTTGGAATGCTGAAAGGGGAGGGTGAGATCTGTTTGACGGTGGTATTTTGCTAGAGGTGGTGGAAACAGTGGAAAATGACATGTTGAACATGGGGGCTGGTGGAGTAGAATGTGAGCACAAGAGGAACCATATCATAGTTCTGGGAAGGAGGGAGGGAGGGAGGGGAAAAGGTGAGAGCAGAAGTGCAGAAAATGTGGTCGACATGATTGTTGGCCCTGCAAACCATGGTGGGGAGAATCCTTGGTTGAGGAATAAAGAAGACGCCTCAAAAACATTGGTGTGGAATGTTGCATCTTCAGAGCAGATAGGATGAGATGGAAGAATTGGCAGAATGGAATGGAGTCCTTAAAGGGTGTAGAGTGCAAGCAAGCAGTTGAAATAGCTATGGGAGTCAGTGAGCTCATAATGAATATTAATTGATAGGCAGGTGCTAGAAATGGAAACAGATCAGTCAATGAATGTAAGGGAAGAGTGAGGGATAAGCCATGTGAAACTGAGGGAAGGATGGAAATGAGCAGTAAAGTTGATGAAGTTTTCCAATTCAGGGCAGAGCAGGATACGGCACTGATACAGTATTAATTTACCGGAAAAAAAGTTGATTTAAATTGGGAGTATTAAGGTTTACTAACCTGTTAATTTGTGAAAACTAGAATTTCATTGGGGGCCACAGTAACATTCCATTTATTATATCAAGATATGCAGTGGTGTGGGGGGGAGGGGCGCTTTCGTTCTGGATAAGAGGCTCACTCATATAATATTGGCAATTTTGAATTTTAAATGTTTAATGATATGAATTGGAATTTGGGATATTGGAATTAATTCCGGTTGCTTAATTATCCTGGTTTTATCAAAAAAAAAAATCTTGGGTTAGCAACCTTTTATAAAAAAAAAGTTAAAAAGGTTTGGAAAAAAATGGAGCTTCATTTGAAACGCTGCCTTCCCCATTCAGAGGGTTTTCTTTTCAAATGATCATGTTACTTAGGATTAAAAGGAAAATTTGTGCAAATGTAAAAAGGGCTCCCGGACTTAGGGGGAATGGAAAAGGTGCAATTGCTTTGTCTCTTGCAAACAGGCAGAGATGTTAACCCCTTCTGCTAACAGCCGATTTGTAATTCATCAAACAACTGTTGTATTGCTGATTGTAAGTTTTTATGTATTGGGCATTACCAAATTTTAAGTTTCTAAATAAACAGATGTGATGGACAAATTAACCCATTGGGCCCTTGGGTAGAGTCAAATGGACTCTTTGTGCTTTTTTAAACAGGCAATGGTTTCCAGGGGCACATGAGTACCGATACCACAGCAAGTGATTTAGTAGATTCAGAATTTAAGAACTTACCTACAGTTATCAAATATCACAGAATGGTGACAATTTGGACTAAAAGGCTTTGCTTTTTAAAGACATGGCCATAATGCATTCAAACATTTTGTCATCTTCTGAGACAAAATGCTTGAGAACGGGAGATATAGAAGTTACTTCTAAACTGATTACAAGCACTTATGTCCCTGATATAAATGTAGTTTTCAGTGAATACATCTACCATTTGTTGTAGCTCTTCTTTAGAGGAAGCACTAACTTGTGCGTCATTGGTTTTAGCCTTCAACCAGTTGAGGTTGAAAAGTTTAAGTGTGATAAGTTATTACCACACCCAGGGGAGCTCATCAGTCGTAAGTTGCAGCATTGCTGTAAGAAAGATTGACAATAGTTGGTGCAATTTCAGTATACCCCTGTTTGACAGCTGTTTGACAGGGAAGTGGTCTATAGTGGAGCCTTTGCATAGTACTGTTATTTGCATCTTGTCATGTAAGAGATGGATGATGTTTGTGAATTTAGTTGGGCATCCATATCGCCGTAGCATCTTCCACAGGGCAGCTCAATTCACTGAGCTGACAGCTTTTGTGAGATTGAAGAAAACCATAAACAAAGAGATGTTCTGCTCTCTGCACTTTTCCTACAATTGACATGCTGTGAAGATCACATTGTCCTCTGGCAGACCAGAAGACACACTGGGACTCTGCAATTGGCGAGAGGCAATTAAGTAACCTAGTTAGGTCTTTGCCAACATTTGAGAGCAATGCTATTCCCCTGTAGTTGCTACTGTTCAGCTTGTCTCCTTTCTTGAAGATTGTGATCAAATGGCATCTCTAAGGTCACTTGGAATTTCTTCATTCTGTTAGAGCTTCACAAATAGGGCATGCATTCAAGTGATCAGTATGTCTCCTCCATTTACCGATGCAGGGATACTGTCATGACCAGAAGCTGTATTGTTTTTCATCTGCCCTGATCTTGCAAATCAATTGGGAGGACAAAGGATAAATGTGAATGTCCTCCAAGATGCAGTCATACCAAGTATAGAGGCCAGATAATCTCACATCAGCTGAGATAGACTGGACATGCTGTCAAAATGCCCAACTCAAGACTGCCCAAATAGATGTGTTGCACAGAGCTATGCCAGGGAGACCATTCATTGCGGGGGGGGGGGCAAAAGGAAACACTTCAAGGACAATTTCAAAACTTTCATGGAAGTCTACTCTAATACTATTAACATATGGGAAGCAGATGCCCAACTGCGACTAAAATGGCAATCCATCATCGAAAATGGCATCAAGGCACCACTCCCCGTCATCCCAGGCCCGATCAACATGAGCAGCCACTGAGAGAAAATTAAATAGCTGTTCAAGCGAATAATCCACTACTGCCTTTACTGACCGACACTCTGAGAGAGTTCATAGGGTTCACAAGACATTTGTGAACCCACAGCCAACACTGGCATCTCACTTAAAGTCAGCCATCTGGAATGGTGAGGGTGGCTCAATTAACATCACACAAACTGATTCTCTGATCATGATCACATTGCTGTTTGTGGGAGTTTGCTGTTTGGCCAATTGACTGCTGAGTTTCCTATATTATGAGTGATTACATTTCAAAATTAGCTCACTGGATGTAAAGTGCTTTGGTATGTCCTGAGATCATGAAAGGTGTTCTATAAATGTAAACCTTTCCTTTTTTTCTTTTGCTGCCTGGGAAGAAATAAAACTACCAATGGTGTATCAGGCCAGAAAGAGGGCTTCCAGGTTCTCTGGTGCAGAGCTGAAGGTCTTACACCCCTCCTCCTGACTGTGCCCATCAATTCAATAATGGATGGAGGGGGAAGAGGAGACAAACATTTGGTTGAGCTTTGAGTGTTTCTAAAGGCAATGCCTTTACATTGCTGTCCTTCCTAAATCCTGTCTCAGGAGAATCATCTACATCTGTTGCTTTCTCATTTTTATATTGGCAATCTTTGCTGACCAGCTGGACTGTACTGAGATCCCATTCCTGTGCTATATAACTTTCCAGAAAGAAACTGATGAAGCCAAGAACTTCAGCATTTTGGAGTTAAGTTTACCTCTTGCTTAAACATAAGTTAGAAGATGTTTTTACTTTGCATTCTTGTCACTTGCTGATGCATTTCATGAAATCTGTTATACAGTATCCATTTTTACTTTATTATTCCTTCTTTTCCAAGTATCAGAATAGGGGATGTTAGCCAAACCTCTCAGCAGCTAAAATGTTGCTCCGTTTAAACGACAGTGCAGAAACTGGGTCTGTTCCATTACATACCCTACCCCCCCACCCCCCACCACCACCCCCCCCCCACCCCCCCCCACCCCGGTATCGTTTCTGCACTTACTCTTTCATCTCCTCCCACACCATTGTTCAAGGCACCAAACCCTCCTTATATGTGAGACAGCAAATTATGTGTACTTCCTCTGATCTATTATACTGTATTCAATGCTCACATTGTGGCCTCCTCTACAGTGAGGAGGCTGAACATAGATTAGAGGACTGCCTGTGTGACAATCAGCTCTCTCTGGTGCACTGCCTTGACTGCCCCTCCCATTCCTGCTCTGAGCTCTCTATGTTTGGCTTTGTGAACTGTTCTGTTCATGCTCATTGCAGGCACCAGGAGCAGAATCACCTGGACACTCTGCAGCTCTTTGGTAACTTAAGATCTTGGCTATATCCTCCATTTTCCAACATTTTAGTTTAAAGTCCAGATCTGTATTTGAAGTTCTTCCCTCTCCTTTTTCCTCAACTTACCAGCATTTTTTTTTTACAAAAGGATGGACCTTTTACTAAACTCGTGAGTTACACAATGATAGGGCAATTTTAATTTCTGTGAAATGTGTGGTGTTGGACTGACAGCCAATTATACACCTCTTCCGTTTTCAGATGAAACATTAAACAAAGGCCTCTCCAGCCCTCTCAGATGAATGTGAAAGATCTCAGAGCACTCATTTGAAGAATAACAGGGGAGTACTCACCATTGCCCTGGCCAATACTTATCTCTCAGTCAACATCACTGAAAAACAGATCATCTGGTCAAGTATCACATTGTTACTTGCGGGAGCTTGCTGTGCACAAATGCCTGCTGCATTTCTTACAATACAACAGTGACCACACTACGAAAAGTGCCTCATTGGCTGTAAGGTGCCTTGGGGTGTTCTGAGCTCATGAAATGTTCTACATAGATGTAAGTTTTCTCAAACCTTTATTTCGATTTTTATTTCAATTGAAAAAAGTCAAGATTTTGTACCCCACCCCATCCCCAACCCTGAGTGCAAATGTGTTGGAAAAGTTTTCATGTATAAATTGCCTAACAGTAGGTCATAATCCAACATTAAATAAGAAATACCTGGAAAAACTCAGCAGGTCTGGCAGCATCGGCGGAGAAGAGTACAGTTGACATTTCGAGTCCTCATGACCCTTCAACAGAACTAAGTAAAAATAGGAGGGGGGTGAAATATAAGCTGATTTAAGGGGGGTGTGGGGGAGAGAGAAGGGGAGGTGTTGTTTGGACAAGCAAGCAGTGATAGGAGGAGATAACCAAAAGATGTCACAGATAAAAGAACAAAGAGGTGTTGAAGGTGGTGATATTATCTAAAAGAATGTGCTAATTAAGAATGGATAGAAGGACTAGGAAGGTACAGATAGCTCTAGTGGGGGTGGGGTGAAATAAGACTAAAAGGGTATAAAAGGTATAGATAAATGATCGGTGGAATACATTAAAAATAATTGAAATAAGTGGGAAAAGAAAAATCTATATAAATTATTGGAAAAAACAATGAGGAGGGGGAAGAAATGGAAAAGGGATGGGGATGGAGGAGGGAGCTTAAGATCTAAAATTGTTGAACTCAATATTCAGTCTGGAAGGCTGTAAAGTGCCTAGTCGGAAGATGAGGTGCTATTCCTCCAGTTTGCGTTGAGCTTCACTGGAACAATGCAGCAAGCCAAGGACAGACATGTGGGCAAGAGAGCAGTGTGGAGTGTTAAAATGGCAAGCAGCAGGGAGGTCTGGGTCATGCTTGCGGACAGACCGAAGGTGTTCTGCAAAGCGGTCACCCAGTCTGCGTTTGGTCTCTCCAATGTAGGGGAAACCGCATTGGGAGCAACGAATGCAGTAGACTAAGTTGGGGGAAATGCAAGTGAAATGCTGCTTCACTTGAAAGGAGTGTTTGGGCCCTTGGACTGTGAGGAGAGAGGAAGTGAAGGGGCAGGTGTTGAATATCTTGTGTTTGCATGGGGAGGTGCCATAGGAGGAGGTTGAGGAGTAGGGGGTGATAGAGGAGTGGACTAGGGTGTCACGGAGGGAACGATCCCTATGGAATGCCGCCGGGGGGGTGAAGGGAAGATGTGTTTGGTGGTGGCATCATGCTGGAGTTGGCAGAAATGGTGGAGGATGATCCTTTGAATGCAGAGGCTGGTGGGGTGATAAGTGAGGACGAGGGGGACCCTATCATGTTTCTGGGGGGGAGGAGAAGGCGTGAGGGCAGATGCGTGGGAGATGGGCTGGACACGGTTGAGGGCCCTGTCAACTATCGTGTGTGGAAAACCTCGGTTAAGGAAGAAGGAGGACATGTCAGAGGAACTGTTTTTGAAGGTAGCATCAGCAGAACAGATGCAACAGAGGCGAAGGACCTGAGAGAATGGGATGGAGTCCTTACAGGAAGCGGGGTGTGAGGAGCTGTAGTCGAGGTAGCTGTGGGAGTCGGTAGGCTTGTAATGGATATTGGTGGACAGTCAATCACCAGAAATTGAGACAGGGAGGTCAAGGAAGGGAAGGGAAGTGTCAGAGATGGACCATGTGAAAATGATGGAGGGGTGGAAATTGGAAGCAAAATTAATAAATTTTTCCAGGTCCAGACGAGAGCATAAACAGCACCGAAGTAATCATCGATGTACCAGAGAAAGAGTTGTGGGAGGGGGCCAGAGTAGGACTGGAACAAGGAATGTTCCACATTCCCCATAAAGAGACAGGCATAGCTGGGGCCCATGTGGGTACCCATAGCCACACCTTTTATTTGGAGGAAGTGAGAGGAATTAAAGGAGAAATTGTTCAGTGTGAGAACAAGTTCAGCCAGACGGAGGAGAGTAGTGGTGGATGGGGATTGTTCGGGCCTCTGTTCGAGGAAGAAGCTGAGAGCCACCAGACCATCCCAGTGGGGGATGGAGGTGTAGAGGGATTGGACGTCCATGGTGAAGAGGAGGTGGTTGGGGCCAGGGAACTGGAAATTGTTGATGTGACTTTAGGTGTCAAAGGAATCACGGATGTAGGTGGGAAGGGACTGGACAAGGGGAGAGAGAAGGAAGTCAAGAAAGCGAGAAATGAGTTCCGTGGGGCAGGAACAGGCTGTCATGATCGGTCTACCGGGACAGTCCTGTTTGTGGATTTTGGGTAGGAGGTAGAAGTGGGCCATCTGAGGTTGGGCGACTATCAGGTTGGAAGCTGTGGAAGGAAGATCTCCAGAGGAGATGAGGTCAGTGACAGTCCTGGAAACAATGGCTTGATGTTCAGTGGTGGGTCCAGGGAGAGGTAGGAGGAAGTGTCTGCGAGTTGACGCTCAGCCTCCGCGAGGTAGAGGTCAGTGCGCCAGACAACAACAGCACCACCCTTGTCAGCGGGTTTGATGACAATGTTAGGGTTGGACCTGAGAGAACGGAGTGCAGTAAGATCAGAGAGAGACGAATTACAGTGGGTGAGAGGAACAGAGAAATTGAGACGACTAATGTCACGCCGACAGTTCTCAATGAAAAGATCAAGAGAAGATAAGAATCCAGAGGGAGGGGTCCAGGTGGAGGGAGAATATTGGAGGTGGATAAAAGGATCCGTTTTTATAATCCAACATTAGTTCTGTGGCATTGTTCCTTACAGATCAGATTTCTTAGAGGTGTAGGAACAGGGAAAGAATTCATTTCCTGTTGGCTGTATTCCTCTAATATAAAAATGCCTCAGTTCTCTCTGACTAATCAAAGGGCTAGATTTATCTCATCAGAGTAGTGGCTGCCAGCAGTACAGTACAACTAGATCTACCAGCTGTTTTTATTTCCTTTTATTTCTAAATGTTTTCATGTTATTATACTTGCCAGTGTTATACCTAGGGTTGCCAACCCTCCAAGATTGACCTGGATTCTTGGGGATGCACAGATTAATCTGGACACTACTGCCAGCATGTTTTGTTTATTAGTTATAATGACATTAGAATTGTGGGAAAAGGACTTTCTGACTGGACAGGGTGGTTGGAGACAAGAGGTCATATGATGAGACCTCCACAGGAGTGCATCCAACCAGTGTCGGCAAAGCTAATTACACCAAGCCTGACTTTTCTTCATTTTGTCTCCATGGTGGGCTTCAAGCACTATAAGCACCACCTGTAGACCTGTGGGGAAACGCTTCGAGAAGAACTGAATAGTAACTGCTAACTAATTTGAGTTAAATACACAAACATAGGAAATAGGAGCAGAAGTCGGCCATTCAGGCTCTCGAGCCTGTTCTGCCATTCAATAAGATCATGACTGATCTGTCTGTTTGAGTTTTTTTCAGTTTGTTCCCAAGAGGGGACTGTAATGATAGGACTCATTTGCCAATGGGCTTGCATCTTATTTAGCTGAAAATCTTCCTTTTTGAGTTGTGCCTGCAGCTGTCTGTCAGTGACACAACTCAATTATTGGTTTTTTTTTTTGGGACGTGGTGATGCAATCTCTCCAATGACATAAAGGTGTTGTGGTGGACTAGCCCAACTAGATTAGGAGATGGATTGGCCTGACTACCAACAGTCAGGGGATGAAGGTTGACAATGGTGCCTCTTCATCTCTGTGGTGGGTCTTCTGATTTTTCACCACAAAGCACAGGGAAAGGGGTAGTGCTGGCATGGGTACAGGGTCTAACTGAGAAACTACAGTTAACAGAAGAACAGGGAGTCACGTGCTGACAGAACAAGGGTGGAGGTTGGAAGCAGTGTGAACAGAAGCCCCCTTGACTCCTGAAGATTCAGTCTGAAACCTTAAAACTTCAAAAGCTGTAAAAAAAAGCCTTTAAAAATATATTCAAATAATTACAAAATTCTTAAATTGACTTTAAATATATTGTTCAAATAGTTCCAGAAGCCTTGATTTTTTAAAAAAAATTTTCAAGTACTTAAAAATAATTTAGAATATAGAAAAATATATTTACTGAGCTCCTGTGGCCTATGGGCTCGGAGTTAGTAAGTAGACCCCAGCAGGTCTTGGAGACCACCCACTGCACTTGACATATGACAATATGTGGATGCAGCGTCTGAACTTCCACCGTGCCGCTGCACCACCACTCCCCAGTGAAGCCTGAGAAAAATCTGCTGGGATGTTTCTGGGACATTTTTCTCCATTGTTTGCCTGATATATGTTGGGCAGATGGGCAGACAAAAGGAGGAAAAGCTGGCCATTGATTTGTCTTTGTTGGCAGAGCCCTCAAATGTTGATCTAAAAATGAGAGTACCTTCAACTGTCTGGATCCTAAGTTCTGGAAATTCAACCCTAAACCTCTTTCCCTCATTACCTTTCTGTCTCCTTTAAAGAAACTCCTTAAAACCAGACATTTTGACCACACTTTTGATACTTATTGAAATAGATCCTTAAGTGGCACGGTGTCAAACGTAGTCTCCTGTGGTGTGTTGTGATGCTTTACTACATTAAAGGTGCTGCATAAATGCAAGTTGTTGTTGAGAAGGAGGATTTTATGTTTAATAAGCAAATATTTTATATTTGGCACCTTTGTAATTCAGTTTGTAGGGCAGCACAAGGGCAACATCTACAATTGCACCATTGGATGAGTGCCAGTTGCAGCAGTATGTATGAAAAGATGCTGACACACATTAACACTGTTGCACAACTCAGGTTGCCCAAGTGCCAATGCAAAGGCACCTTATGGTGCAAGAGGGGTACTTGTTTACACCATGGAATGCAGCTTACAGAAACCCTGCACTAATGTAGCATTCAAAGCAAATTTGCCAAGTACCTGCATAATTCATTACATACTTTTAGCAGCATGAATAGTAATGCTTTAATGACTGCAAATACTCATTACGCTCCAATATCCACACTGCTGCTGGAGAGATTGATTTGGGAGTTTGCTCATAAAAAACACACAAAACAAAGGTCAATGCTTGAACATCCCCAGGCTGATTCCCATCCCTACTATAGCACTGATAATGGTTCCTATCAAATTCACAAACAACTTCTGTGACGAATATGTTCTCATTCTTCTCAACCTGTCTGCAATCTTCGACATTACCATTGTCCAGCTGAGTGGGACTGCCCTTGCCCGGCTCCACCCTTTCCTAACCAGTTGTATCCTGAGCATCTCCGGTAATGGTTTCTCTTCCTGCTCCTTTGGAGTTCCCCAAGGATCTATCATTGGCCCCCTCCATTTTTCATCCATATGCTGCCTTTCAGTAACATCATCTGAAAACACATTCGATTTCACTTGTAAATTGATGACGCCTAGCTCTAACCCAGCACCCTTTCACTGCCTTGGTATTCTGGGACTGCTTGTCTGCTATCCAGTTCTGATTGAGAAATGTCCCCCAATTAAACATTAGGAAGAATGAAACAATTGGAGAGGATTTTCCCAGCCCATTGGAGGCAAGTTCCCCCTATTTGTGGGGAGGAAAAATTGCAGAAAATGATGTTGGGTCAGCATTCTGGTGTCATCCGCCCCCTTTTTAACTTCCCCTGGAGCGAATTGAAGGAAAACAGGGAACCCTCTTAGATCTGTTGGTAGTCATTAAAGGAGGCTGAACTAGTTAAGAAGGCAATTCAGACCTGTTTTAGCCCTGAATCCCAGATTTCCCAGCGAAGGGAACTGTTTCCTGCCCTGAAGGCAACTCACCAAGTTCACTGACATGAGTGCCTAATGGGAAGAGCTTCTTCTGTGAAGCTGGCAAGCTGGCAAGGCTTTGATCAGTTTCACTGAAGAGCTCCAGCCATGGCCATTAAGGGATTGCTGTACAAAGCACTTTTCTCAGAGAATGCTTCCACAGCTTGACAGGTCATTTCCAACTTCTTTGAAGGTGCCTCGCATGTCTAGCACTTCATTCACCTTCAGCTGAACTTCCCTGCTGCTGGCCTTCACCGTGGCATGGAAGCAGCTTTGCCTCACACCTCTACTCAGGAACATTAGCAGAAGCCATACCACTATGAACTGCTCCAGCAGCAACAGGAGCAACACCAGCTGTCTTCTCAACTGCATGATCGGCTCCACCCCTACCCACCTCACAGACACACACAGGGCAGAGGGGATGGACATCGAGAACCCAACACAGGTCTATGGGCAGAGGGTGATGAGCTCTCTTGACATTAGTGAGGCTTTTAGGCTCTCATTGCAGATCTCTGCTGACATTTGCAGCCTCCTGAAACACAACCTCCTTCCCAGTGGAGGAGGCAGGCGCACATTGCCAGTGGCCAACAAGGTGCAGGTCACAGGAGGGCCATCCTGGCTTTTTGACTCTCAGTAAGGTTATGTACTTACTCCCTTCTGCAAGGAGGGAAAGCAGAGAGTGTGTTTGTGTTAATAATGGCTTGTGTGGGGAGGAGAGAAGGAGGCATGGATGCAGGAGGCTAACCTAGGCCTAGCTCTAACCCAGCACCCTTTCACTGCAATAGGCTGAGGGCAAGTGTGTGTATCATTGTTTGAATGGGGATGAAAGGTGTCTGCAGGAAGACAAATGAGTACAGTGGCAGGGTGTTTTGACCTAAAGAGTACAGTGCATGAGAATACTTGGCAGTTCAGAATCTGGGGCTTGGCACTTTAAAGTATTATGTCACCCACCTTTCCTGCCCTCCTGAGGTTCTGGATCCTCTTGGGCACTGTCTGCAGACTGGAGGAAACACACTCCAGTTGATGATTGCTCAGTTGCACTTCCATCCATGCCTGCTTGGCTGGAAAAGGTGTTGTCCTTTTCCTGTTTTTGGGATAGCTCACCTCACTGCAGCACCTCAGACCCTTGGGTAAGAATGAGAGGCCTGGGGGCAGCCTTTCCAGCTCTCTCCTTTCCTGTGTTTGCTACAGTCTCAAAATCTAAGCAGTTTGGTGATCCCTTGTCACTTATGTAGTGATCCCTTTCATTAGAAATCTTGGTGTTGACAGGACAGATGCACCATCCCATCTACATCTAATTGGTCGGGGAGCCTGTAGGATGATAATTAGTTTGCTCTGGGAAGACCAATGCCCAGGTGCATAAATCAATTGGAACCCTGGCCGACACTGAATCTATTCTCTTTCCTGGCTATTGTCACAGGTTAAACTAACTGTGCTCTACTGATCCTGAGCAACATCACCTGTAACAGTGATACCTTCAATTGTCAATGAAAATAAGGAGATGGTGGATATGCTGAATAATTACTTTGTGTCAGTATTTACACTAGAGGAAGAGCTGAGCATGTAAGACATCCCAAAGAAACAAATATCGAATCAGGGTCAGGTCAGAAACTCACCAAAATTAACATCAACAAAATAACAGTAACAAAGAAAAGAATGGAACTAAAAAGTGACAAATCCCCAGGAACAGATGGTTTCTAACCCAAGGTTTTAAAGGAAGTAAATGAGGACATTGTAGATGCCCTAACTATAATTGTCTAAAGTTCTCTCAATTAGGGAACTGTTCTTTTAGCTTGGAAAATTGCACCTTACTTCTCTCTTTAAGAACATAACATAAGAACATAAGAAATAGGAGCAGGAGTAGGCCATTCAGCCCCTCAAGCCTGCCCCGCCATTCAATAAGGTCATGGCTGATCTGCTATAGGCTTCAGCTCCTCTTTTGTGCCAGCTTCTCTTAGCCCTCAACGCACTGGTATTTTAAAAATCTACCTATCTTCCCTTTAAATGCTTTCAGTGATCGAGCCTCCACAACTCTCTGAGGTAGAGAATTCCAGACATTCACTACCCTCTGAGAGAAGAAATTCTTTCGCATCTCAGTTTTAAATGAGTGTCCCCTTATTCTGTAACTATCTCCCCTAATTCGAGATTCCCCCACTAGTGGAAACATCTTCTCAATATCCACCCTATCAAGCCCCCTCAGAATCTTGCACGTCTCAATAAGACCACCCATCATTCTTCTAAACTCTAATAAATAAAGGCCTAAGCTGCTTAGTTGCTCTTGATAAATCAACCCCTTCATCCCAGGAATCAGACTAGTGAATCTCTTTTCAACTGCCTGAAATGCCAGTGTATCCTTTCTTAAATACAGGGACCAAAACTGTACACAGTAGTCCAGGTGTGGCCTCACCAACACCCTGTACAGTTGTAACAAGACTTCCATATTATTAAACTCCAGCCCCCTAGCAATACAGGCCTAAACTCCATTTGCCCTCTTAATTACTTGCTGCACCTGCATGCTAACTTTCTGTGTTTCATACACAAAAACACCCAGATCCCTCTGCGCTGCACTTTTTTGAAGTGTCTCTCCATTTAAATAATAGACTACTTTTTGATTTTTTGATTTATAGATCAGTTAACCTAACATCTGTTGTTGAGAAACTAGTTCTGTTGGTTGGGGACTCTAGGACTTGGGGACAGATTCTAAAAATTAGGGACAGACTTATCAGGAGTAAATGGTAGAAGTTTGAAATTCTTCTGCAAAACAGCAATTCATGCTGGACAAATTGTTAACTTTAAAACTGAGATTGATAGATTGTTGTTAACCAAAGATATTAAGGGATTTGGGGCAAAGGTCAGTGTATAGGAGTTGCGGAATAGCCACTATCTTATTGAATGGTGGAGCATAAAATGTCACAGGATGATGTTGGACGTAGGTCCTGACGTCACCCCGCGTCATTTAGATTTTCAGTTTGGCGGGCGCACAGCCAACTCGGCCCGCCAAACTGTCAAAGGCCTATTAAGACCTGTTAATTACCTAATTGAGGTCGTTGACAGGGCTGTCCAATCTTATGGTTGGCGGGCAGACCGTGAACCCAGACAGGCTTCCGAAAAAACATGAAACCTCATCCATGGGCGGGATGAGGCTTCAAGAGGGTTTTAAAAATGTTTATTAAGTTTTAACATTCAAGTAATTGACATGCCCCAGCTCATATGACAGTGTCACAAGAGCTGACATGTCAATGATTTTTTTTTCTCTGTTCAGCAGTTTTTAAAGTTGAAGCGATCTCCCTGAGGCCTGCACTCAGAGAGATGTATGGAAGAACGCACAGGCCTGCTCAGGGAATCCCCCTCACCTGCACAGGGAACGCACAGCGCTTCAGGGTGGACGTCATGCTGGGTGGGCCTTCATTGGCCCGCCTATGTAAAATGGCATCGCGCCCCTAACGAGGGGTGCTGATCGGGAACATGCCCGCCCACAAACGTGCCTGCTCAACACCACCCCCGACCCCGAACCCCCCCCCCCCACCTCCGCACCACCACCACCAACCACCCCCCCCCACCCCCGCCCCCAAAACCCCCGGACAGGCAGAAAATTCTGCCGCAAATCACCAGGAACCTGACAACTAAACTATATTCTTATAAACATAGTCTTGGTCTGACTGATGTATGACCCCTGTCTAACAGCAACATGGTTGATTCTTCCTTATTTAATTATGGACAGATGACAAATAGCGATCTAGCAAGTGACACCCATATTCATACCCCCTGCTGCAACTTTTAATACAACTGAGTGTATGTGGCTCTAAAAATGAACACATTAGTTCATCGTATGGCTGCGGCTGATTCACCATATGCGCAAAGTGGCGAGTGCGTTGGATAATAGTGATCCAGACTTACAACTCTTCAAAATCACTGCATTCATCCAATTCTGGCCTTCTGTACATTCCTTCCACCGTTGGTGGCTGTGTCTTCAGTTGCCTAGGCTCTAAGCTCTTGAATTCCCTCCCCAAGCCTCTCTGCCTTGCTATTTTATTTTAAGATGCTGCTTAAAACACCACATCTTTGAATAAACACTCAGTCACCTGTCCTAATGTCTCCTTTGGCTGAGTGTCTACATTTTTGGCTGATTATACTCCTGTGAAGTACCTTGAGATGTTTTACTAGGTTACAGACAATATATAAATGCAGATTGCTGCCATTCTGCCTGAATAAAGGCCATGTTTAGCTCATATATATTTTTAATTTGGATTCCAAGGCCCAGCATTCCAAACTAACTCCCAGCATGTAAAATCAGTGACAAGATATGAGGATGGATTGAATAGAAGATATAAATTAGAGGGTAGAAGTTAAGGGAGGTTCTGTGGAGGTGACAGAAAGTGGGAAATGGTATCAGCAGGATATCCATGTTGGTCATAATGTTTGTAAATACGTGACCAAGAAAATAGAGATATGGTGTCAAAATGTGCAGGTGATACTAAATTGGCAAAGCTAATAATATGATCCATGGCTTCAAAATACAGGAAAACATTTGATAAAGGGCTGGACAACAGATTCATGAGCAAAGTTGGAGCTCATGGAATAAAAGGGACAGTTAGCAACATGGATACGAAATCGACTGAGTGACAGGGAACAATCAAGTATAGTGGTGAACAGTTGTTTTTTTGGACTGGAGTAAGGTCTAGAGTGGGGTTCCCAAGGAGTTGGGTTCAGAACCCCTGCTCTTCTTGATCTACATTTTTTTTAATTATTCATTCGTGGGATGTGGGCTTCACTGGCTGGGCCAACACTTATTGCCCATCCCAAGTTGCCTTTGAGAAGGTGGTGGTGAGCTGCCTTCTTGAACTGCTGCAGTCCATGTCTTGTAGGTGCACACAGAGTGCTGTTAGGAAGGGAGTCCCAGGATTTTGACCCAGCAACAGGGAAGGAGCGGCGACATATTTCCAAGTCAGGATGGTGAGTGACTTGGAGGGGAACTTCCAGGTGGTGGTGTTCCCATCTATCTGCTGCTCTTGTCCTTCTAGGTGTTGTGGTCATGGGTTTGGAAGGTGCTGTCAAAGGAAAGGCTCCTGCAGTGCATCTTGTAGATGGTAAACACTGCTGCTACTGTGCATCGGCAGTGGAAGGAGTGAATGTTTGTGAATGTGCTGTCAGTGAAGCGGGCTGCTTTGTGCTGGACAGTGTCAAGCCTCTTGAGTGTTGTGGGAGCTGCACTCATCCAGGCAATTGGGGAGTATTCCATCACACTCCTGACTTGTGCCTTATAAATCATGGACAGGCTGTGGGGAGTCAGGAGGTGAGTTACTCATCACACAATTCCTAGCCTCTGACCTGCTCTTGTAGCCACAGTATTTATATGGCTAGTCCAGTTCAGTTTCTAGTCAATGGTAACCCTCAGAATGTTTATAAAATTGGGGGATTCAGTGATGGCGATGCCATTGAACATGAAGAGGCGATGGATGGATTCTCTCTTGTTGGATATGGTCATTGCCTGTCAATTGTGTGGCTTGAATGTCACTTTCCACTTCTCAGCCCAAGCCTGAATATTGTCCAGGTCTTGCTGCATTTGTACAAGGATTGCTTCAGTACCCAAGGGGTCGCGAAAGGTGCTGACATTGTGCAATCATCAGCAAACATCCCCACTTCAGAACTTATGATGGAAGGAAGATCATTGATGAAGCAGCTGAAGATTGTTGGGCTGAGGACACTACCCAGAGGAACTCCTGCAGTGATGTCCTGGAGCTGAGATGACTGACCTCCAACAACCACAACCATCCTCCTTTGTGCTAAGTATGACTCCAACCAGCAGAGAGTTTTCCCCCTGATCCCCATTGACTCCAGTTTTATTAGGGCTCCTTGATGCCACACTCTGTCAAATGTGGCCTTGATGTCAAGGGCAGTCACTCTCAACTCACCACTTTTGTCCATGTTTGAACCAAGGCTGTAATGAGGTCAGGAGCTGAGTGGCCCTGGCGGAACCCAAACTGGGTACCAGGTTATTGCTAAGCAATTGCTGCTTGATAGCATTGTTGATGACCCCTTCCATTAATTTACTGATGATGGAGAGTAGACTGATGGGTCAGTAATTGGCCAGGTTGGATTTGTCCAGCTTTTTGTGTACAGGTAGATGCCAGTGTTGTAGCTTTGCTAGAACAGCTTGGCTAGGTGAGTGGCAAGTTCTGGAGCACAAGCCCTCAGTACTATTGCTGGAATATTGTCAGGGCCCACAGTCTTTGCAATATCCAATGCCTTCAGCCATTTCTTGATATGATGTACAGTGAATCAAATTGGCTGAAGACTGGCAACTGTGATGCTGGGGACTTCTGGAGGGGGGCCAAGATGGATCATCTACTCGGCACTTCTGGCTGAAGATTGTAGCAAATGTTTCAGCCTTATCTTTTGCACTGAGGTGCTGGACTCCTCCAACATTGAGGATGGGGATATTTGTAGAGCCTCCTCCTCCAGTGAGTTCTTTAATTGTCCACCATCATTCCCGACTGGATGTGGCAGGACTGCGGAGCTTAGATCTGATTGGTTGGTTGTGAGATTGCTTAGCTCTGTCCATCACTTCCTGCTTTTGCTGTTTGGCACACAAGCAGCCCTGCGTTGTAACTTCACCAGGTTGACACCTCATTTTTAGGTACGCCTAGTGCTGCTCCTGGCATGCCCTCCTGCACTCTCCATTGAACCAGTGTTGATCCCCTGGCTTGATGGTAATGGGAGAGGGGGGGATATGCCAGGCCATGAGGTTACAGGCTGTGTTCGAGTACAATTCTGCTGGTGCTGATGGCCCACAGAGCCTCATGGATGCCCAGTCTTGAGTTGTTAGATCTGTTCAAAATCTATCCCATTTAGCACAGTGGTAGTGCCACACATGATGGAGTGTACCCTCAATGTGAAGCCAGGACTTCATCTCCACAACAACTGTGCAGTGGTCACTCCTACCGATACTATCATGGACAGATGCAGGTTGGTGAGGATGAGGTAAAGTATGTTTTTCCCTCACCACCAGCCGTAGACCCAGTCTAGCAGCTGTGTCATTTAGGACTCAGCCAGTAGTCATGCTACCGAGTCACTCTTGGTGATGGACGTTGAAGTCCCCACCCAGAGTACATTCTGTGCCATTGCCACCCTCTGTATTTCCTCCAAGTGGTGTTCAACATGGAGGAGCACTCATTCTTCAGCTGAGGGAGGACAGTACGTGATAATCAGCAGGAGGTTTCCTTGCCCACGTTTGGCCTGATACCATGAGACTTCATGGGGTCCAGAGTCAATGTTGAGGACTCCCTGGGCAACTCCCTCCCTCTGTATAGCACTGAGCAGCCACCCCTGCTGAGATGGTGATTGTGGTGTCTGGGACATTATCTATCAGATTATGATTTCATGAGGATGACTATGTCAGACTGTTGCTTGACTAGACTGTGAGACAGCTCTCCCAGTTTTGGACACCAGACCCCTGATGTTAGTAACAAGGACTTTGCAGGGTTGACATTGCTGTTATTATTTTGTTTCCAGTGCCTAGATCAAAGCCAGTTGGCCCGTCCGGTTTCATTCCTTTTTTTGTAACTTTGTAGTGGTTTGCCATTTCAGGAGCATTTTAATTTAATGCTCCTTTAATTGAATTCTGCCATGGGGGTTTCAAACCCAAGTCCCCAAGGCATTACCCTGGTGTCTCTGGATTACTAGTCCAGCAACAATACCACTAAGCAATCACCTCCCCTAAGGGAAGTCTGTGATGTAGACTTTAGTGTACAGGGCACAATTTCAAAATTTGTGGATGACACAAAGCTTGGAAATATTGTGAACTATGAGGAGGATAGTGTTAAACTTCAAAAGGACATAAACAGGTTGACGGAATGGGCCAAAAAGTGGCAAATGAAATTTAACGCAGAGAAGTGTGAAGTGATTCATTTTGATAGGAGGAATGGGGAGAGGCAATATAAAATAAAGGGTACAATTCTAAAGGGGGCACAGGAGCAGATGGACCTGGGGGTACATGTGCACAAATCACTGAAGATGGCAGGGCAGGTTGAGAGAATGATTAATGAAGCAAAGGCAGATCCCGAGCTTTATAATTAGCAGCTTTGGGTACAAAAGCAAGGAAGTTGTGATAAATAGGTATAAAACACTGGTTCAGGCTCAATTGGAGAACTGCATCCAATTCTCGACACCACATTTTAGGAAGGATGTAAATTAAGGCATTAGAGAGGAAGCAGAAAAGATTCAGATGAATGACTCCAGGCATGTAGAAGTTCAGTTATGTAGATAGATTGGAGAAGCTGGTGTTGTTCTCCTTGGAAGGAAGAAGGTTGAGAGGAGATTTGATAGAGGTATCCAAAAGCATGGGGGGTACGAACAGAGTAGGCAGAGAGAAACTGTTCCTGATGGTGGAAGGATTGAGAACCAGAGGACACTGATTTAAGGCGATTGGTAAAAGAAGCAATGGTAACATGAGGAAAAACCTTTTTACGAAGCGAGTGATTAGGATCTGGCATACACTGCCTGAGAGTGTGGGGGAGCCAGATTCAATTGTGGCTTTTGAAAAAGCATTGGCCCATTATCTGGAGAATAAAAAATTGCAGGATTATGGAGAAAATGCAGGGGAATGGCATTAGGTGGAATTTGTCTTGTAAAGAATGGTGGGAATATGATGGGCCAAATGAGCTCCTTCTGTGCTGTAACCATTTTTTGATTCTATGGCATAAACAAGATTACAGTGTGGGTGTTAAATAGTGAATTAAATTCAATATAGTAAAGTGTAAGGTGGTTGATTTTGGTGGAACGAATAAGGAGGCCATGTATTCCTTACAAGGTAAGAAACTAAGGGAGCATAGAAATCTGGGATTAGTTACTTAAATGACTGAAAGTACAACTTAAATTGGTAATACCAAAATAGTACAAACAAAGCACCAAACTATGCCTGGAGAAATCGAAAGCAAAAGCAAGGAAGTAATATTATTTTCGACCACACTTGGAGAACTGTGCGCATCTGGAACTCTTCATTACAAAGAGGACCTTTAAGCATTGGAAAAAGTGCAGGAAAGATTTACAAGGATGTTCCCAGTATTGACTCTCAGGGAAGACTGAGCAGGCAGGATCTTTTCTCTGGAAAACAGAAAACTAAGAGGAGGCCTGATGGAGGTCCTACATTGATAGGGTCAATGTACAGGCACTGTTTCACCTTGCGGGTGAATCCAGAACAAGGGTTAATAAATATAGAAGAGTTTAGGTACAGAGTGGTGAAGATCTAACTTGTTTACCGTAGCCTGGCAGTTGATTTGTTGATCTGGTTCTGTAAGTCTTCTAGCAGCCTACAGTAAAGGGATTTCACATAATAAATGCCCAGATTTTATTTGCAAAATACTGCAGATGTTGGAAATCTGAAACAAAAACAGAAAATGCTTGAAAAACTCAGCAGGTTTGGCAGCGTCTGTGGAGAGAGAAACGGAGTTAATGTTTCAAGTCCGTATGACACTTCTTCAGAGCTCTGATCAGATGCTGCCAGAACCTGATCCAAATTAAAAGATGCTGCCAGACCTGCTGAGTTTTTCCAGCATTTTCTGTTTTTGTCTCAGATTTTATTAATTGAATTCAAATTCCATCAGCTGCTGTGGTGGGATTTGAAGCTATATCCCCAGAATATCCTGGGCCCCTAATCCAGTGACATTACTGTCACACCATTGTTCCCCCCACCGAGAATAGATGCCCATGAATCAGTTGTTAATTGTTGACCTTCCAGAATTCAAATTAAAAGACCAATATAAAAGCAGTTTAAAATTATCTGTTAGTCTCGTGGGTTGGTCCATTGCAAACAATTAAAGGAAATTGGTTTGTAGCTTGTTGTTCATTCTGTTGGACATTCTATTTATCTGGGCCAATTTAAATAGCTCTGACTATATTCACAATCATAGAAATGATAGTAAATATTATGCACTTCACTGATTATTAATGAATGCCACACAAATAAAGCATGAAGCATAGTATACATTATATTAGGGTTAACACTAAATATCCTTACTGAATTTGGCAGTAGTTAGCAGTGTGTGCTGAATCCTGACGCCATCTGGTGTACAATTTATATTCCCACCTCTGCTATTCCAAAAATATGAATCACTGTTTAGTACATTGTAACTGAAAACAAGCTGTCACTTTCACCCTGAGACTCCAGTTTTGCATTCCATCCCCTTCCCCCCTGTTTAACCCTAAACTGAGATTCAAATCCCATCTCCTAGCTGCCAACAGAACCAACTGTTTCCATTACAGCAATGTATCTCACCCCACTACTGTTGAAAGCCTTATCCATGTCTTTGTCCTCTTAAGCTATTACACACCAATATTCTCCTTGGTGACTCCTCAGTTCTAACCTGCAAAAATTGCAACTTGCTCAAATCCTATTCTGCAAGTGCTGTTTCATTATTCCTCTTGTCCTTGTCTGCCTCCATTGGTTCAACATGCTAAATTTTAAATCCTTGCATGGCCACACTCTAGGCTACTTCTGCAGCTTTCTGCAGCCCAAAAGCCAGCTCGTGTCCTGTTTTTTTTTATTCTAACCTCCTATGCATCTCGTTCCCTCTGTTCTACCTTCAGTCATAAAGCCTCAAATGTTGTGGTATAATGTCCTAGAAAGCTCACCTTGATCGTCTCTGCTGAGTAACATGCCTCACTTCCTTCAAATTCCTTTTGAAAGCTTGTCCCTTTGATCACAGCTTTGGTCAAATTCTCCTTGCACTGTTAGATGTCTACTTTCTCTTCCATGAAGCACTCTGGCCATTTTATTACATTAAAGGTGATAAAAAAGTAAGTGCAAATTATTGCTCATCTGCTTTTAGAATGAATTGCAGGAGAAGTTAGAGTACCTTATTGTACCCACCACATTCTTGTGTCACTTAGGGAATTTGATTCTATTCCCCAGACTTTCAGTCCTGGGCATCACAAAACCAACATAATTAGAATTTTCTGACAAATTCAGAGGGACATTCAAATGTGAAATTCATTTGCATAGCACTGCCTGCAGAGTTGAAGTGTAGGTGGGGGAGGGAATGCGGCTTCTCGTGTGGTCCACGCGGTGAGGCAACTTAAGTGGCACATGCAGGTGCATCCCTGTGCACCTGAAAACATTGAGAGAGCAAGATCATGATATCACTGATTTCAATGGGCTGGTGCAATGCACAAATACTAAAATCATCCAACAAATGTGCAGAGAATGCCTTTCTTTCTCAATAAGTTTCAGTTGAGCCAAAAGCAAAATACTGTTGATGCTGGAAATCTGAAATAAAAAGTGCTGGAAATACTCAGCAGGTCTGGCAGCACCTTTGGAGAGAAGCAGAGTTAATGTCTCAGGTCATAAACTTTCATCAGAACTGGGAAAAATTAAAATGCAATTATTTTTATACAAGTGAAATGAGTGGGGGTGGAAAAAGAACAGGCTGTGATAGGGTGGAAGATGGGCGACATCAAATGAGAAAAGGGTTGGTGGGGCAGAGCCAGAAAGTAGTAATGGAACAAATAAAAAAAGCAAAAGATGGATCCAAAGGAAGTTTAAATGGCAGAATAATGAATAGCTGCTTTCTGAAAGCAAAAACAAGATTAAGGACGACACAGGCAAAGAAAATGAAACAAAATAGGGAACCAGAGATTACAGTCTGAAATTGTTGAACTCAGTTATATTAAAAACAAAAGTGATGGAAATACCCAGCAAACCGGGCAGCATCTGTGGAGAGAAACACATTTAACCTTTTAGGTCAGGATTATCATCTTCTGGGAGAACCAGTCTCACACTGCAGTGAGCCATGAGCACTGCCTCAGGAGATTTTGCTTCACTGAGGATGTAGTGACAGAGTTGAACCACCTTCTTACGAAGATCTGAAGCCTCAAACTAGGGCGATCATGGTCCTCCAACTGGCTGTGAAGATCACTGTTGCCCTTTCATTCTTCGCAACTGGTTCCTTCGAGGAGGGAAGAGGCGACAATAGCACAGTGTCGCAGTTCATATCCACAGAAACTTCAGGGAGGTGACAGGGATGCTCTATAGGAGGATAAGGGACTTCATTTTCTTCTCTCTGAGGACGGAAGGCCAAGATGAAAGGGCACATAGGTTTGCCAGGATAGTAGGCTTCCTGATGACGATGGCTCCAGACACATGGGTTTGTGGGCCCCTCATGTCTACAGGAAGCAATAAACTCAACTGCTAGGGCTACCACTCTGCCAATGAGCAGCTGGTGTGCAACTGCACCAGCACCATTCATCTCAGTTATCTCCCGCTATCCCGGGTCTTTTCTCTGCAACAGTCAGAAATTCCCATCCTCTTCTGGCCTTCAAGTCAGACAACAGGATGATTAATTGGTGACAAGGGCTACTCCTTTCACACATGGCTCATGCTGCCCACTCACCGCACCTCCTGCCATCCCACCATGCAAGGCCAGAGGACCTTCAATAAGAAACTATGGAGCCACAAAAAGATAGTGGAGCAAGCCATTGGTCTCTTAAAGGAGCGGGTTCACTGCTTAGATTGCTCAAAGAGATCTCCACAGTACATGCCTGAGAAGGTCTACACATTTGCGGTGCTATACCACAATCTCCACAATATATAAATTATGAGGACTCAGTCACTTCCTCCTGGGACCTGGTGCCGCCCCAGGAGGAGGAAGGAAGGAAGGAGACCAAATTCACTACATACAACTGAACAGGGTGAGAAGGGCTGAATGTGACTGCATTCACTACAGTTAAAAGCAACTCCCCACCTTCAACATGGACACACCATTCCTTTTCATACTCATCCATTTCGGACATCCCATCACAAAGTTCCCTTGGTCTACATCACTCACAGCAACCCATCAATATTACAAAAAATACTCATCAGAACTTGTGCATTTCCTTAATGCCTGTCCTATGGATCTGTCCCAGTACTTCTGCGCAGTGATACCCCAGTCGCTGCAGCATGACTGTTGGAGGGGAGTTGCCTTTCACTCGTGGAGAGTGCAGATGGCCTTGCAGGACACCCTTGAGCAGCTCTGGGCCTTGAGAGCCCAGTTTTGAACAACCTTAGCATGACGGTAGCAATCTGTGCTGGCTGAGAGGCAATAGCAAGGGCACTGGAGGAGTGGCATTGATGGAAGCATGAATGCTGTCACCCTAATAGAGGACAACACATTCAAGCTTCATAGTCCCACTACCAACCTCACTGAGCTGCACTTCAGTACTTCCCATTATCTGTTGGAATGCAGACAGCTGGGTTGCTGAGAGAGCCTGCATGTACTGTTGAGCATTGAGATCTACAGCCATGATGGCAGCAGTTTGACCCTGCATAACAGCAGCCAGGAATGTCATGGCCTCTGTCTGAGCTTCCACTGCAGCACTGATACTTCAGGACGCCTCCCCTTGTGCTACACTGGAAGCTCCAAGAGGGAGCAGCAGCTGCTCCATTATGTGTCAGTCTGGCAGTGGTGCCATGGAAGTGCCCACCACATCCAGGGTGGAAAGGATGGGCTCCAAGCTCTGCACGATGCCCTGTGCCACAGTGGATCTGGTCTCTAAACTCCTGGACAGTGACTGAAAGCTATTTGGCAGGTCTTCCAATGCACCAAGCATCTGAGTCTGCATGCTCCTCAATGTTTTCCTATAGTCCACCCCAATGAGGTTCTCATCTGAGTCCCCTGCAGCAGAACTAGTGTGCAGCCTCACCCTCCAGAGAGTTCACACACATGCTGACCTATCCCCTCACTTGGCTGCAGCCCACTCCTACCCAGTGACTCACCACATGCACATCCCAACTCCAAACTAGCCTCTAATGTTTGCGCAGTGCCAGTATCTGAGTAACAGTGATTCTTATCAAAGCTATTTTCCTCCTCTTGACCTTGCACATGAGGCTGTAGAGGCTGAGCAGGTGACAGATTTTGGCTATCTGAAAGCACATAAGCATAGAGGAATAGCAAGGGTAAGGGAACAAGGGTTACAGGAAAACCAGAAAATCCATAGTCACTCCATCGGCAATTTCCAGTTCATGGTACCTTTCAGGGTGAGGAGTCAGAGGAGAAGGTGCATAAGGCTGTAACTTACCATAATCCAAGATGGTCTTGGCAGCATCAGAGGCCACTTGTGCTCATGACCGTTGTGGGCAATCTTTTCCTGCAAGGGAAAGGGCAAAATATCGGTGACTGTGTCATTGGGTGATGTGCCTGCTATAGGTGAATTGTGGATGCAGGGAAAGGCATGAGGCTGGCAATATTGGTAGTGTGTGAGGGTCACATGCAGTATAAGGGTGTTAGGGGTGAATCCAGAGAGTCCTGATGCATGACTGATGGGAATGTGATTCATTGAGCAGTGTGAGCAGTGTGTGGTGTGGTGGGTGAGAGGTGTAATACCCATCCACTCATCTTGACCATTTGAGTGAGGACTTTTTGTGGCACTGCTGCTAAGTTCATGATTCCACACTCCAGGCATTGACGACTATCGCCACTTGCTCCCAGTCACTTCGCAGAGTTAATCTCAAGTGCTTTCACTCCCTGCCAGAAACATGGGTCTCCTTCCTGGCTTGGGTCCAGGGCTTCACACAAGTTGGGAGCTTTTACCTTCCTTGGCATGTCATAGCTTCTCTGAATGGCAAAAAACAATTGCTCATTGCTTCAACTTGCCTTTTATAGGGACTGTGCCTTTAAAAATGCATCCAAAACATATGCTTTCTTGCCAGACATCTCAGCTCTTGAAATGCACAGAGAACACCTGCACTGAAATAGACACTGGGCTGCTTGTGGCTATGCCACAATTGTGAAAATAAGGTGGGTAAAATGATGTGAAATTTCAGGAAAAAGAAACTTTGTTAATGAAGAGCAGCTTGTGCATTTGAGAAATTAAGCTTATAATCATTATTTGCATTGGTAGAAGCCAAAATACAGAGGGCAGAGTTTTTGTCTCACGAGCGGGCGCATGCCTGACCTGAACAGGAGTGAAATAGTGCACGCTGACATCAGTCGGGTGTCTCAACGTCATCACGCACTCTCGCAATCTTTCAGTCAGTGGGCATGCATCAGATGTGGCAGCGCACCTGCCGACAATTAAGAGACCCATTAAGGCCCTTAAGCAATTAATTAAGTTGTATTTTTCGCTGCCCGCTCAACTGTTTGGTTGGCGGGTGGGCGGATAGGCCTTTGAATTTTTCACGAAACCTCATCCATGGGTGGGATGAGGTTTCCAACGGTTACTAAAAAACGGTAAAAAATTTTTAATATCGTTTTTCACGTCCCTCTTCATGTAACTGAGTCACATGTGGGGACATGTTTATATCATTTGTAAAAAGTTTAATTTTGTATATAAAATTCTTCAGCTCCCTGAGGCAGCTCTGTGCCTTCAGGGAGCTTTCAGTATGCGCTCCTCTGCGCAGGCGCACACTTCAGCACTCGTGCTCCTCCCAACCCCACCCCAGCAGCGCTGAGGCTCTTAGCATGTGTTTCATGCTGGCTGGCTGTTAATTGGCCAGCCAGCGTGAAATCGCAGTTGGAGCCCAATCACAGGTGGTGGTTGGTCTCATGGCCTTTCCTGGGCCAACCTGCCGCGCCCGCCTGACGAGGGGAAAATCCTGCCCAGCATGTTAATTTCCCACCTCTCCCACTGAGAATGGAGGTTATGTTTGGGAGAAGACAGAAAATACTGGAAAACACATTATGTTTATTGAAGGACAAAAAAGAAGTACAAGCTAAATTCAAAACTGTTTCTTTAATTGGGAGCAAGTGTGCAGGTAATAATTAAGTTATACAAAACAGCAGTGCTATTGAAGCAGATCTAACTGGTACAAATGTTATGCGTGAAGACAAACATAGTGTGTTACTAATTAACAATACCATAAATACAAATGATTAACTGAAAGACCTGATCCACACTTCTGCAGATTGTGAAGCTAGGTTTCAATTAGCTGAATGCAGGCTGGCTTCATTTGAGGAAAATCTTTCAAGGCTGAGTTGTCTCCATATAATCCTGCCTAACAATTTGGCTGGTAAGACACCCTTTGTTGACCCTCCCCAAAGCCAATTCATTTCTACCTCCTCCACTCCATGAACATTTCAGTCTAAGTGCATTCAAAAATGGAATAGTGGCTCATCCTAGAAATACTGCAGAATGAACAGCTTGTAGGTGAAGAGCTGCCTGCCTAATGTCATTGTATTATTCAGCTATTCTGAATTATCCAGTGTTTTGTAACTGCTGGGAATTTCTCTTACTTCAGAATAACCCCAGCTTCAAACTGTCAGCAGTGTGAGCACTGGGATTTCAGTTAAGTTTAACAGTGAGGGATGTAACCTTTTCATGCTATGCCCATTTCAAATGTGAAAAATGTTCAGCTGCAATTATACACTTCGTCCTACCAAATTTGGGTTGCCGAGAGACCATTTTGGTTGATGTGATGTCTTACGGTTTACTCAGGGAGTGAGTTGCTGTGGCAACATGCATGTTGTAGTCTGGAGTTATAGATAGCGATGGTAAAGGCTCCAGAAATTTTTCCATCACGTGGCTGACCAGGAACCTCTCCCACTCTTACCGCCTGCCATCGGTGTACGTTGGAAAGATTTGCAGGTTGATACTCAACCTGTTTGGCCATATTGTGAACGCACCTTCCTTGGCCATCAAGTCCTGGGATGGGACTTAAACCCAGAGTTTCTCATTCAGAGGCAGGGATGCAACCACTGCATCACAAGACCTTTGGTTGATGTAACACGAGAGAAGTACCGGTGGTTACAAGTCTCTCACTAGTAATGGCAGCAGAGATGATAAATTAAGAATACCTCTCAACATTTCTTAATCTATTACAAATCTTATCTCTTGTCACCTTCTTCCTTTATAAATTTCTATGTCTACGTTTATTATGGGAATTACCTATGTAAACTTCTAACACTGTAATGACAACCTCCTGCCATGGAAACATTAGAGGTCACCACTGGTGAGAACTGTAATTTTGAGTGCAATAAGTTTACATAGGCAGTCTCTATCACAAATTTACATCTTAAATATAAAACTAGGGACAGAATATATGACTAAGAGACTGAATAACATCTATGCTCTTTGGTCCAATTTATTCTCTGCCTCCTAATCCTGCTTCACATGTTGATTCAGCTTGGACTTGACTCCCCAGCTTTAAGAATTTCCTAAAACCATGTTAATAATAATACACGAAATGAAGTCAAAGTTAAAAAAACCTTAAAATGGTAGAAATACATTATGGATCCAGTATTTTTGTATTTTTTAAATTGTGCTCCTGTGGTTAAGGGATGTTAGTGTTGGGGAAAGGAATACTCTTGTGTCAACATCAAATGCTCCAAGGTAGAACAGAGATAGATGCATGGTAAAGTTTTTTCTACTTTAAGAATATAGGAATGTAGAGAACTGGGAATGAATGCTGTGGTCCATCTGATTGATCCAGTATTTAGAAAATATAATCTTCTATGATACCTTCCTGTCTTGACAAACCGCTTCAAACCCAATCTCATAAGAGTTCTGCTGGCTCAATGTGATTCCTCCCATGCTATTTTGTACACCATACAGTATGTGGCTTTTTAGATTTTGCCAATTAGGTTTAAATTCAGGGTAGTTTTTTTTAATGAGTTCAGGCCCACTGCTATAGGAACTACTTGTTTCCTCATTTCATATTGGACCTTCGCATTCAATAGAAAGAGGAAACTTTCATTTCAACCGTGCTGTGTTTGTAGCCAAGTCAACCCACTGTGCTTCACCGTTCTGTACCTCACCCTCCCAATTAGTGGTTATGATTTCAGTATTGCAGAACTCCCTAAATATCTCTGCGTGACACCATTCAATGAAGAACTCCTCTGACCTGCTCCCACTCCCCCACTGGAAATTCGCCCAAAGCCCCGCTTACACGTGTAAATAGGATTGTGCAGGACTCCCGCTGAAGTAATAGCAGTGAAGTGGGAACAGCTCTGAAGAAATTCCTGGCAACTGTCTGTTTTACTGCATAACTGTTCTTATTACTGAAGGCTCATATGTATACATTAAATCTTTGTTAATGATGTCACTGATGGAGATCACTTGATGATCATTTTGTTGTCACATTACGATTATAAGACTATAATCCTACCAAAGGACAAGTTCACACATTTGATCACTTAGAAGTCTTTGCTGAAGGTGAAACATGTTAAACCTGGCTGTTGTTGACTGATTAATGGTGTCTTAAATCACGACTATGTCTGCAGATTTCCCTGTGCTCCCATATTGTGAGGCTGTGGACGCAAGAGCTTACTAGGGCTGACAAAGAATATAAAGTAGTACTGCAGTGATATATTTGAGACCTGCAAAGGTCTCTCAATAAACCTGCATGAAGCTCTCTTGCACAATTCAATCTGTGTGACGCTCCCTTTCTCTTACACGATTTAATTTGTCTGATGCTTCCCTTTTCTTAGGCAATTCTTTCATTTCTAGATAAAATTATCTGCTTTAAAAGATGCTGGCTATGCATAACTAACTGCTTTATTGACCAGTGACGTGAGATATGATTCAATGTTGAAAACATAGCTATGCTTTGAAAAATTCATACAGATTTTTGGGTTAGAAGGCTCCCTGAAAGGATGGCCTCCGTAACGGTTCAAGTTCCTTACAGAAAGTATAAAATGCTTGTTCAGAGTCTGCCTTAATGTAACCTTTATGTGACAAGTGACATTTGTATGTAAAAGCTGCCTGTAGACATTCTCATTTAGTTACCGCTAAACATAAAGTTCCCATAACAGAAGTCACCAATAGATTACTTATCAGACTTATGTTGCACCTGTTGCATAAGGCGGCCAAACAAGTATTCTCCATAATGTGCCAAATATTAAATCTTGAACTGAAATCTCACACACAAGACTCAAAAAGCAAAGATGTTCTTTCCTGTAATTACTCTTTACAAAACCAAACTTATTTTTTTAAAACTCTGAATTAATGTTCACAGGTAACTTTTCAATGTCGATCTATGAGCTACTGGAGAAAAGGACCCGATATCCACACTACATTAGGGTTTATACAGACTAACACACTAGCTGCTTGATGCAGATTCAGGCTTGGGTTTTTACAATAAAGGAGAGCCGAACATGTTACCTACCATTTCAATGGGATGGGAATGGGCCTGGGGCCAGATTTGTGGATGCTTGTTTTGTGGAGGCAGCTGCCTCCACACGTCTGATTTTCATTAGCCAGGAATGGGAAACACATGTGCTGATTAGGCCTTGTAGTAACAGTTCGATGTATAAACTTTGGATATGGTCCTGGGACACCCTTTGGGGGACGTCAGGTGCCCTATGAGGAGGGCAGGGGCAGGTCAGGTGCCCATTGGGATTATTAAAAGTAGGCATGAATGTCCGTAAAAAAATGCATAAACTCATTAATTGTCAAGCTCACAGGAACTGTCCAAAGTGTCAAATGAACCGTCAGAAACAACTGTCAAAAGTGACAAAATGAACTGTTAGTCATTTGGCAGTACAAAACTTGAGTATTGTTGAAGCTTTTCATCTTGCACTCATCAGGACAATTTCAAGAATACCAATGTCAGGGGAAGCAACAACTTTACATTGTATGAGAAGAGAACTTTGATTGGTAGAGGTGTTTCCAGGGTGAATGCACAAATTAATGGTAACTGACAGTTAGCTGCAAAGCATTGTTTGAAGTTTAAACCAGGCAGTTTGACTCTGGTTGGTTAAGGCATTGCCCTGAGTAATGAACCAGCAAATAGCTATCACTTATTTTGTTTATCTGAAACAAGTGGATTATATATACATGTTCTTTCTGTCTAAAATCTACAGGGCCCTGTGTATTAATACATGTAGCTTCCAGTACACACACGTGCCACACTGTGAGCCTGACTGACAATCTTAAATTGGTTGTCAGCGTAATTTTTAACACACTGAGGATTATTTAGCAAATATTGTCCAGTTGTGGAATCATATCTAATGTTGGACACTGTATTTTGGGTTTTGCAACCACAGGCTGGTTGGCTACTATGCAGTAGCAACACGAGTGGTATTCGCCACTAAGATGCTTCCGTCAAGCCAAAAAGGCATTCTGCCTATCACACAAATGAGTAATGTGGTATATGAATTTCAGTGCCAGTGTGATGCTAGGTATGTAGGTCATATGTCCTAAAGACTGGCGGATTGTATCAAACAGCATGCTCCTTCTGCAGTTCACAATGGGCAAGGTACAGACCGTAGCCAACCTGAGCTTGCAAAACTCAAAATAGTGTTCAACATTAGATGTGATTCCACAATTGGACTGAGGGTTACCATTACTGGATTAGTGTTGCATGAGTGATTTTACAGCCTTCCATTTCAAAGTTTGATTGACAGCTCCAAGTGGTTATAGACTCGTTGATGTGGGGCTATGAATTCCAATGTTTGTTTTTATAAGGATGCAGTTGAAAGAATGTAAATGTAGTGAATGTTTTTTTATGAATGAGTGGTTTTAAAAAAATTAATTCTGCAATAGACACTTAGAGCTTTATTTTATTTAATCTCAGCATGGGTCCTGAGATATGCCCATGTCGGATACTGGTTGAGTTGGCATGATAAGTTTAAGGACAAAGGGTGATGGGACATAGGTTGGCATTAAACTGGCATAGCAGCTATAAAGAGTCATGGGGTGGGTAGAGGTGCATCAGTTGGCATAAAGGGTATGAGGGGCCATGTGAGATAGGTGGAGGAACATAAAGGTGGCATAGATGGAGCATGGGAGTGTGTGTTGGGGGGGGTTGGGGAGGGCTTTTTTTTTGCGTTTTTGTTTTTTAAAAAATTTTGGAAACAATGCTGGAGCAAATATGCAGACCTTACTCCCAGTCCTCCTCTGCACCCAGCACTCATTGGCAGGCGGTGGACCCATCTCCCAGAGAACCCTACCACCCGAGAATGAAAATCCCAACTTCCGGGGCATCTTTTCCAAGGTCAGGTTTGTGGAGCTGGAAACTGTCTTGACTCAGGAGCGAAAATCCAAGCCTTTATTTCTGTATCAATTCTGCTAGGTTAATATGTCACAAGGTGTACCATGGTTAGCTTAGGGCATTGTAAATACACAAGTGATTATGCAGACAGGGAGATAAATATGAAGTGCAACTGTGTATCAACTGGCACCTCGGCTCAGATACACTGGGCCTGATTTTAACCCATTCCCTTGCACAGAGTTAAAACTGGCCTGGTATAAAAGGACGCTGCAAATGTTCCGTTAGCATTAGGAATGGAATGACTTTCAACTCATCTTACCCTGTTATCCACTGAGCATGTAAATTCACCGAGTGTGATTTACCTTTCTAGCTAAAAATGACAAAATGCACCAAATGATCAAATGGTAAGAAAATAGGAAAATTGGGACAAACAAAAAAAAATTACTTCAAAAAGGAATCAATTGCACTTCAGTGACTGCAAGTGTTTTTGCAGTGGTGGCGTTTTGGGAATTTTCAAATATGTGACCTTACATTTAAAATTGTTATTTTTTTTTTTACTGGCGCCTTTTGTCCAAATTCTGAGTACACAGTGACTGAGCTTTCATAACACATGGACTGTTTTTACCTGACACTATTATTGGTTTGGCTCTCTGCACATTCCCCGACAATCAACCCCATAAAATGCAGAAAATTCACTAACTCTTTAATTTTTCAGAAAGGCAAATGCAATTCCTGTTTAAACCATAGGGAACTGGCATGCACATTAGTATACTGTTAGGGATGTCAACTCTGAACATACTTTCGGAGGTGTCATCATGTGACTTTGAATACCCAATCGCAGCCCTATTCCCTCCCTCCCCTTACCCATGCTGGAGAGCCTCATCTCCAATATTTTTAAAATGAATAAATAGAAGTGTTCAACAAAAATAGAAAAAATGACAGTTCTTTTAAGAGTTGTATGACTTTTCCCCTGTCTTGCTGTCAGCAGCAGACTAATTTTCAATTCCTTTAGACTTCAGGATAATCCTGGAGAGTTGGTAATTCGATGGGCTGGATTTTATGTTTCTTGGTAAGGTGATGGAGGCAGAATGGAAACTGAGGGGTCGGCTCGCTCCTGCCCCTGCCATCTCTGCACACCCAATAAAGTGTTGGATGGCCGATTAGTGACTGTCTGACAGGAAGGAGGCCAATTATAGGTGCATAAAAAGCTTGCTCCCTTCCAAACTTGCAGTTATTGGCAGGGCCAGTTTCTCTGTTTTTAGATACCACAACATAGTCAGCTCGTGACTTTTAGTTATTATTAACAAAAGTGTTGAGATTTTGTTGCAGCTACATACAAAATGGAATATGAATCAGATGTTAATGTGAATACATAACTTGTGGGATCTGAAATCAGCACTGTAGGCCAGGGCATCATGAGGTAGAGGGGTAAAGCCACAATCATGTCTAGAATTGTAAAAGCCCACTGCTCTCAAGAATCACCCTATTATTCATTGCAGGTACAAAAATAATTTCATTTAAAACCATACAGGCGCTGCCATCTTCCCCAGTGGTACATTCAACCATGGTCCCAGTGGAGTCTTTCTCTATGGTCTTTGTGCCACCTCATTGCAGTTAGTGTAAAATATTTCCAAACTTTTTTATGTCCAATGCCTGAAAAATGCAGTGGAAAACAAAAAATTGAGGATGGTTAGCTTGTTAAAAAGCATTACTAACTTGTTAGTTAATGATTTCAAAAAAGGTGGGTGGGCTGCTCATTTCAGCGCCTGAGTCCTTCCATATTATTGGAGACTGGTCTGATGACATCAGGTTGCCGATCCAATGTCATCATGCCAAATTATTTGTCAATGTGGCGAGGGGTGGAGAACAGTGCGATTTGGGAGTGTAAAGTCCAGCCCTATGTATGAGACAATCAGCCAATTTACTTTCTGTCAAGTGTAGCATGATCTTCATTTCAGCAAAACAACAGAGCCAACATTAGGTCAACTCTGTTCTGATCCAATCCCAGGTTTCTACAATAAACTCAAACAGTTTCAGTACGCAAGGTAAATTTCACTTTAAGATAAACATCTAGAACATAGATTTAAGGTAACAGGTTTTCTGCCCTTCCTATACCATAGCAACAAGTTGCCCACTGTGTGAAAGGGTGTTCAGAGCTGTTAATCACATTATTAACACTTCAAATTAGCACATTTAGGAAAACAGAATTAACAAACAAATGAACAGTTTTTCTAAAGCTTAGAATCACAGAGATTCACTCTACTTACACAGTGATCGGTGAGATACTCTTTACCAAATTAGGTCTCTACGAACATCCTCTACAACATAATATTTACAAAGAGACAAGGTGAACCATCTACACGTTGTTGCATAAAGTAGAATCTACAGCAATTTTCTCCTTAACTACATTGTTATTGCAAACAAATCTAGAGAATTAACTTAACATGGATTTACATTTGGAATTGTTTTTGCTTAGAATTGATCTCAGTAGGATTACACCATTGATCTCAGTAGGATTACACCATTTAAAGTGCACTACTGAAGCCAAGTATACTGCTAAAATGGATATAATAATATTCTAAGAAATGTATAATATTTCATTTTGCTGGGGACAGATCTCAACCTTTCATCTGTCTTAACTCGACTCAAACTTCAATAGGATTTCATAAAGGGTTATAAATTCAGCAGTACAAAAAAGTATCTTAAAAATACACATTCATATACATATTGCTAGCAAAACATGTACCAGTCATGTCCTTACAAAGTACCAAATAAACTTATTGAAAAAATAAAAATGCAAATGAAGACATTCTGATTAAAGCAATATTCATATGGCTTGAGAGTGCATTCAAAGTGTGCTGGGCAGTATTTTCTTTGATTCTAGGATGACATGGATCATCATCATCATCCAAATGCCTCATGACACCACTGAAGGCTAATCTCCAATATAAAAATAAAGCAAGTGTCCTCCAGGTCTCGTGTTCTTCCACAGCAGTTTAAACAATCTTTTTCCTATGGGCCATCGCTAAATACAGCTCCCACCAAAAGTAATGGATTGGTATTCAAAAATCACAAGACACCTACAGTCATCCACCAGTCAACTGAAAATAACTTAAATTTTTCAAAAAGAAAAATCTACTTGTTTACATGGTGCCAAGGAGCACTACCACAAGATGGAATGTGCTCACAAATACAGTAGATCCTTCCAGAAATAATATCTCACATTCAGACCAGCATGTGGACAACAACTCAAAGGATTTTAGAGTCTTTTTTAGGAAGCCTGAGGAAAGCGGAAACATCTCATAATCTTGAGGGAATTCAGGAACCTGCTTTGCCCTGCAGTGTTGAGAGGGCACTGGAAATCTTTAATTTTACACCAGGTCACAATGAGAATATTCCCTTATCATGATTGTCGAAGGTGAAAGGTCACAAACACCTTACAGTGAGTTTCTCGATGGTGAACAAAGTCTCTATAATGTGTTATCACCCGTAGGAAATTATGCCCATGATATCCTTCATTTAAAAGGTGTGAGTGATGCTCAGAAACCCACTGGAAATATAGTGAGTTTGGCAAATAGCATTTTATAGAAGTAATATTTTTGTAGTTTTATTTAAATTGTCCAAATTATTTTGAGTAATAAAGAAACACAATTATTAGTAGAAAATATATTGTATATCATAAAGCATATACAAATTAATTGAACATAGTAAAATATAAAATTTGGGATAAATACATAAAGCATAATGCTTTATGTTATAATAAATACATTTTCTATTTTATATTCTGTGTAATAATTGATATACTGAAGATTTTAGTGCAAACTGTACTGTAAATGAACTTTAGTAACTTTATTTATTTTACATCTAGTGTCATAACGGACTGGGCTAGCTATTGTACTTCAATGGTTGGAAAGTCAGAATGAGCTCAAAATACCGTAAAATTAGCCTGATAAATTTAAATATAAAATACCACAAACAATACATTCTAATGGTTAACTCCAGATTCAAATTCAAGTGTCTTGAGTGTTAGTTTAATAATATTGTTGTGGAATATAAATAACATTCCTTTCAAATGTCATTTAGCTTTACCTTCATTAAAGATTCTTTATCTCAGTAAAAAAAAATCAAGTTTCCACAAATAATTTTTTCCCTTAAAATGTTTTTCCAAACAAAAACTACACAACGCAATGTCATGGCTTGTTTAGTTAATAAAATACATTCTATCAGTGCTTCACTTTTTTTATGATGGATATTGTTAATGTAAGTTTGCAATCAATAACATGGGACAGTTTCACCTCAGCACATTCACTTTGAGCAGCATTTTCCCCCTATTGGGGGTGGGGTTGTGTGGGAGCAGGAGTGAACCATTTTACGTGGGCGGGCCAATTAAGGCCCACCCAGTGTGACGTCCAGCTGTGCACTCCTTGCGCGGTGAGGCAGGGAATTCCCTGAGCTGCGAGTGTGCTCTTTCGCGCATGTGCATGAAAGAGTGCACAGATCTCACTGGGGCAAAGTGCTGCCTCGGGGAGATCAGCGTTATTTTTAAAAACCTAATTAAAGACGGAAAAAACATTGGAGGGCATATCCCCTCATGTGAAACTCTCACATGAGATAGGACATGTCCATTAACTTTATTAAACAATTTTTCTGAAATTTTGAATCTTACATGAAACCTCATCCCGCCCATGGATGAGGTTTCATGCATTATCCGAAGGCCACCTGGCCTCCTTGCCTGCCCACCAACCTTAAGGTTGGACGGCAGGCCCATTAAGTTCATTAATTTGTTTTTTAATGGCCATAATAGGCCGTTGACAGTTTGGCGGGCGCGCAGCCGACTCGGCTGTGTGCCCACCGAACTGAAAATCTAAATGACGCGGGGTGGCATTGGGACGCATGCCCGACATCACCCCATGTCATTTTACGTGTCGGCGAGCGGGCCCTGCTCCTGCTCGCTGACCGGAAAATGCTGCCCTTTGGGTAGGAACCCAGAGTGGTGACAATGAAATACACCTGGCGGAAATCAGGTTAGCGCATTATTTAGTTACTGAGGTGACAGTTTAATGTTTGCAGAGACAGTTACAGCTTAAATTCTTTTAAAATTATATTTTAGAAATAAAAAATTAAAAAATAGAACACATTTTTTAGAAGTTCACTCTACATAATAAAATACAATGAAATATGAGCACATCCACATTTCAAAGGAGTTCGGTCTTTGTTTGATTTAGTGAAATATGATAACTTGTGTTTGAGGACAAGAATAGAGTGCCAGATGACTCTGAGAGGAATCCATGTTCCTAAGAAGAAATCACATGAGATACTCCCATTTTTCAAATACTTTTGTCCCTCCAATGTTTTTATATTTTGTATCTGTTCTTGCTACTACTCTATACAACTTCAATAGGAATAGTCTGGCCACTGTCTTTACCAAAGCTGCACCAGAACTATCTTAAGTGCCCAACTCGCAGGGTACAAGAGAGCTCCAGCCATTGTTTCTCCAGCTCAGTACCAGTCTCCACACTTGCCTGCTTGGCAAGTGTTAGAATGTGCCAATATATCTGCCATCTGAGAGATCCAATACCAACTGAAGATGGGGAGACAGACCAAGGGCAAATTACTGGGTGTCTTTTACTATGCCACTATACAATATAGACAATATAACTGGACTCAAAAAGAGGAGGTTTAAGTTCTGAATCACTGAAGTGACATGCTGGTGCATTTAGTAGGACGCACAGGCAGTTCTGAAGAAGATGTATTTATGAAGGTTCAGAAAAAGTCCTGGAATAAATTAAAAAACTTAAGGTGAAAAGTGGTTGGTTTTGACAAGTGGGCAGATGGAGAGAAGGAGAGCACCTAAAAGTCATTGCACTCCTAACATCCTGAGAATCAAAACCAAACTTAACTAAGTGCAATTCTGAGACTTAATCCTGTTCACTCATACCAAAAGAAACCCACTTTAATAGCTTGTGACCTCTCAAACTGCCCCAAATTAGAAGTGGGATGGTGAGTGATCCTTTTTTTATATGCTTTCCATATATTCTCGACCAGCAAGTTAACCCATACGCCTCCCCACCGTTAACATTTTCTAAAGAATCAGAAGCATATTCAGACACTTTTTTTTTAAAGCTAGAAAATAATTAAAATGTTTCTATTTCTTTCAGTTATTTTGTTGGTGGTGGTACTGTAGGTTTAACTAATTTCACAGCACTGAGGTTACATGACATTAGAAGGCAATGATAAAAGCTGCCTGAAACATGCCTTTTTGTGCAGTGGTGACATGAGCAGCCCTGGAGCTTACTGGAGCACAAAGTGTCTCTGGTTAATCTCTGTCTTCCTGTGAAAGACCAATTCTATGCTGTGGTGTCTTTTTGGCAGGAACTAACTATCAGACAGAAGTCATCATATACCTGGGCTGGATCTGCGCAAAGTTTAAAAAATAATTTGTTTTATGATAAATTTGAATGCTCCCCAAAATGAGGGATATGACGGCAGGGCACCACCACTTTTGTTCTAACAGTGGAATTAAGGACAAGAAAAATGTTTATAGAATCTGTTATATTTCTCATTCAAATGAATGGAACACAGATTTTATAAACACCACTGCTGTATTGGTATAATCAAGTTACCAATATGTAAAAGGCACTTTTTAGGCAGCTTTGGAGATGACAATTTCCACAAGATTGCTTTCTTCTGCACTGTGATTGTGTGTCACTTTATCTGGCACGTTGGTCCATTGAGTGAAGCAATATTTCAGGAATTGTCTTACGCTGTTCATAATGGATTATCACACAAAGGAAGAAAATCCAGTCACAGGAGTCCTTGCTCCCGAAGCAGGCTGTCCTGTAGGTGTGTAGGCACCCCCTGTACTCTGTGTCGTGATCACAGTTGGATAGTATGGCTCCTGTTCACCATCTGTGCATTCCTCATAAGTGTAGGCTGAAGTTCTTGGAAGTCCCTTTGGTTGTCTCTTCCATGAGTTGTAGTAGGTGGGATCGCTCATATAGTGGTTTACAAATGAGTGTGTGCTTTTTGGCAATTCACCTTCGTAATCACTGTCAGTGGCCTGTAAAAAGAGTAATATTTTATATTTTGTTTTGTCTCTAGTTTTGTAAGTAATTTTAATTTTATTCCTCAGATATACCATACACCCTGCAACAACGGGTAGGCTGGTAATCTGATCTAACGACCTCAACTTCATTACTCAGTCTACTCCTTGGAGATGCATCAGTGAAAAAACACACAAAGGTAGCCTTTTATGTTTTTCGGCCTTTTCTGTTATTCTTCTCCTAAGTATTTTGACTCAGAGGTGATATCATAGCTTGTTTCAAAAACCTTCAGTGTTTGTAATAACTTGATACATTTTGGTAATATGTCCAGATAACAAACAGAAAACCTTTCCCTAAATTTTTCTCTTAACTCCACAGGATCGTTCTCACATTTTCAAAAAGCAGCAGAACACCATAACACCAGATGGGGTTTCAGATTTTAAATAGTCTACAAGTTTCTTAAGCAACAGATGAGCAACTGAATAAGCAGCTGTAAGGTAACACATTATCTGTACAACAAAAATTACATGTACTTATATGGCATCTTTAAAGTAATAAAATGTTGCAAGAAGCCTCATAGAGACATTATGAAACAAAACATGACTCAGGGCCACGTAAGTAGATACTAGGCAGATGATCAAAGGCTTGTTAAAGAGAAGAGTTTTAACCAATGTCTTAAAGGAGGAAAGCGAAATGGAGAGGCGGAGAGGATTAGGGAGAGAATTCTGGAGCTTAAAGCTATCAGTGGAGATGCGATTAAAATCAGGGATGTTCAAGAGGTCAGAATTAGAGGAGCGCAGGTATCTTGGGAGGGTTGTGGGTCTGAAGCAGATTATGAAGGTCGCTAGGGATGAGGCTATGGAGGGATTTGAAAACAAGGATGAGACTTTTAAAATCAAGGTGTTGCTTAAACAGTCTAGGTTAGCAAGTATGGGGATAATGGGTGGACAAGATGTGGTGCAAGTTATGACATGGTGATTAGAGCCTTGGACGGCCTCAAGTTTATGGAGGGTAGACTGTGTAAGGCTGACCAGAAGTGCATTAGAATAGTCAAGTCTAGAGGCAAGAAAGGCATTGATGAGGATTTCAGTAGCAGATGAACTGAGTCAAGAGTGAAGTCAGATAATGTTACAGAGCTGGAAATGGACAGTCTTTGTGATGGGGCTGCTAAACTAATCCCTTGGAAATAATAAATGTTTAAAATTTCAATGCTAAACCATTAGTTTATAACTAGCCTTTCTATGGACTGTTACACCATGGGATCTAATTGCAAACTTCAAACAGGCTCAATAAGGTAGATTTTCATCTTCAAGTTTTGCTGTTAAATACCACTTGGGTACAGCACAGAGAAAAATAATACAGGGAGAATCACTGCCCATAACAGAGTCCATCAGACTTTATTTCCATCATCTGCACTATGCCAGGCAATGCTCTATGTCCTGGACTAATGACCAAAATAATGTAAAATACCCACTCAGCGTGCGGGAATTTCCATACCCGCCCGCTGCCGGGATCTCCCGGTCCTGCAAATCAATGGACTTCTGGTTGGGGCGCCACCTCACCCACGGCGGGATACGCCGGTGATGGGGCCGAAAAATCCCAGCCAGTAAATGCTCACCCAGTGATTATGGATTTGAGTAACTGCCAGCTATGCTTCAAAAGAAATGGTTGTGATGTACATAGCTGAGTAAATCATATTATGTTTTTGTTTGAAGGAAATTAAGGGATATGGAGTTAGAGTGGGATAATCTTACTGAATGATGGAGGGTCTGTATGGCCTAATTTTGTTCCTATTCCTTATGTCCTTATTAAACGTGGCTTGACTTCAAGCTATATGTTCCGAGACCAAATTGAATAAAAATATTTGCAACACTTCTCAAAAAAACGTATTCTTGATATTTGGGTGTTGCTAGCCAAGCCATCATTTATTGCCTATCCTTAGTTGGTCTTGAGAAAATGGTGGTAGGCCATCAGGTTAGGTTGAGGCCATGATCTTTATCCTCCTCTTGTGATATGAATTGAAGACTACACTAAAACTAATTTTCTCTTTGTCCTATATAAGAAGTTTTTGGCCTTTGTTCAAAGCTTTTGTGACAAAAACCTAAGTTAGGAAGTCACTAGACGTGAAGCTGCACTTGGTCATTTCATAGCACAGCACACTGAAAAACCAATGTATTGTGTCATGGAATCACCATTTTGATTTATTTTACACAAGGTGCTTGCCTCATTCTGTGACTGTGCTCTTTCTCTGGTTGGGCTGTGGTCTGTAGGAGATAGAAGATTAAACGTAAGAATGAATGTTTACCTCTGACTCTGACATTTCAGTGGGTTTCTCTGTCAGAGTGGTGCTTTCTGTTAGCACAATTCCATTGTAGTTATTACATAAATCCTCATCAGAATAGCGTAACCCTCCTGGGCTGGGCCTGGGTGGAAACCTAGCAACACAGTGAGAGTAAAGAATTAGGAATACTAGCACCTCCTTACAGTAAAAACATTTAAAAGATTGTTTTATATAGTAATAATAATTGGATCATGTGAAAGTACAGTTTCAGATCTGAAGCCTAACTTATTGCAGATGGTCACTAGAGACAAAAAGTATTTAGTTTGGTATCACAGAATTATAAATAAATAATATTACCAGTAAATTTAAAAATCTACTTACCCGAGAATAATGTGATAAACCTAATTAGCAGACTATTGAAACCAAGGAAGGGCATACTCCATGGGAGAGGTTACAATTTATTGCTTAACTTTGTATTTATATGGAATTTAAGCAGTGAAACTAAAATTGCTGTATGAATCTGAGCCCGGTCATGACCAGGTTGTGGAGAAAAGCAACGTGACATTCCGTTGAAGAGGTCCCGCATACGCTTTGGATCTGATATTGCATGGAGAAAAAATGCTTCAAAATAAAAACGGAAAATGCTGGAGCCAAGTGATATCAAGAAATAGCTGAACACACTGAATACAGCCAAGGCTATGGGCCCTGACAATACCTTGGTTGTACTGCTGAAGGCTTGTGCTCCAGAAGTAATTGTGCCCTAGTCAAGCTGTTCCAGTAGAGCCACAATATCTACCCGACAAGTGGAAGGTTGCCTAGGTATGTCCTGTTTACAAAAAGCAGGACAAATCCAATCTCACCAATTATTTCCCCATGAGTTCACTCTAAATCATCAGTGATGAAAGGTGTCATCACCAGTGCTACCAAGTAGCACTGACAATGACCTGCTCAACAATATGCAGTTTGGGTCATGCCAGGGCCACTCAGTTTCAGACCATATTTGAGCCTTTATTCAAACATGGACAAAAGAGCTGAATTCCGTGGATGAAGTGGGGCTATTTGACTGAGTGTGGCATGGATGAGCCCCAGTAAAATTGAGGTCAACAGGGATCCGGGGAAAACTCTCCACTGTTTGGAGGCATACCTAGCACAAAGAAAAATGGCAGTGGGTGTTACAGGCCAATTGTCTAAGCCCCAGGACATTGCTGCAGGAGTTCCTCAGTGTAATGACCCTACTTTCATCTTAAGGTAAAAAGTGGCGATGTTTGCACAGTCTTCAGTTCCATTTGTAACGCCTCAGATAATGAAGCAGTTCATGCCAGCATGCAGCCAGACTTGGATAACATTCAGGCTTGGGCTGATAAGTGGCAAGTAACATTCTCACCATACAAGTGCCAGGCTGCCAGAGAGAATCTACCCACCTCCCCACTTTATCATCACTGAATTCTCCAGCATCAATAGTATGGGGGTCATCACTGACCAGAAGCTGAATTGATAAGACATATAAATACTTTGGTTACAAAAAAGGCCAGAAACAGGGTATTCTGCATCAAGTAATTCACCTCCTGATTCCCCAAAGCCTTTCCACCAACTCACAAGGCACAAGTCAGAGTGTGATTGAATACTCTCCATTTGTCTGAATGAGCACAGCTCCCACAACATTCAAGAAGAATGACACCACCTAGGGCAAAACAGCTCATTTGCTTGGCGCCCCATCTGCCACCTTGAACATTTAGACCCTCCACCACTAGCACTGTGGACCATCTCCAACATACACCAGAGCAACTCGCCAAGCCTTCTTCAACAGCACCTCCAAAACATGTGATTTTGATCACATAGAAGGACAAGAGCAGCAGTCACATGGGAACACCATCACCTCAAGTTCCTCTCCAAGCTACATCATATTCTGACCTGGAATATATCATCATGTTTTCAAAAGCGGCTCACCATCACCTTGTCAAGCACACTTAAGATTCAACGGTAGATGCTGGTCTTGCCAGTGAGACCCACATCCCATAAATAAATTTTAAAAAGTCTGGTAGCATCTCTGGGGAGAGGTAAGTTATGTTTCAGGCTGATTACCTATAGTCAGAACAGCTGCCTGAACTAATCAGGGTTTCCAGCATTTTCTGTTTTTCTCACATTTCTAGTTTTGATTTTGATTTTGTTTAACAAGTATTTCAAACCTTTGGGCAGTTTTTAAATCTACCTGGAGTCAAGTTAAGTGTTTAGACACTGAAGAGAGTTCTAACAAAAGGTCAGTGACCTGAAACAATGGGTGGAATTTAATGGCGCCACTGGGAATGGAAATCGTGGTAGCGGAGTGGCTTTAATCAGGTAGAAGACGAAATCTTGGCTTCCCATAGGTGGGTTGAGTTTAAGGGATTAACTTGGCGGCATTTCAGTGGCAGGTTGGTACTCATAGCATCCAGTACCAGGAACCTCTTTTCCCTATATTTGCAACTTATGAATACTCATTGGTCTGAATTTTGCGCATGTTGTGCATGCGTGATCGGTGGGCCTGGAAGCAGATGCGATATCTGCTCCTGCCCACAATCGCAAGCCAAACCCGATTTCACGCTGGCTGGCCAATTAAGGGCCACCAGCGTAAAACTTGTGCTGACAGTCGCTCAGCGCTGCTGGCAGGGGCGGGAGCGTGGCAGGCACTGGGTCCAATGGGGACCCGAAGAGGGGTTTAAAAGTAGCCTAGGCAGCTCCCTGAAGGCTGCCAGGACTTGGTGAGCTGCTTCAGGGAGCTATTCAAGAGAGACTTGAAGCATTTTGAATTGGCAAGAGTTATAGCCTCAGTAGCCACTGGGCACGCCAGGCAGGAGGGAAATGCCAGTGGACACTCTGCCCTCTGCTTCTCTGCTAGCGTGCTCCCCTGGAGGCAGTGAGTGCTCAGCGGGAGATCCTCATGCCATGGGATGGCAGAGCAGGCCACCCATCCAAACAAAGAAAGTCTGGATGGAGATGGTTGCTCAGGTGAACTGGCATGATGTTATGCGTCACACATTGATCCAGTGCTAGAAAAGGTTAAATGATCTTCTGCACTCCTCAAGGGTGAGTACCAACTTGGCACGGAGCTGTGTATAGATGTCTTGGAGGGTGGCCACATATCCCTGTACCATCTAAGGCTGGGAGATATGCCCGCTTGGCTTGGGTGTGTACAAGAATGAGGTGTGCCAATCTGACGGCCTGAGTCGCCTGTGGTGGGGGAGGCATGGGGTGAGGCTGATATGGTGTGGCAGGTAGAGGGTGGACTAATGAAAGCATTTTTGTTCGTACAGGAGAAGAGAATCCATAGTTCGCAGGAGCGCACATGAATGGGTGGTGGGGTGGCCAACCTCCTGATCCTTTCAAAGTTTGAGATGGATGCCCTCAACATGGAATGCGAATATGGGGCAAGGTCCACAGGTCACAGAGAGGCAGGAGTGTCAGAGGAAGGTAAGAGTCTAGTGAACAGGTGAGAGACTGGGGGAGTGTGTAAAAGATGAAGGGTTGTGGCATCTCCAGTGAGGTTCAAATCAAGGGTCCCCATTACTTGTCTAATCATAATGCCTTAGTAAGGCAGTTGTTCATTGTGACAAGCAACCATCATGCATGCACAGTCACTTTGTAATAATGTTATCAACTGACATATTCTCTTCCTCCCTCAGATGTGCCACCCTCACGACACAAGAGAGACCCTGAGAACTGTCCTTCGACAACCGAGGAGCAGCTGCAGACAGAAGCACCTGTGTCACATCTCCCTCTGGACGAAGCACCAGTGAAGACACAGGCACGTTTGCGGGCAATTGTCCATTGGCTCAGTGGTGATGGCACATCATACTTGCATGTGGAACTGGTGGAGGCAGAGAATGCCTAGGGCACTGGCAGTTGGACGGCTGCTGGAGACCAGACCATGCTGAGTCCAAGACAGATGATGAGCCTCTGGAGTCGTCCATCAAGCAGCAGATGCTGGATGTCCAGCGGAAAGATCTGGTGGAGATCCCTTAGGGTCTGCGCACCATGGTCTCTGTCTTAGAGGAATCTATGCAGGCCGTGAGTACCACGTTGACCCGGAGCTCCAAGTGCACAACCTCCGCCATTGAGAAAGTGGTGGCTCTCATGGAGAGGGAACTCCACGAACAGGAGCAGGGATTTCTGGGGTTGTGCTCTGACCTTCAAGCCCACAAACTGGCAGTGAACTCAGCAGGTCACTGCCCTTGTGAGGGGTGGATGAGGCGCCTAGTTACTATGCTAGCTGCCTGTCCAACAATGGTTGAGCGGGGAGGTTCAAACCAATCTCCTGCTGGTGGACAAGCTGCATGTCGCATCTGTAGGCTCATTTTAGGGTGCTCCGGATGAAGGCAGCAGCTCCTCCGCGCCTCTGCCAGTGCCTGTTGCATCTAATGAGACCATGACGACTGACGAGTGCCCAGCCATGGCGCTGGACGTTCCCTCCCAGGCAGTGCCAAGATCATCAAGGCTGAAGGGACATCACAGTCAGCAGGCTGCCTCTAATGCTGCTGCCAGCAAGGAGGGGGCACCAAGATGCAGCACTCACAAGTAGAAGTTTAAGGCACTGTAAGCACAAGAGGGGTTGTCACAGGTGATAAAACTTTAGCTCATACATCTACTATGTACAAATTGTGTTAACAGGATGACCATATAAAGATCTCTGTGTGTTATGGCCTGATTGTGCTTCATGTTTTTCATAGGTGATGGGCATGGGAATGGCTTATGACAGACGGGGAGAGCTGCAAATTTTATTTCAGAGGTCGTTATTTGACATAAGTGTGACAGGATGGCCTTATCAGAAACGTTCAGTAAGGAGGTGTCACCCTTGCCCTCAATTTCAAGCCATGCCTTGGGCGCCTAGCTGAAAGAACAGAGATTCAAGGCCTCCCTGCTTCCCATAAGGTTCCTCACTTCCGCATCCATGTCGTCACCTTGGGTCTCCTCTGACTCCTCCTCAAACCTACCACTTGAGTGGTCCTTTGCAGCCTGTGGAGCTGCCTTGGTTGTCTGCATCCTCCAACGGGTCCTCCCTTTACAGAGCCAGATTGTGCAATGTGCTGAACACAATGACAATAAGCGAGACATGTTCTGCAGGATGCTGAAGTGCTCCTCCAGGTCAGTTCAGGCAGTGGAACCTCAATCTTGAGCAGACCAATGGTCCTCTCAATTACTGCCCTTGTAGAACCATGACTTTGATTGTACCTCTCCTCCGCTTCTGTCCTTCGGTGTCTGATTGGTGTTTTGGGCCACCTTTTCAGTGGGTAGTCTTTGTCACCCAGGAGCCAACCATCCAACCAAGCTGGACTGACCAAGAGCCTTGGCATTTGGAAGTATTGCAGGATGTTATGCATCATGGGAGATGCCCACCTGGCGTAGATTTGCAAAATCTGAGTCTTGTGGTCGCAAACAACCTGGACCTCAGGGAGTGGGACTCCTTTCTGTTGACAAAGGCACCCGGCTTACCTGCTGGCGCCTTTATGGCCATATGCACGCAATCTATGGCTCCCTGAATGCGGGAGAATCCAGCAATTGCAGCAAAGCCTCTGGCCCACTCAGCCTGGCTGACTTCGTCAGTTGGGAAATGAAGTTACTGACCTGTCTGAACAGAACATCAGTGACCAGCTTGATGCAGCTGTGAGCAGCAGGTTGGGAAACACCATACAGATCTCCCACTGACCCTTGGAAAGAACCTGAGGTGAAAAGGTTCAGGGCCACTGTAACCTTAAGAGCCATCGGCATAGGGTGGCCACCCACACAGTTTGAGGTGATCTCTGGGCCAATCACCTAGCATATAGAGGCCACAGTATCCCTGGAGAGGTGGAGCCTCTTTCAGCACTGGACTTCAGACATGTCCAGGCTCTGGCTGCAGGATAATGATATCTTCTTCACACCCTTCTGCCTTGCACTTCCTGCTGGCCCTACAACCCCTCTGGCTGTGCCTCTGGTTGCGCTCTGGGATGCTGCCTCTGGACAGACCTCCTCTCTCTTCTGGCCCTCTCCTTTTTGAGGAGGTCGTCTAGCAGAGTAGGCAATCCCTACTTGCTGAAATACAAAGGACTGTGCACTGAAGGGGGCACTCGGCAGAAAGCTTCTGAGAAAGCTTGTAACCCAAAGTGTACTCCAGAAAACGCAAAAAATGCAATGAACTGTATGAAAACTACCTCCAACAAACTCATACCTGAACTCCTACCTACTCAAGTTGCCACGGCTCTGGTTGCCTTTTATCCCGCTCTGTACCGAGTTTCAATTAAAAACGTGATGGCCGACTGGCCTGTGTGCAGAGCGTTAAACTGTACATAAAATTCCAGACAATTACCGTTTTAATTGGCTTAATCGAGCCTTTAATTGTCAGCAGACACGCTTCTGACTCCTGTGCATGTCCGCCGACCATAATATTGTGCAGCGGTGTGATGGCGTCAGAGCACCCGCCCAATGTCTTCTCGTGAATTTGGGACTGCCGCATGCCAGCTCCAAAGATGTAGAATTCTGGCCATTAAATCACAACTTCTCCAAATTAAGTCAGACATTCAAGGGATGAAGTCAGCGGCAAGCAGGAAATGCGTGCGATCTGATTGGCACCAGGCAAGATGGTCCATTTGGATCATGGGTGAGTGGCTGTCTTTGTTGAATACTGAGGAAAAGGGAAGGGGAGCAGGAGAATGTTTGTGGACCTGGACTATTAGTAACGACAAGGACAGCGTGTGTGGGGAGTGATGTGGGGCTTCCCAGGAGATGATTGGACTGTAGGAGGGGGGCGGCAAGAGTAATTGGGTGGGGGGGTGGTCCCAGGAAATGAAATTATGAGTTAGTGAATGATGAGGTTAGAATAATTAGAACTTGGCTCCCAGACAACATTCTTCCAAATTTGCAACTTTTGTCTCCCACTGATCTGTTAACTGCCTTCAGAGCCTGCATGCTTGACCTGGGGGCTCTTTTATAACCCACTTGGAGCTGCACTGCAATCACCAGACGGTGGGGTTTGGCCACTTCCTGCCTGTCCCTGCTCTGTATCTTTGCTTGGGCCCCACATGGCCACCATTCAATCTTTAAAATTAACGTTAAATTCCGTGTGCTCTGGCAGCTGGCACACAAACAGAAATAGCGCACATATCCACTTCCGCTGTCGAGGCCTGCATCTCACCGATTAAATTCCGCCCATTAACTCCGATTTTCTCCCTCCACAGGTACTGCCAGACCTGCTGAGTATTTCCAGCATATTCTGTTTTTATTGCAGAGTGCCCTCTCCTGTGTCTTGTAAAGATTGAAACTGCAGTACAAATGCAGTGTTAAACACAAACCGAGCCTAGCTGTAATCTGGTGTCAGTCCTTACCTGGTGCCATTCTTCTTACAGAAATTGCTCTTGACAGTCAGGTGTCTGCTGTGCAGTTCCAGTGCAGTAAACCCTCCATTATCTAAGGTGAGAGTTTCTTCCACATTTGTACTATTTTTACCTGAAGCACAGGATAGTTACAGTAAATAAAGGAGGTGCTATTTGCTGCCAAATAAAATTGAGGGCTTGATTAATGGCCCACATATAGTTAACGGGCAGAAAATCTAACCCTGGTTTCAATTGCAGCGCAAGTTTAAATTTGTGATTTTCTGTAATAACAGATGCCATTGGAAATGAACTGTAGGTAAAGATTTGAAGAACAACCTTAAATGCATTTAAGGGATAAAAAGACAATAAAAAGGCACATTGTTCTTAAGATTTTTTAAAATAACTACTTTTGTGAATTGATAGTGAGTCAAATGATAGGCTATTGTATAATGATAGGTCATTATGTAGGTTACACAATATATTTTTGGTTGTTAAAAGGAGCTGTATTTACATTGGCCACATTCAAAGCCACAAAGTCCAATGGCTGTCAGTAATCAGCCTGAGGCCAGAGTTTGTTTGCTGTTTGCTTGATAATGCAGGTTCTTGCAAGCTTACAGTTCCTGCTCAGAAGAAAAACCTCAAATTTACTGTCTTCTCTTTACTTTAAATACTTCTGGCACTTGCAACTGCAACAGATTATCTCAGCGTTGTTTATGGATGTACACGGAGTATAAATATCAGAAAATGGGAGATCTGGTAAATAAGTTCTTTACATCAGAAACCCATAAATGAAGACAAAGTTAAAATCCAACAACTTTTAGTGGTCAGGGGAGGAAGCGGGAGATTAATTCAGAGAGGTGGATGAAAGAACTTAGGAGGCTTTCAAGGAGGGAAGACAAGATGCTGTCAGAGTGCAAGTGTGTAGTAGGTCAAAGATTCTAGAGCAGGGGAGGGACAAACATACAACACATCAGAGACAGAAAAACATAGTGTGGAAGCTGGGATGTTAGAGTTGGAGAAAATTAGACAAGTATCAGGGAAAAGTATGGAGGAATATGAAAACAAGAACATGGATTGTGAATATGATATTCTCGGGGTCCTGGTAGCCACGAGGGTCAGGCAGGAATGGTTCAATTATAGGACTTGGTAGGAATAAGAAAGAAACAGTAGATTTCTGGATAAATTGCTGTTTATTTAAGGAACAGCCTGGAATGTAGGCAAGGAAGCATTCTTTAATGCCCTTATATCCTTCCTGAAATGTGTGCCCAAAATTGACACAATAGTCCAGCCGAGGCCAAATTAGTGTTTCATAAAGGTTCATCATAACCTCCTTGCTTTTGCACTCCATGCAGGATAAAACCTAGAATCCTGTATGTCTTATTATTCACTTTCTCAACCTGCCCTAACATCTTCAACGATTTGTGCACATGTACCCCAGGTCCCTCTGCTCCTGGACCCCCTTTATAATTGAATCCTTTATTTTGTATTGCTTCTCCTCATTCTTGCTACTAGAATGTATCAATTCACATTTCTTTGCATTAAATTTCATTGCCGTGTGCGCCCTCTCATTCCAGCCTCTCTTATGTCCTCATAAAGTCTAGCACTATCCTCCTCACAGTTCACAATACTTGCAAGTTTTGTGTCATTCCTAGATACAGAGGTAGTGCCAGAGGATCGTAAAGTGGCAAATGCGACACTGTTTTATTCATTCTTTCATGGGATGTGGGCGTCGCTGGCATTTGTTGCTCTCCCTAATTGCCCTTCAAATGGCTTGCTAGGTCATTTCAGAAGCCAGCTGAGAGTCTGTGGGTCTGTAGTCACATGTAGGCCAGGCCAGATAAGGATGGCAGGTTTCCTTCCCTAAAAGACAATATTGAACCAGATGGGTTTTTCCCAACAATTGGTGATAGTTTCATGGTCACTATTACTGATTTTATTTATTGAATTTAAATTCCACCAGCTGTGGTGGGGTTTGAACCCATGTCCCCAGAACACTACTAGTCCAGTAACATTACTATTACGTCACCATCTCCCCCATCCAAGTAAGGGCACAAGGATGTCCATGGTAACCATGGAAAGAAATGTCCTTCCAGATAATGCCACTAAGAGACAGTGAATGAGTGTGGAATATCAAGGAGCCAAGTATAGAGTCCTAGGGCATGTCAGAGTTAACTGTGCAGACATGGGAGGAGATATACTAATTCCATTAGCACAGGTAGGAATGGTAGGGAAATGCCACAAAGGAAGGGTGGCAGTGGAGGATGGAGTGATCCACTGTTGACATCCCTGGAGAAGTCACCTGTTGTTGTTTGTATCTCATTTGTTATTCTGAGCAGTGTGATTTTGATGCAATGAGTAGGATGGAAACTAAACTCAAAGGATTCAAGCAGGTGACTGCAAATTTGGCTTTCAATGATGCTTTTGAGGACTTTAAAGAAGGGGAGATAAGAAATAGATGTTAGTTTGAGGGTATAGCGGGATGAGGATGGTCAACATCTACTAGATTGTGATATTGTAAACAGAGAGTGAGACTATGTCAAGATATGCATCAACTTTTCAGTGATAATTGAATAGCAAAGGATTATGGGGCACATTTGCACTTCAATGTCAATTTTAAAACAACATTAATTAAATGACCATTATTTTCTGTATAATATGCAGATTAACATCTTACCAGTGTTGTTCTTATACTTCTTGCTCTGTCCATGTAGGATCAGCCCAAACACCATGAGCAGAATGAGAATAAGGCTGCAGAGAGCCATCACTACCAGAAACCACCACTCTTCATAAAATGGAGGATTTCCAAGCTGAGCTGTAGGAAAATCCAAAATAAACATTGAGGCATAAATAACTGCTATCCAGCATGAAAGATCTCCATGACCCCTTCTTCACTACACTTAATTATTTCCACAGCCAACAGTTGGAAGAACTGCACGCAATATGTAAGTAAGTAATTAGCCAAAGTCCACAAAGGACCATAGGCATCCCTCTCCATTAGAATGAGACACACACAATTGGTCATATATAGCTTGATGTCAAAGGCTTGCAAATTCACAACATGACTTAAATGTTTCATATGTTGAAACTTGCTTGCTACACTACCTTGAACATCGTGAAGAGGAGTAGGCCATCTAGTCCCTCGAGTCTGTTCCGCCATTCAATGAGATTATATCTGATCTGTCACCTAACTTCATATACCCACCTTTGTCCCATCTCCCTTAATAACTAGTTTTGGTTAACAAACATCTATCAATCTCAGATTTAAAATGAACAATTGAACCGGCATCAATTGCGGTTTTGGGAAGACAGTTCCAAACTTCTTGCACCATTTGCATGTAGAAGAGTTTCCTAACTTTACTCCTTAAAGGCCTGGCTCTAACTTTTAGCTTGTGACTCTAGCCCTACACTCACCAACCACTGAAAATAGTTTCTCTCTATGTATTCTATTTGTTTCCCTTAATATCTTAAATTTCCAGAATATCACCCCTTAACCTTCTTAATTCCATGAATATGACTCTAGTTTGTATAATCTCTCCTTGTAATTTAGCCCTTGGAGTTGGATATCAGGTAAGTTTGTGCTTCATTCCTTCTCTGTGGCACCCAGAATTGAATACACTACTCCAGGTATGGCTGAACTCTGAAGAAGAGTCAAATTCAATTCAAAACTTGGCCTAGATTTTCATCCTCAAGGCGGGTGGGGTGGGGGGTATGTTGGGAAAACTCCTGGCTCAGCCTGCCCGCCTCAGGAAAAAGTGCCCACCAAGGCAGGGTCTTCATTGCTGGGGGCCAGGTGTGGGTTGGAGTTGGGCCAGCTGACCCAGGTGATGGTGTGGTAGCAGCCACAGGAGTGTCAAAAAGGCCAGCATTGGTGCCATGGGACTTTGTCTCAGTGAAAAAAACAACACAAAGGCCCTGACACCTCAAACACCCCCCATGCCCCATCCATGCTACCTCATGTGCCCCACCCAACCCTCAGACACCTTGCCCCCTATGCCAGGCTCTACCCTTCCACCCAGCCATCAGACCTCTCATGCCCCCATTCCCCATGTCAAGCTCTGACACTTCAATGCCCATTGACTCACTGTACACTATCTAAACCAATAAACATCATAGTATAAAAGTGGGATGTGCAGAAAAAAAGCTTTAAAAAAGTGTAAACAATTGATAAATTTCTCCCATGAAAAGAAAGGTCTGGACTGAAAGCTAATAAAAGTGTCAATCATTCAGGCTTACTTGAAGTTTCAAAAACCATAAGCACTTGAAACCACTTAACTTGCATCAATAAATATTATGAAACTGATCGCAGAGACCAGAAAGCCTGAGCTGTTAATTAAACAATATTTAAACCAGGGAGCAGGTGTCCTGTTACTCAACAAATGTCTGGGTTTTCAGTTTGGCTGAGAGCCCAAATCATCTATTAGAATGACAGTCAACCAGGCTCTGTGAAATTCGAGGTCATTAACTGTTTTTCTCCCCACAGATGCTGCCAGATGTGCTGAAATTTCCAGCACTTCCTGTTTTTATTTAAGATTTCTGCACTATTTTGCTTTTAATATATGGGTGAACCAGGGCTTTGTATAGCTGCAGCATAACTTCTACCCATGTGCATTCTGGTCCTTATATCCTTCAGATATAAAGGCCAGCACTCCATAATCTTTTTAATTATTTTCTGTAGCTGCCCATGACATTTTAACAATCTATACAGATGGATTCCTAAGTCTCTTTGGACCTCCGCTGTTTCTAGCTTTTTGCCATCTGGAAAGCATTCTGATCTATAACTTTCACATCCAAAGTTGATAATCTCACACTTGCCTATATTGAAATCTATTTGCCATGGTTTTGTTTAATATCTGTTATTTTATGCTTCCACCTACAGTGCTTACAATGTTGCCTCTCTTTGTGTTATTAGCAAACTTGGATATGTGGTTCTCCATCAAATCATCTAAGTCATTAATAATTAATAAATATAGTGATTGGTTGAGGCCCCTTTGGGATGCCGCAAGTCACAGTGTGCCAGGTAGAGTACCTGTCCCTTATCCCTACTCTCTGTCTCCTACTGCTTAGAAAATTTCTTAGCTAGGTCAACTGTTTCCTTTCAAATTCATGAACTTCAACTTTAGCCAACAGTCTCTCCTTAAAGTCTTTATTAAATGCCTTTTGGAATTCCATATAAATAACATCTTTGACCACTATTTCAGTTACCTCTTCAAAAAATTCGATCAGGTTCATAAGGAATGACCAACACTTTACAAATCCATGCTGGCGCTCTTTGATCAACTAAAAAATTTCAAGGCGTTCAGTCACTCTAACCTTAATTATAGATTTGCATTTCCCAACAAGAGATGTAGGGCCAACAGGTTTATTAATGCCCTGCTTTTCCTCTCTCACTTTTCTTAAATAGTGGAACGACATATGCAATTTTCCAATCAAAAGAAATGGTTCCTGAATCAAGAGAACCTTGAAAAATTATAGTTAAGCCACCTGCATTGCTCTCACTTCCTTTATTAAAAAATGGCATTGGAGCCATCCACTCCTGGTGATCTGTCACTTTCTGGCGGCATTATTTTCTTAATTATTGTTATTTTTATTGTTACTTTACATGAGATCTGTTCCCAATTCAACATTATTACCTTGTGGATGTACAGCATGCTATCTTTTTCTTCTACTGTAACATGTGCACCATTTCCTTATTTCCATTTATATCACCATAAGCTTTCACGAGGTCATATTGCTCCACCGTCCTCTTTTTCTAATGTAACTGTAAATTTTTGTGTTAATTCCTATATGCCTTGCAAATTTCTTTTCATATTCCCTTTTTGAAGCTCTTACTATCTGTTTTGTCACCTTCTGTTTGTTCTTTGTAGCTCACCCAGTTGCCAGAACCTTCTTTTTTGCATCTTTATGTGCTTTTTCTTTTAGTTTTATGTTGTCCTTTACCTTTTCTTATCATCTATGCCTGTTTTTTTTGACAAACAGATCCTTGGGAATGAATATAAACTGATTCTGCATCATGTTAGTTTAAGTTTTTGGACACCTTCCATTGATCTTTTGTTGATTTACCCATTTCTGTCTCATTCTGTTGAAGTCAACCTTATCTAAATCTAGAATCTTAGTAACTTTGCGTATCTCCCTTTCAAACACAACACTGCACTCAATCATATGATTGCTATTAGATAAATGTTCACACACCATTAGATTGATAACTAAACCACGCTCATTACTCACTATCAAATCTAATATGGCCTGTCCCCTTGTTGGTTCTAGGATTTATTGTTGCAGAAAACGATCCTGAACACTTTCAAGAAACTCACTATCTTTTTGACATCTGCTTGTCCCAATTTATATGAAAATTAAAATCCCACATTAAAAGCACTCTACCATTGCAACATGCTTGTCTAATCTCTGCAATTATATACAGTATTCTGCCACTTCATATCTGCTTTTGGGGGCACATACACAACTCCAACTACAATCTAAATCTTTCCTATTTTTAATTCTATCTATAGTCTCCATTGCCTGCACACTTCTCGTTAGATCCTCTATCTAAGTGAAGTGATTACAGCTTTAACCACCAAGGTTTCACCTCCTGCTCTACATAGTTTCTATATTCTTCCTGTACATCTCATAGCCTGGTGTATTCAGTTCCCAATTCTGACCGTCTTGCAACCAGGGGCGGAGTTTTCCCAGAATTGCACTAAATGCGGTAGCAGTTATAAAAATTGGTGTTTTCCCCGCTGGCCACAATGGTGGGTTTTCACGCCTTATTGTCTGCTTCTCACCTCACTAATTATGCAGGGACGGAAAACACGCCGTATTTCTGGTGGGCGGCCTCTGATCCGCCCGCGACACCATGACCTCACTTCTTCCTCAGCCTGGGCGCCACATTTAAACTGCAGCTGTGCACACAGTTCTCAATGTCTGCAAGCCAGAATTGCTTCACTCAAGACATGGCCCTGAAGGCCAAGAAGATGGCAGCACCAAAGTTCAGTGACGCCTCAGTGGAATGAATTTGGATGCCATGGAGGCCCATTGCGATGTGCTCTACCCCGGCTCTGGCTGCAGGAAGTCCACCAACCCCACCACAAAAGCTTGGGAGGTGGTGGCATCAGTGTTCAGTGCCAATGCTGACAGAAGAAGTCAGCCACCCACTGTAGAAAGAGGATGAATGATCTCATCTGTACTGCCAGAGTAAGTCAGCCATTTCATCACTCTCAACTCTTACACTCAAGCCCATCAGGCATTCAGAGGGATCTCACTCACTGTTAGCTCAATGGATGACATCACTCGCACTCTCACAGACACCTTCACGTCCTCTGCAGATTGTATCCTCATCCCATCCATGGCATCACACACCACCCAGACATGCCAGGCATCCTTCTCATCTGCCCTGGCATGTGTCTTGTTCACAAACTCTTGATTTGTTTTTATGCAGCAGATGTTCGTGCATAATCACAGGGAGAGATTCCAGAACTCAAGGTCCTAATGGAGTTCAAAAACAGAGCCATTAGGCTGGCCGGAGAAAATGTGGACCATGCTTATGGCGACCACGAGTCGGCAGCAAACATCAACATGAGGATCCTGCTCCAGCTCATCCATCAGTCCATGCTGTGAGTGCAATCTTCTGTTTTTTTCACTCATCTGCCATGCACTAATTATCTCTACATTCTTTCATAGACATCTCTGCCAAGCGCCCGACACCCTCAGCCAGTCAGGCCCTCAGCTCCAGCCCAAGGACACCTCAGATGAGGATTTTTAAAAATTCATTCACGCGACATGGGCTTCGCTGGCTGGGCCAGCATTTATTGCCCATCCCTAGTTGCCCTTCAGAAGGTGATGGTGAGCTGCCTTCTTGAACCGCTGCAGTCCATGTGGTGTAGGTAAACTCACAGCGCTGTTCAAGGATTTTGACCCAGCGACAGTGAAGGAACAACGATATATTTCCAAGTCAGGATAGTGAGGAGGGGAACTTCCAGGTGGTACTTTTCTCATCAATCTGCTGCCCTTGTCCTTCTAGGTGGTAGTGGTCATGGGTTTGGAAGGTGCTGTCCAAGGAGCCTTGGTGAATTCCTGCAGTGCATCTTGTAGATGGCACATGCTATTGCTACGGTGCGTCGGTGGTTGAGGGAGTGAATGTTTGTGGATGTGGTGCCAATCAAGCGGGCTGCTTTGTCCTGGACAGTGTCAAGCTTCTTGAGTGTTGTGGGAGCTGCATTCATCCAGGCAAGTAGGGAGTATTCCATCACACTCCTGACTTGTGCCTTGTAGATGGTGGACAGGCTTTGGGGAGTCAGGAGGTGAGTTACTCATCATACGATTTTAGCCTCTGACTTGCTCTTGCAACCACTGTATTAATACGGCTAGTCCAGTTCAGTTTCTGGTCAATGGTAACCCCCAGGATGTTGCTAGTGGGGGATTCAGTGATGGTTATGCCACTGAACATCAAAGGGTGATGGTTGGATTCTCTCTTGTTGGAGATGGTTATTGCCTGGGGCTTGTGTGGCATGAATGTTACTTGCCACTTGTCAGCCTAAGCCTAAGTATTGTCCAGGTGTTGCTGCATTTGGTCATGGACTGCTTCAGTATCTGAGGAGTTGCAAATAGTGCTGAACATTGTGCAATCCTCAGCAAACATTCCCACTTCTGACCTTATGATGGAAGGAAGGTCATTGATGAAACAGCTGAAGATGGTTGGGCTGAGGACACTAACCTGAGGAACTCCTGCAGTGATATCTTGGCGTTGAGATGGCTGACCTCCAACAATGACAACCACCTTCCTTTGTGCTAAGCATGACTCCAACCAGTGGAGAGTTTTCCCCCCAGTTGCCATTGATTTCAATTTTGCTTGGGCTCCTTGATGCCACACTCAGTCAAATGCGGCCTTGATGTCAAGGACAGTCACTCTCAACTCATCTCTGGAGTTCAGCTCTTTTGTCCACGTTTGAACCAAGGCTATAATGAGGCCAGGAGCTGAGTGGCCCTGGCAGAACCCAACCTGGGTGTCAGTGAGTAAGTGCCGCTTGACAGCATTGTTGATGACCCCTTCCATTGCTTTACTGATGATGGAAAGTAGACTGATAGGTCGGTAATTGGCTAGGTTGGATTTGTCCTGCTTCTTTTGTACAGGGCATACATGGGCATCTTTACACATAACTGGGTGGATGCCAGTATTGTAGCTGTACTTGAACAGCTTGGCTAGGGGCATGGCAAATTCTGGAGCACAAGTTTTCAGTACTATTGCCAGAATATTGTCAGAGCCCATAACCTTTGCAGTATCCATGCCTTCAGCCCTTTCCTGATATCATGTAGAGTGAATCGAATTGGCTGAAGACTGGCATCTGTGATGCTGGGGACCTCCGGAGGAGGCTGAGATGGATCATCCACTCGGCACCTCTGGCTGAAGATTGTAGCAAATGCTTCAACATTGTCTTTTGTGCTGTTGTGCTGGGCTCCTCCAACATTGAGGATGGGGATATTTGTGGAGCATCCTCCTCTAGTGAATTGTTTAATTGTCCACCACCATTCACGACTGGATGTGGCAGGACTGCGGAGCTTAGATCTGATCCATTGGTTGTGGGATCGGTTAGCTCTGTCTATCACTCGCTGCTTATGCCATTTGGCACGCAAGTAATCCAGTGTTGTAGCTTCACCAGGTTGACACCTCATTTTTAGGTATGCCTGGTGCTGCTCCTGACATGCCCTGCTGCACTTTTCATTGAACGAGGGTTGGTCCCCTGGCTAGAACACAGCAGCCTTGAAGACCTGTCACAGCGTTCACCCATGCCTTCCACCAGTGCAGAGACTCACACCACAGTGGATCTACAGCAGGCTTGGGGTCACGATCTGGTGAGCACAGCACATGACCTGGTCCATAGCAAGCAGAGGCAGGGACATCTGCAGTTGCCGACACTCGGAGAACTGCTGGAGGCCACGATTCATCTGAGTCCGAGTCAGATGATGTGCCTCTGGATTCAGTTCTAAATCAGTTGCTGGAGCTGCAGAAACAAACATGGGAATATCAGGAAGGAATGTCAGCTGCATTCCTCAGATTTCAAAGGATGATGCAGGAGTCCGTCTGCCTTCAGGCCAACGTACTGAGGTCAACACTGGCAGGGTTGCGGCCTCTATGGAGTCCTTGGTCCAGGACATCGGTCCTGCATTGTTGCAGGAGCTGCACTTCATTGGTGTAGACAATGGTGGCAGCCATCAGTGTCAACACGAAAGGGGTGCGGGGCACCTCACTCTCACTTCAGCTACCCCTTCCCCTTGAGGAGTTATCCAGGGAACCCTCAGGCACCCATAGGGAGGAGGAACAGCAACTGGACACTCCAGGGCCATCCATTCAGGTGACTGCAGGAATGTCCGGCTGATCCCAATTCCGTCTTCTTGTGACCCCACCACTTTCAGCTCCAAAGGCCAAGGAGGGTGCACCTGCCCCACAGCAGGAGACCCAAAGCAGGCTGAAGCCCTCCAGATGACTCTGGCTGAAGTCATCACAGACAACAGGGAGTAGCAGTCAGCAAGCAGCCTCCACCTCCACTGTGGACACCAGGGATGCACCCAGATGTCATGGTAAGATTAGAGAATCAAGAAAATAATAGGAGTACAACGATGGCACGGCTGTTCACAACATGTTCGTAATGTTCACAACTGTAAATAGAATCGCATCCATTCCACATCTCTTGTGTATGCCTCTTGGTTATGATGAGCTGTGTTGCAGTCACTCAGGTAACACAACATGGTCCCTCCCCTGACTTGTCGCACCTGTGCTATCATGGGCCTCTCGTCAAAGTAGCGTGATTCCATATCACCACAGTGAGTGCCATTTTTGCGCATCATTCTTGACATCAGTGATGTCTCGACCTTAAGTGTGCTTGTGGAATGAACCTCGTTCGCATGCTCTGCTGTGTCATGTTATGTTTATTCTTGGCTGTGTAAGATTGAGGCAGAGGTGTTCTCCTATCTCATTTGCACTCTTCAAATATGAAGGTGTAAAGGTACAGGGAGAGATGTGTTCACACATGGAGAAGGGGTATATATCATGCAACTCCATGTGCTGTCTCTTAGCAAAGTTTTCATGCTATGGGCCCATACTCCAAGCTCATGTGCGCTGGTGTCAGCCAATCACATCTTCAACTTTCAGGCTGTACATCTGCTAAGCTCACCAATAAGTGTGGCACCTTGCCACCTCAAGGTGATGAAGCTCAGCCGATCTCAGCCACATTATTGTCCTGGCACTTGATCGTCCAACTTTGTGCGTCTCTCACCCTGTAGTTGTGCATCTTGAGGGGATAAGGCTCTCATCACAAACTAGAGATGCAGTGCTATGCGTCCCCTCACCCGATCACTCGTCGAGGTACTGATGCTAATTCTAAATAGTCATTTCTGGCAGATAATAGAGTCTTTGAGCAGACTCTAGAGAGTCACATGGGTCTTGAGACAATGGGCAGGATTTTCCCTTCTTCGGGCGGGGACGATGGGCAGGCCTGGGAGCGGCAGCGAAACTGCACTTTCACACTGGCTGGCCAATTAATGGCGTGAAATGCACGAGAACCTCAGTGTTGCCGGGGTCAGGGAGACAGGAGGAGCGCGAGCACTAAAGTCTGCACATGCACGGCGGAGCATGCACTGAAAGCACCCTGAAGGCACAGAGCTGCCTCAGGGAGCTGAAGAATTTTGCAATGAAAAATAAAGATTTTAAAAATAAGGGAAACATGTCCCCACATGTGACTTAGTCATATGAACACCCCGCCCGTGGATGAGGTTTCCTAAAAAATACAAAGGCTGCCTGGTCTATTTGCCTGCCCGCCAACCATAAGCCTTAATAGGCTTCTTAATTGCTGGTGGGTGCACTGCAGACTCTTGCGTGTGCCTGCCAACCGAAATATTGTGCAATGTCGCTGGGGCGCTCGCCTGATGTCATTGCGCAGTATTTTACTCCTGATCAGGTCAGGCTTGCGCCCACCCACTGGACGTAAAATTCTGTCCAATCTGTAGGGCAGCAATGGGATAGGAGTGGGGATGTCCTGAAGCTGAAGTGTTCTCTTTATTTGCAATGACGGGTGCCCTTGAGGGCTTCATAGTGTATGCACGCATTCTGGACTTGGCAAGTGCCTGGGGTGTCCATGAGGGCACAATGTCTGTGTTAAAGAGGAGGTATTTTAATATCTGGCAGGTTAGTGCTTGACGCCGTCTTGCTCAAGCAGTCTACATTCGTATCAAGCTGACGATAAATGCAGCCCAGAATCCCTTACTGAGAGTGCCAGATGTCAGTATGATTTGGAAGTATACACCACAGATGACTGAATCATCTGTAAATGGATTCATAGCAGCGGAACGTCAAGCGCTGCCTTGCCCAAGTCTGAATTATCTGATTCACAATCAGTGTTACACAGAATGCACAGTTCTACTGCTTTTCATGGATCTCCTTGGGGAGCCTTGACACATTGAAGGCACACAGTTACGAGAGCACTGAGGATTGACCGACAGCTGCTGGCTCTTGTAGAGCACCGTTGTGACTGGGATGTTGGAGAGACACTTGAAGAGGCAGCACCACCGGATGTCTGATGCCGGGACTTCCTCCTCCAGTTAGCAACTCATCTCAGCAAGGACACATGCTGCTGAGGGTTCATCATCCTTCAAAAGATCAGGACAATGTGAGCCTGATGTGTAACTATTCACTCTCATATTGAAGTGCAAGGGTGAAATGAGAGGAATTGTAATGCTAGTGCTCATGCTGGCCCCACGAAGGAGGGTTCATGTCCAATAGGGTACTCACTACAACTCATCATCCTCCTGGTGGAATCTAGTGGCTATCAGGGCATCACGTGTACACCTGTCTTGTCTGGCTTGTGCTACAGCCTCTTTTCCTGCAGCTCAGCTTCCTCAAATTCATCACTCTCATCCCCTTTGAGGTCCTCCTCATCGGAGAAGATGTGCAGCTCCTCCATCTCATCAACTGGAAATTTCTCCCTCCTTTGCAGTGCCAGATTGTACAGCGTGCAACAAGCCACAATGATCTGTGAGACCCGCTGGGGTCTGTACTGGAGTACTCCACCACATCAGTCCAGGCATCGGAATCACATCTTTAGGATTCCTATGATGTGCCCCACCAATGCTTGGCTAGCGCCATGAGCGTCATTGCACCTTCTGTCTGCAGGAGTCTGAGGTTGCCGCACAGGTGTCATCAGCCTCGACCTTTGCCGGATACCCTTTGTCACTGAGAAGCCAGTCTTGGATCCTGTGTAGTCCCTTGAAGATGTCCGGGTCTGTGATCTACTTAAGATGTTTGAGTCGTGGATGCTTCCTGATTACTTGGCACAAACCTGCATGATCAGTTTCTTGTGGTCGCAGACCAGCTGTACATTGAGCGAGAGGTTGTCAGGGAGCTTTTACAGCCACATAAGTGCAGTAAATGACATTCTGCGCCCGTGGGAATCGGGCAATCTCAGCAAAGCCCAATGCTCTTACATCCTGGCTTGCTTGTTCTCTGTTGAAATTGATGTAATTTTGGGCCTAGGCAAAAAAGGTATTTGTTACCTCACGTATGCATTTGTGCAAGGATGCCTGAGAGATCCAACAGAGGTCCCCAGTGGAGCCCTGGAAGGAGCCACTGGCGTAGAAGTTCAGAGTGGCCGTTACTTTCATCGCCACCGGCAATGGATGCCCTCTCAGTCCCCGTGGCACTAATTCCTGGAGAATGTGGCAAATGTGTGTCACCAGATCCCTAGACATGCAGAGCAGTCAGCGACTAGTTCTTGGCTCATCTGCAGATAAGACATGCCAGTTCTGTAGACCCTGGGTCTTGTGAGCCACCTATGTGCGATGTCTCTGTGAGCCTCCTCCTCTGCATCTGGAGGAGGCCCTGCTGGCCCTTGGTCTTGCTCCTCCCTTTGGTGATCCGGGTACCTCCCTCACAATTTTCTCTTTATTCTCTCCTACCTATAGGCAATAATGCAGGCAGCGATAATTCGTCTCTGTCTTCCAGATGGTTTTCTCTCTGCAGTATCAATGGGGAGAACTTTCCCCACGTAGGGCGGGTCATTCAGGAGCAGGCGTGGGCCCTATCGCCGCCTGCGATTGGGTCGGTGCCGCCATTTTGCGTGGTCAGGCCAATTAAGGCCCGCTCAGCGTACTGCACGTCTCCCTTGCATAGCAGGAGAGGGTGGGCGGGCTCAGCCTGCTAGGTCCTATGGCGACCCGGCGGCATGTACAAAGGAAGGCTTGGCAACCTTGGAAAGGCTGCTCGCAATGGCTGGGAGAAGGGCTCTGCAGAGGGACAGTGCTGGTGACGCAAGTCCGGAGGGTAAGCTATTGGGGCAGGCCAGGCAGGAGGGTAGGCCGTCGGGACAGTGTGCCCTCGTTTTTCAGATGAATGCCTAGCTTCCCTCCTGGTGGAGGTGGCAGCGCGGATAGAGGTCCTTCTGAGGGACGGGAGGAGGAGGCCCCCCCACCTGACCAAACGTGCCTGGGAGGAGGTGTCCAAGAGTGTTAGCTCCCGTGATGTGGTGCGGTACACATGGCTCCAGTGCCGCAAAAGGTTCAATGATCTCCTGTGCTTGGGAAGGTTAAGCCTCAAGTCACTTAATGCAGCCGTCACCCTTTCCCCCAAACCACACCCCCCCACACCCCCACCAACTCTGAGTGCAGTAACGTCACTGAATCCATCATGGCATGGATCCCTCGCTGGGTGTGACAGCAGAGATTGCCCATGCCCAGTTCACCCTGAGAGGGTTGAGCTAGGATATGTTCTGCATCTGCAGCATGTGTGACACTTGACACCCAGAGTATAGAATGGGGGTGAAAGTCAAGGATCTGCACCTGGGCAGAGCACTGGAACTGCAAAGCATGTCAAATTCAGGGTGCTAAAATGCTGGGAGGGGAGCTTCCAGGTGGCGGGGCACCAATCCATCATCTGGTGTTTGCGCTCCACGTGCTTTTGCCTCCTTGCTTAGAAGAGTGGCACCTTGTGGTGCCACATGTGAATCAGGCAGCATTTGGGCAATGGCGGGGGGGGGGGTGCGGTGGGTCAGCCCTGGCTTGTTTGGGTGAGTGTGCAGCAGCTGTGGGGTGACAAATAACTGGAATCCTGCAAGGTCCCACTCTGGCTGGGTTGGCAGGGATGCAATGGGAATTCAGGTGCAGGCCGGACTAAACAATGCTCCTTTTCAGGAAAAGACGGCACACAATGCGTCGGAACAAATGCGGACTGGCAGAGGGCAGGCCCAGTTGGCCATCCTTACAGCTTTCGAGCAGCAGGCCATGGACCTTGAGCGGCGCAATGCCCCAGATCCACTGGTGGCGGTGAGGCTGGGGTGCCACAGGGAGGTATGTTGGCGAGCAGTCAGGTCACCATGTGTGTCACAGAAGCTATGGCACTGCTGAATGCTCCGTGATTGAAGCTAGCAACATGAGTTCACCCTTGATTATGGAAGGATGAGCACAAAATGATCTGGGGCAGCGGCATGCAAGTTGACATTGTCTGCACTGTAACTAATTAAATGTCCTTTTCCTTCCTTTCAGCATCACCGGAGCAGAGCCAGAAGGAGGAGACAGGGGGCCCACCTCTCACCCCTGAAGCCCCCGAGCAAATGCACTCTCCAGCGTCACACAATCTCAGCCAGGCAGGCACCAGTGCAGATAAGAACACGTCGGTGGGAATTAGATCTTCGGCTAGTGTCCCGGGGCATGGTGGTGAGGGCATTTCACACTCGCTTGAGGTGCGGACAGAGACAGAGAATGCCCAGGGCGCTGGCAATTGGAGGACTGCTCAGGACCAGGTACTCGCTCAGTCGGTGGCTGATGATGTGCCTCTGGATTTGTCTATGAGGCACCGAACGCTGGAAGTGCAGCAGAGTATCTGGGATGATCTGGTACCTGTGCTGGATGAGTCCATGTGGAGCATCACCGATGCAATGAGGCTCATGACTGAGTGCCATGCTTGCTCCATGGAGAGCCACCTCCAGGAGAACAATCAGGCCCTCCTGGGGTTGCACTCGGACCTGCAAGTCCTCACAGCGGCATTGGCCACAGCTGGTCAGTGCTAGTGTGGGAGATGGTCTGGGCACCAAGTATCCCAGCTTAGTGCCCATCCATCTACAGTGAGCAGGGAGGTCTGAGGTGACCTCACGTCGGCGCTGCAGCTGCCTGTCGATTTTGCGGGCTCCTCTCGGGGCGCTCCTGATGAGGGCAGCAGATCCTCTGCCCCTCTGCCAGTGACCATGGCATCCGATGAGGCTATGGCGACTGGGGAGAAGCCAGCCATGCCACTGGCCGCTCCCTCCCAGGAGGGGCCATCAAATGCTCCATGGACCAGAGGACATCCGCCAAGGTCATCGAGACCAACAAGATAGCGCAGTGAGCAGTGTCTCAGATGCCAGTTCCAGTGAGGGGACAGCACCTAGACGTAGCACACATAAGCGTAAATTTAAGGCACCTTAGGCACACCACGGGTTTCTCATTGGTGCTTTTATGTTGGCCCACAGTGATTAGTTGAGGACTTGGTGTGATGTCCAACACCGTTTTTGTTTTGCCTTATGAATTTACATTTGTTTACTCAATAAATTTTTACATGTTGTCACGCCTCAGGGTGATTCCTTACTTCTGCATGTGTATGGGAAGCCATGATGTTATGACTGGGTTGTTTGACATTGAGCTTTATTCACAAGGGCCTTAGTTAGTGTTATTATCCAGGCTGATTTAGCACTCAGGTGTCGAGTGTGGAGCCGGCAGCCCTGGCGTGTGTTGAAGGTCCATCTGTGGTGGGCTAGCTGAAGGTCCATCTGTGGTGGGCTAGCTGAACGTTCTCTGAATTAAAGGCTCCTGGGTGTCCCTGCCTCCCTGGAGTATGTCCGGGTCAGCGTCTACCCTCTCAGCGTTCTCCTGTGCTTGCTCATCCTCGTACTCACTGCTGGACTCATCATGTGCATCCGGAGCAAATGCGTCCATATCTTCCTCATCCACTGTGTCGCCCCTTTCCAGTGCCAGATTGTGGAGAGTGCAGCATGCAATGACTATCAGCGACACACGATCTGGGGGGTACTGGAATGCGTCCCCTGAGCGGTTCAGGCATTGGAAGCGCATCTTGAGAAGACTGATAGTTCTCTCCACCACAGCCCTTGTGGAGGCGTGGCTCCTATTGTACCGCTGCTCAGCTTCTGTTCTTGGATGGCGGAGAGGCGTCATGAGCCACCTTTTGAGGGAATAGCCCTTGTCACCCAGCAGTCATCCATCCAGTCGGGCTGGAGCACTGAACAGCCTTGGCACCTGGGTGTGTCTGAGGATGTAGGCGTCGTGGGAGCTGCCTGGGTACCCCTCACAGACTTGCAGAATCTGCAGCTTGTGATCATACACTATCTGCACATTCATGGAGTGGAAACCCTTCCTGTTGACGAAGGCACCCAGGGTCACCTGCTGGCGCCTTGACGGCCACATGTATACAGTCTATTGCACCCTGGACACGGGGGAAGCCAGTAATCACCATGAAGCCTCTGGCTCGGTCTGCCTGACTGGCATCGTCACAGCGGTAGTGGATGAAAGTCAATGCACGTCTGAATAGAGCGTCTGTAACCTGCTTGACACAAGTGTGGACAGCTGATTGAGAAACTCTGCAGAGATCACTCTGGGCACTCTCTGTCTCTGCCCGCAACTCAAGTGAGTGTGAAGTGCCCTCACTGCTGTGCCCCGGGACACTAGCCAAAGATCTAATTCCCACCGAGGTGCAGAGATCACCAACCCCTGGAAAGAGCCGGAGGCATAGACGTTAAGAGCAGCTGTGGCCTTTAGAGCCACTGACATGGGGTGCCCACCCACACAGTTTGTGGAGATCTCAGGGCCTATCATCTGACAGACGGAAGTGACTGTCTCCTTTGAGATACAGAGCCTCCTTCGGCATATTGAGGTAGCTGCTTCGCAGCCTGTAAACCCCGGCAGCAAGATATTGGCGTCTTCTATGGCCCCTTCCGCCTTGCACTTCCTGTGGCCCTGCAACCTTGTGCTTGCGCCTCTCCTCCCAAAGCTGGCTCCCCTGGAGGCTAAATGTGGACTCCTGGCTTCTTCCCGCTTCTGGCCCTCCCTTCCTCCTCAGAGGAGGTGTCTCCAGTGGAGAGCACAACTCCTATTTCCAGGCTAAGGGAAGATCTTCCTGAAAGCTGCAGGCCCTAGAAATGATTTCTACTGTAGAGTCCTGACCAAGGCTTTTACTTCTGTCCTAGCTGGTATTAGTTTTGAAGTCTTCCTGCTCACTTAGGCAAGTAAAAGTTACTTTCACACTTAAATCCCTCAAACATTCGTGACCTCACTCACCCCTCTTATCCCGCCCGTTGATGAGTTTTATACAAATGTCTCCTGCCCGCCTGCCCGTTATGCCCATGTGACATCCTGAAGATCACACGGACTGAAAAAAATCGAGATCAACTGTTGCCCGAAGGGCCTAAACTGGCCGGTGAATTGATGGCGGGCGTGCATCTGAATTTATAGCGCGCCCGCCTTCTCAAATATCGCGATGGCGCCCGGTGACGTCGGGACGCTCATCCTACATCACCGCACTTCATGTTACACGCGGGTGAACGGGGTCTGCCCCCACACGCCAACGGGAAAATTCTGGCCAGTGAGAAAGAGGCAGGTGTCAGCATTTGTCTCCAAAGGGCTTCTTTCTGTGAATGACTCCTCAGTGAATATGGGTTTAAGGGCTTTGTTCCCATGACATGAGTTCTTGCCCCTGAATGATGGGCAATGCAGGGTGTGTAACAAGGTCCCTCACCTGCAACATGACTAACTGTGAGATTGCTTTGGCCAGGTGCTTGGATGTGCTGCTTTCAGCCCAGATGCTGGGAGCCTCATTTACTGCACTCTAATACTACACTCTTGGGAATAAATGAGAGGTCAAATGTTCATTCAGGAAATGAGATCATTTGAGGGAGTGCCTGAGGCTTCTCTTCAGTGAACCATCCAGCACCAACTTTCTAACAGGCTTCTGGGGCTTGTCCATTCAGCCAATTGTGATGGAGTTCATTATTACTCTGGGAAATTTCTACACCGTGAACAAGGGATTAAATAAGGAGATCAATTAGTGCCACTTTGTGGGATTATAGTTTTGCATGGATGGGCATCATCGCTTCACTTTCCCGATTCCCTGGACTGCCGTTGAAAGGTTTCTACTATGTCTCAGTTGTGCCTCTCTCCTCATTTGGAAAGGCACAGTTCAGTTGTGCTCCCATGTAATCTGCCCTCACCCCCAACACTGTGCATGCACCTACCCTCCAATCCACCCTCACCAGCATAGCTTCTCCTCATTTAAATTTTGCACAGCGTCACTGCTGCAGGTTGGAAGATGGTGATGCAGAACTCTCACTGCTAGACTCTCCCTGTGAGAGTATGGAAACCTCTCCCATCGTCCCAGAGGAGCTTCATGATCAGGTTTCCCTCCCTCACAGACCTCCTCATCCACCCCCTGTTTTACTAGATCCCGTCGTGTTTCTGCTGCATGTCTGTTTTGCTAGTCCCTGAACATTTTGAAGTGGATGTGCATATGGCCAGTGTGGACCTCACCTATCCCCATCTTGAGGCCACTTACGCAGTTCAAAATATATACCCTATTCACCCTCCCCTCCCGTTGCATGCCTGAGTACAATCTTCCCCACTCGTAACCCCCAGTACAGGCCTAGCCCTACAGCCCCTTCTCATGCCTCAGGCCAGTTCTCCCCCTTCCCCATTGCAGACCAAATCCTGCAGCCCATTAAAAGCCACCCCCGCCATACTGCTGGTCTAGTAGGTAGAAACTTGACTGAAAATGATACGGTATTGCCTGCAAAGCTTGGCGTTGATTTCTGTGAAAGCTGTGCACTGCAAGGTAGGAGAACTAACCTCGAAGTGATGAGTGAAGTGCAGGTCACCAGGTGCACATCGCATATATACCATTGCGAAACATGTCGTTCTAATTTCATGCTGACGTAGCCTATGATCCAATGTTGGGAGCTGATTCCAGCAAGCAGGGCTTACAATGAGATAAAAATGCACTAAAATGAGGTTCGTGATGTGCCGTGGCGGGAAACACGGCCCACCGTTGTTGAGTCGAGCGGACGACCGCAAACTGGTTTCACAAAGATGTAATACCAATTTTTGGCCACCTCACCATATTTTCTGCTCCCGTCCGTAACAACGTCTGCCACAAACAGGGGTGGAAAATCCTGGTCCAAGTCTCAGTAATGGTTGCCATATCGTACTCTCTAAGTTGGATTTGTGTCCACAATTCCTTCAGTTTGTTCCTACGCTCCATGCATTTGTATGAAGATCGGTTACTTGGGCCACACATCTATACGTTGTCCTCCTGCTATAATATTTTTTTCATACATTTCTTATATCTCTCTCCTGATTTAATTACTTTACATCTTTTAGGTTTCCCTTTACCTGTAGTGCCTAGAGCACAATTTCTGACTACTACTATACTCTTACTTCGTTTGTCTAAGAATTATTGCTTATGCTACTGTTTTCACCTGAGTCCTCTCCCCATTCACTAGCTAAAAGCCCTTGTGACCACCCTATTCCTTCTTTTGGCCAGGATCCTGGTCCCAGCCAATTCAGGTGGAGTCCATTCCAATGCTACAGTTCCTTCCTGTCCCAATACTGGTCCTAATGTCTCATGAAAATGAATCCTTTTTTGACACCGCTCTTTCAGCCATGTGTTCACCTCCCTAATCTGTTTATTCGTATAGCAATTTGCACATGGCAGGGGTAATGATGCACAGATTATTATACTTGAGATCTTGTTTATTTATTTAGTGCCTAGCTCCTGGTACCCTCTGAAAACAAACTTTCCTATGTTGTTAATCCCAACACGGATCACAATGACTGGATCCTCCCACCCCTACCAGGCTCTACAACATCCTTTCACGTCAGTTCAAGATGCCCCTCACCCTGGCACCATGTCAACAAAACATAAGGGACTCTTGATCTGCTTACAAAAGCGTGCCAACTATCTCCCTAATTATTGAATTCATGGCAACTACCACATTACCCCACCTCTCCCTTTGGATAGTCTCCTCCTTCAAGGTGCCCTGGTCAGCATTCTGACTGTCCTTCCAATATTCTTCATTCCTTTCCACACTGGCAGCGATACATTGTACCTACGGGATAGCAGCAATTTCTGCAGCATCTCATTTTCTATCTTACCTCATTGCCCTTGCTCTGTACATTACTGTTCACACCAACCCCATTATGATCCCGCACCTTTGTACAAGATATGACTGAGTCTAGAGCAAGCTGTCCAGGTCCTCCTCCTTTCTCTCTACATTTATTCCATCCACATATTACAGTTTCTTCAATTGCTAGTAAGCAAAAATTGTAGAAACATTTAAATGATAGAAAAGTCCAAAAAATTAAAACATTCCTTTATCTGATAAAATATTATACACTGTTACTGATTGGGTCATTCTGCAGGTGATTAATACAAAACTGCAATACATTTCATTAATGTTATTTTCTCAGCACAGCAGAAACCAGCTGGCAGTAGAAACCAAAACACACATTTATAATATACGGAATAAATGTGATCAAATGCACAAACACAGATACATTTGTCCTCACTATTACACACACACACACACCCCCATACACAGAGGCACTCATGCACAAAGTTGATATTGGTGGCATCATTTAAAAGATTACATAAATAATGGAAAAAAACGATAAATTAAATCAATGATGAATGTGGTCTCATCTTTTCCTCCTGACATCAATCCTCAGCATCATTAACATTCCCCTACTATGCTGATGAAGAAACAGCTTGCTAGCAATCAGGATTCTGTCAATGCTCTGTACCCTGTAAATAGGAAGTGGACAAGAATATCCAGGAGAACACACTCTGTCAATCCATTCCCCCACGATGAGCAATTAACCGGACTAAGCAGCCAGCAGAACAGATAGTTAATTACCTGATCTCACAGTGGATGGTGTGCTTGGTTCCCCATATCCAAATTGATTGACCGCGATAATCCGAAATTCATAGCTCACTCCTTGCTTCAGTTGATCCCGGTTAACCACGTGGGATGTTGCATCACCAGGGATATCCTTCACAAATGTATCCCATAATCCTTCATCTAAAAAGGCAAAACAATCACGTTTAATCAACTAAATGTTAAAAAGCAGATACCACAGAGCAAAAAAAAACTTCAGGATTTCAGTTCAACTAGATAACATTAGCAATGATTTTAACATATTTTTGCTCCTTATTTTAGCTTCATATCTTATCATTAATAATTTAGAAAGGAAGAGGAGACTGCGCTTGGTTTTGCTCGTAACTATCTGATTAAGCCACAGATATCTTCAGCAATGGCTTCACCTTCCACTTGCACCATAGTTTCCCAAGGATCTAATGTTGGTCCCCTTTTTCCTCATCTATAGGTTGCCCCTTGTTGATCACATCTACAGTCAAGGGGTCAGCTTCTGCACTTATGCTGATGACACTCAATTCAATCTCCCCATTGCTCTGTCTGTTAAGACTGTTTGTTTGACATACAGTCATGGATTAAAATTTTGTGCATTAGGCCTCAGATCCATTGGGAAAACTAAAGCCATTGTCTTTAGCCCCTGCCAAAAACTCCAAAATCTTTACCACCGACTGTGTCCCACTTCCCAACCTCTGTCTCCTGTTGAATCAATTTTTCACATTCTATTCATCCCTGAACTCAGCATTCAACCCCATATCCTTTCATATGGAACATCTACTTCTACTTCCGCAGCATTACTTGTCTTTGCTCCACCTCTGCTCATTTATTGCTCAAACACTCTGTCTTGTTCACTTCCAGGCAGGACTATTCCAATGTTCAACCGACTGGTTTCCCATCCTCCACTCTCTGTTAACTTTAGCTCATTAAAAATTTGTTGCCCATTTTCCATCCTGCATCAAGTCCTGCTCGTCTATTACCTCTATCTTCATTGACCTACATTGGCTCCCAGTGCCTCACACCTCAGGTTTAAAACTCTCATCCTAATGTTACATTCCTCCCTATCTTTGCAACATCTATCAACTCCACATGACCTGAACTCTCTGTTCCTCTGCCCCTGGCCTCTGTTCCTTCACCCCTCCAGTGGCAACTATTACATAAGAACATGAGAAACAGGAACAGGAGTAGCCCATTTGGCCCTACAAGCCTGCTCCGCCATTCAATAAGATCATGGCTGATCTTCTTGTGTTTCGATTTCCACATTCCCATCTAACCCTGATAACCTTTGATTCCCTTGCCTAATAAGAATCTATCTACCCCTGCCTTAAAAATATTCAATGACCCCGCATCCAGCCCCTCTGAGGCAGAGTGTTCCACAACACTCCGAGAGAAAAAAATGCTCCTCATCTCTGTCCTAAAGGGGCAACCCCTAATTTTAAAACAGTGTCCCCTAGTTCTGGACTCACCCACAAGAGGAAACATCCTTTCGATGTCTACCTTGTCAAGGCTGTTCAGGATCTTGTATACTTCAATCAAATCACCCCTCACTCTTCTAAACTCCAGTGGAAACAAGCTCAGCCTGTCCAACCTTTCCTCATAAGACAACCCACTCATTCCAGGTATCAACCTAGTAAACCTCTTTTGAACCACCTCCAAGGCATTTACATCCTTTCTTAAATAAGGAGACCAAAACTGCACACAGTATTCAGTCTCACCAATGCCCTGTATAATTGAAACATAACATCCTTACTTTTATGTTCAATCCCTCTTGTAATAAAGGATAGCGTTCCATTGGCCTTCTTAATCACTTGCTGTACCTGGATACTAACTTTTTGTGACTCATGCACTAGAACACCCAGATCCCTCTGCACCTCAGAATTATGCAGCCGTCCTCCATTTAAGTAATACTGTTTTTTGTTTTTCCTGCCAAAGCGAACAACTTCACATTTTCCCACCTTAAACTCCATTTGCCAGATCTCTGCCCACTCACTCAGCCTATCTATATCCATCTGCAACACAACATACTCTCCTACCTATCTTTGTGTCATCTGCAAATTTAGCTACCATGTCTTCACCCCCCCCATTTGAGTCATTGATATAAGTCGTAAAAATTTGAGGCTCTAGTACAGACCCCTGTAGGACTCCACTTGTCACATTCTGCCAATCAGAAAAAGACCCATTTATGCATACTCTCTGCCAACCAGCCAATCTTCTATCCATGCACCATGCACTTTTATTTTCCTTAATAATCTTTGATAGGGCACCGTATCAAATGCCTTATGGAAATCCAAGTACAGGCTCCCCTTTATCCACTGCGCATGTTAAACATGGTTTTCCTTTCACAAAACCTATTACTTTAGCTATATAAACTCCATGCTTAGGGACTCCCTCCCTAAACCCTCTGCCACAAAACCTTCCTTTCCCCCTTTAAGACTCACTTCCTTAACCAAGCTTTTGGTCCCCTTTCTTAATATCTCCTTTGGCTTGGAATCCATTTTCTTGATTATGCTTCTGCGGAATGCTCTGGGACTTTTTTCTAAAGGTGCCACATAAACGTTTTCTTTCAGCTTAAGAAAAATATATTAAAAGAGATCTACTCTGTCAGGTTTATTTTCTTAAATATCCTACCTTTTAGGAAGGACTAAAAGGGTTTGAGAGTATCGATTCGACCTCCACTTGACCTGAAACTTATACCCTCAGGGTAGGAATCAGTGCTATACATTATGATTTTTTCTAACAGGAAAATTGAAAAAAGAAAGCAACATCTACAAAGGAATTCTCTAACAAGGGATGTTCTCTTTTAATACATTTTACTTAAATTAGAGGGGATTGAGTGTGGCATGGTCAGTATTTAGAGAATTCCTCGAAGTCGATTGTGCTCACCTGAGGGTCGTGTCTCAATTACATAACCTTTTAATGGTCCAGCTCCAAGCAAACCCTGTGTCCAATGAATAGTAAGAGTAGATGATGTTTCAGTAATCGAAGGGTTTAGCGGGGGACCAGGGGAACCTGTGCAAAAAGTCAAGAACTTACACTATTAAAAGAACAAAGGCAACTCTCATCCAAATACGAACTCAGTTTTTAGAAATTTCAATATTCAATAAATATTGTAGATTACAAGATTATACAGCGACAGAGAGTAAATGTTACCCCAACACACATGCATACAATGCTCTGCAATATCTGTCTCAAACTAATCATAGATTACACTATTGTATCATCGCCTGTTTTGGACAGGAGTGATGCACCATGAAGACTTATCTTTGACTGTTAGTACTATTCTGCAACTGGTTTTCAGGTGGCTGTCACAATTTTTTTTCATTATAGCCCTCTGTTCCCAGTGTGAATGGGAATCTGAGGGAGTATTTCAGTTCAACCCAAACAGTATTGTCATTTGTTCTGTGGTAGGGTTAGGGGAGAAGATAATCTGATGAGAATTGTGACTGGGAAGGAAAAGAGAAACCAGGGCCAGACAGGTCCCAATTTTCCCTCTGGGGCTGAAAGAAATGTTCCTGCTCCTCCTGGCCCATGAAGAAGCCTGAGACCCCAGTTAAAATGGAGCTGCGATACGAATGATGGCATCAGACCCCTACAGTTCCATTTTAATGAGGCTCCTGCTTTCCTACGATGAGCAACCATGATATTCCCAAAAAGTAGGAAATATGGTGAGAACTCGGCAGGTAAAGGCCAGCCCTCATTTTAACATCTCCAACCAGCATTGTCCAGCTGGACAGGGATAAAATTGCACCCAACATTTCTGTGTGCTTCTGACTGTTTCTTCCCACTGTGCCTCTATTTATATGGCTCTTCAATACCAACATCCTGCTTCCCTTGGGTGGAGACAGCCTTCCTCCTTTATCTTATTTTGGAGAACATAGTAGTGTGAACATTTGTAGGGGGTAGGGAGGGTAGCTCTGTACTCTAATGCAGCAGCTTTTGATATCCTTCCTTCCCTCTCAGCACAGTAATGCAAGCATGTAGTCAATGGTTGGGCTATCCATTTAAAATATTGCAGTCAGCTTAACGCTTCACCACGCCAGGTTTTCATCCCTGCTCTCTAAGTAGCAGGCTCCTAATGAGGAAACCAATTGCTCTTCGTGAATATTAAGTAAAGGTGCATTGAGGAATATTGCACTGATTCTTGGTAGTGTGGCCCTGGTTGATAGAAGTGAACCTCTGGTATAGTTTCAGTGATAGACTGGACAGTGAGGAAAATGCAGGTCTTTTTCAGACAAAAATCATTTCTAAAGTTTGGTTAAGATTTGATGATGTTTTTGTGTTACTGAAATAAGTGATTATAAACTAGCAGTAACACCCATTTTATTGATCCATGCCAATTTCCGATTGCATGAAGACTGCTGTTAATTAGAGGGCTCTTTATTTGATCATTTGTATTTAAAGTATTGGGCAATTTTTAAAAATCTGGAAATAGTGACAATTTCAATGAGACTAAAATTATTTAAAAGGAGTTTCCATCTCTATGCACACCTAATCCCAAAGTGTCATAACCTCTAAATTGCTTTAGCTGGTTGAAGTTGTCTCTAAGTTATTGACTGAATCAGAAATTGTCATGACAACATTCCTACTTGTTATACTGCCAGGTGTCTCTGAGGAAAATGCTAGTCACAGCACAAACATTGCTCATCAGATTTTCTGTGAACCCATATTCAAGGCACTTCTGTTAAATGTACAGTTGAAAGTAGGATCACATGAGACTGGACTAGAGAATTACTGTGTGATGTTACTGATCTACATTATTAAATGCCCATTCCACAAAATGAAAGTGCATCCTTCAACACTGTTGGAAACACAGGTCTTAAAATAAAACATGGTTTCTCTCTGTCGTCTTCAACCCCACTAATTAATTCTTCCCAAGCACAGGCTTGCCTTGGCTAGGAGGCAACCTCCGCTCAGGGTTCTGTTAATGTCATTCCACTTGTTAACTGAGAGGAAGCTAACTCTTAGTTTTCCTCTTGTTTTAATGAAATGCCTGGCCTTTGCTACTGCCCTCCCTGACAACATTGATATCTGAAACTCATCAGATGACGATTTCCTGTGTGCTAGATGTAACAAGAGTCACAAATGAGTTCTCTCACCTTCTCCAATATGTCATCAGCTACTTTCTAACACGCTTGCAATGGAATTCTTTACAAGTAAAATATAGTGAAAATTAACATTCAGGGAGAAAATAAGCTCTATTGTTTTTGAGTAAACTTTAGAATTGGGGAGGATGTGAACAGAATTTAAAAATTATATAAAAGGATGATAAAGAAGGAAGTTTTTGTTCTGGCTCTCAAGTTTTGTCAGCCCACATAGAAATGATTACTGTACTTTCAAGTTGCTAAGGATTCTTTCAGATTTCATATCACAATGACCACCAAGTGCTTGGCTATGAAGCCCCTTTTGGTGGAATAGCCTGTTGACAATCACTGACAAGGCTAATACATATATAATGCTCAAATGGATAAGGGTGCATTTTCTGAAGCCTGCAGAGGGTGCATTCGCTGCAAAAGCAGTTGCAGTGCCTGCGATGTCACTGGCAACGGCTTCCCGGGTAGCTGCCTGCATCAAAAATGGCACAGGTCCAGAAAAGAACACACAACACTGTTCGCATTTCCTCCTCTCGCTGTTCCCTTCCTTCCATGCCTCCCTTTGTCGCACCCTCTCACTTGCCACTTGAGCAGGAGAGACCGATGAGCAGGAAGCGCAAGGGCAGGGAATGGGAGGGAGCAGCAGGGAGTGGGAAGTGAAATGGGATCGTGGGGAGTGAGAATTTGTGGGAAGTGGAAGCAAATCGGAGGCAGCAGGAACTGGAATGGAGTGGTGGGTAGTGGGAGGGAGTGGCAGGGAGCAGGAAGCAGAAGGGAGTGATGAGGAGTGAGATGTGGTGAAGGGAGGTGGACAACATGGGAGGCAGGCAACAGGCGCACGACAATACTGTCAACAGCAGGAGAAACCGCACATGCACCAGTCGATTGAGTGGGTGCTGATTCTTGGTCAGGGGCAGGAATTGGAGTGTTTGGATAAGGCACCAGAGGATGGCCAGGCACCTGTGTAACTAAGGCCCAGCAAGAAATCAACACATTTAGGAGAGGAAGGGGAGGGAGCAGGAAAAGAATAAAATATAGCACCATTCCATCATAAGCTAGGCAAAACATTCTTTGATTTCAAAAAATGCTTACAACCAGTGCAGCTTTGACTATTTTCCATTTATGCGGTTCAGTTAATTTCAGAATAATTATCAGTTCTGACAGATTGACTACATATCCAGCTAAAATCTCTGATAAAAATGGGAATGTTAAATCTTAAAAAAAAAATCCCACGTTGCATTTCTTTGGTTATTTTTCATTGTAAATTTGCCAGAAATTACAGAATTGCTTGAAAGAACAGGCACATCAACACAAATATCCACCTTTGCTTGAGTGCATGGCCTGGAATATCCCACGTCCCCCAGGATCCTTACATTTTGACCAATGGAGATCTTGAGTCTGCACTTGCCAGCAGTATGCCTGATGGCACAATCTTCCCAGAGACGACCTCCTAATTGGCCATCTCCACATTTGGGCTTTGGAAGCTGCAGACCCAATCAGAGGGACGGCAGCTCTGAAGCCTCAGCAGCTTAACCAGCAGAAGTGCTGGCAGAACACTGCTGACTCAGGTCAGGAGCTGGGAGGGCAACTCAATGTGGAGATGTCCTCAGACACGTAAATACCAATAAAAAATTAAGAGGGTCAAAGCTGGTAGACACCTTGGAGCAGAGAGAGAGCCTCTCTGGATGAATCAGGGGCAGGCGATGGCGTAGTGGTATTGTCACTGGACTAGTAATTCAGGGACCCAGGGTAATGTTCTGGGGATCCGGGTTCATATCCTGCCATGGAAGATGGTGGAATTTGAATTCAATAAAAAAATCTGTAATTAAAAGTCTAATGATGACCATGAAACCATTGTCGATTGTTGTAAAACCCATCTGGTTCACTAATGTCCTTTAGGGAAGGAAATCTGCTGTCCTCACCTGGTCTGGCCTACATGTGACTCCAGACCCACAACAATGTGGTCGGTTCTTAAATGCTCTCTCAACAGGGGCAATTAGGGATGGGTATTAAATGAATTAAAAAAAGAAAAAAAAATCACTCATGCGGCACTTCTTCCCCATGGCTCGTCAATGGTACATGGAACCTCTGCCCCCCAGACTGCTGCAGGGAAGCTGCCTCCATTGAGCTGGCAGCCTCTGGGCTCAGTGGGAGGCTGCTCCATCAGTTTCAAAATGATAGCAGGTCCTCTAATTCACCCCAAACTGGACCTAACATTGTGGAGCAGACAGCCAATTCTAATTCCAGCATGTGTTGGGAAAGCTCCTCAGTGGTGGGAATGCACTGGGGAGCCACTCCAATGTGGCAGGCCCTATTTCCCCGCCCAACTGCCTCCAAGAGCCCTAGATATTTTGGTGGGTATCAGTGGAATGACAAAGTGAATGGAAAACAACATAAAGGGTCATGAGGACTCGAAACGTCAACTCTTTTCTTCTCCGCCGATGCTGCCAGACCTGCTGAGTTTTTCCAGGTAATTCTGTTTTTGTTATAAATAATTTAAACCTCATCTTAAGACCTGCGTTTACTGACAATCATAATCATTTTGTCATTTAATTGATAATCATCAATCTGCCGCAAATGCACAATGGATTTGAATTGAGTGGACATTTATGTTGGTGCTTAAGGTGTAGAGATCTAATGTGTGTACAGAATGCAGTTGGGATTTCAGGTTCACTATGCAACACTCTGGCCAAGTATAGCTATTTCCGCATAATTACTAGTTTCATAATGAAGTCTCCCTTTGAATTGTAGCCGTTGATGCTGAAGTGAATGACTATCTGGTTTGCTTAATCTGAAATCAACTGCCTTCAGTTACAATACTGATCACAGGTGAGTGATAGTGACAGGGGAGTCAAAGGGTGTGGGTCACACAGAGGGGGAGGAAGTGAGTTAGCGGCAAGTTCAGAGAGTGGCTCTTAGCATCTCACACCTCCCCCCCCAAAACTTCCTTCCTGGTGCCGGGTCCCTTGATCAGGCATTGAGTGCCTTTGAACAAAGGAGCCTGCAGGCAATCAAGCACAGGCTTGCTTGTCATGCTCCCTGCCACTGCTAGGTTAATACCAGTGGCAATGGGATAAGCCTTCTCCACCCACCACTCTCCTGCCTGAATAAATGACCCTCCACCACTAAACTTTCCACGGGGGAGGGCTTTAAATTCTGCTTAATGTGTCCAGTATGACATGGGTTTCATGCCTGCGGTTTGCTCCTGTACGCTTTCTGCAGTTGCTTGTGGGTGGTCTCCTGATTCCCAGAACCTTTCACACAACACACAAAACCACAAGCAAAGACAATCAACTACAAAGGACCTAACCATTATAACATAAATGCAATAATATTTGCAAATAGTACGTGAACAAATGTCATGTAATCAGACTTTCAGGAATAAATATGAGCAGAGTTAGTAACCCTAATTGAAACCAACACCCTCAAAGAATGGTGGTAATAAAGCAACTTACCACCATCCCAACATTGACTGACAGTTGGTGTAAAAAGAAATGCAAGCAGCAGTCAGGAAGATGAAATGCTATGGCATAATTTGTCCAAATAGTTTTGATTGCAATTTTTATACAGGAGGATATTTTTGCAATCAACCTCATTGCTACTGATTCCTTTTGGTGAATGAAAATGGTCATTATTTACCCAATCCCAGAACAAGCATGAGATGGTTGAGATTAAGGGGTTTAAAATCTTATAATCAGGAAATCTGCCCCCAGCCAGCAACCATCATTTTTATGATGGCAGATTGTGTAGTGTGCAAGTGTCCTGTCTTGTAGAAGTGGAACACTTCATTGCAATATTTAAATCAGGTTCCAACAATGCAGTTTGGAGCCTAAATTAAATGAAACAGTTGCTAGGGCTTAAGAAACCTGGCAGTGAAATGGAAACGAGAGCAGCTGGCTCCAGCAGGTAAGGATTTTTTAGAGCACTCTATGGGCCAGAGTGCTCCCCCTGACTTCTCAAGCAAATCTTTGGCCTCCCTTTTTCTAATTGTGTCCATTCTCACTCTTGCAATTGGTTGACTACTACCCCACCTCCATCCAACTCCTGATCTCTGGCCTGCCTTGCATTGCTTGTTGCCGCCCCTCAAACTCAAGCCTGTCCCATGACTGCCTAACCCCCCAACCCAACTCCTGATAATGGCCTGCCCCGCAATAGAGCGACAATATAAACCCTTAGCCCCACGATCGCCAAACTACAGCCCCCAACCCCCCTGGCCAACTTCCCCTCCCTTACCATTGCTGGGCTCTGACCCTAAGCCCCCTCACAAATGCCTGATGTCTTCTGATTGCTGTGGACCATCACAGATGTTGCCTCTTGTTGCCAGTTTTCTTGCCCGGTAGCTGGCTAGGCTGTCCATCTGACTGGCTAACAGGCAGGAAACGGAGGAGGAAAGTTATAATGAGGTCCTGCACTAATATCGGTAGAATCTCTGCATGCCCGGGAGACCCCACATCCACCCTCTCAACAAAAATATCAGGATCTGAGAGTTAATCCAGTAATATTGACATGCAGACTAACACAACTTGCGTGCCTTACCTTCTTCAGGTCCCGGTGTAACATTAGCCCTTATCTCAGGGCCAAAGGTGTAGGTTTTAGCTTGGACATGAAAACAATAAGGAACCCCTTTAAACAAGTCCCGAACCTTCAACCAGCGTTGATTGTTGCCTCTAAGATCGACTGTCACCACTTTACTCACACCTAAAAAATAGAAAGAAAATGAATAAAGAAACTATTCCAAAATCTACACACAATGCAATGTGTTAGAACCAAAGAAAAATGTAACCATTTGTCAACAGTACAATTTGAGTCTGATGTTTAATGGTTGCGCTGCCCCCTTAAGATGAATTAGAAACTCAATGGTGGTAATTTAGACTTTGTTGGAAAGTGCAAAACAGATCAATGGAAATAAAAGTGGGGAGATATAGAAAATGGGCTGTCGATTTGCTATCAACTGTTTTACACAATTGTACAAAGTCAAAATTACTTTCCGTTTCTTTTGTAAAAAAAACTAGGTAGATTCCTACACAACAGAGAAACAGGCTATTTTATTTAACACTGTGTCCAACTTTTATAGTACATATTATACCTTGCACTGATTCCAATGGCTCGTAGACCAATCTGTATCCCTCAAGAATTCCATTGGGCATTGCTGGCTCTCCCCAGAACACTTTCAACGTAGTGGTGGTAACTTCTGCAAATGTGATATAACTGGGAGCACTTGGAGCTGGTGAATCAGCATAAAACAAAAAGACAAAAAAGTATATTGTAATGCAGTACTTTCAATTTTATACAGTTACCGGTCAATTTTAGTTAGAATTTACCATTTCCATATCATTAGGCATTTGAGCATTACAGGAAAAATACCCATTAAACAGGTAAAAGGAGGGAAGTGTAGACATAGTTTCTATTTCCCATGATGTATGCACTGCAGCCAGAAACAGTGTTCTCTTCCTGTAAGAACACACACTTCACTCTGTGGTGAAGATTTACCTTGGTATGCAAGTGAAAATTTGTTGCAGCCTCTGCTACAGGCTGTATAAATATGGATGCCTATTGCAGTATGTTATCACAGGAGGTTGGTTGTTAAAGACTAAGTTGTTAATGAATTATTCAGGAAACCTCTGATAAAACACTGCATTTGTAAAAGGTGCATGGGTTAAAAGTTAAATTGGCTGAAACTGGTCCTCTGTTTACATCGTTAGCTGATTGGAATTGGTCCAGAGGTGACTGCGCTGAATAATCCTGATGACCGGACCAGTGCAGTTTTTATCAGAGGTTTCCTGAATAATTCTTTAAGAACTGTGTCTTTGGCATAACCAGTTGGTCATAACATGTTACGTTAGGCATCTATGTTTATACAGCCTGTAACAGAGACTGCAACAAATTTTCATTCACGGGCCAAGAAAAATCCTCACCATTGAGCCAAATGCATGTTCCTACAAGAGGAAAAAATCTGTTCTGGCGGAAATGCAAACATCATGGGAAATAGATCCAATGTGTGCCAAAGACAGAGTCAGTACCATCTGTTTAAAGACTTTGGTTTAGCTGCTCTGCTTGTTTCTAATGTCAGGTGGTACTGGAACAACTAAGGAACCATGACTTGAGCAGATTCATGAAATATTGTATTGCTCTCAGTCAGTATTGGCCTTCTTCAAATTGCACTATTTTCCACAATCATTTTTCCTATATTGATTGATGGAGGGGAGCACAAAGCTGATAAAGGTTAGCTTGTCTTCTGAGTGATTCTCACTTCCGTTTTTGAAGGCAGCAAATCCTTGTTTTACATGAAAATCAAATAAATGAAGAAGAATGTAAATGCCCTCATACTGAGATGAAACACTTTTACTGATGCGTAACAGCAAGTAAATTGAAACAGGCATTACAAAGGCTTATGAGCCAAGATCAACCATGTTCCTTGCAATGATTCCCATTTCTTATTACTCATTTTCAGCAGAAGTAAACACTCCCAGCCTAATAGCCAATAGTAAATGCTGCATTAATTTAGTGTCGGCCTGAGCTTCTTTGTATCACCAAGTGGCTGAACTGAGCAATACAACAGGATACATTTCAATGCAAAAATTTGTTGTATAACCAGCCAGTATCAAAAATAACACATCATCATAAATGGGTGGCAGCGAAAAAAGGAATTGTGAAGTTAAGATAAAATAACTATAAGATGTGTAACATTTTTATATCGATGTGTGCTTAGTCTTTCTTGTATCCTTTGTAGCAAGAACGATGAACTGTTCAGATCTAACATTCCCTTGCATGTGGATTGTTAACCTTCACCCGTGAATTTATTTTCACCACAAAAACAGCAAAAAACGAAAACACGTTTTATTTTTGTTTCATATTTCTTCACCAGAGTGTGTGAAGAAGTAAAATAAAAGTAATAATCGAGAAAACTCAAGGGTTGAAATCTCTACACAATTAGTCCAGTTCTGTAGGGATTGCTGGTTGAATGATTATATTCTTAGATCAGATTCTTGAGAGTTTTCATTCACTTGCTTTCGAGAGTCAGATGGAACTTTCTTGCCGGAGGTTTAAACTGTGGCTATTTCCATCAGAGATTAAATAAATAGGGAAAGTTCCTTAGCATGCAAATTATGTATTGACCGTTGAAAGGAATAAGGTTTATAGACCAGATGACATCATTCATTCTATGTTTATGTTCTTAACAAATATATTTAATTTTGTTGACTAATCTTCAGCAAAAAATTAACGAAAAACCCAAACGCACGTCAAATTCTTATAAAAGCATATCAATTCTAAAATTTTTGCATCTTCTAATTGTTGGTCCTACGTTAAAGTCTGTAACAGAATAATAGCCTTATTTCATCTGAGTTCTCATCATAATTTCATTTTGACTGTTACATAAAAGCATTCAGACTTCATTACAGTAATCCAGCTATTGATGGCATATTTTATATCATCTTAAATGCATTGCTTTGCTAAATTGAATTTATAGAACTGATTCAATATTAACAACTAAGTGAAAAATAGGATTACACAGTCTTGAAATCTTAACTCTCACAATATGGGCTCATATATTTTGATGAGAAAACTAAAGAAAGGGGATGCAACAGTAAGTAAAATAAATGCAAATTATCCTATTTACAATGAGGAAGGTGTGCAGAGATTGGGGGGGGGGGTGTCAGGCCTTGGATCAGGTCAGCTCTGGGGGGTGGGGTGAGGGTGTTTGTACTTCTGGGCAACTGCCACATAAACCTTACCTGTGAACTTCTGAAGGGGATTCCCCCGCACATCTTTGGGGTACCCCCCCAGTCTGACGCTGGGAAGCTCATAAGTTACGGCCCAATATATCAGATCAAGGCTCTTCAACTTTGTTCTTGCAAACTGACAATTATAATTACTCCCTTAGCTATGCTGTTAGAACTTTAATTAGCTTGTTTTTATACTCCATTCACTGGACCCTTCTGGTACATCACCCAATACTGATTTTAGGCAGTTGTTCATTGGGTACAATAGTACTGCTCTGTGCGCCAGTATCACTTTGTCCATCTTCATCCAGCCCCTTATGGACCATATTCTGTTCCACATAACTGTAAAACATGTGTATGTAAGGTACAGAGTGCCTCAACGCCTTCCATTAATTGCTCAGATTCTGAAAATTTATAATCAATCCCAATTAACTAAAATGAATGAACCTTAATAGTTTGACTACCATGTTAGAGAATCACTATCTTCCTATGATACTCTGTCACCTTATCTGGATTCTTCCACTCTTTCTGACCCTCTCTTTTATAGTATGTGGAAATATGATGTTGTGGCTACGACAGAGATCTGGCTCAAAGAAGGGCAGGACTGGGTGTTAAATAACCCTGGATACAAGGTGTTCAGGAAAGACAGGAAAGGATGAAAAGGGGAGAGGTGGTGGTATTGATAAAGGAGAGTATTGCAGTGCTGGAAAAAGAGGATTTCCCGGGGGATCAAGGATAGAATCGATTTGGCTAGAATGCAGGAGCAAAAAAAGGTGCAATTGCACTGTTCGGTGTAGTTGATAGGCCACCAACTAGTGAGATGGATGTAAAGGAACAGATTTGCAAAGAAATTGCAGAGAAGTGCAATAATTATAGAGTACTTATAATGGGGGACTTTAATTATTGAAATATAAACTGAGATAGTGGTAGTGTAAAGGGCAAAGAGGGGCAAGCGTTCCTAGAGTATGTTCAGGAAAATTTTGTTCAACAGTATGTTTCCAGTCCAATGAGGAAGGAGGCACTGCTGGACTTGGTTCTTGGAAATTAAGTGGGCCAAGTAGATCATGTGGAAATATTATGATCATGTAGGCGAACAATTAGGGGACAGTGATCATTGTATCATATGTTTTAGGCTGGCTATTGCAAAGGATAGAGAACAGTCCAGAGTAAGAATAATTAATTGGGGGAAAGCCAACTTCAGTGGGGTAAGAACAGATCTGGACCAAATAAACTGGACTCAAAAGTTGACTATAAAAGTGGTAGCTGTTCAATGGGCTACCTTCAAAGAAGAGAGGGCATAGTCAATATTCCATTGAAAGAGAAAGGTAAACTAAACAAATCCAGAGCTTTCTGGATGACAAAGGAGATAGAAATTAAGAAAAAAAAAGAAAAAGTGTGCTTATGACAGATATCAGGTAGAAATACAATTGAAAACCAAGTTGACTTTAGGTTCAGAGGAGAGGTGAAGAACAAATAAGAGAAACAAAGAGGGTGTATGAAAAGAAGATGGCAGCTAGCCAAAAAGGGAATCCCAAAGTTTTCTATAGGTATATAAATAGTAAAAGGGTTGTAAAAGGAGGAGTAGGGCTGATAATGGACCAAAAAGGGGACTTGCACATGGCAGTTGAGGGCATACCTGTGGAACTAAATGAATATTTTGCATCTGTCTTCACAAAGGAAGAAGACACTACCCATGCCAGTGTAAATGATGGGATAATTCAGACACTGGATGGGTTTAAATTGAAAAGGTGATGGTATTGGATAGGTTATCTGTACTTAAAGTTGATAAGGCACTGGGGCTGGATGAGATGCATCCAAGGATACTGAGGGAAGTGAGAATCGAAATTGCAAAGGCGCTGGCTATAATTTTTTTTCAGTCTTCCTTAGACTCCAGGGGTGGTTCTACAGAACTGTAAATGTTATACCCTTGTTCAGAAAAGGTGTAAGGATAAGTCCAGCAACTACAGGCCAGTCAGTTTAACTCTGGTGGTGGGGAAACTTCTAGAAACAATAACTCAGGACAAAATTAATAGTCACATGGACAGATGCGTGTTAATTAAGGAAAGCCAGCATGGATTTCTTAAGGGAAAATCATGTTTAATTAAATTACTGGAGTTTATTGAAGAGAGGGTTAATGAGAGCAATGCTGTTGATGTGGTGTACGTGGACTTCCAAAAGGCATTTGACATGGTGCCGCACAAGAAACTTGTGAGCAAAGTTATAGCTCATGGAATAAAAGGTACAGTAACAACGTGGAATTGGCTCAGTGACAGAAAATAGAGTAGTGCTTAATGGATGTTCTTCATGCTGGAGGAAGGTTTGTAGTGGAGTTCCCCAGGGGTCAGTGTTGAGACGCTTGCTTTTCCTGATATAATGACCTGGACATTGGTGTACGGAACACAATTTCAAAGTTTGTGGATTAAACAAAACTTGGAAGTATTGTGAACTGTGAGGAGGATAGTGTAGAACTTCAAAGGGACATGGACAAGTTTGTGGAATGCACGGAAAGGTGGCAGATGAAGTTCATCTTTGGTATATTTTGGTAGGAAGAACATGGAGAGACAATATAAAACAAGGGGAACAACTCTAAAGGGGGTGCAGAGGCAGAGGGACCTGGGTGTATATATGCATATGTCATTGAAGGTGGTAGGATAGGTTGAGAGAACAGTTAATAAAGCATACAGTATCCTGGGATTTATTAATAGTGGCATAGAGTACAAGAGCAAGGAGGTTATGTCGAGTTTGTATGCCACCAGTTTGGCCTCAGCTAGAGCATTGAGTCCAGCTCTGGATCCGCACTTTAGGAAGGATATGAAGGCATTAGAGAGAGTGCATGAAATATTCCGGGTAATGGTTCCAAGGTAGAAGAACTTCAGTTAAGAAGATAGATTGGAGAAGTTAAGACTTAGAGAAAAGAAGGCCGAGAGGAGATTTGCTAGAGGTATTCAAAATCATGAGGGGTCTGGACAGAATAGGTAGGAGAAACTGTTCCCACTCGTGAAAGAATCGAGAATGAGAGGGCACAGATTTAAAAATTAGTAAAAGAAGCAAAAGTGATATGAGGAGAAACTTTTTTATGCAGCGAGTGGTTATGGTTTGGAATGCATTGCCTGAGAGTGCGGTGGAGGCAGGTTCAAGTGAAGCATTCAAAAGGGAATTAGACTGTTATCTGAAAAGGAAGAATGTGCAAGATTACAAGGGGAAGACAGGGGAATGACACTAGATGAGTTGCTCATTCAGAGAGCCGATGCAGACAGGATGGGCCAAATGGCCTCCTTCTGCGCCATAACAATTCTGTGCTTCTGTGATTCTATATGTACTAAATTCCCAGGGTTAAAGTTTATCTCGGACGGTCTTATGTGATCCCGTAAATCTTGCCAAACTTTTTCTGAGACTTCTGCCTTGATGAATGACCTTCTTCCTGCATGTGCGGCATTCAAGTGCACAGAAAAATGGAACCAACTGTAGTCCCTTCTAGTGCCTGGAGATTGTCACACAGCACAGCTGGGATTCCTCCCATGGACCAAATGACAGGGATTATAGTCCCCAACCATTTTAAGCGAATTCTTTGCATGGACTGCACACGCCAAGGCAGAAATTAGCTTTCAATTTGGTTAGTTGGCTTAGACCATACGGAACTTTTCATCGATCACTGTATGATTTCCTTCATAGGGTCCTTTGCTGAAAGGATTTCAGCTGTGGTGTTCATAACTACAATGTTTACATTTTCACACGTCTCTAAGTTCGTCATTGGCAAATTCAGTCAGTCAGGAATTCAGCTGGTGCTTCCAATCTGGTCCTGATCTATTTTGCCATGATTTTCTCTATAATCACTCTTTTGTCTTTACCATATATTACTGTAGAACAACTGAATCTGGTTGCCATGTAAATAAAATGCAAGATGAAGATATTGCTGTCCTAATCCCATGCCTTTAAATGTATTGCTATTACTTCATTAAAGTGTCATGCTAATGGGAAACTTATAATAGACTTTGATGGCATCCTCCAATATTTTTTGCATCTATCATAGTTTTCACGAATCTCTTCAATGAGCTTTGCATACTCATCATCAACCACCATCCCTGCATCCCCTAGTAGGATCTTTAATCTGTGACAATTAGGGATTAGCAAATTGTCTATATAACTTAATGACAATTTGTTTGTTTCTCTCTCAAACTCCTATCACGTTATGCCATTACTACGTCTTTAACATTCTGATTAGAAATGCCAGGTTCTGATGGGGTTTGAGAGAGTAGATATTGAGATGATGTTCCCACTAGTGGGGGAATCTCAAACTAGGGGACATAATTACAGAATAAGAAGACACTCATTTAAAACTGAGATGCGAAAGAATTTCTTCTCTCAGAGGGTAGTGAATGCCTGGAATTCTCTACCCCAGAGAGTTGTGGAGGCTAGATCACTGAAAGTATTTAAAGAGGAGATCGATAGATTTTTGAAATATCGAGGAGTTGAGAGCTATTAGGAGCTGGCATGAAAGAGGAGTTGAGGCCTGAGGCAAAGCAGCCATGATCTTGTTGAATGGTGGGGCAGGCATGAGGGACTGAATGGCCTACTCCTGCTCCTATTTCTTATGTTCTTATCTTATCTGTTTGAAAAAGAGAATGGGATAGTGAGAAGGAATAGACAGGCATTCATATCAACAAGACGACGACCATCAATTGAATGGACCAACTATCTATATAATCAGGAAGACAAGCTGAACAAAGAACCACTATTCTCTGAAGATTCACAAGCTACTCCACAGAGTTCAAGAGGGGACATGCAGAACCTGAATCCTATGAAACCTCAGAGAGAGATCCAAGCAAGGTGGGGGTGATTGGTGAAACCACTACAACGCTTATCTCTGTAAACCAGAGGTGAAGGCAGAAACTTTGTGGGGGGGAATGTGGGATAATGTAAATATTGAGTCAGAACCCTGGGGGGAGATGTAGTAGAAATGATTAATGTTAAATATGTAAATATATAGTCTACATCAACAGTGAAGTAAGATCACATGATAACAGCATGGAGAGAGACAGATCCATGTAGAGCATTGTGTGGAGACTACCTTGTAAATAGTTAGATGTTAAAAGTTAAATAAAAGTTAGAGTTTGCTAACATTATCACCTCCAGCCTCATCTGTAAGCCCAGGGCCATGACTACTCCATACTAAACCAAAGACTATAATAACAGGTCTTCAACTTCCGAATTTTCTGTATTATGCGTCACTTCAAAAACCCTGCTTTTCTGCTTTGGGCAGTTTATCCCACAACGATATTTTGAGTCACATTTGAAATACCTATTAACAATTCCCCAGGCATTCTGGGGGTTCATTCGTCTATAATTACCACTCCAATCCTGTTGTCTTCTAGATCTGCCACCATGTTAAATGGATCCCACACCAGATGGTGAAGAATGAAACTAGATACCAATCCTTTCCTTGACAATAAGTTTATTTACAGAACGTATTACATATGTCTGTCTTTTACCTACCGTCCCCAGGGTACCAGCAGTCTCTAAATATAAGTGCTCTAGATACTTAATTAAACAATGCCCTTCACTTGTGTATCTTAAAAATACAGTTAACATACCATTAACATGTGTGGCTCAGTATCACAACAGCAGGGCTGTTTACCAAAAGAGTCATCAGAGAAATTGACCAAATAATCCTGCAATGAAACTAGCTGGCACAGAATGAAATTTCAGCAAGTTATGTACTGAAGAGTAGGATAGTTTGCGCCTGCAATTTTGCATGTTGTGAGTTTGCTGATCTTAACTATCCTGCAAATGGAGGTGCTAGGCTGAAGTAATGTTAAATACTTTCCCAAACTAAGAGGGAATGGAATAAAATCAGAATAAAATCTTTCTTGGAGACCAGAGAACAACTGTTCAGTTCATCTTCTCGTCTCTAGAAGATATTAGGTAAAAGGGGACTCCAAGTTAAATATGTGAAATTGATTGGCCTTTTAACTGTGTTACTATGTGTCAAAACATGCCCGAGTTCAGGACAGTTAGGGAAGGGCAAACAATTCTTCAGTAAACTGTGGAATGGTTCTATGGCACGAGACAGCCTTAGGAGAATGGGAAATAAATAATTAAAACAATAAATATGCTTGTTAATGTTGTTATGTTTGGAGAATCAAAGACTTTTAGCTATAGATGCAACCTCCACATGTGGAAAAAGCTGCAAGTGTTGCAAAAACTGATTTCTAAAGATTTGACTCAGCAACTATTTCAGAAGTATGAAAAAAACCCTAAAATCAGAGTCTGCCTTATTCTTTGCAGACAGCAGCAAAATATATGTAAACCCTAAGTACAGGAGTGGAGTTAGCAATGATTCATCTTTCTAATTGTTAGGTATATATTCTTATAGATAACAAATGGGTTCTAAACCTGGCAACTAATTAATAGTGCATTGTTTAGGAAGAAATTTATCATTGTTGTGAAAGAAGGGAGCACTGGAGCAGGTATCTCATAACAACCCTGAGACAGTCTGGTGCATCTCTGTAATATGCTAATCCCAAGACCAATTCAACAGTGCCTCTGTGATATAGAGACTCTGACACACACACACACATGTCGGAAACCTAATTTCAATACTTTAGCATCTCATTATAAGCTCTGCTTGCTGGAATCCACCCCCACCCACCCCCCCACATCAAATTTGCTGCCAACGTTTGCATGGCTTCAGAACATCGTGCTTCACAATTGACTTTAAAAGGCGTGCAACTGGCAACCTGAGCTTTGAGGGAAACTCAGAGTGAGTGCGCATAACTTTGGGCAGCGCTCATGAACACTGCCCGTAGGACATCAAAGAAGAGGTGCTGCGCAAGCAAGTCGCTTCTTCCAGATTGGCTTTCAGTGTGGTGTTGCAGTGTGGGGCTCCAGTATGAGTGAGGCCGGGGGGGGTGGTTGGGGAGGGGTGGTGGGCAAAGCAGCACAGACTGAAGGAAGTACACAAGCACATGCTGAGGGGGTGGGGAGTGGGGTGAAGGAAGCACTTACGCACTTTGTAAAGTTTGTCAAAAGTGAGCATGCTTCCACAGCTGACACCATTCAGCAGTAGCTCCGTTGACATGCTTGGAGTTGGGCCTCTGAAGCTTTCCTGCCCACTCAAGCAACACAAAAACATGAAAGTGCTGCCAAACACTCAGGAGTTTTTGACCCTTCGGGCGCAGGCTGCATATTAATATTAACAATTGGCTGACTGGGCAAGTTGTAGAATCCCATTGCAAAAAGTGGCCATGGCGCAGTCACTGATGGAGGCGTTCACAGCCCTTGCAATGTCTTTATTAAGATTTGGACCAGTATCCATCATGGTTCAAGCTAACAGTGCAGCCTTGCAGTGCAGGTTAGGAGAATACCTGCACCTGAGCTGAGAGCACAGCATGCATTGCAGTGGCTGAAGCTACCGCCAATCGGTCAAGCAGAGCGAGGAGGAGGTGGGTGGGGTTTCGGACAGTCAATGAGCATTCTACACGATGGCCATCCAAGTGGTGGCCAGCACTCATCCGCTTGGATGAAGAGGCCTTCAGACTTAACCAAGAGAGGAAGCTGGATTGCTAAACCACGTGTCTCTGCTTTTGATCCTGCAGGAGGAGAACATCAGGATCATGGAGCCTGGTGATTTAGCAGTATGCCTAATGGCTTACAGGGAGCAGAGTAGACAAAGATGAAGTAGATGAGTGCGACGAAGGTGCCTGGCTCGACAAAGGAAGGAGTGCCTCCCTCAAGATGAAGGGGCGGCAGAGCCTACTGCGCACGCAGCTGAAGATCCAGAGAGCCATTGCTCGTTGTGTGTCTCACTAGATTCAGGGTCTATAGATGGGGCTTATCATTCCTGCAGATGACCGAGAACTAGTGTTGCTGAAGACGGCAGATGTCTAGGGAACTGGTCAGTCACATATGCCACCTGCTGTAGGATTTGGTGCCACAGGAGCATGGAGGGCATTCATTGCCAGTAGTCGTGAACATGACTGTGGTGCTCAATTTTTACGTCAGTGGCTTCTTCCAGTGTTCCACAGGTGACCAGTGTGGGATCTCGCAAGCCTTCATGCACAAGTGTATCAAGGAGGTCATGGACACACATATTCCCAAAGGCACAGAACTGTGCACATTTCGCCTAGGATCAGGAAAGCCAGGAAGCAAGAGCCCTGGGATTTCCGCAGATCTTAGGTTTTCCACAGGTGTAGGGTGCCACTAGCTGCATTTATGTGGCGCTTACATCTCTGTGGCAACAAGCAGTCAACAATGTCAACCGCAAGGGCTTCCACTCGCTGATCGTTCAGCTAGTGTGCGACCAGCACAAACGCATCCTACAGATCTGTGCATGATTCCCAGGGAGCATCCACAACCCCTACATTCTTAGCATGTCTCAGATCCCTGACATCTTCTAGGGTCAACAGAGGCTGCAGGGCTGGTTCCTTGGGACAAGGGCTACCCACAGAGGACATGACTGATGACGCTTGTGCAGTCCTTTGTCAGCCATCAGCACCTGTCCGCGTCAGGAGCACAGTATCACTGGTCACAGATGCTGATGAGATTGGGGGCTAGCCCCACCTCAAAGGTGCTGAGAACACACAGAGAGAATGATGGAATGCTGTGATGACTGCCCATGACTGCAGCAGAGCGATGGTATAACGAGGCTCATGCCACAACCTGGACTGGTGGAGCAAGCAATAGGCATCTTGAAAATGAGGTTCCGGTGTCTTGACTAGTCTGGTGGAGCACTGCAATACAGTCCACTGAAGGTGTTGTGCATCATTGCCATTTGCTGTTTGCTACACAACCAGGCACTGCAAAGAGGGGGTGGACCTTGTTGAGGAGAAGATGGAAGAGGTGCACATCACCTCCAATGAGGAGGATGCCAAAGGGGATGACGGTGATGAACTCCTCGAAGGCAAAGATGATGGCAGTGAGGCCATCACACTGGCCAGACGAGGCAGGTGCGCTTGAGAGGCCCTCATAGCCGCAAGATTCGTGGAGGAATGATGATAAGATGCTGTGAGGACAGTCCTGACATCCTCACCTTGTATCTGTAAATGTCTGTGGCTGTGGCTGATGGCAGTGCACATATCCTCAGTGCTCAGTCTCATGTCATGGAGATGCAGCAGAGGTCCTAATAGTCACTAGATGCCAGGAGGATGATGACGACATGCAGTGAGGACATTCCATAGATCTTCACACTGCCTCTTTGAATGTCTGACTCCTGTCTAGCTGAGGGCATCTCACTTGTGCTCTGTAATCAGGGTCATATCATGGAGACACAGATGTGAAACTTTAAACATCTGATCCTTTGTCAGCCTTCAGCACCTGTCTGCTTAAGGAGCATAGCATCACCAGTCACAGATGCTGATGAAATAGGAGGCCAGCCCCATTGCAAAGGTGCTGAGAGCACGCAGACAGAATGATGGAACTCTGTGACGACTGCCCACTACATTCTGGCAGCAATGACAAGCACTACTGAGGTGCAGGCATCAGTAATGTGTCCAGTGAGTGTGAGGCCGGACCATGACTTTTGTCTGAAGGTTACACACTGCACAGGGAAGAGATCCTGGACTGAGACACCTGTCTTTACCTCGTGCAGGAACCAAGGTTTCACATCCGAGTGACATGGACATTGCTCATCATAAGGAACAATAGGCAAGGAGACATTATTGGGAAGTTATTTACAATAGTGAACATTATGTACAAGTGATTAACACTCGTGCTCAGGCTGTGCAACTCAGCTTGGCCTAAATAGCCAAGTGGTTATGGTACTGGGTTTGTAACCCCAAGATCAAGAGTTGAAATCTCACAATGGCAAACTATGAAACAACGTAACTTCATCTGAAACAGATGGAAACGGATTTGTACTCGAAAGAGTTACATTTTCTTAACCCTGCCGCTATGTTTTGGTGCTCCCCTGACATCCACAATGGAGTTGGAGGCAGCCTGCTGACTGCTACGCCGTCTGTGATGACCTTGACGGACGTCCTTTGGAGGGCCGAGACCCGGAGAGCCCCGGCCTGCTTTTAGGGTCCTGCTGTGTGACAGTGACACCCTCCTTGGCCTGTGGAGCTGGAGCTGCTGGGGCCACAGGACAGGGGATTCAGATAGGTCGGACACTCCCGGAGTCATCTGGGTGGATGGCCCTGTGGCGTGCACCTGCTGATCCTCCTCCATACGGGTGCCCGAGGGCCTCTGGCTCACTCCTTGAGAAGAAGGGGAAGCTGGAGTGAGATTGAGCTGCCCGGGACCCCTCTCACGTTGACACTGTTGGAGGCCAACCATGGCGTCAGCGATGGGTTCAGCCTGTGCAGCAATGCAGGACTGATGTCCTGGACCAAGGTCTCCTGGGCCACCACCATGCTGCTAGTGTCGAACTCGGTGCGTTGGCATGCCGGCACTATCACCTCAGGCTGAAGACGGACAGACTCCTCTATTGTGTCTTGCAATCTGAGGAGTGCAGCGGACATCCCTCCCTGATGTTCCTGAGCCTGCCTTTGCAGCTCCAGCAATTGAGGTATGACTGAGTCCAGTGCCAATTCATCTGACTTGGACTCAGCAGGTTTCTGGCCTCCAGTAGTCCTCTGAGTGCCAGAAACCTGGGAAGTCCCTGCCTCTGCCTGCTGTGGATCAGACAGTGCGAAGTGCTCACCAGATTATGAACCCAGGGCTACTCTAGAACTAGGTCCTACTGAGGTGTGCGTCTCTGCACTGGTGGAGGGTGTGGGTGAGCGCTGTGACGCATCTTCAATGAAGGTGCCTCCAGATTCCTCTTCAGAGGTGTCTTCAGGACTTGAGTTGAGGATCTGGCTCGTGGACCTCCTTGGCTGCTTCCCAGATGTGCCTGTGAAAGCAAAAGTGATAATTAGTGCATGGCAGGGGACTGCGGAACAGGGGAACTAAGTCACAGCATGGCTGTCTGATGAATGTTGCACTGCTGATCGCCACTTGAGCACCACTAACCTCACCAGCAGCACAGAAATGTACCAGATCATCGCTGGTCAGCTGGATTACTCTGTTTTCAAAGTCTGGGAGGACCTTCATGTCAGGCATTCCTCCACTAGGCTGCAACCTCTCCCTTTTGTTGTATGCCAGCTTGTCCTGCACGAATACAGATGGAGCAAGTGTAAGCAGGACGCCTGCCAGACCAGTTGAGAACGATGCCTGGCCTGTGTGGGTGGTGAGTGGTACCATGCACGAGATGAAGACATGATCTGTAAGGCAGATGAAGGTGCGTGTGAGAGAGTGAATGTTGATGTCCCTTGAACTGGCAGTGAATCAGATCCCTGTGGATGTGTGATGGGTTTGTGAGCGTGTGAGTTGAAAGTGATGAGAAGAGAGACGTATCCTGGTGGGATGGAAGAGATCATTCACACTCTTTCAGCACTGGCTGGCTGTCCTCGTCTCGCAGGGTGTTGGCGCTGACCACTGCCTCACATGCTGGATTTGTGACCTTGACCTTGCTTGCTGGTCTTTGCCCAGAGTGGGGTAGAGGGCTTCACAATGGGCCTCCGCTGCATCCAGTAGGTGACCGAGGGAGGCGTCGCAAAATTTGGGGGCAGCATGTTTCCTCCCGTTGGCAGCCATGACTTTCCAGCAGCTTTTGATCCCTTAGAGAGTGCTAGCTCTGTGCAGGGGTGCCCTTTTTATAAGGCACCCGGATTATTGAAGGTGATTGCGGGGTGGGTGAATCAGAGACCGCCCCACCAGCGATCCGGCGTGTTTCCCGTGAATGCATTATTAATGAGGTGGAGTGCGCCGAGAATGGGATGATATGGTATAAAAACCCGCAATGCAGTTAAAATGACTTTTTTCACGCCTGCTACCATACTTAGTGCAAATCTGGGACGATTCCACCCAATGTCTAGAGTGACTCTGTCATGTAACAAGTCTGGCACCATGTCTGGAGTATCTGCGTTGTAATAATCAGGAGTCGAGTTTAGCAGTGATTCTGTCATATAGGCCAGAATTTTTACCTTGATGGGCGGGAGGGCCCCACTAGCTCAGCAGCAGGTGGGCAGCCGAACTCCGCCGCTGAAACAGGGCCCGCTGCCATTTTGAGTGGGCAGGCCAATTAAGGCCCACCTGCCCAACAGGAAGTGCTATGCGCTTCCTGTGCTGGACGGGGGGAGGGATTCCCCATCTGTCAAAGTGCGCACTGCTCCCTGAGACTAAGTGCTGTCTCAGGAAAATTACTGACAGTATAAAAATGTTTAAAAATAGAAAAATATTAAAATTATTAACATGTCCCCGTCATGTGACAATGTTACACGGGATGGGACATGTTAATGAGAAGCACATAAACTTTATTTAAGTTTTTAAAAACGGATATGAAACCTCATCCCGCCAGTGGATGAGATTTCATGTATGATCAGAAGCCCGCTGGGGCTCCTGGCCTGCCTGCCAGCCTTAAGCTTGGATGGGCAGTGCCTTTAATTGGCTTAATTATCCTGTCAAAGGCCTTAATTGGCCATTGACAGGTCAGCGGGCGAACAGCTGATTTTGCTGTCCGCCCGCCTTCCTCAATATTTAAATGGACCGGGATGACATCGGGGGTTCCACCCGACATCATCCCACGTCATTTTCCCGTCAGCAAGCGGGCCCCGCCCCCAAATCGCTGACAGGAAATTTCTGCCCATAATAACTGTGACACAAACTTTGGAGTGATTCAGTTGTAAAATAATATTTTCAAAATGGTATTCTACTGCTTTTGCCCTGGGAGAAGGAAAATCAAGCTAGAATCAGAGGTTTGAGAGTCAGGTGGCCCTGGCACTACACCAGTTCTAGCATTATTAACAGCAGAATATAAATAATCTATATACAGATCTGATGCTTTATCTTGATTCCTTTTAGAACCCGTTATATATTTTACCTTGTCAATATACAGTGTACTTTAATTTCTACACGTCCTTTTTGTCTTGTCTGAGGAAGTAGACTCAGTACTTTAACAAGGATGCTCCAGTGTGATGCTGAAGAAAGGCATGGTATTGCTGAAAGTGGTTGTATGGGGGAGAAGCACCATAATATTTCCTTCTTTCCAAAGGCAACAGACACTGTGGTACAGTGAAATATCGCAGCTGAATAATGCAGTTGACAAATGATGAACTGGTGAAGTGCTGCTATATTTGATTTAACTTACAAAGCTGCTGTTAACACCAGAACCTAGCCTGATGACAGTATTGTTAGGTAAATGAGATGCCCCTGCTATCTTCTCATATGGTGTGCTGCATCTAAAGATACTATTTTTTCCAATTATGGACAGGCTGAGTGATCCAGCCCAACTTTACAGGTCCAGTTATCTAGTTTACCAGTCATTTTCTACAGACTTTCTCCAGATATTGGCAAAGGTTCAGCCACCAAAAAATTAAGTTTGACTTCCAAATAACTACACAACTATAAGGGCAATTATTGCCCTGTATAGAACTGCTGTGTAACATAAATATCAGGGGCATAAAGGTCATTTGTTGTATTTCCATAATATAATTAGAGCATGATTGTCAGGATACCATAGAGATTTCAGTAATAATCATATTTGCATAACACTGATACATCATTTTGACAAAAGATCTGAATATTGTACAAACAGTAATCCCTTCTCTCACCGGCCTGGTGTGTCCTTCCCTCAACCGGGTCACTCCTGGGTCCATCCCCAGCAGCGTTGAATGCTGACACACTGACCATGTAAATGGTATAGCTGGTCAGGTTTTTGAGTCTGATGGTGTTCTCTGGGAGGAAGAGGATCTTCAGCTTGTGTGTTTCATTCTGATTCTGTAGCTCCCAGTAATGGATCTGTAGGTGAATTATTCACAGTTTTTATAACAGATTAATAATGGCAAGATCTGGAGGTAAGATGGGATGAAGAAAGAGAGATTCAATATTTATGTATTAGTTATAAAATATAAACTCAAGACTTATGCTGATCCAAGCATGCATCCGAAATCACATTAAGAAGAGTCACTCCTTTTTAGCCAATTTTCTTTCTGGCTTGATTTTTTTTCTGTAATACAGCTTCACAGGTGCTATTTATCCTCAGCATTTGCCCAAGTGCCTGTTCTTCATGTGTCAGCCTAGGCAACAAGTGACAGCAGGCTGTTCAGTCATGTTGCCAATTCCAATCCTGTCCTCACCTAATATCTTGTACATGTCCACATTTCCAGCACAGAGATGCAAAGAAGGAAACTTGGCTGATTTTAATCTCCTATAATCCAGGTTACTGAGGACAACTGTAGCTTTATTAAACCAATCCCACCACAGGCCTGCTAAATCAGTGCTGATCCTGGATAGAACCTAGGACCTTCCTGGTCTGTGTGGCTCAGGTTTTAGCTGCCTTAACCAAATTAAAAGCTGGGAAACAGCATTTTTCCTTATAGGGATTCTGCAGGTTTTCAGGTCAATCTCTGTAATGGCATGTCATCTCTCATTTGCTGAGCTAACAATAAGGTGCCTTGATCTGTCAGTCTGGGATAATTTGTCAATGATGACAGGATGTTCTAATGTGTGGCTCTGAAACCTCAGGCAATCTTAAAGTCCAGATAATTCATTCCTTACACTTACATTTCTTACTTGCTGGCTCATTCAGTTTGAATTTTGTGGGACCATAGGTTTGGGGAGGGATATTCTTACCACAGGTGTCTCATTGACTGCTAAAGCCTAACTTGAGCATCAATATTTATTATCATCTGTAATGTGAGGTCTGTACAAATAAATGGGAAACTCAGATTTAAACTTTGTATATGACCCTCAAGAATCCATGGTACGCCTATGAAGACAAAGGATTGGATATGGAATGTTAACAAAGGTAGCCCTGGGCCTGGGTTCTTGACACCCATTTCAATGACAATACTTAATCATGAAATATGCAACTTTTAAAATATTTAGCAGCATTCACTCAGAATTTGAAGTTACTGAATTCATTAGATAAGAACTCCACTTAACCTATGCTTATTTCTACACACAGGTTTTTATACATTGCTTCAAGTCCACCTCTTCTTATATCAGTATCCAGTTGCCTTAAATTGCAATAACTGCTTATCTGACCAAATTGTTTAAATAGGTTCTCAGGAACTTGGAGAGGTGAATACAATCGAGCTTTATAATGCCACTGTGTTACCATGAAGAGTATTGGAACAACACACCAACTTATAAAAACCAAGATCAAAAATTGCTGGAAAAACTCAGCAGGTCTGACAGCATCTGTGGAGGGGAAGACAGAGTTAACGTTTCGAGTCCGTATGATGCTTCATCAGTTCTGAGTCATATGTTAACTCTATCTTCCTCTCCACAGATGCTGTCAGACCTGCTGAGTTTTTCCAGCAATTTTTGTTTTTGTTTCTGATTTCCAGCATCCGCAGTATTTTGCTTTTATAAAAATCAAGATGCCTTACATTTTTGAAGGTTTTATTTTTCTACAGTTCTAATTTCATGAGTGCCAATCTGGCCTTCTGGTGTCACTCTATCACATTTACATTCTCAGTCGGTGTCTTAATGATGTGCAAAAGTAGTTGATGAATCTGGTGGCAATTTACATCAAAGAGTTGCGCTTTGGTGCGACGAAGGTAACTCAGGGGCCTGGATTTTGCAGGTGGCAACGATGGCTAACCTGCCATCATTACTCCACAGAAGCTACCACCAACTTCAAGAGTCTGCACTTGTGCAGAATAACTTGAAAATCTGGGGACGAGTTTTATGGAGGCGACAGAGAGCTGGTGAGAGACCCATGTTGGTTCCTTTGGGGAAGGACCGCTGGAATACGTGCTAATCAGGCAATTAACAGGCCTTCCATAGGATCAGGACCTCTGGGACAAGAAGCCTGACTTGCCAAGAGCTGCCAGCAAATTTGCGCAGCAGCACCACCACAGAGGTGGTGGCTGCTGCCAGAACACCACCCACCAGAGGCCCAGGGTCATGAAGCGACCCAAGCCAGAGTTAAGTGATGGCTGGAGGGTTTCATGGAGTTGGGGTTGTAGGGGGGTTGGCAACAAGGACAAGGGGGTGGCTCTCAGCGCACCCTCCGCCCCACACTCCACCCTGCCATTGTTTCCCAATGCCATGTCCCTCATTCAAGCACTGAGTGCCTTTGAAGGAGGGACCATCCCTGGGAGCCCACAAGCAACCTGCACAGGTTTGATGTTTGACTATCCACGTGATGACAGGCCCAACCGTTGCTGAGTTAATACCAGTGGCAGGGGGATAAGGCCCTTAATTGAGTATTAATCTGCCACTCAAGGGCTTCAAATGGCAGCAGGGCAGGAAGGCTGTCCATGGGATGGCTTTCCCGCCATGGACTTAAATCAGGGTGGAGACAGGAAGGTGGCAGACTCCCCATCTGCTACCATCCTACCCAATAAAATGCCACCCCCCCCCCGCCTCTAAACTTACCATAGGGGAAGAGCAGAAAATACTCCTCCAGAAATTGCTGTAAATGACTCAGTGCATGTCCAGAGGGTGCACTGTTGAGGCACCCTCAGAGTGCAATCCTAAAACAATCAATGAATTGATGAAAATTTCCACTTTTATGCTGTTAGATCTCACATTAAAAACCCTTAAGAAAGTTACACCTTGTTAAATGAGATGTAAGAACATATGAAATAGGAGCAGTAGGCCATTCAGCTCATCAGGTCTTCTCCTCTATTTGATAAGATCATGGCTGATTTGATTCTGGCCTTAACTCCACTTTCCTGCCCGCCCTCCCTAGACTCCCTTGTGAATCAAAAATCTGTCTAACTCAGCCTTGAATCTATTCAATGACTCAGTCTCCACTGCTCATTGGGGAAGAGAATTCCAAACACTAATGACCCTCATCTCCATTTAAATGGGAGACCCCTTATTTTTAAACTGTATCCCCTAGTTCTAGATTCTCCCATGAAACATTCTGTCAACATCTACTCTGCCAAGACCCCTCAAAATCTGATATGTTTCAATAATATCACCTCTCATTCTTCTAAACTCCAATGAGTGTAGGCCCAACTTGCTCATAGACAATTCCCTCATTCCAGGAATCAACTTAGTGAACCTTCTTGGGAACTGCTTCCAATACGAGTATGTCCCTCCTTAAGTAAGGTGACTAAAACTGTACACAGTATTCTAGGGGATGCAGCCTCATCAATGCAGCGTATAGTTATAGCAAGGCTTCGCTACTTTTATACTCCATCCCCCTTGCAATAAAGGCCAACATTCCATGAGCCTTCCAAATTAATTGTTGTATCTGCATGATGACCTTTTGTGATTCATGTAAAAGGATAAGGACTTGGCTTTTAATGGCATACTATTTTCATAAATACTGAATGTCAAATGATATGATTAAAAAATCCACATTTTTAAAATAATTATTTTTAAAGTTTCTTTCTTAATCCAATCAGTCACCCATTTCACTATCTGAAAATTTAAATTAAAAGTGAAGGATAATCAGGTTTGCTATCTATCAGAACACTTCTGTGTGATTGGCTGCTTACTTACATCACTGCTGCTAGAAGCCCAGAGATCCTCATGACTTTGTGCCAGATTTAAACTCTGACTGGGTAAGGGGAAATCCAAGCCACAGAGATTCCTGGATCTTTGTGAGCAACTTTCCTTGAGGTCAGCAATGAGTACCATTGTTTCATCGCTGAATGCTAAATTCAGCTCAGTCTGTTTATATTTCCCACTGCACCCAATGGTTAGTAAAAAACCACCACTGCATTTTATAACATTTTATAACATGAAAGTACCTTGACCTCACCACTACTGAAAACTTTGCTAACATTTTTAAAATTACAGAAGATTCTTTAAATTGGAAAAGACGAAAAATTGTTCAGTCTACAACGGCTATCTGTCAAAGCTCAGCAGGCAGAATGTTTACAAGGAAACCCATGGAAACAAATACCCTGATGATCCTGTTACATCACAGCATTGGAAAATGAAAATGGAAGGACAAGTATTGTCTCCAACATTTATAAATGGTATTGTCCACTGGCTTTATATGGATGGGCTTAGTGTCTAGCCCACTCATGCAGGCCAGTGATACAGTGCTTAGCTTGCTGGTCTGGATAAAAGCCTTTAACTATTGAGGAAATCTGATGATTAGAAATGAAGTTATGGACTCTGATTTTGTTCTTGTTACTGTGAATTTCACTTTATAGTGCAAATTGATCGATTTCTACAGAACCTAAAGTGTCAGTTTATTGTAAAGTCACATTTGTCAAAGCAATTCTAGAATGTAAAGGAGCATTATTGGGATGTCCTCAGCAAGCATAACATGGATTTTATAACACTGTGGAAGCCACTTATAAAACTGAGGGATTTCACCAAGGTAATGAATTCTGAGATTTACCTTGTAACCTTGTATTTTGCCATTCTGTGACTCTGTTGGGGGAGGATCCCATGTAACTTCCAACTGAGTTGCTGTGAGAGGATGTACCTGTACATTCTGAGGACCTCTTGTGGGAACTGGTTGGGAAACAATACAGAGATTCAGTGATAGTCAAATAAAGCAAGTAAAAGGCCAAAAGAAAATCAAAATAGTTGGTTTTTTGCCTCTATTTGCTTACCTGCTTCTCCTACATAGACCTCTTTAGGGCTGCTGGCAGGGCTCTCACCCACTACATTAAATGTTTTCATTAGAATTTCATATCTTGTGTATTTCTTTAGTTCTGTAGAGTAAAAGATATGAAAACTGTCTTAAATATTTCAAATGAGCATAATTATAATATTTGCCTTGACACATAATTTCATGAATGGTTTTCACCAAAGGAGAACAATACTTTGTAGAGGGGAAGAAATAAGAAAGTGAGAAATAATCTTTCAGAAAAATAGAAGAAAGAGTCACCATTTTTCTGGTGATTTTTCAGTCATGTTGGATCTCTTGGCCAGGAAAGACATGCTCAGATGATTATATGCAAGAGCCTTCACCTTGAAGTGATCACTGAGCTGACTGAAGTTTAGCATCCTTACCATTTTTGATATCAATCCTGTCACTCAAGCTTAACTAAACCACAGTACTAGCTAGTACTTCAAATCCCTGAGTTTTGTTCCCATTTAAACTGTTTGCATACTTCCAAAAAATTTGCAATGCCGTCTAAATTGAAAGACAATGTTGCACTCTGCAGCATTTCCAACTAAGATCTTCAATGACATGTACTCGGACTGAAATGGTATGTATTTGCAGCAGGCAAATATGTTGCAGGCAGATATTTGAAGGTTTACAGAATATTGTATAAATACTTGTATAGATTCTCATTTGCATGTTAGGCTCGGTAATATATACACACATGCAAGTAGAGGAAATTCTGATACATGTACTCTTTAAGATATAGCAAGATATTAATCTTGGCCATGGCATCAGTAAAAGTATAAAAGTGAAGGTCAGTTCCTCCCCTATACAGGAGGGCGATCTGATAAGCAAGCCGAGCAAGGCTCCTCTCACATATCCAATGGCAAGCTATAAAGTACACCTAGCCCACCCTGGAATTTGAACCCTGCCACTTACCCAGGATGCTGGGGGAGGATAAGTGCAGGTGGTATCTGAAGACGGTTAAAAAGGCAAGTTATTTAATTTTTACCAATTGAGCAAGGGAGATGAGATTGAATGGGTTTAAATATGTGGCAATTAACTATAAAAACACTATTGTGCAATAAAAAATGTTGCTTCAGCATGCTGACACAGAAGAAGATTGGCAGGAGCATTGACATTGCCAAGGCATGTTGATATATCATGACACTAATTGTGCAGTGAAACTCACAAAGGGAAAATGTAAGAAACGGGCATAGTTAGATAAAAACAAAAAAACTGCGGATGCTGGAAATGCAAAACAAAAACAGAACCACCTGGAAAAACTCAGCAGGTCTGGCAGCATCGGCGGAGAAGAAAAGAGTTGACGTTTCGAGTCCTCATGTCGAAACGTCAACTCTTTTCTTCTCCGCCGATGCTGCCAGACCTGCTGAGTTTTTCCAGGTGGTTCTGTTTTTGTTTTATAGTTAGATAATGGTTTACAGTGGGAGATGTGTTGAAAGCATAATTTCCATTGAATTATATTTAACCTATTTTTTTTTCATTTGATTTAAATGTTTACCTACCCAGTCAAATGACCTATACAGAAAAATTATCACATTTCAACACATTAAGATGGCTTTCAAATCTATTAAATCATGCTTTAAACTGATTTCCTTATTTTTTTGAACAGAGCCAGATAGGTAGCTGGCTCATTGCACAGGAATAATTTTAAAAATCTGATGGCTTGCAAAAGCTGAGGAAAGAACCAAGGAGGAAAGGAGAAATATTTCAATATAATATCACAATTAAGCAATGAAGTTTATTACCTTGCCCAAGGTAATGCATTTAAATACAGTCTCTTTGAAAAGCAATGAGTGGAAATAAAGATAGTTGCTAGTGACAGGAGATGGGGAAATGAGAGAAATAAAGGGATCAGTATTGTAGAGTCTGAATCCTAGGCCTGGATCTTCACCGAGTTAGGGTGACTCAGGAATAGAATCACAGAATCACACAGTGCAGAAGAGGCTCTTCGGCCCCTCGAGCCTGCACCGACACATGAGAAACACCTAACCTACCTACCTAATCCCATTTACCAGCACTTGGCCCATAGCCTTGAATGTTATGATGTGCCAAGTGCTCATTCAGGTACTTTTTAAAGGATGTGAGGCAACCCACCTCCACCACCCTCCCAGGCAGTGCATTCCAGTCCGTCATCACCCTCTGGGTAAAAAGGTTTTCCTCACAACCCCCTAAACCTCCTGCCCCTCACTTTGAACTTATGCCTCCTTGGGACTGACCCTTCAACTAAGGGGAACAGCTGCACCCTATCCTATCCACCCTGTCCATGATCCTCATAATCTTGTACATCTTGATCAGGTCGCCCCTCAGTCTTCTCTACTCCAACGAAAACAACCCAAGTCTATCCAACCTCTCTTCATAACTTAAATGTTTCATCCCAGGCAACATCCTGGTGGATCTCCTCTGCACCCCCTCCAGTGCAATCACATCCTTCCTATTATGTGGCGACCAGAACTGCACACAGTACTCCAGCTGTGACCTCACCAAGGTTCTATACAACTCCAACATGACCTTCCTACATTTGTAATCTATGCCTCGATCGATAAAGGCAAGTGTCCCATATGCCTTTTTCACCACCCCACTAACATGCCCCTCTGCCTTCAGAGATCTATGGACACAAAGGTCCCTTTGTTCCTCAGAACTTCCTAGTGTCATGCTGTTCACTGAATACTTCTTTGTCAAATTACTCCTTCCAAAGTGTATCACCTCACACTTTTCAGGGTTAAATTCCATCTGCCACTTATCTGCCCATTTGACCATCCCGTCTATATCTTCCTGTAGCCCAAGAAACTCTGTTAACTCAGTGTTAACCACGCAGTCAATCTTTGTGTCATCCGCAAACTTACTATTCCTAACCCCACTCTGTTGTTTATATAAATTACAAATAATAGGGGACCCAGCACAGATCCCAGAGGATCCTGATTCTAGCATTCCCTGTCTAATTTTCCTTAAAATGTTGTGGGTTGGTTCCTGTCAAAAGCCTGCACCCATTAATACTGACCTGGCCAGATCCATTGTGGAGATGGGTGTGACCTACTCCTTTGTGGAGTAGGGGCCAGGTTTTTAAAAGGTTGTGGTTCACACCCCTTAGAGGAGTCATGAACCCTAGTATGCTTCAGAGGATCTTATAAAAGTTAAGTTCAATAGGCCCTCCTAATGACCCCTATGCCAAGTTATACCACCTCCTATGGTCCCTCATATCCCCTATGCTAAATTTCCATGACCATTAACACACTATACACTGTATAGAACCAATGAGCCCTATAGTATTAGTAGGATGTGTAAAAAATGCTTTAAAAAGTCATTCATTCGTAACTTTCTACTATATTTTTTAAAAATGTCAATCCGCTGGAAGGCAATAAAATCTAGACCCTTTGAAATATCAATGACAAAAAACTACAAGCCCTTGAAACCACTTAACCTTGTGTAAATAAACATTGTGAAATTGACCACAGAGATCAGAGAGCCTGAGCTGTCAATCAAGCAATGTTTTGTGGGGGCTCAGCTGTCTCAACAAGAGTAACGGTTGTCTGGACTTCCAGCCAAGTAATCATAATGAAGCTTGACTGAGAGTCCAGACAACCATTACTCTTGTTGAAACACCTGAGCCTCAGAGAAAACATGAATTACTTTTTTAAAGTTTTTTTTTCCCCAAAGAAAAAAGACATCCTACGGTAAATATAGGGTTTTTTTTAATTTCGTTCATGTGATGTGGGTGTCGCTTGCTTAGCCAGCATTTGTTACCCATCCTCAATTGCTCTTGAGAGGTTGGCGCTGAGCCACCTTCTTGAACTGCTGCAGTCCACATGGGGCAGGTACATCCACAGTGCTGTTGGGAAGGGAGTTCTAGGATTTTGACCCAGTAACAGTAATATATTTCCAAGTCAAGATGGTGAGTGACTTGGGAGGGAAACTTGCAGTTGGTGGTGTTCCAAAGCATCTGCTGCCTTTGTCCTTCTAGCTGGTAGAGGCTGCGGTTTGCAAGGTGCTGTCAAAGGAGGCTTGGGCGAGTTGCTGCAATGCAGCTTGTAGATGGTACCAACTGCTGCCAGCTACCAACCTGTGCGTTGGCGGTCAAGGGAATGAATGTTGAAAGTGGTGGATGGGGTGCCAATCAAGCGGGATGCTTTGTCCTGGATGGTATTGAGCTTCTTTAGTGTTGTTGGAGCTGTATTCATCCAGGCAAGTGCACTCTCCACAGAATTCCCAGCCTGTGACCTGTTCTCATAGCCACAGTATTTATATGATAGTCCTGTTCAGGTTCTGGTCAATGGTAACCCCTAGGATGTTGGTAGTGCGGTATTCAGCAATGGTAATGCCATTCAATGTCAAGGGGGGAATGGTTGGATTCTCTCTTATTGGAGATGGTCATAGCCTGGCACTAAGCTTTAATATTGTCTAGATCTTGCTGCATATGGCACGGACTGCTTCAGTATGAGGAGTCACGAATGGTGCTGAACATTGTGCAATCATCTGCAAACATCCCCACTCCTGACCTAATGGTGGAGGGAAGGTCATTGATGAAGCAGCTGAAGATGGTTAGGCCTAGGACACCACCCTGAGAACTCCTGCAGCGATGTCCCAAGACTGAGATGATTGACCTTCCATAACCACAACCATCTTCCCTTATGCTACATATGACTCCAACTAGTGGAGAGTTTTACCCCGATTCCCATTAGGGCTCCTTGATGTCAAGGGCAGTCACTCTCACCTCACTCTTCAGCTCTTGTGTCCATGTTTGAGCCAAGGCTTTAATGAAGTCAGGAGCTGAGTGGCCCTGGCGGAACACAAACTGGACATCAGTGAGCAAGCTATTGCTGAGTAAATGCTGCCTGATAGCACTGTCGAAGACACCTTCCATCATTTTGCAGATGAGCGAGAGTAGACTGATGAAGCAGTAATTGGCAAGATTGGATTTGTCCTGCTTTTTGTGGACAAGACATACCTGGGCAATTTTCCACTTTGTCGAATAGATGCCAGTGTTGTAGCTGTACCGAAACAGCTTGGCCTGGGGCACGGGTAGTTCTGGAGCACAAGTCTTCAGTATTATTGTTGGAATGTTGTCAGGGGCCCATAGCCTTTGCAGTACCCAGTACCTTCAGCCATTTATTGATATCACATGGAGTGAATCGAATTGGCTGAAGACTGGCATTTGTGATTCTGGGGACCTCAGGAGGAGGCCGAGATGGATCATCCACTCGGCACTTCTGGCTGAAGATGTATTTTGCCTTGTCTCTTGCACTAATGTGCTGGGCTCCCCCATCACTGAAGATGGAGATATTTGTGGAGATTCCTCTTCCAGTTAATTGTTTAATTGCCAAGCACCATTCACGACTGGACATGGCATGATAGCAGAGCTTAGATCTGATATGTTGGTTGTGGGATTGCTTAGCTCTGTCTATCGCTGCTTCCGCTGTTTGGCAAACAAGTAGTCCTGTGTTGTAGCTTCATCAGGTTGACACCTCAGTTTTAGGTATGCCTGGTGCTGCTCCTGGCAAGCTCTCCTGCACTCTTCATTGAATCAGGGATGATCCCCCAGCTTGATGCTAATGGTAGGATGGGGGATACGTTGGGCCATGAGGTCACAGCTACAGTTGTATGCAATTCTACTGCTGCTAATGGTCCACAGCACCTCATGGTGCTCAGCTGAGTTGCTAGGTTGGTTCTATTACAGCGGTAATGCCACACAACAAGTGCGGTGGTTGCTCCTGTTGATATTGTCATGGGCAGATGCATCTGCAACAGGTAGATTGGTGAGGATGAGGATAAGTTTTCCCCTCTTGTTGGTTCCCTCACCACCTGCCCAAGACCCAGTCTAGCAGCTATGTCCTTTAGGACTTGGCCAGCTTGGTCAGTATTGGTGCTACTGAGCCACTCTTGGTGATGGACTTTGAAGGCTCCCCCAAGAATGGTGGTGTTTGGGACATTGTCTGTTAAGTTCTTTTTTATTCATTCATGGGATAGGCCAACATTTATTGCCCATCCCTAATTGCCCTTGTTCAGAGGGCATTTTTTTTCAAGAGTCAACCACATTGCTGTGGATCTGGAGTCACATGCAGGCCAGACCAGGTAAGGACAGCAGGGTTCCTTCCTTAGTTTTACGACAATCAACACCGTTTTGTGGTCGTCATTAGACTTTTAATTCCAGATTTTTATTGAATTAGAATTTCACCATCTGCTGTGATGGGATTTGAACCCCAGAGCATTATCCTGGGTCTTTGGAATACTAGTACAGAGACAATACCACTACGCATTGCCTCCCCTGATTTGGTGAGTATGGCTATTTAAGGCTATTGCTTGACCGGTCTGTGGGACAGCTCTCTCAATTTTGGCACAAGCTCCCAGACGTTAGTAAAGACTTTGCAGGGTTGACAGGGCTGGATGTGCCAATGGCATTTCCGGTGCCTAGGTTGATGACAGGTTCTCCATCTGGTTTCACTTTGCAGCAGTTTAATACAATTGAGTAGTTTACTAGGCCATTTCAGAGGGCATTTAAGAGTCAACCACATTGCTGTGGGTTTGAAATTACATATAAGCCAGATTTCCTTCCCTAAAGGACATTAATAAACTCGGTAGGTTTTTACGATAATTCCAGATTTATTAATTGAATGTAAATTGCACCAGGTGACATTGTGTGATTTAAACCAGTGTCCCCAGAGCATTAGCCTGGGCTTCTGGATTACTAGTCCAGTGAAATTACCACTACGCTACTGCCTCCTCTTAAATTTCATTGGTTCTATACTGTGTATAGTGGGTCAATGGGCATGCAAGTGCAATAGCTTGGCATATGTGGCATGAAGGACCATAGGGAGTGAGTGGAAGGGCAGAGCTTGGCATAGGTGGCATGAGGGGCCATTTTGAGGGAGTGGATGGGCACAGGTTGGCATAGGGGGCATGAGGTAGCATGGATGGGCAAGCCCCCACCCACCCCCTTACTGAATGAGAGGGGTTGGTGAGGGAATGTGAGGGGCCAGGGCTGGAGAGCCTTTTGCTTTTATTTGAGCTAGGGCAAAGTCCAAAAGCACTGAGGTGGGCTTTTTAAAACAGCCCATCTCCACACCCCCCCGTCTCTGCCTCTGAAGTTTTTCCCGGTCAGCTGGCCCCACTCCAGCCTGCATCCACCCCATGGCAATAAGATTCTGCCTTTGTGGGCACTTTCTCCCAAGGCGGGTTAGCCGAGCCAGAAATTATCCCAATTTCCACTACCCGTCTCGAAGAAGAAAAGAGTCATTTACAGAACAGAAGGCCATTCAGCCCAGAGAGATAGAACAGCAAGACGGAAAAGAAACAGAAGGGACTGAATTACAGAAATATTTACAGCAAGATGGTTTGTTGAAGTCAGATTAAGTTATTAGACCCAGCTGTATCTAATATACTTTGCACATTGCAGACATAGGAAAGTGGCACATTGCTTTCTAGCAGTGCAAGAGTACTGACTTCAAAAGAGGTACAGCATAGCCAAATCTTTGACTCAATAGAAATGACTCTGAATACTTGTGAAACCTGAGCTACGTCAAGAAATATGATCATGATAAGTGAATAAGAACATTAAAACAAAAGGAGGGTGTGTCTACACTTACGTGTTAGTTCGAACTCGGTTACTGTGGAGCTGCTCACTGTCTTGAAGCTACTCTCAGCTATGTGAGGTAAGCAAAGCAAAATAAGTGAGTTAGGGTTTAGAAGATTAGTATCTGCAAATGCTGGCTAACAACAAGGAGCAAAAGGATCAATAAACAATACATAAAAATGACATAAGTTCCCTTTGAAGTATATCTTTGAAATTAATAATAAATTCAAATTCCAATTTAGAGCAGAGCTGTTGAGGTTGGGAAAATATCAGCGTTACATTTATTATGAGCAAAATGAGGCACGTTACAAACTCATTTAAACATGTGAAACGGTGTTTATTTTTCCAGTGTCCCACAAGTTGAAAGTGTTGTCTTTTCAAATTAAAATGAACTACCATTAGACCCAATGCATGACACTTGATGCTATTAGTTAATACTACATACTTTTTCACTAATGTTTGATTTTCTTATTCTTCAATACTAAAACATCTCTATAACTTACATTTTATAGAATCATAGTAATTTAAACACACGAGGCCATTTCAGCTCACTGTGTTATTTCTAGCTCAATAGCGGAGCTATCTATTCCAAACGCATATTCCTGCTCTTTCCCCATAGCCTACCATATTTTTCTTCAAGTGTTAAGCTTCCCCTTAAATACTGTGATTGAATCAACTCCAATAGCCATTTATGGTAAAGTATTCCAGATTTCAATAACCCTTTGCATGAAGCACATTTCTTTGAATTTTTCCCTTTCAATATCTTTTTGATGGCACTCCTGAAAAATCCTACTATCAATCACTTGAAGATTGGAAGAAGCCTGACAGGGTGGTAAGGGGCAAGGTTAAATTTATCTAGTACTAACCTTAAATTTATATTCTGTAATGACTGATTGACCAGTGAAAATATTGACATCTGTCTTTTACTGTTTACCCTCTCAAACCTTTTCATCATTTTGAACATTTTTATTAGGTCTTCCTTTACCTTCTCTGTTCTAGCGAAACACCTCTAGCCTTCCAGGTCCATGGGTATAACTGTATTCTCTCGTCTCTGATTCTATTATAGTATATCAGTCACATCTTTTCAATGGTGGCTATATGCTTCCTATAAAGGAGTGCCCAAAACTGTACAGTTTATCACTTGTAGCTGAACTTATCAGAACTTATCATCCTGTAGAGGTTTAACATCAATACCCATATATATCAGCGGATTGGAAGTTAGCAAATGTAATACTGCTGTTCAAGAAAAGAGGGAGAGAGAAAATGGAATTACAGGCCTGTCTGCCTGACATCAGTCATCGGGAAAGTGCTGGAATCTAACAATGTAGTAGAAAAGCCTAGTATGATTAGAACAAGTCAACATGGTTTTACAAAAGAGAAATTCTGTTTGACAAATTTATTCGCGTTTTTTGAATGTTACGCCTGTGTAATAAGGCCGCAGGTTTATAAAAAGATGATCACTCTAATTTTTAACAGAACAGAATGAAAGGGTAATAATATATCTTAACCCAGGATGGAGTCCGGGAGCCAGGTGACCTTGACACAGGAACAGGCATGTCTGGGCATATCTCCTAGAAGTCACTTAAAATGCAAACTACCTACCCAGGTGTTGATGACAACCTTTCTCCAATTCAACTGGAGAGACATAAAGTAACAATGGCTGTTAAACTTGCCAGCCCCATGAAAATGGAATTCCAAATAAAGGTATTAGGGGGCTATTCATAATGGGAATGTTGATAGGATATCTAACAACCTCCATTGTGAGACAAATTACTTAGACATCAAACCATTGTGTGGACAATGGAAACATCAGTACTGTGGTCACATGGCAGAAGCTGGCTCATGATAGGAAATACCTTATTAATTCACAAGGACAGCCCAGTGCAGGCAGCCTGGGATACAAAGATCAGAGGGAAGTCATCTCGCCCAGCAAAAGCAAGGACCCTGTGTAGAAAGCTAATTCATTTTACCTGCAAAGATTATGCTTTTCCACTGCAGGGGCTCAACCAAAACTTTGATTGGAAAGGCCATAAACCTTCTATTGCTTAGACTAAACAATTGTGAGTTCTTCACCAGAAATCTTCAACCTCCTTTTTTCTTCAGTGAACTAAAAGAGAATTGTCAGACCTGCAACATCTCCAACTACCATCTCAAAGAACTTAAGTGATAGTGATTTCTCAGGCTCTTCTAAAGATATCAATGCATGCTACCTCTTTTTTTTAGTAATCATCTTTTCTTGTGCATTTTGTGTGAATGAGTGAGTGGGTGCTGTCACATTTTACATTTCCAGTGTTGAGAAAATAAACATTTATTCCTTCTTTTATGCAACCTATGAGAAAATTTGTCTTGACTGTTCTTGATCATCACAGCACTAAAGGGGATAAAACACTTCTCTAAAATACATCTTGTTGCAGTCAGAAAGAGAAGTGGGAAAAGGGGGGAATTATCCTATATTGTTTACCCTGTTCATAACATGATGTAACTAGTAACTAGGTAAAGGGGAATCAGTAGATGTATTATGCTTAGATTTTCAAAAGCCAATTGGTAAAGTGCTACACAAAAGGTTAATACACAAGGTAAAGGCCCATGGAGTTGGGAGGATATATTAGGATGGAGAGAAGATTTGTTAATGGGCAGGAAGCAAATAATCCGGATAAATGGGGCATTTTCAAGTTGGAAAGCTGGGACTATTGGAGAGCTGCAAGGATCAATGCCGGGGCATCAGCTATTTACAATCGATATTAATGACTCAGACACAGAGACAGTTTTCTGACAATACAAAGCTGGGTGGGAATGCAAGTTGAGAAGGACACAAAGAGGCTGCAAAGACTCATAGACAGGTTAAAGGAGTGAGCACCATGGTGGCAGATGGAATATAATGTGGGGTAGTGTGAGGTTATTCAATTTGATCTTAAGAATAGGAACATACAAATTAGGAGCAGGAGTAGGCCACTTGGTTCCTTGAGCCTGCTCTGTCATTTAATAAGATCATAGCTGATTGTAACCTCAATTCCGCATTCCCACCTACCCCCTATAACTTTTCATCCCCTCACTTATCAAGAATTTACCTCTGCCTTAAAATATTCAAAGACTCTGCTTCCACCACCTTTGAGGAAGAGAGTTCCAAAGACTCAACCCTCAGAGAAAAACTTTCTCATCTCTGTCCTAAATGAGCGACCCTTATTTTTATACAGTGACCTCGAGTTCTAGATTCTCCCAAAAGAGGAAACATCCTCTACATCCACTTTGTGAAGACCCCTCAGGATCTTATTTGTTTCAATCAAGTCACTTCTTACTCTTCTAAACTCAAGCGGATACAAGCCTAGCCTGACTATCCTTTCCTCACAAGACAATCCACCCATTCCAAGTATTTGTCTAGTAAACCTTCTCTGAACTGCCTTTCTTTACATCCTTTCTTAAATAAGGAGACCAATACTGTACACAATTCTCCAGATGTGATCTCACCAGTGTCCTATATAACTGAAGCATAACCTCCCTACTTTTGCATTCAATTTCCTTTGTAATAAACAATAACGTTCTATTAACTTTCCTAATTAGTGGCTGTACCTGCATACTAACCTTTTGTGATTCATGCAAAAAAGCAGAATTTTTTTTTAAACGGCATGAAACTTGTAAATGTTGACAATATCTAGTGAGATTTAGGTGTACTCATACAAGGAACACAAAATGTTAGCAAGCAGGTACAACAAGCAATTAAAAAGCAAATGGCATGTTGATCTTTATTGCAAGGGAATTAGCGTACAAGAATACAGGAGTCATGCTGCAATTGTGCAGGGCTTTGGTGAGACCACACCTGGAATACTTTGTGCAATTTTGGTCTCCATATTTAAGGAAGCATAGACTTGCTTTGGAGGCAGCACAGTGAAGGTTCACTAGGTTGCTCACTCGGATGGCAGGGTTGTTGTATGATGAGAGGCTGAGTAAATTAAGTCTATATTCTGTGGAGTTTAGAAGAACAAAACAGGTGATTTCATTGAAACATTCAAGATAATGAAGGGGCTTGGCAGGATAGACACTGAGACGTTGTTTCCCTTGGCTGGAGAATCTAGAACAAGGAGGCACAATTTCAGGATAAAAGGACGATCCTTTAGGGCTGAGATGAGGAAAATTTCTTCACTCAAAGGGTTGTGAATCTCTGGAACTCTTTACCCTAGAGGGTTGCAGATATGCCATCACTAAATATATTCAAGGCTGAGATAGATAAGATTTTTTTCATCTCTCAGGAAATCAAGTAATATGGGGAGTGGGAGCAAAAGTGCAGTTGAAGCCCAAGATCAGCTATCATCATTATGAATGTTGGAGCAGGTGCAACAGGCCATGTTGGTTGTCTCTGTTCCTCTTTCTTTTGTCCTTGCGCCCCTTAGTCTCCTGCATTTTTCCTCACAGCATGTCATGAGCCCTAAGTTTTATTTTAATTGTTGTTAGTTTTTTTCACCTTCCTTTTTAGATTGTTCTGCATCTCTCTCTAGCTGAGAAAAATAGGGAGTTAACCAGTTTCTAGGTTTCTATACTACCCTGTACTGGATTGCTGCAAATATTCCAGTTTTCCTTCCCTCTATGTAGGGAAGTACTTAGCATTACCCTGTGCCCATTCTTAATGGCCTGGATAAGATAATCTGTGTTCTCTAAGCCTTTATAATGCATATTGGCACGCCAAAGCACTGTACCATTATTCCACCCGGGAGCAATTATTCAATTAGCATAAAAAGTAAAATTTGAGTTTTGTAGTATAGGAGTTATGCTCCTGAGCTAGCAATCCAGACGCCTGAACTAATGATCCACAGGATGGAAATTTTGAAATAAAGAGTTTGTATCATGGCCATGAAAGTGTCAGATTGTTATAAAAACCCAACAGGCTCACTAATGCCCTTTAAGGAAGGAAACCTACTTTCCTTCCTGGTCTGGCTCATATGTGACCATCAAGGTTAACTCTTAATTTCCCTCTGAAATGGTCTAGCAGACACTCAGTTGTAGCTAACTGCTACAAAGAAGCTAAGTTCTTCAGTACTTCATTACAATTATGTTTGGAGTTAAAACATGTCTTGAAGGAAAAGCTGGTAAGCCTGGCAAGAGGATGAAGAAGGCCATCAATGAATTGAGGGCAATCAGATCTCCCAACTATGGACAAGCATTTCCCCATGTCAATTAGTGTACTGACGTTAAAATCAGTGAAAAATGGTGATGATGTGTTCAGGGGTTTCTCTTCCAGAATGGCTTCCCGCTACCAGAAGAAAATGTCAACCAATTTTTGACCAAGCTTCAGCTGAGTTGAAATCACACTCTCGGTGAAAACAAATGGAAAATGTCAACTAAGGCAAAACAAAAGATAGTAAGACAGAGGAAACGTTAATCCTCTGACTGAATGTGAAACTCCTTGTAATAAGAAAGGAAAAGGCCATTTAGCCCAACAAGGAAACTGCTTTTATGGTACATTTTCAACCAAGCTTCTCATTATATGAAGCAGTCCAGTCTTTCTCCAGAAACATATCTGATCACTTCCCTGAAGTTACTTACAATACTTAGTTACTAGTGCCTTCAGTGTGTGCGAAGTAATATTGCTTGAATTTCCTGTTTACTGTTAAACTATTTTTAAACGTATCCCATAGTTTCTAAATTCTTCATTATCATGAAAAAATGCTTTGGATCAACTTTATCAGTCCCTTTCATGGTTCCAGAAATTTTTACTGGATCATCTGAAAGCCTCTTTTCATATGTGAATGATGAGAACACATGTAACCTGGAAATGATTGAACACAAGGTGATCCAATTCAGGTCAAATCTGTCAATAAATTGTCTCAATCAAGAGCAAATGTGATCAAATTACTTACTATTTAAATGGAGAATGGCTGCATAATTCTGAAGTGCAGAGGGATCTAGATGTTCTAAGTCACAAGAAGTTAGTATGCAGGTACAGCAAGTAATTAAGAAGGCTAATGGATGCTATCTATTATTACAAAAGGGACTGAACATAAAAGTAAGGATGTTATGCTTGTTATACAGGGCACTGGTGAGAATACTGTGTGCGGTTTTGGTCTCCTTATTTAGGGAAGGATGTAGATGCGTTGAAGGTGGTTCAAAGGAGGTTTACTAAGTTGATACCTGGAATGAGTGGGTTGTCTTATGAGAAAAGGTTGGACAGACTGGACTTGTTTCCATTGGAGTTTAGATGAGTGAGGAGTGATTTGACTGAAGTATACAAGATCCTGAACAGCCTTGACAAGGTGGACGTCAAAAGGATGTTTCCTTTTGTGGGCGAGTCCAGAACTAGGGGGCACGGTTTTAAAATTAGGGGGCACCCTTTTAGGACAGAGATGAGGAGAATTTTTTTTTTCTCAGGGTGTTGTGTGACTTTGGAATTCTCTACCTCTAAAGATGGTGGAGGTGGGGTCATTGAATATTTGTAAGGCAGACATAGATAGATTCTTGTTAGGCAAGGGAATCAAAGGTTACCAGGGCTAGATGGGAATGTGGAAATCTAAACACAAGATCATCCGCCATGATCTTATTGAATGGCGGAGCAGGCTTGAGGGGCCGAATGGTTAGCTCTTGTTCCTATTTCTTATGTTCTTATATGGAAGGTATTTTAAGTAGAATAAGTTCAATAAATGCACCCAATTATACTGTAGGGTACTATGCAAACTGTGTAGGGCACAGAGATAGACTTGTGGCCTTGAGGGAGATATTTTTGCTGAACATAGATACAAGAGCTTGCGCTGTTTTTTTTGCACCAATATAGGAGACTGGAAAGTACGAGTTGGATCCTCTGATCAGGTCAGTGGTTTTTTTAGAGAATATATGGCTATATGTTTTCTCCTAATTCTTCTGCAAAGCCAAGAATTTACTTCTTTATCAAGCCCCCCTCCCCCCCACCCCCCACCCCCCAACCCCATCTACTTTGACATCTCTAAATCATGAAACGTTCCTGAACAGAAGGGTTTATTCTGGTTCCAGTCCTAATGCTGCTCTGAAATGGATTCCCAGAATGTGGTCAAACTAGCAGGCAGTTAAATACGTCCATGGGATTTACCTGACGCAGTCCTGATCTCTTCCCAAAGGATTAAATTCAAATCTGCTCCTCTGAGCAAGTCAGAAGGACACCTGCCAGGAACCAGCGGGGTTCTTCTTTAAATACACAGGTTGAAAATTCCAATGACATCATTCAGGCCTGACTGCTATTTTGACCAGAGACTTGTGCAGAGAAGCTCTTTTGGCTTTCCCTCCAAGCAAATCTAGTGGAAAGAGGATTTGGGCAAAGGAGGCCAAAAGGTAATTGTTTTACTTTTTAGAAAAAACTTTCAACAGGAGCAGAAGTTACCTCACCATTCCCAAGCCAGGGACCAATCCTTGGGTCCCCAGTGATGATTTTCTGCTGTGTGACATTCCACTTCCAGCCACTAGGCATTCTTCAGCTACCATTTCACTCTGGTTTCAGGCGAGTGACTGGTGGGCTAATGATGATAGGGCTCTGGGGTTCAAACTTCATGCTGCCACAGTTTGCAGTCCCCGACCACACAGCTCCTGCCCTGAGTTAATATTGGGCCAATTGAGACGACTCCACCTCTGACTTTCACTCCATCTATGTTTGATGGACTATCCATCTACACTTCCCCACAGTGCTGAGATTAAGAATTCAGTGAGTGGAACAATGTGGATGCAAATCTACGTCCTGCCATTTGATGGCACTGCATGTGTATGCACTACTTCACCATCTTGCCGTGACTGTCTAACTTGACAAGTGCAAGATGGTATTATTTTTATCACTTTATGCTCGATATTAAGACCCATGCAGTGGAAACATTAATTCAGAAGGTGTGCAATAGATAGGCAGCAACATATTGGAGAGTGAGATAAAAAAAGGCAGGCAGTTTAAATTAACATCTGTTATCAGCAGAATGAAATACTGGAACTATTTTTGATTGACATCTTGAATGCACATTTAATATTCAATTATGGTTTACAAATTGAAATCTCAAAACTGCTAAAGGGCATTGGCTTTCCATTTCTGGACAATAGAACACATTTGTTTGGCTAAAGACGTATAATTCAGAATTGAGAGTATAAACGAAGACAAATTCCTTCTTTCATGGATTGTCTATGTGGTGCAATGATAGATCTGTCTCAGGTATATTACTAGAATTTCTTGTATCTCTTTGTTTCATACTTTCTCCTCAAAGCCTGCTCCGCCATTCAATAAGATCATGGCTGATCTTCTTGTGTTCCGATTTCCACATTTCCATCTAACCCTGATAACCTTTGATTCCCTTGCCTAACAAGAATCTACCTTCATCTGCCTTACAAATATTCAATGACCCCGCCTCCACCATCTTTAGAGGCAGAGAATTCCAAACACTCTGAGAGAAAAAAATTCTCCTCATCTCTGTCCTAAAAGGGTGCCCCCTAATTTTAAAACAGTGCCCCCTAGTTCTGGACTCGCCCACAAAAGGAAACATCCTTTTGACGTCCACCTTGTCAAGGCTGTTCAGGATCTTGTATAATTCAATCAAATCTCAAAAACATCCTGCTTGTTGAAAGAATTAGTTCATTTATGCACTAGACTTCAACACAACTATGAGCAAAAATGATCTGACCAGCATGCCTTTGGCACAGGTGAGTCAGAAGAGGGTGCATTTCCCTCTTCCCTGAAGTACTACGTATAACAGCAGATCTGTTGACCTTGTTTTATGACACTGCCAGTTCTCTGCAAATTGGGCCATTCACAGAGAGAAATGAATTTATTAGAGGAAAGTCATGGGATAAAAATTCATACATGTTCTGCCTGTTTGTAAGCTGGTATAAAAAAGCACAAAGCCTACAAATTTATAGTGGGTGGCCCACACACAAATACAAACACCCAAAATTAGCATTCCAGGTGAATGCCTAGAACAGCTGTTTTGCACCTAAACTTACATGTTTAAGGTGCATAACATCTGCTGAAGGACCCCACTGCGAAGTGAGTTGGCAATTCTTGGTGCAGGCTTTGGGCCTGTCTCGCTTACAGTTCTTCAGCACACCCTGTACCTCACCTCCCACAAAAGCAGGCTGTCAATGCCAGGTAAGATGAAAAAATAATCTTTTTTGGATTCGGGAGCAGCAGCAGTGACTTTCAGCTCTACAAGCACTGGGGGCCAGATACCTCACACAAATCCGCCATCCCTGGACTTATCCATGGGCTGTTCCCAGTGAATCAGGTGTCTGGCATTTATGACTTTGCTTGGGGAAGCTGCCGATGGAGCACAATCAATGCCAATAACTCAGGCTGAGTAGGTTAATGAGGCCCGAGGACCAATTCCATCGATACTTAGGCCTTTCAGTTTGGACATAAACTGTCTTTTATACTAAAATGGATCCAGACTAATATCATACTAATCCATGGGCGATTCTGTAGGCAGTTTCTCTATCCCTCTTCTGAGATGTATGAAGGTTTAAGCAAAATAATGTTGGGAGGTTAAAATATAGGTCCAACAAGTTTCTTCACAATTTGGGTAAATATTTTTTCTCCATTGTTAAATACACCTACATATTTTCAGCTGCTTTGGATGTGACAGACAAAAAAATTGACTTCACATTAGATGTTGAGTAAATCGCTCCCTGAAACATGAATTCTGGCATCAGAGAATAACATGAGGAAAATAATGTATAAATGAAGAAGACAATTCTTTAAAAAATACTATGTAAACAGCATCAGTCTAGCTAAAATAGATAGCTAAAGTAGTTTGGCATAAATAGATCGTTAAATTATTCAAACTCTGACTGCAAAACATCCATGAGGCAACCATTCAAAAGAAATACATCTCCTTCAAAGCAAGGCCATAGATAATCTCCAATCAACACAAGTGTTAGATCTGTCATGTCAGAAAAGTATATATGACTGAAGAGCTAGTGGTAGATCCCACGATTGATATGATAATTATGTTATATGTTTAAATAAAAGCAATATTTGCATTTTTATTGCTTTGTCAGAAATAACATTGTCAAGTTGGATATAGTGGAAACCAAGCAGTCAAAATTTAAAGCCCTGCAGACATGTGCATTAAAACAACAAAAGGCTTTAGGAAAATATTTTTGAAACAAATCAAGGCTGTCCGCAAATCTGTCATCTGTTGTTACTTACGTGTTAGCTCTGTCTGCAGAGAAGAAGGGTCCCCAATGGGCTGTGTGTTGTATACTGGCATATTCTCATACACAAGCTCCCTGTAGTAAATGCGGAATCCCAACAATATGCCGTTTAAACTTTCTTCTTTTGGTGGCTAGGGAGAAATGAAATGTAGAAATTATTTTGACTATATCCTCATGGTATCTGGGAGATTTAACCTGGTGCATAATATGTTTTACTTCTGTCTAAGTAATAAACTTGCTCTCCTCCCTCCCCTAAAAACTAATCAACTCTCCTTATTGCTTACAGTGTAAATAAAATACCTGAAAAAGTATTAGCCATACAAATGGGAACTGGTTAACCCCAGTCAAAACTAAAATAACTCATTCCATGTGGGTCAGTGGTGGTGTCACGAGAGCCGCCCTAAAAGCCCATGAAATAGTGAACAGAAAAGTCACCCAGTGGTCGTGGTCATAAAATCACAGAATCATAGAATGGTTACAGCACACATGGAGGCCATTCAGTTTGTCTTGTCCATGCCAGCTCTCACCTGGTCTCACTCAATCACCTTTTCCCAATAGCCCTGCAACTTTTTCCTCTCTAGATAATTATCTTTTGAAGGTTTTGACGACTCTTCCTCGGGCAGTCGAGATTCTAAATCCTGGTTGCATTAAAAAGTATTTCCGCATGTCATTGTTGCTTCTTTTGCCAGTCACCTTAAATTAGTGCCCTCTGGTTCTCTTCTTAGCTGTCACCTATCCCTTAACTTCTATCTTGCTCCACCCCATCTTAAACAGTATAAAATCTGTCACATCACATTTCTACTTCTCTTTAGCTCTGAAGAAGAGTCATTGTGGACTTGAAACGTTAACTCTGTTTCTCTCTCCACAGATGCCACAAGACCTGCTGAGTTTTACCAGTCTTTTCTGCTTTTATTTCACATTGACATACAACTTCACTCTGGAGTCGGGCCTCTAGCCTATCTGCCCACTCAAGCAGTGCAGAGGCATGCAAGTGTCACCAAATGCTCCGGATCTTTTCACCTCTTGGGCATAGACTGCAAACTAATGAGCATTTTAGTGTACTGCAGAACAATTGGACGGCTGGGCAAGTTGTACAATGTCCTTGTGAAAGCTAGCCATGGAGCAGTCACTGGTGGAGGCACTCACAGACTCTTGCAATGTCATCATTCAGGTTTTGACCAGCCTCCCCCATGATACAAGCTGACAGTGCAGCCTTGCAGTACAGGTTAGGAGAATGCCTGCGTCTGAGCTGAGAGCACAGCAGGCAGTCCAGTGGGAGAAGCTGCCGGCAATTGGTCAGGTGGTGTGGGGCAGAGGTGGGTGAGGTTTCGGGCAGTCGCTCCGCACTAAACTCTGGTCATCCAAGTGGTGGTCAGCACTCTCTGGGTTGCATTAGGGGGTCTTCAGACTTAACCAAGAAAGGTTCTTAGTACACCTATGACAACCCACACATCTTTCTCTTTCATTCTGCAGGAGGAGTACATCAGGGGCATGGAGCCTGGTGGCCTAGCTGTATGCCTCATGGCTTACCGGGAGCAGAGACGAAGGAAAAGAGAACGATGGAGACACCTGGCTGGCAAGAGGGAGGAGCAGCACCCTCAAGAAGAAGGGATGGCTGGGGCTCCTTCGCATCCCCCAGAAGAACCACAGCATGCTGTCGCTGGTTGGCACCTAGCTACACCCAAGGTTTAGTTAGTGCTTGTCATTCCTGCAGAAGATCAAGAACCAGTGTCGCTGAAGACTGCACATGTCCCAGGGACTGGTTGGTCACATCTGCCACCTGCTGCACGATTTAGTGCCACAGGGACATGCAGGACATCCACTGCCAGTGGCCATGAAAGTGACTGCGGCACTCAATTTTTATCCCAGTGGCTCCTATCAGGGCTCCACAGGTGGCCTCTGTAGGATATCACAAGCCTCCACACACAAATGCATTCAGGTGGTCACAGGTGCCATATTCGCTAAGGCACAAAAATTTGTGCATTCTGCCCGGGATCAGGAAAGTCAGAAAGCAAGAGCACTGGGATTTGCCCAGATCTTTGGTTTCCCACAGGTGCAGAGTGCCATCGACTGTACTCACGTGGCCCTCAGATCTCTGTGACAACAAGTAGTCAACTATGTCAACCGCAAGGGCTTCCACTTGCTGAATGTTCAGCTGGCGTGCGACCAGCACAAACGCATCCTACAGGTTCCCACAACTCCTACATTCTCAGTAGGTCTCAGGTCCCTGATGTCTTCCAAGGTCCACAGAAGCTGCATGGTTGGCTTCTCCGGGATAAGGGCTACCCACAGTGGAATTGGCTGATGACACCTGTTTAGCGACCTCAGAGTGCAGCAGAAAGAAGGTACAATGAGGCTGATGCTGCAACTTGCAATTTGGTGGAGCAAACCATCGAAATATTGAAAATGAGGTTCCAGTGTCTTGACCGATCTGGCGGAGCCCTGCAGTACAGCCTACAGAGGGTGTCACGTTTCATCATTGCCTGCTGCCCCCTTCACAACCTGGCACTGCAATGGGGAGAGGAGTTGGCTGAGGAGGTGATGGACTTCTTCTCCGATGAGGAGGATGTTGACAGGGATGAAGGTGAGGAGGTCATCAAAGCCGAGGAAAGCGGCGATGAGGCCATCGCACTGGCCCAGACGAGGCAGGCACGCTCGGGAGGCCATCATAGCTGCTAAATTGGTGGAGGATGATGTTGACATGCAGTAAGGAGACACCATAGATCCTTACATCGCATCTGTGAACATTTGACTCCTGTCTGGCTAATGTCAGCGCACATACCCTCTGTGATAAAGCTCTTATTATGAAGACACAGGGCATACCCACAGTCCTTGAATTCAGGACGATGATAACAACATGCAGTGGGGACACTCCACAGATTCCTGCATCACTTATGTGAGTGTCTGACTCCTGTCTGGCGGATGGCACCTCGCTTGCACTCTGTGAACAGGATCATATCATGGAGATGCAGTGGGAAAACTTTAACTTCTCCTGATTCTATGGCATTCTTCGTGAACTGAACCCTTCAGGATCACAGTGTCACTGGACACAGATGCTGATCTGATGGGGGACCAGTTGCACCTCAAAGATACTCAGAGCACACAGAGAGAATGATGGGACTCTGTACTGCCAGCCCAGGACATTCTGGCAGCAATGATAAGCCCCATTGAAATGTGGGCATGACTGATGTGTCCAGTGACTGTGAAGGCTCACCATCAGTGTGCTGGGAAGCTTGCACAAAGCACAGGGAAGAGGCCTTAGACTGAAACACCTGCCTTTATTTTATGCAGGGACCAAGCTATCACATCTGAGTGACACGAACACTGCTCATCAGAACAAGGAGGCACAGGCAGGAAGAAATTCTTGGGAGTCTATTTACAATAGTGAACATTATGTACAAGTGATTAACACCTGTGTAGATATGCAACTACATCTTCTTAACTTTCCTAATCCTGCTGCTACATCTTGGTGCTACCCTGACATCCACAGCAGAGGCGGAGGTAACCTGATGACTGCTGCGCTCTGTCTGTGATGACCTTGATGGGCTTCCCCTGGAGGGCTGAGACCTGGAGGGCCCCAGCCTGCTTTTGGGGTTCTACTGTGTGGCAGTGGCACCCCCCTCGAGCTGTGGAGCTGGAGCTGCTGGGGTCACAGGGAGAGGAGACTCGGACGGGCTGGACACTCCCGGAGTCACCCAGCTGGGTGGCCCTTGTTTGTGTGCCTGCTGATCCTCCTCCCTATGGGTGCCCGAAGGCCTTTGGCTCACTCCTTGAGGAGAAGGGGAAGCTGGAGTGAGATTGAGCTGCCCTACACGCCTCTCGCGATGACATTGTTGGAGGCCAACTATGGTGTCAATGATGGAGTTCAGCCCACTGACATGAAGAGATATTAATGTCAATAATGTTATTGGAAATTATTGCTGAATTGGAATTGTAGTAGGGTCTGGGTCTATGTTTGTGTCTGTGTGTGGCTTAATTGGAATATAGCCAGCTAGTTTGGGTATTTTGATGTATAGTAGTTTGAGATGTTAATTGGCTAAACAGTAAGGGTAGGAGGTAAAGAGGACATTTGCATTTGTTGAATAAGCCATTCAAAAGAATGGGTAAAATCTTGCACTTAGCTGACAGATGCCAAGCAATGTTTATATTACTAATAAAATTGGTGGAATGAAAGGATTATTGTTAAGAGAGGTAAAATTTTAAAAAGCCTAGTAATACCATGGAAAATTTACATTCAAAGGGGTAGCTAGGTGTAAGGAGAAAGGAGTTTGTGTGTGAGTCAGAGGCATGTAAGATCTAATCAGCCTGTAAGCCTACAACTGTGCAAAGGAACCAAACTGAAAGGAACCTCATTTTGAATTTGTAAGGTCAAATGTGCTTTGCCTGGTGTCTGTTTAAAGTCTATGGGTTTTGTTGCCTTGGTGAAGATTTATCTGGGAGTGATTAATTTGGGGATTTGTTTAAAAGTTATTATGGTAGTAATTTGTAGACATGTGTATGTGTTTAATTTCTTGTTAAATTAACAAATGTTTAATTTAGCTTTATATAAAAACCTCTCCAGGCTCGGTGGTTTTGTTCCTGAATTCAGAGCTGTATCTCAAACATACCAATTGAAGACATAGATTAAGACAGTTGTTTAACTTTCCCTCTGAGATTTAAACAACTCAGCCTTTCCAACTCCTGTGTCATTACACCCATGTAGGAGTGCAGGACCCATATCCTGGACCAAGGTCTCCATGGAGCTATCCTACCAGAGTTGACCACGGTGTATTATCATGCCAGGCTATCACCTCAGACTGAAGGCAGACGGGCTCCTCCATTATGCTTTGCATTCAGAGGAGTGCAGCGGATATCCCTTTCTGATATTCCTGAGCTTGCCTTAGCAGCTCCAGCAACTGAGGTATGACTGAGTCCAGAGAATCCTCATTTGACTCGGACTCAGCAGATTTCAGCAGTCCCACAAATGCCAGAAACCTGGGAATCAAACGGTTAGTCTGCAGGTTAGTATGCGTGCAGCAGGTAATTAGGAAGCAGGTTCGGTAGGTAAATAGGAAAGCTAATAGAATGTTATCATTTATTGCGAGGGGATTTGATTACAAAAGTAAGGAGGTTATGCTTCAGATGCACAGAGTATTGGTGAGACCACATCTGGAGTAGCGTGTACAGTACCGGTCCTCTTATTTACAGAAAGATGTAAACGCATTAGAAGCAGTTCAGACAAGGTTTACTGGACTGATACCAGGAATGGGCGGGTTGTCTTATGAGGAAAAGCTGGATAGGTTAGGTTTGTATCCACTGTAACTTAGAAGAGTAAGAGGCGACTTAATTGAAACCTTTAAGATCCTGAAGGGTCTTGACAGAATGGATCTGGAGAAGATGTTTCCTCTTGTGGGGGAATCTAGAACTAGGGGTCATTCTTTAAAAATAAAAGGTCGCTCACTTAAGACAGAGATGGGGAGAATTATTTTCTCTCAGAGGGTAGTGAGTCTTTAGAACTCTCTTCCTCAAAAGGCAGTGGAAGCAGAGTCTTTAAATGTTTTTAAGGCAGAGCTAGGTATATTCTTGATTAACAAGGGAATGAAAGGTTATCAGGGGTAGGCAGGAATTTTTTTTTTTATTCATTCGCGGGATGTGGGCCTCGCTGGCTGGGCCAACATTTATTGCTCATCCCTAGTTGCCCTTGAGGGTGGTGTTGAGCTGTCTTCTTGAACCGCTGTAGTCCATGTGGTGTAGGTACACCCATAGTGCTGTTAGGAAAGGAGTTCCAAGATTTTGACTCAGCGACAGTGAAGGAGTGGCGATATATTTCCAAGTCAGGATGGTGAGTGACTTGGAGGGAAACTTCCAGGTGGCGGTGTTTCCATTTATCTGCTGTCCTTGTCCTTCCAGGTGGTAGTGGTCATGGGTTTGGAAGGTGCTGTCCAAGGAGCCTTGGTGAATTCCTGCTGTGCACCTTGTAGATGGTTCACACTGCTGCTACTGTGTGTCGGTCATGGAGGGGGTGAATGTTTGTGGATGTGGTGCCAATCAAACGGACTGCTTTGTCCTGGACGGTGTCCAGTTTCTTCAGTGTTATAGGAGCTGCACTCATCCAGGCAAGTGGGGAATATTCCATCACACTCCTGACTTGTGCCTTGTAGATGGCAGACAGGCTTTGGGGAGTCAGGAGGCAAGTTACGCGTTGCACGATTCCTAGCCTCTGACCTGCTCTTGTAGCCACAGTATTGATGTGGGGGTCAATGGTAACCCCCAAGATGTTGATAGTGGGGAATTCAGTGATGGTAATGCCATTGAACATCAAGGGGCGATGGTTGGATTCTCTCTTGTTGGAGATGGTCATTGCCTGACACTTGTGTGGTGCGAATGTTACTTGCCACTTGTCAGCCCAAGCCTAGATATTGTCTAGGTTTTGCTGCATTTGGACATGGACTGCTCAGTATCTGAGGAGCCACGAATGGTGTTGGACATTGTGCAATCATCAGCGAATATCCCCACTTCTGATCTAATGATGGAAGGAAGGTCATTGATGAAGTAGCTGAAGATGGTTGGGCCTAGGACATGACCCTGAGGGACTTCTGCAGTGGTGTCCTGGAGCTGAGATGACTGACCTCCAACAACCACAACCATCTTCCTTTGTGCTAGGTATGACTCCAACCAGCGGAGAGTTTTCCCCCTGATTCCTATTGACTCCAGTTTTGCTAGTGCTCCTTGATGCCACATTCAGTCAAATGCTGCCTTGATGCCAAGGGCAGTCACTCTCACCTCACCTCGGGAGTCCAGCTCTTTCGTCCATGTTTGAACCAAGGCTGTCATGAAGTCAGGAGCTGAGTGGCCCTGGCAGAACCCAAGCTGGGCATCAGTGAGCAGGTTATTGCTAAGCAAGTGCCGCTTGATAGCACTGTGATGACCCCTTCCATTATTTTACTGATGATGGAGAGTAGACTGATGGGTCGGTAATTGGCCAGGTTGGATTTGTCCTGCTTTTTGTGTACAGGACGTACCTGGGCAATGACTGTACGGTGGCCACTCCTACCAATACTGCTGCAGACCTAGTCTAGCAGCTATGTAATTTAGGACTCATCAGCTCAGTCAGCAGTGGTGCTACCAGCCACTCTTGGTGATGGACGTTGAAGTCCCCCACCCAGAGAACATTCTGTGCCCTTGCCACCTTCAGTGCTTCCTCCAAGTGATGATCAACATGGTGGAGCACTGATTCACCAGCTGAGAGAGGGTGGTACGTGATAATCAGCAGGACGTTTCCTTGCCCATATTTGACCTGATGCCATGAGACCTCATGGGGTCTAGAATCGATGTTGAGGACTCACAGGGCAATTCCATCCCAACTGTATACCACTGTGTCGCCACCTCTGCTGGGTCTATCCTGCCGGTCGGACAGGACATACCGAGGGGTGGTGGTGGTGGTGTCTGGGGCATTATCTGTAATATATGATTCCATGAGGATGACTATGTCAAGCTGTTGCTTGACTAGTCTGTGAGACAGCTCTCCCAATTTTGGCACCAGCTCCCAGATGTTAATAAGGAGGACTTTGCAGAGTTGACAGGGCTGCGATTGCAATTGTCATTTCCGGTGCCTAGGTCGATGTCGGGTGGTCTGTCCGGTTTCATTCCTTTTTTGTGTCTTTGTAGCAGTTTGTTACGACTGAGTGGCTTGCTGGGCCATTTCAGAAGGCATCTAAGAGTCAACCACATTGCTATGGGGCTGTGGGTCTGGAGTCACATATTGAACGGACCAGGTAAGGACAACAGATTTCCTTCCCTAAAGGACATTAGTGAACCAGATGGATTTTTACAACAATTGACAATGGTTTAATGGTCATCTTTGGACTCTTAATTCCAGATTTTTATTGAATTCTAATTCCACCATCTGCCGGGTCCCCAGAGCATTACCCTGGGTTTCTGGATTGCTACTCCAGCGACAATGCCACTACACCATCGCCTCCCCATGGGGTTGAGGTTATATTCAGATCAGTCATGATCCTATTGAATGGTGGAGCAGGCTCGAGGGGTTGTGTGACCTACTCCTATTTCATATGTTCACATGAAAGTACCTGCTGCCGCCTTCTTCGGATCAGACAGTGCAATGTCAACTCCAGATCGTGACTGCAAAGCTACTCTAAAGCTGGGTCCCACCGAGGTCTGTGTCTATGCTCTGGTTGAGGGTGTGGGTGAGCACTGTGACGGGACTTCAATGAGCGTGTCATCAGATTGTTCTTTTGAGGTTTCTTGATGGCTTGAGTCAAGCACTTGGCTTGTGGACCCCCTTGGCTGTTTTCCAGGTGTGCCAGCGAAAGAAAGGAGAGATGATTAATGCGTGACAGGGGACTGCGGAACAGGGGAAGTGACTCACGGCATGGTTGTCTGGTAGGTTAAATCAAAAAATGCTGGAAAAACTCAGCAAGTCTAGCAGCATTTGTGGAGGGAGAAACAGAGTTAATGTTTCAAGTCGATATGACTTCTTGTCTGATGGATGTTGCACTGCTGGATCCTTACTTGTTTGAGCACCACCGACCTCACTGTCAGCACAGGAACAGTCCAGATTGGCGCCAGCCAGCTGGATGACTCTATTTTCAAAATCTGTGAGAACCTTGATTTTAGGTATTCCTCTACCAGTCTGCAACCTCTCCCTTTTGTTATGTGTTAGCTTGTCTTGCATGAATACAGATGGAAAGAGTGTAAGCAGGACACCTGCCAGACTAGGTGTTCTGCTGAAGGGTCATGAGGACTCGAAACGTCAACTCTTTTCTTCTCCGCCGATGCTGCCAGACCTGCTGAGTTTTTCCAGGTAATTCTGTTTTTGTTTTGGATTTCTAGCATCCGCAGTTTTTTGTTTTTATCTCTGTGACTGCAGAAACCCTGACCAAACCTTGGAGCACATAATAACATCTTGCCCTGACTCAAGTTTGAGGGTGAAATGCTGGAGTTACACTTGCTCTACAACAAGGCATTGGATTGGTTAGAGATCTTGACATTAAACTGTGATGATAGCTTCTGCTCCTAAAACCATATGAAAGAAAAAGATTGAAGTTTCTCATCCCTATTCTCATGAACCTTTTCTGCATCCTCCCTAATGCCTTCACATCCTTCCTAAAGTGTGGAGCCCAGCACTAGACACAATACTCAATTTAAGGCCGAGCCAACATTTTATGTATGTTTATTATAGCTTAGCATAATTTCCTTGATTTTGTGCTCTTATGTCCCTATTTATAAAACCCAAGATCCCGTATGCTTTATTTACCACACCCTCAACCTGCCCTGCCAGCTACTCAGCAACTCCTAATGGAGGACACATTCTTATCCAGTGAGATTAGGATTGGCTTGGCTGTGATGTGTTTCATATTATGAGGTCTTCCAGCATTCAGAGACTAAATCCACACATAAAAAATGGTCAGTTGAGACCAAGGTTTCAGAGAGCAATTGGTGACTGTCAAATTATCCCAGAGTAATAATAAGGAAATGAAGGGAGGAATCTGAACAAAAAAAGAGTTATCAAAGAGGAGTTTCCTTTGCTGTTTCATTTATTACCTTGAAATCTAGTCACCTATCCATCCATTAATATTTAGTTACAACCTTTCTATGGAAACATCATGATAGTAATGTAAACATGTTGTAATTTCCTTCTATTTTGATTAAGTGTTTTTCTGCTTTCAACTGAGTTATTTTCTATCTGTTATTTGATTATGGTACCATAGTGATTATGTTACTGGACATCTAATCCAGAACTAATGTTTCAGAGATGTAGGGCGAAATTTTAACTCACTCAATCCATCCACTTGTACAGAGATAAAAGCAGGCCACATGACTTCAAACCCTACCCCTGCAGCTGAGGAATTTAAATTCAGTAAATAAAGTCTGGAATATAAAATGGTTACGAGTAATTGTAAGCATTACATTTTCACATTGTTGTAAAAACCCAACTGGTTCACCAATGTCCTTAAAGGAAGGAAATTTGCCATCCTTACCCAATCTGGCCTATATATGATTCCAGATCCACAGCATCATGGCTGATTCATAAATGCCCTCTAAAATGAGCAAGCTATGTATCAAATCATACAGAAATGTATAAGAAGAATAAAAGCGGATTCACCACCCAGCATTAGCCTAGGCACCACAATCTAAGTTCACAGTCCAGCATATCCCTCACTTTATCATTGACATCAAGCATGGCTCAATGCCATGTAGAAGAGCATTCCAGGAGCAGCACCACTTGTACCTAAACATGAGGTCCCAACCTGCTGAAGGTAACAATTGAGAGCTACATGTATGCTAAACAGTGAAGCAGCATGCTATAGTTAAACCCATCAGATCACAGCTCTACAGGCCTACCATATCCAGTTGCAAATGGTGGTGGGCAATTAAACAACTAATGGGAAGAAGTGGTTCCATAAATACCTCTGTTCTCAATGAAGGCGGAGTCCAGCACATTACTGCAAAAGACATGGCTGAAGATCTGCAACCATCTTCAGCCAGAAGTGCCAAATGAGTAGTCCATTTTGGCCTCATCCTGAGCTCCCCAGCATTACAAATGCCTGAAAATTTACTTCCGATTAAACTTATTGACTACAGAAAAGATTATGGGCCCTGACAGCATCCTGGCTGTAGTGCTGAAGGCTTGCTGAAGTCAAGCTGTTCCAGTACAGCGACAACACTAGAATCTACCTGACAAATTGGAAAATTGCCAGGTTATGTCCTGCCCACAAAAAGCAGGGCAAATCCAATCTGGCCAATAACTGTTCCGTCAGTCAGATCTCAATCAACAGTATAATGATGTAAAATGTCATTGATAGGGATACCAAGCAACAATTAATCACTGATGCTTAGTTTGGGTTCTGCCAGGACCACTCAACTCCAGATCTCAATACAGCCTTGGTCCAAACATGAATAGAAGAGCTGAATTCCAGAAGTGAGGTGAGAGTGACTGCCAGTGATATTAAGGCAGCATTTGAATAAGTGCAGCATTAAGAAATCCTAGTAAAATTGAAATCAGAGAGAAAGCTCTCCACTGGCTGGAGTTATACCTAACCACCTCTTCTTGATATCCAACAGCATTACTTACCATTGTTGAATCTCCCCACTATCAACATCCTGGAGATGGTCACTGTTGACCAGAAACTTAAACTGGTCCAGCAAGTAGCTCATCTCCTGGCTCCCCAAAATCTCTCCCCCATCTACATGGCATATGTCAGAATTGTGTTGGAATGCCCTCCACTTGCTTGAATGAATACAGCACCAACAACATTCAAGAAGCTCAGTACCATCCAGGACAAAGCAGCCTACTTGATTGACATCCCATTAAACATTCACTCCCTCTACCACTGGCACACCATGATTGCTGAGTGCAACATTTAAAGATGCACTGTAGCAACTTGTCAAGCCTTCTTTGACAGCACCTTCCAAACCCGTGATCTTCTTAGAAGAATAAGGGCAGCAGGACCATTGAAACCGCCACCACCTGAAAGCTCCTCTCCTAGTCACAACAATCCTGACTTAGAACTATATTGATATTCCTTCATTGTCACTAAAATCCTGGAATTCCCCCCCTAACAGCATTGTGGATATCCCTACACCACATGGAATGCAGCTTTCAAGCTGGCAATTCACTGCCACCTTCTCAAGGGCAAGGAGGGATGAACAATAAGATCCACATCCTATGAATGAATAAATTTTAAAAATTGGCTATATTCCCTTTTTATTATTTCACTAATGTTATTACATAAACTCTTTACAATTCCTGCCAAATTTTTCCAGTTGTTTTACTGCAAGAACACTAGCCATGACAATTCTTCCAGCCCACCATATACACCCTAAAGAAAATTTCATATAATGGGCAGAAAAAAAATCAACAAATGAGAACAAAAGCTTAAACAGTTCATCTTCCAATGCCTTCAACAGCTTCCTCCTCATTAAACTCCATATATCCATAAAGTCTCACAAAGATCTCCAACTTCAGGTATGCTTTTTTTTATTTGTTCATGGTATGTGAGCAATACTGACAAGGCCAGCATTTATTGCCACCACTAATTGCCCATTGGGAAGGTGGTGGTGAGCCATCTACTTGAACTGCTACAGTCTGTGTGTTATAGGTACACCCACAGTGCTGTTAGGCAGATAGTTCCCAAGCTTTGATTCAGAGATGGTGAAGGAATAGCGATACAGTTGCAGATCAAGATGGGGTGTTATTCGGAGGGAAGTTTGCAGATGGTGGTGATCCCAGCGCCTGCTGATCATGTTCTTCTAGATAGTAGAGGCTGTGGGTTTGGAAGTCGCTGTTGAAGAAACACTGGTGGGTTACTGCAGTGCATCTTGTAGATGGCACACAATGCAGACACCTTGCACTGGTGGTGAAGGGAGTGAATATTTAAGGTAGCAGATGGGGTGCCATTCAAGCCAGCTGTTCTGTTCTGGATGGTGTTGAGCTTCTTGATGGTTTTTGGAGCTGCAGTCACCCAGGCAATTGGTGAGTATTCCATCACACTCCTGATTTGGGCCTTGTTGATGGTGGATAGTCTTTGGAGTTAAGAGGTGAGTCACTCACTGGAGAATTAACAGCCTCTGAACTGTAGCCACACTATTTATGTGGCTGGTCCATTTCATTTTCTAGTCAATGTTAACCCCCAGAATGTTGATGATGGGGGATTCAGTGATAGCAATTCCAGTGAATTCCGGAGATGGTCATTGCTTAGCACCTGTGTGGCGGGAATGTTACTTGCCATTTATCAGCCTAAGCCTGATTGTCCAGATCCTGCTGCACATGGACACAGGCTGCTTCAATACCTGAAGAGATACAAATGGTACTAAACATTGTGCAATCATCAGCAAACACACCCATTTCTGATCTCATGATGGAGAGAAGGTCTTCGATGAAGTAATGAAAGATAATTCGGCCAGGGATTCTGTCCTGAGGAACTCCTGCAGTGATGATTGGCTTCCAAGAACACAACCATCTTCCTTTGTGCTAGGTACGAATTCAGCCATTGTCATTTTCTGACTTTGTCCCCCTACCCCCAACTACTGGTTTGGCCAGACCAAACTGAACCATAACTTGAACAAAACATGGAATAAGGTGTTTTTCTCAAAGAAAAGTCTTGGCCTTTCTCCTTTTGTATAGCCTATGAGAAAATACTCTGCCAACAGAATGTCCCATTTACTTAATGCAAAATCAAGACCCAGTTCCATTCACTGTTGGTAAAGATAATGAGCAAGCACTACAAAACCAACCAATCTAATATGCTGAGTTTTGTTCAAGCCCAACTATCTACAACCATCAGTTACCATAAAATGAATGAACTAAGTTGTTGAGATAATTTTTTATTCACATCTCTAATGGTGCTATTACCTAAATTTGCCTAATTTATAAACTGTTTAAATCAACCAAAACGCAGACAAAACAGTCTGCAAATTTTAAAGCTGGCTTTTTTCTGTTTATAAGATGATTTTGTATGTGTAATAAAATGTGCCAGCTGAAGTGTGATATATACTATTGTGTGTCTAGTGGGCTTGCACATGGTTCATTTGATGAAATGTTATGTGGGGCTATATTCAACAGCCCTCCAGAACTGGGCGTGGGGATTGTTATTTGTGATTAGCCCTTGCCCATTGACTGCAATGCAGGCAACACACCAACTCTGGGTTGCCTGCTGTTTTAAAATGATAGCAGTGCCCTGCCAGCACTGATTGTGCTGCTGGTTGGCTGGACGCCTGATGAATATCGTGAGTGACTAGTACCACTTAAATCTTAACTGCACCTCTTAAAGGTGAGGTTGATTCTAACTGAAGATGGCAGTCATGCAGGAATTGAATGTGACCTATGAAATACTGAATAATGGCACAACATTGCAAAGATCAGGTTCCAAGGTTTTTGGAGACTGTACTAGATGTTTTGGGGGTGAAGTGCAAAGGATAGGTCTTGCATCTGCAGGGACACCTTCCAAACACATGCTCAAAAAGGCAGAGGGAGCAGATAGCCATGCAAGTCAATGCCAGAAGCCAAGCCCCAAGGACTTGGATGCTGTGCCGCAAGAAGTCCAACAGCCTCATAAAGGTGTATACAGTCCGTAGTTTGGTTGCTCAGCTGGTGTTCGGCTGAATTCAATGGTCTCGGTCTTTCCGATTTAAAGATGTTGGTTAAAGACTGAGTTGGTAGTACTGGGTTGGATTCTTTTAAGAAATTTCTGTCTGCAGCAGGACATTGCTTGATGATCAGAAAACAGGGCTCGAAGCTTACCTGATGGGTTGGAGAAAAAAGGAGGCAGGAGGGACCCCATTGTGATTGCACAAGGTTCAGGACCATTCGTGACGCCTTAGATACTGATGCAGTACATGTCCAAATGCAGCAAGACCTGGACAATAATTGCACTACACAATGATAATCTCCAACAAAAGAGAACCCAGTACTACCAACATTCATGACATTCACTGGCCATTGCTGAATCCCCAACTATCAAGATCCTGCGGGTTACCATGGACCAGAAACTGAAATGGACTAGCCATATAAATACTGTGGATACAACAGCAGGTCAGAGGCTCGGAATCCTGCAGTGAGTAATTCACCTCCTGACTCCCAAAATCTATCCACCATCTACAAGGCACAAGTCAGGAGTGTGGTGGAATACTCCCCACTTGCCTGGTTGAGTGCGGCTCCAACAACACTCAAGAAGCTTGACACCATCCAGGACAAAGCAGTCCACTTAATTGGCACCACAGCCACAAGTATTCACTCCCTCCGCCACCGATGCACAGTGGCAGCAGTGTGCACCATCTATAAGATGCACAGCAGAAACTCACCAAACCTCCTTAGGTAGCACCTTCCAAATGCATGACGTTATCATCCAGAAGGACAAGGACAGCAGACAGATGGGAACACCACCACCTGGAAGTCCACTCCAAGTCACTCGTCATCCTGACTTGGAAATATATCACCGTTCCTTCACTGTCGCTGGGTCAAAATCCTGGAGCTGCCTTCCTATCAGCACTGTGGGTGTACCTACACCACAGGAACTGCAGCAGTTCAAGAAGGCAGCTCACCATCACCTTCTCAAGGACAATTATGAATGGGCAATAACCAGAGAGGCCCACATCCCATGAAAGAATAAAACAAAGTTAAGTCTTCTCCCTAAACTGCTTGTCCTTGGTTCTGCTGAGAAAACATGTGCTTAAAATACACAAAGGGTTGGCTTATCAGGTGATCTTCCTTCTCCAACTGCCAGGGGAATTTTTTAAAAATTGTCCGTGTATTCCAAGGGAGACTTGATTAGCTCATGTCTGGAAGCTATCTTAGCCAAGGGCCTATTGTCCAAGCGATTAGTCTTAATGACTCATGTCCAACAGTTGAATACCTCAGGTGATTGCCATAGATGCCCTGCTAATGAGGCAGGAGATGTGAGTCCTTCACACTCCCCTGAAGTCATTGGGTGGAATCGTCCCAGATTTGCATAAAGTGTGGTTGCGGGCGGGGCAAAGGTCGTTTTACCCACCGGCCACAATGGCGGGTTTTCGTACTGTATCATTCCATTCCCACCTCGTTAATTATGCAGTAACAGGGAACATGCCGTCTCGCTGGCGGGTGGCCTCTGATTCGCCCACCACGTGGCTTTCTCATGCAGGGCACCATATTTAAACTGCAGCCAGGCGCACACTTCTCAATGCTTGCAGCTCAGGGGTGCTCCAATGAAGACATGGCCCCAAAAGCCAAGAAGAATGCCGTCCCCCCCCCACCCCCATTCAGTAACACATCCCTGGGATGCCTTCTGGATGCCATGGAGGGCCACCACGATATCCTCTACCTGTACTCTGACTGCAGAAGGCCCATCAGTCTCACCACTCTGGCTTGGGAGGCGGTGGCAGAGGTGGTCAGTGCCAATGTTGCACACAAGAGGTCAGCCATCTAGTGCAGAAAACGGATGAATGATCTCACCCAAGCTGCCAGGGTAAGACAACCATCTTATCATTCTAAACTCACACATTCACAGGGCCATCTCACATTCACTGGCATCTCACTCACTGCCAGCTCAAGGGACATCACCACTCACTCTCACACACACCCTCACATCTCCACCTGGCCTCATCTTCTCTGGAGACTGCCTCCTCTGCCCTTGCCAGGCCACTTGTACAGATCAACATGTGCCCCTACACACATATGAACAAGGAGCAGGAGAAGGCCATTCGGCCCTTTGAACCTGCTCTGCCATTCAGGGAGATCATGGCTGATCGGATAGTAACCTGAAATCTGCATCCCAACTACCTCAGAAATCCTTTCACCCCCTTGCTTACCAAGAATCTATTCACCTCTGCCCCAAAAATATTTAAGGCTCTGTTTCCACCGCCTTTTCAGGAAGAGAGTTCCAAAGACTCATGACCTTCAGAAAAAAAATTTCACTTCACCTCCGTTTTAAATCATACAGGGTGATGGTGAGGCCACACCTAGGGTACTTATACAGTTTGATCTCCTTTTACAAGGACAGGTGTAGTTGTATTGGAGACAGTTCAGAAGGTTCACTAGGTTGATTTCTGGGATGAAGAGGTTGCCTTACGAGAAGAGGTTGAGCAGGTTGGTCCTATATGGTGATCTTACTGAAATATATAAGACTTTGAGGGGACTTGACAGGGTAGATGCTGAGAGGAGGTATCCCATCATGGAGAAATCTACAACTTAGGGACACAATTTAAAAGTAAGGGCTCTCCAATTTAAGATGGAGGTAAGGAGGAATTTCTTCTTTCAGAAGACCGTTAATCTTAGGAGTTTTCTACCCAAGAGAGCAGTGGAAGCTGGGTCATTGAATACATTCAAGGATAATGTAGACAGATTTTGGATCTACAAGGGAGTCAGGGATTATGGGGACCAGGCAGGAAAGTAGAGTTGAGGCCATGATCAGATGAATTTACTGAATGGCGGAGGAGGCTAAAGGGGCTGAATGGCTCAGTCCTGCTCCTATTTCTTGTGTTCTTATACTTTGCTACAACCCTCATTAAACTAGGTTGGTCCCTGGCTTGATGGTAATGGTGTGAGAGGCATGCTGAGCTGTAAGGTTGCAGATCGTGGCCGAATATAATTCTGCTGCTGCTGCTGGCCCCCACAGTTCCTCATAGATTGAGTTGCTACATCTGTTCTGAATCTATCCCATTTAACATGGTGGTAGTGCCACACAATGAGGGAGGGTATCCTCTGTGTGAAGGCGAGACTTTGTCTCCACAAGGACTGTGCAGTGGCCAGTTCCACTTATACAGTCATGGACAGATGTATCTGTGACAGGTAGATTGTGAGGATGAGGTGAAGAAGGTTTTTCCCTCTTTTGGTTCTCTCACCATCTGCTGCAGTTTCATAAATATATCCTTCAGGATTCATTCATCTTAATCATTAGGGGTGCTCTTGAGCCACTCTTAGTAAAGGACCTTGGGGACCTCTCCCGGAGTACATTCTGTGCCCTTGTTACCCTCAGTGCTTCTTCCAAGTGGTGTACAATATGGAGGAGTACTGATTCAGCAGCTGAGGAAGGGTGGTAATCAACAGGTGGTTTCCTTACCCGTGTTTGACCTGATATACTATGAAACTCATGGGGTCTGGAGTCAACGTTTAGGAGTTCCAGGGTCTCTCATTCCCAACTATATATAACTGAGCTGTCACTTCTGGTGGGTCTCTCACCCGGAATGGTGATGGAGGATCTGGGGAACATTGGCTCTAAAGGCATGATTTGGTGAGGAGGACTAACTGTCGCCTGACTAGTCCGCAAGACAACTCTCCTAATTTCAGGCTGAGAGGTGCTTGTGGTTGTCCTCTAAAGCCATCTGTAATCTCCTCCTCTGAAAATCTGCAGCCTTCCACCAATCATGGGGTAACTCTGACCACTAAGACAGGCAAAGACTAATGTAAGACAGGCATTAAAGGAATGCATGATGACAGTTAGTTGATTTTTGAAAAATTTGAATTGGTTTTTTATTTTGTGACAACTTTTATTTTTGCATAATGGCCAAGTGAGCACTGTGATAGTTAATGACAGACAGAAAGCAAGTTACGGGACTGTTGTTGAATGGGGAATTGGGGCGGTGGTTACTGGTATCACAGTCAGTTAATTTCCTTACAGAAGCCTGATCAGAAAGCAGTTGACTAGGTTGCCTTCCTTCTTCTCTTCCTTATGCTCCTGTTTCTCATTTGCCTGGTGTACAGCGGGTGGGAAGGGCTGTGCCTCATGATGGTGAAGTTGTGCAGCATGAAGCAGACCACCACTAATCTTAATCTTAACATTTGCCCTGCTGAACACTATAGGGCTCCTCCAGAGCAGTCCAAGTAGCAGGAGCATTGTTTCAACATGTCAATGGTCAGCTTTATCGAATTTCATCTCACTGCATACTTTCAAAACAAATGCCTGTGGATTGCACACTAGATCATCAGCCATCTGGTCAGTGAATAGGTTTTCTCATGAAGTGACCACCCTTTTGTTTCATGGTGGCTCAAATGCAGCTGACACAGTGGATTGTCACAGAATGATAGAATCATGACTGCTGCCAGGATACTGGGCACTGACCTGCATGTTTCTCTACCTATGGTCACATACAAGCTGGATGTTGAGGGAGCGAAATCCCTCTCAGCTGTGGTATAGGGCACAGTTGACATTAAGCTTCTGCAAAATGATGTTATGTGCAGTCAATGGCTCCTTGCATCAAGGGGAAGCCTGAAATCCCAGTGAAGCTGTGTGCTCACTCCACCTGTTTCTCTCTGGCAAGAGCATATGAATTGTAGTTATGTCTCAATGACTAGAGAGCATCAATGATGTCCCTCACACAGCAGTGGATGGCAAACTGAAATATTGCAAAAATTTCCGGCTCCAGCCTGGACGGATGCTGATGCATAAACGTTCATTGCTGTAATGAATTTCACAGCCACTGGTAGTGCTGTCCCCCTCAACCTGCTCTGAGGTTGCAGTTACTGCTGCAGCTGATGTCAGATTTTAGTGTGAACTTCCTTACTGAAGCACGGGCATTGCACACACTTTCTCTCTGAATTTCAGATAGGAGAATTACTCCCTGAACATCCTGGGAGAAAAGAGTCTTCTGCTGAGAACCTTCTCCCCCTTCCAGGCGTTTGTCCTGCTCTGTGTAACATCTGCCCATTCTCCAAATCATGTTCTGTTCCAGGTGGGAGGAAGTGGAGGGTGGGGGCAGGGTCAGGGAGAAGGTGGGGAATGCCTACTAGTGCTCCCGAAGGCTGGAAGAAACTGTTTTGTGCAGAAACCTTGAAGTCAGCGAAAACTCCTTGAGCACTTGCCACAGCAATCACAGCAACATTAAACAACACTTGAAATCACCAAACACATGCAAGATTTGAAGCAACAGCCAAAGAAATCAATCAGCAACTAGCATGTACGTAGCTGATGATCCCCTTAAATGGCACTGGTGGGGAGTCCTTCCTGCTGCTGAGCACATTTTCAACTGTGCAAAGTGAAGAGAAAGGATTAGCTGGAGCATTGAACTCCAAAATTGTACCACTGTTGTTAAAACAGTGTTGCACACAGTGACGCCATGTCTGCCAACTCGGCATACTTCTGACATCACAAATATGAATCATAGATATTTTCAAGACATGTTTCATGACAAGAGTTCACTGTCATGTTGTGCATAACTTCATTCATGTTTCATGGATGAAAACACTACTAAAAAGGTTAAGCCACTTCACTAAAGTGTATAGATTTTACATGGCCAATATTTATTGATATATCTATAAGCCCATTCTTAAGCATATAACAGTAGAAGTAAGTTTGTAGTCTTTTACCACATTAGAGGTAATTTATCAATATATGTTAATGTTTAGCCAGTGCTGATATCACAGTCAAAGCTCTTAAGGCAGTTCCAAATGATCACATTATGAATATAACATGCTGAGATATAATGATTATCATGCCATGATAACTATGACTGATTGTCTTATGTTTTGCAAGGTTGCTAATTATGCCTTTTCTACAATATCATTTAAATAATGCATTGCGATAAATGTTAAAAAAAGTCTTTGTGTTTCATTAACCCAACAAACATTTTCAATACACAAAGGATTAATTACAGACCAACGGACATGACTTGCCTGCCATTGAACAAGGACCGAGGTAGTGGTGCGTGGAATCACAGACAGAATAATTGGTGGCTCACTGGGAACTGAAAAACAGAACTGTAGGTGAAGCAATTGAACAATGCATCACAATTTTATATTTCTTGTTGACCAATTAGATTCTGGGCTGAGGTTGAGGTGGGTGTAGTATCTCCATGTCTTATGAGAGGTGAAACCATATAGGTGTTCTCATACAATGTTTCACAATTGCGTTATGCTGGGGAAACCATCTTCATGGTTGAGCTAACTGATTCTCCCTGTGATAACTGTATGAATGTTAGTTTTTGTCTGATTACACTGCAGAGAAATACTTTGGGCATTTTACTATGTTAAAGATGTGAAAATATCTCGCCAAGGGTCTTCTGAAAGCACCTCCAAACCAACTACCTCTACCATTCAAAAGAACAAGGACAGCAGATGCTGGGAACACCGCTACCTGCAAGCTGCCTCCCACATCACACACCAGACTGACTTGGATACATACATCACTATTCCTTTACTGTCTCTGGGTCAATGCCCTGGAATTCCCTCCCTAATAGCATTGTGTGCATACCTACACCATATGACTGCAACAATTCAAGGCGGCGGCTCACCACCACCATCTCAAGGGCCTATTAGGAATCAGCAATAAATGCTGGTCTTGTAACATTCATATCTCATGAATTAATTTTAAAAATTACAATTTGTTATCATTACTTAGTTCTGTAGTCTGCAATGTTGGACTGCGAGAACAGATGCAGGTATATACTGTACTGTATAGATGAGGTGCTGTAAAATAAAATCTAATATGGTTTCCATTTTCCAACTTAATTTTTGAGAAGGTTCAACCAGAGAAATGCTGCAAGATTACTTGGGGCCTCAATGCATCAATTGCCAGTATTGGCATCATAAAATGTGTTCCAACATCTTTGTGCCCCAATTAGATCAATTGCTCACTTTAGTTTTGTGAAACAACACAATATAAGTTAGGAATTAAACGCAGCACCTACAAGTAAGAGTTATTTCTTCTGACAAGAGATTAAATTACAGGCTGTGTGAAGATTATGTATACATGAAACATGCCACAATTTGAAACTGTTTTAAGTAAATCTATTTCTCTCAGTCAGTCATTTATCTCATTCTCTTGTTGCTTAGCAGTGAATTATTATTTTCCTCCTCTCTCTCTGGGGAACTGAGTTTATCATCCTACACAACTATTTGTCTTAATACAATTTAGTTAGTGCCCAATCAAGATTTTTCAATTTTGATAATCAAAGCTAAATATTAACAATCTATTATCTTGAATACATATTTTTTAATCTAAGCAAATCTCAAACAGAAATAAGATGCAGCAAAATTTGAAAGCTAAAATTGAGAATTTTCATATGAGCACGATAGAAGGATAAGTTAAAAATTCATATGAATCAAAGAATATAATAGATAATTAGAACAGAGTGAAAAGTAATACTGTAATGCATCCTTACCATCCTGCAGTGTTGTCACTGGCTCTGTTGGTGTGCTAAAAGCACTGTCTCCAATATCATTTGTCGCCATTATTCGTAGCTGGTAGGAAGTGTAAGGCTTTAAGCTGTAAAATGGCAAGTAACAGTAAACATTGCAGTACTTTAATTTTCCTTGCAGCATTGATTTTATAATGTACAAAGTGCAATGAAAATTCTGTACTGTTTCGGTGGTGAATTATTTCAAAACTCATAAAACTTAATACAAAAGAATGACTGAGAGCATCTGCTTCTATGTTAGCTATCATGGCTAAATACGGATTTAACAGCAGTGACATCAGTGTACCAGTAAAGTGTACAACTAAGATCTTGTCTTGATAAAAGCAATATGATTGCAGTTCAGGGACATATTGCTGGTCAGATATCCATGACTGGGTCATATCAGGTTATCCAGAAATGTGAATCTCCATGCATAAAATTGCAGTCTCCTTCCATAAAAAATGACATCCCACATATACACAAAAATAAAGAGTTCAAAACCCAATTTTAAAATTCAGCTTGATTAATCAGGAGTGAAATCAGGAGGCACTTCTTACATAAAGGGAACTGGAAATCTAATTTTCTCTCCCTTAAAAGGTTGAGGATGCTGGGTAAATGAAATTTTTCAAGACAGAACAATATGTTTTTATTTGGTAAGGTAATGGATCAAAGACATGTAAAGTCTAATCTAATTGAATGGGAGGACATGGCAGAGAGGCTGAATGGTCTACTCCTGATCCTGTGATCATTTATATAAAAAAGGATTTAAAACCTCATAAGAGCTGAATGTAGCAAATTAGAAGCACAAGTCATTGTCGTAAGGCACATTGGGAACAATAGTGGACCAATTTGAAATAATATCCTTCAATACAAATTTCAACCTTTCTAATAAGAGGTAAATTTGTGAAGTGTTTGTGCTAAGAAATATTGCTCCAGAATCAGAAATTAACCTACTCCAGAATGAATGAGGATTAAGTTCGAAATTTTGGCTCTCATCAGGAGAAATATTTGAAAATGTCAGCAATTCTCTGTTGGTGTCAGCTGCTTAATGAAAGATCCATCATATTGCATATAATGTAATTACATGCAATATAAAAAGAGTTGATATCAAGGAGGGGCTACAAAGAGGGGAAATTTCAAGACGTCGTTCATGCCTTATGAACGTCTAGACAATGGACAGAATTTTGCCTTCGGCGAACGGGGCGGGGTCCACTGGCCGACGCGTAAAATGATGCGGGGTGACGTTGGGCAGAATCCCTGACGTCATCCCAGTCCATTTAAATTTTCAGGAAGGCGGGCTCGCCTTCAAAATCAGCTGCGGTCCCAATGACCTGTCAATGGCCAATTGAGGCCATTGACAGATCAATTAAAGTACTTAGTGTACCTGCCCGTCCAACCTTAAGGTTGGCGGACAGGCCAGGAGCCCCGGCGGCAAACAGATAAAACATGAAATCTCATCCACCGGTGGGATGAGGTTTCATTCAGGATTTTAAAATTTTTAATAAATTTATTATGTTAATTATGAACATGTCCCATCTCTTTCATGCTATTTCATGCTCTCGCTTTTGGGGATCCCCCCCCGCCCGCACAGGAAGCACATAGCACTTCCCACCGGACATCACGCTGGGTGGGCCTTAATTGGCCCGCCTACATAAAGTGGCGGTGGGGTCCGTTAATTGGCCAGCCAGTGTGAAATCGATGTTGGCGCTCGATCATGGGTGGCGGTCAATTTTGCGGCCGTTCCCAGGCCCGCAGGTCCGACGAGAGGAAAATCCTGCCCATTATCTGTAAGGTAAGATTCCATGAGTATGACTAAGTCAGGCTGTTGCTTGATTAGTCTGTGAGACAGCTCTCCCAATTTTGGCACAAGTCCCCAGATGTTAGTAAGGAGGACTTTGGAGGATCGACAATGGTGGTGGGAAATCACTTGAAGGCAGTAAACCAGGACCAAATTAATTAACAATTGGTGAAATGTGGGTTGATAAATGAGAGCCAGCATGGATTTGTTGAAGGCAAATCATGTTTATTTGGCTTGATCGAGTTCTTTGATGAAGTAACAAGAAGTTGATGAGAGTGGTGCAGTTGATATGGACTTTCCAGTCAGCTCCTAGCTGGAAAACTGTGGTGAATTCTGGGCAGCACACTTTAGGAAAAATGTCAAGGCCTTAGCAAGGGAGCAGATAAGATTTACTAGAATGACAACAGGGATATAAGACTTCATTTATGGGTAGAGACTAGGGAAGCTGAGGTTCGTTGTCTATAGATAAGGGAAAAGTTAAGGGAAATGAAATAGAGATATCCAAAATCATGAAGGGCTTTGATAAGGAAAAACTATTATCAGTGACAGAAATGTCAGTAGCCAAAGAGCACAGATTTAAGGTACAGTAACTGACAAAAGAACCAGAAGCGACACTAGGAAATAAAACTATGTAGTGAGCTGTAATGATCTGTGGGGAAAACAGATTCAATAATAACTTTCTAAAGGGAATTGGATAAATGCTTCATGAGGCAAATTTGCAGGGATAAGATAAAAGAGCAGGGGAGTGGGACTCATTGGATAGCTCTTTTAAAGAGCCAGCACATACACAATGGACTGAATGGCCACCTCTGTGCTATATCATTTTATGATTCAATATAAAGCTTGGATGTAACTAAATTTAAAAAATACAAAGTAGAATATCTGTGATTCTCCACTATGTTTGAGATGCAGGTTTGTTGAAAGCAGCCTTTGGGAATGGTTTCAGTTAACAACAACATAAAAGTGGCAAATATCCTCATGTTGGAGATTCCTGTTATACTCTTAAACCAAGCTTGAGTAATGGCGTCACCATTGGAATTGTTAACCAGACTATAATTGTTTGGTTTACCAATAATATAAAGTAGCCAATTGATATTGCATATGACATTTGTTTGTTTGTCTGTCTTGGTTCTAGGTTGGTGTATTGCTGTGTTTTGTATTGCAAGTTTGTAAGATAAAACTGCCTTTATCCTTGAAACCAGAGATCCAATTTAAAGGAAGAACACGACAAAGTATAAAAACACATCAAATTACTCCTCTCAGTCAATATGAATATTCTCCCAGTGAGCAAACAGTGTCAAATAGTATCTATGGGAGGACATGGCAAGACTTTGGAATGGCAGAAAATGCAAGAACGTTTTTGTTTGCAGCATCGGATCGGAACTGGTGAAACATTAGCTTTCACAATATTTCTCCTTCAGTTCTGATTGGGCTCTTATTTCCAACATTTTTGTTGTGATTTCAGATTTCCAGGAATCTTGATTTTCTTTCATTACTTGATTGGCAGGCAAAAAGTACAATTTTACCTTTATATGATAGTCTTTGTATATAAGCTATAGAATTTTATACACAATAAACAGACTGTACATATTACCGGTCTATCACATATGATGTAGCATCATGATTGATTGAAGAGGTGTGTGTCTGCCATTCCCTGTTAGGTAGTTCCTTTGTCTGCACTGTGAAGTAGCGGATTGGTGATGAACCATCACTGCCGGGTTTCCACTGCAACAATAAGCTGCGACCACGAATCTCAGACTGAGGTATTGTCAGGTTGGTAGCTGGCTGCGGGTGGTCTGCAAAACAAAAAAAAATGGCTTCAAAACAATTTGGTCCTGCAATTGTCTCTAAGCACCACTGTTGTCTTTGCATAAGAACAAGCAAAGCCAAAAAAAAATCTAGGCAGACTTAAGATCAGTTTTCTACCACCGCTTTTGAGTCACTACAGAACCAGAAAAGTGAGGTGATGCAATTACACAACATCTGTATGACCACAAAAGATTTCTTTTGTGCACTCTGTGTAATGAAATTATAAAATGATTGATAAAGAATGTATTTATAATTTCATCGCATCTAGCATACAGAATAAATCTTCCATACAGCTGGACAGCACAAGGTTGTGATAACTAATGTTTTGATTGACACCTAATTTCTTAAACATATTCAGAATCCCTATACACAATATTGAAATATTCATTAACTTAATTAATTGATGATTCCATTGTAATTTTTTTCTCCATGAAAAATCAGTTACTGGATCTGGTTCCATATCCAACTATGCCTGGGTATTGGTGGGGCTAAGTTTACATTGTTCAACTACAATTGCAAACCTCAAATGACCTTCCAGAAGAGGTGAGAAAGGTTATTCAACCCACCCAGCTCATCCATCCAGGAGAACCTACTATTTAGGTTCCATCATAGAAGGTATACCTCAGTTTAGTATGATGTTCTATCACAGCACCCAATGTTTACTGAATGAATCCAAGAATTTTGCTGCCATTTTCCTACTTGAAAATCTGTCCATGTGTTGATCACATGCTGCGAAGATCATCCCACAATCAGTCCTAAGATTGCCTTGCTCTTGTTTGATTATGTATTCCCTTGTCCTGGTGTCATGATTTATCTTGAAATGTGTCATATTTATCTTTTCTATATCATTTACTGTCTAGTGCACCAATATCAGGTCCCTTACTCACTCCTCTCAACATTGAAGAGCCCATCTTTCTTCAGTGTCTTCTCAGATACTAAGATCAGGATCTTGATTCTTCTCTAAACCAGTCAGAAGTGGATAGAGTGCTCAAGAAGTGGTCTAACCAGGATAGGGCATAGTGTTAATGAAGCATCCTTTGATATGTGCCCTACAGATTTGGCCATATTGTTGAACATTCTATTTGCTTTGATGTTTGCTGTCCTCAAGATGGGATATGTTAAAAAAAAAGGATCTACTAACTGGCCTAGATCTTTTTCAACTTCACCCATAGCTATATCAATTTCAAATGAAATGAATGATTGAAATTTTAATTTTCCAAGAACAAACTGTAAAAAGACTGACTAAAATATTTGAACTCAGACTCTGAATATCTCAGAGCGATCCTCTTATAAAGTCAAATGGGAGTAATTGGACTATAACTGTAAATGCTCTTTCAGCTCATTTAAAATTTTAATAATTTGGCCCACTGGTTTCACTAAATGTAATAATATTAATTGAAGATGAAAGGGTTTTGTAATGAAATTCATAGCTAGTCTCTGCTAACTGAAGTGTGCCATTAACTGTTCAAGGCTTATCAGTGACTAGATTTATTGGTTCAGGGCATGGCTTCCCTGTTTCATAAGCCTTCATCAATTTTCATCGATAAATATCAAGTAAGCAATACTTTTAGAAGTTATGTTGGGAGTGATCGATTTTGTTTGTTGTGTTGTGCATGAGCAATACACAGTTTATTGATTGGATATGTGTAAAGGAACCATCATCATGGTACAATGAGCAGTTTTTGATGGTTCAACACACATTCATCTCTCAATCTGCTCATCCAGGACTCAGTAAAAAAACAAAACAGTTCAGCATTTGATTCTATTTTGGTTTGTCACTGTTGCCTTTCTGTTTGCATCATTTGCCACCAAGGAAGTGCTAATCTTCATCAGCAGTAAACACACAAACTACAAAATGAATTGATGCAGCAAAAAGTACTCCATATCCTCTGACAAGCTTGGCGATAGCACCTTACTATTTCTTAATTTGCCTCATTTTCTCTTCTGACCTCTTCAAGTTTAATAGTCTGCACTCTGACCTTAAGCCCTTAACTTGCTTCTCATTCAGATTTAGCCTTTTAAAATCTCTCAACATGAGGCTTGCCATCTTTGGCAAAAAGACTAGTTAATAATGATAATTAGGAAGCTCTGCTAGATAGTAACAGCTGTTAAATTCACACTCCAAAACCAGAGAACCGAAGATTCAATGCCAATCTTTAAAAAAAAATCTTTTCCTCTGTGTTGAAGATGATGCCTCCTATTGGTGGTATGGTTCTATGTTCATTGGCAAAGGCTTTTAAAATAATTAAATGGGAGTGCTGGGGCAGTTGTAGATGGTATAAAAAAGCTAATATATACTTATGTGAAGTCTCAGAAATATTTCAAAGCACTTCATTATTCAATGAAAAACTTCAATGTTTAGCAATTGTTGGAACCTAGGGAGATGCTGCAGCCATTTAGCATATAGCAAGATCCCACAAACAAGAATGAAGTAATTGTGTTGTTAATCAGTTTTCAGTTCCATCGGTTAAGGGAGGAATGTTGACAAGGATACCAGGAAAAATGCCTGGTCTTGTTCAATCTTTAACATCCATCTGATGAAGCGGACAGGACTTTAATTAATGTCTCATCTGTTGGCTGCAACCACTACAGATCATCACTGAAGTGTCAGTCTTATTTATGTGCTAGAGCTGAAGTTGTCAGTCTAAAGGGACCCAGGAAGGGTCAGGGAGAACTTTGTATGCTTAGTGGCACTTCTGTCAAAGGATCCTACTTATCTTCTAACCGGGAAGGCGCAATCCAGGGATATACATTCTCTCCAGAAAATGTTGTTTTGATATTTATGTGGTAAATTTTCCAGAATTTTGTTATAGCTCTAAGCTAATAATGATGTTGTGTCATCTTTGATTTGGTAGACAATATATTTAATTTATTTATTGTAAGAACATATGAAAATGATGGTTAAAACAGAGCAGATCCATTACAGAATCCTTTGCAACACTGTCACTCACTTTAAGGGGGAGACGGTAGAGTAGTGGTAATGTCACTGGTGCTCTGGAGAGACGGGTTCAAATCCCACATGGTACTGATGGAATTTGAATTCAATTAATAAAAATCTAAAATATAAAGCTAGTCTCAGTGATGGTGGCCATGAAACTATCATCGGTTGTCATAAAAACTCATCTGGTACACTAATGTCCTTTTGGGAATGAAATCTGCAGTCTTTACCTGATTTGGCCTACATGTGACTCTGGATCCACAGTGATGCCCTCTGAAATGGCCTAGCAAGTCACACAGTTCAAGGGCAATTAGGGATGGGCAACAAATGCTAGTCTTGCCAGCAACCCCCATATCCCATGAGAAAATAAAGAACAAAAGAATTCCAAATACTCGACAAAATATTCCTTAACTCCTACTCTTGTATAACCTCTATTTTATACTCTCTGGTATTCACATCTTACCCTATAACCTGTTTGCATTTCCTAAAGCCACCTCAGGATGCTCGTACACTGTTAGTGAGTTGTCAACTATTAACCTATGTGGCTAGAAAAAATGATTTTTAACTATCAAAAATATATTTGGGTCACTTTTGGCTTTAAAAGCTTCATAAAGATTTATGTACCACAGCATACATCTTGTAAAAGTTTGCTAGTAACAATAGCAAAGCTTATTAGTCCAACATAAGAATAGTTCAAAATAACACAAAATATTTATGGTCGACTTAAATTACCAAATTTAAACAACTTTTAACACATGGTGCAAAACATCCATGCTTTTATTATGAGAACCCTTGTATGAAAAAAGACTTACATTTATATAACCCTTTTCACAACTTCAGGATGCCCCAATGTGCTTTACAGCCAATGAATACTTTTAAAGTGTAGTCACTGTTGTAGTCTAGCAAAAGCAACAGCTAATTTGCGTACAGCAAGATCCAATGTGAAAATAAGCAGGTAATCTGTTTTTGCGATGTTGATTAAGGAATAAATATTGGCCAGAACACCGGGGATAACTCCCCTGCTCTTCTTCAAAATGGTGTCATGAGGTCTTTTAATTCACCTGAATGCGCAGATAAGGCTTTGGTTCAATGTCGTATGAACGTAAGAAATCAGAGCAGGAGTAGATCATTTGACCCCTCGAGCATGTAATGCCATTCAATATGATCCTGGCTGATCTTCTATCCCAACCACACTTTCCAGTCCAACCCCCAATTTCATTGATTCCTGCAGAGATCAAAAATCTGTTTATCTCAGCTTTGAGTAGACTTAACAATGGAGCATCACAATCCTCTGGAGTAGGCAATTCCAAAGATCAACAACGCTCCGAATGAAGAAATTTCTCATCTCAGTGCTAAATGATTTACCCCCTTATTCTGAAGGTGTGTCCCCATGTTCTAAATTCTCCAGCAGCCTCTCAGTGTCTATCCTGTCAAACACCTTCACAATCTTGTGTGCTTCGATGAGATCATCTCTCATTCTTCTAAACTCCAGAGTATAGGTCCAATTTACTCAGCCTCTAATCACATATAATCCTCTCATCCTAGGAACCAATCTAGTGAACCTTTGCCATACCGACTCAGGTATGGAGACCAAAATTGCACACAGTACCCCAGGTGTGGTCTCACCAAAGCCCTGTACAACTGGAGCAAGACTTCTTTATTTTTGTACTCCAATCCCCGTGCAATAAAGGCTAACATGCTATTTATCGCCCTTATTGCTTGTTGCCCAGAGGGTATAGACCCAAACTGTTCAGCCTCTCATCATAAGCAATCCTCTCATCCCAGGGATCAATTTAATGGACTATCACTCTTCTGCCTCAAAGGCAAGTATATAATTTCTTAAATGTGGAGACAAGGCTGGGATTTTTGCGCAGTTGGACTGAGTCGAGAGACCTTTAAAAATAAATGGTGGATGGGACAAGATTCCAAGAATCCCATCCCCGTTTCTGGTAAATTTTGCTGGCCCACACTCAGCACTCCCAACCTTGCCTGCTCTATTGCGAGGATGGACATTGACAACACCCCCGACCCTCCTGCCCAGAATTCTGCTGGTGCCAAGCCTGACTTGTTTGCAGGCATGGTTCACAGCACCTCGGAAGAGTCATGAACCAAGGGGGAAACCCTAATATCCTGTTGGGAACAAAAGACAGCAATTCAGCATTACCATTGAAAAGCACTGCCCTTCTTTCCATCTCATAAAGCTGTCAATCAGTAACAGGCAGTAAAAGTCCCACTGAGAAAACATTTGAATCACTCCAATCCAAACCACTGGAAAAACATTTAGCTGGCCACCTGTTCAAACTGCGTTTGTGGATACAGTTACCAGATGACTGCACTATGAATGCTTGGCTGCTGTCCAAGAATTGCTAATGGGCTCAGCCCTTTAGGCAATGTTAATAAGCTTGCAGGTGAGTACTAGCTTTGTTTGATTGCTATCTTTATTACCTTGTAATGACATGGGGTGAATCTTCTGGCTGGCGTGCGGGTGGCAGAGTCCACACACCAGCGCTTAAAATGTCGCGTGCTGACTTCGCACGAGCGTCCCGACGTCAGCGCTGGGCATTGCGATATTTCGGTCGGCGGGCGCGCTATGCAGCTGGACATGCGCCTGCCATTAATTAAAGGCCTTGTTAAGGCCATTAACTCTCGGATTAACCAGGATTTTGAGGAGCCCGTACGACCTTCAGCTCGGCACAAGGGCCCAACGGGCAGGCAGGTAAGTGATTTTTTTACAAACCTCATCCAGTGGCAGGATGAGATTTGAAATCGGAATTTAACAATTGTAATATAGTTTTTGTGTATTTCATTAACATGTCCCATCTCGTGTGCCATTTTCACATGAGGGGGACATGTTAATGATTTTTAAATTTTTTCTATTTTTCATGTTTCACTGCCTTTCAGCAATCTCCCTGAGACAACACTTTGCCTCAGGAAGATGTGCGCTCTTTCTGGCAGTTGGGGAACCCCCCCCCGCCCGCACAGGAAGCGCATAACGCTTCCCGTCGGGCAGCCCGCCCACTTAAAATAACGACGGGGCCCGTTTTGGCAGCTGCGATTGGCTGTCCGCTTGCTGCCAAGTCGGTCAGGCCCGCCCACCCATCAAGGGCAAAATTCTGCCCATAATCTTTCTTTGGAGTGTTTATTTACAGAAGATTAAGAGGTGTGAAGTGGGTTAAAGCTTTTTATCATCGATATTATGAATGGCTGTAGTTGAATGACAGTTTTATAAGGTTGTAAGAGGTTGCAGTTTTTTTTTTACAAAGATGACTTCCAAAGCGTGTTTGCTTATGTTGTCAGTTTCAGGAGCATTTCAAAAACTTGCCATTACCTCAATGGCTTTGTGCATTGTGGATATTTGAAGAGTGGGTATGAAGGATGCTTGGGGGCATGGGGATATGAGGGGGCATGGGGGATATGAGGGAACAAGGAGGGGTGTGGTGAAGTGTTGAGGGCCTAACAGTCATGATTACAACTGGGTCAATGCCTCTGTAAACTAACCTACCAATCTCTCCATCCCTCTGTCTGTTTCTGCCTTGAGCCTGCCTCCAGAGGCAGCAGGCCCTTCTTCAGCCCATGCCCACCTTGTCAGCACAAAAATAGGGCAGATGGGCTCTTGAGACCGGATCGCAGGGTCAGGAAAAGTCCTGCTTTCCTAATTGCTTGTTGCACCTAGGCTAACTCTGTTCCTTGGACAAGTACGCCCTCTCACCCAAAAACCATGTCATGGCACTGCAACACTCCCTCAGCACTGCACTGGAGAGTCAGCCTTGATTTTTGTGACCAAATCTCTGGAGTGGCTTCTATTTCAGAGGTGGGTGTGCTACCAAGTGAGCCATAGTTGAAATATAATAGAATCTAGAAAATGTACTTCAGCTAACATATGGAGACTAGATGAATATAAATTATGAGAAATCTTACCTTCACAAAATTTGCATTTTGACCATTTTTTTCCATGAGTCTTTTCACAAAGACAGAGATAATATTGCCATTGAAGATAGAAAAGATTATTATAACATATTACATCTTTAAAACTAATTGAGCACAATTTCTTTAGGGAAAGGCTGAATGCAACACTTTAGTATACTACTTCATGAGGTTATTTCATTGCCAAGATTTTAAACGAAATCAGATGGCTTCTCAGGAATTGTACAATTCCCTTGCTGTGATTCTGAACATTAAATGAGTTAGTGGGCTATCTGTGCAGAGAAGGCCAGATCTGGAACTGATCAGTCAAAATCTCAGAATCTTTAGGGAACACAAAATTGCTGTAATATTGGTTAACTAATCCATTTACTTCCCAACTGGCTTTTAATGAAATTTCTTTGTTTTCTACTCACTTTTTTATGCACTTGGCTAAGTCTTATTTCCTCTTTCGTAAATTTTAAAGAAATACAAAATTTCTCATCCTATCACCCTATTTTCTCGATGAATGCACTGATAAACAAGAGGCCATTTAAAAGAAGTCCTGAGATGTGTGTTTTGCTGAAAAGGCCAATATTTGTTGCCAGTCCCTATCTATCCATGAGAAGGTGATGGTGGGCTGCCTTCTTGAACCACTGTAGTCTGTGCGGAAATTGCTTCTCCAATGCTGTTAGGTAGGCAGTTTTGTGATTTTACTTAGCAAAAATGAAGAAATAGTGATGTGTGTCCAAGTCAGGATAGTGGGTGGAATCTTGTGCCCTCCCCCATAGCGAGTTTGGTGGCAGGGTGCATTTAATCAGGTGGGAGGGTGGTGGCTGGGGACCCCTTCCCACCTCCACTCCAATTAAGTCTGTGGAGGGAAATCTCGTAGACAGCCTTCTTGCCCCACTGCCAATTGAGGCCCTTAAGGGCCTCATGCCACAACCACTGGTGTTAACCATGCCATGCAGGGAGCCTGACAAGCAAACTCTGGCATGTTTGCTTGTGGGCTCCCAAGCAGGGTCCCTCATTCAAAAGCACTCAGTGCCTGATCAAGGGACCCAGAATTAGGAAGGGATGGACCCAATGAGAGCCGCTCTCCAGCTCTTGCTGTTGACAACCCCCACCTCCCCCCCAACCCCAGTCCTCCGCAACCTCACCCAGTGACCATCACTCACCTGTCCCTGGGCCCCTCCTGGATCCGAAGCCTCGGGCAGGTGTACTACTGGGTAGCCTCACTGCATCCCTGGTGGTTAGCTGGCAGCTCTTGACGGGCAGGAATTTTCCCTGGGGTTCTTGATCCTGGGAAAAGGCCGGCCACTGGTCTGTTAAGTGCCAGAGTGGCACAAGATGCAGTGGGCCTTCCTGTAAAGAGGCAACATGGATTCTTGACCTTTCTATGGATGGTGACCAAGATTCCACTCGCTTCTAAAAGATTCTTCCCAGTCTGTGACTTGGAGGTTACAGCTTCCCCAAGCGCCTGTTTCCCCTATCTTTCTTGGTGGTGGAGATTGCAGGTTTGGCATAGAAGCCTTATGAATTGCTTATGGGCCTTAACAGCAGCCCAGTTCCAGTGCTGAAAACCTGTACTCCTGAACTAGACTTGCCTCTAGCTCAGTTACAGCTACAACAAAGCATCTAATTGACAATGTGGAAAAACGTTCAGCTATTTGCTGTGCACAAAAAGCTAATATCACTTCTGCAATTTTACGATCACCTGTTTCTTACATATAGAGCTAAAAATTTGTGTGTCCTGGTTCTTGGGCAGCGTCTTGCATTTCAAGACCTGTCTGCACCGATCCTGACCGAGGTGGGCAGCATGTAAATTTGTTGCACCCATCTGATCTGCATGATTGAGCGGGTCCTGCGTTGCTTCTTCCTACTTCATGCTGCCAGCTGCCTCTACACTCCTCAGGGAGTTAAATAGCATGATGCACCCATCCTGTTCTTCTTAAAGACAGGTTGTAAGGATGTAAGGAAGTAAGGATGCACTAAATAATACTGGCTGAATTTAAAAGCTGAAAAATTAAACCCTCTGGCAGAGAGAGGGTTTCAGGATGACAGATGCGGCACAAGAGGTCTTAGTAGTGGGGCTGCGCAGGAGGGGAGACGTCATGGTACGATGGGAGGGGTTGGGGCAAGAGACACTCAAGGTTCATCCTCAGAATGGAATAGAAGCAGGAAGCCAAGAGGTCAGTTTCAGGTGTCTGAACCAGAGGACCCAACAGCAGTGCCACAAGAAGTGTATTGACCTCGTGCGACTCAGTGAATGCATCTTCATATTGTCTCCTACCCACCACACTACCAACCTCACATGCAGCTCAATACATCAAGCTCACATCACATACCCTGGCACTCAGAGCTCATGCCTAACATCCAGAGGGTGAGGCTGTGCTGGAATCTGAGAAGGGACATGAGGCAGAGGTGGTGGCATAGTAGTATTGCCACTGGACTAGTATTCCAGAGGACTAAGGTAATGCTCTGGGGATCTGGGTTTAAATCCCACCATGGCAGATGGTGAAATTTAAATTCAGTAACAATCTGATGATGACCATGAAACCATTGTCGTAAAAACCCATCTGGTTCACTAATGCCCTTTAGGGAAGGAAATCTACCATCCTTACCTGGTCTGGCCTACATGCGACTCCAGACCCACAGCAATGTGATTGACTTTGAACAAGGGCAATTAGGGATGGGCAATAAATGCTGGTCTCGGCAATTATAAAATAATAAAAATAAAGGCAGGAATATAACGGCATCCTCAATGTTCTCAGTAATACCAGATGACATGAACTCTGTTGCTGCCAGCCCATGAGGCTGAGAACCATCTCCTCTGCAGGGCTCAGGAGATGCAGTGGTCCTTGTCTGTCCACAGGTTCTGTGTGCCAACTTATCCTGCAAGAGAGGGGGCAGAATGTCAGTTATTGTGCTGCACTGCATTTGGGTGAGATGGGTAACCCCCATCTAACCCACATACTATCAATGCTGCCAGCCTTGCACCCACCTCAGTGGCCTCCACATATGTTCAGCTATGGCAGGAACATCACTCAAATGCAGTGCAGCACAATCATTAGAGAGTGAGTTTGCTGACAAGCTCTGCTAGGTTCAGGTGAGGGCCTTGATGGGATTGCATACAGAACACTGATGGGCATGCACACTACTGTGTGCACTGGCTGACCTTCCAGATGCCTCTTGGTAATGTCAAGGAGTATGGAGAAGTTCTAACTTGGCAGAGGGCATCATGCAGAGCTTGCCCACTTCACAGCTTTTGCTCCATCTCCCTGTCATGTTGTGGACTCAGAGGCAGCACCTATGGCTGCTCCCATACCTAAGCAGCCCTTGAGCACAGATCACTTACTCCTCTGCCATCCTTGTGAGGATGCAGGAACACACAACACCTTCAAAAACACCCCAGAGTACTTCTAGACAGTTTGCAACAGTGGAAGTTGTTAAGAATTGCCTTATTTGTAGTTTATGTGCCTGGCCATTTAAGGAACCATTGTGCAGGTCCCAGTTTGTGGATTCACACTTGTTTGATGAGCAATTGATCAATTAGTTGTCTGAACTTGCATGGTCCAAATTTGGTATTCTGTTGTCACATCAGCCAGTTGTGACATCAGGATAGCATACATTCACAGCCTTCCGACACACACTGTGCTCGTTCCCGTGTGCACCCTTTTCCTGTTGGGATGAAGTGCAGGCTGTGCAGGAAGCAGCCAGCATTGTATCGAGCTCCAGCAAAGTAATGCTAGTCCTCTGTACAGGTCAATCTATTTCTGCATGTGTTTAGTTGCATTTCATTTGTGGTTTTTTTCAGTTTTGACAATAATTTAACAATCTTGGTGAAGACCCACAGAAACCATGCACACAGAAACACTAAATGTTGTTATGCATTTTCTCTGAGCTTTCTGAGGATCTTCTACTGAGGTTAATGCTGAGAATCTGGAAACCTCTGTGGGAAATCCCGAGAGACAACACCATTACCTGCGATCCACAGTTTAGATGTGAAGCTTCCAACTATTGGCAATTTCAATTCTAACATTCTAGCAATCCACAGCTTGATCACTGGTAAGAATTTCTACTTGCATACCAACTAATAACTTCAGCAAATTTAGCATTACAATGAAATAGAAATGACTTTGTTGAACTGCTGAAGGTGATCCTTGGTCTAAACTGCTGTAGACCTGTTTTCATGGCAGAAATACGACATCAATCACAGAATTTCATCTCTGAGGTGCCTAAAGACATTGGGAAACATTGAAGAGGTGACTAAATACTATATGGGGAGACAGTAGAGTTGTTATCCTGGAAAAGAAGATCAAATGGACTGAGGGGCCTCTTCATCCTGTGACTTTTGATGATACAGAGAATTTAAATACATCAATATGATAGATATCATTTCTTAATTTTTTGCAAAGGTGGAGCTGGGAACATTGTCAGTATGTTAACAAGGAACCTTGCATTGTTACTAGCCATTAACAACATTGGAATTAAAGGCCTTCAGTGGATGCAGAACAAGAGTTATTCTAATCTCCAAAGTTACAGTATTCCTCTAATTATTTTTGGACTATACCTGAAGGTCCTGAAATATTTGCTTATTTTGAAAGAAACTTATGAAATTCTGTACTCTGTTTTGAAGGATCTAGCAATACCCACAATGCCTGACACTTTACCTCTAGTTTCTGTGGTGATCACAACCGCCTCCACTGGCTCCCCCCAGCCCTGACGTGTCTTTGCAGACACACGGAAGACATATGCAGACTCAGGTGTCAGCTTTGTTGCAGAGTATTGTCGGACATTGGAACTGACTTCTGTAATAATGAACTTGTTTGGTTCAGCAGTTGCCAGACGGTAAGCTATCTGGTAACCTGCAAAGGAAAAAAATATATATCGCAGTTTAAATTAGTAATACGTATTTAGAAGAATGGAAGACAGTGAAAAAGGGTTACAAAAATAGTACATGTTATAAAGCCATTTTTTAATAAACTTTTTGTTTTCATGTTTTTGTAATATGACGCAATGCACTTATGCAGAATTTTACCACATCCTCAGGATGTCCCAAAACATCTACATTTCAATAAAACTGAGCATATTATAGCATGACAATTTGATGTTAATTTTTGTCATTCCAATTTTCTGTTCTCCTGAAGGCAGTGGCTCATGCTGAGAGACCAGTCAATCCCCAGTACCTCACTCAAGTTACTATTTGTCATTTGTGGGCCCAAACAGCGAGCAGTGGCAGGTTATTAGACTGTGGACGGCATCAGAGATGGTCCCAGTGCTGTGCTCATCTAATGTTATGCTTTCACCATATGACAGTCAGGAGCAGGAACCTTAGCTGAATATTCCCCTCTCTAGCTCAATACTGAGACCAACTGTAACATCCTTATTGTGCTTTTGGCAGAAATCAGCAAAAGATTACAGGCTAGGAACAGAAGTGGAGACTGTCCTGAAAGCTGGCTCAGTTTCAAATTGCGGTTCGTTTGCCATTTGAGCCATAGGGGCAAATATAGGGTCCCATTAGCTACTGCAGTAATGGGAAGGGGGTTTAATCAAAATACAACATTTAAATTGTCTGGTTCCATACAAATATAATGAAAAGAATGAGAAATTCTTTCCCAAAGATAGATGTGCTGTTGAATATTCCAAATTGCATGCATTCTCAATTGTCACGGCAAGAAAGAGTAATGGTGATAGTTCAAATGTGTCACAGCAATCTGGGCTGGCAATAAAAAGAGACCAGAACGATGATAAAAGATGCACGAGTATGAGAAAGATTAGAAAAGAAAGAACTTGGACAAAGGGATAAATATAAGTTATTGGTCTAGATTTTATGAAATTGTCAAATGTTCAGTGTCAACATTCCACTGAAACAGGGAACAACTCCTGTAGCCTGCACATGCACAAAATAACACGGAAATCCAGAAGGTGCTGTCAGTGATTCTACGCTTCTCAGAGGGTGCCTTGTGGAGACAACCCCTCAAACTGCAATCATGGAAATCAAAGGAATTAACAAGAACTTCCACACATACGCTGTTAAGTCTCGCTATAAAAGTCCTTGAAAAAATTCATAGAATCATGAAATGGTTGCAGCACAGAAGGAGATCAATCAGCCCATCCTGTCCATGTTGGCACTCTGCAAGAGCAGCTCAGCTGGTCCCAGTCTTTGCCTTTTTCCCTTGGGCCTGCAATTTTTGTCTCTTCAGATAATTATCCAATACCCTTTTAAAAGCCATGATTAAATCTGTCTTTACTACACTATCAGGCAGCGCCTTCCAGATCACAACCACTCGTTGTGTAAAACATTTTCTCAAGTCACATTTGGTTTTTTTCATTATTCACCTTAAATCAGTGTCCTCTGGTTCTCAACCCTTCCACCAATGGGAACAGTTTCTCCCTACCCACTCTGTCCAAATGCCTCATGATTTTGAACACCTCTAACAAATCTCCTCCCAACCTTCTCCTCTCAAGGAGAACAGCCATAGCTTCTCTAATCTATCTTTGTAACTGATGTCCCTGTCTAAGTGCCTTCATATCCTTCACAAAGTGTGGTGCCCAGAATTGGGCACAATAGTCCAGTTGAGGCCAAACCAGTGTTTTATAAAGGCTCACCATAAACTTTCTTGCTTTTGTACTCCATGCCTCCATTTATAAAGCCCAAGATCCTGTATGCCTTATTAACCACTTTCCTGCCATTCAACAATTTGTACACATATCCCTGGGTCCCACTGTTACTGCACCCACTTTAGAATTGTACCCTTTATATTGCCTCTCCTTGTTTTTCCTCCCAAAACGTATCACTTCACACTTTTCCGTATTAAATTTCATCTGCCATCTGGCTCGCCATTCTACCAGCCTGTCTATGCCCACTTGAAGACTATCTCTATTCTCCTTACTGTTCACAACACTTTCAAGTTTTGTGTCATCTGCAAAGCTTGAAATTGTGCCCTGCATGCCCAAGTCAAAGTCTTTAATACAGATCAAGAACAACAGTATTCCTAATACTAACCCCAGGTAACTCCCCTATATACTTTACTCCAGTCGAAAAACAACAGGTTTTCATTCTTGGGATGTGGGCAACTTGTTACTACACTGTTTCCCATCACTCAACCAGCTTCATATCAATGCTGTTCCTTTTATTTCAGAAGCTCTAACTTTGCTAAAGTACCATGCAAGTTTGTCAGCAAACACCTTTTGGAAGTCCATGAACACCAATAAACTGCATTACCCTCATCTACTCCCTCTGGTACACATCAAAAACTGAATCAAGTTAGTTAGACACAATTTTCCTTTGTTAGCTTTCCACATTTGTCCAAGTGACTGATAATCCAGAACAAAACTAAAAGATTTCCAACCATTGAGGTTAAACTGACTGCCCTATAGTTGCTGGGCTTATCCTTACACCTTTTGAATAAGGGTGTAACATTTGCAATACTCCAGTCCTCTGGCACCACCCCTGCATCTAAGGAGGATTGGAAGATTGTGGCCAATGCTTCCGCAATTTCTGCCCTTACTTCCCTCAGGATCATTGGATGCATCGGATTCATTCCTGTGAATTAACTATAAGTACAGTCAGCTTTTCTAAAACCTTCTTTACATCAATTTTTAGCCCATCCAGTGACTTAACTACCTTGTCTTTCACTATGAGATGAATGATGTTTTGAATGAGTTATAACTGAGTTTTCAAACAGCATATTTTAAACTTCATAATTACTGAAAAAAGAGACATGCTGTCAAAGCTTTTCATCTTGCACTTATCAGGATATAATTACTGTTAAACATTGTCATTGGTCTTGAAAAGCAAATTTTATATTTATGAAATATGGAATTTCTCATCTACATGATTTTAAATTTAATGTTTTGTCAAAAAAGCTTGTTTATCTTTATTTTAACTTCTATCTTAATCCAATCATAATCAATCATTTTGTTATTCTGAAAATTTAAATTAAAAGAATTTTAAGTGCTTTTAAGTTCCTGGTTTTTTATGTGTGAATATTTTGATGTAATTGGCTGTCCCTCTCTTGCTGACATTACTGCTGCTACATGTCAGGTCGTCCCCTTTGTCAATATCTTATCGATTATATTGCTACCATTTATTAATGTCAATTATATTGTTACAGTGAAATGAAACAGATGACGGGTATTAATTGTCTTCAGGCACAGCTAATATTGGATAGCTGGGACACTGGGGGATTGGGAGGAGAGTTGTGAGACTGAACAAGTCAATAATCTCTCTCAATAAAGAGAAGTTCCATGTCGTGGTTTTGGGTTCACCAACCTGGCTTGGATCATGTTAATACCCTTGACTTGGCTCAGATTCAAACTGCTATTGGGAAAGGGAGATTCCCACCACTGTGATGGCTGGATCATTGTGGGTAGTAGCAAGTTCCCTTGCTTCCCTGTTGACTGCGATATCTGGACCATTATATTTCACTTGACATATTACTTTCAGGGAATTCTGCCAGCTTTTCTGCATCACTATTAAAGAAAAGAACATAAGTTCAGGAATTTGTTCTGATTGAGATATGAGATTCACTCCAACTGTGCAACACAACACAAATTGGAAGGAGACCTTATTGTCTCATGGAAGAGATCAATAACCTTTCCCAAGAAATGGAGAACCCCATTCTCCTCAATTGTCAGGCCATTACGATTATTGCAAAACTGCCCTTTCATCTCTGGGACCAGGGGAGAAGATGGGGATCCTCTCAATCTCATGGGCACTAGACTCTACAAACAAATCTCAACCCAGTTTCCAATGAATGTAATTTCACAGAACAAAACTTTATACTTCATCTCAAATTTGTCATCAATCCAGCAAATTCATTCAGAGACAGTCTATAAGAGCCGTGTGGAATGTCTGGTACAGGTTGGAGGTGCTGTTCTGACACTGGCTCTTAAGTATATTTTTGGCGCAGTATGGGAAAGCTTTCCAGTATATCAAATCTATGCTTCATCTGACCTAGGAATTCTTTACACAATGCACCTTGCAAGGGATTACGTGGCCTATTGCATTTCTTTATTAATTTGGGTAGTCATTTGTTTACCAATTGAAACTGCCACATGTATTCTTCCTACAGAATCAAATCAAGAAAAAAGTACTGCAAAAGCCAATGGGTGATTTACTATAAACATAATATGACACCTTAGAGCCATTTTGCAATTGTAAAAAAAACATGCTGTATACTATTTTAGGTGAATGCCTCTGGCAATCAGCAACAACACCAGTCCAAGTGGGACTGTTCCCACTCCCCAGTGACTTACTTTTGTAGTCTGACTTTAGAAGTGTGATTTTTGTGCTGCGGTTGTTAGTTTTTGCTCTCTCCTGGGGGCTTGTGTTGAATGATGCTGATACTTCTTTATGGCAGATTTTAAAAACTGAACAGACTTTTTAAAACCTATCAGCAATGTACAATGTCCCCTTTGAATTGTTGCGGAATCAGAAAATATTCAACCATTTGAATAACAGCAAATATCTAGGCATTTTCATGATACTAAAAGACTACAATCTGTTCTTCATTAATGTCATTTTTGACCAACACAAACAAGATTAAAGTTGAAACAACTGAAAAGAGACAATGAAACCTTTAGTAGTCCACTGAAAGCAGAGGGAACACTGACAGTTTGAACCAGAGTAAAAGAATTCCATCTTCTGTTTTGCCATTGCGACTGAAGAAAGTGTTAGGAGCTAGAGATAGTTTAAGTAAAGGTTATATGTGTATTTGTGGGTGTTAGGAATTAAGTTTAAGTTTAATTTGTGTTTCTGTATTTGTGTGTTAAGAAAGGGGGAATGAGTTTTAGTTTCACTTTAAAAGATGTCGGCATTTTAATGAGATTTTATGAAGGGAAGTTAAACACAAGGTAGGAAAAACAGTGCAATTGCCTAGTAACATGGGTTCAGAGAGGGGGACCCACACATACACGGAGGAGAAACCGAAAGCAGTTTGAATTCAGTTGGTGATTATGCTCTAAGGTGGAGAAAGCAGTTTAAGTCTCTCTTTAGCTGGACACGCTTGCAGATTGCTGAGGAGAATATGCCTAAGAATCTTAAATGAGTGGTTCTAAAGTTAAAGTAACAGTGAATGTCAAGTGGGTTCTGGATCTCGAGGGAGATACCAAGTTGTCAGCAGTCTACTGTGAGAAAGAACTGCAGGGAGCAGGTCCTAAAGGAAAAGAGAAAGACCCCATGAAGCCCTTCAAGTTAAGTCAAAGGACAAGGACAGGAATCTGGAACAAGATCCTGTTCAGTGGAAGTGAAAGCAAGGAGCAGAGAGGGAGGCTCCAAGTTTAGAGAAAGAAAGCCGCAGAAAGCAGGCTTAAAGCAAAATAGGCTTGCAAGAAGCCAGGGATTCCAAGGAGACAGCCGAAGGTCTGTAACTCTTTACTATGGGCATGTGAAGTAAGGTTTTTCTGTTGGCATGGCTGAGTATCTGAGAGAGAGTGTGTGGAAGACAAAGTTTGAATGCACGCAGCATTCCAGGGGAGAGGAACATCTGCAGGAGAGTTCAAGGCCCTGGAGGTGGACCCTCGTGGAAGGCGTCTGTGGGAAAGCGTCATTTGGGAGAAGATTCCAAAGCGGGTTCTTCAAGAATTGACTGGAAACCCCCTTGTGAAAGACGGAATTCAGTGAGATCGGTTGACTCATACATACGAACTTTGTAAGGAACATACCTTTTTATTTCTGTTGGACTGTTGTGAAGGACATATCTTTTTATTTTTTGTTGGATTGTGGATTAGAATTACAATGGCTGCAGGTTGAAAGACACGTCCACTGGAACAGGATGATATATACAATGTTGCAGTCCTGGAACTGTGTGCCATGAAAGATAAGATAATGCCGGAAAGGAGTCCTGGATCAAGGGAGCTGCCTGACAATAGCATTTTAATTGGCTCCTGACCAGGTGACCAGGTTTTGAATGATAAGCAGTGCAGCTGAATAGCTCCTAGCCTGAAAGGAGCAAGACCTAAAACCTCTTTCTCCTGTGTGTGGGAGATTTCAGTAATTCCACAAGAAGCTAGCTGGCTTTTTCTCCTCATATCTCTATAACCTGCTCCCTCTGAAAACCCCTGTCAAGAGGCAAAGGGGAAAATCACTGCTAGAGACATTGAAAGGTAAATGTTCAACCAGTGAATTAAAAACTGAAAGTACTGGAAGGCCATCTTGTGTCATCAACAAGAACTGAAAGGAATCTGGAAGACATCGATCAAAATCGATACATCGAATCATGTACTCTGGAATTGTTGCTATTTAGCTGTTTTATCCCACCCTCAAAGTCCATGTGTCTTGTATGTGAGTGTATAGGGATGTAAGAAGGGGTAGAGTTTAGGTTATAGAGTTAAAAATTAGCAATTCATATTTTTTTCTTTTGCCACTGGTTAATGAGTTTGTTCAATAAACAGTTATTTACTTATTAAGTTTACAAACGTGATGCTTGTGTTCTGTTAACCTACATTAAACAGGTAGAATTGAGGCAATCTGGTGGGTTGATCAAACTTGTTCACATTTGTTGTGGCTCGGGGAACAGTGGGGTTTGATATTATAGCACACTATCCCCAGTGAATCATGACAAAGACTGGGGGCTTTTTTGGAATGTTTTGGAACAAAAGACAATGACGATTTGGGTATAGATTTAGTAAGTAATACAAGCTAAAAGGAAACACTAGGTTTGTTCTGTCAAAAATAAGATGGCACTGGAAACTGCTAAAGCTTTCCTGCAAGTGGAAGAGATGTCCCTGACAATTTTACATGGGATCCCAAAAGCCAGGTTAATTGAATTAGCAAGTAAATTAAGAGTAGGATTGCCTGCCAAAGCTAGGAAGGCAAAGATAATCAAAGAGATGGCACAGCATTTAAAACTGGAAGGAATACCTGAAAGACCGAGTTCTCCAAGGCGTGGTTCATTGGAATGGGCTCAAATTCAGTTACAAATAAAAAAATTGGAACTGGAGACAGCAGAAAAAGATAGAGAAATGGAAATGTGAAAACCTGATCTCCAGAGGGAATTAGAAATGGCGAAGTTAGAAAAAGAGGAAAGAGAAAAAGAGAGAGAATTCCAGCTTAAAATGCTAGCAGTTAAAAAAGTGACAGCAGTAGGCGAGGCAGGATTTGTTTCCACATCAGAACCCTGTGGGGAGATGTTTAAATTTGTACAAGCTCTTCCAAAATTTGAAGAAAGGGAAGTTGAAGCATTCTTTATTTCTTTTGACAAGATAGCTAAACAGATGAATTGGCCAAAGGAAAACTGGACATTGTCCATGTAGAGCAAATTGACAGGTAGAGCACAGGAAATGTATGCTTCACTGTCAGAGGAGGTTTCTAGAGATTATGATGTGATGGAAAAGGTCATTTTGAGTGCATATGGGTTGGTCCCTGAAGCATACAGACAAAAGTTTCGAAATTTAAGGAAACAGCCTGGGCATTGAACTGCATTGAACTTGAAAATATCAAGCAAAGTAGTTTTGACAGGTGGAAATGAACATTAGGAGTTAAAACTACCTATGAAGTTCTAACAGAGATTATTCTCTTGGAAGAATTTAAAAACTCCTTACCTTCTGTAATAAGAACTCATGTTGAAGACCAAAGGGTTGCAACTGCTAGATAGGTAGCAATAATGGCTGATGATTATGAGTTGATCCATAAGACTAAACATTTTTTCCATCAGCCCTGTAAATTTGAAAAGCATAGAAAGTGAAAGGAAGGCAAGTAGCTAGGGTAAAGAATGGATAGCTGGGAATACCTTGAGATCTCCTCTCCAGATCAGGAAGGAAGGTACTAAGGGTGGAGGTGAAACTCAAAGGCCTAAGTGTTTCCATTGTAAAACAGTGAGACACATTTGTTCAGGATGCTGGAAGTTGTGAGGGAAGTCCATGGGACTTTGGAGTTTATAAGAGTGAGTCCGAAAAGGGAACTCAAAAAGAACATGCCATGGATTAAATTGTAGCTTTAACTACAAATAAGGGCCTGGAGGTAAACACTGCTGTGAATGCAGGTGAAGTGAATAAGGTAGATGAGAGATAGAAAAGGTTTTTGTTCAAAGGAAAGATAACCCCTTTTCATCAAATGATGCAGCTAAACCTATTACTATATTAAGGACACAGGAGCTACTCAAATTCTTTTGCTGGAGAAGGACCTAGTTTTCCCTCCAGAGAGTTCAATGAAAGCTAAAGTATTGGTAAACAGGATAAATGGAGAATATATCCTGGTTCCATTGTACAAAGTGCAATGGAGTGTGATTTGTTGTCTGGATCAATGGTTGTAGGAGTGGTTAAGAAATTACCCATGGACGGAGTTGATTTACTCCTGCGGAATGATTTGGCAGGAGTGAAGGTTATAACTTCGCCCATAACTATGCAAAGTCCGAGAGAGGCTAAAGAGACAGAGCAGTTACAAGAACAGTTTCCTGATATTTCTCCATCATGTGTGGTGACTAGAGCAATGGCTAAACAAAGTCCATCACCAGACATCAAAGTAATACCACGAGCAGATGTTAGAGTAGCCGAAGCTTTCTTTAAGGATGGGGGTAATTCAAAGGAAGTGTTTGGCAGGTCTTCATCAATTGAGGCTCAGAAAGCAGTTCCAGATTTAAACAAGTTAGCACAGTCAGCTCACACTGAAGCTGAGCAGGAAGGAGTTCCGAAGTGCTATTACATTAAAAATGGAGTTCTGACGAGGAAGTGGAGGCATCCTCAGATCTGTGGATGAGGAATGGATGATTGTTCATCATATAGTGGTACCGCCCAAATATCCTAAGGAGATACTGCGACTAGCACATGAAATTCCTATGGCAGGGCACATAGGAATACGCAAAACTCAAGCATCGATAAACAGGCCTTTTACCTGGCCAAGACTTCATAAGGACGTAGTGCAATTTTGTAAATGTGTCATTCATGTCAGGTAGTAGGTAAACCTCAACATGTAATCAAACCAGCAGGTTTAATACCCATACCAGTTTTTTGAAGAACAATTTGATCGGGTATGAGTAAATTGTGTAGGACTATTACCCAAAACAAAAGCAGGACATCAGTATATCCTTGCAATCAAGGATATGACAACTTGATTTCCAGAAGCTATTCCTTTAAGGACAATTACAGCTAAGGTGGTAGTGGAAAAGTTAACTCAGTTTTTCACTCATTATGGCCTATCAATTGAAATACAATCTGACCAAGGTTTGAACTTCGTGTCTAAGATTTTCCAGGACATAATTAGTAATTTGGGTATCAAACAACTAAAGTCTGCTGCCTATCACCCACAGACACAGAGAGCTTTAGAGAGATACCATCAGGCTCTCAAAGACTATGATTAAGACCTATTGCCATGAATATCTAAAGGATTGGGGCAAAGGATTAGATTTCTTATTATTTGCGACCAGAGATTCTCCGAGTGAATCTACTGGATTTAGTCCATTTGAATTGAGCTATGGTCCTGAAATAAAAGTTCCATTAAAAGTGATTAAGGAAAAGTTTCTAAAGCAGAAAGATGAATCCTCCATGTTGGATTACGTGTCCATGTTTCTAGAAAGGCTCACAGGAGCACTTAAAGTAGCACGAGAGCACTTAAAAATTTCCCACGCCAAAATGAAAGAATGGGCAGACAAACATGCTACAACGAGAAAGTTCCAAGCAGGAGATGAAGTATTGGTGTTATTATCTTTGCAGGGTGAACCCCTGAAATGAAATTCAGTGGTCCCACAAGAGAGTTAGTAAAGTGACTTATCTGATAGGTGCTCCTGAGTGTAGGAAGAAGAAAATGAAGCAATATCATTGCAGAGAAGATGATAACACAGAGCAAGTATTCCAGGTGGTAGGAGTAGTGGAGGATAACAAAGACAGTAAGGGCAAGGTAGAAGGAGAAGTAGACAGTGCCCAAAGTGAACCTCCTACAATTTGACTGGTCAATACAACAATACTGGGGCAGTTAAACACTGCGTTCTCATACTTAGAGGCAGCGGGGTGTAGGTGCAGTCTTTTACAAGGTGATCAGTTAGGGATAGAGAGGCCGGTGGGGAATTTTTCCAAGAAACTAAATCGATATCAGAGGAAGTACTCTACAATGGGATAAGAAACTCTAGCATTATTGCTGTCTCTTCAACACTTTGAAGTTAATGTCTGACACGGTAACAAAAAAAAACACTAATCTACACTGACCATAATCTATTGGCGGTCATTGAAAAGGTTAAAACTTGAAATGCGAGACTGTTTAGATGGAGTCTATTGTTTCAACCATTCAATATAAAGATTGTTCACATTGCCGGTAAAGATAATGTGATAGTGGTTGCATTGTCCAAGGTGTAAAATACTAAAAATAAGTTAAGGGGGTAAGGAATGTTCAAGAAACTATAAGGGGGAGGAGGACAAATGAAAGTAAGTCTCATGTTTTGTTGTCCATGAGTCACATACCTTGTGATGAAACGCATTTTTGAAATGGCGTTTTAATCTTTTTTAAGGGTGAAGGCATGTAAGGAACATATCTTTTTATTTCAGCTGGATTGTTGTAAAGTTCATATCTTTTTATTTTTGTTGGATTGTGGATTAGAATTACAATGGCTGCAGGTTGAAAGACATGTACACCGGAACAGGGTGAGAGATATGTATAATGTTGCAGTCCTGGGATGGAATGTGCCATGAAAGACAAGATGATGCTGGAGAGGAGTCCTGGACCAAGGGAGCTGCCTGACAACAGCATTTTAATTGGCTCCTGGCCAGGCGACCAGGTTTTGTATGAGAAGCAGTGCAGCTGAATAGCTCCTCGCCTGAAAGAAACAAGACTTAAAACTTCTTTCTCCTGTGTGTGGAAGATTCCAGTAATTCCACAATAAGCTAGCTTGCTTTTTCTCCTCATATCTCTATGACCTGCTCTCTCTGAAAACCCCTGTCAAGAGGCAAAGGGGGAAATCACTGTTAGAGACATTGAAAGGCAAGTGCTCAACCAGTGAGCTAAATACTGAAAGTATTGGATGACCACCTTCTGTCATCAAGAAGAACTGAAAGGAAGTTGGAAGACATCGATCAAAATCAACCCATCGAATACTGTACTCCGGAATTGGTGCTATTGAACTGTTTTATCCCACCCTTAAAATCCATGTTTTTATGTGTCTTGTATGTCACGGCTCAGGAAACAGTGGTGCTTGATATTTCAGCACACTATCCCCAGTGAGTCGTGACAACATACATACAAACATATAGATGAATTAGGAGCAGGAATGGGCCACTCAGCCCCTCAAGCCTGCTCCACTATTGAATAAGGTCATGGCTGATCAGAATGTAACCTCAACTCCACATTCCTGCCTACCCCTGATAAACTTTCACCCGCTTGTTAATCAAGAATCTATCTAGCTCGGCCTTAAAAATATTCAAAGGCTCTGCTTCCACTGCCTTTTGAGGAAGAGGGTTCCAATGACTCACTACCCTCAGAGAAAAATTTTCTCCTCATCTCTGTTTTAAATGAGCGACTCCTTATTTTTAAACAGTGACCATAGTTCTAGATTATCCCACAAGAGGAAGCATCCTCTCTACATCCACTCTGTCAAGACCCCTCAGGATCCACAGCACATGTGACTCCTTCAAAGAACTCAAATAAATTGGTTAAACATGATCTCCCTTTTACAAAACCATGTTGACTCTGCCTGCTTGCCTTGACAAGCGTCTGGGGGGAATTGATGAGAGGTTCATAGCATCTGTTTGGCGTGGCAGCTGTCACTTGGTTTCAGAGTGTGGTGTGTCTGTTTACAGGTCGCCCATTAGTTTACGTAGACTTATACTTAACGTGAACATGAGAGTATAAGGTAGCTTTAGTAACTTGTGTTACCCTTAGGAATCTGTATATATCTGTAAAAGATATAATTGTGGGTGAAGGAGTATTATAAAATAGTTAATCTTTTCTTGGCTAAGAAATGTTTTATTCTTTTGTTTAAAAGCTAATCAGCTGACTCTGTTCAGTAGCTGTCCTCCATGTTCCTTAACAAAAAATAAAAGTTAGGATCTATCAAGCTGGGTTCCACCCTGGGATCTGGCTTGTCCAATAGCAACCTCAGCTGGGATCATAACAAGTAGTAGAAAGGAAGCTGGAAAAGACTTAGGAAAAGGTTACTCAAGAGTCCAGGTCAAAGACAGTACAAATTCTATTTATAGGTTTTATTCCATTGAACCTGGTTTGAATAAAGTCCTTGACCTTTACCTCGTAGAGGCTGAGCGTCAACTCGCAGACACTTCCTCCTACCTCTCCCTGGACCATGACCCCACCACTGAACATCAAGCCATTGTTTCCAGGCCTGTTACTGACCTCATCTCCTCTGGAGATCTTCCTTCCACAGCTTCCAACCTCATAGTCTCCCAACCTTGGACGGCCTGCTTCTACCTCCTATCCAAAATCCACAAACAGGAATGTCCCGGCAGAGCAATCATGCCACCCTGTTCCTGCCCCACGGGACTCATTTCTTGCTACCTTGACTCCATTCTCTCTTCCCTTGTCCAGTCCCTTCCCACCTACATCTGTGATTCCTCTGACACCCTACATCATATCAACAATTTCCAGTTCCCTGGCCCCAACCGCCTCCTCTTCACCACGGACGTCCAATCCCTCTACACCATGGACGTCCAATCCCTCGACACCTCCATCCCCCACCAGGATGGTCTGATGGCTCTCCGCTTCTTCCTCGTACAGAGGCCCGAACAATCCCCATCCACCACTCCTCTCCGCCGTCTGGCTGAACTTGTTCTCACACTGAACAATTTCTCCTTTAACTCCTCTCACTTCCTCCAAATAAAAGATGTGGCTATGAGTACCCGCATGGGCCCCAGCTATGCCTGTCTCTTTATGGGGAATGTGGAACATTCCTTGTTCCAGTCCTACTCCGGCCCCCTTCCACAACTCTTTCTCCGGTACATCGATGATTACTTCGGTGCTGTTCATGCTCTCGTCTGGACCTGGAAAAATTTATTAATTTTGCTTCCAATCTCCACCCCTCCATCATTTTCACATGGTCCATCTCTGACACTTCCCTTCCCTTCCTTGACCTCTCTGTCTCAATTTCTGGTGATAGACTGTCCACCAATATCCATTACAAGCCTACCGACTCCCACAGCTACTTCGACAACAGCTCCTCGCACCCCGCTTCCTGTAAGGACTCCATCCCATTCTCTCAGTTCCTTCGCCTCCGTCGCATCTGTTCTGATAATGCCACTTTCAAAAACAGTTCCTCTGACATGTCCTCCTCCTTCCTTAACTGAGGTTTTCCACCCATGGTGGTTGACAGGGCCCTCAACCGTGTCCAGCCCATCTCCCGCGCATCCGGCCTCACACCCTCTTCTCCCTCCCAGAAACATGATAGAGTCCCCCTTGTCCTCACTTATCACCCCACCAGCCTCCACATTCAAAGGATCAACCTCCGCCATTTCTGCCAACTCCAGCATGATGCCACCACCAAACACATCTTCCCTTCACCTCCCCCTCCCCCGGTGGCATTCCGCAGGGATCATTCACTCCGGGACACCCTGGTCCACTCCTCCATCACCCCCTACACCTCAACCCCCTCCCACGGCACCTCCCCATGCAACCGCAGAAGGTGCAACACCTGCCCCTTTACTTCCCCTCTCCTCACCGTCCAAGGGCCCAAACACTCCTTTCAAGTGAAGCAGCATTTCACTTGCACTTCCCTCAACTTAGTCCACTGCATTCGTTGCTCCCAATGCGGTTTCCTCTACATTGGAGAGGCCAAACGCAGACTGGGTGACCGCTTTGCAGAACACCTTCAGTCTGTCTGCAAGCATTACCCAGACCTCCCATTTCAACATTCCACCCTGCTCTCTTGCCCACATGTCTGTCCTTGGCTTGCTGCATTGTTCCAGTGAAGCTCAACGCAAACTGGAGGAACAGCACCTCATCTTCCGACTAGGCACTTTACAGCCTCCAGAACTGAATATTGAGTTCAACAATTTTAGATCACGAACTCTCTCCTCCATCCGATTTTCCCCCTCCTTTTTGTTTTTTTCCAATAATTTATATAGATTTTTCTTTTCCCACCTACTTCCATTATTTTTAAGTGTATTTCCATTCTTTGTTTTATCTCTACCTTTTAGCCTATTTCGTTCCCTTCTCCCCACCCCACCCCCACTAGGGCTATCTGTACCTTGCTTGTCCTGCTTTCTACCCTTAATTAGTACATTCCTTTAGATAATATCACCACCTTCAACACCTCTTTGTCCTTTTGTCTATGACTTCTTTTGGTTATCTCCACCTATCACTGGCCCTCTATCCAGCTCTTCTTGTCTCCCCCCCCCCACTCCACTAAACCAGCTTATATTTCACCTCTCTTCTATTTTTACTTAGTTCTGTTGAAGGGTCATTCGGACTCGAAACGTTAACTGTGCTCCTCTCCGCGGATGCTGCCAAACCTGCTGAGTTTTTCCAGGTATTTTTGTTTTTGTTTTGAATAAAGTCTGTTTGGAATACAATTCTAGTTTCAACATAGATTGCAAAACTATACTATCAGTATAGCTGTTGGTCTTACAATTACATTATTCTGGGGTGCTGGTACTATAAACCCAGCTGCAGAATAAAAATGTTAAAAAATCAGTGTGAACTTTAGAACCTGAACTAACTTAAGATTCCTTCATCAGGATTCTATAGTGTGTTTTCAAATTTCTTGAGCCTCTAGTTACATCTACACTCAAGAAACATAAAGTTTACACTATTCATTATGCACGGCACTTAACACTGTGGTGTATTATTATGTACTTCTGTAAACTGTATCTTAAAATGTCCAAGTACAATGAAAACACTTCATATTGTAATCCACTTTATCACCACCAAGTGTCACCAAAGGACAGCTCATTTGTCCTGTGTCTATTTAGTTATCCATCAGTTATTTATGCGGTCTCTTATTACCCAAAGCACAAACACGTTGCTATGCTATGCTAATTCTCAGTGTGATGATTGTGTGTAAAACATTGTTACCTTTGGCCAGTTCTCACTTAGGCCTCAAAATGGAGGCCATGTAAAATGTTGCATCCAAATACTACGCAAAGGAAAATTTTGAAGATGTCTATCTGAGGTAAGTACACCTTCTTCTGGCTGAGTGCAGAAGGGCAATTGTTGTTATAGTAAAGTCTCTCATCAATCAGTCCCACGTTTCCTTTTAGTTGAAAGGATACACATGAGAATAAAGGTTTCAAAAGGAAATAAAAAGTTGGGAGAAAGACAAACTTAAAACAAGTCATTACTGACTAGGTTATTCAATAGCATTTATTATAGAGGCTTTCACCTAGTTTGTACATTCTCCGTCTTACCTAGAATGATGCCATTGGGGTTTTCGGGTGTCTGCCAGACAACTCTCAGTGATGTTAACTGGACTTCTGGGAACAACAATCTAATGGGGGGGCCTGGAACTGAAAATGTTAAACAGTGAGACATAATATAATCATTTGTTGAACCTTATTCCTATTTTAAACCACAAATTTTATTTATTTTTTTCTTGGCTATTGGTGCCAATTGTAAAGGCAAATCTCTGCTTTGGACTCATCTCCACTGCATTTAGGATATGACTATCCAAACCAGTAATGAGAGTAGGTCACAATTCCTGTAACAGTCAAATACTTATGAGAGTACAAAATATGCAGTAAAGACACACAACACATTTTCCTTACAGTATATATGATTTGATATTATTGACAAATTTTGCAAGTTTATATTTCAATCTATTTTGAATTATGTATTCACTATACATTTTTCACTTTTTCTTTTGTAATTCATTAAGGGAGGTGTTGTTCCAAGGGGTACAGATGGCAGGTATACCAACATGTTGTCCCAAGGAGTAGGAAGCTATCCCTGATCCGTGATTCCACCACACAATGAGCTCCTGATCCATCCAGGAAGACACTGAGCAGAGGTCACATACTTCTGCATAGCGAGGAATAGGAAGTCATAAGGTGAGTTACTTTGAACCAGTACTGCCCACTTCCCAGTGCAAGATCATGATGCTTGGAATAAGTCTCCAGTCTGGCCTCTGTCTGGCGGGGATAGTGTGTAGCAGAGGAAAAATTCAAAGAGGGGAAGGAGAAGGAAAATGAGTTAAAGACTATGTTTTTGTATTATATCATAAACAGACTGATGCCTGTTTCAAACTCAGGTTCAATAGCATCAGTTGCTCCCAAATTTTAGGGAATGCACAATGTGCCCTCTTGACATTCTTAGTGGTTATCCTGACTTTCACACAAGCCCTCCTCTTTATTCATTCAAAGGCTGACTAAGATAATGCCACATTGTTAGGCTTGACATGAATCATTAAGTTGCTTTATCTCACAGTAATGTGCACAAAAAGAGAAGCAATTCCAACAGTTTCATGCTGTTCAATTGTATAACTTTTGTGTAATGATATAAAATTCAAAAAAACTCTGTACCCCACAATACTGGATCATCTTACTTGACTTAAACATAGGCCTTCTAACCTTTCTCCTCAGCAAAACTCATCACAGTTTTCCCTTTAAACAAACTTGACGTTCTCTTGAAGTGTTTCTGTCTCAAAAGATCCACCATTTGCTACCTGCACTGCATCCTGTAGTCTTCAATAGTTTAATTTATCTGTATTTGATTTTATCTGACTGATCTATGTACACTTGCTTGACTGATTAAGGCTGGGTGGAGCCTCAGAGAGCTAAAGTAAACAGAAGCTTCCAGAGAAAGAACATATCCTATCCCAGTTTTCAAATTGCTCAAGTTCACAAAAAGCAGCACAAATCCAAGTCAATTCCTGCCTCATCAGTCTACTTTCAATCATTAGCACAGTGATGGAAGGTGTTCTTGACAGTGCCATCAAGCGGCACTTACTCAGCAATAACCTATTCACTGATGTTCAGTTAGGTTCCACCAGGGGCATTTGGCTCCAGACCTCATTACAGCCTTAATCCAAACATGGACAAAAGACCTAAATTCCAGAGGTGAGGTGAGAGTGACTGCCCATCACATCAAGGCACCATTTGACTGAGTGTGGCATCAAGGAGCCCCAGCAAAATTTAAAATCAAAGGGAATCAGGAGGAAAGTCTCCACTGGCTGAAATCATAACTAGTACAGAGATGATGACTGGTTGTTGGGGGCCAATCATCTCAGCCCCAGGACATTTCTGCAGGAGTTCCTGAGGGTAGTATCCTATGCCCAACCATCTTCAGCTGCTTAATCAATGACCTACTGCCACCACCCCCCCCACCACCGCCCACCAATGTAAGGTCAGAAGTGGGGATGTTCACTGATAATTATAATCTAACCACCTCTCCTTGACATTCAACAGCATTACCATTGCTGAATTCCACCACCATCAACTTCCTGCATCTTACCATTGACCAGAAACTTAACTGTGGCTAGAAGAACAGGTCAGAGATTGGAAATTTTGTGGCGAGTAACTAGCCTCCTGACTCCTCAAAGCCTATCCACTATCCATAAGGCATAAGCCAGAAATGTGATAGAATACTCTCCCCTTTCCTGGAGGAACACAGTTCCAAGAACACTCAAGAAGCTCAAAAGCATCCAGGTCAAAGCAGCCTGCTTGATCGGCACCCTACAGACTTAAGCATTCATTCCCTCCACTAACAGTGCACATGGCAGCAGTGTGTACCGTCTACAAGATGCACTGCAGCAACTCGCCAAAGGTTTTTTAGCAGACCTTCCAAAATGCACGCCATCCTGTCTTGGAACTATTAACACCTTTTCTTCACTGGCAATTGATAATTAGCTGTAGTCCATGAAAGACTATAGGCATCTCGCTCTGTTGGGTAGACAATTGGTTATATAGCTTGAAGGGCACCGCTCCACATCAAGCATGGGGCAAGACAAGGAGGCAGGCCTCCATGAACTACTACAGCTGGTATGGGGATTGTGCTGTTGGCATCATTCTACACCACACTAAAGCCATTTTGCCAACTGAGCTGGCATTGGGTAAAACACCTGGAACTCCCTTCCTAACAGCACTGTGGGTGTACCTACAGCACATGGACTGCAGTAGTTCAAAAAGGTTCACCACCAGCTTCTCAAAGCAATTAGAGATTGGTAATAAATATGGCCTTACCAATGGTGCTCACATCCCATGAAATAATGAAAAAAAGTATATTTAAGACAGGGTTCGAGAATCTTGGACACCAAGGGAATTAAGAGATATGGGAATAGGTCAGAAAAGTGGAATTGATGTAAATATTCATCCATGATCTTATTCAATGATGGAGCAGGCTTGGTGGGCTCAATGGCCTATTTCTGTTCCAATTTCTTATGTTCTTTAGTTGAAAGAGCCCATTAATGGTTTGATTTCTATTTTGACCACAAAGTTACAGCAGATAAACAGCATTAAAAAAGTTCAACATAAAGTCTCCAAAATCAGTAATGTTTTGGAAAGGCACATCTTGTCACAACATGGGGCATCTATCAGAAATCTATGCTAAATTTTATGAATAGAAGGGAGCTCAGACAAACATCCTAAACCAAGCCAATTCCTACATCCAACTGATGGAAGATAATTTCAATTAAATCCTATCTGAACGGATAGAAAGCAACAACCCTGATTCAAAGTTCATGTTGCTCCTTGAAACTGCTCATCTGCTGTCTAGGTATCTTTGTTGCTATAATAAATATAAAATCCTTTAACTTTGTCAAAAAGGGCAAAGTTTACTCTCACAGGAATTCTAGAGGTGAGAGAATGATTTTCAAATTACTACCATACTCAACATCAATATTGCCCTGAAGGTACAAAGGAGAAAATAATATTGATGGAAATCCAATGGTAAATAGCAATAACAGGGCAAATTTGACTTTGTGATTATCAGTGTGTCTACAATTAACGCAAAACCTAATATCATGCAACAGCTACTTTTGAAGCAAAAGTAAAAACAGGAAGTGGGAATAGGACATGCCTAGTTCCAGGCTTGCTCTAATTTACAATAACCAACCAAACTGACCCAACGTGGTCAATATAGCCTAAAATAAAGCTACGGATTGACTTGTAATCATCACTGGAATGCATAAGTGGTACGAAGATTTAATCTAGTGCATAAAACTTCCCTGAAGCCAAACTACGGCATAAACAGAAACACACAGAGTCCCTTAATTTACAGGGCCATGGGGAAAAGCCAATGGGTGAAATTTTCAGTTCTGAGACCAAGTGCAATGGAGGGCAGAAAGTCGGTGTGATTCTAACTAAGCAAATCTTCACGCCAGATCTTCCGCTTTTCAGCTCATTCGTTATGCATCAGCGAGGAGATCATGTAATCGTGGCAGGGCGGGCCGAGATTTGTCCACCCCTCCATTACCTCATGGGGTCAAAGGTCCTGACGCCATATTAAATGGCACCTGTACAGCCATTCACTCACTGCAGGCCAGGTGTGCTCTGAAGGTCTAAATCAATATGCTGACCAAATATTCAAAACCGTCTGCTCCACGCTTCAGCATGGCCTCCCTGGGGATTTTCCTCCAGGCCGCAGAGGAAAGACGGAGGTCCTCTTTCTGAGGGACGGGAGCACCTGATCACGCCGGCCTGGGGACAGGTTGCCAGGGAGGTCAACGCTCGTGGGAAATAAAAAAGGTCCGCCCTTCAGTGCAGAAGGATGAATGATCTGCTGTGCTCCATTAGGGTAAGTGAACCTTCTCCTCACTCCAAACTCACACCCTCATATGGGCATCAGACAGCCTAAGGGTCAGAGTCCACAGGGGTGTCACATACTACCAGCAAATGGGCCAACATCGTCATCCCTTATTGGGGAGGGCTCAGCACACACAGCAGGCATTTTTGCTTCTGAACCGCTTTCATCCGTAGTGTTCACAGTCAATCCATTTGTCTTTATCCAAGACAAGCTCACCCATAATTGGCGCGAGAGGGCCCAAATTGATGGGGATACCCTGGAGCTGAGGGCACTCACATCTCATGAGGAGCAGGCTGCAGAGTCAGCTGGTGAGGACAGAGAACATTTATGCATGGAAGGCAAGATCAGCCTCCCCCAACAAGCCAGTGAGGCTCCATCCAGTATTCATTAACATGCAGGCAATGACTGTGAGTGACCTATAGTGTAGAAACCTGCCTAGTCAATCACTAATAATCTCTTTTCCCTATTTCAGCTACCAGCAAGAGGCAGAGGGAAAGTTCCAGCAAGTGCCTCAGCCCCAGCCCTACTCTGATGAGGAGGCAGAGGATCCAAATAATGAAGATTCACCTGCACCTTTCACCAGCGCAGATACAAGCACCTCAGTAGGTCCTGGTTCTGGAGTAGGCTCAAGGTCACTATCTGGTGATCACCTTATGGACACATGTCCACGACAGGCGGAGGCAGTGACAGCCAAGGTCTCTGACACTTGGAGGACCGCTGGAGACCAGGCTCCTGCAGAGTCTGATGATAAGCCTCTGCAATCGGCCCTAGGAGAAATGTTGGAGGTTCAAAGACAGGCAGGGGAACATTAGACAGGATTGTCAGTGGCAGTCAACAGACTGGAATGAAAGGTAGAGGAGTCCGTCCGCTTTTTGTCTAATGTCTTGACTCTGGCATGCAAGAGCAATGAAGTCTCCATAGGGAGGGTGGCGTCTGCCTTGGAGACCCAAGTACAGCAGAACGCATAGCCCAGCCTTGGCACAGCTTCTGATACAAGCATCCAAAATCCTGCAGCAGCGCTCTAAAAGGTAAGCGAAAGCAATAAAATGGAAAATAAAACACAGTGAATTAGGTGCGGAAAATTGTAGTAGTTTTTTTCTTCTAAATTGGCGCCTGAAGTTCTGTTGTTTGTCTATTAGTATCTATTTATATATACATTGCATTATTGTTGCTAGTACCCCACAGCTTAAAGAGTCTCCATTTGCTAAGCACTGGCAGGCTGAATCCATGGGTGGAATTTAATGTTGGCAATAGGGGAGCCAGCGAGAGCCCCATGTCACCTACATTCAAGAAGGCCCAGTGAATTAGTGCTAATCTGGGCAGCGTTGGGCCTTCTCCAGGATTTAGGATCCCAGGAATGGATATCCCATCCCCTGTGAGCTGCCAGCCAATCAGAGACTGGCAGTTATGTATTGCTTGGCAGTGTCATCGGGAGATGGTGGCTGCTGTCGTTAATGCACTGACCCGAGGCCCAGAATCGCCGAGGGACCTAGGCCACAGATGAGTGATGGCAGGAGGTGGAGGTTCACGGACAAGGGTGAGTATGGAGGTCGGCTGTAAGGTTAGGGGGAAGGCTCTTAGCAGGCTACCCCTTCCTGATGCTAAGCCCCTTGATCAGGCACTAATTGCCTGACAACGAGGCAACCCTGACAACAGGGTTTGCTTTTTGGGCTTCCTGCATGGCAAGTTCCCCCATTTAAGGGCCTTAATTGGCAGCAGGGCGGGAAGACTGTCCACGAGTCTTCTAGCCTTGGAGTTAATCAGGGTAGAGGGGGAAGGCAGCGGGGTCTCTACCTGTCACCCTCCTGCCTGATTAAATGCCCCTCCCATCACCAAACTTGCCATTGGGGTGGGCATTAAATTCCATCCCATGAGTACAGAGTAAATGGAATTTAACAATTGAAGTCTTCTGCCAAAGATCTTATTTCATTACAAAAATCTACTTATGATGCGCATTTCTTACCATCCTTAAATAAATCTTTGATATGAATAGGAGAAATCTGGTCAGTAGTACTGTTATAAGCACAGACATTTTCATTTCAGTGAATGATCCCAATTTGGTTTCTTGCACCACCACTAAAATGGTTTCTCATCCAAGATTGATTTAGGGAATGTAACTGGGACTATTCTTGACAGCTATAAAGATAGATTTGACTGCAAAGTTTGATCTTTCAACAGGCAAGTGGCAGCAACAAAAATGCAGCCAGGGGTTATCAGCAGTGTTGTCAATGGCAACAGGATCACATACAATACAGCTGTAGTCCTATGGCTTGGTTTGAACTGGCTTTCAGAGGTACTCAGTAAATATTTCTTTTTATTTTTGGGATCTGGCAGATTTATAGAAACGAAATCAAAAAAAAGATCGCAGCATGGTTTTTTTGAATAAATCTCTTTGGCAAGATTCAATTTCTCCATCAGCCATATTCATGAAAAAGCCTGAAAAAAGCTGTTGAAACCTTGGCACTGCTGAGAGACTTGTAGAACGGAAACAAAATCAAAATGATGCAATTATTTTGCCCCTAAATAGCTGTTTTATTTTGGTGAGACATTATATGTTATGCTTTTTGTTACAAGTGCTTGAGAACTGAGGATTTTGGTACAACTTTTTAAATTTTAACTTCTGATGTATGTTTTTATCTCAATTATTTTCTTCTCCTGTGCAAATTCAGACACGAGCACCTGTAACACAGTTGGCTGTGCCCTAAGTCCTCGCTGTCAGGGAGAAGGTGGTCATGCTGCTTTTTATGCCTCTCCAGAATACTGCATTTGAGATCAAAAAAAATTGTTGTGGAAGGCTTGCTAGATGAGAACTTGACTACCACCAATACCAACAGGTGTTTATTCCAAGCTGCTAGTCAGACTAAGCGTCAGTTACATTTCTTAAACACCAATTTCAAAGCTTCATCTGCAACTGAATGTTATGCGATTATTGATTCTTTTTTAAATATCAAAAACTTAGTAACAAACCATGACCTTTGAGTCTGGTCAAAATAAGCTAAAGCAAAAAAAAACCTGAACTCATCAGCAATTTCTGCCCAATCGCAATGATTTAATTCCTGCAACAATGCTCAATTAATCCCAATTTTTTAAGATCCCAGAAGGTAGCTTCAAATCCATGGGTGTTCCAACAATCAGTCTGGATCCACATCTGATTTGAATATTTACAGTTTCCTTCCAATTAGATGATCATATCAGATTACGCTAGATTAAAAGTTAAACTACTATTTATCTACTGTCTGTGCCAATCAACCATAGTTTATATGTAAAAAAGATTATTTAAATTAGTGGATTACTCTCACTCCTGGTCTTAATCAACCAGGATCTTGGATGGTCTCCCAGTTTCACACTTCAACTTGAAGATTTCTCTGCTATTCACATAGTTAGGAACAACCATTCTCACATTTCAACAGACATTTCCTTGCCAAGTCAATTGTAACATAAATGACATTGTGCCAACATATATTACCAAACTATTAAATTAACAGCTACACAGTGCAATTGTAAACCAAAGTATGTAATGTATTTGAAACTGCTGATAGAAAAGATGGATTAGTACAGAATCTATTGTTATTTAAATAAATTACTTTGAAAACAGAAATAAACTGAACTGTTTACTGATGTTACCAAACTGGGAGGGACTGCAAAAAAGTTGGAAAGATTCGCCAAATACTGAAGGACCTGTATAGATCAAGAGGTTTGGACTAAAGAGTCGCACATGCCGTTTAATGTGAATAATTGCAAAGTCAAGAGATTAGGAAACAGGTGATAATCAAAGTTAAATGATATTATTCTTTGGACCTAAAAAATATAAATCAAAATATTTTCTTAATGGTGAGAGACTAGGAACTATGGAGAACAGAGGGATTTATGTAGTCATTTACACAAGTCAGTAAAACTGGTCAACAGCAATAATAATTTATCAAAAAGCATAACAGAATGTTGGTCTTTGACTTAAGGTGGCCGGAATACAAAATGAGTATGTGTTGCTTCAGTTGTACAGAGCCTTGGTCAGACTCCATCTAGAGTACTGTGATAAGTTATGGTCACTGAATCACAGGAAAGTTGTATTGGCCTTGGAAGGAAGGGATTTCAGCACAGATTTGTGAGGATAGATTGTATGAACTGGTCTGTAGTCCTGTGAGTTTAGAAGGTATTTAAAATGAAAAGAAATGCAATCAGATAGATATAAAAATTTCCTCTGATGGGGAAATTCACAACAAAATTAAAATAAGTGGTAGGACATCTAAGAGTAAAATCAGGTTGTACTTTTTCAGACAAAGGGTAGTGGAAAACTGGAACTCATTGTAGAGAAATGCTAGTTTAATTTTTAAACTATGTATAATCAGATATCAAATCTAATTGAAAGGAAGCTGTAAATATCCAAATTAGATGTGCATCTGCATTGACTGTTGATCTATTCTTTCGGACATTAAAAATTGGGATTAATTAAGCATTGTTTCATTAGTTGAATCATTTTGATTAGGCAGAAATTGTTGATGTATTCATTTTTTTCAGCTTCTGTTGACCAGAATCTTGAATGCTCAGAGAAGAAAATTCTGTTTTCCTTTGCAGTGTATTGACACAGCCGATGGTAAATGCTGAGCTGTTCAGATCCCAGAAGGAAACTTGAAACAACTGTCATAGCCCATTTTGCAATTTGTATGATTCAAGATGCAGGCTTTGAAATCAGGAGTAACAAGACCATCAAGTCTCAAGAGGTTTTTATAAACCTAAATTAAACATTTACTAATACAAGAAAGATTATAAGCACATGCATATATCTCCAAATTAATACTATAACAACTACAAAAATCCCCTAATTAATCTGACTCCTAGGGCAGAATTTTCCCCCTATTGCCGGGGGGGGGGTGAGAATTTAAGAGTGTGCGCGTGGAGGCATGCCTCCAATCGGTGCCCCCGATGAGGGGCATGTCGCCATTTTACATGGGCCGGCGCAGGCCAATTAAGGCCTGCCCAGTGTGACATCTGCACGGAAGTAGTTTGCGCTCCCTGCGTGGGGGGGGGGGGGGGGAGATTTCCTGAGCTGAAAGTGCGCTCTTTCGTGCATGCACAGAAGGGAACGCATTCGATCTCAGGGAGATCGACGCCAAATTTAAAAACGTGAAAAATAGAGAAAAAAAAAATTTCCCTGACATGTCCCCTCATGACACTGTCACATGATTTGGGACTTGTCCATCATTTTTAAATGCATTTTAATTAAATTTTTAAAAACCTACATGAAACCTCATCCCGCCTATGGATGAGGTTTCATGCTTTTTCTAATGCCCGTCAGGGCTCATGGCCTGCCCACCAACCTTAAGGTCGGACGGGCAGATCCATTAATTACTTTAGTGACTCTGTCAATGGCCTCAGTTGGCCACTGACAGGTTGGCGGGCACACAGCTGATTCTGCTGAGCCCCCGCCTACCTGGAAATTTAAATGGAGCAGGGAGACATAGGGAGTTCCACCCTACCCTGGGCCCCAGCCCCCGCTTGCCGACCGGGAAATCCTGGCCCTAGTTACACCTCTGTTAAGGCAACAGTAAAACACTTAGATTTAAACAGACCCCTGGCAAAGCACAATCTGGACAGTTGCATTCAAAATGAGTTTCTTTCAGCCCTGTGTCCTTGCAGACAGTGGCTTGGGGCTCACAGGTCGGAGGCTTTAGATCTTAGAATCCCTCTCCTTTTACCAACAGCCTTCTCTTCCTTTATACATATTTTCCTCTTTGTATGCAAATTCCTATTGTATCACTAGGTTTTTTGAACTTTATCTCTTCTAACAATAAAACCCTTTCGTAACACCAATGTTATTTTAGTAAGCTTTGGAAACAGTAAATACATTGTTTGACTTTTTCTGGCTAGGTGTAACATTTAACCTATTCTTTTCAATCGTTTATTTAAAAATGCAAATTGCCTCCTTTACATTTCAACTTGTAACTTTCGTATGTTTACCTAATTACCATTTCAAACCTACTTCTCTTCTATATATCCTCTAGGCCAGCTGGCTTTAATCCAATTATACACACATAGACACCACTAGAATTCTATTTTAAAATAATTTCCAATAACATTATAAACATTATTATATCTTCTATGACAAATGTCTTAAACAGATCATTGTGGTATGCTACAAAGATTTTGATTTAAAAAAAATCAATGATAGCATAACATTCAGATGCAGATGAAGCTTTGAACTTGGTGTTCAAAAAGTATAACTAACACTTAGTCTGTTCAATAGATTGGAGTCACCACCAGTTGAGGTTGCTGCTAGTGAGGTTCTGATCAGGCAAGCCTTCCACCACGATTTATTTGATCTAACTTCAGCATTCTGGGGAGGCATAAAAAGTAGCATGGAACTCGACAAACTTTGGTTGTTGAGCCAATTGAAATTTCAAGACTGTGATCGCTCAATTTTTTTTTGGGTAAGGATTGTCAAGGGATATACAACAAGGATGTGTAAGCGGAGTTGAGATACAGAGCAGCCATGATCTAACTTAATGGTGGACAGGCTCAAAGGACTGAATGGCCTACTCCCGTTTCCATGTACATTAAACAGTGGAAGGATTTTGAGATGCTGGTGGGTGGATCACTAATGCCATCAGCAGAGTACAAGGTAGTAATAAAGACAAATTGTATATTGGGCTGAATAGCTAGAGGAATCAAGCACAAATCTGTTTTTATGCTGTAAATACTTTGTAATCTCAGGAGGTAATTTTTTAAAAATTCATTCACGGGATATGGGCTTCACTGGCTGGGCCAACATTTATTGCCCATCCCTAATTGCCCTTGAGAAGGTGGTGGTGAGCCGCCAGTTCTGTTGCATTCTGTTTGTATAGAGTGATTGATCTAACTCAACCTGGAGCAATGTGTACAATTTTGGCTGTCATTTTATGAGAAATGTTTCCAGGCATTGGGTAGAGTGATATAAAGAGCAACTCAATTTACAGCAATTGGTAGGCACCAGAAATATTAGGGGAGCTTCACATTGTGGAAGATTTAACTGTTATTTATCCTACAAAGGGTGGAAGTGGGAAGGTGAGAAAACAGTTTAAATTTAATGGCTTGAGGTTGAGGGTAGTGTACATATGGAATGGACTGCCAAGGGTAACACGGTGTTAATTGTTTCAGGAAATTCATGAAATATTAGAGGCCAACATATTTCCTAGATATTGGAACTGGCTAAAATGCCTTTTTTCTGGTCTTGCACATTCCTATGTTCTTCATGTAACTGTATTATTAACTAACCAAATTCTATTAACCAATTAAAACTACATTATAACTACTAACAATTAACGTTGGCTAAGGGAAAGCAGGGTGGTAGAGCAGTTCATTCTGACTAGCTGAGTTTACTCCCTCTCTGCTGGCTATATGAGCCCTTTGTGAAATTAGTTTGGACAGTCTTGACCCAGCTCTTAACTGAATTGGCCATGTCATAGAATTACCCAAAATGTGGCACAAATTGTCAATCTCAGTTGGGGAGCCCATAAGGTGGCTGATATGGGCATTGGAAAATTCACACTGATGTTGTAGGGAGCACCTTCAGGCACATTACTGGGATAAAGTGAAAGGACCAGGGTAGCTACATTTTGGAGGACTACTATTGGCTTCAGTTCCCAATGTTATGGAGGGGAGTTGCCAGAGTTCTTGCTTCTGACTGTCACCCAATGACCTTGCTGAATCAGAACATGGGTGTCAGATGCACATAGGATTATGGGTGACTTGAAGCCACAATGATCATAGATCTTCCTGGCGTTCAATTATTGAAGCCCAAACAGTGAATAGGCAGTTGGGTAAGGAACTAGAGGGTGACCCATGCTTATTGAGCCATAACTAGTTGTCAAGATTTTCAAGAGAGAAGAGGGGAAGGAGAGAAAATTGGGAAATGGCAAACAAAATCTTAGAAAAAGCATAGACGTTGGCACCACAATCTAGTGCCCAAATGAGTAACATTAGTTCTCCAAAACAAGAAGCTAATTCTCTAACTTACTTTAGGATGCAATAAACTATCTCTCAAACTAAAAATCTCAAACGTGTAGGGCGAAATCGTCCCAGATTTGCACTAAGTGCAGTAGCAGGAGGGAAAAACGATGTTTTACTGCCAACCACAATGATGGCTTCTCACGTTGGATCATCTCAATCCTGCTGCATTAGTTACGTATTCCCAGGAAACGTGCCGTTTCCATGGTGGGCAGGCTCTAATCCACCTGCCACACCATCACCTTGCTGCTTCATTACGCTGGGTGCCACATTTAAAATACAGCCGCACACACACTTCTCAGTGCTTCCAACCCAAGACTACTGCAAATAAGACATGACCCTGAAAGGCAAGAAGACTGCAGTCCTATGTTTAGTGACACATCCCTTGAGCGCCATGGAGGCCCATCATGATGTCCTCTACCACCACTCTGGCCGCAGGAGGGGCAGCAACATTACCATTCCAGCTTGGTAGATGATGGCTGTGGTGATCAGTGCCAATGCTGCACAGAAGAGGTTGGCCATCCAATGCAGATAGGGGATGAATGATCTCATCCGTGCCCCCAGAGCAAGACAACTATCTTCTCTAAAATCACATGCTCACAAGCCCATCACATATGCACTGGCATCTCACTCACTGCCAGCTCAAGGGACACCACTCATTCTTTCACAAACATCCTCACATCACCATTGGTTCCTCAGCCCTCACCATGTTGAGGCCACTTGCACAGATCAACTTGTACCCTCACACACACCCTGGGATACCCCCCCTTTTCCAGTATAGCCCGCACCCTGCAGCCTCTTCCCTTGCCTGAGGCAACTTCTCCCCTTTCCCCAAACAAGCCTTAGCCATGCAGCCATACAAATGGCCTTATGGCTGGTCTGGTAGGTAGAGACCTGCCTGTGGAGACTTGCCCGTGAACCCCCCGAAAAGTGATGTGGTACTGTCTGCAAAGCCTGGCGCTGATGATTGCAAGTGCTGCCAAAGCAAGCTAGATGAGCAAACCTCAAAGTCCCGAGCAAAGTGCTGCTTGCCAGGTGGACGTCGCTCATGTAGTACGCCGACGTGGACAGATGATCCAGCATGGGGGCATGAGTTCGGCGGGCTAACCTTATAACAATACGTAGGTGTATTACAATTAGGTTCCTGATATCCGATGACAGGAAACACGGCCCGCCATCGACGGGCTGAGCGGACAGCTGCAAACTGTTTTCATGATGTCGTGAAACCGATTTTTGGCTTTCTTGCCATATTGTCATCTCCCACTGCCGAACACACCCAACTCCAGCAGCCACGGAAAATTGTGTCTGTAGTATATCAGCCACAAGTGCAAGATCCCCTAAATATTCTTGACAACAAGTGTTTCCCATGTATTAATAAATAGCAAGACACCAACAAATAGGGGTTGGAAATTTTGAGATTCTTAAATTTATAACTGATGCAAAAGTATCATTAATTCCTTTTTGAAACATGGGCCAAAATTTTCTGTTTGGCAGGTGGGCAGAGCAGGAGTGGATGCGGGTGAGCGCAGACCAATTAAGGCCCACCAGCGCATTTCCGACTCCTGTGGATAGCGGGAGTGTGGGGGCTGCGGCAGGCGTGCACAGACCGCTGGGTCCAATTGCAACTCGGCAGTCTGTTTAAAAGAAGGCCTGGCAGCCTCCTATAGGCTGCTCACAATGGCCACCTCAAGATCCAACCACAGGGGGTCGGCAGAGCAGGGCACTTTGGAGGGAAGGGCAGAGGAGCAGGGCAGGCTGCAGGGTAGGCCAGCAGGGGGCTAATGCGCCCCTCGCTTTTCTGATGACTGCCTTGCTGCCCTCCTCGAGGAGGTGGCAGCACAGCAGGAGGCGTTGGTCCCCCAGGATTGGAGGAGACCCCCCACATGACCAAACATGCATGGGAGGAGGTGGCAGAGGTGGTGAGCTCCCGCGACGTGGTGCGGCGCACCTGGATTCAGTGCCGCAAGTGCTTCAACGATTTGTTGCACTCTGGAGGGGTAAATACCGTTTTGGCATTGGGCATTTAACCCAGCAGGTAGCCTTAGCCTTTGAGCCCCCCTCCCCTCCCCCACCGCCAAATCTTACTGTCGTGATGCATTGAATCAAGTCAGCCATTTCTCGTACACTGGGTGGCCAAGCTGATAGTGCCCATGTTTACATCAGCCTGAGTGGCTCATGAGGAGATGAATTCTACCCTGCACCATGTGTTGCTCTTAGTCACACATGAGTATTCTGGAGGCAACCTGCAGGAGATGCAGCTAGGCGCATACTCATCTCCAACACCTGTCCTATTCACAGTGATGAGATTGTGGAAGAGGAGCTTCAAGGTGTCATGGCCAAGAGCCATCTGCTGCCCTCGACGCAGCATATAGTTGCGCCTCCTTGCTATGGGAACTAAGTCCGTGTGTTTCCTAAAGAGATGGATGCAGAATGTGTCCAAGGTGGCCTTTGGGGGGGGCGGTTGGGAGCAGGCATCTTTATGTGACTGATCAGCAGTAGCATGGAGAGGAGGCACTGGAGGCCTGATATGGGCCACTGTGGTTGGGGTGCAGCATGCACATGCAGAGTCCATGTGCGATTAGCCGCAATGAATGGTCTTCTCTGTTTTTCAGGAGAAAAATGCTCACAATGTACATGAGCGTTCGAAGATTGGAGGCGGCCAGGCCCAGCTGATGATTTTAAGCCGATTCGAACAGGAGGCCCTGGAGCTTGAGAGGCAACATCCCACCATCCATAGCGCTGATGATTGCTTGAATTGTTATTGTTGCAACATTGCTCATTCACAGACTGATCGAGTCAGAGGTGTGGTTCATAGACAAAGGTCTCTCGGCCCTTCGAAGATGCGCATGTCCAGCAACTTCCAAAGTCGCCTTATCCTATTTCCGACCACTATCCCCATGGCCTTGCATGCCATGGCATCGCAGCTGCACATCCAAATACTTATTACATGCGTCAACCACCCTTTCAGGCACTGCTTCCCACATTACTTTGTGCAAAAGTTGCTCATCAACTCACCTGTCAACCTCATGCCCCTTACCTTAAATCAATGCCACCAGGTTACTCATCCCTCCACCAAGGAGAAAAGTTCCTTCCTGTCGACCCTATCTATACCCCTCATAATGTTATAAAGCTCAATAATGTCAGCCCTCAATCTCCACTGTTCCAGGGGAGATAACCCCAGTCTATGCTGTGTCTCCTTATAAGTCAAACTCGCCAGCCCAGCAATGACCTCTGCACTCTATCCACTCCAATCACATCCCTCCCGTGAAGCGCATTTCACAACTGCACGCAGAACTATAGCTGAGACCTAGGCAGCATTTTCTGCACTTGCAACATGACCTCCCTGTTCCTATATTCTATTCCTCGGCTAATAAAGGCAAGTTTGGCATTTACCTTCTTAAATGCCTTATGTACCTGTCCCGCTACCTTAACAGGCTTGACAACATGCACAGTAAGGTCCCTCTGATTCTCCTTATTTTCTACTGTCCTACCACACCCCATGTATTCCCATGCCTTGTTTCTCCTGCCCAAGTGCAGCAGCTCACACTTATCCACATAACATTCCATTTGGCATTCCTTAGGCCATCTAACCAGCCCGTCTGTATGCGCTTGTAATGTTAGAGTCTCCTCCTGATATTTGCCACCCCACCAATATTCGCCTCCATAGGTTCTGGAAGGTGGAACGCATAATGAGCCGGGGGAAAGGGATGAAGTGTGTCACTGTGTGCACGCTGACTGATCCACTGTCCTTGTTGTTAATTTCAGCATCATCAGAGCCTGGCCACCAGGAGAATTCCAAATGCCCTTCTCACACCTGAGGGCCCACAAGTGTCACCTGTGTCACACCATTTCTGCAAGGCAGGCACCAGCACAGATACTAGCACATTGGTGGGCATTGTACCATCGGCTAGTGTCCTGGGGCGCAGTGAAGAGGGCACTTCCCTGGAGGAGCTGGCAGGGATAGAGTGCTGATGGCGCCAGCAGTCAGGGGACTGCAGGGGACCAGGCACATGCTGAATCGGGGCGTGATGATGTGCCTCTGGAGTCCTCCACCACGCAGCAGCTGCAGGAAATGTGGCCGGGTGTGCGGGAGCATCTGGGAATGATACATGAGACTATGCTTCGCTTGGTGTCCGTGGTGGAGGAGTCCATGCGGAACATCACTGATGCAATGAGCCTCATGGCAGAGCGTCATGCTTCCTCCGTGGAGAAAGTGGCGACTCTCGTGGAGAGGGGCTTCCAGGAGAACAAGCAGCTTCTTCTGGGGTTAAGCTCGGACCTGCAAGTCCTCACAGCGCTAGTGGCCACAGCTGGTCATTGCCAATGTAGGAGATGGTGTGGGCTTCAAACTTCCCAGCTCGTTGCCCATCCATTGACGGTGAACGGGGAGGTCCGGGGCAACCTCACGTCAGTGGAGCAGCTGCCTGTTGTATCTGCGGGCTCCTCTCACGGTGCTCCGGATGGGGGCAACAGCTGCTCCGCCCCTCTCCCAGTGACCGCTTCATTGGATGAGGCTGTGAAGACTGGGGAAATGCCAGCTGTGGACCTGGCAGATCCCTCCCAGCTGGGGCCAGCACAGGCTCCACAGGTCAGGGGGCAGCCGTCAAGGTCATTGAGGCCAACAGGACAGCAGAGTGAGCAGGCTGTCTCAGATGCCACTCCAAGCAAAGGGGCGGCACCAAGACGTAGCACCCGTAAACGTGAGCATAAGGCATCTTAGGCACACCACGGGTTTCTCAATAGCGCTTTTGTGTTGGCCCTAGATTAGGGACTTATTATTTGTTTATGCTTGAAAAACGTTTTGATTTGATTTTGTGTGACCTTATGATGGTGAAAATTAAAACCAGATGTGTTACCACGGCTGAGGATGGCTCCCTTGTTCTGCATTTGGATGTTTCACATACATGTCATGAGTGTTTGAGTGGACACTGAGGTTTATGTCCAAAGCCCTTAGTTGCAGATGATGACCTTGCAAATTTAGCACTTAAGTGCTGAGTATGGAAGCGCCAGGCAAGGTTGGGCCTCCTGATTCATTTGTGTGGAGCTAGCTGAAGGCTCGTTGGATTAAAGACTCCTGGGTGTCCCTGCCTCCTTGGTGTAGTCCCGGGTCAGCGTTTAGCCCCTCATCATTCCCCTGTGCTTCCTCATCCTCAGAATCAGTGCTGGACTCATCGTGTGCAGCCACATCCACTGTGTCAACGTCTTCATTGACCACTGCGTTCCCCCTTTCCAGCACTAGATTGTGGAGAGCGCAGCATGAAACCACTATCACTGAGATATGATCTGGGGGGTACTGGAGTGTGCTCCCTGAGTGGTCCAGGCATTGGAAGCGCATCTTGAGAAGACCGATGGCTCTCTCCACCACAGCCCTTGTGGAGGCGTGGCTCCTATTGTACCGCTGCTCAGCTTCTGTTCTTGGATGGCGGAGAGGCATCATGAGCCACCTTCTGAGGGGATAGCCTTTGTCACCTAGCAGCCATCCATCAAGCCGAGCTGGAGCACTGAAGAGCCCCAACACCTGGGAGTGTCTGAGGATGTTGGCGTCGTGGGAGCTGCCTGGATAACTTGCACAGACTTGTAGAATCAGCATCCTGTGGTCACACACTATCTGCACGTTCATGGAGTGGAAGCCCTACCTGTTGACGAAGGCACTAGCTCACCTGCTGGTGCCTTGGTGGCCACATGTGTGCAGTCTATTGCACCCTGGACACGGGGGAAGACAGCAATGGCCGTGAAGCCTCTGGCTCGCTGTGTCTGGCTTGCCTGGTCCCAGCGGAAATGGGTGAAGGTCAATGCATGTCTGAACAGAGTGTCTGTAACCTGCTTGACACAAGTGTGCACAGCTGTTTGGGAGATACCGCAAAGATCACCCACCAAGCCCTGGAAGGAGCCAGAGGCATAGAAGTTGAGGGCAAATGTGACCTTCAGAGCCGCTGGCATGGGGTGTCCGCCCACGCAGTTAGGAGAGATCTCAGGGCCAATCATCAGACACATATAGTTTATTGATTCCCTTGACAGTCGGGACCTCCTTCGGCACTGCACCTCAGTCGTACTGAGGTAGCTGCTTCGCCGCCTGTGTACCCTGGCAGCAGGGTAGTGGCGTCTTCTGCGGCCCCTTCCACCTTGGACTACCTCTTGGCCTTGCGCCCCTTGTGCCTGCACCTGTACTCCCCTTGAAGGCTGATTGTGCACTCCTGGCCTCCTCCTTATTCTAGCCCTCCCTTCCTCCTCAGAGGCGGTGCCTCCAGTGGACATGTCAGAATCCATGCCCAGGCTAAAGGGAGGCCTCTGGAAAGCTGCAGGCCCGATAAAGATTACTGACTGCAGAGTGCTGGCTGAAAATTCAAAGTACACAGAAAGCTGCTGGAATTCGTTCTGAACTGCTATAGATCGATCACACAGGCAAGTTTAAAAAACTTTCTGCAATAAATACTCACAGACCAGATTGACAACCCCACTGAGCCCTCTTATCCCGCCCATGGCTGAGTCTGATTAAAAAGTCTCTTACCCGCCTGCCCGTTGCACCTGTGCACTGACCCGAAGACTGCGTAGGCGCCTGAAAATTGGCATCAATTGCCAATTTAAGGGCCTTAACTAGCCCATTAATTAGTGGTGGGCTCACGTCGAACTTCATTGCGCGCCTGTCCAGCGAAATATCGCGATGGCGCGCGGTGATGTCAGGACGCTCGGGTGTTCTGATTTCTCTTTAAACATTAATGGTCCCTAACAGAATCGTAACATTAGCAGGGGAGGTGATGACATGGTGGTAGTGTCACTGCACTAGTATTCCAGGGATCCAGGGTAATGCTCTGCGGACCCTGGTTCGAGTCCTACCACAGCTGATGATTACAATAAAAATCTGGCATTTAAAAGTCTGATAACGACCACAAAACCATTGCTGACTGTCGTAAAAAGCCATCTGGAACTACGGGAAGGAAATCTTACCTGGTCTGACTCCAGACCCACAGTCTTAATAATGACCAGTTACAAGTAGTCATTTTTAAAGTGGGAACATTCATAGCAAGTGCTGGCAAACTATTCATTCATAGGAACATTATAACCAAGCTCAATTCTGGCCTCACCCAACATTCATCTGTGTGTATTTCCAGTAATGATGCTTTGTAATGAAGTGTAATCAAAAGCAAAAAACTTGGCTAATTTTCTCTTTCAAACCCAAAGGCACTGAGCCTGGGTGTAGCATTCTAACCAACAATTTGGGATGTTCTTGGTCTGTGCGGATCAGTACTCGTGGAATAAAGCACCTGAGCCGCCTAGGGAGCCTTAAATAATAATTTTCAAATAGTGAGATTACTTACCACACTAGCAACAAGCCACTGAACACAGTTGGCTGGTCAAGATGATTAAGATCATCAACAGAGGGACTTCTGTTTCTATCTCATCTAACCAAGGCAGTTATAATAAAAGGCACTGGGTTAACTAAATACGTTATCACAGAACTTACCATCATCTTTTGTCCTCTCTATTAGAACTGGTGAACTTGGAACTCCATCCCCAATCCTGGTAAATGCCAAAACTTGAATCTCGTATTGACTGTACTTCCTCAGACCATTCAGGACAACAGATTGTGTAAAGTTTCCTTTCACTAGATGATTGTGAGTACCTGATTCAGAATCTCTCTCTCGGTACAGGATCTAGGACAGTACATATATATATATTAATATACAGGAATGAAACTATATTTTTATTACTCCAAGCATCTTTAACTTTGAGTGAAAGATATTCAGCTCACAGATATGTAAAACGTTTCCAAAATAAAACAGAAAAAATAAAGTTTCTAACATTAAACAATATTAAGGTTAAAAGAAGAGAAATTTGCAAAACCAAACATCATCTCTTCAATCATAAGATTCTTGAAATAAAACATAATTCTTTTCTGGAGTCTATGTTTTAATCCTGCTCAAATTTTCGAGATGAAAAACTTTTTTTATATGTGCTCTGCATGAAATTAATTTTTACCTAGTTGCACAAAAATTGATGAACCAAGCAAATCTAAAGTTATGGCTAAGCAGCCAAGATCTTATCAAGACAGCTTGATAGGGTTTACACCTGGGCTGATCAGTGGCAAATGAAGTTCTACAGAGGCAACTGAATAGTACTGGGTACTAGAAATAAAAATAGGAGGGTGAGATAGAACTTGCTAATTCAAAATTAAAATCTGTGTTTCTTCTGTCTTGGAGCAAAAAACTCTCAGCTAGAGGATCATGGGTACTTAATAAGATAATAAGATAGTGAAAAAGACCCAAACAAAATCTCAGAAGGCCAGGATAAGAGGTTGCTAGGTAGAGGTGTAAAAAACTTCAGTAGGGTTGAACTCAGCTATATGTTGTAATGTTCCAGCTTGGCTCAGTGGTAGAACTCTTGCCTCCAAGTCAAAAGGTTGTAGTTTCACGTTCCATTCTAAGAATTTAAGAAAATAATGTAGGCTGATAGCTGCGTGCAATACTAAGAAGTGCAGATTGTCAGAGGTACCTTCTTTCAAATGAGATATTAAAGTCTAATCTATCAGCTCAGCTGAGTGTAAAAGATCTCACAGCTCTATTTAAAGAAGAGTAGGTGAATCCTCCAGGTATCTGACGTAACATAAATCATTCCACCAATTTCAAAAAAATAGCTGAACTGATCATCAACTCATTTCCATTTGTCAGATCTTGTTATGCTGCTGCATTTACCTATGGAACAAGAGTGACTAGATATCAATACTAATTCACTGATAATCCATTTTGGGATGTCTGGAAATGTGGGAAGCGCTACATAAGTATGTTATTTTGTTCATTATAGGATTGGTATTTTGGAACAGTGTGGTCAACTGGGCTAAAGAGCTTTCTTTATCCAAGCTTAACTTGCAATGACCTCTTCCTGTTTTTAAAAATTCTTATATTCTTATGAAGGCTAGTATGGAAAATGCTTATAATTATATTGGGGCTGCTCTTTTGAGATTGACATTAAAGCATATTAAAGGTGCTTTTCCTTTTTTAACAAAAGTATGAGAGAAGGCCTGTTTTTATCTGTATGAACCCATTAAAGAATTCACAGATATTGCACATTTCAAAGCCATCTCAGTCTTCAGAATCAGTTAGTAGACTCCCTTTCATTAAGAAAGGTCTTTTACTGATCGTGTAAATGGTGAAAACTTTACCCTGCAGTTACCAAAATCCCCAAGTTCACAAACCACTGAACTGTAATCACAGACCAAAGGTTTACTAACTCTGTATTGGCACTGTGACTACATGAGCAGGGCAGCAACTGGGAATTCTGTTGAGTGGCTCACTTTGTGACTCCTCAAGGCCTCTACATTGTTTTACAAGGCTCAAGTCAGGAGTCTGATGAAACAATCATCACTTGTCTGGACAGATGCAGCCACAGAAACATTCAAGAGACATGACAACATCCAAAAGAGAAATCACTTGATCACACTCCTGCCACTGGACTCAATATCCACCCCTTTTTTTTATCAGCACACTGTGGCTGCAATATGTACAAACTATAGGTTGCAATGTAGAAACTCACCATTGTTACTTCAACAGTACATGCCCCCTAGGACTCCTACCATCATGAAAGACAGTGGGAAGCAACGATATACCAACACCCCCAATTTCCTTTCCAAGTCACACATTATCTTGGACATATGTTGCCATTCTTCCAACAGGGGTAGGACAACTATCAGCACCTTCTCAGGTTCACTTAAGAGCGAGCAATAAATGCTGTCTTGGCAGCATCATTCACAACCCGGGAACAAATAAAAATACATAAATTAAATTAAACACCTACCAAAATGATTTGTTTATAAAACACACGACTATTATAAATAGAATAGGCTATGAAAGGCAATGAAAGATGATTTTAATTTCCACTCATGAGACAGCCCATAACTCAGGTATGGAAATAAATAATTTGATTACCCTCTGCAGCATATCCTTTATTTTTAACCCTTTGAGTTATGTGTAATAAAGATTCTTTTCATTTCTCAAGCAGTATGTTGTTGCCTCCAGAGAAAAAATTAGCTGGGTTACTAATCCACATTTTAATTCTCTTCAGAGCACAAGATTAGGAAGAGGTTAAAAAATTACGGTTCAAGCCCTTTTGTAGTCGAAGTCTTGAAACAGGTACACTGTACAAATTTGCCTAGAGTTCTTTATTGCCTCAACCTCCAACAGAATGCATAATTTATTATTCATTTAAATTTATTAATTAGTAATTCAAACCCTTTTGAAGTGTATCTGTTAGCAAAGTGATAGAGGGGCAGTGTTGATCATGATTGCACCAGGCTGGTGCTGCAACCTCCTAAAGATTAATGGCAAGGAGGTAACTTGAAGGACAGGGTTAAGAAAATAGTGAAGGTTACTTAAAAAAAAAGTCAATAGTACAAATATCTCATCTAAAGCTAGCCTGACTAGCTTGTAAACTGATAAGCATTTAGCGAGCAGACCAATACTGTTACTGGATTCAATCAGTCCAGCTGCATTACATAGCCACACGGTAAAGTATGTTGCATTTATTTATCAATCAGATGATTTTACCTGGTTAATTTACATAACAGATATTTCACAAGCCAATGGATAAGAATCACTCATCTAATGGCACACAGACAGTGAACAAGGTAACCAGAGTTCAGCAATGGAGCATATAGCTGCTTATATGTAAAGCTGAGCTGAAACTTAGATTGAGAGCTGAGGAAGATTTAACGCAAAAGCATGTTGGATTCATCATAACTAACTATGACTCTATGTTACTCTGGGTGGGCTGCTTTTCATTTACACAGCAGCAAAGTTAAAATCCGATGGGCGGAATTTTATTGGTATGTAGTATGGAGGGCAACATAACAACAATGCATTAACTCACTGTCAATCCACAATCTGCCCACTGCTGAATTTTAGGGACATAGGAACAGGCATTCAGCTGTCCAGCCATTCTATTTGATCCTGTCTGATTTGTACCTGAATCCCATTTACCTGCCCTTGATCCATATCCCTTTACCCTTACCTAAAAAAATCTATTGAATTTAGAATTAATATTTTTGACTCAACATCCACATTTTGTAAAATGTTGAGTTATGTTTTCTCTCTGCCCATATTTAATTGTGTTTGCATAACAATGCTGGGAGGGTACTCTGAAGTAGAAAATTGTAATTTAAGCTTCCTGGTTTTTCTTCATCAGGATATTGGACAACAGGATGTTGCCATCTAAGTTTTCTTTGTGCCTTTCCTGGCAGATTACATGGCTGCTATTGGCAGAGGAACATTAGCAACCATGTTTCCTAGTTGTAACATAGATGAATGGGACACTTGATGAACCAGCTGGTCAGTCTTTTTTGTTATTCATATCTTTAAGATAATGGTACACAGTATAATACCTTGTATCCCAATATTAGTCCATTTTGATCAGATTCCGGGACTGGTCCCCACATGACCAGAATCTGTGTGGAACTCACAGCCTCTGCTGTAACGTTTCCTGGAGCAGCTGATGGAACTGTAAGTAAGAGCAAGGGAAGAAATGTCATTGCAACAGTTAAAATCATAGAAACTATTTTGGCTTCCATGTTCATTAAACGTTGAGGCAGAGGATGATTTATCCCTCAACCAATATCAGTAAAAGAGCTATTGTGGTCATTTACCTTATTGATGCACATGGTCTTACTATGTAAAAACTGTTTGCTGCATTTCACCACATTGCAACAGTCACTCCATTTCAAAAGTATTTCATTGGTTATGAAGAGCTTCGGGATATATACATGTCATGAAAGGCACTAAATAAATGGAATTTCTTTATTAAATACAATAGTTGCCTACTTCGATCAGTTGTGACTCCAACTGCCAGTTTCTGGGCATGCTCCCTAATTTGGTGAAGCTTTCACATAAGCCTCATGAAGTGGTTTCGTCTGTAATAAAGTTTGTGGGGAAAAAATGCTGCCATGATTAAGAATATAAAAAAACAATCAGGATGGAAAAGGAGGAGCAACTTATTTCCTTTTATACTTGGATATCTTGTTTTTTTTTTCTTGTACAAGTCAATAAGACAAATAGAAAAGTTGTTTATACAGTACAGTATTTACATTACATTTTAATTGATGTCGTTTCATAATTTTATAGTACTTGTGTGTGTCACTATCAAATTTAAAACATATTAAAATGGAAGTAGTTTAAAATTAGCTTTGCTGAGATGGCTTTTGTCAAAGGTATCAGCTTTGGTGTCGCTTCTTATTAGTACATCTTCAATAGTACCATTTTTTTCTCTCACACTCAATTTGTCTGTGAGGCAGTTTAGACACTGACAATATAATGTACAACTTAGAGTTTACTCAGATTATTAGCTAAGCTGTGGCAATACTATTTCATGATTGTGCTACAATTAATTCAGGATATCCTAAGCTTATTTCAGATTAACAAGACAGCGTAGAATCACACTAATTCCCCACATGAAGCATTACTGAACTCTTCTGAGCTATCTAGGAGAGATGCATAATTGCCTTGAGGAGATAAAGCACTGCATTATTGTACATCTCTTAGAGATCAGGTAAAAAAGCATTATTAAACACAAGACAACTGACCACTATCTCAATTAAGTAATAGTACCTTCATGATAACTCATAGCTAAGTTAACTATCTTAGTTGAGCACTACAAATGCTCTGGTATAGGAGAAAATCAACCAGAACTCCCAACCTCTGCAAAACAAACAGCTAATCCTAGTGGTGCTAACATGGTATTTTGATTCTTCAACTGACCTCCAGCTATGACACATTTTATGTTTTATATCTAGTAACTAGACAGCAAAGTTACTAGTGCAGGCACAACACTTTTTTGAAAAGCATCAAGATAAGGTAACAGTCATTCTGTTTCAGCGAAACTTAATCTACATTGTTTTCTTAATTCTTCCTCCTTTTGCTCCTCCTTTCCAATTCTAATTCTTTTTTAGATTCTTAATCATGGTGGAACTTTTTCCCCACAAATTTTACTACAGGTGAAACCACTGCATGAGGTTTATGTGAAAGCTTCACCAAATTAAAGAGCATGCCCAAAAACTGGCAATTGGAGTCACAAACGATCGATGTAGGCAACTATTGTATTTATTAAAGAAATTCCATTTATATAATGCCTTTCATGACATGTATATGTCCCGAAGCTCTTCATAACCAATGAAATATTTTTGATTTGGAGTCACTTTTCCAGTGTAGGGAAATGCAGCAAACAGTTTTCACATAGTAAGACCACATACATCAATAAGATAAATGGCCAGATAGCAGTTTTAGTGATATTGGTTGAGGGATAAATGTTGGCCAGCAAACCTCTGCCTTTCTTCAAATAGTGCTGTGAGATCTTTTCTGTTCATCGGAGAGGTCAGACAGGGTCTCAGTTTAACATCTCATTCAAAAGAATGCACTTTTGACAATGTAGTACTTCCTCAGTGTCAGCGTGAAGTATCAGTCTAGATTATGTGCTCATTATAATGAGGCATGAACCCATAATCATTTGATACAGAGGCAAAGTTCTACCAACTGAGCCAGAACTGATGCCTATTACATGAACATACATATGTGAGCATATGAAATAGGAGCAGAAGTAGGCCAATTGGCCCCTCAAGCCTGCTCCGCCATTTAATAAGACAATGGCTGATCTGTTTGCGTTTTGCATTCTACATTCCATCTACCCTGATAACCTTTGATTCCATTGCCTAACAAGAATCTAGCTACCTCCGCCTTTAAAATATTTAATAACCCTGCTTCCACCGCCTTCTGAGGCAGATTTCCAAAGTCACACAACCCTCAGAGAAAACATCCCTGTCCCTAAAGGGCGGCTCCTAATTTTAAAACAGTGCCCCCTCAGTTCTGGACTCACCCAGAAGAGGAAACATCCTTTCCACATCCACTTTGTCAATACCATTCAGGATCTTATATGCTTCAATCAAGTCACCCCTCATTCTTCTAAACTCCAGTAGAAACAAACCCAGTCTGTCTAACCTTTCCTCATAGGACAACCCGCTCACTCCAGGTATCTCGTAAACCTCTTTGGAACTGCCTCCAACACGTTTACATCCTTTTTAAAATAAGGCACCAAAACTGCACACAATATTTGAGATGTGGTCTCACCAATGCCCTGTATAACTGAAGCATAACATCCTTACTTTTATGTTCAATTCTTCTCGTAATAAAGGATAGCATTCCATCAGCCTTCTTGATTACATGCTGTACATGCACACTAATTTTTTTGTGATTCATGCACTAGAACACCTAGATCTCTCTGCACCTCAGAATTCTGCAGCTGTTCTCCATTTAAATAAACTCTCCCTTCCACCTCTTGATTTACAGCCATTACTGGAATGTTTTTTTGTATCCTCTATAGTGAAGACAGAAGCAAAATATTTGTTCATTTCATCCGCCATTTCCTTATTAACTACTATTAACTCCCCACTGTCACTCTCTAGACGACCAACGCTCACTTTATTTACTCTTTTCCTTTTTAAATACCTGTAGATACTTCGCTATCCATTTTTACATTTCTAGCTAGCTTTCTCTTATACTCTAACTTTTTTCTCCTGATTAACCTTTTAGTCATTCTCTGCTGTTCTTTATATTCTGACCAATCATCTGACCTGCCATTCACCTTTGCACAGTTATATGCTTCTTCCTTAAGTTAGATGCTTTTCTTAGCTTCTTTAGTAACCACGGATGGTTATGAAAGTGAAAGCACTCTTGAATAGGAACCAGGTTTAGAGCAAGAAAAGGCGCATCAATCTCACTACATCCAGAGTTTATGTATGATTATTTTGTCAAGTATTTTATTCCCTCTCCTTACAATCATTATCAAAGTGCAAAGTAAAAGTGGCAACAGATATTTGAAACTGTGTATTCTATCAATATTTTACTATTAATTATAATTATTTTATATTCATAAGCAAGCAATAAGAACTATACAAATAAAATTCAGTTTCACGTTTCCTTCCTTAAGGTGCTAACTCTTGTTGATATATGGTTTCATAGGTGTTGGCAAACCTTCAGTACTTAGTATCCATTCTTCTTGTGTGAAGTTGGGTTGCGACTGTAAGTTGGCTGTTTGCTCATGCAAGACATTACCTCCAAGCCTGATCCTATCCTTTTTCAATATTTAACCCATGCACTAACAGGGGCCATGGATAGCGACCAGCATTGAGAACCATTTATTCCTGGACTCTGAGATCATTTTTAGTATCCTTTGGATCTCGCTCTGAGGAAATGGTAAGCATAAACCAAAGTTTGCTCACTCTAATTTGGTATTGACATTTCCAATATTACAGAATGTTTTACTTACTACAGTTTGTCCATTTAAATGTGTTTAAGCTGGACTTTAAACTCAAGTTTATTGTTTTATCCATGCTCAAGTCACACACTACTTAACACCACTAATTTTATTGGCAAACAGATGTTTAATTTATAGACTCATTGACATCTACAGCACAGTAGGACATTCAGCCCATTGTGTCCGTGCCGATCTGACTACACTAATCCCACTTTCCAGTGCTTGGCCCATTGCCTTGGAGGCTATGGCAACGCAAGTGAATATCTAAATACTTCTTAAATGTTACCAGAGTTTCTGACTCAAACACCCTTTCAGGCGGTGAGTTCCAGATTCCTGCCACCCTCTGGATGAAAAACTTTTTCCTCAGCTCCGCTCTTGGCCTTCTATGTCTTACCTTGAATCAATGCCCCCTGGTTATTGAACGCTCTACTAATGGAAAAAGTGCCTTCCTATCCACACTATCTATGCCCCTCAAAATCGTATACATCTCTATCAGATCCCCTCTCAAACTTCGTTGCTCCTAGGAAAACAACTCCAGCCTATCCAATCTTTCCTCATAGCTCAGACCCTCCAGCCCAGGCAGCATCCTGGTAAATCTCCTCTGCACACTCTCCAATGCAATCACATCCTTCCTATAATGTCTTGACCAGAACTCTGCATGCAGTTGTGGCCTAACCAATGTTTTATACCGTTCCAGCATAACTTCCCTGCTCTTGTATTCTATGCCTTGGCTAATAAAGGCAAATATCCCATATGCCTTCTTAATCTTCTTATATACCTGACCCGCTACCTTCAGGGATCTATGGATATGCACACCAAGGTCCCTCTGATCTTCAGTACTTTCCAGGGTCTTACCATTCATAGTGTAATCCCTTGCCTTGTTAGCCCTCCCCAAGTGCATTACCTCACACTTTTCTGGGTTGAATTCCATTTGCCACTGCTCTGCCCACCTGACCAGTCCATTGATATCCTCTTGCTGTTTACAGTTATCCTCCTCACTATTTACCACCCTAACAATTTTCGTGTCATCCGCGAACTTCTTGATCATACCCCCTATATTTAATTCCAAGTCATTTATTTACACCACAAACAGCAAGGGCCCCAGCACCAAGCCCTGTGGAACCCCACTGGAAACAGACTTCCAGTCACAGAAACATCCCTCCACCATCACCTTCTGCTTCCCGCCTCTCAGCCAACTTTGAATCCAACATGCTCCTTTGCCTTGGATCCCATGGGCTCTTACTTTCTTGACCACTCTGCCATGAGGGACCTAATCAAAAATCTTGCTAAAGTCCATGTAGACCACATCAAATGCACTACCCTCATCAACACTCCTGGTTACCTTCTCTTAACAAATCCATGCTGACTATCCCTGATTAATCTGTGTCTCTCCAAGTGCAGATATATTCTGTCCCTCAGAATTCTTTCTAGTAACTTCCCCACCACTGAGGTTAGACTGACTAGCCTGTAATTTCCTGATAGATCCCTTCCTCCCTTTTTTAATAATGAGACAACTTTAGCAGTCCTCCAGTACCTCATCTGCGGCCAAAGAAGATTTGAAAATTACTGCCAGGTCCCCTGATATCGCTTCGCTTGCCTCCTTCAACAGCCTAGGACACATCCCATCTGGGCCTGCGGATTTATCCACTTTTAAGGCCGCTAAACCCGCTCGTACCGCCTCTCTCTATGTTAATTTTCACTAATATTTCACAGTCCTCCACCCTGATGTCTATACCTGTGTTGCCCTTTTACATTGTGAAGGCCGATGCAAAGTATTAATTGAGAACTGTACCCACATCTTCCAGATCCATACACAGATTACCTCTATGGTCCCTAATTGGCCCTCCTCTTTCCCTAGTTATTCTCTTGCTCTTTATATATTTTTAAAAACTCATTGGGTTTTCTGTTATTCTACCCACCAATGCTTTTTCATGCACTCTCTTAGCTTTCCTAATTTTCTTTTTAAGTTCTCCCCTGCACTTTTATACTCCTCTAGGGACTCTGCTGTATTGAGGTCTTAGTATCTACCATAAGCTTCTCCTTTTTTCATAATCCAACATTTATGTCCCTTGACACCCAGGGTTCTCCAGACTTGGTCCTCTCTTTGTCTTTACGGGAATATATTTGCCTTACGCTCTCGCTATTTCCTTCTTGAATGCCTCCTACTGCTCTGACACAGTTTTATCTGCAAGTAGTTGCTCCCAGTTCACTTGGGCCAAATCGCATCTCATCTTAGTAAAATTTGTAACTATCCTTACATTATAAGGATTTTGCTGCCACACTTCAATTTTTAATCAGCACCGGCTGAGTTGGACACTCTGTAACTACATTAAGACTGGCTAATAGTAAGTCTGCCTCAGGGCTTGCACTGAAAGTTGTGATTCTCCCCTGAGATTTAGGATATTTTGCTATGCATTGCTCTGTCCAATTTTGAGCCAGATCAAGGTAAGCAGAACTCCCTCAAAAAAGAGGGCAGGCAAATTCAAATGTCAGACAAATGATTCAGATAGTCTCCTAGTGAAGTCCAGTGCTGCACAGCAACCCACAGGGCAGAATATTGCTGTCGGTGTGCAGGGGCAGGCCCGACACGCCGATGCACAAAATGACGCGAGATGACGTCGGGCATGCATCCCGATGTCATCGCGCGTCATTTTGATATTACGTTTGGTGGGTGTGTGCCGAAGAAAGCTGCGCACCCGCCAAACTGTCAATGGCCTATTAAGGCCGTTAAGAAAGCAATTTACTTTATTAACAACGCTGCCCATCCAAACTTAAGGTTGGTGGGAAAGGAAGAGCCCAAGCAACCTTCGCGTTTTCCAGGAAACCTCATCCACGGGCGAGATGAGGTTTCCTGAAGATTTTATAAAATTAATAAATAAATATGTCCCAGCTCATGTGACACTGTCACATGAGAGGACATGTTTAAATAATTTTTTACTTTATATTTTAAAAACTTTTATTATCTACTTAATCTCCCTGAGGCTGCTCTGTGCCTCAGGGAGATTGCTGCGCTCTTTCACACACATGGCTGTAAAGCGAAAGAGCGCAGGCCCCGACTCTCCCCCCTCCCCCTCCTCCGCCCACCCGCACAGGTAGCGCTGAGTGCTACCAGCTGCGTGTTACGCTGGGCAGGCCTTAATTGGTCCACCCGTGTAAAATGGTGGCGCACAGCCGATCACCGCCGCATCTGCCCGCGCCCACCATTGATAAGATTCTACCCATTGATTTGAATTTATTTTGTGTTATATTAATGTTAGCTGTGCCTCAGTTGGTAGCATGCTCAGCTCTGAATCACAAGGTTCTGGGTTCAAGTCCCGCTCCAGGGCTAGAACACCAAAATTAAGGCTGGCACTCCAATGGAGTACTGAGGGAGTACTGCACTGTTGGAGTTCCCATCTTTTGGATGAAACGTTAAACAGATGCCCCATCTGCTTGCTCAGTTGGATGTAAAAGATCTCATGGCACTATCTCAAAGAACAATAGGGGAGTTATTCCCGGCGGCCTGGCCAATATTTACCTGGTCATGATCACATTGCTGTTTGTGGAAGTTTGCTATGCGTTATTAATGTTGGAATCCTGTTACAATGAAGTGCATGCTGTTGTTTGCAAGTGAGAGCAGCTGTTACTAATTGGGAAAAGATTAGGGAATTATTCTTACGTATATAGAAACTGGTTTACACTGGTGTGGAAAAGGAAAAGGGGAGTCTTGCCTGTGCTCTGTGGTTTTGTGAATAAGCCTGTATTAAGGAAAAGACTGACTCCAGATTTGTCCTTTACTCAAAAGTATGAGCAGTGACTTTAACATGTGCAACTTGGATTTTGTGTTTCCTACATTACTACAGTGACTACACGTGAAGTACTTCATTGGCTGTAAAGCACTTTGAAACTTCCAGTGGTCATGAAAAACACTATATAAATGCAAGTCCTTTTTTCCCTTACTTTTAAAATACATGTTTTGAATGACATACAATGCAACAATGAATTGTATATTCTTAAAATCACTATTAATATTCTTATAGAACTTGAATCTGTGGTTTGGTGGTACACTGCTTGCAATACCTGGATGTTAGTGAGATGTTAAATAAAGTATCAACTTTCCTTTTTCAGGTTTTTAGAAAGGACATTGCACCAATAAATTAGAAAACTTAATGCTTCAAAACAACAGTGATTATTTAAAAAAACAAGTTTCATATTTTCTGTGCATTTCTGATTCTTTTGAATAGTTTGCTTGAACTCTGAATGATGATGACACCATTGAGTGAGTTGGCTTGGGGGGAGTTACAAAGCTCACTGAGCCCAGCAGTAGAAGGAATCTGAATTAGCATACATGGTTGAAATGACTAAGATGCCGAAACACCGTAGGTGAACAACTTTATCTCCACTGACATTAATTCGACGCCACCAGAATGTCAGTCTGAATCATTCCTCAAAACCAGGCTTTATAAGCACTAACTGTATAGTGAACAAAAATATCAAAGGAAAGTTAGAGAAAAATACAAAATTATGCTTAATATGGATTGGAACTTCTGTAGGATAATTGTAAATAAAAGACAATTACGGTATAGTGTAGCACATCTCTTTCATGCCCTGGATGTGATTCCACATAAAAGTCTCAGAAGCATCCAAAATAAAAAAAAATGCTTTGGACAGATAGTTATAATTTAGAAAGCAAGTACTTCAGTACTTGCTGAAGGGAGGATAGTACTGGGGCCAATCTTTACTCTGACTAACATTACAGAATGAAACATTACAAGCATGTACCTCTTAATTTAACACCCCAAACCCCACTCCAATAGTTTCAGTAGTGTCTCTATGTGTGCAAGTTTAACACTAAAAAACTCCCCATTTGCATATAATAAAACATAACTGAAATACAATTAACAGATTCAACCCAGTGTTTAATGGGTATCCTGCTGTACTATACTGCTTTCACGGCAGAAAATAGCAAAACTGCTCAAACAGGCCATTATGATGCCTGCTGTAATCATACTGGTGCAGTAGAAGGTGCTGCCCTAAAGCTGCAGTTAAGGGCCCATGTTGGGTCAGAGAGAGAAAAATGTAACCTTGTATCAGTCTGTGCTATATCTGACCTGGTAGTGCTTGATGCTCACAAAATTAGCAAAGTAATCCATGTCCCAGTACTGACATTCCTCACCTTAATGTGTGGTAAAGTTTGCCACAAAGAATATATTTTAAAAAACAGCCTGAGGATAGCTTTTTCACACTTGCTACCACCACCTCACACACCCCCCCCCCCACCCCCCAAACCTCCCAATATCATAACTTCCTAATCCTGGTTTTTGCATCAGTACCTGATTCTCTTGTACGCCCTCGGACTTGTTTGCTCCAAGGTCCTGAACCAATGGCATTAAAAGCCTGGATCTGGAATACATAGTCAGTCCATTCCTCTAGATCTTCAATGGTGATCTCCCGTTCCAGACGGTCATTAATAATCTGAGTTACAGGTGTGCCAACACCGTCCAGTCTCCAGTTTTTAATTCTATATCCAACTGATTCGGGGTTACCATTATACTCAGACTCTGGAACAGGCTGTGAACAAACAGGTAAATAGATTCAGAATCAAAAGATACACGTTGATTAAGATACAATTCTGGTCCGGAGCCAAGGGTGGTACTTGGCAACTTTTTTCAACCACTAAGTTGCTAATTATTTCAATTTGGAAAATATTTTTTGCTAATCCCTGTGAAAACAATAGCCAGTGATACTTGAGATTGAAGAGGTAATGGGACCTGCTTGTTTTATAATGCAAGGGTGTAGTCAACTCTGGAAAATGATGGAAAATTGAGCAGACTCTCTTCAAGTATTCTTTGTTCCCTGACTGATTTTCCTCTAATCAATGTGTGCAGGTGATCAATATACCTTGAAGCAGGAAGAAGAAAAGCCACCCAGACAAATCTGAATAAAATGTCTTCATTATGGGGGAAACTCTTCCCTGGCAACAACAACAGATTGCGAGCTTTTTATAATTTGGAATTTTTTAAAAACTTGTTCCATTATGTCATCCTGTGCAAATTCCCTTATCTTTCTAAAAAAAAGGATGAAATAATTCCAATCTCTTACACTTTCAAAATATGTTAAGAGATCCAAGAATTAGAATGCTATGGATTTAGAAGTGTCAACAGTTGATTTTTGTCAATGGCTGACCACATTAATCTGTTAAAATAATAAAACATTTTCATATTGAATCTGAGGAAATGTCTTAGAAATTTGATTAGTAAGACTTGGGAGAGTAATCCACGTGACCCAGAAAACACACAGAAGAACTTTCTGGCCTTATATTTTGAACAGAAGTTTCTGTAAAATTGGTATAGAGAATATATATTGCACATATTAACTACAAATTACAGATGAAAGGTTGCTGCAAGCTATAAAGGTAAGGAAATTTTGGGAAGGTGTAAAATATTTGTTAACAGTGAAAGGTGCAGCTATTGATTATTCAGTAATAATTTTTTCAAAATTATCATCAGCCTTTCTATGGAGTAAGAAACAAGTAAGCTTTAAGACTTTCACTAACAGTTTCTGAGGAAATTTAGGAATTCTCCAGAGGATGAGATATTTCTCTGTTATTCTGACACCAGATAACAGATCTTTGTCATGTGTTGTTCTTGTCCTGTGAGCACTAAATTTGCTTGACGCATAGTGCTGTCGAAAACCTCTGGTCGCTGTCCTTGCTTACTCACCAGCCAAGCAATCAGCAGTAAGCTGGCTGGAACTCGGCGCCAAAAGTGAAATATTTCAATGAGGATTATTGAGGAACTATAATCAGCATTGTTTCTTTTTTCCCTTGGCTTTACCACAGTTCCAGGATTCTGAGAGAAAAGGATCAATAGTTTTCCTAGCCAACAGCATTGATAAGATTGTTGATTGATAAGGTGTTACCATCTCTGCAGAGAATGGTAACTTTAAAAAAGAAATTTGAACTTCCAGTGAACAGCTGAAAGGATGACACAACAGGATTTCATGTTTTAAAACTTTTACTGTAACAAACTAAATGCAGCATTGACTAAACACTATTTCAACATATACTTTAAACTACAAAACATAGCTTATCCCTTTTACTTTTAACATAACCAAAAATTTCATTTCATGGTTATACTTTACACTGTCCCTTAAGTAGACATTCAATTTCCTGGAACAAGTTCAAAGTGATTCTTCGCTCTCGAGGGTTACTTCCATTCTTTCCCTTTCTCAGCCCCGTAACTTTTAACCCCAGAACTGTCTTTCACAGTGAAAGGCTTTTCCCAGACAGTCTGCCTCTATCTCAACGTAGGCAAATCTGTGAGCCTGGTTCTAAATCCTCAGGAATTTGGTCTTTCAATTTGAGCATATTCACATTACTGCAGACTGACTTGTTTGAGAGTTTCAGGGATATCTTTTGGAAAGCCTGTAAATTTAACCTACAAGTGATTTTCTATGGACACTTTCCTTCTCAAAGCCCACTTCCACGGGAACATGAATCACATAGGTTTTGTATCCTGGTAGAAAAGTTAATTAGCTATACTTTAGAGTCCCAAATCCATTCTATCTTGAAATAAATAGACAGTTAAGTATAACCGTTTACAAAACCTGACATTCTTTACACCTTCCTAGCACTTTGGAGGCTTAGTCTATCCACCGTCAGCACAGATGCTTCTGCCAGAATGACCAACCCTCTGGATTTTCTGGGACCCTGTAATTTGGCCTTTCATCCCATGTCCTGGGTCAGTCCTTCCCGGGACGCGTTTTGTGCTGGATCTTTGTTATCTCAGCAGGCCTCGTTTGGCGAATGCATTGGGCACGATTGGTATGTCTGGGGCCATCCTGCGGTAGAACTGACAGATGGCAGCATCAGAATCTGGGTGCGCCATGCAGTACCTGCCATCTGCTCTCTCAGGTTGATTAACCTGACAATCCCCACCAATCCCATTCTCATAGGCTTGCCATCACATATCCCCTTGCTCTCAGAGGTTGCTCCCCACTGCCCTGAGGTTCACCAAACTCCCCACCAACCAATCTCTCAGATTTGTCAGCAGCCCCCCTTCTCTCCACCCCCATTCAAGATCAGCTTTCATGGTGAAGTGCCCCTTATTCTTTTCAACCAGAGTTGGTCATCCTGGCTTCTGCCATTGTTTACAAGGGTGAATTCCTTGCACTCCCTTCCCAGTAAAACAACCTGGTCCCACCCAGACTTAATCTTTAGCAGTCAAACCACCCAGGTTTGTCATTAGCAGAATTCAGAAAAGGCCACGTGATCCCCTTCATTCCTCCATTTTACCCTAAATTAAAGGTACAGTCGGAAAACAATCTCATACATTCCATATTTGCAACACAAGGTCACATGATTTTCGCAGCTTCAGCAAATAACTCAGCTGCCAGTTGTCACTTGCAACAAAAAGTCTATTTCTTGGTGAACCTAATTTTTGGAATATTAAGAATGGTAACCTGATGCACCATCCATTCACAAAATATTGTAAAGAATTGCCAGAGTGTTCAGAACTCCACCTGGACAATTGACAGTTAGGAACATTGTGGCCTTTCTTCAAGCAGCTGCTTTCCCTTACAAAGAACTTGGGTCCTGGAACCCTGATCATCAAGTGATTTACCATTGTGCATTGTCCATCCAAAGGAGGTCTTGTGGCACATGGTAGAGTTCCCTGCCTCTAAGCCAGGAGCTGTGTGTTCAGGTCCCACTTCAGGACTTGATGGCCAAAGAAGCATTCAAACTCAGCTTAACAGGTTAGGTATCGACTTGTAAATCCTTCCAACATACTCCAATGGCAGGCAGTAAGAGTGAGAGAGATTCCTGATCAGCCGTGTGATGGAAAGAAATTATAGCCTCTATCATCCGTAGCTCCAGGCTACAACAAGCGCTTAAATTGTATGTTGCCACAGAAACTTGGACTCCTTGAAGAGGTAGGAGGGGCCATTAGTTCAGTAGGCTAGATGTTTGGTGTGGATCAGATTGGTGCAAACAGAGTGGTGAAGGCATGGTGCTGTGGGTTGGACCTGCCTTTGGGCAGAGAACTCAAGAATATTGTCCACCAATGACTGATAGGAAATGTTGAGAAACTATACTCACAAGATAACCATGGATAGACCATACATCTTATTTTAATTCATCCATCCAGAAAGATTCCATTATCAAAACATCTAAATTCTTAAACTATTCCAGGTTCTCACCATTGCACTCTACCTGGAAACCAATTCTATGTTTGATCATTATTTGTGTGAAGAATGTTCTAAATTTGCTTGTCCTAATTTGTCTAATGTCTACTTGTCCTGCTTGGCATTGGTCAAATATATTTAGCATACAGTATAAGACTCATGATTTCCATTAAAATTTAATCGTTATGTGTGGCCAAGTTTTCTCAGCACACGGTCACTCACGCACATTACTTATCACAGAACAAGACCATTTGGTGCCTTCCAGGTTGCTGCACATCCAGGCAACTTATCAGGAACTTTGCTCATGGATCCCACACATTCTTAATTATTCCAACATCAACCAAGGGGTATGTGCATCACTTATATTTCCTTCCTACCTGTAGCACTTTACACCTGCCTGTTTTAAATTCTATCACCATTGTTCTACTCACTTACATATTCAGTTCAGTCTGGTGGTGGGAGGGGGGGATTGGGGTAGTCTGGTGGGGGGGGGGGGGGGGTGGGTGGGGGGTGCGTGAGGTGGGCAGTTGAGGGTAGGGAAGGCGGGGGGGAGTAGTCAGAGGGTTGGAAGGGTGGTTGATTGGGACACAAAGGTAGTTGGGGGAGATGGAAAAGTAGTTAAGGGATGGAAAGGTGGTCGGCGGGGGCAGTAGGGGAAGTGCAAGTCAGTAAGGTAGTCTGGGGTTTGGGGGTAGGATGGGTATTCGGAGGCTCCTGTGGTTCAGTACTATCATTAATCAGGAGTTAGAAGTGGTTTTAATTCCAACTTTTCCTGGGTAATTATTCTGGCAAGTCAGTCTGAACAATCCGAAGTCTCTGAGTTAACTTGGAGTTTCAGCTGGTTCCCAGTGCAGCATAATTGCTCAACAGAAGTTTGAACTTCCCGGGCAATTCGTGTGCAGGCCTTGCGTGGGGTTCCCAACGCATCTTCTGGGGTACCCCCGGGTACAATTCCCCAGAGATCAAAAGTTATGTGCCTCTGTATTTTATTCAATCCTTCTTATTTTTTTAACACAGTATCTTCACTTACCACCCAGCGAACCCATAAGCTGGTCTCACTTGCTGTTCGCACTGTGACGCTAGCAGGTGCTACATCTGGTGGAGCCTGCAGAGTTTGGATTATGCGGGAAGGCCAACTTACAGGGCTAGAGCCCACTATGTTCATCTGCTTTATTTGAAACCTAATGACAAAATACATTTAACACAAGAATTAAGTTAATTGTTCAGAACAATATCGAATATAGATCTTTACAATGTTAGCAGGAGTAGAAATGCAATTTTCCCATTAGCGAGGTAATCAGGCATATTATGTTTACTTATTAAATTTGATTGCCTATTCAACATGTTTGAAATCAGAGCAAAAAATCAAATAAGAAACATGTCTCTTAACCAAGGCAGCCTGGTGGCACGAGTAGCTTTTTTTGTTGTGCCCTAGTGATGTAGCGGTACATAAGTCACACACACACAAGGCAGAATGTTTCGCTCATTGGGCGGGCGTGCGTCCAACCTGAACGAGCATAAAATGACGCGCTCACCTCCTCCCATCTGTGTGTGTGTGTGACTTATATACCGCTACATCACTAGGGCACAACAAAAAAAAGCTACTTGTGCCACCAGGCTGCCTTGGTTAAGAGACATATTTCTTATATGAATTTTTGCTCTGATTTCAAACATGTTGAATAGGCAATCAAATTGGCCAGCCAGTGTGAAATTGCAGTTGGGTCCCGATCACGGGCGGCAGCCCCTTTTGTGTCCATTCCCACTGACCATAAAATCCTGGCCAGTGTCTTGCGCTCTCTCACTCACGACACACGCACGCTAAATTCTAAAATCTCAGCTAGACCGTTACAGGGAGGTGCAGAGTAGATGTCAAATGCTAACACAGCAGCAAGAATAAATACACAATGCTGAAGGGTAAGTCACAGTTTTTTTTTCAAATTTTTTCCTTTACCTCCATGATGCAATACCTCTTGGTACAATACATTTCCACATTTTCCAGCTGCCTATTCCAAAACGTGTCCCATGGTCAATCATCACAGATGAGGTAAAGAAAGTATCAGCAGCATTTAGACCTGGGAAAACATGCTGTGTGATCCTAAACAAAAACAGAATTACCTGGAAAAACTCAGCAGGTCTGGCAGCATCGGTGGAGAAGAAAAGAGTTGACGTTTCGAGTCCTCATGACCCTTCGACAGAACTTGAGTTCGAGTCCAAGAAAGAGTTGAAATATAAACTGGTTTAAGGTGCGTGTGTGGGGGGCGGAGAGATAGAGAGACAGAGAGGTGGAGGGGGGGGTGTGGTTGTAGGGACAAACAAGCAGTGATAGAAGCAGATCATCAAAAGATGTCAACGACAATAGTACAATAGAACACATAGGTGTTAAAGTTAAAGTTGGTGATATTATCTAAACGAATGTGCTAATTAAGAATGGATGGTAGGGCACTCAAGGTATAGCTCTAGTGGGGTTTTTTTTTAATATAATGGAAATAGGTGGGAAAAGGAAAATCCTTATAATTTATTGGAAAAAAAAGGAAGGGGGAAACAGAAAGGGGGTGGGGATGGGGGAGGGAGCTCACGACCTAAAGTTGTTGAATTCAATATTCAGTCCGGAAGGCTGTAAAGTCCCTAGTCGGAAGATGAGGTGTTGTTCCTCCAGTTTGCGTTGGGCTTCACTGGAACAATGCAGCAAGCCAAGGACAGACATGTGGGCAAGAGAGCAGGGTGGAGTGTTAAAATGGCAAGCGAGAGGGAGGTTTGGGTCATTCTTGCGGACAGACCGCAGGTGTTCTGCTCTGTGTGATCCTGACCTCACCTTCTGTCCAGATGCACACATTTTGCAGTAAGAGTTACTGGACAGCATTCAGTAGTGGAAACCTTACCCCACAACCCCATTTCGCCCTCTGCCCCTCACCCATTTTCCCCACCCCACCCCCCACTCCTCCCTATCCCAGGGAAATTTAGACCTTTAACAGGGACCCCATCAATCTTCTAACATTATTAGTGAAGTCAGCACACATCAGTGGTGAACTGATCCTCTGTATAGTTCAGAACCACACAAACCTGTGCATTTGCCTAGCAAGCGATCAGGGGTACACCTCCCTAGTTCACAATTTCTTATCAGAAAGTGGCAGCAAATGATGTACCTATTCTTACAGCCACAATTTGGAGCATGGTATTCAGGGATCCAAAAAACGAGGTGTGGGATAGCAAAATAACATTGTTAAATGGTCACAAAGAAAAACACATAGCCAATGTCTTGGAAAATAAGCAGAACAAACCTTTTCTTAGGTTTTGAGCGAACAGTGAACTTTGATGCTTAGCTACCAATTTCACTAGCACTTAAAGGAAAATAAATATTTTTGATGCTTTTGAATTTTTTCTTTCAAATCAGTTCAAATAAAATAAGTAAGACATCATTCAGGAGCAATCTCATTTATTGTTTTGATATTTTTCAATTTTTTAAAAAGATTTTCTAAAATGAGGACAAGATTATTATGAGATAAATCAGTCACCTGAATTATAGTTTTAATTTTTTCACAGGAGGAAATTATCACATTGATTGGCTGTAAAATAATTCATACCCCCAAAGGAGCACCACACCACACTAAACTACAGAATTACCAACCCAAGGAGTTTCTACATATGCAAATTAATGCACTCAGGGGTTCAACTAATGACAAGCTTGAACAAAAATTCATCCTGTGACTGTCTTAAATGGAAGTCTTTTGCATACATTTAATGGAATTGTATCTAAAAAAATTCCTTACTTCTAGTTTGCAAATCTTAAGTAAACTGCTCTCATTAAATAAAAGCTATGTCAATCAGGTGTTCGACCTGTCACACTAGCTTACTGTCAAACATTACTGATCAATCATGGCAAACAGTTGTATTAAACAGAACATATTAAGTATAGCAAGGCAACATCTGAAAAATGTCCCAGACATTAGTTATGTATTTAATAGGAGACTTTAGTCGATTACTGTGGTAACTGAACAAAAATGAAAGATCCATTGCCCGAACAAGTATAACAGATCCATTACCCACAGGGGACAAAGCCATTTTCAAAAGTTAAAAATACTACAAAATCTCACCTAATGGTACAATGATTGGACTTGTTTAAGAATGATAGAATGTAAAATTATTTTTCAATACAGATGAAAAATATCCAAGTAACATGGTACGATCTTGTCTTCTAGCACTATGGCCAGAATTTTACTATTGGTGAGTTGGGGGCGGGGTCCGCTCGCCAATGCAAAAATGACGCGGGATAATGTCGGGAGAAACCCCCAACGTCATCCCGCCCCATTTAAATATTCAGGAAGGCGGGCGGACAGCGCAATCAGCTGTCCGCACGTCGACCTGTCAATGACCAATTGAGGCCATTAACAGGATACTTAAGCCAATTAAAGTAAGTTGATGTTTCGAGTCCTCATGACCCTTCAACAGAACTAAGTAAAAATAAGGGATGGTGAAATATAATCTGGTTTAAGGTGGGGGGTGGGGGGGAGAAGTGGCGGTGGGGGGGAGGGGGGTGTTTGTAGGGACAAGCAAGAAGTAATAGGAGCAGATAACCAAAAGATGTCACAGACAAAAGAACAAAGAGGTGTTGAAGGTGGTGATATTATCTAAAAGAATGTGCTAATTAAGAATGGATAGAAGGACAAGGAAGGTACAGATAGCTCTAGTGGGGGTGGGGTGAAATAAGACTAAAAGGGCATAAAAGGTATAGATTTAAAAATAATGGAAATAGGTGGGAAAAGAAAAATCTATATAAATTATTGGAAAAAACAAAAGGGAGGGGGAAGAAATGGGGATGGAGGAAGGAGTTCAAGATCTAAAGTTGTTGGACTCAATATTCGGTCCAATGACACCACCCCTCACTTCCCGCGCTACCCCCCCACCTTAAACCAGCTTATATTTCACCTCTCTCCTATTTTTACTTAGTTCTGTTGAAGGGTCATGAGGACTTGAAATGTCAACTTTGTCCTTCTCCGCCGATGCTGCCAGACCTGCTGAGTTTTTCCAGGTATTTCTGTTTTTGTTTTGGATTTCTAGCATCCGCAGTTTTTTGTTTTTAAGCCAATTAAAGGCCCTGCCCATCCAACCTTAAGGCTGGCGGGCAGGCCAGGAGCCCCAGCGGGTTTCTGAAAAAACATGAAACCTCATCTATCGGCAGGATGAGGTTCCATGTCTGTTTTTGAAAACTTTAATAAACTTATGTGATATTTATTAACATGTCCCATCTCGTGCGACATTGTCACATGAGGGAGACGTTAATAATTTTTTTATTTTCCTATTTTTTAAGTTTATAAAACTTTCAGCGCTCTCCCTGAGACAGCGCTTAGTCTCAGTGAGATGTGCGCTCTTTCGCGCACATGTTCTAAACAGCGCATCTTGACAGTTGGGGAATCCCTCCCCCCCGCACAGGAAGCGCATAGCTTTAATTGGCCCACTCACTCAAAATGGCAGCGGGGCCCATTTCGGCGGCAGCGATCAGCTGGCCGCCCGCCCATCAAGGGCAAAATTCTGCCCTATGCCTTGGTAGGTAGAATTAAGGTGACAGTGTGTTTTTTTTTCATTTCATTATTATAGCTTATTTGGGTTCCAAAGGTGCAACACTATTTTAATCACAAGAGTGACATTTTTAGCTGCAAGTAATTAAACAATTTCCATTTGCTACAAATGACTGCATTAGGTGCACAAATACAAGTCATGAGTTTCCTTTTAATGTTGATTGCACTCACATATTGTTCCTTCATGCTGCAAAAACAGATAACGTGCCTAGAACACCCACATAACAGAGTTTATATCTCCAGAAACAAGATAACCAGATTACTCCCGAGTGACAGAATAATTGTTGTATGTGGAAATGTGTCACTTTAGTCCTGGTCATACCACAAATTATAAATTATTACTTTATTTTTTATATTTCATATTGTTATGACAGCAAAGGACCCTTCAATATCCTTCATCTTCCCATGATGGCATGGATGCTTAAAGCTATTTTCCTGGAAGTTGCCAGTTAGGACCAGGGACAGGAATGCTTAGTTGAAAAGCAACTCAGTACTCCAGATGATCTGTGGCGTTGATATAAAAAGTACTTCCATAAAGTTATGGATATGGCTTGGTTTCATTCCTGAGGCAATACAGAGGTTATCTTGAGGTTATCAAAGAGAGCTTTTGCAATGTGCTTCTATGCAATTCCTTTGTAAATACAGTTTCAGTTCTTCCTGTTCTGGTGAATTTTTGTGCTCAATGTGAACAAAGTATCCTGGGGACAAAAATCATTCTTTTTTATTAATTTTCGTCACCCGCAGTCAGATGCGACATGGAGGGACCTAAATCTCCCTCTATGCTACCCAACAATGTGTGTTAAACCCAACCTCTGATGCAGCCCCCTTTATTGTACTTATGTGAATGTTTTCACTTCGTCCATCTGCCATCCAAGGCCCAAGTGAAATGGCCAACCTTGTGATAAGAGCAGTTTTATGCTTTGGGCCCACAGCTGGTCATAACTGGTTTGAGACTCCCACCCTTATTCCACATGGAGATCTTAAATGTTCACAGACACCTACAGCCTATCAAGCCAGTGATGGATGAAAACCAAATGGCAATGCTAGAGTGCTAACACTCTGGCGATTCATTTCCCCAAGTTCTTTGAGTTCATTTTCCACAGAAGTTTTATGTAAAAGTAAATTAAAATACAATGACTGCATTTACATTAAGGTTAAAACAAGTATACAAACTTTACAAACCAGTGTCCTTTGACTCACCTGTAGTATGTATAAGGAGTCAAATTTGGGATTTCTAACATCTGGGCATCTGGTTCATTCTCTGCTTCATATAGTAAAACCCACTCTTCATCTTCTCCAATCACTCCTATCTGAAGGTAAAAATATTAATCATAACTGATGCTAGAATCTATGTAATAAGGAAGGAAAAGTTGTTAGATAATTGATAAAATGGGATATCCTATCATTAATATAAGCAAACAGGCAATAGGTAAAACAAAATATTTTTTATTCAAAGTTAAAACCAAAAAATGTGATTCTACTGTTTTGATACGTAATACTTTGTTTTAGCTAAATAAACTACCAATTGTTTTAAATTTCTATTACAATCAAACTATAGAGAAGTCATTTTCCAGATAATGAATTTAATTGCAAGACCAGTTTTATAGTCTAGGGAGAACTTAAAATTAAAATAAATGCTTTTTTTAATAGAGATTATATATAAACAATTCAGATAATAGTAATTTCATTTCCTCACATACATATTGTTAATACCCAAAGAATTAAACATTGGACTCCTCCATGCTTGCTGCCAAATGACTTATCCAATTTAGTTCAGAAAAGGTACATTAATTTTGGATGAGTGAGGTATTTTCCACCTTTAGTGAAGAGGGACTCCTGACACCAAGTTCAGACCTTGTTGCTGGTGATAGCAATATCTTCAGTTAATATCTCTGGAGTAGCTGTAAACCTGCATTTTCAGCACACTTGTGATTTTGCCTAATCTTCAAAGATCAGCACCAGGAATTTCCTATTTGTGCTCAAGTGCAATCCGGTGCTCTGTTTTAGAAAATAGTTTCTCCAAATACACCAGGGTTGGCACACATAGCAATTAAGCAAGAGAAATTTCCTCTAGTTTTTCTCTAAAGCTGCTTTCGGCATTGAGCCTGCCTTTCTCTGCCTGAGCTAGAGAGATGGTAATAAAATTCCCTTTCCCCTAGCTCCCAATCTCACAGAGCCTCAACATGTGGCAAACTGGAAGGCGATCTGACATAGACAATAAAAGAAAAACAGGCTAGAAAACAAACATTGAGGAAGGGTTCGATATCCAAAATTTTGATTCACTGGGAGGGCTAAAGATTCGTCTTCCCCATTCTTTGGGCTTTGGGGTTGTGTTTTGTGAACTGCCTGTGCCAGTTCCATTGGAGGTGGGCATCAAGCATCTTGGTGCTGCCGCCTCATTTACTTGATTGTAGCATAGGGCTGTGTGGGACCTTAATGCTAGCATCCTCTTGGTCTTGTTGGCTGCCTCTACCACTCAACAAGGCAGCCAAACATTATTGCACTGAGAACACCTGGTCCAGCCAGCGTCCTATTTGTAAAGGTAGACTGTCCCTCTTAAAGGAAAGCTGCACTGATTAATATTGCTGAAATTTAAAAGATGGAAAATGGAACACTAATGCAGAGAGAGGGTTCCAAGGTGACATATGCAATGCTAGAGGCATTAGTGGGGAAGGCAAGCAGGAAGAGAGAAGCCATTCTTTTGTGGGTGGCCGAGATACCTTCTCCAAGAATCTTGGAATGGAGGAGCGGGAGGAGATAGCCAAGAAGATCAACTTCTGGAACATGGACCCGAGACCTGGCAACAATGCCACAGGAAGTCTAATGACTTCACATGGATGATCAAGGTCAGTGAATGCAGCTTCACATTATGGGCAGAAGTTAATGTAGACAATGGTGGTCTCGCCTCTTTTTGTGAAAGGCCCTCTGCATTAAATGCCAATCAGACACTTAACTGGGCAGAGTCAGGCCTCCCCTGGGATCAAGGACCACGGGGATGAAGTCCCATCTGCTGAGAGCTAGCCAGTCAATCAGAGGCAGCCGCTCTTCATTGCTCAGCAACGCCACCAGGGAGATGGGGGCTGCTGCTGATAATGGTCCCAGTTGAGACCGAGGATCGCAGAGAGACCCAAGCCAGGGATGAGTGATAGCAGGAGGAGGATATCAAGGTGGAGGTTGTGGGGGAGGAGGGAAATGGGGGTAGGCAGCAAGGAAAGGAGAATGGTTCTTAGTGGGCCCCAGCTTCCCAGTACCAAGTCCCCTGATAAGGCACTGAGTGCTTTTGAACAAAGGCATCCCTGCCACCCCAGGAGCCCGCATGCAATCCTGACAGTGCTTGTTTATTAGGCTTCCCACGTGACAAGCACCCTTGCCTGATGATGGGTGAATAATAGCAGCAGCGGGATGAGCCCTTAAGTGGGCATTAATTGTCCACTTAAGGGGCATAATTGGCAGCTGGCAGGAAAGCCATCCACAAGGCTTCCTGCCATGGATTTAATCGGGGCATGGGGGATGGGGAGGGGGAAGGCGGCAGGATCCCCACATGCCACCCTCCTGCCAAATTAAATTCCCCCAGTCAATAAACTTGCTATGGGGAAGGGCATTAAATTCTGTGCTAGGTCTCCTACCTACCATTCCACCAGCCTCTCACGCTGTTCAATGCAACATACCCTATCACTCAACTAGCAGCAATTCCTGGCACTCTGAATTATGCCTAACATCCAGATCCTCACCCTCATACATCTACTAATACAGCCAAGCTCACACCCAAAGACTGTAGAACAAAGTGACACCAGATGCCACAGCCCAAGAACGTGACATTATGTTCCTGCCTCATGCCTTTTCTCAACCTCAGTTCAGCCTCATCCTGTAATCTGGTATGATGAGCAAGCTGCTGATGGTGTGATTAAGGAATTCTTGCTTCCCAACCCCTTCTCTCACCCCCAAACTTTCCCTTCTGGTTTCCTACTTCAGGCAGATAAGAACTGCTGCATGCCCAGCCACAGCAGCACAAAGGGAAAAAAAAGAGAGCAACAGCAACACAGCACCAATGCAGAAACCAGTCAGTTGATCTGACACTCAGGGCCACCAGCTCAGATAATGGCACTTTGCATACATTAGGTGGGAGTATAGGAATGGGATCAGCACATGTTGAGTCATCTAGGCATGAGTAGGCTGCAGCCAAGGGAGGGAGAAAGGATGATTCATTTGCCAATTCAGTGGAGGGTGAGATGGAAGATGAATTCTATTGCAAAGGACTCAGATGAGGAACTCGATGGGGCGGCATACAAGACACTGTTGATGGACATGCACACCGAAATGCTGGGTGCATCAGCTGGGATGCCAGGCAGCCTCCTGTCACTGTCAAGAACCATGAAGGAGCCAGGCTCCAAGTTGGCAGAGAACATTGTGAAGAGCTTTGTATCTCTGCTGCCTTAATTCCTTCTTGCCTATTATGCTACAGACACAGAGGTGTCTGCAGCACAGCAAGCAAGCACAGAAGTAGAGATGTTCGTTGATGATTGCACAATGTTCAGCACCATTTGCAACATCTCAGATACTGAAGCAGTCCATGTCCAAATGCAGCAAAACCAGGACAATATCCAGCCTTGGGCTGACGAGTGCCAAGTAACACTCGCGCCACACAAGTGACAGGCAATGACCATCTCCAACAAGAGAGAATCTAAGCATTGTCCCTTGAGATTCAATGGCATTACCATCACTGAATCCCCCACTATCAACATCTTGGGGGTTACCACTGACCAGAAACTGAACTGGACCAGCCATATAAATATGATGGCTACAAAGGCAGGTCAGAGGCTAGGAGTCGTGCGACAAGTAATTCACCTCCTGACTCCCCACAGCCTGTTCACCATCTGAGGCACAGACCAGGAATGTGATGGAATACTCTCCACATGTCTAGATGAGTGCAGCTCCTACAACACTCAAGAAGCTTGACACAATCCAAAACAAAGCAGCCCGCTTGACTGGCAGCACATCCACAAACATTCACTCCATCAATGATGCACAGTAGCAGCAGTGTGTGCCATCTACAAGATGCACTGCAGGAATTCACCAATGCTCCTTAGACGGCATCTTCCAATCCCACAACCATTACCATCTGAAAGGACAAGGACGGCCGATAGATGGGAACACCACCACCTGGAAGTTCCTCTCCAAGTCACTCACCATCCTGACTTGGAAATATATTGCCGTTCCTTCACTGTCGCTGGATCAAAATCCTGGAACACCCTTCCTAACAGCACTGTGAGTGTACCTACATCACATGGACTGCAGCAGTTCAAGAAGACAGCTCAACAGCATTTTCTCAAGGGCAACTAGGGATTAGCAATAAATGCTGGCCCAGTCAGCGATGCTCACATCCCATGAATTAACATAAAAAAAGGAACTGCCACTGCTATCCCATGCCTTTGAGTGAGCAGGTCACCCACATCTCTACAATCTCTGTCAAATTCAGGTGCTCAACTGAACTCAAAAACACTCCAGAGTACTTCCTGACGCTTTGCAATGGCAGATGTTCTCAAAAATTGCCTTAGCTGCAATTTGGATGCCTGGCCCTTTAAGGAATGCTTATTCAGGACCCATCTTTTGGTCAATGCTGGTTGTTGAGTGATTGATAAGCTAGTTGCCAGGAACCGCATGGTTCAAGTTTGATATCCTGGTTTCACATCAGCTGGTTGAGCTACGTTAGACCAGGATAGCATCTATTCACATCCTTTTGACGCATGCTAAGAATGCTGGTGCAGTTGCCCTTTGTAAGAGTCAATGGTGGAGGCACTGCAATGGAGATGAATTTCTCACCCCTATTCTTTCAACAGATGCTGCCTGACCTACGTGATTCTAGCATTTTCTGTTTTGTTCCAAACTTCTTGCTCCTCATTCCTAAAGCCAAAACACTCCACATTGTTGGGTAATTTTCTCTAATCATATGTACCAGTCCACAATCCCCACTCTTCTGAGTCTGGGTTAGTGATGCTCCCTTCTCCCCTCTGTTCCTTCAGAGGTTGATCTTCAATCATTGCTGTGATCTCTGGTATTCTCTTCAAAAACCATGTCACCCTACTATCTCCCTTTACCCATCTTCAAAAGACTATCTCTGGCTGTGCCTTCAGTCTCTCCTAAGTTCCTTTATGTCTTGCTCCTTGGCTACATGTCCCCCTTTATTATCTAAAGGCATAGAGAAAATAAACACAACTGTACATGTCATTTATCTCATTCGCCTGCCTGGTGAGCACTTTACAGTGTTCAATTAACTGCCATATTTGCTTATGCAACAACATTGACAACACTCCAAAGGTAATTCATTGGTTATGAAGTGCTTTTTGACTTTGAGGATATGATAATGTGCTACACAAATGCAAGTTCTTTCTTTTACAAAGTGGTATTTTGTGAAGAGCACTATATAAACATTAAGTTGTTACTGTTGCTGCTGTTCTCACTGAATAAAATGATTGCAGCAAAAATTGCTTATCAGCAGACATCAGAACGTATAATTATCTTTTCGTCTATTTGTTGAGTGGTAGCACTTCTTCAGTGAAAGCAAATTCATCAATTGAAAAATTGGCATGAAACCAATTAGTTCCTGACCTGGGGAAAATTGGGACGGCTTCTGGGGTTTACAAAGAATTGTGCAGCTGACAAATTTGTTTCAATGGATAGTAATGGGTTCTGGTTTCAGGTTAACTCTGAACTTACTGCTATAGTGTAAAAGAAATTTAATCATAAACATGAATCACAGCTTGGTGTTTATCTAAACTTTTCTTTCTTCTAAACAGAGAAAACAAGCATACCTTATGAAAGAGGGTGATCTGATATTTCCTCAGATTGGTTATTTGTAGTGCACCCAAAGCCAGCGAAATATAAAACTTTCCTGCCTTTATTAGTTTCTAGTGCTTTCGGCAGATTAAGATCTTTTTCCCCCACAATTTCATTGAAAACGGCTTTACAGCGGCCTATGAAAACTTGGCCATTTGTTCTATAATATGGCAACACATGATAAAGATTTCTTCTAAAATATAGAGGACAAGCACAGCTCAAAACAATACAATCCTTCATTTCAGCTGGTAGAGCTACCAGGTCAATTTGAAAGCTCAACTTGTGGATAGGGGAGCTTATAATTTGCTTCATGTGAAATGCAAAAAGGTTTAATCAGAGGCTAGTTCAAACTCAGATTTCTACTCACTCCCTGTTGATTTGCTCAATTGAAATGTGCTACAGCTGAAAACTTATGTATTTTGCAAAGTACGTCTAAAAATGTGCCACAGACCTGTCCCTCCACTATCCATTTTGAGATGGACGTTTTCCCATCAAACCCTGGCCGGAATTGAAGCATGGCTGATCGTGGACTGATATTTGAGATCACAAGGTTAGATGGAGCACCTGGGAGTTCTGAAAAAATGCAGAAATTTAATACACAATGTCTTCCCTTTTATTTTCCTTTCATCGAGCACTGACGAGAAGGCAAGCAGGATATTACATTAGTGAAAGCAACTGATCTAGAAATCATGTAACCTGTGCAGTGTAGAGCCAGAGTTATGTTCTTATTTATTAACAAATCTTAATCAATTAAAAGGGTCAAGTCACGAGTAAGTTAAAGTTGCTGTGCCAATTACACTCCTATTACAATAAAAGGATGTCTCACCTGGTGGTACTCCAGATGAGATGGTAGATACTGTCACAACTCCAATTCCAGCTGCTGTCATGGCTGCCACTTCAATGGTGTAGGTGGTAAGGGAACTAAGTCCTGTTACCTTGTATTCACATGTTCTATTTGACAACTTGCGTCTCAAACGACTTTCATTTCTGTTATACACTTCCCAAGAAATTTGGTAACCTACAAAGCACAGAAAGGTGTTCAACAGAGATTGATCTCTGTCAGTATTTTACAAGTACTTTGGTATCAACTTCGAATACATGCTCCTTCAGCAAATACCAGTCTGTTTTTGTCAGTCTGTGACATGATACATTTAAGATGTCATGCATCAAATACTTTCTACAGAGAAATGGATCCGGCAATAATGAAATGAACAAATTCACGAGGCAGGTTTGAAGACAGTTCATGTACAGAAAACAAATTCAGAAAATAAAGTCCGAATGTACAGGTTGTTAATAAAGTCCTTGTGGAGCTTTAAACTTTAATAACTTTCGATGTACATACAATAGGATCAAACTGTAAATGATGCACAAAAGCATAATTTCTAAAGTTTTTACACAAGAGTTCAAATTTCTAGGCTTCAACATACTGTCATATTTTGTGATACACAGTTGAATCTGATTTTCCAACAGTTTTCCTTTTCTTCTACTGCACCATTTTCCATCAGTTTCAGCATCATTAACAGCATTAACAATAACATTAATATTAAAGAAGCTTTATGAATTATCCCTGGAGCCTGTACCAAAAGTATGCAGAGTAGGCAGATCGTGGCATCAGTCAGCATGTAATACTGATTTAACTCTGGTGGTGCCATTTTCAACCTCAGTACTTCAGCTAACATCCTCCCTTAAACTTGAACAGCTGAATATGCATTCAGCAGCAGGAAGGACCCCCTAACAGTGCTATTTGAAGGGATTGTCAACCATTTTCAGGTTACTTGCTGATTGATTTCTCCTGATTTTTGCTGAGTTAATAGGTGCGTTTGGTGATTTGTACTGCTACTTAAAAGTCGAAGTCTACAGGGAATGATATGGCACATGGTGAAGATCTTGGTTCACTTCAAGGGTTCTGTCCACAACACTTTCACCCAGTCGAGGGTGCTGTAGCTTTTATCATCTTTGGCCAAAAGCATGATGTGGAAAATGAGGAGAGTCAACACAAAGTAGGATTACTTGAAGGAGGTGGGGGAGCATGGGGAAAGGGCTCTCAGCAGAAAGCCATATCTATCCAGGGTCTCGAGGGAGCATTTCTCCTCTCACAACCTCAGTGAGTATCAGTGTGTGCACCATTCCTGTTACACTAAGGATATGCTCATTGAAAACTGCCACTTCTTACAACCAGACCTGCAACCTCAGAGAAGGGCAGTGATAGAACCCTCAGTGTTTGTGAAAGTGACCATGGCCTTCAACTTCTTTGCACGGGCTCCTTCCACATCGGAGCAGGCGACATCTTCAACGTCTTGCAGTTCATCATCCATTGTTGATGTACTGTATGCAATGAGAGCAGAAAGAGAGAATGCAATGTATTCCCGAGAGAAACAGGTGAAGCAGGCATCCCTTGCCAGGATAGCAGGCTTCCCCATGATGCAGGATGCCAATGACTGCATGCACATTACTTTCTGGACATCACGTGTAAATTCAGAGATGTATCACAACTGCAAAGGATTCCACTTTCTCAACATTCAGTTGATCTACGACCATACTCAGAAAATCATGCAACTTCTTGCCTGGTATCAAGGCAGCAGTCATGAAGGCTTTATTCTATGCCAGTCCGCTTAACCATCAGCATTTGAGGCATTGTGAGAAACCAGAGGATGGCTACTTGGGCACCTGGACACCTGGCTCATGTCTTTGCCCTTCAATCCATGCACAATGAGAGCCATGCTGCCACATGAAATATCATTGACTCTTCTTCAGAACTGAAGAGTTCTGAACGCCAGAAAGCTACCCTCCAAAGAACATGCAGTGTCAGTTTTTGAGCTGGTGGCTGCGAGTGAGAGAATGAATGATGGTGTTTCTTCATCAAAAAATACTTAGAAGCAGAGAAAGGATAAATTATCTTGGGAATGAGAAAATAGCAGAGATGCTGAAAAAATATTTTGTGTCTGTCTTCATGTAGAAGACACAAATCACATACTAGAAATAGAGGGTAATCAAGGTTAAATAACAGTGAGGACATGAAGGTAATTAATATCAGAAAAAATATTGGAAAAATTTAAGGGACTAAAAGTCGATAAATCCCCAGGACCTGATGGACTACATCCCAGAGTTCGAAAAGATATAGGTGCAGAGATAGTGGATTCACCGCTCATGATTTTTCAAAATTTCCTAGATTCTAGAAAGGTCTCAGCAGGTTGGAATTTATTCAAGAAAGAGAGAAAACATGAAATACAGTGCAGTTAGCCTGACATCAGTCATTGGGAAAATGTTAATCTATTTATTAATTTAATCTATTAATAGTGCATTGTTAATTATTATTAAATCTTAACAAAGCACTTAGAAAAGCATAGTGTGATCAAAGTCAATATGGTTCTATGAAAGGGAAATTGCATTTGGCAAATTTATTGAAATCTTTTTGAGGAAGCAACTAGTACACTAAATAAAGGAGAACCAGTAGATGCAGTAAACTTGGATTTCCTAAGGGCAATCGATAAGGTGCCATACAAAAGGTTAATACATAAGATAAGGGCTCATGGAGTTGGGAACCACATATTATGAAGGATTGGTTAATGGACAGAAAGCATGGAATAAACGGGTATTTTCAAGTTAGCAGGCTGTCGTGGAATGTTGTTAAGTGTCAGTGTTGGGGCCTCAACTGATTACAATCTATATTAATGACTTAAGCAAAAAGACAGAATAATGTCTCTAAGTTTACTGATGATACAAAGTGAGGTGGGAATGAAAGCTGTGGGGAGAACACAGATTGCAAATAAATATGGACAGGTTAAGAGAATGGGCAGCAAGGTGGTAGATGAAGTATAATGTAGGGTAGTGTGAGGTTATTCACTTTGGTAGTAAGAACAGAAAAATAGAATATTTTTTAAAGGTGTGAAACCTTTAAATGTTGACATTCAGAGCCTTATGTGTACATATATAAGGAACACAAAGTTAGTAGGGGGTGCAACAAGCAATTAGGAAGGCAATGGCAAGGGGATTGCAGTACAAAAAGAAAGAAGCCTTGCTACGACTGTATAGGGTTTTAGTGAGACTGTGCCTGATACTGTGTGCGCAATCTTGGTCTACATATTGAAGGACATACTTGCTTTGGAGTGGTAAAGGTTCACTAGATTGGTTCCTGGGATGAGAGGGTTGTCCTATGATGAGAGGCTGAGTCAAATTGGGCCTATATTCTCTGGAGTTTAGAAGAATGAGAGATGATCATTATGAAACATACAAAATTCTGAAGGAGCTTAACAGGATGGACGCAGAGGGTGTTTTCCTGGCTGGGGAATCTGAAACACAGGGGCACAGCCTCAAGATAAGGAGTTGGTCATTTGGGATTGAGATGGGGAGAATTTCTTCGCTCAAAGGGTTGTGAACCTTTGGGATGTCCACCCCAAGTGGCTGTGGCTGCTCCATCGAGTATATTCAAGACTGACATGAATAGATCTTTGATCTCCGAAGGAATCAAAGGATATGGGGAACAGGCAGGAAAGTGGAGTTGAGGTGGAAGGTCAGCCCTGACCCTATTAAATGGTGAGCAGGCTGGTTGTGCCGAAAGTTCTATTTCTGTTCCAATTCTTGTTATGTTCTTATCATCAGTCACATTTTCTTCTTCCACATCTTGGTCCTAAATAACTGTCTAGCCAGGTGGCAGTTCTTGGTTAACTGAAAGAAGAAAGACACAAGAAAGGGTGGCGGCGAGTGGAGGGAAGGAAAGCAAGACAGGCATGTTTGCACCATCTGCATATTGTACATCAGACAAATTGTAGAATGAGGGGGCAAATGGGGAATGAAGGGGAGGATTAGGTGTAGAATGAGGGGGCAAATGGGGAATGAAGGAGAGGATTAGGTGTGAGCATACCATCATCTTTGATGCTTTCAGCCCTGCTGCTGGCCAAGGCCTCTGTGAGATGTAGGTGTGGGGCTTGCAGCAGTTCTAAGTGTGTGAGGGTATGGTGAAGCTATGAATGAGAGATGTGGGTAGTGACTGATAGTATTCATTGGTAGGTAAGTGAGGAACATGCATTGAGCAGTGTGTAAGGCTAGTCATTCAGTTCTAAGGATATGGAATTTGAAGCTGCATTCACTTGGCTTGACCATTCATATGAGGTCATTGAACTTCTTGCAGTAGTGTATCCAGTTTCTCAGGACTAGCCTGTTGGCAATGACTGCAATGGCTATCTGCTCCTACTGCTTCTGCATTGTCAATTTAGAGGGCCTCCTAGTGCTGTGTGAATATAGCACCTCCTGTCCACATTCTTAAGGCTGTCTGAGAACGTAGGCACAACATGGCAGAGATTGTGCTCCATTCTTGTTTCTTTCTAAAGGAAAATTCACTGCCAGAATGATTTCCATCCAGGACCAGGCTGGCTTTAAGAAGCACGGGTTAGCTTGAACTCATGCTGGCCTCTCACAATTTTGCACCTAATCAGGCATGCAACCACTCAACTGCCAGTTACAGTCTCGTAAATTAGCAGGGAGCGCGTATTTTGAATGCTGTTTATAACGGAAGCCATGGGGAAAGGTTAATTGTGCATCTTGAGCCCTGTGCCCATTTATACAGTTTGTCTGAAGCTGCAGTTTTAACTCCTTTAATTGTTGCTTCTCAAAGCAACTGCCGGGCAGTCTGTACTACTAATGGAAAGTCCCCTTTCATTGGCCTCTTCCTTCTAAAAGCAGCTAAGTAATGGCAAAATATTTGTAGTTAAGAGTTAAAAAGTAGAAGGTTGATTCTACAGAACATCCAGAAATGTTTTCAAGATTTCTGTATACAGATTAATTCCACTCCTGTCGACAATTTTTGAGGGAATAAGACGCTAGCAGAATAGAGATTTGGCACACACACAGAAATTAAGACCATCAGCATGGACTGTGGTAGACTAAATAAATTTTGTGAACTGACTTGCAAGAACAGACGAGGACATATCAGAGTAAATGTAGCAAACTGTATAATTATTTGGTTGAGGGAAATATTACTGCACGATATGAAGCAGATTATCCTGCTCTAAGTGTATTTGATTGCCTGGCACTTTGCCCAGATGGACCACAGGTGAGTTGCGGGTGGGGAGGGATGCTAATATAGAAATTCCACTCCTGCAAGGGAACCTACCCAATTTTCAATCCATTAATTTAAATGGATGATGCTCCTTTACTGGCAATGCTTCCCCACTCCAATTTTTCTATGATTGCTTGGCCTTGATATTGGGGACAGGAAAATTTGCCAGCTATACATAATGTTTAAATATGAACTTTAATATTTCTTTAGAACATTTTTATGAAGCATTTTATATGCAAAAAATGTTTAAAGATACAATGATAGTTTATGCCCTGATTTGCCACCAGCAAGCATATAACCAAACTCAAACTGCTGAATATGGTAGACTTCTTAGAACACAAATGTCATATTTGGCCCTTGGCCCAAACATCTGCTGTTTATGGCAATTGATATCTGAGAAAATTAAGACAGAGGCATTTTTTGTTGTCTGAAGAGTGCAGCTTCTGTGTTATAATGAAATAGATCTGATGGCGCATGCTGCTTCTACTAGCTTTGATCTTTTAACAGCCTGTGTTAAATAGCTTAGAACTGGCAGGAGAAGCAGACACAACATGTGGAGGTAATGGTTTTGAGTGTGATAACAGAATGTTTAGGAATGTTGCCCAACTAAAAACAGAGTGAGCATTAGTATGCAGTCAATCTTTATGCACCTCAAATTCTAAATACCAAACTGTGAACCCCTGAAGTATTGGTTTAAGTTGCATGTCAATTGGCATTTATCATAGATCACGATGTATAAGTCGACATTTGAAGCCTCTAAAAATCCTTCCCTAAATGGGGGTCAACTTATACACCGAATATAATGTGAATGTGGGTGTTGGTGTAGGCGATCGCCATTTTGAAATGTGAAAATAACAACACTGGCAACACAATTTAAAGTGAATGTGACACGTTTTATTCAATGAAGTTGTATTGTAGTATCCTAAGCTCAACCATCTTCAGCTGCTTCATCAATGACCTTCCTTCCATCATAAGTCAGAAGTGGGGATGTTCTTGAATGATTGCACAATGTTCAGCACCATTCACAACACTTCAGGTACTTAAGAAGTATCTGGCCAAATGCAGCAGGACCTGGACAATATCCAGGCTTGGGCTGACAAGTAGCAAGTATCATTCACGCCACAGAAGTGCCAGGCAATGACCATCTCCAACAAGAGAAATTCAACCATCACCCCATGACATTCAATGGCATTACCATAGCTGAATCTCGCACTAGCAACATCCTGGGGTTACCATTGACCAGAAATTGAACTGGATTAGCCAAAGAGTCATAGAGGTCTACAGCACAGAAAAAGGCCCTTTGGCCCATCGAGTCTGTGCTGGTCAAACAAGTACCTAACTATTCTAATCCCATTTTCCAGCACTAGGCCCAAAGCTTTGTACGCCATGGCATTGCAAGTGCACATCCAAATACTTGTTAAATGTTATAAGGATTTCTGCCTTTACCACCCTTTCAGGCAGTGAGTTCCAGATTCCCACCACCATCTGAGTGAAACAATTCTTCCTCACATCCCCTCTAAACCTCCTGCCCCTTACCTTAAATCTATGCCGCCTGGTTATTGATCCTTTCACCAAGGGGAAAAGTTCCTTACTGTCTACCCTATCTATGCCCCTCATAATTTTATACACCTCAACCATATAAACACTGTGGCTACAAGAGCAGGTCAGAGGCTAGGAATCCTGCTGCGAATAACTCACCTCCTGACTCCCCAAAGCCTGTCCACCATCTTTAAGGCACAAGTCAGGAGTGTGATGGAATACTCTCCACTTGCCTGGATGAGTGCAGCTCCAACAACACAAGAAGCTTGACCCCATCAAGGACATAGCAGCCCACTTGAAATGACACCCCTTCCACAAACATTCACTCCTTCCACCACTGACACACAGTGGTAGTAGTGTGTCCCATCTACAAGATGCACTGCAGGGACTCCCCAAGCCTCCTTAGACAGCGCCTTCCAAACCCACGACCACTACCATCTAGAAGGTCAAGAGCAGCAGACAAATGTGAACACTTCCACCTGGAAATTCCTCTCCAAGCCACTCACCACCCTGAATTGGAAATATACTGCCATTCCTTCACTGTTGCACAGTCAAAATCCTGAAACTCCCTCCCTAACTGCACTGTGGATGTACCTACACCGCATGGACTGCAGTGGTTCAAAAAGGCAGTTCACTACCAACCTCTCAAGGGCAATTAGAGATGGACAATAAATGCTGGCCTAGCCAGTGACACCCACATCCCATGAATGAGTAAAAAAAAATAGTTCTACAAGGATACCTTCAAACACATTCAGAACATTTTGAAAACCTTCAAAGTCATTGTATTCAGCATCCATAGAACCATAGAACACTACAGCACAGAAAACAGGCCATTTGGCCCTTCTAGTCTGTGGCAAAATATTATTCCACTAATCCCATTGACCTGCACCCAGTCTATAATCCTCCAGACCTCTCCCATTCATGTATCTATTTAATTTATTCTTAAAACTTAAGAGTGAGCCCGCATTTACCATGTCAGAGGGCAGCTTGTTCCACACTCTCACCACTCTCTGAATGAAGAAGTTCCCCCTAATGTTCACCCTAAACATTTCCGCTTTCACCCTAAAGCCATGTCCTCTCGTGTTTATCTCTCCTAATCTAAGTGGAAAGAGCCTACTTGCATTTACTCTGTCTATAACCCTCATAATTTTGTAAACTTCTATCAAATCTCCCCTCATCCTTCTACGCTCCAAGGAATAAAGTCCTAACCTGTTTAATCTTTCCCTGTAACTCAACTCCTTAAGACCCGGCAACATCCTAGTAAATCTTCTCTGCACTCTTTCAATCTTACTGATATCCTTCCTGTAGTTAGGCGACCAGAACTGCACACAATACTCCAAAGTTGGCCTCACCAATGTCTTATACAACCTCACCATAACACCTCAACTCCTATATTCAATACTTTGATTTATGAAGGCCAATATGCCAAAAGCTTTCTTTACAACCCTGTCTACCTGTGACGCCACTTTCAGGGAATTATGTATCTGAACTCCTAGATCCCTTTGTTCCTCCGCACTCCTCAGTGCCCTACCATCCGATGGAATTTAAGCCACTTTTAGGCCCATTTTAAGCTAATTCACCTAATTTTCAGCGAATTGTGCCAACATAGCCAGAAGCAAACATCTCAGGTTCAGCATGTGACCTGCCGGACATCTTAGAATAGTTTTTTTGTATTTCTGTGGGTCAACAAGAACAGTATGTAATCTTAATATTTAATGCATTTAGTTGTAGAAACAACATAGGGATGTGTGCGCCTTTAGCCATGTTAACAAACGTACCAAAACACATGCCAGAATAAATGGTTTAATTGAAAGCAATGTATCTTGGTGGCATGCCAAAGAATTAATCCCAATTAGCAGAACGGACACTGAACATTCACACTTTTAAGTTTAAAAGTATTAAGATAGAATAGTTTTTTAAAATCTATATACATGTGTATACCCATATTCTTTTAAGCTTAATGACCTGATCATAAAATAGAGTTCATATATGTTAAGACCAATACTGCAAACAAATGACCTTACATTCCATTATGTGTAGCCATGACAACAACAGGTAAGGGCACCTGGCAACAGATTTGATTAGCAATAATTATTAGTTCTATTATAGGGACGGACTTTAAATTCACAATTTTATATTAAATATGTGATAAGGTTTTTTGCATAAAGACAGAAGATACTCAACTTCAAGTTTATAACACAAAATGGTGGCAAAGAACTGAAACTAAGACATTCATGACCAGATAAGTGGACTGTGACCAAATTCATAACTTTGATTAGAACAAGCTTGGAGCTAAAAATCTGATACAAAATATAAAAGTTGTGTGTTCAAAATGAGATTACCACATTGAACAGTTCATTGTTCTATTATCAAGGTTAATTATGCACTAAGGTTAAGACCAATTAAGCTAAATTAAAGAACATGTCTGCCAAATCAAAGGATGATGCGACCCTATTAGCACGTGGTGAAGGAGGGTCTTGAACCTTCCCAAGGGGGCTAAAATCCCACCTCAAGGGATACCTCTCGCAGGTTAGCTGCATTCTGACTGAAGGATACTTATTCATGAGAAGGAAGGGGATACACGCTTTTGTGGAATTGATTAACTCAATGCTGTGAAGGTCTGTTGGATGTGATAAGTATGTCATGTTTCTTTTTGGGTTATTTGGTTAAAAATTAGTCTAGTGTAGAAAAAGAATGGGGAATGATTTTCGTTACTGATACATGCAGTGTGCATTAAAACTGAGAAAGTTTTAATGTGTGGATATATGATTCTTATACATTTGTACTTCACTAATTCTGTATCATAACTTTCTTTGAATTTACTATCTGAACAGTATTGGTTTACACTGTGGGTCTAAAGTCTCATTTGAACCCAAGAGTTAAAACAAATTACTGGTAAATTGGGTTGATTCCAATTGGGCACTCATCCAAAAATCCTTACAGCAAAGGGTTAATCGAATTAATTTTGAGTCACGTTGGCTATGGCATCATTGTGAGGATCCCACTCTGGATCAGATTTGGTGCTTTCAAAATCATCCCTCCACAACAAACCACCTTCCTCTCCAGGCACTAAGTTGGATATTTCACATTTTTTGAATGTTCTGAAGACAATTTGTGCATTAACAGCATCTCACGACTTAATGATAAAACACACAAAACATAAAGCCACATGCACATTGCTACTTTTGAAGGTTTTTTCATCAACTATCCCACCTATTCCATTCAGTGCAAACATGGACATAAGACTCTCTAGTATAACTACAATTTGGGTGTTATTTCTTCATAGGTGCCTCCTGATCCCATTGGTTATATGGGATCTAAGCATGTCCCACACTAATAAGCTGCATTTTTTGCAATGGCCACCAGATGCCTATTACACATATTGATCCAGAACTTCACTCGTTCCTCAACCATCCAATTGCTGTCATGAATAGGCACAAAAACTCTGGTACAGAGCTTGACTTTTGGCATGGTTTTATGTTTGAAAATTACAATAGGCTTTCATTCTGTTCTGTCAGCCATGCAGGTATGTACCACTGTGAATCTTGACTTCTGTGGTTTTTCACTAGAACTGTTTGCTACTTTTGCACTCCAGAGATCAGTTGCTGGGCTTATTGAAATTCGGGGGAATTTCACTCATGTTGCCAACGTGACATAAGTACTCACGCTTTTGCTGCTGCCTGATGAAGAATCTCTGGAAACTGAATTTTGGCAAATTATATTTTTGGTGGTCTCTTAGCAGTCTGGGTCTTCTGCCACAAGGCTAGATATTTTCATTCCATAAAGCTGCTACCAGTGCTGGACTTGCGGCTTGATTTGCCCACTTCTTTGCATTTATGGTGACGATGTAACCATTCTGATGATTTGCGAGGACCCATTCCTATACATTTGCTCAAGATCAGGCCGATGACTGGTACCTGTTCTGATGGCACATTTGGTCTTGGGCATTTTCTTCAAAGCGGATTCCTTCTTCCATTCTTGCAGCAGTTTTTCACTAACACTAAATTCCCTCACTACAGTACAGTTATTTGACGAGTTAGCAACCATTACAACTTTTAGCTTGAAATCACCTTCGTATTTCATTCTTATTGCCGGAAGACCTGTTTTTGTCATTCATCATGTGCAGTCTGATCTACGTAGGGGGTCTTAAGTTTCCACATCATCTTAGCAACATGGCTCGTACTTCCTGTTTGATCCCAAGCACCAACTTATAAGGCGAGTAAAACATGCATTTCCGAGGTGAAAATTTGAGACCAACTCCTAATACAAGTGTAGTATTTCGTAGCAGGAAAGAGCGTCAGCTTATAAGTCGAGTATAAGCCTAAACATGAAATTGGTGCCAAAAAAAGGGGTCATCTTGTATGCTGCGAACTACAGTATAGGTAGAAGGGTAGGATACAATTATAACAGCATTCAATTTTCTTCTGGGAGAAGTAAAAAGCTAAAATGAAAATTGAGCAAATTAACATTTTCTTTGCAACATACATTTACGTTTTGCCATCAATAAATCATTGTCATCATTGGGTTTCATCAATAGAGACAGCATTTGTTTTCCTGTCATTAGTATGAAATTAAAAACTTTAATAGGAAATTGATTTAAATAGATTAATTATACCATAATTGTTATGTCTCAATTAACAAAACTAAAAATCTAAAGCCTTCAGCTAAATTATTGAAGCTGCATTAGAATACAACAGAATTCATTAGTAACCGATATCCACAAGGTTTGAAAGACTGAAGCTGGCTAGAAGCCTGAAACTGATCAGTTGCTAGAATTCTAATTCTTATAACGTATGTTTTACTGTATCTGAATTTATCTAAAATAATCTAAATCTAAAACATCTGGCAGCAAAGTTTCAACTCAGATTTCTGGATTGGAAGGAATTAAATTGATCTTCAGCTGCCAACATTAACAATTTTTGTACCGTACAACAGCACATTTTTTTCATTATTCATTCTCAGGACGCGGACATCATTGGAATGGCTGACGGTTCATTGTCCATCCCTAGTTGTCTTCAAGAAGGTGGTGGTGTAACTTTTTATTGAATGGCTGCAGTCCATATGGTGAATGTACTCCAACGAGTGCCGTTAACAGGGGCACTTACAAACTTAGTGATTGCAGCACAGAAGTGTGAATTTTCACTTTTACCACTGTGTGGACCCATTTCACACCCAGCTCATTTTGTACTCTGTGCAATTTTTACTTTCTTTGACAAAAATTGTGTGGAGTCTAATTGGGCAGCCTGCCTGTAAAAGAGAACTAACTGGGATACTGAGGGTGACGATTTATCCACTCATTCCCAGTTTAAAAATTACAGCATGGAAGGAGGCCACCCTGACCATATTAGTGCTTGTTCCCCAAATGAGCAATAATCCTAATCCCAAACGCCTGTTCAGTTCCCATATCCCCTTATATCCCTTTCCTTCAACTATCTAGCCTATTCTTAAGTGCTGATACTGCTTCCGCTTCGATCACTAACTTCTGTAGTGCATTGCTCAGCCTCAAAACACTGTAAAAATGTTTCTCATGTTCTCAGTTCCTTCCCTGGATACTATAGTCTCCTATGTGGACAAAACGGCTTCTTAAACCCTTGGTAAAGAACTTGAAACATGCGATAGGAAAGGCTGATTGTGAGTAAACAATTCATTGCAGGGGATTGAGTGCTACTTATAAGGTTTTAATCATCTTTTACTGTTCATTTGAAGCTGGAGGTTTGAAGAGGACTGTTAAACACATCTGGGACTTCTGGAACATTTTGTCAAGACCTTAACAACATTTATTCTAGAAATTACCGAGAACTTCACCTATAAAAAAAGGGCTGTGTTACTCTATCATATTGGGCAGTTTATATGAGACCCCAGGAGAAAGTGAGCGCTTGGTCATGATCATTTTGCAATGGATCCCCTGTGGTTCCCAGACAGAATGGGAGGAGATAAGATCAGGCAGAGCAGCAACAGCTGCTGCAGGAGAGAAGGCCAGGTAGGTGAGGTGAACACCTAGCCTGCAGGCACGTATACAGCATAATTCTCCTCCTCTGGACCTCCTGCGCTGGACCTAGTCAACTCCCTGCCCAGCCAGGGCACCTCAAGTGTTCACCGCTAACTTCTGCAGTGCATTCTCTCAAGAAAAGTCATATGGAATCAAAACATTAACTGTTTCTCTCCCCACAGATGTTGCCAGACCTGTTGAGTTTTTCCAGCATTTTGTTTTTATTTCAGATTTCCAGAATCCGCAGTATTTGTTTTTACCACCTCTACATCTACATCTTTACATCTAGTTCTACATCTTTACCTCCACCTCCTGTTTTTTTTCTTCCTCCAATGAGCTCTATCCTTGCAGGGTGTCACCCCCTTCAATGTCCATACCACTCTGGAGGGCCACGTTATGGAGAATGCAGCAGACTATTAGAATGAGCAAGACCCTTGCAGGATTGTATTGCAGGGCTCCACATGACCAGTCCAGCCACCAGAACCGCAACTTCAGAAGCCCAATGGCCTGCTCAATGGTTGTCCTCATGAGCAGATGGTTTTGGTTGTATTGTCACTGTGCCTCTGTCTCAGGCTCTCATGCAGGGATGAGTTGCCATCTCCTTCAGCATATCCCTTGTCACCTAGAAACTTTCCATGGAGTTTGGGCGATGGAATGAAGAGTTGCAGCAGGCTGGGCTGCCGGAGGATGAAGGAATCATGGCAGCTGCCAGGAAAGTGAGCTCATGCATATAGCAAGCTCTTTGAAAAATAGAAAATGTTGGAAATACTCAGTAGGTCTTGACAGCATCTGTAGAGGAAGAAACAGAGTTTCAACTTGATGACATAGGTGCCTTGATGGGTGCAATTGATGATACTGGGGGTGCAGCAATGGAGGTGATACCCACTGCCTGCTGTGCCTGCAAGGCTGCATCTGCCTAGAATTGAATTACTGTCCACCTCTGGCAAATAGGGCATGTGATCTTTCAGGTGCAATATTGTGCAGCTGCTTTCAAGGTGCCGCTAAGGTCCACAGTAGATCCTTGGAAGGTACCAGAAGCAAAGAGGTTCAAGGCGACTGTGACTTTGCTGGTCACTGGCAGGTCATTGTGAGCGGTCTGTGAGATGTGAGAACTTCAGCAATGAGGGCACAGGTCTCTGAGACAATCTGCCTGGAGAGTCACAGTCACCAGCAGCAGTGGTTCTTGGTTATCACAAGGTAAAAGCTTGTTCGCCACTAAATCCTATGTCGTGGATATGGTTTCTGTGCCTTTCCTGTCCCTTGTCCCTCTTCTCTGTCCTCCAGATGCCCAAGGATCTGCCCTTACTGCAGAGGTTGTTGCTCCTCATCACCATTGGACCCAAAATCTCAGAGTCATATTCCCATTACCAGCTGAGGCCTTCCTTGTGTCAGGTGGTCCAGAATTGTTTGGAAGCTTTGCCCCCTTCTCTTATGGACCCACGAAGCCAAGAGGGTAACAAGCCCTTGCACTCCAAGCCCTTACTTACCCTCCCACCACAAACTGCGCTGAACCAATAGCACCTGTGTGCCAATGGCTCAGTCCCCTCTCTGCATCATTCACCCTTTCATGGGGCCCACCTAATTCCCTGGGGCGGCCTCATTCACCTGGTATGCCCCAGACAGTGCATGCAGACCAATTGCCATCAAAATCAGAACATGCCCCTCAAGGAGCACTGAATGAGTTCTTTAACAATCTTAACTACTGTCGTTAATTAATTGGGCGGGAATTTGGGACTGCCCTATCCCTCACCTTCCATTCCCACCTCCAGGGGCACCTGAAAATTCAGCTCCTTGAGGCTGCATTTAAGTCTTTGTAGGTTTTTTTAATTCTTTGATGTGTTGTGGGTATCACTGGCTTGCCAGCATTTATTGCCCATCCTAATTGCCCTTGAGAAGGTGGAAAAGGAGGAAGAGAGAGAAACGGAAAGAGAGAGAGAGGAAAGAGACAGAGAGAAACCAAAAACAGAGACAAAAAGAAAGAAGATAGAGGAAGAGAGCAAAGGGGAAGGCAAAAAAGAAACGGAGAGAGGAAGAAGAATGTATAACTGTGCGACATAGAGAAAAAATGTGAAAGGGGAAAAACAAAGAAAATAAGAGAGAAAGAGAAGGAATAAAAAGGTGAAAGAGAAAGGGAGAAAGAGTGAGAAAAATAGGGAGAGAGAAAGAAATGAAATAAAGTTACAGAAGAAGAATGGCAAGGGAGCAGGACAACCTCTTTTTTTTGTTGACTGAAACCAACATCACTGAAACGTGCAAAAAAAATTCCATATTTTCTGTCTTGTGTGAAGATGCTGGAAGTTTTGTTTAAGCAGAGACCAATTTCTTTGCTATTCTCTGCTGTTTGCTCCTGGATCACTGCCAATCCGAAGTTCAACACCTTGAATTTCCACGGGGGTTGTCCTGCTGTTATGTCCTAACTTGTAAAATATGCTTTGAGACAATCATTTCACTATTTTCTAATTTCACCCACACCGCCTAAGGGCTGAGTTGGCTTTTATGCTTTTTACATTTTACTAACTAGTTACTTTCACTTACATTTAAGTAATCATCAGTTTCTTCAGATTTAGTATTAACGTTTTAAGAACTTTGAAACTAGATGATGAATTGTTAACCTGCTGATTGTTAGATCTTACTCGACCTCAATTAGAATTTTCATTTAGTCTCTTGTGTATCAGTTAACGATGTTGTGTTTCATGTATATATACGCAAGTCAGCTATATAGTCTTGATTTTTTTTTTGTAGCAACAATAACAGTCTGAACTTGGCAAATCATTTTTTTTCTCATTTCTTTACTATTACTTTCCATGAACTAGCTGTCTGAACACAAGACAATGTACTCAGATTTGTGAAGTGCATATCTAGGTAGGAACACTGCAATATGTAGAAGCTGCCCTCTCCATGTAAGCCCTCTCAATAAGAGATTAAGGAGCTAACCGTTTTGATTAAATTTTCAAATGTTCTGAATGGCCTGTTCAAGAGTACAAAGACCAATCTTCTCCTCAAATCTAAGAAGATATCTTATAAAGGTAGTAACTAATGATTTGTATGCATTTTTACATGAAGCATTTACCTCTCTTCCTAGGGCACTCTTGTGAAAGGTTCAACATGTATGAATGGTTATTAAATCAACAATTAAATCTTCTCCACCTCCACACAGCTGTTGCACTGGTTATTGTTCTGTAGCATACTAGAGCATCTAATATTCAATTGCATTAGCAACATTTTGCTGAATTACTAAAATGCTTGTGACTTGAGGGTTAATTGCTGATCTTTATTAGATCTTTATTTTCATAAATTAGTATTTGCTTTCAATCCATTACCCTGAAATTGATTTGTGCAGGCTAAGTGAGTTAGGATGACATTGGCATAAAGGATAGACCTCACTGAGGTATTTTGATGAGTTGACCTTTAAAAGGAGTGAACTACATAAATACCCAACTCAATAATATATATAACTTAATAGCAGCAGAATCAACCTTTTCAATCAAATTTGCAACCCCCATCCCTGCAGTACATTCTGTTTCATTCTCTTTAAATTCCAATGTAACATTCAGGACATTGCTAATCTAGTGAGTGAGCAACTAGATCTTTGGCCTCTGCCAATGCAATCAGCTACTCAAAACAGTTTGTGAATACTCTCCCTCCTTGATAAAGTGAGGATTGTGTACATTAAGAATCCTAAATATGAATTGTATCACTTCATTGCACTGTGCAATGAAATTAAGGATATTGTACTGCTACAAGTAAGAACTGGACTTCGCTTGTTTGATGGCATTTTCATATCCGAGTGCGTTTTCCCTTCATGAAGTGTCTAACCACTTCTATGATGATATTGTGAATTTAGTGTGCAGACTTTCAGACAGACTTCCTCAGAAAGGAAGGGTGAATCAACCTGCACCACTCCCACTAGCTTTTATCATTCTTTCAATGAAAGAACAATGAAAGACAACATCTGTGTAGAGAGAAACAGAGTTAATGTTTCAAGTCAGCAATCTTTCATCAGAGAGCGCTGTAGCTTGATTAATCCCTCCCATCACGCCATAATTAGCAACCATGCCATCAGCCATGTAGACTCATTTGCCTAGAATTTCCATCTCAAATGCATTTTAGCAGATCTTCTGGATCATTGGTATTATTCTGCTATGATTTTATGAACATGGAAAGGAAGTTTCCTCTTGTGGGTGAGTCCAGAACTAGGGGGCGCTGTTTCAAAATTAGGGGTTGCCCTTTTAGGGCAGAGATGAGGAGAAATTTCTCCTGAGGGTTGTGTGACTTTGGAACTCTCTGCCTTAGAAGGTAGGGTTATTGAATATTTTTAAGGCGGAGATAGATATATTTTTGTTAGGCAAGGGAACCAAAGGTTATCGGGGGTAGATGGGAATGTGGAATTTGAAAAACAAACATATTAGCCATGAACTTATTGAATAGCAGAGCAGGCTCGAGGGACTGAATGGCCTACTTCTGCTCCTGATGTTCTGATGTTCATATTGTTAAATGGTATTACGATGTAATAATTAATTTACTTATGTAGTATCTTTAATGTAGAAATACACCCAAAGCACATCACAAAGTATGAGGGAAAAACAGATGTAGAGCCAATGGAAAGAAAGCAGGGCCTTAAAGGAGATGAGTGAAGTGGAAAGGGGGAAAAGTTTGAGATGGAAATTCTAGGCAAATGAGTCTACATGGCTGATGGCATGGTTGCTAATTATGGGGTGATGGGAGGGATTAATCAAGCTACAGCGCTCTCTGATGAAAGATTACTGACTTGAAACATTAACTCTGTTTCTCTCTGCACAGATGTTGTCTGACCTGCTGAATACTTCCAGCATTTCCTGTTTTTATTACTGAGGTTACACAACCTAGTTCAGCCTAGACATTAGCCAGAGAGGGGATATCCTAAATTCTTCACAGCTGCCAAAGTAATTTTGAAATGTAGGCTTGAATCTTCCAGTCGGCAATTTGGGGGCGAGGCCCGCTCGCCGACAGGAAAATGACACAGGATGACGTCGGGAGGAACCCCCAACGTCATCCCAGTCCCTTTAAATTTTTAGGATGGCGGGTGGACAGCGAAATCAGCTGTCCGCCTACTGACCTGTCAATGGCCAATTAAGGCCATTGACAGGCTAATTAAGATAATTAAAGACCTGCCCGTCCAACCTTAAGGCTGGCGGGCAGACCAGGAGCCCCAGCGGGGTTCTGATAAAGCATGAAACTTCATCCACTGGCGGAATGAGGTTTCATGTCTGTTTTTAAAAAGTCTAATAAAGTTTATGTCATTTTTATTAACATGTCCCATCTCGTATGGCATGCGTGAAAGAGCGCACTTTGACAGATGGGGAATCCCTCCCCCTCTCCCCCCCCCACCGCACAGGAAGTGCATAGCGCTTCTTGTTGGGCAGGCTGCTGGGCGGGCCTTAATTGGCCTGCCCACTCAAAATGGCAGCGGGCCCCATTTCGGTGACAGGGGTCGGCTGTCCACCCACCATCCGTGGGCAAAATTCTGCCTGTAGTCATTGTTGTAATGTAGGGGAAGGTGATAAAGGATTTGGTGAAGAGGCCATCGTATCGCTTGGTGATAAAGGCCAAGCTACCAGTGCAATGGTTTGGACAGGACAGGTTGTAGGAATTGTAACAAGGTGGGATATTTCAATAAGGGCAAGTGTCCCAAGTTTCGCTCAAAGCTGATGTCAATATAATCATCCACATTAAGGCTATGGATGGCACGGACATTGATCGTGGCCATTCCAGAGGACAAAACAGTCACTGATGATCCAGCGGTTGAGCCCATCGGGCGGAGGACAGGGTGAGCGGGATGGAAAGGCAATCAGCTCCTAACTAGTACAGTGGGTGGTGAAGTTAATGAGAGTGGAGGATATAGTTTGGTTTATTGTTCTTGAAGAAACAGAAAAGTGTGCTGTAATGGACCTGTCAAGGAATGCTGAGGGAGGAATAGAGGGTACCTGTGGGCTTGTTCAATGAAAGTTCAAGCCTTTAAGTATAGATAATGAAAGTTATGAACTTGTCAGTTGTCTTCATCCACTAAGGAAAGCTCCACTTTAAGTTAAGTTTTCAATGCCAAAAACTGACTGAACTCACTTCAATTCAGATTAGCAACTTCAAGTATCAGGAAGACAGACTGGTACTTGAATCTATAGCCTGTGGATTATAAAGTGAAGGCAATTACTAATATGTTAATCAAGGTCATAAATGTACATTCATTTTCAAGCGATTCTGAATGAGTGCAAGAACAGATCAAGGCCAGGAAATGAAAAATATCTTGCCTTTTAAATCAAGTCTAAGAAAAAGAAAGGAAAAACAACACATTGCTTAACAATTAAATCAAGAGCACAAGATGAGCCATATTGTAAATGATCGAGTAGTGACTGACAATGAACTGTTCTAAGAACATACATGCAACAATATACAAATAAATAATGCTTGTATGGTCATTGGCTTAGAGATTTGGACATAATTCCATAAAATAGAAAATCTATTGAAGACTGCACAGCAGTTGCATCAGCCAACCTCATCCAGTTGCTGGAGGATTTGTTTACTCTCAGTATATTTCTGACAGGCCAATGAGTCTTGCAATGCTGGTAGTGATCGAGTCTGATAAGGTGCCTAGCCACAGCATGCTTGAAAGCACTTCAAACTTATTAAACCTTCTAGCATCCCAACAATAGTTGTGCCAAATGTACAAAATTCCTGATAGTTAAAGAGCAAGGAAGGAGTAAAGGGAGAACTTTTTATTCAAAGTTCTCTCCCTTTTTATACAAGAAAATTGATGTTACCTTTTTAAAAAAAGACATCAGTTTTTCTGCCAGAGAACACCTTGAACATGATATGCTCTTTATATATGTACAAGACTTTTATCTCCTACCTCTTTTTTTAAAGCCAAGAATACAAATTAAGATGGGAGGCAAATGCAATGGATTTGAAGAAGAAGTTGAAATGTGGTTGTGGCTCTTGGCAAAATAATAGCAGGCTCTGGGAGATGGTATCCTGGAATATGTTAGTATTGAAGGATGACATCTTGGTCTCAAAGCATTTAAAGGGAGAACCTTGGGTCTGGGAATATAAGGGAAATTGATACCATGATCCAAAAGCACATAGGATTGAGTCCCAAGTCTAGTAACATTGAGGAGGCAGAATTAAAGACTTGGCACCAAGGTGGATCTTGATGTCTGGGAGCACTGGGGCTGAGGTAGGGGTAGGTTCTGTAGGCAGAATTTTAATACCTTACCCCTTGGTGAGTTTGGCGGCAGTTAAGGGATTATTGGACATTAATCAGATGGGAGGATAGCAGGTGGAGACCCCAGCACCTTTCTATCTCCATCCCAATTAAGTCTGTGGTGGGAAGATCGTGGACTGCCTCCCTGACCTTCCACCAATTGACGCCCTTAAGTTGGCAATTAATTCCCACTTAAGGACTTTATCCTGTCGCCAATAGTATTCACCCAACAGCAGGCAGGGACTCACCATGCGGGAAGCCTGAAAAGCAAACCATGTCAGGTTTGTTAGCAGGCTCCCTGGATGTGCGGACAGGGGACCTCCTTGTCAGGCACTCAATGCCTGCCCAAGGGACCTGGCATCAGGAAGGTGGACAACCTCCAGCCCTTGCTGCCAAACTCATCCCCCCACCCTGCCCTTACTCCCAACCTCCCCGACCCCTCACATCCCCTCTCCCAATCCCCCTCCTGCCATCACTCACCTGTGGCCTGGGGTCCAGCACCAATACTGAGCCTCAGGTGAGTCACCACCTCCCAGGAGGCTGCTGTTCAATAACGCTGCCAACCTCTGATTGGCTGGCAGCTTTCAGCAGGTGGGACTTCCATCCCTGGATTCCTTAATCCTGGGAAGGTTTATCACTGCCCAGTTAAGTGCCCAAGTGGTAACTAATTTGGCGGGCTTTCTCTAAAAGACACAATGTGGAGTTCTGGCCGGCTCTCAAACTAGCGGGCAAGACCCAATCAGCTCCATTAAATACCTGTGTCAACGCTAAAGGGGAAGAGTGTACAGAAGAATCTGGATCAGTCCACACTTTGCTGTCAAATACTGTAATGTAAGCCGTTGTTCACAGCTGGTAGCACTGAGTCAGAAAATTGTGGGTTCAATTCCCTTCTTTTGGATGAGATGTTAAACCAAAACCCCACAAACCTTCACTCCCCTTTCAGGTGGTCATCAAAGATCCCATGGCACTATTTTGAAGAGATATCTCCGGTGTCCTGACAAATATTTATCCCTCAATCAACATCACAAAAATAATCTGATCATTATCTAATCTGCTATGATGAAAGATTTCACCAGCAGTTTAGTAACAGAACATAATTATCATAGTCCATTGTCTCATGGATCTCCTCAATCAGCTGTGTCTTAATGCTGGCAAACAGAAAACACCATCAGCAGTAGTGTTAACTGATTTTAAAACATTTGACCTTCTAGACCATAACACTGCTATCAACAATCTGCTTCAGTTAGGAGTGAGTCCATCATGTGTACACTGGATCTTGGACTTTCCAAACAATAGGCAACAATGTGTTCAATACAAAATCAAGTACATCCAGTTGGATAATGCTATCTGCTAGGGTCCCAAAGGAACCAAATCAGGCTCTATTATATTTTCAGTAAACAATGCCTGTATTGATTTGTTATAAATTTGTCGATGACCTGACCCTCTTAGAGTAATCAAGGCAACGCACCTCACATACAAGGGGCAATCACTTTGTTGAGTGATTCACTGCTGGGCATTCACATGAGACTGAACCTTCAAAAGTGCAGTGTTATGGAATTTGTTTTACATGGGCAACGTTCCTGATCTCCCCACCCACCTCATCAATTTCAGATGATACTGAGATTGCATAACAAGTGTGCATTAAACTGTTAGGAATCTACATTCAAAGTGATCTCATATGGAATTACCAAATGCCTTAAATGCTTGAGAGAGCAAATGGAAGACTTCACAAGCTTCTCAAACATCGCAATGTATCTCAAACTGTCCTATTCACTGTGTTTAATAGTTACATAAGACCCATTGTTGAACAAACAGCACCGGTTTGGAATACTGGACTTGCCAAAGAGTACGTGAACATAATTAAAAGTATTCAGAAACAAGCACTGATCCTAGATAACGTGTATCAAAGCTACTCTGACAATCGAACAACTGAATATGTGTTGCCTTGTTGAAAGGTAGAAAAAGCTCTATCTGGACTTTGCTAGAAAACTCTTGAATCCCACTTCTCATTGCACTCTTGCCACAACCACACAAAAGTAATTGAGCGATGGAATTAAGGATAAAAGACACCATTCCACAAATAAAATATAGAACTATATAAAATATAGTCTACGAGACAGCTCAATCCCCTGCTTCATAAAACTCAAATAGACTGTAAGCAATTGAGAATTTAATGAATTCAATGTCAACTTATGACTTTAATACAAAATGCAGTAGGCATTTCATTTTTATTCTGTAAATTAAGGAGACCTGCATTTTGCAACGTATTGCAGTTGTTTGTATTCTGAAATGTTCATAATTGTGCAATCCTTTTAAAATTTTACTTTATTTTTATGACTGTCTATAACTATGAACTATGATCACTTGTTTTATTTGCATCAGCATCACAATTCGGCACATGCCACCATGATGATTTTTCAATAAACCAATTACTTATCTAAACCAATTAAATATTATCACATTGCTATCTGTAGGAGTTTGCTGTGCACCATTTGGCTATTCTGTTTCCTATAGTACAACAATGACTACACCTCAAATATATTTCATTGCTGTAAAGTGCTTTGAGACGTCTGGGGGCCATGAAAGGTACCATACAAATACAAGGTCTTTATATTTTTCTAATGCCACATTCCATGGAGACACAGCCTGGTTTCTGGTCTAAGCCAATTTAAAATACAAAATTCACTGCAGTTGCTGATTGTTTACTAATTCTGTAATTAATAGAGCTTAACTAATTAGAATACTAATTCAGTAATCAATACGGTTTGACTAATTGGAATGCTTACAGATAATTTGATAAGTATAGGTAAAAGGAAAAGTGCCTTGAATGATCTACACTTTCCTCCTTTCAGCAAAAGATAAATTTGAATACTTTTTTTCTCTACCTGTGAGGATCCCATTCTTTTCCTGCGGTTCTTGCCAGCTGACTCTCAAAGAGGTGTCAAGTATTTCTGTAAAACTCAAGTGCCCCACAGCTCCCGGTCCTGTAGAAATTTTAAATGTAACAGTTAGAGACAGTGGCTGGCTTCTGTTTGTATTAGATAAATCACAAAGAGCAGTAGGTTACTGCAAAAATAGCCCTGCAGGACATAAGGTTACATAATCCACAAATTCAAGGGCTGTGTATTCCTCCAATGTCACAAGGTGGTTTCAAATAAACCACTGCCCACATGTCACTTATCCTATTTGCACTTTTAATGTAATCAGTAAATATTTTCAGCACCAGTCCTGAGGAGAAATAAAACTATTGCTGAAACCAAATTATGTGTGGCACAATACATTACATTTATTTTATTTTCCTTGCGTCATACAAGTGCTAGATTAAATCATAGAACAATACATTGTCAAGAATGACTTCCATATATAAATACTGAACTAGGGTTTGTTTTGCTGGAATTGGGTATTACGCAGTTTGTATTGAAGGGTTACCAGAACTCAGTTCACAACCGAATTGTTGTGGGTTAACGATCCAGGAGTGCTTGTCACATAAACCTTTCTGCTGTATATTAATCTTTTTTAAAACTTTTTTTAATAACTAGTTTGATTTAAACCAAATTATCCTATATGGATGATTGGTGAAAGTAATTTGTCTGGGATCACACTGCATTTTTCAATTTATTTTAGCTCTCATATTTCCTTTGCCTGCAAGATAAATCTTTTTTGAACACATCCACTTTGTCAGTTAAAGCACGTTATTTCAGAAATAGAATAGCGTCAATGGTAAATGGATGTAAATCGAGAAATGGATAACAAAACAAAGCTTAGAACTGCATTACAGTAAACAAAAATCAAAACAGATAAACCACCTTTTGAAAAGAATAAACAGTAATAACAGAATAAAAAGTGCAAATGTATGACCATAGAGACAGTCAGCTCAGAAACAAGATGTGCAAATCCTTAATGTATATCTTAAATTGGGGGAAAAATTCTGAAGTATTGTACTGGAGAAAAGGAAAATACGTGATTGAAATTCACAAGGTACAAATGAAAGCAAAACTTTGAAACAGATCTTTGATTCCATGGATTTCCTCTTCAGAATTTTATTGCAGCAACAGTGTGCACAAACAGCTGCAAGTCCAAATTATCTAAAAACTCACAATGCTGCTGACCTATGCTTAACAAGTTTTACACTTTCAAATGCTTGTCCTATCTGTCCAAATTAATAATTGTCTTTTAATTTCCCCCAATTAATTGAACAACAGAGTTAAAATATAGGCCTCCTGCCAAAATGTCAAAAAGAGGCTAGTGTGTATAGTCTGAAGTGGCACAATGACAAGATAGAGCATTGAAACTCTAATTAGCAGAAATAATTGAGTTTCCGTAAATGTGTCTTTGCTCTCTAGGCTATGCTAACTGCACCATATTGATCAGAACGTTTCAGGTTTTATTCACAATCTGATTGACAAAACTCTGGGATTTGTTACACTAGATATTGTATATTTGCTTAAAAGCTGTGAAACAATGATTGAGGTGTCTGCCTTTGGACCTTTTCCCTTTTGTTCTAGATACGAACATGGCTCTCTGTTTTGGATTATGGGGAGTTGAGTAGGGGTAGTGGTATAACAGTCTAATGTATAAAGTCAGAGCCTGTGGAGTCAGGGGATAAGTAACAGAATGGATAGCTAGCTGGCTGCTAGACATAGAGTACAATGTAAGGGTGAAAGGTAGCTATTCAGAGTGACAGGAGGTGTAAAATGAAGCCCCACAAGGATCAGTGCTAGGATCACAGTTGTTCACGATTTTTACTAATTTAAACTTAAATTCTAAATTTGTGGATAGACAACACGGAGGTAGCGTTAATAAATTTGCATAATTGGCATATAATTGGCAAATAAATTTCAATGTAGGTAAGCATGAGGTATTATATTTTGGCAAGTGGTATGGGGAGGAGGTGGTTTAATTTAAACAGCCCTGATTTCTCTTCTCACCACCCATAGGTAAAGAGAAAGATATTTTGATTTCCCCCGTTATAAGTGGTGGTGTATTTCCTAACCCCTAAGTTTTGGTGTGATCCAATTTTTATTTATAACACCACAGCAAACTTGGGATAGGGGGTAAACTTGAGATAGGGTAAATTCAGAAGGGTGGTTAATTCATACATACTCAAACACTAGAGGGGGGGACAGAAAGGAAGATTTACAGGCCAAGGACCGCAGAGTAAGGAATTATTGTTTCATATGAGTCCAGAATCAAAGCCCAATGGTGTATTCTTTCACCGAGGTCGGCAGGTTGTCAATTGATGCTGGATAATTCAATTTTCCAGTAGAGATGACTTCCACAATGGGATGGGCATGTAGATGTGAATTAGTCTTATAGGTGCTGGTACAGGAGTTCTAATAGAAACAGTGTGGATGAAAGGGTGGGCAGTCATTCACCTGGACTGAACCTTTGTTCAGAGCTGCTGCTTGTTAGATGGAAGATAGCAGACTGATTGGCAGTATAGCAAGACAATGTTGCACATTCCTCTAGCCAGTGGGTCATGTCACTCTCACCTGTCCACTTTGGCTTTGACAAAGGATGAATATTCCTTTGTCTGGATTCTTGAGATTGTTAATGTCCCAACTATTAAGAATTTCAAAGGAGGGAGCAGATCCTTTGTCCTGGCAGGCTAGTAGTCTCCGTTGGCCAGGTCTGGCTTAGGAAATGTGGATGGCCTTTGTATAATCCCCTTTGAATTTGATCTCTGCAGCAACAGGGGTAGTTAGCTTCTCTTCAGGGGTAAAAAAGTGTCAGCTTCTCAGATATTGCCAGAAAGCTCCTCTTGTTCAGGGTTCCAGGCAGACACAGCTTCAGCCTTTTTAAAGTTTTGTCCAGTTTTTAAAATTTTAGCTGGTAGCCATGTTGATATATATATTTCTTAAAAATATAGCTTGAGGTCTTAGCTCCGTGGCACAAGAAAGGAAGCCACATAATACTTGGAAAATACTAATCTAACAGGGGTAGAGCAGTAAAGCGTTCTCTGGTATACACATACACAAATCTCCAAAAGCAGTGACCCAGATTAATAAGGTTAAAAAAACAAACCAAGCATCAGGGTTTATTTCTAAAGGGACAAATTGAAGAGTTGAGATGTTATGTTAAACTTGTATCAAATCTTGGTCCAAACCACATTTAGCATACTGTGTACAGTTCTGGCCATCACAGTATAAAAAAGATATAGCGGCACTATAAAAAAGATTTACAAAGATGATACTAGAACTACAATATTATACCCATCACGAAAGAATGAACAAGTTTAGTCTCTTCTCTTCAAAGGAGAAGACTCACAGGTGATTTAATAGGATCCTTCAAATAATGGAGTGTTTGATGGAGTAGACACATTGTTTCCCTTTGCTAGGGAACAGCTAAACTAGAGGCCATCAATGTAAGATGGTCACCAAGGCATTAAATAGTGAATTCAGAAGAAACTTCATATCCAGAGTAGTGAGAATGTAGAACTCATTATCATAATGGGTAGTTGAGGCGAATAGTTCAGCTGCATTTAAAGGGGAAGCTAGATACACATGAGGGAGAATGGAATAGAGGGTTATGCTGAAAAGAGTTAGATGACAGAGGTTGGGAAGGGGCTGAAGTGGAGCATAAATAAGGAGATGGATTGGTTCCACCATATGGCCTGTTTCTCTGCAATATATTCTATGTAACTAAGTGCTGAGGTATGTCTGTCAGAATATTCAGTCCTGTCTCTAGCAAAGTATCCAGAGTCATTTGCATAGCTTTGGTATTCACCAGAAGAGGTAGAAACAAAGCCTGGGCTAGCTGGAGGCCATCAGGCCAAAAACCTTTTCTTCTGGTGCCACCAGTGTCATTGTGAAGGTGGGTGAATAAACAAAGAGGGTCCTGGACCCCAAGGGGCGCTGCAGGGAAGAGTTGGCATGTCTCATCGAGCCTAACAATCTAGCTGTTCAGCTTAATCCAGGCCAAGGTCAAGGAAATTCCCAGCACCTCACTGACTGGCCCTCCTCTGAGGATGGGCTATGTTTGAGTCTCTGAAAACCAAAAGTGAAGGTCTTTGGTTGCACTCCTGGACTTGTGCAAGGGTGCACCACCGGAGATGTAGATTTTAAGTCTAGAACTTATTGCTTCTGGATATTTTCTATATATATTTGGAGCCAAATCGCCATTCCTTTGCTGTTTCTGGGTCAAAATCTTGGAAGTACCTTCCTACCAGCACTGTGGGCGTACCTGCATAAGATAGAATGCAGTGGTTCAAGGCAGTGGCTCACTGCTGCCTTCTAAAGGGCAGTTAGAGATGGACAACAAACACTGGCCTTGTCAGTGATGACATCCCATGAAATAATTATTAAAAGTACTGCATATGGTTTTGGCCTCCTTATTTAAGGAGGCATATACTTGCATTGGAGGCAGATCGGAGAAGATTCTTAGGATGAAGGGGTTTCTTATGAGGAACAGTTGAACAGGTTGGGGCTCTATTCATTGGAGTTCAGAAGAATGAGATGTGATCTTATTGAAATATATAAGATTCTGAGGAGGCTTGACAGGGTAGATACTGCGAGGATGTTTCCCCTCTTGGGGGAATTCTAGGGGGCATAGTTTCAGAATATGGGGTGTCCCAATTAAGACCGCGATGAGGAAGAGTTTCTTCTTCTTGGAGAGAGCTGTGAATCATTTGATTTCTCTACCCCACAGAGCAGAGGCTGGGTCACCGAATATATTTGGGGCCGACTTAGACATATCTTTGATCCATAAGGGAGTTAAGTATTAAGTATTAAGAGTATAATGTCCACATTTTTGAATTGATTTTGACAGGCTAATATGAAGAATGTACTTTACATTTGAAAGTGAAAAGGAGTGATAATACTCTTTTACACAGAAGAACCTGGCCCCCAACATTCTGATTGACGGGGTATAAATCCAGATGCATTCTTCTGGTGAAGTTAGAATTTAAGGATGAGAGATGGCCTGCTTAATTTATCATCCATTTAAGTTCTTCCCTGAATTCTGCTGGAAGTGAGAGAGGGTGGAAATGTACACCCACCATGGTTAAGATACAAAAACAGAAAATGCTCTGAAGGCCTGCTGAGCTTTTCCAGCATTTTCTGATTTTATTTCAGATTTCCAGCATCCACTTAATGGCTAAGATACAACCATGTAAAATATACAACCTAACCTAAAAGTTAAATGTGTAATTAGTGTAATTCAAATGGAGAAAGACTACAGAAAACTGTGCTGCAGAGGGATCTTGGTGTCCTCATGCCCGAGTCACAAGAAATTAGCAAGTAAGTACAGTAAGTAATTTAGGAAAGACAATGGAATATTGGTCTTTATTGCACCTTTAGGTTAGGTTGGTCTCATCAGAGTTCTAAAAGTTATCATTTCTGCCATAAGATATGCAACTACAGCTTGTATTTATACAGCACCTTTAACATACTAAAATGTCCTAAGGCACTTGACAGGAGTGTTAAAGCAATTAAAAGTATTAAAGCAATATTTGACATTGAGCCACATAAGGAGATATTGGGGCAGTGAACAAATATTTAGTGAAAGCAGCTGGATTTATGGAATATTCTCAAAGGAGGAGGAAAGGTAGAGAGATAGAGGTTTGGGGAGGAAATTCAAGAGCTTAGGACCTTAGCAGGAAAAGCCAGGGCCACCAGTGGTGACTAAAATTGTGAATGCTCACGAGAGCAGAATTAGAGGAGTGCAGATATCGCAGAGGATTGTAAGGCTGGAGGAGGTTACAGAAATAGGGAGGGCCAAGGCCATGGAGGGATTTGAACACAAGGATGAGACGTTGCTCAACTCGAGTCAAACATAGGTTACCAAGCACAGGAGTGTTGGGTAAATAGGGCCTGGTGGGAGCTAATGTAGTGACAGCACAGTTTTGGATGCCCTCAAGTTTATAGAGTTGGAGTGTTGGAGGCTGGCCAGGCTTGTATTGAATTATCAAGTCTAGAAGTAACAAAGGCATGGATGAGTGTTTCAGTCAGTTAGTTGCCAGGGAGAAGGATGGATTTGGGCTTTTTATTCTTTTCATGGGTTGCTGGCTAGGCCAGCATTTATTGCCCATCCCTAATTTCTGTTGAGAAGGTGATGGTGAGCTGCCTTCTTGAACCACTGCAGTCCATGTAGTGTAGGTACACCCACAGTGCTGTCAGGAAGGGAGTTCCAGGATTTTGACCTAGTGACAATGAAGAAATGATGACACATTTCCAAGTCAGGATCATTCAAATTGTCAAGCAGCTTGTCCCACATCCTCTAATTGATTTGATTAAATATTGGGGGAGGGGGCATTATCTTTGGTGCCAACAACAAACTATGCTCCGCAGCCACCTTTCCACCAAGGCACAAGTCAGGAGTGTGATAGAATACTCTCCACTTGCCTGGATGAGTGCAGCTCCAACAATATTCAAGAAGCTTGACAGCATCCAGGACAAAACAGCCCGCTTAATTGGGACCCCATCCACCACTTTTGGAGGAAAACTTGCAGGTGGTGGTGTTCCCACACATCTCTTGCCTTTGTCCTTCTAGCTGGTAGAGGTCGCAGGTTTGGAAGCTGCTGTCCAAAGAGCTGATGAGTTGCTGCAGTGCATCTTGTAGATGGTACACACTGCGATCACTGTGCATCGGTGGTGGAAGGAGTGAGTGTTTAAGGTGGTGTTCTAGGCATGTTCTCACCAGCGCCCTGTACAACTGTAGCAAGACTTCCCTGCTTTTATATTCTATCCCCCTTTCAATAAAGATCAACGTTCCATTGGCCTTCCTAAATTACTTGCTGCACTTACATGCTAACTTATTGTGATTCATACACAAGGGCACCCAGATCCCTCTGTAGAGCAGCATTCTGTAGTCTCTCTCCATTTAAATTACACAAATCACACATTTAACTTTTCTGGGTCAGGGTTGCATTGGTCTACTATAAAGATTAGAGAATTATTCCCTCAGTCTCTGCAGAGTGCAGAGCCACTGTGAAGATTAAGTTTACGAACAAAGGTAAATCACCATATGCTTTGCTAGACATCCGAATGTGGCTTCAAACTGGCTCCAACATTACCACAGATCATTTTCAGTTATCACTGTGAATGTGATTCAATACCTGTCTAATACTGTCCTGAAAAGATTAATGTCTATAATGTTATTGGAAATTATTTTTAAAAATAGAGTAGTGTCAGTGTCTATGTCTGTGTTTTAATTGGATTAAAGCCAGCTGGTCTAGAGGCTTTGATGTATAGCAAGAAGTAGGTAATTAGATAAACATGGGGAAGTTTAGAAACACAGGTGTCAAGGGGGCAAGTTGCATTTTTAAATAAACCATTCAAAAGAATAGGTGAAATCTTGCACCCAGCTAGAAGACGCCAAGCAATGTGTTTATCTTTTTCAGCTTACTAATAAAATTGGTGTGATGAAAGGATTTTATTGTTAGAAGAGGTAAAGTTAAGCGCCTAGTAATACAATGGAAAATTTACATTCAAAGAGAAAGATATGTACAAAGGAGAAAGGAGATTGTGTGTAAGGTAGAGGCATTTTAAGATTCAACAAGTGTGAGAGGCCTCAAGCTGTTGTTTACAAGGACCCAGAGCTGAAACTCATTTTGAATGTGACTGTCCAGGTTGTGTTTTGCCAGGTGTCTCTTTAAATCTATGAGTTTTACTGTTGCCTTAACAGGGGTGTAACTGAGAGATTAATTAAGGGATTTTTGTAGTTATTACAGTAGTAAGATTATAGACATATGTATAGGCTTACAATTTTTCTTGTATTAATAAATGTTTAGTTTACTTTTATAGAAAACCTCTTGAGACTCGGTGGTCTTATTCAAATTATTGAATTCAAAGCCTGCATCTCGAAACATACAAACTACAAAATTGGGTTATGATAGTTGTTTCAAGTTTCCCTCTGGGATTTGAACAACTCAGCCTTTACCATCAGCTGTGTCTTAATAATATGGCTACATAGTGTCAGACAACTGTTCTCAAATACTTACTATCTTCGTAGGTCTGTACAAGCTTGGGTGGACTCTTAGGACCATCGCCTGGTGTTGTAAAACACAATACAGATGCGTAGTATTTTGTGAACTTGCGGAGGCCTGTAAAGAATCCTTCATGGCGTGTTCCATGGAAATCGGGGGTGATGGTCACCACTGCAATTGCATTTGTTGAGTCTATAGTCCAAGCAAGGAGCTGATGAGAGAAAGTTAGAAGAACTAAGGATAGAGAAGTTTTGTAAAGACACTAAAAAAAATTACACTTTAAAAATGGAATATTTCTTTTTCTTTTCCCCACCCTTCTTCAAGATATGACACATGCTGAAATATGGTTCTACACGTACTGGTGGCTTTCCAGTACTTCAGTTTTATGGTCACTTCATATGAAAATTTTGACAGTGAATATCAACAGGGTTTTCAACTGTGTTAGACACTTTGGCAAACTGATTTCCGTTATCCTATATCCAAAGTGCACTTTCCAACAGAGATTGGGTTGGGGAGGCGGGGGGGTGGGCACTGATTGACAATGGAGTGGAAAGTGTGGAACAGCACAACGAAGTGTGGAAACTCCAGCTGATTTTCCCCCTCTCCAGCCCAAGGATACAGAGGCCCTCTCTGGATGAGATCAGCTAACTCAACACAGGTTAGGGATCAAAGCTGCATCCAGATTTACTTGTTTCAGTACTATATTTGGCTGTGCATTTATAGAGTCATTATGGCACAGGATAAAGTCATTTGGCCCATCTCATCCATGCTGGTTCTCAGAACAATCCAGTCAGTCCCATTCCCTCGATCTAGCCCCATAGCCCAGCAAGTTTATTTCCCTCCAAGTGCCTACCAATTTCCTTTTGAAATCATCAATTGTCTCTGCTTCACCAACTTCAAAGGCAGTAAGTTTCAGCTAGGCTTTTACTATTTGCTGTGTAAAAAAGTTCTTCTTCACATCCCCCCTGTATCTCTTGCCCAAGACTTTAAAGCTGTGTCCCCTAGTCCTTGTATCATTATATCTAAACCTGTCATAATCTTGTAACCCTCTATCAGATCTCCCCTCAACTTCTTTTCCTCCAAGAAAAACGACCCCAAGCTCTCTGACCCAACCTTGTAGCTAAAATCCTCCATTCCTGGAACCATTCTGGTAAATCTCCTCTGGACTCTCTCAAGAACCCTCACATCCTTCCTAAATCATGATGACCGGAACTGGATGTAATACTGTAGTTATGGCCTGACCAAAACATTATAAAGACTCAAACTTCCCAGCTTCTGTGCTCAATACCATTATTAATGAAGTCCAAGATCCCAAATGCTTCCTAATTACTCTATGTCCTGCCACAAAGAACAAAGAAAAGTACAGCACAGGAACAGGTCCTTCGGCCCTCCAAGCCTGCGCCGATCATATTGCCCGTCAACTAAAACATTTTGCACATCCGGGGTCCGTATCCCTCTATTCCCATCCTATTCATGTATTTGTCAAGCTGCCTCTTAAACACCACTATCGTACCTGCTTCCACTACCTCCTCTGGCAGCGAATTCCAGACACTCACTACCCTCTGCGTAAAAAACTTGCCCCACACATCTCCTCTATAGTTTTCTCCTCTCACCTTAAATCTATGTCCCCTAGTAATTGACTCTTCCACCCTGGGAAAAAGCTTCTGACTATCTACTCTGTCCATGCCACTCATAATTTTGTAAACTTCTATCAAGTCGCCCCTCAATCTGGGACTGACTGGATTCTGAGAACCAGCATGGATGAGATGGGCCAAATGACTTTATCCTGTGCCATAATTACTCTATAAATGCACAGCCAGTGAGAACAATCCGAGTTTCTCTAACCTCTCCTCACAGCTAATAACCTCCAGACCAGGCAGCATCCTGGTAAACCTCCTCTGCAGCCTCTCCAACGCCTCCATATCCTTCTGGTAATGTGGCGACCAGAATTGCACGCAATATTCCAAGTTTAGCCTAACCAAGGTTCTATATAGCTGCAACATCACTTCCCATCTTTTATACTCAATACCCCTGCCAATGAAGGCAAGCATGCTAGATGCCTTCCTGACTACCTTATCTACCTGCGTTGCAACTTTCAGTGACCTGTGGACCTGTACACCCAGATCCCTCTGCCTGTCAATGCACTTAAAGGTTCTGCCATTTACTGTATAATTCCTGCCTGTATTAGACCTTCCAAAATGCATTACCTCGCATTTGTCCAGATTAAACTCCATCTGCCATTTCTCCGCCCAAATCTCCAACCGATCTATTGTATCCTTTGACAATCCTCTTCACTATCTGCAACTCCTCCAACCTTAGTGTCATCTGCAAACTTACTAATTGGCCCAGTTACATTTTCCTCCAAATCATTTATGTTTGCTACAAACAGCAAAGGTCTCAGCACTGATCCCTGTGGAACTCCAGTAGTCACAGCTCTCCATTCAGAAAAGCACCCTTCCACTGCTACCCTCTGTCTTCTATGACCAAGCCAATTCGGTATCCGTCTTGCCAGCTCACCTCTGATCCTGTGCGACTTTACCTTCTGTACCAGTCTGCCATGAGGGACCTTGTCAAAGGCCTTACTGAAATCCATGTATATAACATCCATTGCCCTTCCATCGTCGATCATCTTTGTCACTTCCTCAAAAAACTCGATCAAGTTAGTGAGACATGACCTCCCCTTCACAAAACCATGCTGCCTCTCACTAATACGCCCATTTGCATCCAAATGGTGGTAAATCCTGTCACAAAGAATCTTCTCCAATAATTTCCCTACCATTGACGTAAGGCTCACCGGCCTGTAATTTCCTGGATTATCCCTGCTACCCTTCTTAAACAATGGAACAATATTGGCCATTCTCCAGTCCTCTGGGACCTCACCTGTAGCAGGTGAAGATACAAAGATTTCTGTCAAGGTCCCAGCAATCTCCTCCCTTGCCTCCCTCAGCACTCTGGGGTAGATCCCATCTGGCCCTGGGGAATTATCCACCTTAATATTCTTCAAGACACCTAACACTTCCTCTTTTTTGATCTCAACATGATCCAGGCTATCCACACACTGTTCCCTAGACAAATCGACCGCTAAGTCCTTCTCTTTGGTGAATACTGATGAGAAGAATTCATTTAGTATCTCTCCCATTTCTTCTGGCTCCACACACAAGTTCCCACCTCTGTCTCTGAGTGGGCCTACGCTTTCCCTGGCTACCCTCTTGCTTTTTACATATCTATAAAAGGCCTTGGGATTTTCCTTAATCCTGGTTGCCAGTGACTTTTCATGACCCTTTTAGCCCTCCCGACTCCTTGCTTAAGTTTCTGTTTACTTTCTTTATATTCTCCACCGGCTTCATCTGTTCCCAGCCTTCTAGCCCTTATGAATGCTTCCCTTTTCTTTTTGACTAATCTCACAATATCCTTAGTTATCCAAGGTTCCTGAAACTTGCCATGCTTATCCTTCATCCTAGCAGGAACATGCCAGTCCTGAATTCTTATCAACTGACGTTTGAAAGCCTCCCAGTCAGTTGTTGATTTGCCCTCAAACATCCGCCTCCAGTCTAGATTCCTCAGTTCCTGCCTAATATTGTTATAATTAGCCTTTCCCCAATTAAGCACCTTAACCCAAGGACTCCTGTTATCCTTATCCACCAGTACCTTGCAACTTATTGAATTATGGTCACTTTTCCCTAAATGCTCCCCTACTGAAACTTCGACCACCTGGCCGGGTTCATTCCCTAATACCAGGTCCAGTATTACCCCTTCCCTAGTTGGACTATCTACATATTGTCTCAGGAAGCCTTCCTGGATGCACCTTATAAATTCTGCACCATTCAAACCCCTAGCACTAAGTGATTCCCAGTCAATATAGGGAAAGTTAAAATCACCCACCACAACAACCCTATTGCTTTTACATCTTTCCAAAATCTGCCTACATAACTGTTCCTCAATCTCCCGCCGGCAATTGAGAGGCCTATAGCAAACCCCCAACTGCACCCTTCCTATTCCGGAGCTCTACCCATACTGCCTCGCTGCATGAGTCCATCAAGGTGTTCTCCTGTCGTACAGCTGTGATATTCCCCTTAACCAGCAGTGCAACTCCCCCACCTCTTCTACATACCTCTCTATCCTGCCTGAAATATCTAAATCCTTGAACGTTTATCTGCCAATCCTGTCCATCCTTCAACCAAGTCTCTGTAATAGCAATAACATCATAGTCCCAAGTACTAATCCAAGCACCAAGCTCAAGTGCCTTGCCTGTTATACTTCTCGCATTGAAACAAGTGCATTTCAGACCCCAAGTCCCACTGTGTTCAGCAATTCCTCCCTGCCTGCCCTTCCTCTTAGTCCTACTGGCCATATTCACTGGTTCCCAGTCATTTATTTCACTTGCTGACATAGTGCTCTGGTTCCCACCCTCCTGCCAGACTAGTTTAAACCCTCCCGAGTGACACTAGCAAACCTCGCAGCCAGGATATTGGTGCCCCTCCAGTTTAGAAGCAACCCGTCCTTCTTGTACAGGTTCCACCTGCCCTGGAAGAGATCCCACTGATCCAGATATCGGAAACCCTCCCTCCTACACCATCTGTTCAGCGACGTGGTTCAGCTGCACTATCTTCCTATTTCTAGTCTCACTGGCATGTGGCTGACTCCCTAAAGTCCCGCTGCAGGACCTCGTCACTCTTCTTGCCTATGTCATTAGTACCAATGTGTACCACGACCTCTGGCTGTTCTCCCTCCCACTTCAGAATGTCCCGTACCCGATCAGAGACATCCTGGACCCTGGCACCAGGGAGGCAACATATCATCCTGGTGTCTCTTTCACGACCACAGAAGCGCCTATCTGAGCCCCTGACTATAGAGTCCCCTATGACAATTGCTCTTCTGTGCTTTGACCCCTCCTGCTGAACAACAGAGATAGCCATGGTGCCACTGCTCTGGCTACTGCTGTTGTTTTCCCCTGATCCCTCCCAACAGTATCCAAAATGGTATACCTGTTAGAGAGGGGGCCAGCCACAGGGGATTTCTGCACTGACTGTCTGCCGCTTCTAGCGGTCACCCATCTATCTGTCTGTACCTTGGGTGTGACCACGTCTGCAAAACTCCTGTCAATGAGGCTTTCCACCACCTGAATGCTCCTAAGTGCATCCAACTGCTGTTCCAACCGATCCATGTGGTCTGTGAGGAGCCGCAATTGGGTACACTTCAAAGATCTATGCACATAAATCTTCCCACTGCCCCCACCCCCACAAGTTCCTCTGTCCCTGCACCAGTTTTAGAACTGTGCCATTAAGACCATAAGATGTAGGAGCAGAAGTAAGCCATTCGGCCCATTGAGTCTGCTGTGCCATTCAATGAGATCATGACTGATCTGATAAACCTCAACTCCATTTTCCTGCCTTTTCCCCAGAACCCTCGATTCCCTTACTGATTAATAATCTATCTCAGCCTTGAATATACTTAATGACCCAGCCTCTTCAGCCCTCTGAGGTAAAGAATTCCACAGGTTCACTAACCTCAGAGAAGAAATTCCTCCTCATCTCTGTCTTAAATGGGCGACCCCCTTACTCTGAAATTCTGCCTTAGACTCACAAACAAGGAGAAACAACCTCTCAGCATCTACCCTGACAAGCCCCCTGGGAATCTTATATGTTTCAATAAGGTCTCCTTTCATTCTTCTAAACTGCAATGAGTACAGGCCCAACCTACTCAACCTGTCCTCATAAGAAAAGCCCTCCATACCTGGGATCAACCTAATGAACCTTCTCTAGACTGCCTCCAATGCCAGTATATCTTTCCTTAGCTAAAGGGACCAAAACTGTTCAGAGTATTCTAGGTGTAGTCTAACTAGTGCCTTGCATAGCTTTAGCAAGACTTCCCTATTTTTATACTCCATTCCCTTTGAAATAAAGGCCATATTCCATTTGCCTTCTCTATTACCTGCTGTTTTTCGGAAGTCATGCACAAGAACTCCCAACTCCCTCTGTGCTGCAGCTTTCTCCACTTAAATATTATTCAATTCCTCTACTCTTCCTGCCGAAGGGCATAACCTCACATTTTCTCACATTATATTCCATCTGCCAAGTTTTTGCCCACTCACTTAACCTGTCTATATCCCTCTGTAGTCCCTTTGTGTCATCCTCACCACTTGCCTTCCCACCTATTTTTGTGCCATCCACAAATTTGGCAATAGTACATTCACTTCCCTCATCTAAATCATCAATACATATTGTAAATAATTGTGGTCCCAGCACTGATCCCTGTGGCACTCCATTAGTTACAGGTTGCCATCTTGAAAATGCCCCCCTTATCCCAATTCGCTGTCTTCTATTAGTTAGCCAATCCTCTATCCATGCTAATATACTACCCCTCACACCCAATGGGCTCTTGTCTTATAAAGTAGCCTGATGCGTGGTACCTTATCGAACACCTTTTGGAAATCCAAATATATTACATCTACTGGTCCCCCTTTGTCTATGCTGCTTATTACCTCCTCAAAGAACTCTAATAAAATTTGTCAGGCATGATTTCCCCTTCATGAAGCCATGCTGACTCTGTTTGATTATATTATGCATTTCTAAATGCTCTGCTATTACATCCTTTATAATAGACTCTAATGTTTTCCCAACGGCAGATTTTAAGCTAACTGGCCTATAGTTACCTGTTTTACCTGTTTTTTGTCTCCCTCACTTTTTGGCAGTTTTTCAATCTTCTGGGACTTTTCCAGAATCTAAGGATTCTTGGAAGATTACTACCAGTGCATCCACTATTTGTGTAGCCACTTCCTTTAATATCCTAGGATGCATCCCATCAGGTCCGGGGACATATCGGCCTTTAGCCTCGTTAGTTTCCCCGAGTACTTTTTCTCTAGTGATAGTTATTGTATTTCTTTCTTCCATCCACCTCTTTTGCCCCTTGATTATTTAGTATTTTTGGAATGCTACTGGTGTGTTCTACTGTGAAGACTGATGCAAAATATTTATTCAACTCCTCTACCATTTCCTGGTTCCCTTTATTATTTCTCTAGCCTCGTTCTCTAAAGGGCCTATGTTCATTTTGACCTCTTTTTCCCTTTTTATATATTTAAAGAAGCTCTTACTGTCCATTTTTATATTACTTGCTTGTTTACCCTCAAAGTTTATTTTCTCCCTCTTTAATTTTTTTGGTCATCTTTTGTTGGTTTTTAAAACTTTCCCAATCCTCTGGCTTACCACTAATCTCCGCCACATTGTATGTTTTTTCTGTCAAAATGCATCACTTCAATGTGTTAAATTCCATCTGCCATTTGTCTGTCCATTCTGCTTGTCTATGTTCTCTTGCAGTCGATTGGTATCATCCTCACCGTCTGCCACCTCCAAGTTTGGTGTCCAATTGGTATTACTCTGTATTCTAATATCCAAGTCATTTACATTTACCAAAAAAGACAGTGGTCCTCGCACTATCCCCTTGGGGAACACCACTGTTTTTCAGACTGGAGGACGCTAGACAATCATTTATCACAACTCCTTAAGCCAATTTCTTTTACTGGACCTGACACTGAACCCCTATTCTATGAGCTTCAATTTAATTAATCAGCTTTTTTGTGGTAATTTGTCAAATGCTTTCTTAAAATCCATTTAAAAAATAGTCAGTGGACTCCCTTCATCAAGCTTCTCCATTACTTCATTAAGAAATTCAATTAGATTGTGCTAAACTAATCTGTGTTTCACAAATCCGTGCTGGATCTCCTTAATTAACTCAAACCTCTCAAAAGTGTCTGTTAATTTTTTTCTCTGATTATTGTTCCTAAAACTTTACTGACCACTGATGTTAAACTGACTGGACTATGGTTACGAACATACAAATTAGGAGAAGGCCACTTGACCCCTCGAGCCTGCTCTGCCATTCAGTAAGACCATGGCTGATTTAATTGTAAACTCCTGCCTCCCCAATAGCCTTTCACCCCCTTACTTATCAAGGTTTATCTACCTCAGCCTTAAAAATATTCAAAGACTGCTTCCAGTGCCTTTTGAGAAAAGAGTTTTCCAAAGACTCAATATCCTCTGAGATCAAAAAAATTCTCATCTGTCCTAAATTCCCCTTATTTTTAAACAATGGCCCCTAACTCTAGATTCTCCCACAAGAGGCAACAGCCTCTCCACATCCACCTTATCAAGACTCCTCAGGATCTCATATGTTTGAATCAAGTCACATTTTACTCTTCTAAACTCCAGCCGATACAAGCCTAGCCTTTCCTCATAAGACAACCCTCCCATTCCTGGTATTAATCTAATAAACCTCTCTGAACTGCTTCCAACACATTTATATCCTTGCTTAAATAAGGAGACCAATACTATACTGGTCTCACCAGTGTCCTTTACAACTGAAGCATAACCTCCCTTTTATATTCAATTCCCCCTGCAATAAAGAATAACATTCTACTACTTGTTGGGCCTGCATATTAGCCCTATGTGATTCATGCACTAGGACACCCAGATCTCTGCACCTCAGAGCTCTGCAATCTCTCACCATTTATATAATATGCTTCTTTTTCATTTTCCTGCCAAAATGGACAATTTCACACTTGCCCACAATATACTCCATTTGCCAGATCTTTGTCCACTCACTTAACCTCTACATATCCCTTTGCAGCCTCCTTGTGACTTCTTCACAACTTACTTTCCTACCTATTTTTGTGTTATCATCAAATTTGGCAACCATACCTTTGGTCCCTTCATCTAGCAATGTTCTTACATCCTTTCTTGAACAAAGGTGTCACATTTGCTATTTTCCAATCCTCTGGCACCTCCTCCTAAAGGGGAAGATTATGGCAAGCCCTTCCCCTATCTTCACCCTATTTCCCTTAGCAAACCATTTAGAGAGGGAACTTATCCACCAAGCACAGCCAGCTTTTCGAGTACATCCTCCCGATCAATTTTCACCCAAACATTACATCGACCATTTCCACCTGACCAATATTTCATCAGCATCCTTGCATGGCAGTCTCTGCCATACTTGCTGCAGATGAAGACAGTGGGCTCAGAAGGTGCAAGATTTGCTGGCCTCTGTTTTTTCTGGGCTGCCTTCTGAAACAACTAAGCTTTCCTTTTCTCTTCACTTTTCCAAAGCCCCTCCAAGTCAGCCTCCAGAGCTCCCAGTCATAGACAGCCAGAGACAGTTGTCTACGTCAATGTCCACATCTTCATAACTTGCTTGGTGTCCTTGTAGTGAAGATATAGGCGCTGAGCAGGTCATGACCTAGTAGCCAGTCACCATATAGAAGATCTTCGGGAATACGAATGTCATCCATCTGATGAATGTGGCTGAGCCGTCACAGATGCTATTAGCTTAGCAATGAGTGTATGCTCATGGAATTAGTCTGCTCCAAGACTTATGTTGGCTACCTTGTCCTGCCAAAAGAGGCCAAGGATATGTCTGAGACAGCAAAGCTGGAAACTGTTCTGCCTTTTCTCATGCCTGGCAATTATTGTCGAAATCTCACTACAGTGGAGGACTGTAATAAAGAAACAGGCTTGGTCGACTCGCAGTTTGACATTCTCTGTGAAGTTACTATGTTCCACACTCCCTACTCAGCTTTGGCATAACAGCTGGGGCTTTTGCAATGCATGTTGACTTGAGTATCAAGTGAAAAAGCGCTGGTATTGCTGAGCCTGGATGTGTGAAGCTGTCATCAGCCTCCAGTGTCATATTATAAATGCTGATGGTGGTATGACAACCTTGACATTTGTATTCCTGATGCTGATGGTCAAACCAAACTCTTTTCCAGGTGTGAAAGAGTCTGTTCATTTGTTACTGACAAAATGTTCCTCAGTATGGAATGCTAACATCATCAGCATAAAGCAACTCTGGACTTTGCATACTTTTGTCTCGGCTCTCAGGCAGGTAAGGCTAAACAGCTCGTGAGTTCTAGTATGTAAGTGATCTGTAGATGAATGGAAGTCATCTGACAGCAGTAAAGAGAAGAACTTGCTAAAGAATATCGGCACCAGAACGCAATTCTGTTTCATCCCAATGCTGATCTCGAAGAGTTCCGATGTTACCCAGCTTGCATTGAGCAACTTTGGCAGCAATTTTCTAACAGCTTACCCTCTGCTCACATGGTCAAATGCCTTGGTGAGGTTGATGAAACAACATATAGTGGTCTCCTTCGTCCACAGCATTTCTCTTATAGCTGCCAGATTGAGAAAATCATGGCCTGGATCTTCCAATTCTGAATCCACTCTGGGATTCGGGGTAGAAGCGTTCAGCTAAGATCTGCAGTTTGATAAAGGGAACATGGGGCAAATACTTTCCCACAATAATCAGCAGGGAGATGCCTCAATAGTTGTTGCAATCACTGTGGTCACCCTTGTTCTTCGTACAGGTCACAATTTTTGCATCATGCACATTCTAGGACGCCACCCCCCCCTCCAACAGAGACAAGAGCAGTTAGTTCAGGTGCTGCAGGTGTGTCAGTTTCTGGTGCTTGATAAGTTCAGATGGTATAAGTTCACCTGGAACTTTGCCAATGACAAGCAGGTCAACAGCTTTGCTAAGCTCCTCCACTGTGAATTCGGTACCTTCATGACAAACAAGCTCTCCATGATGTCTGCAGCTTCCCCGGTGACAGTGTTCTCCTTAGAGTACAACTCAAGTTTATATTCCATCCATCTCTCCATCCGTTTGTTTATTTGCTTTCAGTGATGATCTGCCCCAAATTTGTTTTTAATGGAGCAGTTTTCTTTGCTGATGGACCTGTTGGCTTTTTGATCCCATTATACATGTCCTTAGTGTTCCCTGTGTCAGAGGGCATCTGGACATGCTGATAAAATTGTAACCAATAGTCATTAGCACAGTGCCCACTAGTCTGCTGGGTTTTACTTCAGGCAATTCTTAGACCAGTCAGAGTCTTCTTGCCTGGATTGCTCTTGTAATTAACAAGGACAGCTTGTTTGGCTTGAATGACAGGTTCCATTACAGTGATGTTAGCCTCAAATCAGTCCGAGTTTATCTGTCCTTGTTTCCCATATGTTGAATGTAGTCTTGAAACATCTCCTATTTTACTTCTGCACTTTGTGGAAATGCTGAGAGTGCCTGTTCAATTGAGTCAAGGAGCTGTTGGTTCTGAACTGAATAGGAAGTATAGCTGAGATTGAAATGCAGACAGCCTTTCTGCTTTGAATGGAAAAGCTTCAAGGGTTGCATCCTGACCTTGCTGCACTCTAGAGAGTGATCTAAATCACAGTCAGTTCTGTGGTAGCTGCATATGCTGAGGATACTGTTAAGAGTCATAGAGGTCTACAGCACAGAAAAAGGCCCTTCGACCCATCGAGTCTGCACCGGTCAAACAAGCACCTAAGTATTCTAATCCCATTTTCCAGCACTAGGCCCATAGCCTTGTATGCCATGGCATCGCTAGTGCACATCCAAATACTTCTTAAATGTTATGAGGGTTTCTGCCTTTACCGCCCTTTCAGGCAGTGAGTTCCAGATTCCCACCACCCTCTGGGTGAAAAAATTCTTCCTCACATCCCCTCTAAACCTCCTGCCCCTTACCTTAAATCTATGCCCCCGGTTATTGATCCCTCCACCAAAGGGAAAAGTTCCTTCCTGTCTACCCTATCTATGGCCCTCATAATTTTATACACCTCAATCATGTCCCCCCTCAATCTTCTCTGCTCTAGGGAAAATAACCCCAGTCTATCCAATCTCTCCTCATAATTAAAACTCTCCAGCCCAGGCAACATCCTGGTAAGTCTCTGCACTCTCTCTAGTGCAATCACATCCTTCCTATAATGCGGATTCCAGATTGCATGCAATACTCTAGTTGTGACCTAACCAGTGTTTTATACAGTTCCAGCATAACCTCCCTGCTCTTATATTCTATGCCTCAGCTAATAAGGCAAATAGCCCATATGCTTTCTTAACCACCTTATTTTTCTGTCCCGCTACCTTAAGGGACCGGTGGACATGCACACCAAGATCCCTCTGATCCTCGGTACTTCCCAGGGTCCTATCATTCATCATGTATTTCCGTGCCTTATTTGTCCTGCCCAAGTGCATCACCTCACATTTATCCGGATTAAATTCCATTTGCCACTGATCAGCCCATCTGACCAGCCTGTCTATATCCTCCTGTAATCTAAGGCTATCCTCCTCACTATTTACCAGCCCACCAATTTTCATGTCATCTGCGAATTTATTGATCAACCCTCCTACATTCAAGTCTAAATCATTTATATATACCATAAACATTTACATCATTTATATATACCAACACCGATCCCTATGGAACCCCATTGGCACAGGCATCCAATCAGAAAAACATACCTCGACCATCGCCCTCTGCTTCCTGCCACTAAGCCAATTCTGGATCCAATTTGCCAAATTGCCTTTGATCCCAAGGACTCTTGCCTTCATTAGCAGTCTCCCATGCGGGACCTTATCAAAAGCCTTGCTGAAGTCCAAATAGTCTACATCAAATGCATTGCCCTCATCTACACACCTGATCACCTCTTCGAAAAACTCAATCAAATTGGTCAGACATGACCTCCCCTTAACAAAACCATGCTGACTGTCCTTGATTAATCCCTGCCTCTCCAAGTGTAGATTAATTCTGTCCCTCAGAATTGCTTCTAATAGATTCCCCACCACTGAGGTTAGACTGACTGGCCTGTAGTTCTCTGGTTTATCCCTTCCTCCCTTCTTGAATAACGATACCACATTGGCTGTCCTCCAGTCCTTTGGCACCTCTCCTGTGGCCAGAGAGGTATTGAAAATTATTGCCAGCTCCCCTGCTATCTCCTCCCTTGCCTCACTCAACAGCCTGGGATACATTTCATCCGGGCCTGGAGATTTATCTACTTTTAAGCCTGCCAAACCACTTAGAACCTCCTCCCTTTCTTTTCTGATTTCTTTAACTATGTCACAGTCCTTTATCTTTCCCATGCTGCGATGTATGAGTCAAGTGGGTCATGCTCAAGTCCCGTGCCAGCTCTTGCCCTGAAAACCTGTTAGGTAAATACCCAGTCCATACCCACGTCGTCCCTCTTCATTGTGAACACGGGTGCAAAATATTCATTTAGAACCCTACCTATGTCTTCCAGCTCCACACACAAATTACCACTATGGTCTTTAATGGGCCCTACTCTTTCTCTAGTTATCCTCTTACTCTTAATGTACTTGTAAAATTACTTTGGATTTTCCTTTATTTTACCTGCCATTGTTTTTTCACATCCCCTCCCCCCTACACATTCTATACTCCCCTAGGGCTTCTGCTGTTTTGAGCCCTCGGTATCTGCCATAAGCGTCCCTTTTTCTCTTTATCCAATCCTGTATATCCCTCAACATCCAAGAGAGTCATGTCTGGTGATGATCAGGTCCAACTGATGCCATTATCTTGACCTTCGATGTCTCCAAGACACCTTGTGTTATGACTTGTTCTTAAAAAGTGTAAGTTACACAAAGTTCAAATAGTCTCTGCATTTATCTTTCCCATGCTGCGATGTCTGAATCAAGTGGGTCATGCTCACCTTCCGTGCCAGCTCTTGCCCTGAAAACCTATTAGGTAAAGATGTTCTGGCTCTGGAATTCTGTTGACAGCGGTATCAAGCTTCTCATAGAACTTGGCTTTCATCTCTATAGTGGAGTACAGCATCGGAGCATAGATACTCATGCGGTTAACTGGCACTGCTCGAGTTGAGAAGCAGATAGGCAGAACATGTTCCGAATCATTTAACGGACGTTTTATAATTGAGAGCAGCAAATTTCTTACAGCGAAGCCTACATCAAGGTTCAAAATACATGGGGAGGGGGAGGGGGAGGGCAAATTCGCCATGGAAGCCTCACAAACAAGCCTGTAAAATCTCAAAAGACAGGTAAAAAGTTCAAGAAAGGTCACCCCTTTAATTGGAGGAGCTGTGAGCATGGAAGACAGAATCCATGAGGAGCTGCTTCTCTAACTACAGATTCCCTCTCTCCTGCTCTTGTTGCTCCTCCAGAAGCAGAATCCACGAGTAGAGAAGTAAGAAGGGCAGGGAGGTAAGGAGTCTATGATTGGGAGTCAAGGAACAGTGCTTAAGTTACTACACTTTGAGTTTTTTAATATAGCCCAAATGTATTTTGCAATTCCATTCATTACATTGTAAGAAAGCTCAGATGCTTGGATGGTAACTAAATAAAAATAAATTACACCAGAAGTTGAAAACATTGAAATACTGAATTGCGGACCATTCCCTTCCAACCAGCTCTGAATAAAACTTCTGTGCCACACGAGCCTCAGTTACACTGTGAGAGCTCGGGAGAGGGGTGATGAGAGGGGAGGGTCAGAGAAATGGGTGAATGGGAGGGTTGGGGGTGGCAGCAAGCAGGAGGGGTGGCAAGTGAGAGGGTCTGGGAAGGAAGGCAATGAGTGGGAGGGTTGAGGATGGAGGTCATGAGCAGGAGAGGCAACGAACTGCAGGGTTGGGGATGGAAGCAGCGAGCGGGAGAAGCAACAAGCAGGAGGGTCAGGGAGGAGGGCAGCAAGCAGGAGGGTCATGGAGGGAGGTGGTGAGCAGGAGAGGGTGCGAGTGGGAGTGGCAGGCAGGGGGTTGGCAAGTGGGAGAGGCAGGGAGGGAAACGATGAGGCAAAAATAACTTTCTCTGCTATAAACAAACATTGGCTTGTGGTGTAATATGTTGGTACACAGTGTGCCAACATTGTGGAATAATGGAAATGGTTATATGACATACTAATTAATTACTACATTAGCTGTCCTCCAGTCCTCTGGCACCTCTCCAGTGGCCAGACAGGATCTGAAAATTAATGTCCTCCTTTGCCTCCCACAGCAGCCCTGGGATACATCTCACTTGGGCCTGGAGATTTATCCACTTTCAAGCCCGACAAGACCATTAATATCTCCTCCCTCTCAATGCTAATTTGTGCAAGTATATCACAATCCCTCCTCCTGATTTCTTTACCCATGTTGTCCCTCTCTATAGTGAATACAGATGCAAAATACTCATTTAAAACCTCACCAACGTCTTCTGACTCCTCACACAGATTGCCACTTTAGTCCCTAATGGGCCCTACTCTTTCCCTGGTTATCCTCTTGCTCCTAATATACTTACAAAATATTTTTAGGTTTTCCTTTATTTTACCTGCCAGTGATTTTTCATGTCCCCTCTTTGCTCTCCTAATTTATTTTTTAAGTAACCCCCTGCACTTTCTATACTCCTTTAGAGCTTCCACTGTTTTGAGCTCTCGGTATCCATCATAAGCTTCCCTTCTCTTCCTTACCCAATCCTGTACATTCCTCGATACCCAGGGTTCTCTGGACTTGTTGGTCCCACCTTTCACCTTTATGGAAACATGTTGGCCCTGCACTCTCACTATTTCCTTTTTGAATGACTCCTACTGCTCCGATGCAGATTTTCCTACAAGTAGCTGCTCCCAGTCCACTTTGGCCAGATCCTGTCTTATCACATTAAAATTGGCCTTCCCCCAATTCAGAACCTTTAATTCCGGTCCATCTTTGCCCTTTTCCATAACTACTTTAAATCTTACTGAGTTATGGGCACTATCACCAAAATGCTCCCCCGCTCTACTACCTGCCCGGCTTCATTCCCCAAAACTAGGTCTAGAACTGCCCCCTCCCATGTAGCACTTTCTACAAGCTGGCTAAAAAAGCTCTCCTGGATACATTTGAAGAATTCCACCTCCTCTAAGCCTTTCACACTTTGTCTATTCCAGTTAATATTGGGGAAGTTAAAATCCCCTACTATTATTACCCTATTATTTTTACACTTCTGAGACGTGTCTACATATCTACCCTTCTATCTCTCTACCTGGCTGTTTGGTGGTCTATGGTACATTCTCAGAAATGTGAGTGCCCTCCTTTTCCCCAGTGATCCAGGAATTTAAAGCGCTCCCTCCTGCACCAACTCTTATGCCATGCATTCATTTGCTCTATCTGTCTATTCCTACACTCACTAGCACATGGCACTAGAAGTAATCCAGAGATTACAACCTTTGAGGTCCTGCTTTTCAATCAGCTACCTAGCTCCTTAAATTCTTGTTGCAGGACCTCATCCCTCTTTCTAATTATGTCATTAAAAATCAACATAATTACCAGAAAGAAATTCAGTCAGTCTCCCCGACTGAAAAAAATAAGGACATAAGGAAGAGGAGCAGGAGTAGGCCATTCAGCCCCTTAAGCCTGCCCCACAATTCAATAAGATCATGGCTGATCTGTCCCGGGGTTCAACTCCTCTTTCGTCCCAGCTCCTCTTAGCCCTCAACTCCCTGATATTTCAAAAATCTATCTACCTCCTCTTTAAATATTTCAGTGCTCCAGCCTCCACATCTATCTGGGGTAGAGAATTCACTACCCTTAGAGAAGAAATTCTTTTGCATCTCAGTTTTAAATGAGCATCCCCTTATTCTGTAACTACGTCTCCTAGTTGGAGACTCCCACCTCACTGGTGGAAACATCTCAACATCAACCCTGTCAAGCCCCCTCAGAATCTTGTATGTTTCAATAAGATCACCCCTCATTCTTCTAAACTCTAATCAATAAAGGCCTCACCTTTTTAGCTGTTCTCAATAAGTCAACCCGTGCACCTCAGGAATCAGCTTAGTGGATCTCTTTTGAGCTGCCTCCAATGCTAGTATATCCTTTCTTAAATATGGGGACCAAAACTGTACACAGTACTCCAGGTTGTAGCCTCACCAACACCCTGTACAGTTGTAACAAGGCTTCCCTATTTTTAACCTCCAACCCCTTAGCAACCCAGGCCAAATTCCATTTGCCTTCTTAATTACTTGTTGCACCTGCATGTTAATTTTTTGTGTTTCATGCACAAGGTGGCCCGGGTCCCTCTGTGCTGCACTTTTTGGAGTCTCTCTACATTTAAATAATAGTCTGCCTTTTTATCCTTCTTACCAAAGAGCATGACTTCACACACTTTCCTACATTAAACTCCATCTGTCAAGTTTTCACCCACTCACTCAACCTGTCTATGTCCCCTTGCAGATTCCTTATGTCCTCATCACAACATGCCCTCCCACCTATTTTTGTATTGGCAGCAAATTTGGATACGTTAAACTCTGTCCCCTCCTCGAAGTCATTAATATAAATAGTAAATAATTGAGGCCCTAGGACTGAGCCTTGTGGCATTCCACTAGTTATATCTTTCCAACCTAAAAAAGACCCATTAATTCTGACTGTCTGTTCTCCGTGTGTTAACCAATCTTCAATCCATGTTAATATATTACCCCCAATATCGTGAGCTCCTATCTTGTGCAATAACCTTTTATGTGGCACCTTATCGAATGCCTTCTGGAAATCCAAATTCACTACATTGACCGTTTCACCTTTATCAACTCTGCTTGTTATATCTTCAAAGAACTCTAGCAAACCAATTCCTCCACTATCTCCGCAGCCACTTCCTTTAAAACCCTTGGATGCAGTCCATCAGGTCCTGGCAATGTGTCTGCCTTTAGTCCCATTAGTTTGTCAAATGCTTTGTCCCTCGTGAAAGAGACTGTTCAAGATCTTTTCTCCCGTTCTCCTGAAACTCCGTGTCCAGGTAACTCTTCCCCCTCCCTGCTGTGTCGCAGTGTCCACAGCTCAGACTCCAGTTCATCAACTCCGAGTCAAAGTTCCTCGATCTACCAACACTTGCTGCAGATGTGGTCACCATGGATCGCACCGGCATCCAACAACTCCCACATACAGCTGCAACACATTGTCTGCCCGGCCATCTCTAATCCAATTAATTAATTAATTTGGATGTTAAATATTTTAACAGTGAATTTCTTAACTGTACTCTTCAGCTGTAACAAAGGCATGCGAAAAAATGTTGAAGAAATGGGTTAGATACACCCAAGGGAAGAAGGAGCCTCATGGATTGATACAAATCAAAAGTGAGCCATTTGGCATACTAAACTTGCTGTAGCTCTTTGAAAGAGCCATCTAATTAGTTCCATAACCATGCTCTTCCCATTTGGCCAACAAAATTTTTCTTTTCAAATATTTGTCAAATATCCTTTCGCAAGTAATTGTTCAGCTTCCACTACCCTTCCAGATCACAACTTGCTGTTAAATTATTTTTTCTTCATGTTGTACCTCATTATTTTTCTAATTATCTTAAATCCGTCTCTTCTGTGACTGACCCTTCTGTCACTGAAAACAATTTCTTCTCATTTACTTTATCAAAACCTTTCGCAACTTTAAACACTTCTCTGAAGCTGATGCAATTATTACAATCAGCAAGCTGGTAAAGGAACTCAAACGTGGACAAGTTCCTCTTGGAAGAAGGACTATACATCTGCTTATGTTGTGATAAGATTTGTATCGCAGTTTGCACAATCAATGAGCAAGCTACTGTACAGTGAATTTATCCCGGTTGTGACTGACTTCATTCTTACCAGCTATGCTTATTATTTTTCTGCTTGCATATTCCATTTCCCAAGTTCCATATTCTGCAGCTTCCCGTTGAATGTCATTGCTTGATTCAATCATTCGTGAGTGACACAAAGCTGCATCAGCCACACTATAGTCTCCATGATCAACCATGCAGAAATTCATTCAGTCTGTTACTAACCTAGAAAAACTGCTTCTTACGCCTGTCTGTTTTCTGTTTCATTTTGGCCAGGATTTTCCCATCAGCGAGCGGGCGGAACTCCTGACGTCACCACGCTCCATTTAAATTTTCAGGTAGGCGGGGACGCAGCAAAATCAGTTGTGCGCCCGCCAACCTGTCAATGGTCAATTGAGGCCATTGATAGAGTCATTTAAATAATTAATGGATCTGCCCGTCCAACCTTAAGGTTGGTGGGCAGGCCAGGAGCCCTGGTGGGCATTAGAAAAAGCATGAAACCTCATCCGCGGGTGGGATGAGGTTTCATGTAGGTTTTAAAAATTTAATTAAAGTGTTTTTAAAAGTTAAGGACATGTCCCAACTCATGTGACAGTGTCACATAAGGGAACATGTCAGGGAATTTTTTTTCTCTATTTTTAATATTTTTTTGCTGTAGAGTAAAAGAGCATCTCTCTGTTGAGGGATTCCGCCCACTCCGCCCCCCCCGCCCCCCTCCCCGCACAGTGAGCGCATAGCACTTCCGTGCAGGCATCATGCTGGGCGGGCCTCAATTGGCCCGCCCACGTAAAATGGGTGCCTCCGCGCGCTCGCTCTTCAACTTCTCCCCAAACAGGGGGAAAATTCTGCCCTATGTCATATAGTAGGGATTTTAGATGAATCGGATCTTAGTTTATTATTGGGAATTGTATTTAGAATCCAAATTTGAGAAGAAATACCAAGGAACTAATGAAAAATGGTATCCTGAACTCAATGTGAAAACCAAAAAGGAGCCCCAAAATCTGAAAAATAGCATCGAAAAATCAAAAGGTTGCACTTGACAAAATTAACCTAGGCAGTTTTCTTTCTTAAAAGAGCCCTAAAAAAAATTATTTTGACCCCTGGCCTACAACCTGCTCACGTTTCCTTCGAACTAGACCAAATGAACATCTAATATTTTTGTTCAGTGATCCACTCTGAGTGAGCCTGATCCCTTGTAGGGAAGGTATGCCAACATTCAGTCTATCAAGTTCCAAATCAATCACAGCTGTCTTGCAGGCATTGTCAACTGGCTACAATTAATCTGTCAGTTCCATGCATATGGTCCTGATGGTCAGCTTGCCAACTGAAGAGCTGATATCTTCTTTCTTTTCATTTATTTATCTGTTGCGATGGATTTGGTCCACTTGTTCAACTGAGACTCTAAGCTCCATGCACTAGTTCAAGCAGATGGGTTGTGACGGCTCAGCACCTCACTAGTCGGAAGCTGGCTTAAGATAGTTGGGCAGTGGGAAGGGATGGCCCCTACCGCCATCAGAGACAGCCCATGGTACCCATTCTCTATGTCAATCAAGTTGGGCTTATTACTCATAACTGCTGTCTCTCGTGTTGTAGTAGCATTCTGCAATGAAATTGCAGTGTCCCCTCCAGGGCAGAGGCCTGGCAATGGAGACCCTAGGCTGCCCAAACATTATGAAGCCCCTCTCAACCTCCCCAGTTGGTCTAAAGGAACGCAGAGCACTTAGTTTGGCAATGGCTTGGTCACAGGGCTTGATGGAAAGGTGACATATTTAGGCATCAACTCTGCCTTTGGGTTCTACTCAAGATTTCTCATTACGGTTTACTTCCTTAGGGAGGATGAGCAAACTGACCACAGCACCCTGGTACAGGGAGCCATTCACATGGGGGGAGGAAAGAGGAACGTAGTAGTTTAAAAAAAATTCATTCACAGGATGTGGGCTGCACTGGCTAGGCCAGCATTTATTGCCATCCCTAGTTGCCCTTGAGAAGTGGTGTTGAGCTACCTTCTATAATCTCTGAAGTCCATGTAGTGTAGGTGCCCCCACAGTGTTGTTAGGGATGGAGTTCCAGGATTTTGACACAGCGACAGTGAAGGAACGGCGATATGTTTCCAAGTCAATATGGTGAGTGGCTTGGAGGGGAACTTCTAGGTAGTAGGGACAGTGTAATTAGGAGGATAGATACCGTACTCTGCAGCCATGAGCGTGAGTTCCAAAGCCTGTGTTGCCTCCCCAGCGCCAGGGTTAAGGAAATCTCCTCAGGGCTGGAAAGGAACTTGGAGTGGGAGGGGAGGGATCGTCCAGTTGTCGGCGTTCATGTTGGTACCAACATTGAGAGGACTAGAAAGGACGTTCCGCTGAAAGAATTTGAACAGCAAGGGGCTAAATTAAAAAGCAGAATCTCCAAGGTAATAATCTCAGGATTACTACCTGAGCCACAGGCAAACTGGCATAGGGTAAGTAAAGTTAAAAGCGTGGCTCAAAGATTGGCGTGGGAGGAATAAGGTTCAGTTCATGGGGCACTGGCACCAATACTTGGGTAGAAGGGAGCTGAACCAATGGGACGAGTTTCACTTAAACCTGCTGGGACTAGTGTCCTGGTGAATTGAATAACTAGAGCTGTACAGAGGGCTTTAAACTAAATAGTAGGGGAGAGGGTTCTGGAGAGGGGATACATAGGCTAACAAAGCGAAAGGATATGGCAGCATTGCAGGGCAGCTGTTTAGGCATTGATACGCAGAGTGTGAAAGGAAGGGACAGGGTGTACAACCATAAAAAAAGCAGCAAATAGAGTCAAAGGGGAAAAAATAGTAAAAAAAGCAAAATGAATGGTTCTTTACATAAATGCACACAGTATTGGGAACAAAATAAATGAATTAACGGCACAAATAGAGGTTAACGGGTAGATCTTACAGCTATTACAAAGACATGGTTACAAGGAGGTCAATGCTGGAAACTAGATATTCAGGGGTATGTTGCTTTTCGAAAAAACAGGCAGAAAGAAAAGGGTGGTGGGGTAGCTTTGTTAGTACGAGATGGAATAAGTATGATAGCAAGAAATGATCTTGGATTGAAAGATGTAAAATCCATATGGGTGGAGGTAAGAAATAATAAGGGGAAGAAGACACTGGTGGGAGAAGTCCATAAGCCCCCTAACAGTAGCTACACTGTAAGACAGAGAATAAATCAGGAGATAATGAGGGCATGTACATTAATCATGGGTGACTTAATCTTCATGTAGATTGGGAAAATCAAATTGGCAGAGGGAGCCATGAGCAAGAATTCATAGAATGTATTTGGGATTGTTTACTAGAACAATATGTTGTGGATCCAACCAGGGACCAGGCTATTTTGGATCTGGTAATGTGTAATGAGGCAGGTTTAATAAATGATCTCAGAGTAACAGGTCCCCTAGGAAACAATGACCATAGCATGGTAGAATTGAGTATTCAGTTTGAGAATGAGAGACTCGGGTCGGAAACAACTATGCTAAACTTAAATAAGGGTAATTACAAAGGAATAAGGGCAGAATTGGTTAGAGTGGACTGAGAGTTTAGCAGAAAAGACGGTTGATGAACATTGGCAGACGTTTAAGAAAATAGTTCATGACTCACAAGAAAGATATAGCCCAGTGAGGAAGAAAGATTCTAGAAAAGGCGTGAATCAACTATGGTTAACCAAGGAAGTTAAGGATAGTATCAAATTGAAAGAAAAAACATACAATGTGGCAAAGATTAGTGGTAACCCAGAGGATCTTCAAAAAAATTAAGAGGGAGAAAATAAACTTTGAGGGTAAACTGGCAAGAAATATAAAAACGCACAGTAAGAGCTTCTTTAAATATATAAGAAGGAAGAGTGGGGTCAAATTGAACATAGGCCTTTTAGAGAACAAGGCTATGGAAATAATGATGGGGAACCAGGAAATGGCAAAGGAGTTGAATAAATACTTTGCATCAGTCTTCACAGTAGAAGACATTAATAACTTTCCAAAAATACTAAATAATCAAGGGGCAAAAGCGGGGGAGAAAAGAGAAAAAAATACTAGGGAAGCTAATGGGGCTGAAGGCCGATAAGTCCCTTGGACCTGATGGGTTGCATCCTAGGATATTAAAGGAAGTAGCTACACAAATAGTGGATGCACTGGTAATAATCTTCTAAGAATCCTTAGATTCTGGAAAAGTCCTAGAAGATTCGAAAACTGCCAATGTAACACCTTTATTCAAAAAGCGAGGGAGACAAACAAATAGGTAACTATAGGCCAGTTAGCTTAACATCTGTCACTGGGAAAATATTTGAGCCTATTATAAAGGATGTAATAGTCGAGCATTTAAAAATACATGATGTAATCAAGCAGAGCCAGCATGGCTTCATGAAGGGGAAATCATGTCTGACAAATTTATTAGAGTTCTTTGAGGAGGTAACAAACAGGACAGACAAAGGGGAACCAGTAGATGTAATATATTTGGATTTCCAAAAGGTGTTCGATAAGGTACCACACATCAGGCTACTTAATAAGAGCCCATTGGGTGTTGGGAGTAGTACATTAGCATGGATAGAGGATTGGCTAGCTAATAGAAGACAGAGAATTGGGATAAGGGGGGCATTTTCAGGATGGCAACCTGTAACTAATGGAGTGCCACAGGGATCAGTGCTGGGGCCACAATTATTTACAATATATATTGATGACTTAGATGAGGGAAGCGAATGTACTATTGCCAAGTTTGCGGATGATACAAACGTAGGTAGGAAGGCAAGTGGTGAGGATGACACAAAGGGTCTACAGAGGGATATAGACAGGTTAAGTGAGTGGGCAAAAACTTGGCAGATTGAATATAATGTGGGAAAATGTGAGGTTATGCGTTTTGGCAGAGGTATAGAGGAGCTGAACATTATTTAAATGGAGAAAGACTGCAGAAAGCTGCAGCACAGAGGGAGTTGGGAGTCCTCGTGCATGAATCCCAAAAACTAACATACAAGTTCAGCAGGTAATAGAGAAGGCAAATGGAACGTTGGCCTTTATTTCAAAGGGAATGGAGTGTAAAAATAGGGAAGTCTTGCTAAAACTATGCAAGGCACTAGTTAGACCACACCTAGAATGCTCTGAACAGTTTTGGTCCCCTTAGCTAAGGAAAAATATACTGGCATTGGAGGCAGTCCAGAGAAGGATCACTAGTTTGATCCTGGGTATGGAGGGATTTTCTTATGAGGACAGGTTAAGTAGGTTGGGCATGTACTCATCGGAGTTCAGAAGAATAACAGGCGGCCTTATTGAAACATAAGATTCTTAAGGGGCTTGTCAGGGTAGATGTTGAGAGGTTGTTTTGCCTTGTGGGAGAGTCTAGGGCATAATTTCAGAGTAAGGCGGGTCACCCATTTAAGACAGAGATGAGGAGGAATTTCTTCCCTCAGAGTTTAGTGAATCTGTGGAATTCTTTACCGCAGAGGACTGTAGAGGCTGGGTTGTTATGTTTATTCATGGCTGAGATAGGCATATTTTTAATTAGCAAGGGGTTCAAGGATTATGGGGAAAGGCAGGAAAGTGGAGTTGAGGGCAATCAGATTAGCTATGATATCATTGACTGGCAGAGCAGGCTCAATGGGCCAAACGGCCTACTTCTGCTCCCACGTCTTATGGTTTTGAGCACCAGGCTGTGTCCGCATGCCAGCTGGCCTGTGCACTGCATGTCAGGGAGCTAAACCTGCAAGTTCCTCTGAAAGTATATCCTGGGGCTGCAAGGGACCCAATTTCTCTGTGTCAACATGCAGAGCACAGCAGAAGACTTGCCAATGGAGAGGCTACGTATTGATAGGGAGCCTTATGCATTTGTTCTTGTCAATGTCAATCCACAGTGTGGCCTAAAAATGAGAAACTCACTTGTAAACACAAAGCAAAAAGCAGACCAACTCTCTTTAGCCACCACACACTAGGCGCATCACATCGACTTGTTGACACACTCTTAGCATATATTACCCTCTTTGTCCCCGAGGCTGCACCCCATCTCTTACTTGCTGGCAGATAACTTTTGGGTTCCCATTTATGTTAACAATCATTGTATGTTTTCTTTACCAACCTTATTTTCCTCTTCACATTGTCTCTCAACTTATTGCATATGGCTGAAGATAGATTACAGTAATATATTTTTATTTCAAAAGCCACACGATATTTTATTCAATTTTTCATCTTATATTCTGTTTTATTACCTTGTAACCTTGGTTGATACCATTAATGAACTGCTGAGGAGGAGGATCCCATGTAAACTTGATAGCAGTGGAGTTCACAGCTTCCACTACCAAATTCTGTGGGGGTGCTGTTGGTACTGCACACAACCAGAACAACCAGTCATATTCTTTTTCACTTCACAAATAGGTATAATCAACTTAAATATGCCTAATAACAGTTGATGAGCTTTGCAAATCCTTTCTTAATATGAACCACAGATGCAAAACAGCCTTTAAATGCTCCACCATTCTTGCAGTGTGAAACTGATGAGCATTTTCCATTCTACAAAGTTTGGTGAGTAAGCAACAATAGAGTCTGAACTATCTAGGCTGCTGTTTACTTCAAGGCAATTAGATTTTTTGGCCTTAAAGGGACACAGTAACGCTGCAATGGAATATACTGTGCATTATATAATTTAATACTCTTTGCCTGATAAAACAGCTCATCATCTGACTTATTGTGAGAAATACCACAGGAAATTGCTTGGAGCCTGAAATTCGCAAGCATATTTGCAAAATTCTCTGATCGAATAATAATTAAACTCTCAATGGCAGGAGCTTCTGTTTACTTAAATGCAATTAGGCTTTCTGACCTTAATTGGTTTTTGTAAAATCATAGCAGAATAATGTCAATAGTCCAGGAGATCTGCTAAAATGCATTTTACATTGAATGTCACATTTTATTGAAGGAATGATAATGAAAGCTACTGGGAGTGGTGCAGGTTAATTCATCCTTCCTTTCTGAGGAAGTCAATCTGAAAGTATCACTCTGCACATTAATCCATTTGAAATACTCAGATTAGCATTCACAACATAGTTGTAGAAGTAGTTAGGCACATCATGAGGAGAAAACATGCTCAGGTATGAAAATACCATCAAACAAAGTCCAACTCCCCAAGATATGCTGAAACCAGTTTCCTTTTAGTATGTACAGTAAAACTTAAAAAGTTGTTTTACAAAAGAAATTTTTAAAAATTACTTGTAGCAGTGCTGGAATATGAGACAATGGGGCACAGGGTCACATCCATAGTCAGTTTCTAACCATTTGTGACCTAACAAAAAATGACTAAACATTATCACATAGAAGGGTGAATAGGGGTCAGTCACCACAGGTTCTTCTTGTATACATTCTCTTGATGATGCCATTAGTATGGTCTACCTACATATTACTTGTAGCAGTGCTGGAGTATGAGACAATGGGGCACAGGGTCACATCCATAGTCAGTTTCTAACCATTTGTGACCTAACAAAAAATGACTAAACATTATCACATGGAAGGGTGAATAGGGGTCAGTCACCACAGGTTCTTCTTGTATACATTCTCTTGATGATGCCATTAGTATGGTCTACCTACATATTGCCTACCCACTCTCCCAGGTAAGGAAATGTAACTGGCCACATGGACACCTAACCAAGGGGAGAAAATAGAACTAAAAACTTTCCAAAACATGACTGTAGAAAAAAATGTTAACATCAGAAGCATAAATGATGATGTAATAATGTCAGATCGCATGACAGTGAAATAAGAGAGATCTGGAAGGAGGAGAAGCTCCAACCTCATCTAGAGGTCCAAAGGTGCAAAAACTTGTAAATATTAGTAACGATTTTGAGAAACTACAGACTCAAGGCCACCTAGATCCTGACCACACAACAGGACAATGGCTGGAGTCTGGTCCAAACAAAATCCTGCAGCAAGCTATTGCATAAACTTGAGACTTAAGCTGCAATTCATCCAATAGTTTTAAGAGTAGTTCAAAACAATCATGCAGCTGAAGCCAAGACTTGAAATTTCATAATCTAGCCATACTACTTGAAGGGCATCAATGCTAACCTGGCACACAATGCTTCATTCATACAAGGCTTTTTTTGATGGCTACTGAACATTCAAAAACTATAATTTCAAATTATTATGCAGTAGGTTTGTGGCACAGGGTATCCAGATGGAATAATCACACAAAGGAAATAATTGCAGTGAGACTAACAAGTTCAGTTGCTATTCCTGGCTTTAATAACAAACAGCATGAAAAAAAATCAAACTGACTGGAAAAGAAATGATGGAATTAGTGTTTGGAGCTGATAGGGAGAGAGCTTGGTTTTAAATAAAAGTTACCTAAAGCTGCTTTTTCAAACCATTTTTCAAGTTGTCGCAACACAAGCACAGATTAAAACAACCTATTGGTCTCAAAGCAGTTGCTCATGGATTTGGTCATTGCATTATCATAATGCTATTAGAATTCTGCAGCCAATGAAAACATTTGGAGTTAACCATGTTAATTAAAGTCTCGATTATCTTATCACTGGTAAATTTTTATAACTGGCTCTGCTACTTCAATTGAAATGGAATCATAAATGTTAGGAGTGTGGTTTTTAGGCCTCTCACTCTGGGCCATTGCTGGATGGGTGCAGCGCAGCAGGTGTGCTGCATCTGCCCAGAACCATTGGAATTTCCTGGTCTGGGCACTTCTTACTCATGCCTGACAAAGGAAAAGTGCATTCCTAACTGATGGCCTCAGAGCTTTCTGGTTGTTTATGGAAAACAGCAGCAAGATCGCTTCAAGGCCCGAAGATTGGTTGGTTACATTTACAAAAATGAAATGCATAACTTCTATGACCTTCATTGGCTTGCTACTGGACACTTTTAAACCCAATACTAGGCTAATCGCCACCCCATAGCCACAGAGACAGGAAGAAGAAGACAGAGCCCAGGATTGACCTTCATTCTTTTCTGTAACCTTTCTACCTAGGAAATGGGCACAATATTCAGAAAAATTGGCCCGTAAAAGCTTGTACCTGCCACATCCCGGATGTCATACTTAATTAAAAAGTATTTAAAAAGAAGCACTGGAGATCACTGCAGATCTTGAAAAAAGCTGCCCTCAAAGATCTATGGTGACCTCTGTGGCCTGGTTTCCCCTTTCCCGATGGTAGCTGAAATCTGGCACCAAAGCAAGGGGAGATCTTGGTCTGCATCAGTGGTGATGTCTGCAAGCAAGTAAGCAGCCAATCACATTGAAGTATTCATAAATAGCAAACCAGGAAGTTAAAATCACTTTAAATGTCTTTTTCTTTTAATTTAAATTTCAGATAGTAAAATAAATAATTATGAATGGATTAAGATAGTTTGTTTATTTTAGCTTCTAATTTAAAAAAAAAATTAGATTTATCTTCATGGAGAAATTTAACATTCTACAATATAAACTTAGCTTCTAGGGGCCAGTGTGGGTGTTTAACAGTAATTATGACGTTAGTACCCTGTTAAAAATCCTGCAACACCTTATTCAACAAGATGTAACCTTTTCCAGAATTTTTACTGAGACCAACAGCATAAGAATGGAAGTTTTCGTCAATTTGTAAGATTTCCCATTGACTGCAGTCTAGGTTGGGTGAGGGGGGTGGTGGTCAGGGTGCCCAGCCTCAACAGTGCACCCTCGAGAAGTGTAGAATCATTGACAGTAACTTCTAGATTTTTCTGTTATTCTTTCTTTTATTCTGACATGGGATGTGGGTATTGCTGACATGGCCAGCATTTGTTGCACATCTCTACTTAGAAACCATCGAAAGGTTATGGCACAGAGAGGCCATTCAGTCCATCATGTCTGTGCCACCTGAAAAACAAAACTAGCTGCCCATTCTAATCCCATTTTCCAGCATCTTCCAGTAGCCCTGCACCTGGTCCGTAGCCCTGCATTTTACTACACTTCAGGTGTAGATCCAGATACCTTTTAAACGTGTTGAGGATTTCTACCTCAACCACCAATCCGGATAGTGAATTCCAGACATCTGCCAACACTGGGTGAAAAAGTTTTTCCCTAATATCCCCTCTAATCCTTCTACCATTCACCTTAAATCTGTGCCCCCGGTAAATGACCTCTCCGTTAAGAGAAACAAGTCTTCCCTGTCCACTCCAACTAGACCCCTCAATTTTGTGCACCTCAATCAAGTCACTCCTCAGCCTCCTCTGTTCTAAGGAAAACACTCCTCGCCTACCTACTGTTTCCTCATAGCTGCAATTTTCCAGCCCTGGCAACATTCTTGTAAATCTCCTCTGTACTCTCTCCAGAGGAATTATGTCGTTCCTGTAATGTGGTGACCAGAAATGTATGCAAAATTCCAGCTGTGGCCTAACCAGTGTTTCATAGAATTCCAGCATTACATCTCAGCTTTTGTATTCTATACCTCATGCAATAAAGGAAAGAATTCCATATGCCTTCTTTACCACCTTATATACCTGTCCTGCCACCTTCAGGGACCTGTGGACATACACTCTAAGGCCTCTCACTTTCTCTACCTCTCTCAATATCCTCCCGTTTATCAAAATCTATCTGGTTTCAATATTGCAATGAAATGTGAAGCCAGTTAGGAAGGCACTTTCCCTTTGCCAGGCATTTGCAAGACGTGCCTAGACCAGGAAATTCCAATGGTTCTGGGCAGATACAGCACACTTGCCAGCAATGGCCCAGAGTGAGAGGCCTAAAAATCACACTCCAACATTTATATTTCCTTTTCAATTGAAGTCGTGGAACCAGTTATAAGAAATTACCAGTGGTAAGAAAATCGAGAACTAACTAACATGGTGACTCCAAATGTTTTCATGGGCTCCAAAAAGCTAATAGTATTATCATAATGCAAATCATCATTTGCTTTGCTTGCCCTCCCAAAATGCATAACCTCACACTTTTCTGGGTTGAATTCCATTTGCCACTTTTCCACCCACTCAACCAAACCATTGATATCATCCTGGAGTCCACAGCTATCCTCTTCAGCTATCCTTGTTGTTGGAACTGCATTCATCAAGGCAAGCCTGAGTATTTCATCATACTCCTGCCTTCTGCCTTACAGACGTGCATAGGTTTAGGGCGTCAGGAGGCAAGATATTTGACGTGGCATACCCAGACTCTGACCTGCTCTTGTAGCCATAGTTTTTATATAGCTGTTCCAATTAAGTTTCTGGTCAATGGTAACCCCCAGGATGTTGATGATTGGAAATTCAGCAATGTTGTTGAATGTCAAGGGAGATGGTTAGATTCTCACTTGTTGGAGATGGTCAATGCCTGGCTCTCATGCGGCATGAATGCTATTTACCACTTATCAACCTAAGCCTGAATACTGTCCAGGTCTTGCTGCATGCGGGCATGGATTGCTTCATTATCAGAGGGGCTGTGAATGGAACTAAACAGTGCAATCATCTGCAAACATTCCCACTTCTGACCTTATGATGGAGAGAAGATCATTGATGAAGCAGCTGAAGATGATTGGGCCTAGAATCTTGCCTTGAGGAACCCAGCATCAATGTCTTTGGCAGAGGTGATTGGCCTCTAAAAGCCATAACCATCTTCCTTTGTGCTAGGTATGACTCCATTCAGTGAAGAGTTTTCCCCGATTCTCTTTGACTTCAACTTTACTCAGGTTCCTTGATGTCACACTCAGTCAAATGCTGCCGTGACGTCAAGAGCAGTCACCCTCATATCACCTCTGGAATTCAGATCTTTGGTGCAATATTTGAGTTTTGGAGCTGGGTGGCCCTGGTGGAGCCCAAGCTGAGTACTGGTGAGTAAATGTTGCTTGATAACACCGCCAATGACACAATAACACCTTCCATTACTCGGTTGATGATTGAGAGTAGACTGATGTTGTGATAACCAGCCAGACTGGATTTACCCTGCTTTTTGTGGATAGGACATACATGGGCAACTATCCACATTGTCAGGTATATGCCTGTGTTATAGTTCTATTGGAACAGCTTGGCTATTGGCTAGTTCTGGTGCACATGTCTTCAGTACCACATCCTCGATGTTGTCAGGGTCCATAAGCTTTGCTCTATTCTAGGCATATGTGGATTTCCGAAGTTGCTGACAGTTTGAGTGAAGTAATGATGGTTCAGGTCAATGCTGACAGTTTTGCCATCATTGTCACTGCAAAATCCAGGTCAATCTTTTCATGTTGATTTTTCTGAATTTTATAATTTGGTCTCTTGCCTTGGAATTAAGAATTTTCAAGCAGCTGCTCATTGACTGAAACCTCCCTCAGATTTATGCTTTCAAGGGACAGATCATACTATACACAATTTCATTTTAGCAGCTTTATTTACAGAAACTTCCCATGGCAACTAGTCTCAGGGCATACCTATTCTGACCACTTCTCCACAGAAAACATCTGAGCAGAGGATTTAAAGGAATAGTCCAGATTAAATAGAGCTTGATTTTTGCAGCTCTAAACTCCAAATTACTGGAACAAATGTCACAGGAGATCTGGTATTAAAAAGATGTTTGTTATGCAACTCTGCAGTGATGGGTCTTACTCTCAGGACTCAGGGAAATTTAAAATTTTCAGCCATCCTGTAGAAGAGATTCATCAATCTTCAGATAATCTGCTCTTTGGGACATGTGATATTAAACTTAAAACAAAGATGGGGCAATTTGATCATTTACAACACTTCTGCATTTCACTACAACTCTGCTAAAGAAAATCTGTTTCCATTTTATCGAGCAAGGACTGACAGTGTCAAAGTTTTCAAATGCCCAGGTCTCATTTTGTAGCTGACTAGTTGAAGCAGCTGCAAATAGGACAATGGCAGCCCCCGAAGGGAAGAATGTCAGGGAGTAAGGAAAGACATAATTTTTAAAAAGTGAACCTTTAAAATAATTTTCTCACCTCCCTGCAGCGTGTACTCAGTTGCTGCCCTGCTGTATAAACCAAGCCCTGCACTGTTGTATGCTGCAACTTGGATTTCATATTGGGTCCAAATAATGAGGTCCTTAAGGAGGCAATAGGTCACTTCAGGGCTAGTGATGTTTGTAAACTGGTATCCACCTGGAAGGCCTGCAAGTCGATACCTACAAAGGAATAAACTGAATCTCAAAGTGGTATCACAGGAATTGCAGTGGATTGGATTCACTTCAGATGCATAAACAAAGCAATTAATAATCAATTTTTTTCAGTTTTGATATTTTGTAATACACACCTCTGATAGGAACTTTAACACTTTGCAAAAGTTTGTTAATCTTTTACAAATATGACAAGCGGTTTCATTTTTTAGTTTGGTGGATATTACTAAAAATGTCAAATATCACAAAATACTGAGATGTCCATTTCGAAATCTCTATATTGTCTGTAATGTGATGATTAAAAACAACACATTTGATAATTGTAATGGATGAAAATGAGAGAGAGGTGGATTAGGATTGTGCTAAACTATCACTAGAATGACTGCACAGATATAAAAGTTGCACCAAGATTTATTGTCCTTAATCAGCTGTGCCACTGAATCAGTCAAAAATGCTGTATTAAAGTGAGACTTGGTTATAGCATTTATTGTTTTTACAACCTGGAAAATCTCAAAATCAGGACTAGTGACATTCCACAAAATAGTTCGTTTTGAACATTTTTGAAAGCACCAAGGAATGAGCAGTAAATAGGGTAGAAAAAAACATATTCAAATTCAGATAACAAACCACTTTCTTCTGCTTTTTACAGTGCTTTACATATCATGACTGTCCCCTAAACTACTTTTATTAGTTGTTTTTCCAATATTGGTGCCATTAATATCCTGGGATAATTTTGCTGTTTTCATTACAACTTCTCTCTCTGGTGTGATCATTGTAAATCATGATAATTGTGGTAGATGAAAAGAACAGCAAAGGGCTAAATTGCTACACACCATCTCCACTACTGTCTGCACTTAGCCAGCACAGCTGTTAAAATATTCCATCTGGTATCATCGCAGGGCAGTGACTGCGGTGGGAATTGCACCACATTATTCATCAATTTTTTTGCTGCTGATTAAAGCTAGCAATGTTGAGACCAGGGAATGGATCACCTTGGACCTTGGGCACTCAGCATCAGCTTGAAGCACTCCTTTGTCAGTGTAGTACATTAAGACAAAATGATAAACTCCCTTTTTACCACCACAATGATATGCTATGCCATCAATATGATCATTTCCATTTCCCACACCTGCCTTCCCCATGAGGCTAACAATTTCATGTCAATTGGGGTCAAATTATGGACAATTTTGTGTTGTGTGTTCTATGCCCATTAGCAACTGGACTGAGATCGACTAAATTCAGTTTCACATGGGGCTTTTATCGCCAGCAGAAAAAACACACTTTCATTCAGTCAGTCCATGATAGATTTAATCTTGAGTCCCAGAGGTGCAAGAAAATTGTGTTAATCTATTGCACAGCAGTCCCTCCAAGAATTGACTCAGTAGAAAATTCCATAAGAAAACCAGCGCAGCATTTAAAAAAACCGGGGTAAAGTGTTCAGTTTCCACAAACAGCAGTAACAGCATCAATGGTGGTTTACAATGTTATTCTTAACTTGCACTGTGATATTTTATTAAAACTTCAATTTCCAAAAGACAGACTCCAGGGGAATTGGACAGGCCAATTAAGGCCCGCACAGCATGACGTCCACCAGGAACTGCTGTGCGCTCCCTGTGCGGGCGGGGGGATTCCCTCAGCCAGGAGTGCACTCTTTCGTGCATGCTCTGCCCCTGCTTGCCAACTGGAAGATCCTCCCCCAGGTCTTTCCCCATCCAGTTTCTGTTGTGTCATTTATAAAGAAAAATTGAGCATTTAATAAACTGTAAAAAACTGATAATTGCTATTGTATAAAGATTCCTAATAACTTTCTACATCTTTTCTTTAAAACCTTTTGCTGGCAACTTTCCTACCTGGATTCCACTTCTTTTGAAGTGGAATTTTCCTGATTTTGGAGAGTTTATTACGGTTTTACTCTGTACCTGAGGATGTATCCTTTGAGGACCCCATTGATCTCTTGCTCTGGGGGAGGCTGCCACTGTACCATTATGGATTGGTTTGTTCGACCACTGGCCATAATATTCTGAGGAGGGGCACTAGGAGGCTCTTCAGGTAACAGCAGCCTGAAACCAAGCATATTGCACAATGTATCAAAACATTAGAAATATAGGAAGCTATATGAATACATTCTCCTGCTGTTGAATAGTCCATGTATGTAAGCAAGATAAAGCAGGTGAAAAGTAATACCACTTTTTTCCAATGGGTATTCTTCAAAATGCTAAATAAATAAAATGCGCCATGGAGAATTAGAAAATATTCTGTGACCCAATTTTAAAGTTGGCGGGGAGGGGGGGGCAATGTTTGCTTTAGGAAGATTTTTTAAAGTTATTTTACTCTAAAAACTCATTTCTAGGACTTTCAGTCAGGTACTAAAACTAAAACATTTGTGCAGAAGCCATATCGTTTGCTTGAGCAGTTTTCAGGGAAATTGTTTTAAAAAATTACTTTTCTTTTGCAAAATAGACTCAGGTTACATCATGAGCAAACAAACACCATTTGCTGTTATTAAAAAATATTTGGCAATGTCCCTTTAAAACTCATTTCTGAAATCATAACTTCATTTCTCTCTCTCCCCAGATGCTCTATGACTTGCTAAGTATTTCCAGCATGTTATGTTTTGATTTCAGATTTCCAGCACTCTCAATATTTTGTTTTTGTCACTTTAATACTTTGCTGGTCAATTATGTCCATCGATTTCTCAACAACTTTAGGTTAACAGTTACAGTTGACATGTCTCAGTTTCTCAAGATTGTTTAAATTGGAATGCTTTCTAACATGGAATAAATTTTATTTTGTGGGAGGAAGGGGTAAAAAAAATAGAGACAGGAAGCAATATGAAGGAAATGTCATTGCAACATTAACTGAACTAAAATAATTGAAGTCCAAACAAATGGACTTCTGTGCTGTAACCATTTTATGATTCTATAACAAAAGTGTGAGAGGATACATGCATTTATTTATATCCTTCTTTTGCTTAAGTTCTTCGAGTTCCTTTCATGTTGTAGGATGATGGAGAAAGAGAAAAATGAACATTCCTGCTGGTGAACAGTATCATTTATCTTGCATGCTTGTTTTTACCAAGTTAGGAATAGAAAAATGGGAAATGAATTATTTTATATGGATAAAAATTGTTTGTGCTGATTTCCATGGTGGTGCACAATTAATTATGTCACTACCCCTAAAGATAATGCCCTAAAAATTGGATCAGGGTTAAATTGGATCACAATCTGGGTTGCTTGTGCCCAAAACTAGCAATTAGTCCGCCGATCTTATTTATGTATTGTTATGACCAAGCAATTGGTAAAGCTGAGTTATTTAAAAATCCCAAAAGGAAACTTTAAACAATTGTCATAACCTATATTTTTAAATGGCATGTTTGAGATGCAACTCTAAATTCAGGAATCAGACCACCAGTTCTCAAGAGGTTTTGTATTAAACTAAATGAAACATTTTATTAAGTTACAACACACCAAACACATATACATAGCTACAAATTACTACTATCATAACTTATAACAAATTCTCAAGCTAATCTCCATTAAGGCAGCAGCACCCATAGGTTTAACCAGACACCAGGCAAAGCATTTTCACCTTATGATGAACCTCAAAATGAGGTTTCTTTCACTTTGGTTTCTGCGAAGACAGTTGTAGGCTTACAGCTACTTTAATATTTCATTGCCTCTGCTCTGCATACACGAAAACTGCTATTGGTTATATCCAGCTCATCTCATTGAATGTAAATTCTCATTGTATCACTAGCCTCTTTGAACTCTGCCTCTTCTAACAATAAAAACCCTTTCATAGCACCAGTTTTATTAGTAGTATAAACATATTGCTTAATCTCTGCTAGCTAGGTGCCAGATTTCACCCCACTTCTTGAATGCTATAGTCAAAAAATGCAAATTCACTCTACCTCTCTTACATCTCAAAACTAGTACACATCAAAGCACCCAGATGAGCTGGCTTTAATCGAATTAAGATACACCCACAGACTAAACCTCTACTTTAAAAGAAAAATATTTTCCTATAACATTATATATATTAATAGCTTTATGACAGTATTGCTGGAAAGCTGCAGGTGTCAGTTGCAGACCCAAAGGAATGATACTACTTGTAAGTAGAAAACATACACAACTCTTTTTTTTAAACAATTCATTTTCTCACTAATAAAAAAAAAGATACTCATGATGTAATTCAGATAAAATGAAACATTTTTCTCAATCACGCAGCCTTAAGAAAACCATTCAGTTTCTCTTCATCAGACAATCCTCTCATCCCAGGAACCTATCTAGTGAACCTTTGCTGTACTGCCCACAAGGCAAGTATATCTTTCCTGAGATTATGGAGATGAAAATTGCACATAATACTCCAGGTGTGATCTCATCAAAGCCCTGCACAATTGTAGCAAGACTTTATTTTTGTACTCTAATCCCCTTGCAATAAAGGCCAACATGCCATTCACTTCCCTAATTGCTTGCTGTATCTGCGTGCTAATTTATGTGCTCCTTCTATGAGCACAATCAAGTTCCTCTTAACATCAACATTTAAAAGTATCACTTTTAAAATATTCCACTTTTTTCCACTCTTAATACGAAAGTGAGCACCTTCACACTTCCACATTTCCCACATTATACACCATCTGCCACCTTGTTGCCCACTCAATTTGCAGCCCAAGTCCTCCTCATATCTTCCCACTTCGCTTTGTACTGTCTGCAAACATGGATACATTATTCCCTCTATCTTCATCTAAGTCATGTGCCAGCAAAGATCCTTGCGGCACTCTATTAGCACAGTGTACCAACATGAAAATGCTTCATTTATCCCTACTGTTTGCTTCCTATCTGTTAGCCAATCCTCTATCCATGGTAATATTGCCCCCAACTCCATGAGTCCTTATCTTTCATTTAACCTTTTGCATAGTGCCTTAGCGAATGTTTTTTGGCAATCTAATATATCATATCTACTTCAACTACCCTAGAAGTTAAATCCTCAAAAAAGTTTAATCAATTTATCAAACACAGTTTCACTTTTGTAAAACCGTGTTCGCTTTGTCTGATCATACTATAATTTTCTAAGTGCTGTTACGGTCACGTCAAATGCCTGTCGAGCTTAAAAAACAATGGGTTATGGACACTCTACCTTCACACCAGAGAATCAGGTGACTTTTTTGAGGTTTCTGCACAGAGACAGAGACAGACAAGTCTGAATATATTTCTGGGAAGTTACTTAAAATGCAAATGGCCTTCCAAGGTATTGACTGACTATCCCTCACCATTTCAAATGAAACTTAAAATTGCAATAGCTGCCAGACTGGCTGGCCCCATGACGATGGAAGTTCAAATAAAGATATTTCAGAGGGTAATCATAGCTGGAATGTTGATGAGATAGGAAACACCCTCAAATGTGGGACAAATTGCTTAGCTGTCAACCCATTGCATGGACAACGGAAAACATCATACCGGTGTCACAGGACCCTAACGCAAAAATCACCTTAGGCAGAGAATTGGGGTTTATTCATTTTACCTGTCAGAGTGTAGTACTTTACTACAAGGGCTCAACCAACTTCGACTGAAAAGTCAGAAGCTTGCTGTTGCTTCGGGTGAATCAGTGCGAATTCATCACCAGAAACCTCCGACCTTAATTTTTCTTCAGTGCATCAAGAGGGAATCCTTCAGGGCAGCAACATTTCAACTACCATCATGAGGTCTGATTTGAAGTGACTTTTGTTTTACCCTTTAAGTAATCTAAGTTCAGCTTACATCCTTAGAATGTATTAGATACACACGCAAGGACAGATATGTGTGAGGAATGAGTGTTGTCGGGATTACATTTCTGGGGTGGTGAAAAATAAACGTTTATGCTTTCTTTTGATTTAAGCTTACAAGAAAGCCTGTTTTGTGTCTATTCTAAAAAGGAGAAAAACACTCATTAAAAATACATATTGTTGCATTCAGCTGAGAGCCAAGAAAAGCTTGGAAATTATCCCACATCTCAGCCCGTCCATAACAGTGCATTGTCAATGCTTCCTTAATAATAGATTTCAGCACTTTCCCAACGACTCATGTCAGGCTAGCTGATCTGTATTTCCGTGTTTTCTCTTTCTCTCCTTTCTTGAATAATGGCAATACATTTGCTAACTTCCAATCCGCTTGGATGTTCTAGGGTCTAGGGAATTTTGGAAAATCAAAACCAGTGCTTTCACTATTTTTGCAGCTTTCACTTTGAGACACCTATGATGTAGGCCATCAGGTCCTGGGGATTCGTTGGATTTTAGTCCCTTAAATTTCTCCAGTACTTTTTCTCTGCTGATATTAATTTCTAAAACGTATCACTCTTGCATGGCCCCTAGGGTTCCCTTCATTTCTTGTGTGTAACTTGTGTCTTCTACTGTGAAGACAGACAAAATATTTGTTTAAAGTTTCTGTTATTTCCTCATTCCCCGTGATAATTTTTCCTATCTCTGTCTCTAAGTTTACTTGAACCACTCTCCTCCTTTTTCCATTTGTTGAAGCTCTTACAATCTGTTTTCATATTCCTGGCTAATTTACTCTCATATTCAATTTTTCCTCCATTTTAGAATCAACTTTTTGGTCACCCTTTGCTGGTTTCTAATACATTCCCAATCCTCAGGCTTACTACTATTCTTTGCAACAGTATAAGCCTCTTATTTTGATCTAATATTGTCTTTAACTTCCCTAATAAACTAGAGATGGATCTTTCTTGCTAAGTTTTAGTTTTTAATGGAATGTATTTTTGTTGAACATATTGAATTGTTTCTTTAAATGTTTCCAATTGTACATTTTCTGCCACACCTTTTAATCTATTTATCCAACTAACCTTAACCAGTACTCCCCACATAATTGGAATTGGCTTTGTCTAAGGTTCTTGTTTAAGACTGAAGTGTGTTGCTCTCAAAGTTAATATGGAATTCAACTGTGTTATGATCATTTTCTCCCAGCACAGATTACTAATCAATCCTGCCTCACTGCACAAAACTAGATCAAAAATGCTTTATCCCTGGTTGGTTCCACGATGTATTATTTCAGAAAGTTACCACAAAGATTCTACAAACTTATCGTTCATTACTAACTTTGCCAATTTAATTGGTCCAGTCTATATTAAGATTAAAGTCCCCTGCAATTATTACACTGCCTTTGTTAAAAGCTCCAATTATTTCTTGCTTAATGCTCTGTCCAACAGCATAACTATTGCTAGGGAGCCTATAAACTACTCCCACCAGATTTTTCTAACACTTGTTATTCCTAATCTCCACCCATACTTCTAATCTTCTGAGCCAAGATGCTTTCCCACTACTGTCCTTATGTCATCTTTTACTATCAGGGCTACTGCTCCAACTTTTCCATTCTGTCTGCCTTTTCAAAACATTGCATTCCCTGAATTATTTATTTCCCAACTGGTCATCTTGTAACCATGTTTGAAATGGCAATTAGATCTAAATCATTTATCTCTATTTGTACTGCTAGTTATCTATCTTATTTTGAATATTTCAGCAAAAAAAATTAAAGACTTTATTATTAGCATGGACCTTATTCACTGATGCACTAATACCATTAAGCTCTGCATCCCTGCTGTCCCATTCTACTTGTCTTTATCGAAATCACTACACTGTTCTATCACCCTGACTTTTCTATTTATATTTTGTAAGCCTCTCTTCATCTGTACCCTTTCCCCAATTCTTTTAGTTGAAAGCTCTAACCACAGCCCCATATTATTGGCCCTTTGTTTCAGTCTCTTTCAGGTCACCTCTCATCCTCCTCCTTTCTAAAGAAAAAAGGCCCAGTGTAAGTTTAACATAACCGCTCAACATTTCAATTCTATTCATCTTGGAAGTGATCTCCAAGTTTTGTTTGCATTTATTTTGCTCTTGAAAACCATGTTTTTACTTTTAAAAATTTGTGAATTTGCACCCATAGATCCCATTTCTCCTCTGCCCATTTAGACTCTTACTTCCCAAGGAGTATTTGGTTTCCTTAACCCCACTCAACCCACCATCTCACATTTATTTATATTAAAATTTTGTCAACATTTACCACTGTAAATTTCTATTTTACATTTTTGGTCATGCCCATCAACAGTTAACATTGTAACTTGCCATGTCAGGATTTATAGTGATTTTTTTTGGCAAAAGTACTATGTTGTCCATTAAGTGCATTGGGACAACCGGAGGTTGTGAAAGGCATTGCATTGTGTACACTGGGATCACTGGTGTTCTAAAATGCATCTGATACTGCTCCAGTCTTACTTCTCTAGGTTCCTCAAACATTCTGAACTCTGTATCCATCTCTCCCGAAACTCTGTATTCGAATCCCATACTCCACCTCACATGTTTCTTACTGCACCAAAAGAACCTTGGCCAGTACTATTAATAGGCAGGTGTTGTTATCTCTACTTATCCTCCTGCACCACCCCACAGAGCTTGATACCTCTTGACCATGACATCATCTCCTCTCTTTACGGGGAATGACTTTGCAATGGCTCTATTTTGACTCATCCAAAAGCAGTCAGTGCATCTCTAGCAAAAGGTTTCCCTGCTCTCCCCAGTACCACCATCTTTGGAGTCAAGGATCTATTCATGGTCCCTCAATTTTTTGATCAACATGTTATCTACCAACAACATCATCCAGAGGCATGGAGTCAGTTTTCATATATACTCATTGGATTACGGAATCTTACAGCACAGAAGGAAGCTATTTGGCCCATCATGCCCACTACGGTTCTCTGAAAGAACTATCCAAGTAGTCACACTAGCCTGCTCTTTCCCCATTGCCTTGAAAAATTATTCTTTTTCAAAGTATTTATTCAATTCCATTTTGAAATTTACTGTTAAATCTGTTTCCACAATCCTTTCAGGCAATGTACTCCAGATCATAGCAATATCCTGTGTTCAAAAAATAGTTCTCATCTCTACCCCGGCTCCCCTCAAGTTCTTTGACAATGATGTTGAGGTACTGAGTCTACCTTGCTAATACTTCTCTGAAGCCTTTGACAGACTTTAGGATGTCAGCCTCCTTGCCTAACATCAAGCCTTAAAGGAATCATATATTTCTTCAAGAAAAATGGCATTTTCTTCCCCATTTAGAACAGACTCTGTTCCCTCACCACCTACTCCATTCCCTGCCTTGTCAATCTGTTTGTTTGAAACAGACTATTCCCAACCTTATTTGAGTCCTGTTTGACCCCAAGCTGAGCTTTAGTCCCTCACATCGTATGTGACCTCCAGAACATTTGCCTGCCCTTCTCTGTGCCATGTTGGATATATCATCTTTTGGATAAGGCATTAAATCAAGGCTTCTTCTGTCCCCTCATTTGGATATAAGAGATCCCATGCACCATTCAAAGAGCAGGGGAGGTCTCCTGGTATTCTGGCCAACACTTATCCCTCAATCAACACCACCAAAAAACAGATTATCTGGTCATTATCACATTGTTATTTGCAAACCTTTGTTTTGTGTGAATTGTGTGCTGCATTTCCTACATTACAACAGTAACTGCATTTTCTTGGAATTCGGGTTCAGGGTGTCACAACCCTTTATCCCCTTTCCCAAACTCTGAAATGATTCACAGTGATAACCCTCATTGGACAGCAATTATAGTTTATTCATTAAGAAAGACTTGACACATGCTGGTGTCTAAGCAGCAATATTAAAGTGCAGCAGCATTCCCATTACAATCTGGTCACGCCAGTCATGTGGTCCTGTAATATGCTGAGGTATTGAAAGGCAGTATACAAAAGTAAGTTTTTCTTTTTTTCTCTTCCAGACCACTATTCTAGTGTAATCCTTGCCCCCTTGCCATCCTCCACTTCCATAAACTTAATTTTGTTCAAAACTATGCCTTATGTATTCTGACCCACACTAATCCCACACATCCATCATTTCTGACCTCAGTAACTTATATTCCTACTGTCCAATGCATTAAATTCATAATCCTTATCATGTCTATATAAATTACTCTATGGCCACATCCCACCCCATCTCTGCTAAACTCTTCTAGCTTAAACTTTCTCCTGAATGTTCTGTTTCTCTGTGTCCTTCTATTTGTCCTGCTCATCTGTCACCCCAATATTGGTCGCATAACCTTCAACTCTCAAACTCTCTCCTTGAGTCCATCTCTATGAGTCTCTTCAAAAAAAATTTCCTTGCCAAAGACCTATTTCTTCTACCTTACTGCTAATTTCCTTGTTCTCCGTTTCTCACACATTTCAATTCCACCACACTTCAAAAGTACATAATTGGCTGTAAAATGTTCTAGGGTGTTCCAAAGTCAGGAAAGGCACTGTACCAATGCAAGTTCTTTTGTTTTGTCTGTGAAGTGCTGTGGGACATTACTTTCCATTTAAGGGACTACCACAATGAAACTGATATTGTTTTTTCCCACTTCTGTACTGCTTAGAAGTAGTACTTCATAATAATTTGTTTCAGTGAAAATGTAGAGAGCTGTATCTAAACAAAGTTTCAGACAGAACTTGTAATATTTTTAAGCGTTCAAATAAATATATACAAAAATTGTAAAAGGTATTTAATTGAACTTATTTTTTGTTTAAAAAATCAATCTCCTGTTGGATCAGTAGGTAGATGGGGTTGAAGAAGTGAAGTGGTTAACATCAAAGACATTTCTATCTTGTCTCTTACTGTAAATACTTTGGATAAACTGAATGTGACACTAAGCAAACTTTGCTTACCCCTTGGGAAAATAACATACCTGCTGGTTTCTGTGCTATACTGTCCTTTCCCCAGCTGGTTCACTGCACATACTCGGAACTGGTATGAACGAGCTGGTGTCAACCCACTCACAGTAATGTGCATCACTGCTGGATTAATGTTAGGTAACTGTACTTTCCACGGTGAGTCTACAGAGTCAAACAAAATAGCAAAGAAGAAAGTTCCAAAGATTAGACAGCACATTTATCAATTTTAAAGTTCTTCTCAACATATAGTCACAAAAACAAAATTCATGTCAAGAAACTTTATTGTAATTCTGCAAAAGATTTAAGTTAAATTCTACACTTGTTTATTTCATGTAATAAAACCACTGTCCCTAGGGCACTGTTATTCTATAAGCATTTCCATGGGTGTGTATCCTGACAGATTAATTTCACTTTTCCCTCACTGTGAAAAGAAAACCTCCTTTCCGCTCTTCCCTGCTTCAGCAGCTCAAAGATCCTGTGGGTTGGGACCCCAATGTCAGGGTCAAATGGGGGTCATAACACTGGACCTTGTGGGGAACAGTAACCTGATAGTGATTGTGTCCAAATTGGTCAATTAGTGGTAGAAGGCAGGTTTGCCATCTAATTAAGGAAAGTGGATGGGCTCTTGAAGCTGAAGGGTCATAGCAGGCCCTCCAGCATGAGAACAGTAGCAGCTTTCAGTTCAGGTAAGTGGGAGAGAGAGAGCCCCCATTTTGAGGTGTCCTCTCTCCAATTTTTAATACCTTTGTTTTCAGCAGCCGGGCCACCATAGTGAATGGAGAGCCTTCCATAGGTGGTCTATATCTCCAAGCAAAGGAAGGGCCTCAAAGCCTTCCTGCAATGCTGGATCCATGGTCTAACCTGCCACCAAGAGGCTGCCTCTAGGTAGCTGGCCTAGTCCCCGATGCTATGAAGAGGCCTGGAAACTGGAAGATTCCAGTCAGCCTCTGACAATATTCATTAAAAGGCCTTTAACGGTCCTTAATTGGCCACCTGTCGCTTGCAGGTGGTTAGACCTGTCACCGTCCCCATTCTGCCTTTGGGAAAATGCCGTGGGAACACATGGTGCCAGCAAACCAGCACTCTGACAGATATTTGCCCTCCTACCACCACACTTGCCCCATTGGGCCTAAAAATCCTGCCTGGGATCCAAGATGTAGGTTTTAAAAAGTACCTTAGAGGAGATGTTAGAGAGACGGACAGGTTTAGGGGAAGGGGATTCCAGCTAGGGCACAGACAGCTGAAGGCAAGGTTACCAGTATTGGTGTGATGAAAATAGGAGATGCACAGAAACACTTGGGGAGAAATACATATCGATATACATACGCACATAAATAAAAGTACATAAGCAATAACGATTTTAAAAATATTACACTTCCAACCATTAATCCTTTAGGTAAGCACACCGCTTTCACACATAGGCCAGAATTTGATGCGACCCTGACCACACCAGGAGCAAGCTGGGAGGCAGGGGAGGGGTTGAGCGTGTGAAGTGTGAAGTCAAGTGGTATGGTGGGGAGTTCCATGCACGTCACCTCCCTGCCTTCACTGGTATTTTACCAGCAATTGGGAAGATGGTGGGTGGCCACTTCAGGGTCACTTCTTGGCACCACTGATACTTTATCAGCAGGTGGGTGGCCCTTAGTTACCCAAGGAGACCACCCAATAAAACCTGGTAGGCTTGTGCACCCCTACTGATCATGAGCAACACCACCCTCACCACCACGCAACCCCCCCACATCCCCCCTCCCCCAAGAAAGGGCTGCCCATGCTTGATCACTCCCACCCCCACCCGGCCTGATTGGCCCCAACCCCATTTAACCGCACTCCAGGGCTGCTCCATTGATGCTGATCCCGGGACTGCAGCGGTTCCAGCAATGACCACTGCTCCTGGTGGCTTTGATGAGGCTGAGGAGCTACCCACCTTCTTGAAAGTTGGAGGGAAAACATAGTGGAAGCCACGACTGAAGGCAATTAACTGCCTGATCAATATAAAATGGAGTCATGCCTTCCAGGGCTGGTGAAGGCAAGCTTGCCCCAGACTCTCTGGCCAATGGGCAGGTGGGCCATTGCCTCCATGCAAAATCCCAGCTGAAGATTCTTCCTTCAGCTTGAAAATGACTTAGTCTAGCTTCTTGATGTCTTTGTGACAGCAGACATATATCAATGGACAGTAATATTTGTTGGGACAACTTTTGTTTCTTGTGTTCTGCATACGCCTCCCTGGTTGAGAATTTAAAGGCAGGAAACAGAAGCCAGATTTGTTTTTGGGTCACTTATGGGGGCAAGCTGATTAAGATTTTCACATGGATATGTCCTTAATTGGCATGGAGTCCCGGTTCCTGTCCAGTTAAGGGTGGTCTCTCGAAATTGGAGGGCCAATCAGAAGCCTTCCAGCTTTAGAGGACCTGGCTGCAGTATAAGATAAAAACATGGGAGGAGGCATTAAGAAGGGTTAAAATAAACTTTGGAATTGTCCCTGATTTGCATTAAGTGTGGTAGTGGGCGGGGAAAAGGATGTTTTACCTGCCGGCCGCAAAGGTGGCTTTTCACGCCGTTTAATCCCAATCCTACCTCACTAATAATGCATTTCCAGCAAACATGCTGTTTTGATGGCGGGCGGGCTCTCATTTTCCCACCACACCATCACCTCACTGCTTCATCATGCCAGGTGCCATACTTAGAGTGCAGCCGCGCACACACCTCTCGGGTGCTTCCAACTCAGGACGGCTGCAAAGAAGACATGGCCCCAAAAGGCAAGAAGACTGCAGTCCCCCCCGGTTTAATGACACATCCCTCAAGCGTCTTTTGGAAGAAGTGGAGGCCCGCCCTGATGACCTCTACTCCCGCTCTGGCCACAGGATGGGCAGCAACATGACTAATCCAGCATAGGAGGTGGGGGCAGTGTTGGTCAGCGCCAACACCCTGCAAAAGCAGACAGCCACGCAGTGCTGCAACAGGATGAATGGTCTCATCCATTCTGCTGGGGTAAGTCATTCTTCACATCGCCCTCAACTCTCACACTCACAAACCCATCACACATCCACAGGGATCTCACACCTCAAGATCAACACTATTAACTCTCACACACACCTCATATCTCCATCAGGCTCATATCCACTGGAGCTCGCATCCTCATCCCATCCATGTCTCCGCTCATCACACAATCAATGCAGTGCCATGTGTCCTGCTCATACTTTATCCATCTGTTTTCATGCAGGAGAAGCTGGTTCACAATAGCAGGGAGAAGTCCCTGACCGGGGGTGAAGTGGCCCACCTTAGGCCCCTTATTCACTTTGAGGAGCAAGCCATCGCTCTGACTGGTGAGATTGTGGACCGTGCCTGCGGTGATGGTGAGGTCGGCGGTGAACACCCACGTGAGGATCCTGCACCACATCATCCGTCTCTCAACAGAGATGTGAGTGCTCCCTCTCCTGCTTTTGACTGAGCTGACATGCACTAATTATCTCTACCTTAGTTCACAGGGAGCTCTGTCAAGCGACCGACACCCTCAGCCAGCCAATCCCTCAGTACCATCCACGTCCTCACCTCTAGCTAAGAGGACTCTCCTCCATTGAAGATCTGGAAATAAACAGCCTGGAAGACCTGTCACAGGGCTTACACACACCCTCCACCAGTGCAAACACACATGGTGGGATCTATATCTAGAGCAGGCTCAGGTTCACAATCTGGTGGTTACTGCATGGACACATGTCCACAGCATGAGGAGGCAGATTCAGCCCAATAGAAATCAGCTGGGAAATCCCAGGTGCCCGTGAAACTTATCTTTAACAAGACTCCTAATGAGACTAATTGCCTGCCCCCCACCCACCACCAACATGGAGCAGACAGCCTTCCTGGTCCCAAACTGGCCAGCACTGAGAAGAGCATCTAGGTAGGCTGTAAGAGGAAGACTAGCAATTATAGGCCAATCAGTTTAACCTTGACGGCGGGAAAGCTTTTAGAAACAATAATTTGGGACAAGGTTAACAGCCACTTGGTCAAATGTGGATTCATTAAGGAAAGTCAGCACAGATTTATTAGGGGCAATTTCTGTTGAACTTTCTTGAGTTTCTTGATGAGGGTAATGCAGTTGATGTGGTGTACATGGACTTTCAAAAGGGAGCTTGATAAGGTGCCACATAACCAGCGTGTCAGCAAAGTTAGAATCCATGGTATAAACAGAAAACACAACAGTGGTCAATGGTTCTTTTTTGGGCTGGAGGAAGATATATAGTGGGGTTCAACAGAATCTGTGTTAGACTCCTGCTTTTCTTGATATATATTAATGACCTAGGACACCTAATGGGTGTATAGGGCACTATTTCAAAATATGCAGGTGACACAAAAGTTGGAAGTACTGTGAACTGTGAGGGGTTTAGTGATAAAGTTAGGGCACAGCCAAGTTGGTGGAGGGCGGACAAGTGGCTCATGTAATTTAATGCAGAGATGTGTGAAGTGATTCAGTTTGATATGAAGAATGAGGAAGGGCAATATATAATAAAGGATACAATTCTAAAGGAAATGCAGGAGCAGTAGAATCTGGGGGTATATGTCCACAAATCACTGAAGGTGGCAAGGGAGGTTAAGAAAATGGTTAATAAAGCAGACAGGGTCTTGGGCTTTATAAATGGCAGCACAGACTACAAAAGCAAAAAAGTTATGATAAACCTGTATTAAACACTGGTTCAGCCTCAACCGGAGTATTGTGTTCAGTTCTGGGGACACCACACTTTAAGAAGTATGTGAAGGCATTAGAGAGGGTACAGAAAATATTCACAAGAATGATTCAGGGATAAAAGAACTTTAGCTACATGGATTGATTGGAGAAACTGGAGCTGTTTTCCTTGGAGAGGAGATTTGGCAGGTGTAAAAAATCACAAGGGGTCTGGACAGAGCAGATAGGGAGAAACTGTTCCCAATGCCGGAAGGATCAAGAACCAGAGGATACTGATTTAAGACGATTTGTAAAAGAAGCAAGGACACAAGAAAGAACCTTTTTTTAAAAAATGCAGCAAGTAGTTATGGTTTGGAATGCGCTTCCTGACAGTGCTGTGGAGGCAGAATCAATTGAAGCCTTCAAAAGAGAATCAGATAATTATCTGAGAAGAAAACATTTGTAGGATTACAGGAAAAAGGAGAAGGAACAGGGCCAGGTGAATTCCTCTTGCAGAGAGCCAACATCGACACAATGGGCCAAAGGCCTCCTTCTGTGCTCTAATCATTCTGCGATTCAGAATTATAAAGAAATTTCTAATATTAGGGACAGAATTTGTGGTCCCTTCCAATCCATAATCAGCATGTTTGTGAGTAAGATGTATGTATTTCCTGACCCTCGGTCATTTTTTTCTAATTTAAAAATAAATTTCAGCAGGACCCTTTTTGGTGGTTTTAAAAATAAAAAAGGTTATTTATTATCACATACTTGCCCCATCTGTTTGAAATGCAACATCTCAATCACTTGTCTCACTCACACACGCAAAGATTGGATGCAGGTGAAGTTAAAGCTGTAATTATAAAAATGGAATTTATAACTCAGTCTCTATGTCAATGCAGGCCTGATGTCTTCTTAGTTGAGCTGATCCTTTAGTTGGAGTGAAGGCCTTTTAGAAACAAAGGATTCTCATGAAGTTGTGAAGCCTCATGTAGACAAGTAGCCAGGAGATCGGTTCTCAGGTGGACTTGGAAGCTGGAACAAGTGCAATTACTTTGGCTGCATTAGAAGACTTTCAGCTATGGTGCTTTAGATGTTTCTCTGCTGGATTTGCTTTATTCAGGATATTTTGAAGTGCAGTCCATGAAAGTTCATTTCAGTCACATAACTGTAGGGTTAACATTTCTGGGCTCCAAACCACCAAGATACAACTGCAGTTGTAATGCTCATTCACTCTTATCTCTGCCCCCAACTGGAGCTCAAATACTCTTCTCTGTTCAATATGGCACTTGAAGGTCAACAGTCTAGAGATCCCATATTCCTGAAACACTGGTTCATCCTTAAACAGCGAGATGTTTAAATTTAACAGGTGGCTGCAAAATGCCCTTATTCAGGCCCATGTTTAACTAAATATTGGCCACAGAATCTGTTCCATTGTTTAAACACCCACAGTCAGGTTAGGTTGCAGCTTAACAAGTTTTGTGGACACTTTCACGAAGCATGATCTTACAGTCTGTAATATCCAATATCCTCATGGTTATATTCAGAGACGTTTACAACACAGGAGGAGGCCATTCAGCCCATTATGTCCACGCTGGTCAACAAAGATCCGACTACACTAAACCCATTTTCCAGCACTTGGCCCATTGCCTTGGAGGCTATGACAACACAAGTGAATATCTAAATGCTTCTTAAATGTCACGAGAGCTTCTGACTCAACCACCCTTTCAGGCACTGAGTTCCAGGCTTCCACCACCATCTGGGTGAAAAAAATTTTCAATTCCCCTCTTAGCCTTCTACCTCTTACCTTAAACCTATGCCCTCTGGTTATTGATCCTCCACTAATCAAAAAAGTGCCTTCCTATCCAACCCATCTATGCCCCTCAATCTTATACACCTCTATCAGGTCCCCCCTCAACCTTTGCTGCTCCAAGGAAACAACCCCAGCCTATCCAATCTTTCCTCATAGCTCAGACCCTCCAGCTCAGGCAGCATGCTGTAAATCTCCTCTGCACCCTCTCCAATGCAATCACATCCTTCTTATAATGTCTTGACCAGAACTCTGCGTGCAGTTGTGGCCTAACCAGCATTTTATACAATTCCAGCATAACCTCCCTGCTCTTGTATTCTATGCCTCAGCTAATAAGGACAAGTTGCCTTCTTAACCACCTTATCTACCCGGCCCGCTACCTTGAGGGATCTGTGGATATACACACCAAGGTCCCTCTGATCTTCAATACTTTCCAGGGCCCTTACCTTGTTAGCCCACCCCAAGTGCATTACCTCACACTTTTCTGGGTTGAATTCCATTTGCCACTGCTCTGCCCACCTGACCAGTCCATTGATATTCTCCTGTAGTTTATGGCTATCCTCCTCACTATTTACCACCTTACCAATTTTTGTGTCATCCACAAACTTCTTGATTATACCCCCAATCATTTATATACACCACAAACAGCAAGGGCCCCAGCACCAAGCTCTGCTGAACCCCACTGGAAACATACTTCCAGTCACAGAAACATCCCTCTACCATCACCCACTGCTTCCTACCAAAAGCCTTGCCAAAAGCATGTAGACCACATCCAACGCATTACCCTCATCAACACTCTTGGTTACCTTAATATTCAGGTAGTTAAAATCCCCTACTATTACTGCCCCATTATTCTTACACTTTTCTGAAATTTGATTACATATTTGATCCTCCATCTCTCCCTGGCTGTTTGGGGGCCTAAAGTACACATCCGATAGCGTGTTTGCCCCTTTTGTATTTTTTACTTCTACCCATACGGCCTCATTTGATGATCCTTTCAAGATATCATTCGTATTCACTGCTATAATTGATTTCTTGACCAATATTGAGACACCCCTCCTCTTCTATCTCGCCCTATACCCTATAACCAGGAATGCTGAGCTGCCAATCCTGCCCTTCTTTTAGCCAAGTCTCAGTCATAGCTACAATATCATACACTCACATGCTTATCTGTGCCCTCAGCTCATCTGTCTTACTCCTCAGGCTCCTTGCATTAAAATATATTCTATTTAGCCTTGCTAAACTCACTTCTTTTTTATCTAGCCTATGTTTCCTCTGCCTTCCAGGCTCACTTACTAGTGTTTTAACTTCTAATTCCCTCTCAGCTTCTCTCCCCTCTGAACTACTTTTCAGGATCCCATCCCCCTGCCAACTTAGTTTAAATCAGACCCAACAGCATTAACAAACCTCCCCGCAAGGATGTTGGTCCCGTTCTTGTTCAAATGTAACCCATCCAACTTGTACAGGTTCCACTTCCCCCAGAAATGGTCCCAATGCCCTCCCTTCTGCATCATCTCTCCAGCCTTACATCCATCTGCTCTATCCTTCTGTTCCTACACCCACAATTGCGTGGCACTGGGAGTAATCCCAATTTCCTACCTAATTCACTAAAGTCTGCTTGCAGACCTCATTTCTCTTTCTTCCTATGTCATTAGTCCCAACATGAACCACGAGCTCTAACAGTTCACACTCCCCCTTCAGAATGCCCTGCAGCCATTCCATGACATCCTTGACCCTGGCACCCGGGAGACAACATACCACTTGTCTGCCACAAGAGAGCCTGTCTACTCCCCTCACTCACGAATACCCTACCACTATTGCCCTTCCACACTTCTTCCTCCCCGCCCTGAGCAGCTGGATCACCCACAGTGCCATGGCCTTGGCTCTGGTTGGTCTCCACAGAGGAACCATCACTCTCACCGTATTCCAAGGCTAAAAAACAGTTTGCGAGTGGGATGCATGCGGGGGATTCCCTCACTACCTGCCTGGTCCCTTTCTTCTGTTGGGCAGCCACCCATTCACTCTCTGCTTGCACTTCCTTAAGCTGCAGGGTGACCATGTCCTGAAACATACTATCCATGAACCTCTCAGTCTCGTGAATGCACCGTAGTGCCCCAGCTGTCACTCAAATTCCAGAATATTGCATCCATAGATGCAGTTAGCACACTGTTACAGGCCAATCGGAAGATTTGGGTTGCTACCTAATGTTACATGACAGCTCAAAGATTACACTGAGTGAACCCTAAAGCTAAGCATAGAATTAGAAATCATAAATACAAGCAAATTGTCAGAAAGACATGAAAAGAAATCCAAAATTTGGTTTTTTGTTATTTTTAAAATGGACTTTCTGCTGAACCAAAAGGATGGCTGCTACAAGTTACATGACCACAGAATTGGTCCTTTGTTCTGGAAGCTACCAACAGGAGTTATAAGACTAAAAGAATCTTCTCTCATCATTGTGGAATCTCACACCCATTACAATCACAAAACCAGGGAACTTGCAAATCGAAACTCATTACGCCTGCAGAGTTGTTAACAGGCCCATCTGACACCTGGGACCGTCCAGGTCCATTTCAAAAGAGGACCATTGAGGGATAATGGACATCATTTGCATCTTGATAAGCTACCTCTGTAGTGGGGTCAGAGACCCCTGCCTAGACAATGGCCGACACAAGAATCTCAAAATGGACGATAACTCTTTCAAAAGCTAATGGGTGGGACATTATCAGTCATGAAAACAAAATCCAGTTCTTGGTAATAGAGACACATCCCTTTTGACATCATTGCAGAGAAAGAAAGTCACTTGACTCGAGTGACCATTTTGAAATCTCTATTGTCCTTTCAGAACTGAGAAGCCCTCAGATTGCTGATTTAACACCAACTGGAAAGGACTCCAACAGCCTGGCTGAGCAAACAGCTGTTTACCATCTCTCAACTCCTCGAAGTAACTCGTGTTGTTGTCTCCAACCAGAATCTCATCAGGACTGAAATCCAACAGGAAGGAATGCCTTCTGGACGTCGACTTTGAAAATCACATGAACTAATTCATTCCTGTGGTTCTTTTATTGTTGTTGGCCATAGTTGCAAATATTCTTCTTTTCGGTTCTTGTGTGTGTGTGTGTGTGTGTGTGTGTGTGTGTGTGTGTGTGTGTGTATGTGTGGTTGCAAACACTGCCTCCCACTGCCCCCACCAGGTTTGAATGTGAATAAGCTAACCTTTGAGTTAATCACAATGTGAGTTTGCTGCGAGTGATTGTTAAACTGGATCACACAAACTTAAGGAACTGGGGGAACACACTATAGCCTACTTCAAAAATAATTCCAAAACACCCCTGCTTATGGACAGATGGAGAGAGGATAAAGAAGTGTAGTTTCTCTTTCTCTCCTGTCCTTAACAAAATTAATCCATGTACATCTTAAACCTCTTCCCAATGATCCTACTTTGTCGCAGTTTTCTGTCCCAGTTCACTGGTCAGGATTTTTAGGATGGCAGGGTTTCCCTTCTTATCATTCAAGGGGTCAGCAGAGAACACATCCCCACTGATACTGCCTGTCCTGCAGCCACCTACTGCTCCAACAAGGGTCCACTGGCTGGTGGCAAAACTTCGCCCCTCACTTGGGGTGAAGTCCTGCCTCAGAGAGCTGTCAGCTAATTTGATTAGACCTGCAGGTGCCAGTACGTTCAGAGAGTGGGTGCAGCTGATTTTAAAAGGAAGTTGCTGATGGAGGCGACCCTCCCACCTTTCCCACCCGAGGCCCGAACAGGGTTACTTTTTGACTTCCCCCCACCCACGCCCCCACCCCTGAATTCCTCCCACCAGCCTGAAAATTGAGGCTGGGCAGGAAACAGCTCTTAAGTGGTCAATAATTGGCCACCAAAGGGCTCCAACTGGGGCAAGGGCGGGCAGGCTGCCTAGGTCTTGTTCATCCCAGCATAAAATTGCGGAGAGGTCCAGGTGGGCAGGAGCCAGGTGGAAAGGCCATCCAAGGAATTTGACAGCCGCACCCCCCAACCCCCTTCCACTGCATACAAACCCACTAGCAGGGAACATAAAATTCTCCCCATTCCTTCCAAAGATCTCAAAACCCAAAATTAGTTATCTCCCAATCTTTTCTTCCTCACAATTAGTTTTTCAAAATATAAGATTGGCTTTACCCTAAACACTACTAACTAATGTGCTATGACTCCTCCTTTGCTCTTCAGCCTACATGGTGTCCTTCACCATGGGCTCTGTCCCTGTACAGTTTTACTATTTGAACAGTGTAAATAACAAAGAAAACCAGAAATATGAAATTACTGTATTATTGAGAAGAAAGGCAATGTTGCAGATAGATCCACACAATGATTAAGCAGCATGTTTTAAATTGTTGCCTCATTAACTTAGTGACTCCTATATGCTTTTCATAGAAAAAAATTAAGACAATCCCCACTTGCCCATGAAAGGGATGAGAATAAATTTTAATTTGTTCCAGTTGTCTAAATTGTAAAAAAAAATAAGTACACCTAAATTCAAATCATCGGGACATCAAATACATTTTTTTTACTGAAAATAAGGGAGATAATAATAATGTAATTAATATAACCATCTGTAGCTGTATTTGTGTTATGGTAAGAGTTAAGCATACTCCTGGCCAGAACGGGAGAGAAAAGCCTGTAAACAGTATCACACCATCTATGGTCAAGAGAGCTATAATATGTAATTTGAAGTAATTTGAAGTCAATGTATATATAGTGACTAAACCAGCACGAGAAGTGGCAGAAGGTAAGTAAAATCCACTGCTGTGTAGAACAGATAAGCACGAAGCTTAAATTTGAAGAACTGGTGCAGTTCTAGCAACAGAATTGTGGTTTAATATTAGATAATTTTCTGAAAGATAAAATCTGATCAATTTTGATGAGAAAAAATGTTTTGTTTAAGAGTTTTAAAAGAAATTCTCACTAGAACGCCTTAAAAGAAACAATGCAAAAATATCAATATGGTTTTCAGGTGGACATTGTTTAAAGTGAAAGGAATGGCATCATTGTGGTCACTTAGAAGATTGTTAAATCCAGAAGTGGGTGGAATTGCCCCTCAAAATTCAATGTGAGTTGAATTAAAGTGTACTATGGAAATATATATATATGTGATATGATATATGGTATAATATATGGGGTGAGAGTGGCTGCCCTTGACATCAAGGCAGCATTTGATCAAGTGTGGCATCAGGGGAATCAGGGGAAAACTCTG